>NC_138342.1:177154767-178391910 GCF_046562875.1 Panthera onca
GCATGAACGGGGGAGGGGCAGAGAGAGAGGGAGACACGGAATCGGAAACAGGCTCCAGGCTCCGAGCCATCAGCCCAGAGCCCGACGCGGGGCTCGAACTCACAGACCGCGAGATCGTGACCTGGCTGAAGTCGGACGCTCAACCGACTGCGCCACCCAGGCGCCCCACTTCATACTTTTTTTAAGGAAACCCAAAAATATTTAATTACTACATCTTTGTTGATGTTGTGTAGCTTCTTGTAGCACAATAGGACATGACCAAAAGTAAACAAACATGCTCTACTCAGGAAGTCTAGCTGCCTAAAGAAATTGACTTTTTAAATGCCAGCTGGGCTTTTCACCCAAAAGGGCCTGCTTTCAAGCAAACTGAAAGTACCCGCTCACTTACTACTTCTAAAGTTATTTAAAGCATTCTTTTTATTTTTAACTATTGCATATTGGTCTTCCATTAACTCACACAATTGAGCATTATGTTTTAAAAGTTTTAGCTCTGCTCATGCATTCAGAAAAATGCCATTCTTAATATAATTTTCTCCTCTGCATGTTCTGTCTGTACCTTCTCACCTTAAGGCCCAACTCAAACATCACCTGTCCTATGGAGTCTTAAACCCCAGTTGGAAGACATGTAACTTCATGTAAACACGAGAAGCACTTTGCTTCTATTATTATGTGGAATGTAAGACTGCAATTTTAATCAGTATAAGGGGTTTATAAATGAATGATATCTGTAGTCACCTCCTTTATACATGTTTGGACTGAACCCTGACTGAGTCTTTTTTTTTTTTTTTTTTTTTTTATGTGTACATGGGTTTCTGTACTTTTTTTTTTTTTTTAATATATGAAATTTACTGCCAAATTGGTTTCCATACAACACCCAGTGCTCATCCCAAAAGGTGCCCTCCTCAATACCCACCACCCACCCTGCCCTCTCTCCCACCCCGCCCTCCCTCCCACCCCCCATCAACCCTCAGTTTGTTCTCAGTTTTTAACCGTCTCTTATGCTTTGGCTCTCTCCCACTCTAACCTCTTTTTTTTTTTTTTTTCCTTCCCCTCCCCCATGGGTTTCTGTTATGTTTCTCAGGATCCACATAAAAGTGAAACCATATGGTATCTGTCTTTCTCTGTATGGCTTATTTCACTTAGCATCACACTCTCCAGTTCCATCCATGTTGCTACAAAAGGCCATATTTCATTTTTTCTCATTGCCACGTAGTATTCCATTGTGTATATACACCACAATTTCTTTATCCATTCATCAGTTGATGGACATTTAGGCTCTTTCCATAATTTGGCTATTGTTGAGAGTGCCGCTATAAACATTGGGGTACAGGTGCCCCTATGCATCAGTACTCCTGTATCCCTTGGATAAATTCCTAGCAGTGCTATTGCTGGGTCATAGGGTAGGTCTATTTTTAATTTTCTGAGGAACCTCCACACTGCTTTCCAGAGGAACCCTGACTGAGTCTTGAGGATGGATTAGATTTGGAAGGCTAGAAAGAAGGAAAGAAGACATTTTGGGTAAGGATATTATCATGGGCAGAGGCATGATACAGAAATAAGCATGGAAGAAGCAGGAATAAGGAATGTTGAGGAGAGGACTTCTATTGTGTTGTATTCCCATCTCTTTAAAAAGAATATTATAAAGGACATTCTGATTTGGAACAGGAGCAGAGAGGTTTTGGATTTATTAGCTATGTAACCTTGGAAAGCCACTTAGCTATCTCTGGGCCTCAATGTTCTCATCTGTAAAACACAAATAATAGAACATACTTTGTATGATATTTTTGAAAAACAATGTTTAAAATATATGGTAAAGTACTTTGGCAACCAAAAGATGATGCATGACTTTTCTTAACTTCTGGTTTTATATCTAGAATAAAATGTCTGCAAAATGATTTGCTTTAAAAATGAGTAAGCTATCGAGTCTTCTTTGAAGATATTTTCTTGGAGTATCTGTAGCAAAGTGCTTTGCAAAGACTAAAATTCTCTTTCCTCTGCTCCTTTTCTTCTTTAGTAAATGAAGAGCTAAGAAATCACTCTAGAATAATTGATATTAACCACTCCCAACTGAGGACAATGAATATAAGCATCTTGAAAATACTTAGTGTTTCTCTTGGAACAGTAATTCAACTTTGGTTCATAGAATGTAGTCTTTTTTTGGAAGGATGGGTGAGGCCTCCCCAAGAATTATCAAATGTAGGGTATGACAAACAGCACCCCTATTCAGGGAATGCAATAGAGCTCTTCATGTTTTAAGGATTAAAAAAAATCTGCCAATACTTATGGTAAATCCTTGGGGATCAAGCTGGAAAATATAGGTCCTGGAATTAGATGGCACACCAAGAAGGTTGTGGATGTGGATCACAAGAGTTGAACATGTAGAGCCATACCTCTGTGGCCCAAAGATGGGGCCTCTGGCCTATTCAGCATTTAGACTGTGGGGTTGTTTTCTGTTAAAGAGCTGTGCCATGTGCCTTATGCTGGAATTTGGATTAGAGAGAAATCATCACTAAGTAGATTAGCATCTTCAGTGACCATGAAGAGTCAGTCAGTCTTCAGCCGTGACACTGTGGCAGCAAGAAGCAATGGTGTCAGTATGTTGGACTGTTCCAACTCTTTTCTTGCCTGGCTCTGTGGCTAGACTATTTCCTCCAACCCCAAAAGTTTTGGGATGGCATGAATCCAGTGATGTGCTGATAAATATTTAACAACTGGCTCTGTGGGAAGAAAAAGCCCCTATTCAGAGCATTACCAATCTTTGTGGTGTAAATACTCCCACCATGGAGGATTTCAAGGTACCAATGTGGTGTCACTGCACATACAGTTGGGAAAGGATGTGATTGATAGTACCCTACCCCATGCAGTTGAAAATCCGCATAAAACTTTTGGCTCTCCCAAAACTTAATTACTAGTAGCCTACTGTTGACTGGAAGCCTTACTGATAATATAAACCGTTGATTTATACATATTTTGTATGTTGAATGTATTATATCCTGTATTCTTATAGTCAAGTAAGCTAGAGAAGAGAAAGTGTAAGTAAGAACATCACTAGAAAGAAAAAAACATTTATGGTACTGTATTGTGTTTATTGGAAAAACCCCACATGTAAGTGGATCTGTGTGGTTCAAACCTGTGTTGTTCAAGGCCCAGTTGTAATTTATTTATTAGTTTACATAATTTCATTTTGGATAATAGCTATATTTGATGACAGCTTTGGAAACTTAACAGTTAGCCTTCATGAGCTGATGAGACCTAGCTCCAGCACATCGCTGGATAAATCCATGAGGATATGGGATGGAAGAGGCCTCAAAGTTAAGATAATGGGCTTGAGATAAAAGTGGAAAAATGACAGGTATAATTTCTTTTGTATCTTGGGTTTATAGTCATATAGGTTATACAGTACTGGATCCCAAATACCCCCAACCTGAGACAAAATAGTGAGTGGTTTTGAAGAATATAATGACCCCAGAAGTCTAGATGTGCTTTTTCTTAAGCTCTAAATGTTCAGAGTCCCTGAGCATTTAGACAGAGTTGGATTGCCTCCCTCAATGGAATGAGGTCTCTTTATTATCAGAGTTCCTATCCTGTTTATTCAGACTGTTTTTCTATGAAGGAGACATGGCAGTGCATATTTTTGTTATGGCTAATGTCATTGCTTCCTTAGGACAGTGGCCAGCGAGATAAATTAGCTGACTTGACTGAGCTGGAGCCAGTGAAGTATCCGCTCAAACCCATGTGGTTCTGTTTGTTCCTTCTTCCATTTGCTCAACAAAGATCTAGAGCCCCTACTATGTTCCAGGCATTGTATTAGTATCAGGAATATAAAACGAGTAAGATGTGAATTGTGCCTTAAAGGTGCTGGCAGTATCCCATGAATCTCTATGCATCTTGCATGGGAATGAGCACCCCAGGGAAGCAGGTGTGAAGTAATGGAAAAGTTTTCATAGTGAGGGATCTTGGTTTGGGTTGCCGTTGTGGTCCTCTTAGAGTACTGTGTTTTTAACTTTAAGATCGAAATGTCCTACTGTCTTCAATATCAAACTTCCCCTTACTCTATCACAGCGACTCTTCTTAAAATGCTCCCCTTTCACCCCTGCTGAAGTATTTGGAACAAGTATGAATTAAGCTTTTAGAGATTAGCCGACCAGGGCATAGAGAAGTGAGGCAAAGGGGAAGGAGGCCAATGATGAGGGCTCAGTCTGGAGCAGGGAGCCAAGTCTGGGAAAGGCAGACTGAGACCAGGTGGTGTTTGGGGGCCTTGGGTAGTTATGGACCGTAGGAGGGTGCTGGAGGGGTGCGAGGTGTATGGGTGAAAGGATAGAGAGACTGGTAATAAGTTTGCCCATTTCTCATTGTTGTCTAACCCAGGTTCTGCTTTTGGTTAATCAAGGCAGTATGACGTGCTCATTAAGATCTGATTTGAAACTTAGGAGATGTGTTCAAAACCTTGAGTTTTTATTAATAGAGTTCATGACCTCTGCCAAATTATGAACCCGTTTGAACCTTAATTTCTTCATCCATAAAATGGGAGCAATAACAGCAGGGTACGGATTACTGTAAATTAAATGAGAGTGCCTCTAAAATGTGCCTAGTATGGTGCTTAATTTGCATTATAAACTCAATGAATATTTGTTTCATTTCTTTCTAGACATCTAAAAGGGCAAACATTGAGGCATAGAAAGTATGCTTGAACCCTCCAGCTACATAGATAGTAGCATCTAGCAGCTATCCATATAAGTAATTATATGGCTGAGAGCAACTGTTCAGTTGGCTAGCATTGCTGCTCAGTCAAGTGGCTATTAGCAGAAGTGAGTTACCTGCCATTGCTTCCACTGAAAAGGACATCTTGATTATGGTGCCCTGTGAGTTTCCCGATTAAAAATATCTAAGTGATAATTTTCATTAACCTGCTCCACTGTTATCGTGGGTATAAGATGTGGGGAAACAGATTTAGACTGAATATAACACAGCAGAGATTTTCTAATTATTACTGTTCTGAAAGTACAGTACTTTCAGAAGTACAGTACTTTCTGAAGTACAGTACTTTCTAATTAGTACTGTTCTGAATGTACTGGAATAAGTTCAGAGTCCTGATTGTGTTCAAGAAGTTGGGTTTTCACTTATCCCAAATGGAACAGAAATTTCATCCAAATTGCTTTTCAACTACGATGTTTCTTAGGTGGGTAATTTGGTGTTTATTAAATCCACTGGAGGAGAGTCTAGCTATCTGTTGAAAAGGTCTTCCTGTCAAGTAAAAATTACTATAAATAGCCAATTTTCAACCAGCGAGTAATATTTTTAGAATGCTTACAAAGAATCTAGGTTGTCATCTTTGAAATGTGTGAACTTGGTAAGAAAAAAACATTTCTTCAAGTGTTAAGAAAAATTTCTGATGTTTCAATAACTTAGCTATGGTTAAACACTTTTGACTTGGCTTCTGATTTATTTCACTTCTGGGGTCACCTAGAAAGTAGGAATAAGATGCTTTGGTTCTCTATAAAAGTTCTACAGTGTCCAGTATGAGGAATCAGGAAAGGATAGTGGGAAGGAAGATAGTGGACTGTGGATCAGGAGTTTTGAAATTCTGTCTTGGCTCAGTCTTTGGCAAGTCATTTAATGTGGCTATCTCATTTGTAAATATTACCTACTTCTAACTAATAGTGAATATTGTCTCACTATCTTACTCAATAGGATCTCTGTGTGATCAAATGGGCAAATCTATATGGAAAAACTCTGTAAATTGGCTTGAGCTGTACAAATGGTGGTTTTGCCATTACTTCGGCTTCACAATTCAATAAATTAGCAACTAAACAAATATTACCTTTCAATCATGCCCCAGGCAGATGGTTGGGTTTTATCCCTTCTATTTTCTTGATTTATATTTCTTTCTTTCTTTCTTTCTTTCTTTCTTTCTTTCTTTCTTTCTTTCTTTCTTTCTTTTCTTTCTTTTCTTTCTTAATTAAAAACAATTTTTTTAACATTTATTTATTATTGAGAGACAGAGAGAGACAGAGTATGAGCAGGGGAGGGGCAGAGAGAGAGAGGGAGACACGGAATCCGAAGCAGGCTCCAGGCTCTGAGCTATCGGCACAGAGTCCGACGCAGGGCTCGAACTCACAAACCGCGAGATCATGACCTGAGCGGAAGTCCGACGCTTAACCAACTGAGCCACCCAGGCATCCCCTTATTGATTTATATTCTTATCTTTACTATTTATTTCCTTCTGCTTGCTTTGGGTGTAATTTGTGCTTTCTCTAGTTCATAAGGGTAACACTTAGGTCATTGATTTAAGACTCTTCCTCTTTTCTAATATAAATATTTAATGCTATGGATTTTCTTCTACAACATTGATTTACCTGCATCCCATTAATTTTGACATGTTGTGTTATCATTTTCTTTCAATATGAATATTTTCTAATTGCTCTTCTGTTTTATTACTTAAAAGTGTGTTAATTTTCAAACACGTAGGGGGTTTCCAGATACGTTTCTGTTATTGATTTCTTGTTTACTTTCATTGTAGTCATAGAACACACCTTTCATTTATTTCAGTAAGTTTAAATTTGTTGAGATTCTTTTTAATAACTGAGAATATAGTCTCTTTTGGGGAATTCTTTACATACACTTGAAAAGAATATGTTATTTTCTGTTTAGTGCAGTATTACATAATGTCCATTAGGTCAAGTTGGCTTATGATATTATTAAGATTTTCTAAATCTATTCTAATGTGTTATACATTTGTTCAATCAATTACTGATCGAAGAGTGTTGAACTTTCAGTGTCAAATTGTGGATTTGCCTATTTTTTGTTTGTTTCATTTTTAGTTTTTGCTTCATGTATTTTGAAAGTCTTATGTTAGGGGCATGTTCTTTTAGGATTGTTAAGTGTTCTTGGTGGGTTGTCTCCTTTTGTCCTTATGTATTATCATTCTTCATATTTTATAATATTCCTTATTTTGAAGTCTGCCTTGTCTGACCCAGCTTTCTTTTGATTTGATTTATCTTCTACTTTTAACCTATCTTTTTATATAAAATTTATATAGAAAGTGGGTTTTTGTAGATTGCATATAGGTAGGTCTTGCTATTTTCCAGATTTGATAATCTCTTCTTTCTAATAGAGGCAGTTAGACACCCTATCATTTAATGTGATTATTGATATGTTTGGATTTAAATCAACTATTTTGCTAATAGTTTTCTATTTGCCCTCTGTTTGCCCTGTGTTTTCTTTTACTTTCTGTTTTATTTTGGATTGAGTGCTTTTTTATGAATCCATTATTGGGTTATTAGTTACACCTCTTTGTTGTTTTTCAGTGGTGACATAGAGTTTTGAAAACACATATTATCCTTTTTTTTTTAACCTTTTATTTTATTTTTGAAACAGAGAGAGACAGAGCATGAACCAAGGGGAGGGTCAGAGAGAGGGAGACACAGAATCTGAAACAGGCTCCAGGCTCTGAGCTGTCAGCACTGAGCCTGACGCGGGGCTCGAACCCACAGACCGCGAGATCATGACCTGAGCTGAAGTCGGACGCTTAACCGACTAAGCCACCCAGGCGCCCTGAAAACACATATTATCTTTTTATGGTCTACCATTTTTGTTTTTTCTTTAAAAATTTATTTAGTTTTAAGTAACCTCTACCACGTATTATCTTATTATGGTCTACCTTTGTTTGATTTTTCTTAAAAACTTTTAAAAAAATTTGTTTAGTTTTAAGTAACCTCTACACCCATTGTGGGCCTTGAACTCACCACCTCGAGATCAAGAGTCACATGCTCTACTGCTGAGCCAGCAAGGTGCCCCTTTACAGTCTACCTTTAAATAACATTATGCCACTTCCCATTTAGTATAAGAACCTACAGTAGTATACTTTTGTTTTTTCTCTCCCTTCCTTTGTGTTATTTTTGTCATGTTTCATTTGTACATATACTATAAACTCCATGATATATTGGTATAATCAATTGTAACAAAAATGAGAAATAACCACTTTTACATATGCTCTGGTTTTACCAATTCCATTGCTCTCCATTTCATTTTGTAGATCCACATTTCCATCTTTTTTAAATGTTTATTTTTTGAGAGAGAACGAGAGTGAGAGCATGTGTGAGTCAGGGAGGGGCAGAGAGAGATAGGGAGAGAGAGAATCCCACGTAGGCTCTGTGCTGTCAGTGCAGAGTCTGACATGGGGCTTGATCTCATGAACTAAACTGTGAGATCATGACCTGACATGAAATCAAGACTCAGAGGCTTATCTGACCGAGCCACCCAGGTGCCCCTCACATTTCCACCTTTTATCATCCTCCATCCTCCTGCAGAAATTCCTTTAACTCTTCTTCTTAATTTGATTAGTTAGTTTATTTATTTATTTAATTTTTAATTTTTAGAGAGAGAGAGAGAGCATGAGTGGGGGAGAGGGGCAGAGGGAGAGAGAGAGAATCTTAAGCAGGCTCCATGCTCAGCGTAGAGCCCCACATGGGGCTCAATCTCACCACCTGGGATCACGACCTGAGCTGAAATCAAGAGTTGGATGCTCAACTGATTGAGCACTCAGGTGTCCCTTTTAACTCTTCTTTTAATGCAGGTCTTCCTGTAATGGATTCTCCCAGATTTTATTTTTTCAAAAGTGTTTTTATTTTGCCTTAATTTATAAAAAGATATTTTTGCTAGGTTTTGAATTCCAGGTCAACATTTTTCTTTTGGCATTTAAAAAATGTCACTCCATTGTCTTCTCTCTTACATTAATTTCTGATCAGAAGACCACTGTAAATTTTATCTTTGTATTTTTGTATGTAACATTTCTTTTTTCTCTAGATGCCTCCAAGATTTTCTCTTTATCTTTGATTTCAGCAATTTGAGTATAATGGGTCTAGGGATGTGTGTGTGTGTGTGTGTGTGCACTTATCTTGCTTGTGTTTCTCTGAGCTTCTTAGATCTGGTGTTGTCTTTCATTAATTATGAAATGTTATCTGCTATAGTCTCTTCAAAACCTTCTGCTGTATTTCTTTCTTTTCCTTCTGGAATTTCAAATATATGTACATTAGACTGATATCTTACCACAAGTGTTTAATGCTCTGTTATGTTTTTTCCTTGATTGTGTTTTAAAATGTTTTTATCTAATTTAAAATTACTTATTTTTGAGAGAGAGAGAGAGAGAGAGAGAGAGAGAGAGAGAGAGAGAAAACAAATGGGGGAAGGGCAGAGAGAGAGGGAGAGAGGATCCCAAGCAGGCTCCACACAGTAAACACAGAATCTGATATGGGGCTTGAACTCACAAACCATGAGATCATGACCTGAGCCGAAATCAAGAGTCAGATACTAAACTGACTGAGCCACCCAGGCACCCCTCCTTGATTGTGTTCTAATTTGGATAATTTCTTTTGGCTTATCTTCAAATTTACTTACACTTTACTAAGCTATGTCCCATTCCAAGAATTTTTTTAATTTTCAAATTTATTTTGAAATTTTTATTCCAGGTATTTTAAATTTCAGATTTACTGAAGGTAACAACAATAACAAAGTCTAAACTCAACTCACATCATGCTTTTTATTTCTAGCTTTTCCACTTGACTCTTGTTTATAGTTTTTATTGCTTTGCTGAGATTTTCCATCTCTTTATGCATGTATTCCTTTATTTTACTAGATTATCTAACATATTAATCCTGGTTATTTTTAAGGGGCTGTCTGATAGTGCAAGCATCCAGATCACCCCTGGGCCTTGTTCCATTGATTGCTTTATCCCTTGATAGTGTTTTGCTTTGTCTTGTTATTTTGTGTGTCTCATTATTTTTTGACTGAGTGCCAGATATTATGTGTAGAATGAGGAGTCTGAGGTAAATAGTAATTATTTTTTGAATGAGTATGGGTCTTCTCATTTCATGGTTCTAGTTTGGAGGCTTGAATTTGTATTGTCAGTAGATAAGTAGATGCGTTTAGGCTTGTTGTCACTGTAGTTAACTCCAGTAAACCATAGACTTCAAATTCCTTCAGCGGTGGACTGCTTTTACCTTGTGCTTACCATGGGACCTGGCATACTGAGGGTTTTTCTCAGTGTTTATGCTTCACATTCAACTTTTAGCAGGCCCTGAACGTTTGCATCATAGATGAGCTCTTTTTTCACACTCTTGCCATTTTACCTTCAGATATAGACTGTCATTTGGTGTGAGGTTTGTGGTGGTGGCCACAGGGAGTTTCTTCATTCTCTTGGTTCAGCTTTAGTCTTCGGTGGGTCCTGTGTCCTTGGGCCCCAGTGGTGGGCACTTTCTCAGTATTCCTGTCCCTTTTCCCATTGCAACCAAGCCAAGCTCTGTCTTATAGGTGTGGGAGCCCTTGTGTGAGACATATTTCCCCCACTGCCTTCAGTGGTAAGAGAACACTGCTTTGTATGGGTGCAGGATCCTTGGCTTGAGAGGGTTTCTTATCCCTCCCACAGGAGCAGAGAGCTTTTAGTTCCTTTTCTCTTGAGAGGCAGGGTTCTTTGCCAGGGTTCTGAGAATGGGAGTGTTTCCTGCCTCCCAGCAGCTTTAGGGTTTGTTTCTCATGGAATAAGAGCCTAGTAAATGGGTGAGACTGCATGCTTCTACCGCTGCAGTGGCAGATGTTCAGAACTAGAACACTGGCCCCACTGAAGACCACTCACTCAGGTTTCCTGTTCTTCCCCGAATCTTCCTCAAGAGTGCCTGAGAAAGGTTCATGAAAATGAACTGGTGAGTGAGTACAGATTCTGCTTGTATGTGCAGTTTCAGGAATTCAATACTGTTTCATTAACTCACACTTGACCTTTAAGAATTTGTTAAAATTTTAGCTCTTTCTTTCTTTCTTTCTTTCTTTCTTTCTTTCTTTCTTTTTCTTTTTCTTCTTTTTTTTTTTTAACCTACTTTATGGCAGCTGCCTTTTCCTTTCTTGCTCTGCCAAAAGAGAAATAGCTTGTGAATTCTATCTCTCCTTCGAGGGGACGTCTATTAGTCATTGGAATTTCATTCACTTGGTTGCTTTGTGTTGTCAGCTCTCTGATGGGCTCAAGGGAAGTTACAATTGTATATGGCTTATTTGGCTTTTTGTCATTGTTAGGGTGGGATCAATGTTCTCATGTGGCTTTCTATATTCTAGTGAAAGTGGAACTCCAGGAGAGTTTAGCACAGGAAATATTTGTAGGAATATTTATGCATATAATGCATCTAGATTATATGGAAGCATGAGGGCTAATACGGCAGTCTGGGGATAGTAACCGTAGAGCACTGTTACCACCCTGATATGGATTGAATTGTGTCTCTCAAAAAATATGTTGGAGTCCTAATCCTGGGTTCCTATGAATGTAGTCTTATTTGGAAAGATAATCATTGCAGATGTAACCAAGTCAAGACGAGGTCACTAAGGTGGGCCCTAATCCAATATGACTGGCGTTCTTGTTAAAAATGAGAAGAGACGGAAAGAGACACAGGGAGAACACTGTATGAGCACAAAGAGAGAGAATGAAGTGATAGATACAACTGCAAACCAAAGAACACCAAGGATTGCCAGCAAACACCAGAAGCTAGAAAGGGACAAGGAAGGATCCTTCAGGGAGACCATGGTCCAGCTAACACCTTCATTTCAAATTTCTAGTCTCTAGGACTATAAGTCAAATTTTGTTCTTTTAAGCCACTCAATTTATGGTAGTTTGTTATGGCAGTTCTAGGAAACTAATACACACCCTTAGGCCTGAAGGGGCAAGGAGGGACATAAAAAGCTGTGTGGTGCTATAACACCACACAGGGTGACACCCACATAGAATGGATCCAAGAAATAAACACCCTGACCTCTGTCTCTTCTGTCACTTCATCCCTGGGGCTCCTTTTGACTAAACTCGACTGGAAGCCAGAGGGCTAGGGAGCTGGTTTAGGTAGTCCATATAAGTCAGCCTCCTAGGGTAGACAGTAGAGTCGGGAAATCTGGGTGGGAGATATGAGGACTAGAGAAAGACAGCCTGTCCAGGAGAGCTTTGTATGACAGACATTGAAACTTTATAAATTTGTTTCGGGTAGATGGCATGGGGTTATTGGAAAGATCACAGAGTTATAACAAGGTTACAACAGGTTTTGTCCCATCTCCACTGTGACTCACTGTGGCCTTGAATATTTCACTTAACCTTTCTGATCCTCTCTTTTCTCATCCATAGGAGGGGGTTAGACCAGATGACCTTTGTGGTCCCTTTTCAGTTTTGTGTTGTGTTTATGGAATGAATAATCTTACATCAGACAAAAAGATGTCTAAGATAAATTTTCCGAGATTTATAACTTGAAGCTCTTATGATTTTGAGCTATATTCAGTGATGAAATGACCATTGTTGTTGATGATAATTTTACCTTTATTTGACTTGTCTTTAAAATTAAGAAAAAAAATGTTTTCATGTCTACCATCTCTTTTTAATGTAGCAAGCAGTTCTGTGAAAATTTTATTGCTTTGGGGCTAAAATTCTTTGTGTGTGTGTGTGTGTTTCTAAGAGAAAAGTTGTATTTTTTATTAACGCCATTTGCTTTTGTCAAGGAACTTACCACTTTATCACTTATTATGATTATTATCATCATTATTTGCAGCCTTTTCAATTACTCTTTCATCAGAGAGAGGGGGAGGGAGAGAGAGAGAAAAAGAGAGAGAGAGAGAGAGAGAGAGAGAGAGGGTTTGACCTTCTGTATTCTCTCAGCACTAAGGAGCCAAAGAGTTGCTTATTGATTTTCTTTTGGCCTTCGAAGTCAAAGGTGAAATATGCTTTCAACTCTCTGTTCTTCCACATGGGCTACAGAATTCTTGGTATGGTGATGTCCCTGGGGGCCTTGGTATCATTGATCCAGATGCTAGACTTGGCTTTGAGCAAGCACGAAGGCTAATGATCTAGTATTGTTATACATCACAGACAAACCAGACGGAATTAGTTTTCAGATTTCTCTGCAAGGTGAGATTTTTTTTCCTCTTGGGTGAGGCCCAATTCAATTCATAGCTCATTCACAAAGGCTTCTTATCACACAAATCCACTGTTGTCATTTTTTCTTCTGCTCTCAAAATATTCTCAGTTAACGCTTCATCACAGAAGACCTCTGGAGTCAACTTATTTCTTGAGGCAAGAACCAGGAAAGTTTCTAATATGGTGACATGGGGAAGGATACACTTGTTTAGGGACACACAAAATGACCAAATGATAGACACACACTTACAAGAATATATGCCTATGTTCTTTTTTTCCATATGTATAAGAGGACTGTAACACATGGATATAAAGTGGATGACTGAGTAGTCAGAAATAACTCTGTAGGGGGTTGCCTGGGTGGCTCAGTCGGTTAAGCCTCTGACTCTTGGTTTTGGCTCAGGTTACGATCTCATGGTCCCTGAGTTCGAGCCCTGTGTCAGACTCTGCACTGACAGTGTGAAGCCTGCTTGGAATTTTCTGTCTCCCTCTCTCTCTGCTTGTCCCCTGCTCGCTCTCTCTCTCTCTCTCTCTCTCTCAAAATAAAGAAATAAACATCAAAAAATTATATTAAAAAGAAATAACTTTGTAGGAAGCAGTAGAGTAGGAGACATTGGCACAGGATGAGGGAGAGAGTGAGAGTAAGGATGAAACAAAGAGAATGAGGAAAGGTGGTACTGGCTTTTTTCTTTTAAATGTTTATTTATTTAAGTGTGCCCAGGTGGCTCAATTGGTTAAGTGTCTGACTTTGGCTCAGGTCATGATCTCCTGGCTGGTGAGTTCCAGCCCCGTGTTGGGTTCTGTGCTGACAGCTCAGAGTCTGGAGTCTGCCTCGGATTCTGTCTCTGTCTTTCTCTGCCCCTCCCCCACTCACACATGCTCTCTCTCTCTCTAATACAAATAAATGTTAAAAAAAATTTAAAAAAATGTTTATTTATTTTTGAAAGAGAGAATGAGAGTGGGGGAGGAGCAGAGAGAGAGGGAGATGGAGAATCTGAAGTAGCTTTGCACTGTCAATGCACAACCTGATGTGGGGCTCAAATTCATGAACCATGAGGTCAGGACCTGAGCTGAAGTCGGAGCTTAACTGACTGAGCCACCCAGGTGCCCCCTGGAATTGTTTTCTGTACATTCACTTTTCTTAACTTAGCCTGCCTCTTAGGAGCTTGGTGATGGCTCCTCTGATACAGAGTAGTGTATGTCAGTGCAAAGGAGGCAATGAAGCAGAGGGAAACACGAGATTCAGGTAAACCATCTCATGGCAGTAGAGAGAGAGAGCCTGTCCATTGGTGAAAGTTTTGTGTTTGCCTCCACAAAGAGTATTTGGAATGTCAGGAGAAAGTTTATGGCCATATCACCCCGAATGTGTCCAGTCTCTGGAATGTCAGGAGAAGGAAGGAAGTCCCAATAAGCTGGGATTCATGCACCAAGGGGGTCTTTGCATAGAAATCTATTTCCATGTTCTTGTTTCTTTTGTAATCCAATGTTTTTTAAGAACATTATCCTGTCAAAGAGGCAGAAAGATTAAGAATCCCTGAATCAGGAAAATAACTGAATAAAGATGTACCTCGGTGACTGATGTCAGTGCATTTACTAGATCCCATGCCAGCAGATAAACTGAGTCCTCAATCAACAAGCTGCACATGATTCAAGGTCATCATGTAGACAAAGTAAAGAGCCAGTAAAGGTTAAAGTGGCCCTGGCACACTCAATATGTGATATATGTACAATATAAATTTTTTGTTACTTGAACTTGGTTTGGTTTCCCGGCTCTACTGGGTAAAGCTTGATACCTACTTCCTTTCTCACACCAAAATAAGTGCAAGAAAGATCTTGCACTTGTTGAAATCTAAAAATATGGATTTATGCAAACACTAGAATAAAGATTTTATGAATTTAAAAATGAATGGGTATGGCTCTTCTAGACATGATATGAAACTTAGAACCACAAAGAAAAGAATAAAAAGATTTGCCTGTATAAAAATTAAAAAATTCTACTTGAGAAAAACATTGTAAGTAAAGGGAAAAGAGAACAGCCTGGGGGGGGGGGGCGGGTGAGGAACAACAAGAGCACTTGTAACAAAAGGACTCATTTTCCATAATACCCAAAGAGCTCCTGAAAACAGAAAAGACAATGACTATAAATTCAGAGAAAAAAGGACATACACCATAAAGAGGGAGGTCGCATAAAAAGAATGAAGGGAGACACATGCTCACTGAAAGTGAAATATAAAATCAATGGACAGATGATCATTTTATCCCCACTGGATTGGCAAAGATGAAAACATTTGATAATCTCCTCAGCTGGTGAAGATATATGCAAACAGATATCCGTGTACGCTGTTGTTTGTGGGAGAACATACTGGCACAAGTGTTTGAAGATAAATTTGGCACTATCTATAAAAACCTAGAATGCTCACTTCCTTTGACTCACCATCTCTACTTTTATGAATTTATTTCGTCGATAAACTCACATAAATATGCAAAGTTATATGTACAGGATGTTCCTTGCTGTTTTCTAATAATAACAGCATCAAACACACAGACACTAAGAAATAGCCTAAATGCCCATCAAAAGGTGGCAGTGTGCATTCATTATGGTACATTATTAATACTGTGGTTTATAGCTATGAAAATGAAGTAGAGGTATATGTATTAATATGGAAAGCTGTCTAATATATATAAAGTTGCAGAATAGTATATATAGAGTGATCCTATTTGTGTTAAAAAAATTACTCAGAATATTTCCAACACATGAAGCTGTGGGCATGATTATCCCAGTGGTGTAGACTGGTGGGTTGAGATGCTGCATGGGAGGAGGGTGGGGGAAGATTGGAGAATTGCAGAATCTCCCCACGCACTCCCACTTTCTCTACTGTTTTATTTTTAAATTTTAAATTTATAAAATATTTTGAGAAACATTCATAAATTTTTTAATTTGAGAGAGAGAGAGAGAGAGAGAGAGAGAGAGAGAGAATCTTAAGCAGGCTCCACCTCTAGCATGGAGACAGACACGGGGCTCAATCTCACAAACCGTGATATCATGACCTGAGCCCAAATCAAGAGTTGGATGCTTAACCCATTGAGTCACCCAGGTGCCCCGATAAATGTTTTGTAAGAAGGGATTACTTACCAAGAAAACAACAAATGCCTGTCTCATAGATTAGATATTTCCATTTATGTGATGTTGAGAGGTTGGAGAAGGACCTATTAAGGTAAGATTGGTGGCTCACCAAGATCCCCCTTACTGCTTGCATTTTTGGAGAAGGATAGACTGGTCTTTAAGGCAGCAGTCTCTTGATGTCACTGAGGCTACGATAGAATCTCAGTTCTACTGTTTATTAGCTTTGTCACCTGGACAAGTCACTTCACCCTTCTGGGAGAAAAATAATAGAGTCTGCCCTGAATGATGCATATAAAACAGATAGCAAAGTAAATTGCATTATTTGGGTTAATTCAGTGGAAAACTGTGAAGAATTTGTTGTATGTTTTAATTTTCAAGGTGTTTTTACTACCATTATCTTATTTGATTCCCCTAACAGTTTAGTGAAGTAGGTATAGAATGTATTCATCCTTCTTGTTTTACAGGTAAAAATAGAATACAGAAAGGGTCTTGTCTGAGTTATGGAGGTAATAATAGGAACATATTGAGGACTCCTGATTCCTATTTTAGACCTTTCCAGTACATCTCAAAGCCTGTAGAGCATTACTGGGCAGCATTAAATAAAGAGAATAAGAAATTTCATGTGGTTAGAAGCCAGTACAGCCTTCATAGGGTATGGGTGGGATGGTCTCCTATAGAGGCCGTTACCAATTTCCCCTCAGCTTTGTGTGTTGTGGGAAATCAGATAAATGAACATCTTGAATAGGAAACAGGTAGGCATCTTGCATCTTGTTTCAGTTTGCCATTCTGTGACTTTCCCAGATGGAGGTTGTTTCCTTCTGGATTCGGGGGCGTTTGATTTGACTATGTCTGTGTGGAATGGAAGCTGCCATGTCCCAAGCACCAATATCCACCCTGGGCTCAGACACATATTTCTTTGGCTTAGGGTTATCGACTAGTTTGGGACTAAGGGCAGTGCTATAGACTGTATGTTTCTGTCCCCTCCAAATTTCTATGTTGAAATCCAACCCCAGTGTGATGGTATTAGACGGTAGGGCCCTTATGAGGTGGTCAGGTCACAAGGATGGAGTCCTCATAAATGAGTTTAATGCCCTTATAAAAGAGAACCCAGAGAGTTCCCTTGTCCTTCCACAATGTGAGGTTGTAATGAAAAGGTGGTGGTCCATGAACCAGGAAGCATGCCCTCACTAGATAACTGAATCTGCTGGCAACTTGATCCCGGACTTCCCAACCATCAGAACTGTGAGAAATAAACTTGTTTTGTTGGATAAGTCACTCATCCTATGGCACTTTTGTTATAGCAGCCCAAACTAAGGCAACATAAGAGAACTTTAGAATTAGTTTTTTGGAGATAAGATTGTAGCCAAAGGAGTATGTATAGAATTGGGGAAAATGTTAGTGACTTTTAGGCGGTGATAATATTTGTGCTACCTAGGGAAAAAAAGAGTAAGAATTTGGGGATGTATCATTCTTTAATTAGAGTCTTTGAGACAGACCTACCTGAATCTTCCTGAGCAGAGGAAAAAAAATCCTCTATTTTCAGAGTGAAAGGAAAGAAGAAAAGGCTGAATTAGCTTCTCATTCCGTCTAAACATCCTTTCAGTAGTTTTTGTCAAGCATCTGCAAGTTGACATAACGTTGAGCCGTTCAATCTGGTTTTAAATTGTTCTGTTAAATGCCAGACAACTTTTGTCACAGAAGCTGTCCCCCCTCCTTCAGAATGATTGTCTATAATTAAGGAGGAAACCAGAAAATAATGATAGGGTTCTCTTTTGCTTTTCTAATAGCTTTCTTATTAAGTATGTCTGAAAAAGCTACTGAGATGTTGATTTCCCACGTAACCAAAAGAAGTCAGCCATTATATAATTATTTCTTTTTAAAGACTACAAAGAGAGACGTATGAGAAGTGCTTTCAACGGGCTAGAGACACCATGAAGCACAAAGAAAAAATTCCTATCTGACAAAGAAAAAAAAAAAAGCAGTGAATGGATTAGGTATCAAAAAAATGTCTTTGCCAACAACCTTGAGGCGCCAATGCCTATCAACCATGGTGTGGTTGTTGGAAGTGTGCTTGTGGCAGGAAGGAGAGATCAGGAAGGAGGGCATGTGGAAGAGAGCCATGGGGCTGTGGGTAGAACAATGGTATTCATGCCTTTTAATTAAGCCCTCACTTATGGAAAGATTCCTCACTTATATTTTTGCTATTGGAGGAGACCGACATGTTTACAGGCTGAGACTTGATTCAGATCCCTGGTGATGTCATTACTGTTAGTCATATGTGTTGGGAAGGGGTGAGGACCAGGTTCTAAATGCCCAAATTCTCAACTACCAACTTATTACTCTACCGGGTGCCTGAAGGATTGTGATAAATAGGGGGCAGGGTGGGTTTCCTTCCCCGTTTACTGTCGTCTTTCCTCCTTCCTTCCTCCCAGACAGAGTACAGAGAGACCTTGTAGTATGGTTACCCATTGAAGTGAAAGGCAGCTGATACTAACAAGGACAAGGTTTGTTTGTCTTGTAGATGTTTTATTCTGAAAACTCTGAGGGGCAGAGATGCCTATATATCCCAGAGGTTCCTTTTGGCCAAGGCCAATGTTACGAACAGCTGAGATTCATTCCCAGATTCTACCATAACTTCCTTTCTGGTAATGTGTGTTTCTCCTCTTTAGGTCTTCTCTCCCTTGGAGCCCATTATGGACCTTTCAGGTTGGTCTGATGCCATGCTGAGGAAATCAGAGCTAATCTAGGAGAACTTTTGTACTAGTCCAGCATAAACTTGATCCTTTTCTACAGCACCCCACTTTGATCATGGAGCCCATTTTGTGCTTTATTCATATAGGAGTTACTCCTCCTTGAAGGTGGATTGATGAGCAGGGTAGGGCCAAGGGAATGGCTTCAAAAAGTGATAGTGTGTGGCCAGTGATGATCTTGAAACATCTCCTTAGCATCTCAGATCATGTTATAGTGGAAAGAGCCTGGGCTGGAAGACCTAGATTATAGTCCTAGACTGTAACCATATTACTTCCTCAAATCTCAATTTCTTTGTTCACAAAATGGGGTGGGGGAAGGATAAATTATTTAGTATTTAAGATTCCTTGAATTTAAAAGTAGTTTGCATGAATTAGCTGTATTTATCATACAATAATGGGATATTGGATTAGGAGAATAATTAGAGATCATTGGAAATACTATGATCTAATTTCCTGTGAAGAAAGTTTTCTTCTGTGCAACATCTCTAATAGATGATCATTCAGTATCCATTTGAATGTTTCTGGGACTAGGAGCATGTTGCATCACAAGTGAGGCATTTTCAAAAAATTTTTTTTTTAACAACTTCTTTATCACATGGCAAAATGTGCAGCTCAGTAATATTCAGTCATTGGTCTAATTCTTGCTGTTTCAGGAGTTCTACTGTTTCAGGAGTTCTATTTTATGTGTCAACTTGGCTAGGCCCGGGTACCCAGACATTTGGTCCAACACCAGTCTAGATGCTGCTGTGAAGGCATTTTATAGATGAGATTGACATTTAGATTAGTAGACTGTGAGTAAAGCAGATTACTGCCCCCTCCATAGTGTGGGTGGGCCTCATTCAATCAGTTGAAGGCCTAAAGAAAATACAGGCTGAGGTTACATGTGCCTTCAGACTGTCTTTAGACTCAAGCCACAACATCAAGTTTCTCTTGGGTCTGCAACCTGCTAGCCTACTCTGCAGATTTTGGGCTTGTCAGATTCCACAATCACAGAAGCCTCAGGAAGGGAGAGTATGTGGCCAATGATTATCTTGAAACATCTCTATCTATCTATCTATCTATCTATCCATCCAGTTTATATATATGTTCTGTTTCTCCAGAGAATCCTGTCTAATATACCCAGTCAGGTCTTCAAATATTTGAAGAAGGCTTCACATGCCATATTAAGCTGTGTCCCGAGAATGGGTAGATAGTTTGATGTACCTCTTTCTGGGCAAATAAGAGCAAACTTACCCCTGGATTCAGGAGAGGTAGAGACAAAATGCTGAGAGATTAAAGAGAAAAGAAAGAATGCAAAGGACTGAAGGTGTTCGCACAGAGCTTGGCACCTATTAGATCCTCCTTTATCTTATTTTTAAAAAATGCTTATTTATTTTGAGAGAGAGAGAGAGAGAGAGAGAGCGCAGGGGAGGTGGAAAGAGGAGAGACAGAGAATCCCAAGCAGGCTCCCTGATGTCAGGGCATAGCCCAATGCAGGGCTTGAACCGTGAACCATGAGATCATGGCTTGAGCCAAAACCAGGAGTCAAACGCTTAACCTACTGAGCCACCCTTGTTAGATCCTGCTTTAAAATGAGAGCTGTTCTAATTAATAAAGAAAGAAGCACCAGGCCAGGAGAGACAATCATCCCCACCAGTGTCCTCTAACATTTGTAGAGCTTGTTGGGCTATCACAATATTTGCTTTCACGCTTGGGAGATAATTGGCACTTAGCTGTTACAGCAGCAGCAGCAGCAGCAGGGGAAAAAAAAAACCATGAGGAAGAGGGCAGGTCTGGTTCTCATCTGCTAGATCCGGCACATGCCCATGTGAATGAAAAATAACAGCGATGCGATGGCTCAGCGCCTGGACATCTGTTGTCACCCTGTCTGGTAGCTGTGCTTTCTTCCTTAAGCATGAATGAGGTGACTGAGGGGGAACTGGAAAATCTTTGCAGTGTGGGAGCCAAGGACAGCGCGCTCCAGGCAGCACTGAAATCTGCCTGAGGTCTGATTCTTTGTGTGGGAGCTTATACCGGGCGTGGGGACTGTGGTGATTTTTGCTGGTACTTCCATGATGGACTCCCCCTGCCCCAATTGTGTCTCTGGTACCAACACTTTGAGAATATGACAGAAAAACAATTAAATGACAATCTTACAAGTCCACGGCCCAAGCACAACTGTTTGGAGTTTTTTTTCATTTTTACCCACCTGCAGATATACTTTAGTGTAATTATAATCAGTGGATGAATAGAATTTTGTATTGTATGTTTTTTTCACTTAACATTCTACAATAAACATGTTCTTATATTGCTTCTCTCTCTTCATCAGTACTTTTTTTTTTATAGCTGTGGTATTATGGTATTTCGGATCTGATGTATCATGGTTAACCATTGCTCATTGTTAAACATTTCCAGTGTTTGTTATAGAAAGACCCTACAATGAATATCTTTTTGTATAGAGCTTTTTTTCCTTCTTTTGAATAACTTCCTTCAGCAATTCCAGAGAATGAGTCAAGAGATGTGAATATTTTAATGTCTTGATATACAGCTGACCCTACAACAACATAGATTTGAACTGTGCAGTTTCACGTACACGCAGATGTTTTCTGAATATACAGTACAGGACTGTAGACATATTTTCTCTTCCTTATGATTTTCTTATTAGCATGGTCTTTGCTCTAACTTACTCTATTGTAAGCATGCAGTAATATAATACATATAACATACAAAATATGTGTGAATCGACTGTTTATGTTCTCAGTAAGGCTTCCAGTGAACAGTAGGCTATTAGTTAAGTTTTTTTTTGGGGGGGGGGTCAGGAGTTGTATGTGGATTTTTAACTTTACAGTTCAGCACCCCCAGGGTACCTGGCTGGCTAAGTTGGATAAGCTTCCGGCTTTGGCTCGAGTCATGATCTCACAGTTCATGAGTTCGAGCCTCGCGGTAGGCTCTATACTGCAGAGCCTGGAGCCTGCGTTGGATTCTCTGTCTCCCTCCTTTATGCTTCTTTTCTGCTCATGCTCTGTCTCTGTCTCTCTCTGTCTCAAAAATAAATAAACATTAAAAAAAATTTACAGTTCAGCACCCCAACCCCTATGTTGTTTAAGGGTCAATTGTATATTGCTAATTGTCTCTTAAAAGGGTTTGCATTGGTATAAGTTACAAAAACAATGTGCAAATTTGTCACTTCTGTCAGAATATTGCCAGATTGAGTATTAATTATAACAAATAAGAGTAAAATTCTAGTGTGGTTTCCTTTTCTTTTTTTTATTAACAAAGGTAACCATTTTCAATATATTACTTATAGATTACATTTCTTCCTTTGTATATTGTCTGTGCCTTTGGTGGGTTGGCATGTTGATTTTTACAGATTAATTTATTTTATTTTATTTAAAAAATTTTTTTTTAAATGTTTATTTATTTTTGAGACAGAGAGAGACAGAGCATGAATGGGGGAGGGTCAGAGAGAGGGAGACACAGAATCTGAAACAGGCTCCAGGCTCTGAGCGGTCAGCACAGAGCCTGACGCGGGGCTCGAACTCACGGACTGCAAGATCATGACCTGAGCCGAAGTTGGCCGCTTAACCGACTGAGCCACCCAGGCGTCCCTTACAGATTAATTTAAATGAGCTCTTTACATATCAGTCATAATCGGTAGAAATATTTATCCAGTGTATTATTTTTAATTTTATCTTTATTATTTCTTTTTGCGTAAAAGTTAAATTTTTTCTTAATCTTAGTGGGCTTTCAAATTCTTTATTGTCTTACTAAGAATAACCCTTTGAATCAATCCCGTGTTGTCTTGAGCTTTTTTGTTTTAATCTGTGACCTGAACTTGGTAAAATGTTGCCAAACTTTTGAGAGCATTTTGATATTGAAGTTCAGTTCTGGTTTACAGTGGTTCTGATGATCCCAAACTCAGCCAACCAAAAAACAAAAAAATTCAAAAATAAGCTTTGGCTCATTTTATTATTCAGAACACACAATTAATAGTTTAGTTTTTGAACTATGGAGCGCAGTTTATTCCCATTTTTGTGCTACACAGAGTGCTTGAAGTCTTTGAATGGTTTTAGTATCTTTCATGTGTGCTCCATATGTATTCTCCACAAAGGGAATATATCTTTGAAGACAGGGTTTATGTGCTCCATTTAGTTGGTGTTTAACCCAAGCCTGAGTAATTGCCAGCTGTATCGCCTGGGATGCCCTTCAACCTGGTTACTGTCAGGGTCAACACCTGTCATGGCCCTGAAGCAGCTATTGGTTTAGGGCTTCCATTCTAGCCAATTCGTTTGTGTCTTGCCTCCCTCCCACATAGCAGGACAGGAACTCTGCCTCAACTTGGTGGGCCTGAATTTGGCTCTCCTCTGCTCTTCTGGGCTAAGGCCAAGAGTCTGCTATTCCCAGAAAAGGCTATGGTTAATTTGCAAGTAAGCTCCAGAGTGGAAGGTTGGAAGACACTGCCCAATGGTGTATTCCGCTCATAGTGTCTCCTTTGTAAGTATGTTACTCAGTTGTTGACAATCTGGGAATCCTTTCATATCTTAGCCTGTAGACCTTCTTAGAACTCTATGGTAGCAGGATATAGTTGTGGCTCAGACTGATAGCAGGCTCCCAAAGTGTTCTATAGTTCAAGTTAAGATTTTCAGAGACTGTAGTAAGCAGGTCCAGCCCCGGTTGGAGTTAGTACCTGCCTTCTGATGGGTAAAGACAAAGATTCTGAGTTCTCTGGGGGTTAAATTACTCATTGATGGGCAGGTTGCTGAGTCTTCTTTTTTTTTTTTTTTTTTTTTTTTTAAATAAGCTGTATGCCCAACATGGGGCTTGAACTCTTGACTCTGAGATCAAGAGTTGCATGCTCTACTGACTGTGCCAGCCATGCATCCCTGAGTCATGGTTCTTGATTGAGTGGGGAAAGGAGAAGAGCAGCATCTAGATGGAGCAAGATTCAAGGTCCTGGAGGGAGTAGGTTTCTACAATCAGGGGTGAGGCTGTAATTCAAAGCCCAGATAAATGGTCTGGATTTAGAAAGACTCTGATTGGGGCGCCTGGGTGGCGCAGTCGGTTAAGCGTCCGACTTCAGCCAGGTCACGATCTCGCGGTCCGTGAGTTCGAGCCCCGCGTCAGGCTCTGGGCTGATGGCTCGGAGCCTGGAGCCTGTTTCCGATTCTGTGTCTCCCTCTCTCTCTGCCCCTCCCCGGTTCATGCTCTGTCTCTCTCTGTCCCAAAAATAAATAAAAAAAAAAAAAAAAAAAAAAAAAAAATAGAAAGACTCTGATTTCCAGCAGGGAATTGGAAACAGTGAGAACCTAAGAACTTGACAAAAGTAGAGTAAAAAAAAAGTAGAGTCAAAAAAGTAGAGACAAAAGCTGGAAGCCCACTGGAGAGGGTAAAAGGACAAGTTGGTGCTCATAGAAGCTCACCCAGGAACTCTGAGTAGCAGGGAAAAAATTGCTTACTTGGTCTTGCCCTTTTTCTCTGCTCAGGCTGTCTCTTTTGCTGATCTGCCTCATTGGATTTTTTGCAAGGACTTACACTCAGACTCCTGGGGGAGCATTTTAGCTCTGGGCTTCCTAGAGGAGGTGTCAAGGCTTGCCCTCCTTTCCAGACTGGATTATATGCCCCTGTCTATGTACTTCCGTACTACTCTGTGAAGATTCCTAACAATGCTCTTACCACCTTTTTTTATCATCATCATCATCATCATCATCATCATTATCATCACCACCACCATTATTCAGTTTTCAAGACAATATTTAACTATGAAGTATTTCTTATAGAATAAAGCAGAAAAATAATATAGCAAATACCCATTAGCCTGCCATCCAGATTTAGCAAATGTTAATATTCTTTTTATTAGGTTTTATAAAGAAATAAAACATTATAGATACAGCTAAAGTCCCACCTCTCCATCACATCTCTCCTTCTCTCTTTGGACAGAGGTCAGCACAAAATGATTCTCCATATCAGGATGTGAGTCTCTGGAGTGTGTATTCTTAGAGGTAGCAGCATATCTTATTCATCTTGAATTTCTAGCTAATAGTCATGCGTAATGCGAACTAGGGATAAATAAATATTCAAACAATGAAAGAAAGAATGGATGGCAGAGTATTTATTATTATTATTATTCTATCCTTCACTGTATCTAATAGGGGCTCTATAAATGTTTGATGAGTTGCAGAATAGAAAAAAAAATTCGGTCTCTTACTGAGGATAATTTCCCCTGTTTTCTCATGCTTCTTTCTCTTTTGTGTTGACTAATAGCATGCATATGCCTCTAGCTCTTACAAAGAGATAATGTTTGGACATCTTTAGGCTTTGCAAATCTGTGACACAGAAACATGATCTACTCTGAGGAACTTACAATGTATACAAAGACCAACTTGATTTCCTCAGAATTAATCTTGGATGCAAAAGAAAAAGGAGAGAAAAGAAGAATATATGTGAAGGCATGTGATGTTTCCAGGAAGAAATCAACTAAATTAAAAAATATCTTTATTTTTGAGAGAGAGGGAGAGCGAGAGCGAGTGGGGGAGGGACAGAGGGAGAGAATCACAAGCAGGGTCTGCTCTCTCAGCACAAAGCCCGATGTGGGGCTCGAACTCACAAACTGTGAGATCATGACCTGAGCCTAATTCAGATGCTTAACTGACTGAGCCTCCCAGGCACCCCAAGGAAGAAATCAACTAAATTAATGTCATTAGAAACTATCTGTGTTTACGCTGAGTGGAAAATATTGTAGACTACCATTTCACATAATCCATTATCAGAAAATGCCAGCCCCAATAACTTGATAAACACAGGTGTGGAAGCTTACACAAATAAATGCACACACTCTGTTCATTTGTGTCTCTCCTTTTTGTGTGTGGCTCCATAAAATGTCTTGGGAGACTTTTACGGACTTGGATGTATAGTGTAGAAAAACTAGACTTTTAGCTCTTATTATAGGAAGCTTCTCAAGATAAATTTACACAACCAGTCCTACAAAATGCACATTTTTTCCACAGGATACTGGAAGTCTCTTCCATGCTTCCATGTATTCTTAACCACCTGCTTTCTTGGTTGAAGGATATTGATGTTTCCATACAAATTTGGAGCAAAGGCTTGGTTTTATTCATTTTGTCCTCTGAATGAGTGATGGTTTTCAAAATGAACATACTGAACAGCAAATTATTATCCCATTAAGGGCCTAAAATTATAGACAGCTGAGCCAAACCTGCTACCCACTCTTTTTTTCTGGATACAGCCTAACAAACTAGCTACAAATTCCAGATGATCAATTTGCCTACCTGTAATGGTAATTTACAAAACCCAGCATTTCACTTTAAAGCCATTGAGAGGCAGTCTTGAATGAAAAGCTTTGCTTCAAGCACTCTTTGGCAAAAAGCCTTTTACTAGGGCTCTTGCATTTTTCATGGTTTTGATGTCCAGCCTCACCAGTTCCTTTTTCTTTTAAGTTTATTTTTTAAAAATTTATTTTGAGAGAGAGAGAGAGAGAGACAGTGCGCAAGCAGGGCGAGGGGAGGGAGAGGAGACAGAGAATCCCAGGCAAGCATGGCACTCACTGTCAGCACAGTACCTGATGGGGTCGCTTGATTCCTACTAACCCTGAGATCATGACCTGAGCCAAAATCAACAGTTGGGTGCTTAACAGACTGAGCTACCCAGGCGCCCCATCAGCAGTTTGCGATATCAGAAAGGAGTCCTCCACTGTTGGTTCCATTACCACATTGACCATTAGTACATCGTCTCTCTACATGAAATGTAGTCGGCGTCCAGTTCCTTTTGCACAATACATGTGGCCGTGAGGGATGCATGATCATATCCATTATCTCATTTATTAATTAACTCATTCAACATTTTCTGAGTACTCACTAATGTTCTAGGCATCGAGACAAGAACTAAGGATTAGAAGTTGAATAAGAAACAGTCACTGCCCTCATGGAGCTCACAGCCTAGCAGGAAAGAGAGACACATAAAAAAAAGAAGGCAATGCGATGGCCTGTAATAGAAACAGAGACAAGGTGCTACCATTAGGTCTATATTGATTAAGCAGCTTCTGAAGAACATAAGGAGCCCTTCTATCAACCATGTTTCCTCCATTCTTACAGTCCATGGTGTTGTGTAATTGTTGTCTTCAAAGGTAAATGAACACCAATTCACGATGGAAAGAGTTTCCAGGAATTCCAGGTTCCCAACATTCCCTTCATGCTCCTCGACATAGTATACTCCAAATGAATTGGATTTGCTCATTAGGCACAAATACACATTGCCCTGACTTCCTTCTGCTCATGCTTTCTCCTGTTCTTGGTCTGCCTCCTACCTGTTGCTTTACTTAGAAATCTGACATAGTTCAAGGCCACGCCCACTTTGCTCTGAGCCCCTGGAGGACTTGGAGCCATGAAGCCTAGGGCACAGAACATGTGATTGTGCTGGAGTGTTTGAAGTCCATCTGAGTCTCCACAGTGGACTGTGAGCTCCCCAGGGGCTCTTAGTCCCTAGGAGAGCATAGAGTGGCTCAATGCAATTTCCAGTAACCACTTGTTTACAGAATAGGAACCTTTTGATACCAAGGAGAGAAAATTCAATTCAGATTTTCCTGGTTGAACTGTTATCAGGAAATCCCCTAGATTCACGGTTTGAATTTCATCACCTTTAAAGTGAGGAATGTTTACAAGCCTAATTATAAAGTCCCCTTGTCTGGAAACCTGACCTGAAGGGGTATCAAAAAGCTTTCTTTCTGTGTTCTGATTTTTTAGGACATAAATATTCCAACGAATTTGATACCTGGCCAGAAAAAATAGAAGCCTCTAATTAGATGGGGGAGATGTGCCTCCAAACAGAGGTTTTGACTCACAGATCCACAGTTACATGCATTATCTTGGAATGGACTTGTCATTAGCCTGACCTGTGCAGCTGTGGCAGAGGTTCATTCTTTCAGCTGAGAGGGGTTCTATTCCTGAGAACTGGTGGGTAGAGGCAGGATCCTTCATCCTGTAGATCCTGACGTGATCTTGATTGTGATTTGTTGGGGTCATGAAATCCGGGTCCCTGATACCTAGTAACCTCACAGGGATTTGGTAACCTTCCTCTGAGTTGGCATTTTCATAGTTAGCACAGTAACAATTTGATAAATTATAATGAGAAGTCAATTCCATTGTGGAATTGAAAAGAAATATACATGGTTTTTAGCTGCAGAGTCTTACAATTTAATAGGGGAAAAGGCAAGAAAAACACATTTCAAAGGCATGAAAATGGAAAACAGACACTTAAAAATTCTATCCAGCTTTTGGTACTCTGCACTTCGGTCCTGGCTGAGCCAGGTGGTCACTCAAGTCAGTGGGTCTGGGCACCTGGAACATCAGCTGGGGACCATCTTCATTTGGTCCTGTGATGATGTTAGTCTCCACAGACAGTCCCAGTTTTCTTTTTTTAAAATAAAAATCTTTTAATGTTTATTTTTGAGAGAGAGACAGAGTCTGAGTAGGGGAGGGGCAGAGAGAGAGGGAGACACAGAATCTGAAGCAGGCTCCAGGCTCTGAGCTGTCAGCACAGAACCTGAGGTGAGGCTCGAACTCTCAAACCATGAGATGGTGACGTGAGCCAAAGCCAGATGCTTAACTGAATGAGCCACTCAGGCGCCCCCCAGGCAGTCCCAGTTCTGAGGAAGCCAAAGGCATCACAGCACAATAATGGGTCCAAGCTGGTATTGTGTTGCAGAAATCCCTTGATTGATTTTACTGGCATTTAAAGGCATATCCAAGAGTAGATATAGGTGAGAAAGATATGTGGGCATCAGCAGGCATGGTGGGTGGTGATACTGACCATGTTTGGTTTGGATTATCTCATAACCAGATCTTGGGATAGTGGTCCTGATCCAAGTGGGAGACATCTGCAAGGTTAGATCAAATGTCCATGGATGTAAAGGCTCAAAGCATGGGGCCCAGGATTCCAGGTAAGGGGTTAAGAAATAGAATTTGGGTCGATAGGTAGAAAGAATCTTCCACGGTTTCACAGAATGGTGAACTTTAGTAGGGTTTTGGAAGAAAGAAGGAATATCTTTATCAAGAAGATGGACACATGTGAAGCAAAGGAAAATGACGAGTGATTCTTATCCTGCTGAGTGAGAAGACTGGTCCACGTGCGGCTCTGTCTTGGGGAAATCTGAGACATCAGCCCTGGTACCTCAGGGATGACCTGGAAGTCAATGGATCAGGGTGACATTGTCATGCTAGTAATGGGACATTTTACTTCTCATTTCAAAACCACTGTTGGGGATTATTTATTCATCTTCCTTGGCAGTCGGCAAGAGTTGGCAACCCCCTTGGCATGGCATAGTCATAAGGGAGTCTTGGAAATCTGTTGCATTTTAAAAATTGCATTTGAAATTCTGAGATATTTTAATCAGTTTAGGATCAATCTACCTCCCAAAAAGAGGATGCAAATTTGAAAACCATGCCATTGTAGCTCTTTAATAGCTAATTATGCCATAGGCAAGGAAATGGTTAGGCAGTGACTGTTAGAATGAATAATGACATGAGATGAAATACAAAACAAATCCATACCAGTTTTATTGGATTGGAAGTAAGAGACAGAGACAGGATGAAAATTTACCCAAATCTGATTAGGGAAATAAACCCTCAGACAGAGAAACGATGGATGGTGTGAGCTGATTAACTTGAGCCCCATTGGGAGGGACATACGCTTAGACAATGCACCACTGAATTTCAGAGCTGGAGAGGGCTCAGACATTAAATCCAGATATGCTCATTTTTACAAATGAGAAAAATGAGGCTCAAAGGAATAAACAACTTGACAAAGGTCCTCCCAGCTAATAAGGGATAGGGTTAGAACTTGAATCCACATCTTCTGACCATTAAAAGGTTTTGAGGCAATTTGATGAATCACAGTGCTTAGCCCATGGATAGGCCTGACTGTCAGAAGTCCTCAATAAATATCTGTCAGGCTATGAGTCAGTTCTCCTTGCCATCTAAATCCCTTTGTCACTTGTCA
Organism: Panthera onca; assembly: GCF_046562875.1. Lineage (NCBI taxonomy): Eukaryota > Metazoa > Chordata > Mammalia > Carnivora > Felidae > Panthera > Panthera onca. Next base: position 177,184,562 of record NC_138342.1, read on the forward strand.
AACAGTTGGGTTACCAGTAGGAGAGCAGCTAATACCGTGTACCATCCTGTGCCCTTTATTCTTTTCAGGTGTGGCAGGCCCCTGAGCTGAGTGTTGGTTCCCTTGGTTCTCAGAGAAAGCTCTCCATCTTGAAGCTGACTCATTTGACTTGGTTCCATGTGCATCTGCCTTGAAGAGCCCCCAGTGGGCTTGAGCTGTTGTCAGCTCAGAGAGCAAATGTAGAAAACCGAGCCACTCCTGTTCCTTCTCATTCTCACCTGGGCCCAGGGTGCTTCTCAGCAGTGCTCAGAGCTGCCACTTCCTCCACGCTACAGCCAGGGAGCCTTCAGTTATGTTTGCCTTTCTGCGTCCTTTATTTTGTATGTGGAATCAGTGTTAAATTCAGATTCTTCTTAATCTATGCATCCCAATTACCCCTTCTTGTATTTCTTCGGCCACTGCTTTAGATCAGGAATGAATTGTTTCCTAAGCAACATCTCTCACCATGGACAAAATAATTTTCTCTGCCATTGATCTGGCTATAGCATCTTTTTCATTAGGATTGAATGTGGCTTTCCACTCCCTTTTAGATCAAGTGTAAGATTTTATCACACCCCTTTTCTTTTCTTGTCAACTTTTATTTTGAATTTCAATATCTTTCAGTCTTGGAATGAAATATGAATCTATGGAAATGCTTGGGACTCACAGGGAGTAAAATGTGGGCATGTTAATATCAAAGCAGGCTCAACCCACAGTGGCTGGTAAATTTCTTTTCTAGTCCAGGAGCCTGAAATATAATTATGTATTTTTTGTCATTTCTTAAAAGGGACCTCTAGAAAGTGAAAAGCAGTTAGCTTTCTATTTATGGCACCTTATCATCTTTGTTTTGATAAAAAATGCCTTATTTTAAAAAGATTTAAAGTAGCACTTTACTTTCCATGCATCTGTTTTGTGCGTGTGCGTGTGCGTGTGCGTGTGCGTGTGTGTGTGTGTGTGTGTGTGTGTGTGTGGCTGAAGATGCTTTTGGATTTCTGGAAGCTTTTTAGTCTCTAGACATGTACATTGGAATGCAAAATGCCTAAGCCTTTCCCAAGATGACACTTCTTTAATTATAATGGTCAAAACAAAAATTCTGAGGTTTTGGTTTCTGGTTGAAGATGAAGGAGTGGGTGAAGAAGTGTTGGAAGCTGGCCACGTAGCAGGCGGGCGGCAATTAGAGGTGAGGACGCCCAGCACACTTGATATACTCAGGGGAGGTTTGTGATGACACATAGCCCTGGCCCAAATTTTGCTTTTCCCTTTAATGTATCCCAAATGCTATTTCATTAAGTAATTCTGACAGTATTTATTAAGGATCAACTGGATTCTGTATCAGGTGCTAGGGATTGAAAATGGAATCATATCCTACTTTACATTGTAAACACAGATCAATTTCAGATGGATTGCAGATTTTATTGTGAAAGATAATGCAGTTTTTAGGGTAGAGGTAAATATTTTGTGATCTTAGAGTAGGCAAAGTTATTTTAAGTTTATTTATTTTGAGAGAGAGAGAGTGCAAGAGGGGGAGTGGCAGAGAGAGAGAGAGAGAGAGAGAGAGAGAGAGAGAATCCCAAGCAGGTTCCATGCTGTCAGCACAGAGTCCGAAGTGGGACTCAAACCTACAAACTGTGAGATCATGACCTGAGCTAAAATCAAGAGTCCGATGCTTAACTGACTGAGCCACCCAGGCACCCCAAGGAGTTTTTTAAGAACAGGACGCAAAAAAGGAAAAAGAATAGACAAAGGGATAAAACAAAACCACTATATTAAAAAAATTTTGTTCACCAAAAGACACCATGAAGAGAGTGAAAATGTAGGTGAAAAAGATATTTGCCACACATATATTCCCCTAAGGACTCATATTCAGAATTTATAAAGAACTCTTATAAACCAGTAAGAAAAAAAAGAAATGCAATAGAAAAATCCACAAAGTGCTTGAATAGGGAATTCACAGAAGAGGATATTGAAAAGGTTCAATAAATGTGGGAAAATTTGCTCAATGTCATTAGTCATCAGGGAAAAGCCAGTTGAAGCCACAATGAAATACTAATGCATATACACCAAAATGGCTAAAAATGAAACAGACAAAAATATTTAAAAGTGGTGAAGATGTAGAGCAGTTAGCACGCTTACATGCTGTTTCTGGGAGTGTAATTTGGAAACCGTTTTGGAAAACTGCTTAGTACTATCAACTGACAAAACTTTTAACTCTGATCCAGAAATTTCAGTCCTAGGTAGACTGAACACACACACCCAGCAGATAAGTCATTGTAAGGGCTGAATGAGGGGTAACTAGGAAGAAAGGCAATGCATACGGAAGGTGCAGGCTATTCTTTTGAAGGACTTGGCCGGTCAGGTGGGAGAGATGGGATAGCAAGAAGGCAACTCTAGGTTAAGGGAAGGCTTTTGTAAGAGAGATGTGATCAAGAAATAGGGGTTAAAAACATAGGAGAGATGAGAATTAATTTGTGAATTCAGTCTCAGAAGAGATCTTGCTTAGACATGGGCATCTTGGCCTTTGTTTTCCCACAATGACGAGGTCTGGTATGGCCTTGATAATGGGTGACCGTAATCAAGGGCTCTTCTCTTGGACACCAAGACCAGAAGGATGATGGCAGCTGCAGGACAGGAGAGGAAGACCAGGAGAAGGATGCTAATGTTTCCAGTGGAATTAAGGCTAGTGAACAGGTGGCCAGGGAGGAGGGTACAAGAGAGGCTCAATGGTAATAGAACGGGGAAGCATGGATTCCAGAGGAGGGGGTATTTTTACACATGGGTAAAAGAGGAAAGTCTTGAAAAGGTGTAAGGAGAAGGAATACAGCAGAATCTAATGCTAATCATGTGCATGAAGAGTTTCAGAAAAAAGAACAGGCTGCACTTTAGAGGGTTCTCCAAAGTGATCCCATAATCATGCCAGCACCTTGCATAAGAGGAAGGCATTTGGCTTCTAAGAATAGGTTTCTCAGTGCAGTTCACAGAGCAGCGGGCAAGAAAAACAGTCAAACAAAGAAGGGTCACACTAAGCTGTAGGCTCCTTGAAGGCAGATACTGGGCTTTATCTGCCTCTGTCCATTGCAGCACTTGGGGTGTCTGTGTAGTGCTCCTTCCCATATGAATGTCATGTGTGTGCGTGTATGTGTACATATGTGTATATGTATATACACACATGTGAGTGGGCATATATATGTCTGTATATGTATATAGGATTATATACACATATATAATCTCATTTGGATTTCTTTTTTTTTAAGTTTACTTATTTATTTTGAGAGAGAGAGAGTGAGCATAAGTAGGGGAGGGACAGACAGACAGAGGGAGAGAGAATCCCAAGCAGGCTCCACGCTGTCAGCGTGGAGCCTGATGTAGGGCTCGGACTCACAAACTGTGAGATCATGACCTGAGCTGAAGTCAGATGCTTAACCAACTGAGCCACCCAGGCACCCCTCATCTGAATTTCTAAACATTACATAAATTGTCTAAGTATTGGACCCCCTTTTAGAGGTACAGAACCTGAGGCTTACCTAGGTTAAATATCTTGTATGAGTTTGGAGGGAGTGGGAGGGCTAAGATTTGAACCTGGATCTTCTGACTCGTCCAGGGTAAAAGTGCTAAAAAAAAAGGTTGTATGCGTAAATTCAGAAAGAATACATTGCTTTATGGGTTATTTTTATGTGAGATGGTACCTTGATACTTTTTTTTATAGCATACGCTGCAATATATTTTAAAGTGGCTTTAAAGTGAAGAAAAAAACCACAACAAAAAAACAAAACCCATAAGCTCATATTTTTTTTTCTCTTCTTGGTATCTCTGTGGATATTTGCACTTGACTATGAGGAAGTGAAAGAAATCCGTTTTCGCCTGACCTACCATAAATTTACTGACCTAAGTCTGCTATCAACCGATACGAACACTTAAACCATACTACAATCATTATAAATTAATAGAGCCACCTTGCCACTTTCCCACACACAATAGTGGTTCAATTTGAATTAATCGTTGTGATATTAATAAAAAGAACAGTTCTGCAAGGTGCCTTCTTTTGAGCACATCCTATATAAATGGCTTCGATTTTCAGGGAAATGGAATCTCTTACTCGGAGAACTCCAGAGTACATTGCCATTCAGTTGGGGATATTTTGTGAAGCGGTTCACAAGCTCATAGAGCAGGGATGCTGGCAACCGCGTTCACTCAAATTCCAATTCCATCCTTCCCTGAATCTACTGGAGATTTTTTATTGCCACTTAGAAACCCTGACATTCTGCAAATTGTATGGTGAACCCTTAATGATTTCTGGAACAAGAATGAGGTAATCTTCACAGCCATTTAAAATATTGCAGAGGTCAAGGGGCATTTATGGTTTCCTTAATCACAGGCTGAATGGACTTTTTCAGTTAATCATTTAAGCAACAAATTGCATATATTATATATATTATCACATAGGAATCTGGTTTTTGTGTTCCTTCTAGGTGCTTTGGGTATCTGTCAGGAAGGCAGGAAAGTCAGACCAGATGGCATGGATTATTGTTGGAAGCAGATCATTGATTCATGCGTGCCTTTCTCCTTTTTCCCTTCCTCCACTCTGTCTTCAGTTCTATCAGCAAAACCCGTAATTGGCTATCTGGAAAAAAAGGGAAATCGACTCTCTTGGAATGGCTGCCTGGGTAGATGAAAAGGTGCTCCTCCTCCTTCAAATGACCATATGTGTGCTTTGTTCTAGGCTCAGACTGAACATATTAGCTTTTGTACGTGCTATGATGGAGGTGCAGATAAGAAGAGGATTTGAATGTACTTTTGTGGGTTAGAATTTCTGTGTTAAGCCTCTCTCGGTCTTGGACAGACAGGAGTATGTTTTTTTTTCCTCTTGGAAACATCTTTATGAATAGGAGGTATCTGCTAATCAGGTCATTTTCATCTTTGTAAAAATTTTGAAGGCAGAAGTAAGGGACATACCTGTGTGGCATCTGGCCCAGTGCTCTACACAATAAGGTGCTTTTGGATAATAATAACAATGGTGTGAATGAAAACAATACTAGCTCACACTTTCTGAGCACTGACATGACTGTGAGAGGGCATGGGGTTTTCAGATTATTATCAAGGCACGGAAATGACATTGCTCTAGCAGGTGGGATTCCATGTCCCCTGCACCCATTTACAGTTCATTTCGCAGCTTTAGGAGTTGCTTTCAGAGTCCTATTTTTAAACACTCTAAACCCTTTTACTCAAAAAACTTGCAAAAACTGGTCCTAAGGGAAAGGTTGTAGAAGGCTCAGCGGAATCCGGAACTGGGGGGTGGGGGGGTGGGAGCTTGCCAGCAGGTGTAACCATCACTGCCTGAGGGTGCTGTATGCTAAGGCTGCCTGGCTTGAGCCAGGAGGGAGGGGTGTGGTGGAGGGCTTCTTAACTGTGCTCAACATTTGCTCACTACTTGCGCTGGCTTAACCTCAATAGGCAAGTGAAATGGAAATTTCAAAGAAAACAGCCAAGGTATCAAATCCCCAGTTCCTTGGGGTCTGAATATAATTTGGATAATTGAGACGGGGTGAGGGTAGGGGGACGGTACTTAAAAAAATACCTAAGCAATTGCCTCCTGTGCCTTCTCCGTGTGGCTTTCTTAATAGAAAGCTGATTTGTGAGAGTTTCTTTCAGGACCCTTGCTATTTTGGTCCTCCTCTGCCGCCCCCAGACTAATGTTCTTTTTGAACTGTGAACCATCTGTGTGTGTAGGAGCTCCTGTGCCACCATGAGATGGTGGTGGCAAACCAGACTTCCTCTCCCCTCAACCAGAAGACACTTCATAGCTGAACAGCTCTGCAGGGTCACATGTTATTTTCCTCCCTGGTTGGTTCTCTTTGCTATAAAGAGGGCATGAAGGCAACAATTATGGATTACAGCTGCTCATTGTGGCCATTCTTAGTAGAATCAACCAACTCCCCATCTTAGAATGAGTTTATCTCCCTGGAGAATCGGCCCATGTTGGGGAAGCCATATGTGTGTGTTTTTGTTTTTTTTTTTTTGAATTGTCAAGGTCCCAGCCACTCATTCACATGTGTCTGATCTGAAAGCAGGCCTCTCTGAGTAGGTGGTGGCTGCTCGGAGAGATATTTGCATTTCTGACCTGCTGCATGCCTTTGCTGAATGAAATTCATATAATTACTACACACCATGACTTCCTCTGGAGTTGTATCCGTTCTGGTTGGCTTTTTTTCTTCCTCCACTTCATCAGCATCCAATTAATTAACGGTTGTCATAGCGACTGTTGCCATGACAGCATAAAATTCTCCCAAAGGGCTTCTCATTCATATTCTAATGAAATACAGGCACATAGCTGGGTGGCTGGAAAAAGTGGTAAGGAGAATCCAAGAAGAATGGAAGAGGAAATAGGAAAAGTCTGCTTTGTCTCAAAGTCCTGCCTTCTTTGGCTTTAGCCTCAGACTGCCTTACCTTAGGAAGAGTATCTTTATTTTTCTTTATACTTTTCCCTAATATCTATTTTTTCCCTAATTTTTCCCCCTTTTTTAATGCCTGCCTGCGCCCGGGGCCAGAATAATATAACTATTATTGGGTAAAATGGGCTTTTCCTGCCTTAGGGCCTTGTTCTTCATTCATTTTTTTTTTTCTGATTCATAAAGTGAGGGGCACATTGTTTTTCTTCCATTGTGTCGTCTGACAGGTCTGCTGGTGGGATTTCTAATGGATTCTTCATAGGTCAAGGAAAGGAAGTGGGGCTTTGTCACTTACACTTCCACCTCTCAAAAGAAGTTATCTGCCACCTGCCCACATATAATTTCCCAGAAAGCAGTAGTTCTAACAAGATTTCTTCACTGCCCTTGCAAATCTGTCCACTGATGACACACCTCTGTTTGGTATCTAACTGTACTCATTCACTCTTTAAAAAATATATATATATTTTAATGTTTATTTATTTTTGAGACAGAGAGAGACAGGGCATGAACGGGGGAGGGTCAGAGAGAGGGAGACACAGAATCTGAAACAGGCTCCAGGCTCTGAGCTGTCAGCACAGAGCCCGACGCGGGGCTCGAACTCACGGACCGTGAGATCATGACCTGAGCCGAAGTCGGCCGCTCAACCGACTGAGCCACCCAGGCGCCCCTAAAAATATTTTTTTTAATGGTCCTTTTTCTTCAGAGATAGAGAGTGAGCAAGCATGAGTGGGGGAGGGGCAGAGTGAGAGAGGGAGACACAGAATCTGAAGCGCTCCAGGCTCTGAGCTGTGAGAGCCCGACGCAGGGCTTGAACTCATGAGCCCTCATGAGACCATGAGGAACTCATGAGACCATGACCTGAGCCGAAACTGGATGCTTAACAGACTGAGCCACCCAGGTCCCCCTCATTCACTCTTTTAGTTCCTTAGAAAGGTGTGAACATCTCCAGGGCCCCACGACCTTTGCTCACCAGCTCCTAACAGGGATGTGTTGGCCTGAGGTCCTCAGCACCTGTGCTGTAATTCAGGTCCCCTCATCTTGCTTGCCTTCCTGCCTCTAGGCTCTGCCCCCTCCAAGACATTTCTCCACCCAGCTGTCTCTTTAGAAATCACAGTCTTTTTTTTTAAATATATGAAATTTATTGTCAAATTGCTTTCCATACAACACCCAGTGTTCATCTCAAAAGATGCCCTCTTCAGTGCTCATCACCTACCCTTCCCTCCCTCCCACCCCCCCATCAACCCTGTTTGTTCTCAGTTTTTAAGAGTCTCTTATGCTTTGGCTCTCTCCCACTCTAACCTCATTTTTTTAGAAATCACAGTCTTTAACATATCTGTCAACTGTCTCCAGCCCTTCAAGGGGCCACACCGGCTACAGCAAGGGTTCTCAAACTTCAGTGTGCATGAGGGTCACCTGTGAACTATGCAGATCCCTGGGTACCCCACCCAAACGTGATGATCCAGCTTGAGTCCAGAGTACAAAAGTCCAGGGTAGAGCCAAGGAGCTGCTTTTCTAACAAACATTCTAGGTTATTCCAGTGTAGACAATCAGCCTAAAGAAACATCAGCCTCAAGGTGAAGCCCAAATTCTTAGCATGGCATTCAAAGCCCACGGCAATTTGATAGCAGTCTATTTCTGCCTTTTTAACTTCTCTTCTAGTAACGATTCTTCCTCAGTTCTTCCACCCCCATGTACCTGGGGTTCTAACCATAACAAATTCTTCATTTTCTCCTCATGCATGCCAAAGCCTTTGCTCAAACTGCCTTTGTCTGAAGTGCCCTTGCTCTCAAAGAGGACCGGAATATGCCACCCTAAAATATGCCACTTTAGCATAAAGATTATTTTGAGCTGAAGGTAGTGAAGAAACAGCAGATACAGAAGGAATTCTCTGCCCTCCCCCTCTCTGCCTAAAAGCAGAGCAGAAATTTCCCTTTGTGAATATGTCCCCCTCGTCCTCTCTCCCATATCAGGAGGAGAATGACTTTTAGTCACCAGAGAGGACTAGACTCATATCACTGGAGATCAGATTTAGTAATATTTCATTTAAATTTAATTTTTAAGGTTTAATTTAAGATTGTAGGAAGATTTAGTAAGGTTTGTTATGCAGACTTGAGTCTTACAAACCTTGTTAAATGACTCTTATATTCCATTAGATTTTCTCATATATTTACCTTCCCATAATTTACTGCTCTTACAAACTCAATCCCCCTTTTTCTTGTCTTGTCATTTCTACACAATTTATTGTCCTTTGTTAAAGTGGTATATAGGCTCACAGGCCTAACCTCTTCTTGGGGCCTCATTTCTTTTCTGTGAGGCTCCCCCCATGTGCATAGGAAATATACCCTTTTCTTATTAATCAGTCTTTTGTTAGTTTAATTCATATGCCCCAGCTACTGAAAACAAGATGGTGAAGGAAAGTTTTTCCTCTCCTACACTCTCTGTGATCTGGTCAGACTTCTTAGTTCAATGTCACCTCCTTGAAGCTTCTTAGTCTCTTCCAGATAGAATCACCCTTTCTATGTGTCCCATAGCACTTTATTAGGCCTATGCTTGTATTTACCACATTTTAATTTGCTCTTTAAGAATTGTATTCTTTGCTCCTTGAAGTTTCCTGCTGATAAAAGAAAACAAATAATTACTTGGCATCTATAAGTACTATTTGTGATGCAAGTTAACTATTCTCACCATAAAATGTTTTTTTTTTAAATCAAAACCAGCACCACCACCAACAGAGTTACCTGAATTGGGTCTTCATTCCAGGAAGCATGCCAAGGAATATACATACATGTTATCACTTACTATTCACCTCAAGCTTACAAAAGTACACTTAGGATTCCCTTGTTTTGGGGGTGTTTGGGTGGCTCAGTCGGTTGAGTGTCTGACTCTTGACTTTGGCTCAGGTCATGATCCCAAGGTCTTTGGATCTAGCCCTGCACTGGGCTCTGTGCTTGAATGTGGAGATTCCTGGGATTTTCTCTCTCTCTCTCTCTCTCTCTCTCTCTCTCTCTCTCTCCCTCTCTCCTCATCTCCCCATCTCCCCAATCCTCTAAAGTAATAAAAAAAAGAGGTTCCCTTGTTTTAACAGTAAGGAAAGGCCAATGACCTAGGCAAAGTCGAAAGCTAGTAAATGGCACAGTTGGAATTTATCCAAATTAGTCTGACTCTGGCTTACCTGGGTTGTTGATTTTAAGGTGGAGAAACTTGGCTGAGGGTACCCAGCTGCAGAGCAGGAGAGCCAGGCCATTGTGATTCCAAAGCTTGGTGACAGATACCCTCCACACTTTGAACCCCCGCTTCTCCTGTAGTTCTTGACATGGCTCATTGAGTTGAAGTGAGCCTGTTGGGTACTAACCTGATTCTTATTTTAAGGCTCAGAGAAGTGACTTATCCAGGGTAGTGTAGTCAGAAAGTGGCTGAGCAGAAACTAACGCAGTTGTTCACACACTAGAATGAAATTTCTGCCACATCACAGCTGCCTCCTCAGTACAGTGGGTGCTTGGGATAACTTGGGATGCTCATCACCACTTACAGTAAGTATTCTTTCAAGGGAAAAATAGATCCTGGGGTTTATTTATTTTTTTAAGACCATTACAGTGAACATGTAGAACCTGGGCTAAGTGGGGTCTGTGCAATAGACATGCATCTCATGGAGCTGCCATATTGTTATACCCGTTGTTGGCAGCCTTTGAATTCAGATCCAAGCAGACATCTGCAAGGTAGTTATGGTCTTCGGAATTAGGAGATCTCAGTCAAATGTTTGCTACTTAGTCCAAAAAGGACCATTTGGAAGAGGATTCAGCAGCACCCAGCAGCTGATGAAGGAAGGAGATATTTCTCAACTAATTTCCACAAATGGTTTCTACAACCTCACCTTCAAATCCCTTGCCAAACACAGTCTGCCTGCAGAGGAACTGAAACAGAAATGCTATTAACCCCATATGTTCTGTTTAGAAGAGCATCTGGATGACAGCATCTGTCTACCAAGCACCGAAAGTCAGCAGAGCCTCACTTTTCATTGGTTCCCAATCTTACTTTTGTCTCCTGCCCCATGGCAATGCTCCTACCCCATCCTGGGATAGCTGTTCCTCCATGGCTGGAGCTTTGTTCTGCCTGGGCTTCTGGGGGAATGGGCCGCTGTTGGCTCTCTTCCAAGGTAAAGCGTGCATTGAGAGGTCACTGGGTGCTGAGGAGAGGGCCCTGTTCAGGTGATGGAGGTTTATTGATTTCCACCTTGCCCAGCTGTATCACTCCCATGCACCTGCTGCTGGCGGCCAGTGTGATAGCATACCCTGCTCAGGCGCAAGGGGAGGATGTTGTGAACAATTCATCTCCTGGATGATTCATCAGGCCTCTGCTTCCCGATCCATTCCTGCCTTCCCCCCGCCCCCACCCTACATGTTATTAGCAGGAATAGCAAGGCATCCGATTTTGAAGAGGTGGAGGCCAGAGGGCGAAATTATTAACCTCCACGTCAACTCTAATTAATGCAGCAAGCCACCTGGATATTTAGTGACTGGAAATGAAATCAATTTGAGTTTTGAAATTTAATTTACATACAGCTGGTATGATAAATCAGTGACCCATTGCTAGGTAACTCACTTCTCTGTAGTTAGGGGAAGAATTTCTGTCCTCATTGTTATCTGGGTATTTTGCAAATTCAGAAATTAATCTAGAGCTGTCAGCCTCCCAGGAAAGGGCATGCTGGTGTAATGGCTTTGAAAAATTTAACTCACTGCGGCTTGGATATGACGAGGAAATGTAATTTCTATATTTTGTTTATAGCTGTTTTAGTTTAATTCATGATTCCCTCTTTCCCCACCCAACAGTGGAAAAAAATAACTAAATGTCTAATTTGGTTTGAGTGAATGTCTGATTTGAGCATTTAAACAGAGCCTTCAAGGAATGCTCAGTCTTTCGAGGAAAAAATGCTTTGAATCTCAGATTGCCTCCATTCTCCTACTGCTTGTCTCCCTAAAATGGCATCTGGTGTTCAGGAGGCATCCGGTGTGTGGGGGAAGGGCCGGTAGCTCTCATGGCCTCACCAGGGAGGGGAGGAGCTGGAGGCCTCGCATATGGGGGCTGTGGTGTCAGGTCGCTGCGTCTTTGTACTGGTCCCTGCCCGCTTTGGGCATCCTGTGTCTAGTGTGGCTTGTGTAGCCTGGGCCTGGTCAGGGGCATGTACTCTGGCTGACCTCTGACCCCCCTGGTGGGCTGCAGTCAGCAGACGCGGGTCCCTAACGGGCCCCTGGCAATCATATATGTCGGTGCCAGGCTGGAAGGGAGGTGGCTTGGAAAAGTGAAATCTGAGGGCTCTCCTTGTTCCCTCCTTGTTTCGCAGCCATGTGTTTGCCGCATGACCCTAGGTTGGTGCAGGCAGCGTGGGAGTTGTTCTCTCCCCAGAGATCTATATGAGGTCAGGGACCAGGTCTCCTTCTCTGTTAGGTTCACTTATTCAATGCCAAAGCTCAAAGAGGGGAGCAGGGGATGCAGGTCTAACAGCTTCGCTCTCCCCATGTCCTGTTCCAACAGCCTCCGGGCTGGAAAAGGGATGGATTTCTCCCTTCCACTCCTGTGTGAGGTCTCCTCCTTCTGATGGCCTTCTCCCCCTGGGGGAGATGCATACACTCTAAGTGACAGTTGGATTTCTGTGTGTTAGTGTCATCCAGGCTTGGTCCTTGATGATTTAAAGTGGGGGGAGGGGTGCAAAGTGGTTAAGGGGATAGGGGCAGAATTGGGAAAATCTGCTTTTAAAGACAAAAGCCTGGCCCTAAAGCTAATATTTTGCTGTTTAACCTGGCTTCCGAATGCCATAAACTGACAGTTACTTTTTGCCATTCTTTTTGTATTCTTTCTGTAAAAATTCTGCTTTTTTAGGCAGATGAGAGTCTCTGGGTGCCTTTGGTAATTCTAGGGTGATGGCAACATATCCAGAAATCCAGAAGGAAAACACTGCATGATTTTAAAGAAAATTTCACCTTCATTTCAACAGTACTGTGTGAGGTTTTGTCAGATGTTCTCATCTGACTGTAGTTCACAGAATGGGGACCCTTTGTAAATGGCATTTAAGAACCATCCATATTGTATGGAAACCAATTTGACAATAAACTTCATATATTGAAAAAAAAAAGAACCATCCATAACTTGTACATGTCAGCGTGTGCATACCTGTGTGTGTGCATGTGTGCATGTGTGCGTGTGTGTGCGTGTGTGTGTGTGTGTGTGTGTGTGTGTGAGAGAGAGAGAGAGAGAGAGAGAAGGAGGGAGGGAGAGGGAGGGAGAGGGAGAAGACAGGTGGGCAGTGATGGGCTGAGTAGTGTGGGAAAGGACATTAAAGGTGAAAAATCCAGGATTAAATTTACAGACAGAACACAAAAATTAAAAATAGCGAGTGAGATTAATACAGCCCCAGATTGATAGTGGAGTTCCGAGGGAACACGGGACCAAGAGGTAATCAGAGTTAGACATTTTTCACTGGAGAAAGACTTCTTAAAAGAGGCCAGGTTGGGTTCAGACTTGAAGGCAAGGTCTGTTCCGTGTGTAGCCAACTCTGATTCTGTGGCAAGAGGGAGTCTGATCTAGCTTTTGACCAGTGGTGGAATGTGATGACAAAATGATTGACATGGGTTCTTCCAGCCACTGTAGGGGGTAAAAATTGGAGCCCAGGGGAGCAGTGACATAGGCATGAAATGCTGTAGACATAGTGTAATGGGCTGAATGGCAGCTCCCCAAAAGGGATATGTAGGTCTTAATCCCTGCAACCTGTGAATGTTTCCTTTACTGGAAAAATAGGACTTTATAGATGGGATTAAGTTAAGGATCAAGAGATGGAGAGATTACCCTAGATCATCTGCGTGGACCCTAAATGCAGTCACAAATACTCCCCTAAGAGAGAGGCAGAGGAGACAGGGTGGCACAGAGAGATTGGAGGGATTAGCACAAGCCAAGGCATGCATGGAGCCACCAGAGCCTGGGAGAAGCAAGGAGGCTTTTTCTGAGGGAGACTCTGGAGGAAGCGTGGCACTGCTGACATCTTGACTTTGGACTTTGAGCTTCTAGAACCATGAGGGAATAAATTTCTGTTGTTTTAAGCCACCTAATTTGTGGTAACTTGTTCCAGTAGCCAAGAGAAACTAATACATATGGATTAGAGGGGAAATAGAAAAGAAAGTGAGGGCTTATGCGATATTGGCCCTTTCCTCCGATACTTCCTCATGGACGGTCTGTGAAAGGGAGGACAGTAACCAAATGACTGCAAAGTTGTGAGCCGTGAGGCTGAGGTTTTCATGAAGGTGTGTATTTGTGACAGGGAATGTGCTATGCTTCCTATATCTCATTTCATCTTCCTGTGTGTTATGTAGTTTTGTCCCCTATTAAAAATTTAAAATTATGTTTATATATTTATTTTTTTTGAAAGAGAGAGAGGGCAAGCCAGGGTGTGTGGGGGGAGCAGAGAGAGAGGGAGGGAGAGAGAGAATCCCAAACAGGTTCCACAATGTCAGCGCAGAGCCTGATGTGGGGCTTGAACTCACGAACCATGAGATTATGACCTGAACCAAAAACCACAAGTCAGATGCTTAACCGACTGAGCCTCCCAGGCACCCCTGTTACCAATTTTAAAAGTAAGTGAAGTTTTATTTACCTCATAGTCACAGACACACACAAAGAGGAAATAGTCATAAGAGCTAAGAGGCTTATGATGAGAAAACCCTCAGACCCTACCCTACCCTTCCAACCTCCAGTCCCACGTCACAGTCACTTTCTCAGGCTTTTGTTTGTTTTTTGGTATTTATCTTCACCTATTACTGTTTTTTGATTTATTAGTTTTAGACAATATCTACTGATTTTCTCTTTTGATGCTTAGGGATTTCCTTCTCTTCTAACCTCTCCTCTCTCTGTGTCCCATCTGACAGGGACTTCCAGTCTGGTTGAGGTGACAGGACGTCATCTTGGAGGTTGGGATCAAGTCCCCACAATGTAGTGGTAACTCTGAAAGGAAGTGACTGAAAACTGGACTGCAGATTCTAAAACCCATCAAAGGGCCAGAAAGTTGAATGTGGGCATGGTGTGGGCATTTTGTGAAGAGTTTTCTTCTGAGAAAGTTGTGCTGATTCCCTGCCAGGGATGTCCACTCTCATCTGGAGCCTGTGAGGGGATGTCCCTCAGGATTATAGTGAGGGCCATGGGGGACTGTGTATGTGACTTTCCGGGGACACCTGGAGGCTAAGAAATGGGCCCACTGCTTTGGTGGGAGAGACTTGCTTCTGGTTGAGATGGGTGTGCACTCCAGAGTTGGACAGGACAGAAGGCTACCGTTCCTGGAGGGCGCGATGGCAAGCCAGGGGCCGCTGAAGGAATGACTGCCTTCCCAGATCATGGGAGCTGTGCTCTAGCCAGCAGGGAAGTCTACAAAGAGCCAGTGAAAGTGCCCTGGAGAGCAAAGAGGAGCCATCTCTGGGCAACTGTATGGCTCAGTAAGTTGAGTGTCCGACTCATGATTTTGGCCCAGGGTCGTGGGATTGAGCCCTGCGTTGGGCTCTGCACTGAGCGTGGAGCCTGATAAAGAGTCTCTCTCTCACTCTCTCTTTCTCCCTCCCTCCCTCTGCCCACCCCTCTCTAAAATTAAAAAAAAAAAAAAAGAGGAACCATCTCAAAACCATTCTTTCAGGTATGAACCTTCTGGTATCCCTTCCCCCTTCCTCCCTCCCAACTGCAAGGAGGAGGTGAGTGACAGAGGGGAAGCTGATTACACCTCTTTCAACTGGCCCTACCCAAGGAAGAGAGACTACTTACCTCTAAATTAGTTAGGGAGATTTGATTTTTACATAGGGGTGGGCATTCTGATTATGAAATGGAGACTCATCTCGACATAATGACTTTAGGACTGAAGGTAAGTAGGACAACCCTGGGGCTGCTGAGGTTTTCATCCAGGGTTAAGGGAAACTTTCCTCACTGAACTTTTGTAAGTTTTAAAACTTAAAAAAAATTATACGTTTTGAGATAATTGTAGATTCACATGTAGCTGTAAGAAATCATCCCGGAAAAAAAAAATTATCCAGAGAGATTCTTTGTACCTTTTACCCACTTCCTCCCAAGGGTATAACATCTTGCAAAACTATAGTACAGTATCACAGGCAGGATTGTGACATGGACACAGACCATTTGCAACACCACAAAGATTCTTCCTGGTGCCCTTTTCTAAACACCGATCCACAGATAAAAAGCTCTTTCCTTTTACTGCTGAGTACATACTCCATGGTATGGATATACCAGTTTTTTTTTTTTTTAAACCATTCACCTGTTGAAGGACATCTGGGCTGTTGCCAGTTTTAGGGCTATTACAAATAAGGTAGCTATAAATATTTGTGTCCACGTTTTCATGTGAACCTGTCTGCATTTCTCTGGGATAAGTGCCCAGGAGTGTAATTGCCGGGTCATATGGTCATTACATGTTTAGTTTTTTAAGAAACTGCCAGACTTTTTGCAGAGTGACTGAGCATTTTACATTCCCATCAGCAATGTATGAGTGATCCAGTTTCTCTATGAATATATTGAGAAAAAATTTTTTTAGTGTTTATTTACTTTTTGAGAGAGAGAGAGAGAGAGAGACAGAAAGAGAGAGACATGAGCAAGGGAGGGGCAGAGAGAGTGGGAGACACAGAATCCAGAGCAGGCTCCAGATGTGGAGCTTGAACCCACGGACCCGTGAGATCATGACCTAAGCCAAAGTCAGATGCTTAACCAACTGAGCCACATAGGCGCCCCTCTGTGAATATCTTTTAAAGGGACGGTGGAAGATAAAAAGAAAATTGCATTTTGATGGCATCCTGTAGAAGAGGCCACTCTGGCCTCAGGAAATAGCAAATTTGACATGCCCAGCTGGTTCCGTGACCACAGGGTCTGTAGGGCGGGGAGCAGGTCTGACAGGGTTCTAGTGCTGTGCTATGGGAGCTGGTCGGAGAAGTGCCCCCAAACCTGAACTAGCCCCCTTAGTGGGAGGGCTTTGAGATAGCCCTGTTCTCTCTCAGGGATCTTTCACATCCATTGGTCAGGGCCATGGTGGTATCTGGGATTTGAGCTACTTTTCTATTGTGGAAACAAGAATCTCTTTTTTGTTTGAGCCTACTAGTTACTATTAAAAGCTGCAGTCACACGGCAGGCTGGAAGTGGAGATTCAGAGAAACTGTTGCGTTCCCACTCCCTGAGTGGAGCCAGATGGAGGAGTCAGGTTAGTGTGGAGACGGAAGAGAGGGGCTAGGATCAAAGCCAGGAAGGAGGACATTTCCCAGAGAAAGCCCCATGCAAGCAGGTGTAACCCTTCAATCACTGGGGTGGCAGGGATGCCTTCTAGCCCAGCTCAGCTCATCTTGTAAGGCTCAGCTATGAGTCTGCAAGGCTTATATGTGTAGGCTTGGGACCGAGTGCTTCTGTCCAATCCCAGCTCGATCTCTTGCTAGCTGTGGAAACTTAGCTGAGGTTATTCTAGCCCCTTCAAGGCTCTGGAATCTCATCTATGCAATGGGGGATATAATGGTACCTCCCAGGTTTATTATGAGGACTAAGGGGGCAATATATGTAAAGTCCTTAGAACAGTGGTCTCAAACTTGGTGGCACATTAGAATTACCTGGACATCTTTAAAGAATATTGGTGCCTCGGTCCCATTTCCAGAGATTGGGGTCATTATAATTGACCTATAGTGTGGATTATAATAAAGTCCTTAGGAGATGTACTGGGGGGAACTGTGTTCCCTCTCAAAGTCATGACTTTCCTGGACCCTCAGGATGTGATCTGATTTGTAAATAGTATCACTGCAGATGTAAATTAGTTGAGATGAGGCTATACTGTCATAGGGTGAGCCCTTCATCCAATTTGACTGATATTCTTGTAAGAAGAGAAAAGACCCAGAGACAGACATGCACAGGGACAAAACAATGTGAAGAGACATAGGGGGTTCTTTCCATGCAACCCCATTCTCTGAGGAAGACCTATTGGCGCACATCAAGGGGAAGCAGTAGATTTGACCACTGGGAGGGGAACACAGCACATTCTGTCTGCCCTGCACAGCACGTTCATGACAGTCTGAGAGAGCATGGGCTCCATGTTGATTTGGGTTATACAAGCTTGGGAAACATTGCATTCCACAGTCCCTCCTTTGAGGGGTCATAGTGCACATCAGCATTTTCAACTCTGGGAAGTCCTGTGGTAAAGAAACTTTTTTTTTTTACTTTCCTTATCCCAGAATTTTCCAAACCTATTTGATCACATGAGGCCTCAGCCAAATTTTACGTCACAGGGATTATCCCAGCAGGATTGGTACTCTTGAAACTCACTTAGGAAATTCACTTGGAGGTGCCACCATCATAAGTAGGTATGTACTTATCTAGAGGGAAAGCCTAGAGGAAAATGATGTCCTCATTTTGTCACCAGGCAGGACTTGGCAAGGTGTGGGGGGTGGAGTGCAAAGATATTTACAGTTCAAGGGCACAGGGGTTGGGTCCCACACAGAGGTTGGCTGTGTGCATGGTGGCTGTTCTCTAGAATAAGGATCAGTTTCCCTGCTGTGAAAGGGGCTCCTGGTCAGGTTGCAGGCCAGGATGACAGCACCCAATTAACCTGTCAGCCTTGAAAAGAATGGACAAATGCAAGCTGGGATGGTGAAGCATGGTTTTCAAAGAGTGGCACTGCTTGGTCTTCAGGAGGTTGAGGAAGGACTTAGCTTTGGAAGAGTGGAAGACTGGGTGATGTCAGTGGTCCTTGCCCTTCATGGAGGGCAGAATGGGAGAAAATGGAGCATAGAGGTCCTATGAGATGTAAGCACTTCCCCAATAAATGGCACAACCTTGAGGTGGTGGAGTTAGGACTCAGAGCCAGGTCCCATACTCTAAATCCTGTGTTCTTTACATTGTGGGATGCTGGTAGGGGTGAATCTCAGCTTATAGACTCCAATGTGTAAGGAATGCGACTGTCTTCATCTATAGCTCAACTCTTTCAGATCCCCATTATGACAGAATGGCAGAAATTTAGTTTTAGTCCATTTGAGAATTGTTCTTACCCTTGGGGTTATACCCAGTTCCAGTGCTAGGGCACCATGTAAATGGGTAGAGCATGGCTGTGGTCTGTGGTGTCTTTTGTCTGTGTAGGTGTCTTGTAGGGTATCTTCCTGTCTGGCCCTTGGTCATCTGTTCATGATGATCGTCCCTCTAGCCATTGTTACTTTAGCTTTGGTGGCTCTACTTGTGTTCCAGGTGAGAACATGGGGTCTCTCACAGGCTTTCTCTGCTCTTGTTAGTCTAGATAACTTACATAGTCATTTTCTCTCTGGTATCTTGCAGCCTCTCTAAGACTTACTAAGAGGCAGGGTACAGGGTATTGCTCTCCTTCCCCTCCAGGGCATCAGCTTTTGAAAACTCAAACCAGGAAGGTAATCTTCCTTCTTTGTGTTCCACTCTGTCGTATCCTCTCCCTGGGTAAGTGAAAAGAAGAGCCAAGGGAGGAGGGGGAGGGAGAAAAAAACTCTAAGACCTTGGGAACTACTGGACTGCTGGAGGGAAAGAACCCATCACTGAATACTTGAGTGACATTATTCTTCCAGAGCTCTCTGCCATTGCAATGGGCTCCAGAGGAAGGATGTCGAGTCTCCTCTTTCCCTGCTTTTGTAGATGGATAATTTCTGGGGCTCTGGGGCTCTACAGTGTATAAGTGTTGGAGTGGGGCCTGTTGACCTCCAGTTTTTAGTATTAAAAGACTTCCCAAGCTTGGATGACTAACCGTTCTGGTTTGTCTGGGACTGAGTGGTTTCCCAGGATGTGGGACTTTCATTAGTAAAACTGATATAGTCTGAGGCAAACTGGGTCTATGGTCATCACACAAGACACTTTGGTTGTTTTCCTCCAGGACTGAGATTCTGCCTTCTGTGTTTCTCCAATCTGCCATGTTTTCTCTCCGCTGTCCCTTAAATGTGGTGGGGACCATCATTCATGTATTGCATGCTTGTTAAGAATCAGGCACTTTATGTCCTGGATTAGTCTGACTTCCCTCTTCTGATGCCCATAGGATTCACCTTTCAGGGGGAATGTTGTGGTTCTGGAACTTGTCCACTGTGAGCCTTTAAGGACTTCCCTTTATCATTGCTCATTATCACCTGCTTGCTATCAGTATCTCATCTGTTTTTACTCAAATAATTATTAATTTCTGCATCTGTTCACACTCATGCCAAGGGATGGCCTTCCAATTAACCAGTGACTATGAGAAGGAGACAGATTTCTCTATCAGTGGATTAGTTGTCAGCATTGAGAGGCAGAAGGGAGCTCATGAAGTGTGTGTGTGTGTGTGTGTGTGTGTGTGTGTGTGTGTGTGTGCGCGCGCGTGCGCGTGCGTGTGCGCACGTGTGTGTGTGCACTTGGATGAGTGGGTGAGTGGGTTTGGGAAAGAGAGAAAGGAAGGTGGGAATTCAGTAGAGAAGACCATCTGTCCCTTGTAGCCAATTTTAACTCTTTCCCCCCTTTCTCCAGCCTTTGCATATTTTCCTGGTTGCCTTTGTCTCAAAACAGACTTTCAATATTAGAGATTTCTGACTTACTGAACTGTCAAAAACAACTCCTACCTCCTGTTCCCATTCTTCTTGAAGATACCTACCCAATAAATGGGACAATAGAAGTCCTACAGTTGAAGGAAATCTGGATTCTGTTAACATTTTCACACTAATTTCCCATGCTTCTTTTCTTGCTTTATAGCTTTGAAAAAATCAATTAGCCTCTCTGATCATTAGTTGTTTTGTAATAAAATGATAGTAAAGTCATCTATCTCTAGACATATTGACATAGTTTCACAATATGTTTTTGGTGATGCTGATTGTAGAATCTTTATTATACCATTCCTCTGCCCCAAGACCTAAAACAGAAATTGAGAAAGCCCCACAGCCTATAGAATAAAATTTAAACTACTTAATATGTCAGTCTGTGCCCTATAAAATATGAACTCCGAAAGCCTGAGCTGTTTATCATCTGTTGTCTCAGTTGACCCTCTAGCATGTATTAATTTGACTTTAGTTATGTTTTTTAAAGTTTATTTACTTTAAGAGAGGGAGGGAGAGAGGGGTGGGGGAGAGAGAGAGAGAGGATGAGCAGGAGAGGGGTAGAGAGAGAGAAGGAGAGAGAGAGAATCCCAAGCAGGCTTTGTGCTGTTAGCACAGAGCTTGATGTGGGGCTTGAACTCACAAGCTGTGAAATCATGACCTGAATGGAAACCAAGAGTTGGATACTTAACTAACTGAGCCACGTAGGCACCCCTGACTTTAGTTACTTTTAAGGAGTATCTGTCTTATTTTTAAATTTATTTAAAAATTTCTTGACAGATGGACTGCTTCTTACCATTAAAAAAAAAAGTCCCCAATACCCAGCAGCTGTTTGTACCTAGTAATACTCAATAAATGTCAAATTAAATTCAAAGTGTTTTGGGGATACAAAAATACTTTAAAAAGTACAAATAGCTTACAGATTTTAAAAATTTATCCTGAACACATTCCCAATCTTGGGAGGAAATTCAGTATTTCACCAATAAGAATTATGTTAGCTATAGGTTTTTCTTAGATGCCTTTTATCAGAATAAAAGAATTTCTTCTATTCTTGGTTTGCTTAGAGTTTTTATTAGAAATGAATGTTAGATTTTGTCAAATGCTTTTTCTGGACCAATTGAGATGATAATATGATTTTTTCCCTTTATTCTGTTAATGTGGTGAATTAAACAGATTGATTTTCAATTGTTGAACCAGTCCTGCATTTCTGGGATAAATTGTACTTTGTCAATCTCTATTCTCCTTTTTATATATCTCCTAAATGGTATTGGTTTGTAATGTTCTTTTCTTGTAATGTCCTTTTCTAGTTTTGGGATCAGACTTTTGCTGGCTTCATAAAATGAATTGGGAAGGCTAGTTTCAGATTTATAAAAAAGTTGCAAGGCTATAACAGAGAATACCCATACACTCTGCCCAGTTTCCTCTGTTGTTAACAATTTACATTACTATGATACATTTGTCATAACTAATGAATCAATATAGGTACACTATTATTATTAATGAATTCCCATTCTTTGTTCAGATTTCTCTAGTTTTTAACTAATGCCTGTTTTCTGCTTCATGATCCCATCCAGAATACTACATAACAGTTAGTTGTCATGTCTTGTTAGGTTCTTCTAGGCTGTGACAGTTTCTCAGGTGTTCCTTCTTCTATTGTTTGTTTTTCATTTTATTGATTTCAGCTCTTAATTTGTTATTTCTCTTCTTTTTAGTTTCTTTGAATATATGTACATATATATGTGTATTATACACACACACACACACACACACACACACATATAATTTTATCTTTTTAGCTTCTTAAGGTAGAAACTGAGATAATTGATTTTTAGACTTCATTTTCTAATATAAACATTTAAAACTATAATTTCCCTCTAAGCTTTGCTTTAGCTCTATCCCACAAATTCTGATTTATTTTTATTATCATTTAGTTAGGAATTTTATTTATTTATTTATTTTTGAGAGCGTGAGAGAGAGGGTGCAAGTGGGGGAGAGGAGTAGAGGGAGTGAGAGGGAGAATCCTAAGCAGGCTCCATGCTTAGTGTGGGGCCCAATGCAAGGCTTGATCCCATGACCCTGGGATCATGAACTGAACTGAAATCAAGAGTCAGATGCTCAACCGACTCAGCCACCCAGGCACCCCAGGAATGTTTTCCTAACATTATTTGTGAATTCTTCTTGACCTATGAGTTATTTAGGAGTGTACTGCTTAATTTATAATATTTGGGAGATTTTCTAGCTAGGTTTTTGTTGTGATTTTCTAATTTAGAGTGATTAGGGTGTGGTTAAAGCACATGTCCTGTATATTTTAAATTAAAATTTTTTTATGATCAAGGATATGGTCTAGCTTGGTGAATGTTATGTGTGTACTTGAAAAGAATGTGTATTCTGCATTTGTTGGGTATAGTGTTTTGTAAATGTCAGTAAGATATTTGGTTTGTTATAGTTTTTTCAGATCTAAATTTTTGTTGAGTTCTATCAGTTTACTGACACAGGGGTGTTAAAATCTCCAACCATGTTTGTGAATTTGTTATTTCCTTTTTTAATTCTGCCAACTTTATTTCATGTATTTTGAAGCTCTGTCATCAGGAGCATAAAATTTAGGGTTAGTTATGTCTTCTTGATGAATTGACTCTTTATGATTCAGAAATAAACAACTTTATCTCTGATAATGTTCCCTGTCTTGAAGTCTACTTTGTGTGATATTAATACAGCCACTTTGTTTATGTTTGCATGTGTTTTTCAACCATTCAACCTTTTATTTTATATTTCCTTATATTTTTAATATTTAAAGTGTGTCTTTTGTAAATAGTATATAGTTAAGTCTTGCTTTTTAAAGCCATTCTGAGAGTTCCCTTATACTACCCACCCCCTTCCCTATCTTTAACGTCTTGTACTGATGTAGCATTTGTTATTATTAATGAGTCAATATTGATATAGTGTATTCACTAACCATAGTTTACATCAGGGCTCACTCTTGGTGTTGTATGTTCTATGCATTTTGACAAATGTGTAATGACATTATCTACTGTTATAAGTATCATACAGAATAGTTTAAATAGTTTCACTCCCCTAAAAATTCCCTGTAGTACACCTACTCATCCCTCTTTTTCTCCTCCAAACCCTTCACAACCATTGATATTTTTACTGTTTCCATAGCTTTGTCTTTTCTAGAATGCCATATAGGTGGGCTTATTCAGTATGTAGCTTTTTCTTTTCTTTTTTTTAAAGATTAAAAAAAATTTTTTTAATGTTTATCTTTGAGAGAGACCGAACATGAGTGGGGGAGGGGCAGAGAGAGAGGGAGACACAGAATCTGAAGTAGGGTCCAGGTTCCAAGCTATCAGCACAGAGCCTGACACAGGGCTTGAACCCATGAAATGCGAGGTCATGATTTGAGCCAAAGTCAGACGCTTAAACAACTGAGCCACCCAGGTTCCCCAGTATGTAGCCTTTTCTTATATTGGTTTCTCTCACTTAGTAATATAGGTTTAAGGTTTTGTATGTCTTTTTGTGGCTTGATAGCTCATTTCTTTTTATCACTGAATGATATCCCATTATTATTGTATGGATGTTCCACAGTGTGTTTATCTATCCACCTATCGAAGGATACCTTGGCTGCTCCCAAGTTGTGGCAATTATGAAGAAAGTTACTGTAAATATTTGTATACGTTTTTGTGTGGAGATAAGTTTCAACTCCTTTGGGTAAATACCAATGGGCACAATTGCTGGATCATATGGTGCAAGTATGTTTAGTTTTGTAGGAAACTGCAAAATTCTTTTCCAAAGTGGCTGTACCATTTCCCATTCTCACCAGCAAGGAATGAGAGCTCCTGTTCCACATCCTTGCCAGCTGTTGGTGCTGTCGGGATTTTGGATTTTAACCATTCTAATGGGCATTTAACAGATATCTCATTGTTTTAATTTGCAAGATTTAATTTTCCTAGTGATGTATGATGTTGAACATGTTTTTGTATATTTATTTGACATATATATGTCTTCCTTGTTAATATGTCTGTTTAGAGCTTTTGCTCTCCTATTGTTGAGTTTTAAGAATTCTTGGTATATTTTGAATGAGTACTTTATCAAATATGTTTTCTGCAACAATTTTCTTCAAGTCTGTGGCTTCTTTTATTCCTTCTTTTATTCCTAGCAGTGTCTTTTACACAACAGAAGTTTCTAATTTTAATGAAATCAACTTATCTATTCTTTTCTTTTGCAGATCATGCTTGTGGTGTGAAAGAGTAAAAATTCATCACCAAATCCAAAGTCACCTAGGTTTCCTCCTGTGTTATCTTCTAGGATTTTTATAGTTTTGCATTTGACATTTAAGTCTGTTCCATTTTGAGTTAATTTTTGTGACAGATATCAGTTCTGTGTCTAGATTTAATTTTTTAATGTAAATGTCCAGTTTTTCCATTACCATTTGTTGAACAGACTATCTTTTCTTTTTTTTTTTAATGTTTATTTATTTTTAAGAGAGAGTGTGCAAGAGGGGGAGGGGCAGAGAGAGAGGCAGACAGAGGACCTGAAGCAGGCTCCACGTTGTCAGTGGAGGGGGCTCAAATCCACAAACCATGAGATCATGACCTGAGGTGAACTTGGATGCTGAACCCACTGAGCCACCCAGGTGCCCCCAAAAGACTACATTTTCTGCATTGGATTGCCTTTGCTCCTGTTTCAAAATTGATTATTGTTTGTGTGGGGCTATTTCTGGGCTCTCTTTTCTGTTCCATGGATCAGTGCCTATTTCTTCATTAATACCACACTGCCTTGATTACTGTAGCTTTGTAGTAAGTCTTAATGTTGGAGAGTGTCAGTCCTCCAACTTTGTTTTTTCTCTTTCAATACTCTGTTGGCCATTATGACTTACTTGTCTTTTCATATGAACTTTATTTTTTAAATTTATTTTTAGTTTATTTTTAATTTACATCCAAGTTAGTTAGCATATAGTGCAACAATGATTTTAGGAGTAGATTCCTTAATGCTCTTTACCCATTTAGCCCATCCCCCCTCCTACGACCCTTCCAGTAACCCTCTGTTTGTTCTCCATATTTAAGAGTCTCTTATGTTTTGTCCCCCTCCCTGTTTTTATATTATTTTTTGCTTCCCTTCTGTTGTGTTCATCTGTTCTGTGTCTTAAAGTCCTCATATGAGTGAAGTCATAGGATATTTGTCTTTCTCTGACTAATTTCATTTAGCATAGTACCCTCTAGTTCCATCCATATCATTGCAAATGGCAAGATTTCATTCTTTTTGATTGCCGGGTAAAACTCCATTGTATGTATGTACATCTTCTTTATCCATTCATCCATCAGTGGACATTTGGGCTCTTTCCATACTTTGACTATTGTTGATAGTGCTGCTATAAACATTGGGGTGCATGTGTCTCTTTGAAACAGCATACCTGTATCCCTTGGATAAATACCTAGTAGGGCAATTGCTGGGTCATAGGGTAGTTCTATTTTTAATTTTCTGAGGAACCTCCACACTGTTTTCCAGAGTAGCTGCACCAGCTTTCATTCCCACCAGCAGTGCAAAAGAGATCCTCTTTCTCCACTTCCTTGCCAACATCTTTTTTTGCCTAAGTTGTTAATGTTAGCCATTCTGACAGGTGTGAGGTGGTATCTCATTGTGGTTTTGATTTGTATTTCCCTGATGATAAGTGATGTTGAGCATTTTTTCATGTGTTGGTTGGCCATCTGGATGTCATCTTTGGAGAAATGTCTACTCATGTCTTTTGCCCATTTCTTCACTGGATTATTTGTTTTTTTGGGTGTTGAGTTTAATAAGTTCTTTATAGATTTTGGGTACTAACCCTTTATCTGATATGTCATTTGCAAATGTCTTCTCCCATTCTGTAGGTTGCCTTTTCTTTTTGCTGATTGTTTCCTTCACTGTGCAGAAGTTTTTATTTTGATGAGGTCCCAATAGTTCATTTTTGCTTTTTGTTTCCCTTGCCTCCAGAGATGTGTTGAGTAAGAAGTTGCCACGGCCAAGGTCAAAGAAGTTTTTGCCTGCTCTCTTCTTGAGGATTTTTATGGCTTCCTCTCTTACATTTAGGTTTTTCATCCATGTTGAGTTTATTTTTGTGTATGGGGTAAGAAAGTGGTCCAGGTTCATTTTTCTGTGTGTCGCTGTCCAGTTTTCCCAGCACTACTTGCTGAAGAGACTGTCTTTATTCCATTGGATATTCTTTTCTGCTTTGTCAAAGATTAGTTGGCCATATGTTCGTGGGTCCATTTCTGGTCTCTATTCTGTTCCATTGATCTGAGTGTCTGTTTTTGTGCCAGTACATACTGTCTTGATGATTACAGCTTTGCACTATAGCTTGAAGTCCACCATATGAACTTTAGAATCAGTTTGTCAATATCCACAAAACAACTTGCTGTTATTTTATTTAAATTATAGTGAATCTATGGATCAATTTGGGAAGAACTGACATCTTAACAATATTGGTTCTTCCTATCCATTTACCTGGACTATTTCTTGATTTGTTTGTTCTTTTTTGACTTTGTTCATCAGAGTTTTACAGTATTTTTCATATAGCTCTTGTATATATTTTGTTAGCTTTATTTATTTATTTATTTATTTATTTATTTATTTATTTATTATGAGAGAGAGAGAGCATATGTGTGTGTGTGCTTGCAAATGAGTGAGGGAGGGGCAGTGGGAGAGAGAGAGAGAGAGAGAGAGAGAGAGAGAGAGAATCTTAAGCAGGCTCCATGCTGGGCTGGAGCCTGATGTGGGGCTTGATCTCATGACTGTGAGCTGAAATCAAGAGTCGAACTCTTAACTGAGCCACCTAGGTGCCCCTATTTTGTTAGCTTTATATCTAAGTATTTCATTTTTCGGTGCTAATATAAATGGTATTGTTTTGTATATTTTAAAATGTCACTTCATCATTGTTGGAGTACAGGAAAGTGGTTGACTTTTGTACATTAAACTTACATCCTGCAACATTTATATAATCAGTTATTCCATTAGATTTTTTTATTGTTGTTGTTTGACTTTACATAAACAATCATGTCATCTGTGAACAAAGGCAGTTTTATTACTTACATCCAAATCTGTCTACCTTTTATTTCTTTTTCCAGTCTTATTGAATTAGCTAGGAGTCCCAGTATGGTGTTGAACAGGTAACAGTGGACATCCTGCCTTGTTCTGATCTTACTGGGAAAGCATGTAGCATACTGTTAACTATAGGCTTTTATAGATGTTCTTTATCAGGTTAAGGATGTTCCTCCTCTATTCCTAGTTTGCTGAGAGTTTTATCATGAATGGGTGTTGGGTTTTGTCAAATAATTTTTCTGCATATATTGATGTGATGGATTATATTAATTGGCTTTTTCCACCTTTATTGATTTATAATTGACATATAATATTATGTAAGTTTAAGGTATACAACTTAGTGATTTTATATACGTATATGGTTCAGAATGATTACTGCAATAAGGTTAGTTAACACAGCCATTACTTCATATGGTTACAATTTTTTTTTGTGGTGAGAATTTTTAAAATTTACTCTCTTTACAACTTTCAAGTATACAATACAATATTAATATGGTTACCACGCTGTACATTATATCCCTAGAGCTTATTCATCTTATGAGTGAAAATCTGTATTCTTTGACTGCCTTGACCTATTTTCCTTACTCCATACTCTGCGCCAGCAATCACCAATCTGTTCTGTTTGTACAAGTTTGTTTTTTTTCAGATTCTACATATAAGTGAGATCCTATGGTATTTGTTTTTCTTTGTCTGACTTATTTCATTCAGCAGAATGCTCTCAAAGTTCATCCATGAGGTTGCAAATGGCAGGATTTCCTTCTTTTTTATGGCTGAATAATCTATTTTACATGAATTGATTTAAAAACATTTTTTTAATGTTTATTTATTTTTGAGACAGAGACAGAGCATGAATAGGGGAGGGTCAGAGAGAGAGGGAGACACAGAATCCAAAGCAGGCTCCAAGCTCAGAGCTGTCGGCACAGAGCCCGAAGCGGGGCTCAAACTCACAGACTGTGAGATCATGACCTGAGCCGAAGTCGGAAGCTCAACTGACTGAGCCACCTAGGCACCCCATGAATTGATTTTTGAATGATGAGTCAGCTGTGCACACCTAGGATAAATCCCATTTGGTCAAGGTGTATAATTATTTTAATTGTTAAATTTTTAAACTTTTAAAACATTTTTTATTATTTTCTTATTTAAGTACTCTCCACACCCAACATGGGGCTTGAACTCACGACCCTGAGATCAAGAGTCATGTGCTCTTCTGACTGAGCCATCTGGGCACCCTAAGGTATGTATAATTATTTTTATACATTTTTGGATTTGATTTGCCAATATTTTGTTGAGCATTTTCACATCTATGTTTATTGGTTTGTAGATTTCCTTTCTTATAATGTCTTGCTTTTGGTATTAGGGTAAGGTTGGCCTCATAGAATTATGTTAGAAGGCATTGCTTCTGCTTCTGTGTTTTGGAAGTGATTGTAGAGAATTGGTATGATTTCTTTCTTAACTATTTGGTAGAATTTGCCAGTGAACTCATCTGGGTCTGGTACTTTCTGTTTTGGAAGGTTATTAATTATTGATTCAATTTTTTAATAGATAAAGGCCTATTCAGATTATCTACTTGTGTGTGTTTTGGTAGATTATGTCTTTTAAAGAATTGGTTCATTTCATCTAGGTTATCAAGTATGTTAGCATATAGTTGTTAAAAATGTTCCTTTGTTATCTTTTTAATGTTCATGAAATCAGGAGTGAAGGCTCCTCTTTCAATTTTGATATTAGTTATTTGTCTTCTTTCTTTCTTTCTTTTTTTTTTTTTTGTCTTAGCTAACCTGGCTAGTGACATTAATTCGCTTGATCATTTCAAAAAAACATATCTTGGTTTCACTGAGTTTTTCTATTGATTTTTTAAAAAATTTCTTTGATTTCTACTCTAATTTTTATTATTTCTTTTCTTTTATTTACTTTGGATTTAATTTGTTCTTCTCTTTCTAGTTTTTTTATGGTAGAAGCTTAGATTATTGATTTTAGATCTTTTTTCTTTTTAAATTGATGTGTTCAATGCTATAAATTTCCCTCTAGGCCCTGCTTTTGCTGCATCATCCCTAGTTTTGATAAGTTATATTTTTAGTTTTTAGTTCAAATATTGTAAATTTCTCGTGACTCTTTTTCGGTCCATGTGTTATTTAGAGGCGTGTTGTTTAATGGCAAGAAATTTGGGATCTTATACTAATCTTTCTGTTACTCATTTCTAGTTTAATTCTGTTGTGGTTTGAGCATGCTTTGTATGATTTTAATTCTTTTAAATTTGTTGATGTGTGTTTTATGGTCTACCTTGTGATGTATCTTGATGAATCTTCTGTGAGAACTTGAGAATGTGTGTTCTGCTGTTGTTGGATGAAGTATCCTACAGATGTCAATTATATCCAGTTGATTGATGGTATTGCACATTTCAGTTATGTCCTTACTGATTTTCTGCCTGCTGTATCTGTCATTACTCGTAGTGGGGTGTTAAAATCTCCAACTATATTAGGGGATTCATCTGTTTTTCCTTGCAATTCTATTAGTTTTTGCCTCACATATTTTGATGCTTTGTTGGTTAGTGGTTACATTAAAGGTTGTTATGCCTTCTTGGAGAACTGACCCCTTTCTCATGATGTAATGCTCTTCCTTACTGCTAAATTTCCTTGCTCTGAAGTCTGTTTTGTCAGCTACTCCTGCTTTCTTTTTATTAAAAGTGTTAATATGGTATGCTTTTCTCCATCCCTTAACTCAGTCTATTTGTGTCTTTATATTTAATGTGGATTTCTTGTAGACAACATATATTTGGGTCTTTTTTTTTTTTTTCATTCTGACAGTTTCTGCATTTTAACTGGTATATTTAGACCACTGACATCGGAAGTATTAAGGATGTAGTTAGAGTAATATCTACTGTATTTGTTACTGTTTTCTCCTTGTTACCCTTATTCTTTGTTCCTTTTTAAATCTGCCATTCCTTTTCTCACATTTTTATTGAGCGTTTCATGCTTTCTCCCCTCTCAGCATATCAACCATAACTTCTTTAGGTGGTTATCTCTGCGTTTGTTAAAATTACAGCTTATCTAAATCCTCTTTCCAATAACATTACTACTTCCAGGATAGTGCAAATATTTTATGAGTATTCTCAAATCCTCTGAACTTGAAAAACATGATATCACATATGCTTTCTTTGATTACTATTGAGAATAAACAATTTTTCAATTGTGTGTCCTCTCTCTCTCTTTTAGTTATTTGTTGAAATGCAGGTTTTGCTTTGTTTCTTCACAACAAATTTTTCAATTGGCATTATTATTTTAATGAGACCAATCAAGTCCAATTAGTTGGGTTTTATCTGAAGACTTCTCACTTAGGCTAAGGAAAGAAAGGTGCAAAGAAGTGCAGCATTGGTTACAAACCTTCTGGTTTAGTTTAGCCTGATTGGTAATGAATTTATCTCTTTTGGATCTCACGCACTTTGCCTTTTGAAACTCATGCTTTGTGAGGAGTAGAGACACTATGGAATGTAAGAAGTTGGCTGAAGCGGAGATTCTTCTGAGCCAAATGATCAGTCCAAGAAGTTCTTGCATGCTTCTAGAATAAGGTTAGCACTTCAGACCTGTCGCTAAGGAAGAATCTAGAATGTTCACTTCCAAATGGCCACTTATATTGTGACAACCTCTGTCCTGCTACTTGTCCTTTTAAAGCTGAATGAACAAAGCGCTTAAATTTTTAAATAATTCAGAGACTTTTGAGATCCAAGAGTGTTAACTTTGTTTTTTTTTTAATTTTTTTTTTTTTTTAACGTTTATTTATTTTTGAGACAGGGAGAGACAGAGCATGAACAGGGGAGGGTCAGAGAGAGGGAGACACAGAATATGAAGCAGGCTCCAGGCTCTGAGCTGTCAGCACAGAGCCCGACGCGGGGCTAGAACTCATGGACCGTGAGATCATGACCTGAGCCGAAGTTGGCCGCCTAACCGACTGAGCCACCCAGGCGCCCCCCAAGAGTGTTAACTTTGTAATACGAATGCAAGAAACCTGGCTTTGGGGCGAGCATAGTTTTGGGGAGAGAGACCAGGCAGTTTAAGGACTGTTAGCCCCGAGGTTTGTTTTCTCTTTGCTATAGGGAGCCAGTTTACCTGGTTCAGTCAGTTTAGATGTCAACATTGATA
Organism: Panthera onca; assembly: GCF_046562875.1. NCBI lineage: Eukaryota > Metazoa > Chordata > Mammalia > Carnivora > Felidae > Panthera > Panthera onca. The sequence goes on from NC_138342.1 coordinate 177,215,798, forward strand.
AATGACAGTGAGAAATGTCTCTGTCCTGTAAGAGGAATTTAAAAGATGCTTCTTCTAGAAAATGTACTGAAGATTGCAGCCTTATTTGAATGACTGTGAGCTAACAAGGACTCATCACTCCCTTGAGAGCAAAAGGACAGATAGTTCTGGGAAGAGAGTGCACAGGAAGAAGTCAAGGATTAAAGGTTTCATGGGCAGGGAAAGCAAAAGAACAAAATATATGAGTGAGTCTGACGTATGAATGCAGTTCTGTAGGGTTCAGTCTCCTTTTTAACTGAACTTGCCCACTGGATATAAATCTCTATCTAAAGATTTGTGATCAATGTTGGCAGTTTTTGTACACTCACCTACTTTTTTAGGTCATCCTTTCGCCAGCCTGTTCCCATCCTCCAGTGGTGCTATGCCCCCCCCCCCCCCCCCCCAAAACAACAACAACAACAACAACAACAACAACAAAAACAACAACTTTCTGTGGAAGTTCCTTGGCCAGGTCTCACTGTCAGGGAGAAGCCGGAGCCTCAAACAAAGTCCCAAAGTCCTTCCCTACTAACAGGTAGACTGAGCACTTTCGAGATCCTGAGCCTTCCCTGGTTAATAAATGTAATTTCAGACTCTGAGGAGGGCAGAAGCAAGCCGGTCAAGGTAGGCGGAATTAACTGCATTCTAAGGTGGATATAAATCATTTTGGCATCATGATGCATTTGACATTTTAAGGCTGAGTCAATTCTCTCTGGCTTTGCCCTGGAGCTGCTGTGATGGAGAGTGAGGCTGCTGGCTGAGCAGTCATTTACCTGTAAAGGTGGTGAAGGATGTGCAGGGGCCTCTAGACTTGGCAAGTAATAAATGAAGATGAAAACACGATACTTTATAATATACCAGATGATTAGGCCAAAGATAAATAATAGTAGCAAAAATAAAAACAACAGTGGTGCTAGCTAACACTGTCTACTTAACCATGAAGCAGTCATTGTATTTACATGTCTTTTCATTGTTATGGAGGATATTGTGATGGTCAATTTCATGTGTCAATTTCACTGGGCTAAGGGTGCCCAGAGAGCTGTTAAAACATTGTTTCTGGGTGTGTCTGTGAGCGTGTTGGCTCATCCACTTCTCTGGTTCTCAGGCCTTTGGACATAGACTGAGCGTTCCCTGGCTTTCCTGGCTCCCCAGCTTGCAGAGGATTGCAGGACTTGCCAGCCTCCATAACCACATGAATAAATTCCTATAATAAATCTATTGTTTTTAAGTTGAAGTATAATTTACCTATAGTATTATATTAGTTTCATGATTGAAACTTAATGATTGGACATTTGTGCATGTTACAAAATGGTCCCCACGGTAAATCTAGTTCACATTCGTCACCATACACAGTTACAAAATATTTCTTTGGTGATCAGCACTTTTACAGTCTGCTCTCTTAGCAACTTTTAGACATGCAATACAGTGTTATTAACTGTAGTCACCACACTGTCCATACATCCCCATGACTTATTTACTTTGTAACTGGAAGTCTGTACCTTTTGACCCTCTTCACCCATTTTGGCCCCCTTTCTTCCCTGTCTCTTTCACCCTCATCTGTAGCAATGCCGTCTAGTAGAAATATTTTGTGAACCCTCAATGCAAGGCAAGTATATATTTAAATCATTTCTAGTGGCCATAGTAAGTAAAGGAAAAAGGAACAAGTACAATTCATTTTAATGTTATATTTCATTTAATCAGTGTATCTAAAATATTATCATTTGATCTTGTAATCAATACAAAAATTATGAGCTATTTCTACATTCCTGTTTTTCTTTAAAAAAAATTTTGTTTAATGTTTATTTTTGAGAGAGAGAGAGAGACAGAGAAAGAGTGTGAGTGGGGGTGGGGCAGAGAGAGAGGGAGACCTAGAATCCAAAGCAGGCTCCAGGCTCTGAGCTGTCAGCACAGAGCCCAACATGGGGCTTGAATCTGTAAACCCTGAGATCAACACCTGAGCCAAAGTCGGACACTTAACCGACTGAGCCACCCAGGTGCCCCACTACATTCCTATTTTTTGACAAAGTCTTCTAAATCTGGTGTGTGTTTATATTTACAGTACAGTTCAGTTTGGACCAGCACCATCTGAAGTGCTCAGCAGCCACACGTGGCCAGTGGCTACTGGACTGGACAGTGCAAATCTAGAAAGCGTGTAGCTTGTTCACTTGCCTAGAGATGCATATTCATTTGCTACCCATTTAAGCAACTACTCTGCCAACCACTGTTCTAGGTGTTTGGATGCACTGGTTAAATCCAGAACTTCTATTTTACTGAGGGAAGAAGGGGAAAAAAAAGGATAAATAAATAAACAAAGAAATCAGAGGTGCCTGGGTGGCTCAGTCAGTTGTGTCTGCCTCTTAATTCTGGCTTGGGTCATGATCTCACAGTTCGTGGGACTGAACCCCAAAGTAGGCTCTGCACTGACAGTGTGGAGCCTGCTTGGGATTCTCTCTCTCTCTCTCTCTCTCTGTCTCTCTCTCTGCCACTCGTGTGCTTTTGCTCTCTCTCTCAAAATAAATAAATAAACATTAAAAAAATTAAAAAAAAATCAGATGTCAAAGTGATGTTGATACAAAGAAAATAAATCAGGGTGAGGAGAAGAGTGATGGGTGGGAAGGCTGCTTTTGAGATAGAGTAGTCACGGTAGGCGTCTCTGGAGAGGTGACATTTGAGGTGAGGTCTGCGTATTAGGAAGAAGTATGTCATGTTGCGATGGAGGAAATAACACTCCAGGCTGAAGAGACAGTGTACAAAGGCACAAGGGTGGGGCTGAACTCAGCACTTTGTGGATGAGATAAAAGACCAGTGAGGTAGGAGAGGGGTGTGGGGCTGACTTGGGTCCTACAGATTGTAGTATGGAGCTTGGGTTTTATTCTAAGAGCCATGGCAGCCAAGGGAGTATTTTAAGCAGGCAGTCATGATTTGAGGGATGCTTTTAAAAGATCACTCTGGTGTCATGTGGAGAATGGGCTGTAGGAAAGCATGAACTGAACCCGAGGGAGCTATCGGGGGGCTGGTTAATGCTGTGGTGCCAGGGGAAGCTTCAGTGGTGGGGGGTAGAGGTTTTGAGTCTCCAGGTGATGCTGTGACTGTAGGCCCTGGAGCACAGGACTGTAAATGGGCTATGAGGGAAAGGGTGAATTTGGGGATGACTCCAGTGTTGGGAACCGAGCAAGTCGGGGCATGAGGCCATTAACTGAGACGCGGAAGAAACTGGAGATGGGTTTAGGGGGAACATCACAAGGGTGAGTGTTCAGGGAGAGAATTGCTGCAAGAGGCACTAACCAGGGTTTAGGGAAAAACGGCGTAGAAATCCAGGCCTACCCCCTGGCCAGACCTCTCCCAGGTAGGGTTCTGAGACAGAAGACAGGATGTACAGTTAAATGTGAATGTCACATAACCAAAGAATTTCTTACATGTGCATGTCCCATGCAATATTGGGGAATACGTAATACTAAGTACGATTTATCTAAAATTCAAATGTTGTTAGGCATCCTGTATTTTTGTTTGCAAAGCCTGGCAACCCTCCTCTCAGACCCGTTTTGCTAAGTGTTTTGGAGACTGGGGTGAGGTGAGGGCGAACATTCTTTGTACTGGGTCACAGTAGTGTCCCATGAGCTGAGGACGGTGGGAGAGACTACTCTGTATATAACTCTTGGATAGAACTTACAGTTTTTTGTTTTTTTTTTTTTTTTTAAAGTAGGCTACATGCCCAACGTGGGGCTTGAACTCATGACCCTGAGAGTAAGAAAGACATGCTCTAAAGATCATGAGCCATCCAGGTGCTCCTAGAACTTACAGGGTTTGTTTTTTTTTTTAATGTTTATTTTTGAGAGAGAGAGAGAGAGAGAGAGAGAGAGAGAGAGAGGAAATGAGCACAAATGGGGGAGGAGCAGAGAGAAAGGGGGACAAAGGATCAGAAGCAGGCTCTGTGCTGATGTGGGCTTGAACTCCAGAACTGAGAGATCATGACCTGAGCCAAAGTTGGACGCTTAACCAACTGAGCCACTCAGGTGCCCCAGAACTTATAGTTTTTAAAGTGCTTTAATTTCCATGATTTATTTTGATGCTTCTGGGGGCTGACATTTCCCCCTTTTTTACATACAGGTGAGGCCCAGAGAAGTCAAATGAGTTGCTCAAGACCACATAATAAGTAGGGAGTGGAGCCAGGACTATTATGCTGGAGACTGTGTGTGCCTAGCCAACTCCAAGCCATGCTTTCCCTTTCCTATCAGAACTTCGGGGTCATTTAAGTTCTGGCCTTGCCAGTTCCAGAGGAGAATGTGGTAAGTCAGCCTGTCCCACAGCGCATTGCCCTGGTGGCTGTGATTGGTCAGAGTAGACTTGGCTCAACCAGACCAAAGGGAAGGACTTTTATGTCATGGTCAGTGGAGATGATTTCCCTCTTGTGCTCCATCCAGACGTAAATGAGGCCGTATACAGAACTCATTCCCAGTGGCAACCATGTAGCAATCATTTGGGAGACCAGCCTGGAATGAGGCTGATGCAGAACAGAGCAGAGATGGAAAGGACCTGGGTCCACGATGACATCTTGAGCTGCTGGTCTTTGCCTAGCCTGGAGCCACTCCCCACTGGGCTCCCAGTTATGTAAGAGAATAAACTGCTTAGTGGTTAAACCACTTTGGTCCTGGATTTTCTGATGCTGGTCACCCAAATCATTCTGACTGTTGCAATGAAAATTGAGCTCTTCCTCTGGTGTTTGCCTACTACACCACATGGCTGCTATATGCAAAGGAAGCCAGGTGTAATGGTTTGCACAGAATTATTCAGGACTAGCTTCAAAGATTAGCACAATTTAAATAGAATTTTGAAGTGGGAGGAGGCAGGGGGGCAACCTGGGGGTTGACTGGTACTTGTGATTGCTCAGAGGCAAGAGCATTTTCACAGGGGAAACAGGGGGAGGTGACATTCGGGGTGATTGTGGAGTCTCCTGCTTAGGAGTTGCAATTGATCCGAGGGCCACCTGGGAATCCTGAGAAAGGAAGTGATGTGATGGAAATGAAGGTGTGAGAAATGCTCCTGGTTCATATGTTTTATTGGGAAGAGCAAGCATACTTTATCCTTTTAGACACGTAGGAAAGTTCCAAAAAGCAAATAGAGAATGGGTGCTCTGGAGATCATTACCTATTGGTTGGTGTTCCTGCAAGGATTTGCCTGGAAGGAATAAGTGCTCTCTGTATTTGTACAGAGATACACTCTCCAGCTCTCTCAGTGTTTGCACAGAGGAAAGTTTCGACTATGTCAAAACCCACACGGATCCTTCATTTCCTTCAGGTGCCTTTGAACTCTTGCTCAGCTTGCAGTTTGGGAGGACTCTTTCAGAAAGGATAAAGGTTTTTTGTTTGTTTGCTGGGTTTGGTTCGGTTGGGGAGAAGGCAAGGCTAAGGCCTTGGGCCTTAGGAGCCTCTAGGGCTCCTTTCTAAGGCTACCACAGTCCTGATGTATGGGATGGGATGGTACACCATAGGATGGGATCATTAAGCCATCAGAGTTGGGTTGCACCTTGTACTGGTTTTCTATGGCTGCTGTAACAAATCTTCACAAACTTGGTGGCTTAAAAGAAATGTATTCTCTCAAGGTCTGGAGGCCAGTAGTCTGAAATCCAGGTATCAGCAGGGCCACGCTCCCTCCAGAGGCTCTGGGGGATTCATTTCTTTGCCTTTTCCAGCCACTGGTGGCTGTTGGCATTCCTTGACTTGTGGCCACATCCATCCAGTCTCTACCCCCTTTTTCAAATGACTTTCTTTTCCATCGGTGTAATGTCTCTCTGTCCCCCTCTTACAAGAACATTGTCATTGGATTTAGGGCCCACCCAGATAATCCAAGATGATCTCATCTCAAGATCCTTAACTTAATTATATCTGCAAAGACCCTTTCCTAGGGAAGTTCACATTCACAAGTTGCAGGATTTGGACAGATCTTTTTTTTGGGGGGGGGCACCTTTCAACTCGCTACAGGCCCCTTTGGGAACTATCAAGTTACGCCATTTAAGTTCTTTGAGTCTCAGCACTCTCACCTGTGAAATGGGTGTGCCGTCACTGACTTTCTTGTCTCACAGGATTGTGGAGATCCACACCTTCACCCGAGTGAATGATGAGGGGATGGAAAGACAGGATGGGGTGGGGTGAGGGAACAGTCACGATTATTTGGGTAGGCATGGGGTGGGGAGAGCAGGAAGGATCGGAAGACAAGGAGAGTGTGGTGCAACTCATCTTACGAGGAGAGGGAAGGAAAGCTTCAGAAACAGCAGCTGGAGTAGGGGTTGGAGGTGCTGGGTGATGCAGGTCTTTCCCAGGCACATATGTACCTATCTGTTTTCTCCTGACTCCTTGGCTGAGAGCACCATCACTGCTAGCTTTGAAGAAGGAGTCAAGAAAAAAATGAGGAGCTAGAGGAGGATGTTAGGAAGGAGGATGAAAAAGGGTAAATAAGGAAGAAAGTACTATTCTTTCTCTGGTTACCTGTGAGGCTAAAATGGAAAACCTCTGTTCTTCCTCAGATTTTTTTTTTAACCACAAAAGGAGAAAACAGAGCCAGCAGCTCAAGGGCTATGATGATCTCCTTTGGAGGACAGTGGCCTAGGACACTTGGATGTCCTGGGAGAAAGAAGCAGGCAGAAGTGAGGTTTCCTCAGGTAACACTCTGTGTAGTTGCAAGTGTGTACTAATTTCACCAGCAGCAAAGCCCAGGAGGAGGAACAAACTAGAATACCAAGAAAGAAGGGCAAATGATGTTTATTGATTGTTTACTCTGTGGGAGGGCTTTTACACATGTCATCTTGCCTCATGACAATCTCAGAAAATAATTTTTCAAATAGATGAAGAAAAATGAATAGAGGAAGGTGAATTTCTCAGGCTCAGAGAAATCTAGAGACTTGCCTGGGGTCACATGACAAAATCCATCTACTTCAGGGCTCAATCTTAAGTTTGTCTGCCACTGAAGTTTGTGTTCTATTTACTCCCGCTGGCTGCCCTTGAGGATGAGAAGGATGTAATCACCAACTGGTACTTACATGTGGCATATTTTTACCTCTTACCTTAACTTTTGTTTTCTCTCATATTTAAAACATAAATTTCAAAGAGAGGGAGAGGCAAACCAAGAAACAGAGTCTGAACTACAGAGAAAAAATGGGTGGTTATCACAGGGAAGGTGGGTGGGGGGATGGGTGAAATAGGTGATGGGAATTAAGGAGTGCACTTGTCGTGATGAGCACTGGTGATGTATGGAAGTGTTGAATAACTCTATTGTACACCCGAAACGAATATTGCACTGTATAGTAACTGGAATTTAAATATAAACTTTTTCAAAAATGTAAATTTCAATCATCATTGTTTAGCAAATTTCTGTTATTTATAATTTGTTTTGTTTCACAGCAAAGGACAGTTGGTGGACCATTGTGCTCACATTCATATTATTTCAAGTGTGTAAGACAATCCTGAGTGGCTCCCCAGACACGGTGCCCTTGGGGGTGTCCAGCTTGATGGAAAAGTGCATCTTGCAGATTCCAGCCTGTAATGTACTTGCAGATGCCACAGCTAGGGTAGCTTTGGTCTAATCTTCTGTCTCTTCATAATCTTACCATTCAGGACAGGGCTAAGAACATGACCTAAAATTCTGCATTAAGAATGAACAGTAGCGCCGTAGAAACACTGTCGCCAGATCGCGATGTCCAGAACGATTCCATTCAAAGCGACCTTGCACACTGATGACGTGTTTCAAGGAAGTGAATTATCTACCTGAGTGGAGGACAAAAAAAAAGAAAAGAGAACGTATTCTTCCTCCAGGTCCAGGAAGATCAGGGGGCTGAGTCAGCCTGTCAACGTGCTGGTCCTTAAGTGGTGTCATATTTTAATCTCACTGGAATTTCAAGGTTTAGAAGGAAATGTTTCTGTTCCTGTCAGAGCCTCAGCGTGGGTGTGGACTCACTTGCAGCCCTCACTCTCTAAGCTTGTAGCAGGCAGAAGGGAGGGGTCCTGTTCTTCGGGGGGAAAGGAGTTGGTCTCAAATTTGAATTGATGAGCCTGGCTATGTAGACATGGTCCCAATGCCAGTCTCCGGAGCTCTGACAAGAGACCCAAGGAAGCCTCCGAGGATAGATCTGAACTGCGCAGGAAGAATGATGGTGTTAGAAGTGGCAGCAATGGCAACCTGTTGTTTATATGCTAGGCCGTGGGGTGACGCCCTTAGCCGAGTCACCTTGTCTTTTCTTCCAACATGACATCCAAGTCATAGGGGATCTGAAGGGGTTAGGAGTGGAGACTGGATACAGACTGCTGGGCTCAAACTCAAGCTCAGAAAAAGGGGGTAATAATAGTGGCTAGGGTTTTGAGGATTCAGTGAGTTGATACATGATACGTGAGAAGCATTTACAGTTCTGGCATGGTTTAAGTCCCATACAAGTGTTGGTGCTTACTCTTCTACACACAAATGAAGACATTAAGGGTCAGAGGGGTTAACTAAATCATATAACCTAAGCCCACCTACAAAGCCCTTTCTCCTTGCATCAGACTGCTCTCCTCTTCTTTTGTGTCTAGTCTTCTAGAATGGGCTATACAGCCCAAAGCGCCGCACAGCAGATGGCCACACAGTGGAGCTTCCCCTTCTGAAGTTGGAAGGGTGTGAATTACTTTCCTCGGGGGAGGAGCAGGCAGGGCTGTCTCCTGAGCCCCTGTGTCTCCACCCGCAGCCCTGCAACTTTCAACTGCTACAGGCGATTCTTAGTTTTGAGGATCTGACAAGAGGAGAAAGTTTCTGGGGGAGGGATTTGGTTTGTTATTCAATGAATGGTCTTTGGCAGAGAAGGGCATTTCTTTCAGTTACTGGCTTGGCCCTGATTCTGAGCTGTTCTCTCCCAGGTCTTCAGGCTGCCCTAGCTTGCCCTACCTCAGTGGTTGGAGGTGCCCCCCTGAGCTCAGATCCTTCTTCTGGCTCATGGAACCCATATGCTCCTGAATCGTTCATTGATTCTCCCCGAGTCTCTTCAGTACCATTATGGTGTCAAACTAGATCATCAGTAAGCTCCCGGGTAGCTCTAAAATGCCATAATTCAAAGACCAATTAATGTTTGGATTAACTTTAGGACCTCATATGATCACCAGAAAGACATTTTGCTTTCTGCTGGGACTCTGCCAAGCTCAGGGAGGAACTTGTCTGAGGTTCCTGCCTTACTGGTGGAGCACAGGTGAAGCCTGGGGCTGGTGAAATGTTTGGGGAAAGCATAGCCCTAAAGAGACCAGAGTGAAGGGTTCTGTCTTTGGTGGATGCTGTTAACAACCACTGACCAACTGCAGCCTTCACTTTCAAAAGTGCAGAGAAAGTGTTACAAACAGAACAGGCAGACAGTGTGGATAGTTTACAAAGAATTCAGTCTAGGTGACTCATGAATAACTTGGGGAGTGGTGGGCAGTCAGGTCATTTCACATTTTAAGCATGAATTAATTTGCTTTTGTGACCATTATTGAGAATTTTGGGGGCAAAAAAGCCATAGCATGTTACAACGGGATATGAACTCAAATATGCTAAAAATGAGCACAGTCTTATTGAAAACTCCTAGGATTTTGGATTGATTTTGTACAAAGGATCAGAATAGATGAAATTGTCCTGAATATTTGTGTGGCAGTGACAGCAACCCAGAGGCAAATATGGATGTGGTCACGGACTCCATGCGATCTCGTGAAGGAAGACTCTAGAAGAAGCATCATCCAGATCTTGCTCTGCCTCCTTGAAATGCATAACCATCAAGATGCAGGGTTAACAATGGGCCTGTTGCTTTATTGGTTGCTTCTTCCAAAACTCTCTGCTAAAATCCTTCTTGGTAAATTTGATAGGACAAACTTTTGTTGTTGTTCTGTCTGTCTAGCCCTTTCTTCCTATAATGAGTACAGCTTGGAACTGGGAACTTTGGTTCGCTGATCCTTGGACAAAGAGTTATGTGGGTTTGCAGGTAGCAGCTGGGAGAAAGGGGTGAGAGAGAGAAAAAGAGAGAGAGAAAGATCCAGAGGATGATTTTGAAGCTGAGAGGCTGGAATACTGGGGATGGGAGCTGCAAGAGAAGAGAAAAAGACCCTTTGATGGAAGGCTGGGGAGAAATCAAATATTAAATGGAGATTCAAAGAGTTTGGTGTATATGGTACAAAACCCTCCTTTCCCTTCCCTAGAAAATCTTCAGTAAACTCTAATACACACTGTTGTTGAGATGGGACTAGATTCTTTCTGTAGACTGGAAGGTTTGGGTGAGCCCAGCATCAAGACAAGCATACAAAACTGACATGGGCATTATAGGTGGGTTACTGGGGGGTCACAACCACTCCTCAAACCACAAGATCTTGTTTAATCATTACACACACACACACACACACACACACACGTATATGCACAGAGCTGCATAGACCCAGCCTGTGTTGTGTGTGTGTGTGTGTGTGTGTGTGTGTGTGTGTGTGTGTGTGTTTGGTGCACTAACCTTACCCATCTAAAGCGCACAAATAACTACATAGCCATCTGCAGCCATGTCTTTGGTGTGTTCACTTTACTTCCTAGCCTTGTCCCATTATTTACCTTCCTCCCTGTTTCCTCATTTATTTATTTTATTCGGATGTCCACTATTGTATAACCAGTTCCTAAACTCTCTGCTTGGATCTCGTGTGAACTAAGTGCACGGCATCCAGTCTCAACCATATTCTACAGGTGAAACAGCCAATGTCCTAGGGGACAGGCTATTCCCCTGTGTGCAATGTTACCCAGACTGCTCAAGTCACATTGCTTTCAGCTGTATTGTAATTGGAATAAGAGTGTGATTAAAAATACACATTGGCTAAGTGACAATGATAACCACCGCCTGCTGATGTCTTCTTGCTGCTGGATGTTTGTTGCCGCGGTTTACGCCCCTCTGCCGGGAGGGGTGTTTCTCACTGGCGATGCTGTCTGTGGTCTTACGCATCCCGAGGCCAGGCCTCCTTAACTTCCTTTAAGTGTGACTAAGGCACCTTGATCAGATAAAAGCTATTTTTGCTCTGGCTCTGCTAAACTAGATTCCATCTCCGATTACATTAAAGGAACTACCTTCTTTCTTTTTCCTTTGTTGCTAAGAAATAGCTTTTCCTTTCAGATTGATTTTTTTTTCTCAAAGAAGAAGCTCCAACCTACCCAACACTTGGTAGTAGTTTAAAATGAGCCAGAGATCTGCAGCTCCTATTAGAAGCATAAAGCGACCCTCCAAGTGTCTTCAGGGGTCCATGGGGCCTGTCTTTTAGCTCAAAACCCAAGTGCTATTTTAGAACAAAGGAGACTTCTTCTCTTTGGCAAACACTGATCTACTGCTTGGTTTTTCCAATTATGGGCTGGGCTCCCCCATGAGTCAGCTAATCAGACTTTTATTAGTCTTGCTATCTCATGCCCAGGGCTCCTAGCTGAATTCAGGCATCTGCAGGGAGAGGAGGGTGTGCATTTACTGGAGCCTGCTTCCCACTCTGATCTATGAGTCAGGAATCGGATTGGTCTGCTCACCTGCTGTGGAACAAAATGCATTAAGCGCCTTCTCCTCCGGATACAGTGTGTGTGTGTGTGATCCTTAATGTGGTAGGGAGCTGGGCTGCACAGCCACCTGGGAGCAGCTAACACAGGGTGCGAATGTCGGTCTCACGCAGGCTCCGTGGGTTGTTCATGCCTTGCCTCTTCCAGCAGTGCTGGCTTTCACACCTAGGGCCATTGTTGGCTGGTGTGGCCCTGGGGATCAGAGTGGACTTAGTTTTGGGACAAAACTAATTCACAAAATTCTATTGTTGCTGAAGGAGTTATTACATGAAAACTGGGCTTGGGGAAGTTGGTATGTGGGTAGAAATGCACCTTTTCTTCTTGGTAGTAGACATGGCCTGGTTCTGAGGAAACTTCCTGGTCTGTGCAGACTAGGCTGGCTCCAGCCTGTTCTCCTAGCAAGCCCTGCCTACCTAGATCCCAACAGAGGAGCAGAGGCTGGGGCTCATCTTCTCCACATCCCCTGGTACATGGGAAGCAATAACTCAAGCTTTGCTGGATGTTGGTGAAGAGAGAGAGACAACTAGGTTATTCAGTCTGCTGACTTGATATGAGAACACTAGTTCGCTAAGTGATCTGGACAAATTCATTCAAACGTGTGTGTACTTTGTGATATTTTCTCGTTCTCATACAGATTTTAGTTTTCTTCCACAACTCTCTATTCTTCCCTCTTGACCAGAACCCTAGAACCCTGAGCCCAACTCTAGTCCCCAGGGCTCTGGGCTTTTCTAGGAGAGTCTAGTTTCCATTGACAAGTGGTGGTAGGACCCTGATGGGAAGGAGGGACTGGGAGACATGCCAGCATATCTGGACTCAGAACTCGGATGAACTCTCCTAAGGAGCTACCTGAGACTGCTGCCTACTGTGCTGCGTGATCACGTTATAGGTTAGACATCTAAACATATGTGTTTTTAAAATATATTTTGTGAGAAACTTGGGCTGATTGCCCAAGAATTGAAACATAAATGGAAGCACCTAGAGAGTGTCAGAACTTGTGGAAAATACTGATGATTCCAATTATTATTTTTTTAAAGCCCAGTGAAGCCTAGGTTTTACAAAAAAATAAAAGCTTTTCTTTTGAGTATTCTGAACATTATAGTGGCACATTATATTGACTAACAGCTGACGCAAGGAGAGAACAAAAAGGGAGAAGTCATGGTGGGTGAATTGTAGGCTCTGAGCAGCAGCAATTATGCAGGGCACAAAGAGCTCGCCAGCGCAGCTCTGTCGTGGAGGGAGGGAAGGGGTAGAAACAAAGAACAGGGCGCTTCTGTGCAGAGGGTTGTGTCTACGTGGCCAAATGGCCTGCGTAGGAGGGTAATCACGAAAGCTGGGCTGACGGAGACCTGGGAAGTTTGACTTTTTTTTTTTTTTTTTCCCAAAAGTGATTTCAATTTATAGAGCAGTTCTTACTTTAACCATGTCTTGGGTGAAACCAGTCTCTAAGATTTTGAAATTTTAATGAGTGGAAGCTAGGAAAAATGGTTTAAAAGCTGCTAGCTATTTTGGTGAAAGCATCAATTTACTTTTCCCAGAGACATCATTGTTTTCTGAAAGCCTCTGCATGGGCCCCTAAGTTAACATGTGTCGAAGCAGGTAGTCACTGTTTGAAGGGAGAACTGGGTGGCCATCAGATGCAGATGTCTTATGCCAAGACATTTTACAGCAAGATGCAATAATCCGTTTGGTAATGTTTTTCTAGGGGCATGGTTGAGGTAGATCCAGGCCTCTTGCGAGGGAGCAAGAAAGGTGGGACACATTTCTCTCTTAGGAGCCATACCAGACTGGAAACTCAGCCAGAAGGGAGCCCAAATAAGGCTGTTCTGACACCCTCTGTTTGCAGTGTATTCCAAGTGTCTGTCTTCTATTTCTCTTCTCTTAGCCCCCAAACTTCAGTCAAGTCTTGTCCACATTTTCCATCTTGTATCAGCAATTGCTATGGGGAATCAAGGGATGGGTGCTGTCTTTTATGAGACGATGAGTTAAGGAGAGAGCAGTTGAGGTGACCCGCAGCTGAAAGCTGGAGTTTCAGAGAGGAGGTCACTGCATGGGGCTCAACAGTTGGTCTTGGGGGCAAGCTGCATCAAAAATAATTGGAAGAATATAAGAGATTTCTTGGTGGCAATGGATGTGGTCTCAGGAATACTTGGGAAGGGAAACTGGGTGAGACACTATATACAGCAATGGGGTGGATGTTTGGAGCCAGTGAACTTTGTAATATTCACAGATACATGACTTCACAGCCTGATGGAGTCTGGGACTTCCCAACTGACTATGAGTATCCTAAGGTTTCTAATGGCCAGGCTTGGTTATCTAACACTATCAGGGCAACACCATCTTTTCAAGTTTCTGAACTTGCTTTGAGTTTGATCACCATGGGTTCTGCCTCAGGGTTTGTTCTGGTCTGTTTAAGTGTGTTGGGATACATCTCTTAGGTCCTATTTAAATAGAGGACTTATGGAATAGACTCTGATCACTGCATGGCATGGTGATTAATTAACTCATTTCCAGCCTCTGCCATAATCATTACTTCAGAGAAGGAAAGGGTGATTTTTACAGGTGGTGCGTAAACACCTACTGTAAAATAATAATTTTTAAAATAGCTCATGTATATTGAACTTCTGCTTTATGCTGGACATTGTGCTAAGGGATTTAAAATGCATGATCTTATTTAGTCTTTACCAAGGCCCCTATGTGGTTGAGACTGTGTTATTGTTGGGGGGAAAAAAAATGAGGCTAATGAGATTTAGGTACTTTGCCCAAGGTCACAGAGGCGATAATTGGCAGAGGTGAGACTCAAGCCTGGGGCTGGTGAATGCTGGATTTGATGTGGCTGGGAGGACTGGTGTGTTGTCAGTGCCAGATTACATGGGGAGAGTACAAGCATTGGCTGTGCATCTGGGAAGCCAGCAGAGGGTGTTAGAAATCGTACACCAGCCTTGGGAGCTGAAGAGTCAGGTGATGGCAGCAGCACATTAGAAAGGCCACAAAGGAAGAGAAACAGAACTTGCTAAAATACAGGACTGAGTCAGCCACTGTATTTGTGTCACATTAAGATAAAATTATAGTCTGATCCACACCTTGGAGGCACAGGATGTGAAAAAGTCGGAAGCACGACACAAGTTTATAAGATTCACTATTTTTGGCTCTTTTTTTCCTTTTAATTAGCCTCTCATGTTCTAACCCAGGCCCTCCCTGCCTCATCTTGGATCCCAGTAACTTCTTTTCCACTCTGTCCTAGTCTCTGCCTCATTCCCTAGTAAAAGTTACCTGCTTGAAGTCCATCTCAAAAATAAGGCACACCCCAAGGGAACTGGTAAGGTGGAGAGATTCAGAAGTTCAAGACCATCATCCAGTTCCTTAGAGGTAAGAAGGAGTGATAATATTCCAGGCCGACCACATCACCTTCCCAAAAGGCCAAGGCTTCTTCATCTACTGGCAAGTTCAGGGACCTGAGGCTGAACTACTTCATGTCATTATTTTTTTCATTTTCCCAGAAGGGAATGGAAAATGAATACTATATATCTTCCACATGAAAAGGTAAAAATGACTCAAGAATGGATTGTTTGTTAAAAAAAATATTAATGTTTATCACCTGAATCCTCCCTGCAGGAGCCCCAGGCAAGAAACACAGAGAGAAAAATGTTTTATGAGTGTAAGCAACGACTGCATTACCATCTTGGTATCTTGTTGGTTTATGTAATACTAGATTTTTTAGGGTTCCCAGGGACTGGGAAAATGAAATATGAAAAAAACCCAGACTCAAATGGAAATTACTCATATTGATTATGTGTGCACATGTCTTAATTTAATTCTTGGAAAGTGTATTGGTGATGAATACATCTGAGACTGTAACTGCAGTGTTTGGTAGTTTCAGGCTTATTAAATTTCACCTGCTGTCCTGGAACCTACTGGGTCCCTCAGTGACCTCAGTAACTAGGTGGTCTCTCAAAAGCCACAGTAGCTGTAGGGTTGAAATTTTGGTACTTCAGATGCCTACAGGGTCCTACAGGCCACATGGGAAGTCATTTTGAGAAACCTGTGGTTCCAATTATGTCTGTATTGGTCATTTTTTACCTCACAGGGCAGCGATGGCACCTGCTGAGTCTGCCCAGATCCTGAGAGCTCAGTAGACACCTACCCAAGTTTGTTATTAAAAGAAAAACAAAAACAAAAACAAAAAACAACTCACCTACACAAAGAACAAAATCCAATCAAGAGCTACAATATCAGTAGAAGACTTTAATGTACCAGTTAGAGAATTAAAATTATCAGGACATCATACATCAGAGTAGCCTGATTAAATGGATCAGTGTGTGAACTCCAGTTTGCTCATCAGTTGTGTGTTCTTAGCTTGTACTGGGCCTTAAGAACTAACAGTTTCTTTTTTTCTTAACACATCTACTCTTTTTAAAAAATGTTTATTTATTGTTGAGAAAGAGAGAGAGAGAGAGCACTTTTGAGAAGAGAGAGAGAGGGAGACAGAGGATCTGAAGTGGGCTTCGTGCTGACAGCAGAGAGCCAGACAAACTCATGAACCATGAGATCATGACCTGAGCTGAAGTTGGAAGCTTAACTGACTGAACCACCCAGGTGCCCTAACACATCTACTCTTAATTTTGGAAAAAATGGCCTTCCACAGTTAGCTTCACTCCTCCCTTCAGTGTGAAGCCTTCCTGGCCCTTCTGGCAATTTGTCACACTCTCCCAAATGCTGTCACTGAGTATGCCCTTGTGGGGTGAATTAATTGTTCAGTTGTGGATGCCCTCACTTCCCCATACCTCCTACACCATGGGCTCCTCAAGGGAAGGACTGAATTTTACCTTTGTATCTCCAGCCTCTAGCACTTTACCTGGAACATGAGCCCCTCAGTAAACATTTATTGAACAAATAGTGGATAATAGTGGATGAACTTTCTACACATAACACTTGACTTGGAACATTATTTGTTGAACAAGTAATGGGAAATAATGAGTGAATTTTCTACTTCTGTCTCTGTCAAAATTATACACTACAAATTGGTTTTTTAAGGGGGTATATTTTACCCTGTACCTGTTACACTCTATCAGCCTAAAGACACCAAAATCATTCAGCAGGTATGTACTGCTAGAGTGTTATTTCCAGAATTAGCCTTAGACTCTGTGCACTTGAGTGGATGTGACCTTCCTATGAGACAAAAACAACTGAATTTATTTCAAGTGGACTGGGAATAGGCAGAAGAGAGTGAATCCATGCCATGTAGGCCAACCAATTAAAACAAAATGTGGATTTACAACTACTGTTAGGGTCCTTTAGAAGACAATTTCAGTGCAGATTCAAGTTGCTTTTAGCATTATCTTTTTTTTTTAATGTTTATTTATTTTTGAGGGAGAGAAAGAGAAACAGAACGTGAGTTGGGGAGGGGCAGAGAGAGAGAGGGAGACACAGAATCCGAGGCAGGCTCCAGCCTCCCAGCTGTCAGCACAGAGCCTGACGTGGGGCTCGAGCTCACATACCGCGAAAACATGACCTGAGCCAAAGTCAGATGCTTAACTGACTGAGCCACCCAGGTACCCCTGCTTTGAGCATTATCTTAAGAGACACCTTCCCAAGCTTGAGTTGGCATCTTATCTTTGTCAGCCTCCACTGGAATATATTTTGATTATGGATCCACTTTATAAACTTCAGTTTAAGAAAACACCTGAAGTTGTTATGAAATACTTCTTAGAGGCCATATTTTTGGCCCCCTTAAGCTTTACTAGGTGGAAGACAAAACTCAAGATAGGTGAAGGTGAATACTTGGGCATTTTCAGTGACAGAGCATTTACAACTGGCAGAAATTACAAATACCCCAAATCTCATTTTCCAAATCAAAGCTGTCAGGGGTCCAGCTGAACAGTTCAGAAATAATCCCTGTTTCACACTTTGTTTTTTTAGGTTCACAGGGGAGAGGCAGAGGACATAGTTGTACCTATATAGTTTTATGTTTATTATTGTAGGGCCTTGACAGATCCTGCAGAAGAGGTCATGGAGACAGTAAATTGCATGTTCGGTTCCTGAGCATTATGTTTGCAGATCTGATCTCTTCAGGAGGGCAGGGCTAGAAGTAGTGTGCAACCCCTAAGCTTGACGTGTGAGGTAAGCTGCCCCTTACCTCCTGTGGGCTTTCCGCTCTGGTTCCTGGTATCTCAGACTTTTCCTTTCCTTTCCATTTTTATTGAGAGGTGATTGATATACAAGTTTAAGATGTACAGTGTGTCAATTTGTTGCATTGTCATATTGCAATATGATTACCACGGTTGTGTTAGCTAATATCTCTATCTTGTTTCATAACTATGGTTTCTTTTTTGTGGTGAGAACACTTAAGGTTTGATCTCTTAGCAACTTTGAAGTTTATAATACAGTGTTGTTGTTGACTATAATCCTATGTTGTGCATTAGATCTCCAGGACTTAATTCATCTTCTAGTGGGAAGTTTGGACCCTTAAACAATATTTTCCCAACTCCCCCTCACCCCCAACCTCTGCTAACCACCATTATACTCTCTGTATCTATGGGTTAGGTTTCTTTAGATCCCATATGTAAGTGGTATTGTCCGGTGTTTGTCTTTTTCTGAGTAATGCCTTCACAGTCCATCCATGTTGTTGCAAATGTCCTTCTTTTTCATGGCTGAATAATATTTCATCATAGGTGGCTAGGTAGATAGATGGATGGATGGATTGATAGATAGGTACCACATCTTCTTTATTCATTCATCTGTCCTTGTATTGCCTTCATTGTGGAGCTAACTCCAATGCACTTGCTAAGACTCTGACATTCTTCTTGTCCTAGATGTCTAGGTCAGACCCTGTCCCTCTCTCCACTGCCTTGTGTCAAGGAAGGTAGACCCTTTTTGTTCCCGGAGCTTGCTATCCACTCTGTTGCTGGTGGTGGCACTGCTTAGAATCTCCAACCACAGGGAGAATTGATGCTTGCTTGTCTGATATCCTTGTTGTCACATTGCCATGAATACTGTAACTGGGTTGGGAGTCACTCTTCTCAGGGGTCAGTCATAAAGTTGGATCTGGCTCATATGCAAACCCATGCAATCCTGTCTCTGCTCTCTGACATCTCAGAGTCTTGCAATCATGTCTGCGCACATCATGATAACAGCTCTCTGTTTGAGTGGGGAGAAACCAATGATTAAATGAGATGTTTTGATTACGTACCTATTTTAGTGAGCTCTTTCCCCCACCATCATTTTTCTTGTCGCCATGGAGAACTTAAATTTTCTTTCTTTCTTTTGCTTTTGCTTAACCATTTTGTTAGTTGTTGCAAAGGGGGACAAAGGAATCTGCTGTTCTGCTCTAAAATTGCCTGGAAAATGAAATTGAAGCCAACTTGGCTGTTTTTTTTTCTTGGTAAAGTTTAATTCTTACGCTTTCGTCATGGCCCCAAATGAATGATCCATCTGAAACAAAGAAGGGCTGGAAGTTCAGGACAAGGGAGGGAAGTGGGGGGGTGGAGGTCAAACATTGCCAATACTAGACTTAATTTGCCCGGCAGGAGAGCCATGGCTATGGGTGATGTGGGCAGAATGATTTTTAAAAGAAAGCAAACAAGTGGAGACACAATTTGGGAGATTGAATTTGGTTTTGTTTGTTTTGTGTGCAAAATGAACTTGTGTGGGAAACAGAGACATTATCCATGAAGAATGCTAAGGTAATTTATGTTTCTTCCTTCCATCAATTACATTCTGTGAGCTCTGAGTAGAATTGTGTTCCATTGAGTTACAGCCTTTGCACTTCCAGTCTCTATAGAAATGACTCTCTAGAGTAATTTCATAACCTGCACTGACAAAGATATAATTCATACTGTGTTGCCTTTTGTGAGGGCTTTAAAAAAAACACATACCATTTCATATTTATTTATTTATTTTTAAGTTTGACCAAGGAAAGGAAAAATGCATTTCTCCTTCCCACTAAATTATAAAACCAATAGACTTAAGGGGAAAAGGCAAAATCAGGCTTCCTAGCTTTGCGCAAAAACAAACAAAAAACAAAAAACAAACAAACAAAAAACAACCAAAAAACCAACAACAACAAAAAAAAACAAACGTGAATCACACAGATCATAGTTTTCTCATATGAAAAATGACAGGATTGCATTCCATCATTTCCAAGTTCAATTTCCACTTCTAAAAAGTCTCAGAACCTCTGTTTCTAGGTTTATTTTTCCCCCAGGAATGTAACTGCTGAATGAAATAGAAAGTTCCTCTAGAGACATTTCTTTAGATGAGAATTCCTCTGTTGCAGATGGCTTCCATAGCATTCTGGCTGACCGGCTTCCTCTGTGTGATCTGGCAGAAGATGAAGGTCGAAAGGAAAAGCGCCATTTAAGGAAGGTTTGGGCTTAGTAGAGGACCCCCTGGCAGGTGGGAGACGAGATGGCAGAAGTCGGAGAAAAGCCCACACATCTGTGTGGCTGAGGACTGGAGCCAGGGCGCCGGGATCTGTGAGATCTAACAATGGGAAAGCACCCCAAGGAAGATGAGTGATAACAGGAACTAGGAGATCCTGCCAGTGAGGCCAGCGGGCCAACAGCCCGGGGATGATGTTGACTGGGGAGGCAGTGTGCTATTTTGCATTTGTCACCCCATTTCTGTGTGGCCCAATCAATAGCCAACAGACAGGAGGTCTGCCCTGTGGGCTGGCAGGAGACTGTTATTGAAAACAGCTCCCTGTGGAGAGGCAGGGGATATGGATCATTCTCCTGGCCCAACTGATTTCCACCAAAGGGCAGAGCGTTCTCTTTGAAGCCTTGGGATTGGTCTGAAGCAGCCCAGATCATTGATCTGTGAGCTGGTGGTATTTGCCATTCTCTGTCCCCCAGGCACCTCTGTTTCCAAACAAAACTTGCATACTTCCTCCTCTATCGGGGTATTAAAAATCTTCATAGGCCCCAGGCCCTCTAACTTTTGGGTTCTTTCAAACATTTACAATAATTTATAATTTGCTTGTGAAATTGGCCACCTATTATTTAATTTACATTTGGCCAAGACTTCCTACTGATCAGCTGGCAGACTTCAGAATTCTTCTGCAGTGAGAAAAATCTAATGCAACATACAAATTGTTTAGAGAGGTCATACAATTATATGGATAATAAATGTAAAAATGGAGGAAGTTGACATACTGTTGTTTCACTGAGCATTTACCAATCTTTTAAAAAAATGTTCTGGAACCCACATTTTCTTTAGCTTGTCAATGCCCTTCAACCAAAGCTCACCAGGAACATTTCCACATCTGAACAAGCGAGGTTTATTACTTGTTGCAGTGAGGGAGACTGTACACTGTGAAAACCATGGGACGTCTCAGGAGAAGGTGATAGAAAGGAGCTTTCATGGGATTTGGGCTAGTGTTAGGGGATTTGGGAGAGAGTTCAGGGAAGTGGGGCTTTGCTCTGGATTGGGAAGCGGGGTCATTCCTACTGGATATCTTTATAAACCTTATTTAGAAGGAGGGCATGTTAATGGAGGCTAATGTTGTAATAGGTAGAGCAGCCAGCGTCCCATTTTAGCCAGGACAAGGGGATGTTTGGTATGTTTTGGCCTGGACAGTGTTCATGTATTGTCTGCATTTTGATGTGATTTTGGAGTGATCTTGTTTTGTCTTGATTCATCCTACTTAACAATGGCCTTGTCTGATGCAGGTGTTTTGTGAAATTGTTTATGTTCAACAGGAGAACACCAAGGTTCTCATATGGGCTTCTTGAATAGGCTTCTCTTGCACACAGCTCCTGTGACCCTTACCACAGATAAGGAGGATTTGGAACAATGCAGGGAGAACAGGTGGCCATCCATGGGCACCCTCTCTTATACTCACCCAGGACGGGGCGGGAAGAATAAAGGTTTTCTGTATGCAGGGGAGAGGTGCACCCTGGCTGTAGCCTGGTACATCTGGTGGGAATGAAAGGCAATTTAATGGAAGCTAGATATAGCTAAGCTCTTTATAACACCAGGAAAAACTTTTTTGGTTTTATTGTCTTTTGTTTGGAAAGAGAGCAAAAGTCCAACATGTTTCTCTGAGTCATAAAGCATGTCAAGAACATCATTAAAAGTGCGATCGTTGGTTTTGGGTTTTCATTCATTTTTTCCCCTCACTTAGAACTTCTAGAAACTTTTATTGTTTATGCCATTTTTTGTCCCTTGTCCTCTGTTCCACTTTTTCGTTTGAAACTTTCAAGCCTTCAGAATAGTTGAAAGAGTGAACTCAGAGCACTCTTCACCCAGATTCACCAAATGTTGACATTTTGCTACATATTCTTTCTCTGCCAAATCATTTGAAAGAAAGTTTTAGACATTACGACATTTTGCTTCCAAATACTTCAGGATATGTATCCTAAGGACAGAGTCATATTCCCCTACATAATTGCAACACTGTGTATACAGGTGTGAACGTGTGTGTGTGTGTGTGTGTGTGTGTGTGTGTGTGTGTGTGTGTGTTATAGAGATCTTCTTCTGAGCCATTTGAGGATAAGCTGTCAACATGATGCCCCATCACCCCTGAATATTTTAGTGTGTATTTCCTATAAACAAGAATATTCTCTACAGACCTGCGATGTAATCACCAACACCAGGAGATTAACAATAATCTGTTACTACCATCTAATACCCAGATCCCTTTCAAATTTCTCCAGTTGTCCCAATTATGTGCTTCATAGCAACAGAATCTAGTCCAAAATTGCAGTTACATAGTTGTCATGTCTTTTTAATTCCTTCAATTTGTGACAGCTCCTCTCTGTTTCCTTGACTCTCATGACTTGACACTTTGGAAGTTTAGAGGCAGGGTATTTTGTTGGATGTTCCTCAGTGAGATTGTCTCATGTCCCCTCTTGATGAGCTGCTCAGGAGTGATACAGGCTCAGGAATCACTTACTGCATTACCATGCGGATGTCCTCACTCTGCCCAGGCTCTGACTCCCTGCCCTGACTACTCCTTTGCCTTGCTTGGGCTCACATAACCTGTGCCAGGATATCTTCCTCACCCCATTTGGGTAAGTGTGGCTTAAAGAGAGTAGGCTGACTTCCTGGGCTGGTTACTGTAGAAAATGGGTTGGTTTCCTAGGCTGGCTGCTGCAGATTGTGAGTCAGAGTTCTATTTTTATGTATTGTCTGGTCATTATTTATTTGGATTTTTAGTCTTTCGGTAAACTGACACCTAATCAGTCCTCCCTTCACTTCCCCTTTGTGTTAGTCTGAACTCTCCAGAGAAACAGAACCAATAGAATATACATACATATAGAAAGAGATTTATTATAAGGAATTGGCTTACATGATTATGGAGCTGGTACATCCAAAATCTTAGGGTGGGCCAGCAGGCTGGAGACTCAGGGGGTTAATGTTCCAGTTTGAGTCCAAAGGCCATCTGCTGTAGAATCAGGAAAAGCTAGTGTTATGGATGAAATTTGAAGGCAGTCTGCTGGAGAATTCTCTTTTGCTTGGGGAAGAATCATCTTTTTGTTCTATTCAGGCCTTCAACTGATTGCATGAGGCCCACCCACATTTTGGGGGGCAGACTGCTTTACTCAAAGTCCTTTATTTATTTATTTATTTATTTATTTATTTATTTATTTATATAATTTATCATCAAGTTGGCTTACATACAACACCCAGTGCTCATGCCAACAAGTACCCTCCACAATGCCAATCACCCATTTTCCCCTCTCCCCCCCGCCAATCCACCCTCAGTTTGTTCTCCGTATTTAAGAGTCTCTTGTGGTTTGCCTGCCTCCCTCTGTTTGTAAGTATTTTTTTCCCTTCCCTTCCCCCATGGATTTCTGTTAAGTTTCTCAAGATCCACATATGAGTAAATACATGATATCTGTCCTTCTCTCTCAAAGTCCATGATTTAAATCTTAATCTCATCTAAAGCACCCTCACAGAAACATCCAGAATAATGTTTGACTAACTATCTGGGCAGGCTGTGGCCCAGCCAAGTTGACACAAAATTAACCATCACAATCCCCCCAGCTAGTCTCCTAGAAATATGTGAATCTCAAGGTCTGCCAGTGACTTACTTTCTCTCAAGTTACACCCCTACTTCATGTTAATCCAACAAAGTGATATGAAGTCTAGAGACTCTCTTCAGCTTCTCTAGGTGCTCATGCAGAGCCACTTCTGTGTTTGTGGCAGGACTTGTGAGTGGAGATACCTTCCATAGGGCCCTCATTTCAACTGGATGAGAGGAGAAGAGGCACATTCATTGCTATAGGAAAGGACAAGTTTTCCAAAAGTAAGGGGTTGTGATATTATGCATGTTCTTTCATGTTTACTTGTCTTTGAGCCAAATGGGCTCATTTCATCTCTCTGAGAAGGCCTTCGCCAATCGTGACAGCAATGAGGTAGGCAGTTTAGAAAACTGACAGGATCCCTCAGGAATCTTTGACTGGGGGAATCTCCCAGTGCCCCTGGGAGATCAAAGTGCAGAGAGCAAGATGGTACATTTCTCTTCTGCCCTGACTCACTGGAGCTGATAGGGTAGAGACTGAGCATCTCAAAGCAGTTTG
This sequence comes from Panthera onca, assembly GCF_046562875.1. Taxonomy (NCBI): domain Eukaryota; kingdom Metazoa; phylum Chordata; class Mammalia; order Carnivora; family Felidae; genus Panthera; species Panthera onca. The sequence continues at coordinate 177,239,887 of NC_138342.1, forward strand.
GCAGCTGTGTTGCTGAGTGGCATATTATCTACCACAAGATCACCCTATTTAAAATCATTTTTTAAAGTCTCTTACCAGTTTTTTTTTTAATTCTCCTTGTCGGTCAAGAATGTAAAATGCAGAGTCTTATCAGTAGTATTCAAAGCAGATTTAAAATGTGATTGCTGTTTGCTCTCTCCTAGTACAATCCAGTTTGGATCATCATCTCGTCTGATATAAGGAAGTATCTTGAGCTGAAACTGAAACCCTCCATGCATGCCCCTCCCTCTTCCTTTTTTTTCTTCCCACTTCTACTTATTCACCCACATCTTCCCATCTAAGACTTATTTATTAAGCATGATGTCAGTCATTGGGGCATAGACATAAATCAAGACCAGCCCTTGATTTTTGATATGATTGCCTTCTGACAGGGGAGGTAGAAATAAAAACAAACCTTCATAATGCACTGTGGTAAAAACTGACTCACTAAGATAAAAACAAAGAGAGAGGCAAATTGTAAGAGACTCTTAAATACAGAGAACAAACTGAGGGTTGCTGGAGGGGTTTTTGGGTGGGGGCATGGGCTACATGGGTGATGGGCACTTGTTGGGATGAGCACTGGGTGTTATATGTAAGTGATGAATCACTAAATTCTACTCCTGAAACCATTATTACACTACATGTTAACTAACTTGGATTTAAATTAAAAAAAAAAAAAAAACTGACTCAGGATGACCAAATCTGAGGAAACTGAGGCAGGAATTCCAAGGAGGGTCATGTTCTGCAGATTCTTTAAGAGATGAGTTGGGAGTTTTCTAGGCACACAGAGCTGGAGGTGGGATAGTGTCCCAGGGAGAGGTGACACCATGGTATGAAGAAATAGGACTCCTAGGTGAATCAAGACAATTTCTGTCCTGGGTCCATGCTGTGGGTTCTTCCGTAGCATCCAAGACCTGCCTGGTCAAGTGAGCATTTTTTTTCTTTTTTCCATTTTCACAGACCCTACTCCTCACCCTTCCATTGCTTTACCAACACTCAGATTGCTGTCTTTGCCCTCTGAAGCATCTTTCTGATGTGTGGCAGCCTCTCTCTGTGGGCACGCTGACCTTGGCCTTGTCCAGCTTTCCATCTTTCACTCAGGGCTCAGGGCTGTGAGTGATTCTGATGAAGTCTTGTGACCCCAAAAGAGCTGCAGTGAGAGCCTGCTCACCATCCCAGCTTTACATGAAATATCAGGCAGTGATTCACCATCATTCAGAAACTTGTCAGTTCATAAATTCAAAGCAACTCCATTTCCTTTGCTTTTGAACAAACAAAATTGGATGGCCCATGGACCAGAGCCGTTAACTGGGATGTTAAGAACACCCTAGTCCTGGGTTGTTTCCCATGAGCCCAGGGCAGGAATGCTTATGCTATTTACCTATGTCAAACAGGCTGACGTCCTTTGGGAGAAGTAGGAGTGTGAAAATGTGGCCGCACTGCCAATAATATGAGAGGAGGTTGAAAATAGCAGATGGAGGTTGTAATTAGGGCCAACAGAAATAGGAAACTGCTGCTAGGTCATCCGCCTGGTACCCAGCGCCGGCCTATTAGCGGTCATTAGCCCTTATCCAGGAAACAATTTACATCCGTTGAAATCCTTATAAATTTTGGATTTCTGCCCACACACCCATCATCCTGCTTTTTCTTGTGGATTAAAGAGGTGGCCCCTGAGCTGCTTCTCTCTGTGGGCAGAAAGTGCTATCCTCTGGCCCTAGAAGCGGGTCGGGTCACCACCCGACCTAACAACAATCTGACTGTGGGCTTGTATTATCACAGGGTGGAAGAGACTTTAAAAGTGTATCCTGTCCCATCTCATGCCCAGCAGACTCCACCCTCCTCCAAAGCTGGGAGGTTGTAAAGTCTATTGGAGCTTAACAACTTGTCAGAGAAATCCTTCCCAGGGACCGCATAGCCTTCAAGTTTAGAATTTCTTTGTGCTTTTCCTTTGGTTATTCTCAGTCTTGAATTTGGCTCTATTAGGCATATATATAGCTGGGTTTTGTGGGATTCAGCTTTAATATTTTTTTTAACGTTTATTTATTTTTGAGACAGAGAGAGGCAGAGCATGAACGGGGGAGGGTCAGAGAGAGAGGGAGACACAGAATCGGAACCAGGCTCCAGGCTCTGGGCCATCATCAGCCCAGAGCCCGACGCGGGGCTCGAACTCACGGACCGTGAGATCGTGACCTGAGCTGAAGTCGGACGCTTAACCGACTGAGCCACCCAGGCGCTGTGGGATTAAGGTTTAAATGAGCCTTCTCAACCAGAGGGATGACCCATTTGAGGCAGGTCACCATGTTGGGTAACCCTGTTCCTAAGTTCCCCTTGGCTTCTGTCTGCTTCCAGTCTCCTGTGTGTCAGTCTGAATCTTCTCCCTTCTCAGGTAATTTGAATCTTGATTTTTCCTTTTGAAGAGTAATTTGATCCAACAGAAGAAGCACCAGATAGGTGCCAGAAAGCCTGTGTTGGGGCTGTGCTCTCGTCTCTTCTGGAACCCGTGGTCACGACCTCTGTTTACATAACAAGCTAACATCTCTGAGCTCCAGCTTCTCTCTGTCTTTCCCTTCCTCCCTCCCTTCCTTACAGAGTTGTTGCAAGGCTATAAAAACCATGTTACAAGGAATGTTGAGAACTTTTATAAATGGATCATGGAAGACATTTAAAGAGGTTCACTTCACTTCCTACCCCAAGGGTTAAAACTCAAGAAGGTCTGTCTTTTTTTTCAACTCTGTTTGACATGAGAATCTCTTTGGTATCTCCACTTAAAAATTTGAGACGAAATCTTTATGATGATTTACCGCCTTCTCCTTCTCCCTCCATTTTTACTCACCTTTTAAGGGTCGCCCCCTCAAATAAAGTCTTTCTTTTATATTCATCCTATAGTAGTCTCTTTCCTTCCTGATCCACACTCACAGAACATGGTTGTCCTTAACACATATTTTAGTGCCCGGTTGTTTCCTGCTGGTGTTATTCAAAAGTCATCTTAGATTTTTAGTTTTCTCTCCTCGATTAGAGAGTGTAGCTCTAGATTTCACCTCCATTGAAGAGCTTATCCCATTACACTTAACTTTTATGTTCGGGTTTTATTTCACTACTTGCCTACAGGTGCTTGAGGGCAGGGTGGATGGGTCACATTCATTTTTATATCTCTAGTGCCTGCTACTTACTAGTTGTCAGCAAATATTTGTAGAAATGAGCTAGTAACCTTCATTGTGATCTTGTACCAACAGCATGTGGGTTAGGTAGCAGAAGCTGTATATGAGTATGCCGCATTAAAGAGGATCATACACATTCTCTTTTGAACTTCTAATTACTTTGCACACACAAACATGGCAGTTGGAGTTACTATTCCTGGAGACCCCTGCAAATGTCTCCCTCTGCTGGGATTCTGATCTCCCCAACCCCACCCTCACAGGTGACCTCTTAGACTTGGAATGATATAATTGGGAGGGTGTGTGGGCAACACTCCTAGGTGGCCCCAATTTCATTCTCCTTTTCTTCCTAGGTCATATAACTTTTAGCTGGCTCCATGTTCTTCCAGCCATCCTGGCAGTTGGTTGTGGCTCTGTGTCCACATTCTCAGTCACGAGTGTCATCTCCTTGGAGAGAAAGAGTGTGGCTTCCACTTCTCTTTTCCCCATTCCAGTGGATGAGGGCAAACCTCTAGGAATGGCAGAGCGGTAAAACAGACACCAGGCACCTGAGCCCCTGCGTTGTCATGGAGCAGAGCCATTATACCAGGCTTCAGCTTTTGAGTGGGAGACCATGGTTCTGTTTCAGCAGCTAAAGCTATGTTTTACTTAAGCAGGGGCCAAGGAGATGGTTCAGTCTTTTTGTGAATTATTATTATTTGTTTTCTGGCTGCATTTCTTTTTTTTTAAATATAATTTATTGTCAAGGTAGCTAACATACAGTGTATACAGTGTGCTTTTGGTTTTTGGGGGGGGGTAAATTCCTATGATTCATCACTTATATACAACACCCAGTGCTCATCCCAACAAGCTCCCTCCTCAATGCCCATCATCCATTTTCCCCTCTCTGCCTCCCACCCCAGCCCATCATCCGTCAGTTTTTTTTCTGTATTTAAGAGTCTCTTATGGTTTGCCTCCCTCTCTGTTTGAAACAATTTTTTCCCTTTCCCTTCTCCCATGGTCTTCTGTTAAGTTTCTCAAGTTCCACATATGAGTGAAAACATATGATATGTGTCTTTCTCTGACTGACTTATTTTGTTCTTTTTTTAAAAGTTTTTAATTTATTTTGTAGAGAGAGAGAGGGAGAAAAAGAATGAGTGTGGGAGGGACAGAGAGAGAGGGAGACACAGAATCGGAAGTAGGCTCCAGGCTCTGAGCTGTCAGCACAAAACCTGACATGGGGCTCAAACCCAGAAGCCGTGAGATCATGATCCAAGCCATGGTTGGACGCTTAACCGACTGAGCCACCCGGGCGACCCAGAGACGGTTCAGTCTTATCTCTTGTCTTACAGATGAAGACATTGAGGTCCAGAGTGGCCAGCCTGTTTACCCAGTGCAGTGGTGGGGCCCGTGAGTCTAAAACTCCAGCCCAGGGTCTAATCCTGACCAAGCAGCACACTCTCAAATGTGAACCCCGTGATTATTCCTTCAGTGAAGGCAGGGAGGAGGGGTCTGTAAGTTCTTGCAAATGACAATCCTGAAGATGTGTAGGCAGGGATAGTTTCACTGGACAATACCTTCTTTCTTTTGCAGTGTATAAACAGGCTGGGATGGGCAGAGTGGGTGGAAATCCAGGACCTAGTGCAGCCAAGGAGGGCTCAGTCCCAAATGCCATCTATTTTAATATGGTCAGGACCGGAGCCAGGCAGCTACAAGTGTAGGAATGCAGTTGACTTAACCCACATACAGGCCAGGGATGAGCCTTAGAGAGAAGCACAAGCAGATCTTAGGAGAAAAGTAGGGTTTTGAACCACACTGAATTTTGGGAGGTAACTGAGCAGAGAGGCTTCCTGGGCCAGAGTTCTTGCTGTTAGGGGGAGGAGGAGAGGAGAAGGAAGTGCTCCATGCCGAGGTCTGGACCACCAGGACTGTCCTCTAGTTCTGTGTCTATCTACTTGTTAGGCAATTATGCTGGTGTTTTCACCAGCATATGTTGCTATGGAAGATCGTGTAATTAGGTTCTTTTATAAATCATGAATTCTGTATACAAAACAGGGAAATGTCCCATGATGAAATTATGTAATGATAGCAGGCTATGTGCTTTTAAAACTAAAAATATTCAAGGTGGGCCAACCAGCTGACGAGACAAAAAGGCAATGTGGTCTCTGGGAGGAGCTGTGGCAACCCGGTCCTCAAGGTGGGGGTCAGGTGAGGTCATCTGACTTCTCTGTGTGCAGGGCTTCCATTCATGGGGTCTCCAAGGTGGGCTTTCTCTGGAGTTGTTGCCTTCAGAGTGCTTTTTGAGCCATGGAGCAGCTAAAACAGAGAGGCTTACGCACTAGGGAAATCTGGTATTTCCTTTGACCAAATAAAAAGCTCTTAGAACTGGAAAGAAAACAATCATTCAGCAGTTAATTCATGTCACCTCCCCCCTCTCCCCCCCCCCCACCCCCGCCACTGCCCTTTGAACTCAGGCTTAGAGAAATAACATTTTCAAGTTCACAAAGCAGGTCATTAGAAAGTCCAGAAAGCCAAGACATGCGGCGCCTGGGTGACTCAGTTAAGTGTCAGACTCTTGATTTTGATTCAGGTCATGATCGCATGGTTTGTGGGATTGAGCCCTGTGTCGAGCTCTGTGCTGACAGCCTGGAGCCTCCTTGGGATTCTCTCTCCCTATCTCTGCTTCTCCCCTGCTCATGTTCTTGTGTGCATGCACACTCTCTGTCTCAGAATAAATATATAAACTTAAAAAAAAAAAGAAAGAAAAACAAGAGCCAAGACCCCTGCTGTCCAAGGTGGTTTTCACACTGACCTAAATGCAAATAGGAACTTGGCCATCACCTTCATAATCACCTAAAACACAGTTATGGTCTATTTATTCTTAAAAGAAGTGAACACATATGGTAATCTGTATTGAAACTGAAACAGAAGGGTAGCATTAACTTGCACACCCGGAGAATACACCCCTTAAAGGGTTATGATTTCATGGCCTGACTGGCTGTGTGTAAGCTCTGGGGAGTTGAAGCCAAGTAGTACTGGGCCAGGATCCTGAACAATAGGATGGAGTGAATAGACTCTCTTGAGTATATCTCAAAGGAGAGTAACTTTGCTTTAATTAGAATGATGAATTGTGTGGGCTGAAGTGAGCCCACACACACATATGCGGGCATGCAAATTGTTCATTAGTAAACTATGGAGATCCTTCCATGTCCATGGTTTTAGAAATGAGAGAATGGTAAAGGGAAAGGTGAATACCCATAAGGGAGACTGAGTTTTAGTAATGAAAAGGGTTTTGGTTCTATAAACTCAGGGACCTGAAGGGTCAGAGTTCTCTGTTACCTCAGGAAGCAACTCAAGCTGGACGTGGGATTGAGGGTGGTTAGAAATAGGTGGATGCTGCAGGGGGGTAGGAGGGAGTGTGCTGAAGAGAACAAGGTCTCAGCGAGCTGGAGAAGAAAAGATTTTTGAATCAGTCACACAAGGAAGGCTTGGACTGGGAATTGCCTGGATTTTTTGCCTAGGATGAAAGAATCCAAACTCATGCAGTCTCATTTGGCCTTTTCCACAAAGCTGGATAAAATTGGATTCTGTCTTCCTCTCTAGAGACATGTACTTGGTAATCTATACATAGTGTGTGTCCTCAGTCTATATATTGATCACCTGTGATAAAATGGTTTGGTTGTAAGGCCTGGTCTGGAAGTCTACCACTGCCATGATGGCTTTAAAAAAACACACATCTAGGGGCTCCTGGGTGGCTCAGTCGGTTAAGTGTCTGACTCTTGGTTTCGGCTCAGGTCATGATCTCACGGTTCATGAGTTCGAGCCCCGCATTGGACTCTACGCTGACATCACGGAGCCTACTGGGATTCTTTTTCTCTCCTTCTGTCTCTGCCCCTCCCTTTCTCATTCTCCCTCTCTCTTTCAAAATAAATAAGTAAACTTAACTCCCCCCCATACATTTATATTATCATGGTGAAATATACATAACATAAAAATTGCCATTTTAACCATTGTAAGTGTCCAGTTCAGTGGCATTAAGTATATTCACAATGTTGTGCAATCATTACCACGATTTCTTTCCAAAACTTTTTAATCATCTCAAATAGAAATTTTGTGCCCATTAAACAAAAACACCTCATTTCTGCCTCTCCCCAGACCCTGGTAAACTTTAATGTACTTTCTATCTCTGAATTTGGCTATTCTAAATAGTTCATAGAAGTTGAATCATACAGTGTGTGTGTGTATATATATATATACACACATATATGCATACATACAAACATACATACATACTTTTTTTTTGGTCTGGTTTAGTTCACTTAGCATAATGTTTTAAAGGCTTACCCATTTGTAGCATGTATCATAACTGTATACATTTTTATGGCTGCATAATTTTGCATTGTATGTTTAGACAACATTTTGTTTATCCATTTACCTGTTGATGGACATTTGAGTTGTTTCCACCTTTTGGCTGTTGTGGATAATGCTACAGTGAACATTGGTGTACAGTGTTTGTTTGAGTCTCTGTTTACGATTCTTCTGGATATATATCCAGAAGTAGAATTCCAGAATCATATGGTAATTCTATGTTTAACTTTCTGAGGAACTGACAAACTTTTTTCCACAGTGGCTGCCCTATTTTGCCTTCCTATTGCATTTTGCATTATCTCTATTATTTATGTGTGTTTCAGAAAGGAGTTGGTTAGAAAAACAGAAGCTGCTCTATATGTGCTGGAGATAAAGGGTTCAAAATTGAATTGGGATCTTACTCATAAGTTGGAATATTTAGGGGAGAGGAGATCAGAAAAGCTGCAGCAAAGGTTTGAGACAGTTGTCCCTGAAAGTCAGAGAGGTTGGCACTGAGGACCTCAGCCTGGAGCTTAGCATCCAGCTCTCAAAACTTGCCTGGCATTCTTGACACTCTGCAAGAAGCTCCTACCAAATGTCTCCGTCTACGGTGGTGAAGAACTCAGCAGAAACACGTGGAGAGTCTCTCATCTGTCCACAAATCTGGCCATAACTGGTTTTGAAAACTGATGACCCCCCAATCTCATTGGAAGACTAGCCCAGAACTGTCCAGAGAAGGAGATCTTGGGGAGTATGGTTGCTGTTCTCAGAAGGGAGAGGCGATGGTATCAGCCCATAGCAGGTAGACCAGCACAATTTACATTCTTCTTTAGTACATAAAGGATTATAAGTAGTTTATAAAGATGTAGAAAATTTGACCAAGGGACATAAATTCAAATTTGAGCAAATGAAATCAAAAAGATAAGAGGAAAGAATAAAAATGGAGCCAGAAATAAGGCTAAGCATGACTGCCACCATCATCTATACATTGACCACAGAGTTCACACTCTCCACAAGATAAAAATTGCTCAAGAGATTGAAAAATGTTCTTAAGGTATTAAGGTCAGACAAGAAACTCTCTCAAGGGACAGGAAGTCTTCCCCTGAGGAGATCAAGAAAAGGCTGACGCCATGGGGTGACTTGTGGGAGTAGCACTTGGCTGTGCCTGGAAGTGTACCACGGGGGTTGTAGTTGCTGCTAATTTACCTCTTGTTAGGGACGGAATTGCGTCAGCCAACCCCACCCTCCCCACACATATGCTGAGGTCCAAATACTCAGTGCTTCAGAAAGTGACTATATTTGGAGATACTGTCTTTAAAGAGGTAATTAAGTTACAATGAGGTCATTAGGGTGGACTGTAATCCACGATGACTGGTGTCCTTATAAGAGGAAATTATGACACCATCACCTACAGAAAACAGACCATCTGAAGGCACGGGGAGAAGATGGGCCTCTACAAGCCATGGAGAGAGCCCTTGGAAGAAATGAGTTCTCTGGGCACCCTCATCGCAGATGTCCAGCCTCCAGAATTATAGGATAATACTTTTCTGTCGTTTAAGCCACCAAGTTTGTGGTACTTTGTTCTGGTGGCCCTGGCAAACTCATGCACTTCCCATATCTAAAACTGACATCATTTACTGAGGTAGGGTTGTGCCCGGGATTCGTTAGGGCTACATTATCTTTAGTTTCTAATTTGACAAGAGTTTCTTGAGCACATAGCTATGCAGGCCTCTGTGCAAGGCCTTCAAGGAATGTGAACACGAGGAAGACAGTCTCAGGCTTCAGAGAGCTTACAAACCAGGTGACATAACTCTGGCGAGATGCGGCGAGTGTAAATATAAGGCCAGTGCTATGCGAGCAAAGATGCAGGAGAGATTCATTGCAGCAGGGGGACCAGGGAGGTCTTCAGAGAGGTGGTAATCATTTAACTTGGATCTTAAAGGAGAATGAGAAGGGCTTTCCTAAGAGTGTGTGTGTGTGTGTGTGTGTGTGTGTGTGTGTGTTTTGAGGCAGAGTATCTGTGGGGCTAAACCTCTCCGCTTCTCAGGACTTGGACTCCAGACAGGTGCTGTGGGCAGGCAGTGCTGAGGTTTGGCTCGACTTAAAAGCTCCTGCTGGGTGGGAATGACTTGATGATCAGAAATCGATCAAGCTTAATGTTAAAATTCTGCTTTGATTTGGGTGACAGGATTATATCCTCTGTGTTTTGAAACAGGGATGGAGGTGCACAGAGAGAAACTGGCAAGGGTGACTTGCAAGGCATTTAGTTCCCTCATTCAGGAAATTTCCCTCTGCTCCTTAGTGACTGTGGGAATTCCTTTCGGCTTCTCTTGCCAAAACTGAATGATGAACAAAAGCGTCTGTCTGGGAGTTTATGGGCTAAGCTGGGATAGTCAGACTCACATACACAGCATCTGAGAACCTGTTTAAGGACTTTAAGTGGCTGTGTAGGAACCAGGCTGTGTGGGCACCAGGCTATGTGGGCACCAGGCTGTGCGGGCACTCGCTGTATGGGTACTGGGCTGTGTGGGTACCTGCTTGGGCATTGGGCTGTGTGGGCACTGGGCTGGGGCTGGTCCAGGGGTAGACTAGCCTGTCCAGCTCATAGTTCCAGCTCGGGCCAAGACAGCAGGCTAGGACAGGCATTTGGAGTCCAGGTGTCCCCCTCCTCCCTGAGTCCCACACCTTATGGCACTGCCACCGACCGGGCGCCTCTCGTAAACAGACACCATTTTAGAAACTAGTGAGTGAGAGATGGCTGAAGACACCATGGGGTGAGGTTTGTTTGGCTGTGGTCACAGAGAAAGCCAAGACAAGTTCCCCTGCATTCAACAGCATTTCAGTGGTGCTGGTCCTTGACACACCCCCTGTTGGTTGAATGAATCAATCCTGAACCCCCTGATGGTGTGTCCAGAGCACCAGGAAGAGCAGGTGAGGGGCGGCAGATGTGGCTGCAGCACAGGGGTGAGTTCTCATGCTAGTCACCGTGTCCCGGAGAGGAGAGGCCAGGGCTTGCATCCATCCCTGCTCCCAACAGCTGGGCAGCTGGGCAGCTCGCTCAAGGTGTGAAAGTGCGACCTTCTTGGCGGGAAAACAAAGGGCTGGGGACATCTCCAAGGCTACTCCCAGCGCTGAGGAATTGGGGGTCTATGAATTATACTCACTTTTCTTTTGAGCAGGTAACTCTTGGTTCACTTTGATTTGGATCCTGAGAGATGACAGGAATTATTCAGGAAGATCTAAGGGTATGCCAAATGAGGGGGTGGGGAGAGTGGGTAAAGGAGGAGGAGAGGGGACATGAGAGGGACCAGGAAAGAGAGATGAAGAAAAAATCCAGTGTTCCTAATGGGCTTCGTCTGGCTTGGGCAGTATGATTGATGGAGCCCTGGGCTGATCAATATAAGATGCCTTATTCAGCCTCTATCAGTTGCTGATTTTCTCTGATCTGAGAACACTATTTGCACATATGCACTGTGGATCCCAGGGAGACCCCAAGGAGAAAGTTCAGATGGCTCTCTACAAATTCATCCCCAACACCAGAGAAATAGCTCCAAGTATTTGTATGCATGGTCCTGAGTCAGTAGCCCTGTCTCAACAGGTGTGAAAGCTTCTAGGTATTGAACAGTCATAATGAGCTAGACCCTGTCTCTAGCTCTTTAACAGGGATAATCTCAGCAACTCTATAAAGTAAGTATAATTATTATCCCCATTTTATTTTATTTATTTTTTTAGAGGGTGGGGAGAGGGAGAGAGGGAGAGAGGGAGAGAGGGAGAGGAGAGAGAGAGAGAGAGAGAGAGAGAGAGAATTTCAAGTAAGCTCCATGCCCAGCACCAAGCTCAACATGAGGCTCAATCTCATGACCCTGAAATCATGACCTGAGCTGAAAGCAAGAGTCGCACACTTAACCAACTGAGCCTCCCAGGTGCCTCTATTATCCCCATTTTAGACCTAGTTTGGGAAAGTAACTTATCTGAAGTCACTTAGTACTTTGCCTGAGTCACTTGGTCTGAGTCCAGAGCCCACACTGGTATTTGCAATAAACCATGGGCTCCCTAAACAAGAACCATTGTCTCTCCAGGGCCAAAGTACTCACTGAATGAATGAATGAATGAATGAATGATGGAAGGGCAGTGAAGTCTATGACTGTAAGGCTGGTAAGAAGATCTATATCCTATCCCAAGAATCAAATTTCCCTAACAGATTTCCAAGTCAAGCTCTAAAAACAGAGGTCTGTTTTTCAGCAATGCCCATGCATCATTGCAGTTTTTAATTTTTATTATTGTAGTCACAAGGGCCCTGGCTGACACACAGTTCCCTTGTGACTGAGCTCAGCATCCTGAAGTTTCCTAGAGGAACCAACCTTGAGACTCTTGGGGACACTGTGGTCCTCTTCCCAGCCCATCCTCATGGTGACCTGCACCCCTGAGGTATCCTCAATACACTCAAAGGAAACATATTTTGGAAGAAAGGATGTAATGGAGCCCAGGGTCCAATTCTGCATTTGGCTTGGCCCCAAGGACACTGCACATAAGTCAGAAATATGATTTCCAGTTGACTCCATGGGATATTCATTTCAAAAGAGTTGTCCTTCTTGTCTGTTTACCACATATCTCTTTGTAGAAGTCTCTGCTTTTCTAGAATTTTTATACTTTCTCTAGCATTTTGTGTTTTGGTAATTGACTTACAAGAATAGTTCTGCAACATAAATCAACAATGAAAAGCAAATTACCCCTGCCCGCATCTTTTCATTCCTTTTTCATCTCAAACGATATTTTCTGTATGATGACTAACCCAGACTGACGTAATTTGTCAATCGATCTCCACGATATACGTTAGAAAACGCATTGCACAGGGCCCAGCATGCAGCACTTCGTGTGAGCCACATTGCTTTAGAAAACCTATTAGTGGAACAGAAATATCTAGAGCTCGGCCCGGCCTTTTTGCTGAGAATATTAGAACTGGTGATAATTACTTTATTAATCATAAGGTGTAACAGCAGTGCGTATGTCACGGCAGCCATAAAATAAGTGCTTTTATGGCAAATGTAGTTAAAAAGAAATGACTGATTGGATTTATGGTACTCCGCAGTTAAAGAAGAAAAGGGAATCATGCATTTTCTTTCTTTAGTTAAATGTTCATTAAATGTGTACCACTAAGAGCTATTTGTAATAATTCCCTAGTGGGTCCGTGTCCTAGGAGAATTTATTTTAAAATACAAATTAAAGCTTAAATTAGCTTTTATTAAAAAATATATATATAGTGCATCAACATTTGATCTCCTGAGAGAAGGGAGAGAGCAGTGCAGTCACGCTGAAGAGAAGGATCTGGTAGAAAGAACCTGGAGGCTATGTTTGCCTTTGGGGTTCAGGTGGAGCTTCTTGGCACTTACCACTTGAGGGTAGCAGAACTTTGGAGGCTATGGTCCAGACAGAAGATGCAACTCAGCTATGCTCTGAAGGCAGGGAAACCACAATGATCAAGGTTTACATTTAGGGTGATGTTTATATTTCTGTCATTAAAGCGAATCTTTGAAGTTTTTTTGCATGTGTATAAATTTCCATTATTTATTTGTTAAAAATTTTTTTAATATAATTCATTGTCAAGTCAGCTAACATACAGTGTATACAGTGTGCTCTTGGTTTCGGGGGTAGATTCCCATGATGCACCGCTTACGTGAAACACTGTAACACATATAGTGCTTATCCCAACAAGTGCCTTCCTCAATGCCCATCACCCATTTTCCCCTCTTCTGCACCCTCCCACCAACCCTCAGCTTGTTCTCTGTATTTAAGAGTTTCTTATGGGTTTTCCTTCTTCTCTGTTTGAAACTATCTTTTCCCCTTCCTGTCACCCCTGGTCTTCTGTTAAGTTTCTCAAGTTCCACATATAAGTAAAAACATATGATATCTGTCTTTCTCTGACTAACTTATTTCACTTAGCATAATACCTTCTGGTTCCATCCACACTGCTGCAAATGGCATGATTTCATCCTTTCTCATTGCTAAGTAGTATTCCATTGTATATATAAACCACATCTTTATCCATTTGCCAGTTGATGGACATTTGGGATCTTTCCATGATTTGGCTATTGTTGGAAGCACTGCTATAAACATTGGGGTACATGTACCCCTATGAATCAGCACTCTATCCTTTGGATATATTCCTAGTAGTACTATTCCTGGGTCATAGGGTAGTTCTATTTTGAATATTTTGAGGAACCTCCACACTGTTTTCCAGAGTGGCTGCACCAGTTTGCCTTCCCACCAACAGTACAAGAAGGTTTCTGTTTCTCCACATTCTCTCCAACATCTGTTGTTTCCTGAGTTGTTAATTTTAGCCACTCTCACCAGTATGAGGTGATATCTCAGTGTGGTTTTGATTTGTATTTCCCTGATGATGAGTGATTTTGAGCATCTTTTCATGTGTCTGTTGGCTATCTGGATGTCTTCCTTGGAAAAGTGTCTATTCATGTCTTCTGCCCATTTCTTCACTGGATTATTTGTTTTTCAGGTGTTGAGTTTGATAATTTCTTTATAGATTTTGTATACTAACTCTTTATCCAATAGGTCATTTGTAAATGTCTTCTCCCATTCTACTGGTTGCCTTTTACTTTGTTGATTGTTTCCTTTGTGGTGCAGGAGTTTTTTATCTTGATGAAGTTCCAGTAGTTCATTTTGCTTTTATTTCCATTGCCTTTGAAGACATGTTGAGCAAGAAATTGCTGTGGCTGAGGTCAGAAAGGTTGTTGCCTGTTTTCTCCTCTAGGGTTTGATGGTTTCCTGCCTCACATTTAAGTCTTCATCCATTTTGAGTTTATTTTTATGTGTGGTGTAAGAAAGTAGTCCAGTTTCATTCTTCTGCATGTTGCTGTCCAATTCTCCCAGGACCATTTGCTAAAGAAACTGTCTTTTTTCCATTGGATACTCTTTCCTTCTTTGTCAAAGATTAGTTGGCCATAAATTTGTGGGTCCAATTCTGAGTTCTCTATTCCATTGGTCTATGTATCTGTTTTTGTGCTAATACCATACTATCTTGATGATTACAGCTTTGTAGTAGAGGCTAAAATCCAGGATTGTGATGCCTCCCACTTTCGTTTTCTTTTTCAACATTACTTTGGCTATTTGGGGTCTTTTGTGGTTCTGTACAAATTTTAGGATAGTTTGTTCTAGCTTTGAGAAAGCTGGTGCAATTTTGATTGGGATTGCATTGAATGTGTAGATTGCTTTGAGTAGTATTGACATTTTTAACAATATTTGTTCTTCCAATCCATGAGCATGGAATGTTCTTCCATTTCTTTATGTCTTCTTCAATTCATTTCATACATTTTCTATAGTTTTCAGCATACAGATCTTTTACATATTTGGTTAGGTTTATTCCTAGGTATTTTATGGTTCTTGGTGCAGTTATAAATGGGATTGATTTCTTGATTTCTCTTTCTGTTGCTTCATTATTGGTGGATAGAAATGCAACTGATTTCTGTACATTGATTTTGTATCCTGTGATTTTGCTGAATTCATGTATCAGTTCTAACAGCTTTTTGGTAAAGTCTTTAATGATAACCCCCCAGCCAGACTTCTCAAAAAGAAAAGAGAAAGAACCTAAATAGATAAAATCAGAAATGAGAGAGGAGAGATCACAACCAACACCACAGAAATACAAATAATTATTAGAGAATACCATGAAAAATCATATGCCAACAAACTGGACAACCTGGATGAAATGGACAAATTCCTAGATGCTCACACACTACCAAAACTCAAATGAGAAGAAATAGAAAATTTGAACAGACCCATAACCAGTGAATAAATTGAATCAGTTATTAAAAATCTCTCAACAAATAAGAGTCCTGGGCCAGATGGCTTCCCAAGGGAATTCTACCAGACATTTAAAGGAGAATTGATACCTATCCTTCTCAAGCTGTTCCAAAATATAGAAATGGAAGGAAAGCTTCTGGACTCATTCTATGAAGCCAGCATTACCTTGATTCCCAAACCAGACAGAGACCCCACTAAAAAGGAGAGTTACAGGCCAATATCTCTGATGAACATGGATGCAAAAATTCTCAACAAGATACTAGCAAATGGAGTTCAACAGTATATTAAGAGAATTATTCACCATGATTAAGTGAGATTCATTCCTGGGCTGAAGGGCTGGTTCAATATTTGCCAATCAACCAATGTGATACATCACATTAATAGAAGAATGGAGAAGAACCATATGATCCTGTCAATGGATGTAGAAAAGACATTTAACAAAATACAGCATCCTTTCTTAATAAAAAGCCTCAAAAAAGTCAGGATAGGAGGAATATACCTTAGCATCATAAAAGCCATACATGAGAAGCCCACAGATAATATCACCCTCAATGGAGAAAAACTGAGAGCTTCCCCCCAAGATCAGGAACACGACAGGGATGTCTACTCTCTCCACTATTGTTTAACATAGTGTTGAAAGTCCTAGCATCAGCAATCAGACAATAAAATGAAATAAAAGGCACCCAAATTGGCAAAGAAGAAGTCAAACTTTCACTCTTCCCAGATGGTGAGTCTTTGAATTTTTATGTTCAATATTTTGTTTCCATAAAGTCACTTTTGTGTGTGAGTAAATAAAAATAATCTTGAGATTCCCCTAAGTATGTTTGGGTTTCAGATACCTAACAATTAAAAAACAACAATGACAACAGAACAAAAAAAATAAGGATCAGTCAACATTTCCCTTTCTATTACTGATGAAAGCTCTGTGTGTGTGTGTGTGTGTGTGTGTGTGTGTGTGTGTGTGTGTGTATGTGTATTAGTTTGGAAGGAGGAAAACATTCGTTGAGTGCTGATGACATTTCACACACTTCCTACAGACTCTCTCGCTTAATACTCAAAACAGCTCTGTGTTTTAGACATCATCATCCCATATTTACATGCCAAAACCTAGGCTCAGTGTTCTCTTTCTTAAAGTAGCTCTGTGAGTGCCAGATCTGGAAATCTGACTCAGAGTTACCAGATTGCCCTACACCAGGATGTTTGTGACTAAAATACAAGACAAAATTATTGAATGCTTGAGTGCTGGATGATTTTACAGGCAGAATGGTGAGATATGTGTTATAATCCCCATTTTACAGGTGGACACTCTAAGAGGGTAAGTTCCCCAAGGCCCCATAGCTAGTGAGTGAATTCAAACCCAAATTTGTTTGTAGGAATTATGGGCAATTTCTGTGCATTCCAAGTAACTTATCCCGCCAAACAAATACTGGTTCTAGGAACTTTGTCTTTGTGTTAAGTCCCTCTTGGCTAAAAGTTAAGTTTATTTGCTTTTGCTGTATTGAGCAACAGAAAAAACTCACCACCATCCTTTGGGTAACCCCATTCACATAGTATCAAATCTTCAAATTGTCCTTCAGCAGCTTAAGGCATTCCAACTCACCACGTTTTCTCTCTTTGGAGCTACTGTTACTTGTTACTTTTGACCACCCAGAATTAACACAGAGAAACCAGGCAAAAGAAACTGTTTCATGAAACAGAATCTGTCACCTTTTATGTCACAGCTGGGCTAGTTTTGTTTCAAACAGACAGAATTGGAACTGAGGACTTGGTTGAGGTGAAGATGTGGCATTGAGTGGGTACCCAACAGATCCTGGCTCTTACCTCCCCTTGGCAGGAGCACTAGCCCAGGGCAGGAGACTGGAGGGGCTCCTAGAGGAGGCGGTGATAAAGGTTCCGACAAGCAGGTGGCTTTTGGAAGATCTGGTAGCAGACCTTAGGGATGGGGGTTCTGGGAAAAGACTCCGGGCATGGAGTGAGGCAAATGGTCAAGATAGGAACTTAGCAATAACAGCAGGTCAGAAAGAACAAGAGCCAGAGTGCACAGTCAAGCAAGGATTGATATCTTACACTACAAGCCATTTGGGTGCTTAAATTCTTTTATGGACATATGACAGGTCCCATGGCTTGGGCTAAATCTGAGTCAGGACCAGCTATATAATTTTATTGTGCAAAATGAAAATACAGGGTCCTAAAAAAAACTGGAAAAGGGTCCTGTTAAAAAGGTACTAAAATCTAAAACTCTTTCCTCTCTTTCCGGTCTCTCTATTATGTTGCTTTTTATTTGCTATCTAATGTCGTACTCCCTTGGACGTGTGATGCTTACAAGGTCAGTATAAACTCTCCCAAGTGCCGGGGACCTTGTTACTTAGCAGTGAGGTCCACCAACTTCCAGGATCCCTTCCTGCCAGCCACCACCCCACAGTGTCATGGAAACCAGTCTCCTCTCCCCTCCCCCCCTACTCGGCCAAAAGCCCCACCTCACTGAGGACTGGTGTCCCCAAGGGGATAGCAACTTCCATGCTGGGAAGTGTTTGGTCCTGCATTGGAGGTAGGTGAGAGGCTCATACTTGCCAGTTTGTCCACTGCCAGGATGGAGATGGCTGCCACCATGCTCTGCCCTGGGACACGACCCTGACCTCCCAGCATCCCTGCTTGTGACTGGGCCCCCTCTGGGAGCAGGGGTGGTGGCTGAATGAGGGCCCTCCATCCCTGTCTCCCGGCCTAAGTGACTTTGTTGTCACCCTAGCAGAGGGCAGCAGGATGAGGAGAGGAAGGGGAGGTGAGTGGGTGGGGTTAGGGCACCAGAACCCACAGGCAGCTACAAACCCATCCCTGGGGGGCAGACACTTAACTGACTGAGCCACTCAGGTGCCCCTAACTAAAAATTTTAAAACCTCATATTGGACATTGAGGCTGGTGGCATAATTTTGCGTAATTCTAACTGCCCATATTCTGTCTGTCCCCCTTCTGTGTTTGAACAAAGGAGTTGCCAGTGTTGCCAAATCCATCACTCGCCATCCGTGAAACTGCTCTTTAGATGGTGTTTTAAGAAAGTGAGGCTCCTGTGCCCAGTTACTGATTAACAGGAGAGGAAAGAAAAAATGGCCTCAACCCACCTCTCGTTAGGAACTGACCTTTCTTTCCAGCAAACAGCAGAAGCTTCCCAGGGCTGTGGAAGATATTTCAGCACTCTGGGCACAAAGAACCCAGGCCCAGAGGTGTGGCCGAGAGTGTGTATGTGTAGGAAACAGTGGAGGAACAGAGCATCTGACAGGCCTGCTGTCCCCCCGGCTACATGACCACAGTCTAGTCCCATTCCCCTCCGGGGCCCCCGTCTCTTCATCTTTAAAATAAAGAGATCAGACTAGATCCTCTCCAGGGTTCTCTCTGTCTCAAGAATTTAAGCTTTTGTGACTGTGAACCCACAGCTCCGCATCTCCTCAGTGGCCGCCGGTGAAGTCATTCCAGGGCTCCCTGGCTTCCCGGGTCTCTGGATCCTCATTCCTCAGAGCAGCTCAGAGCACATTCCTCAGCTGGTTGGGAAGAGGAGAGGTGCTGAGGCGCACTTCAGGCTCTGTGTGCCCTTCCTCAGTGGCGAGGTCTGGGTGCGGGGGAAACCCGAGGGCCGCCAGCTCTGCACTGAGAGTCTTTGCCTGCCCCGATGGCCGCCTGCAGCAAGAAGTCATCTGTTAGGTCACATCACTGTAAGTGCACGTGAGTGAGAAATGTAGCCGGTGACTCAGAGCCTGCCGGGGACCCCCACCCCCGAGGAGTCTTCTGAAGACACTGGCATCGCTCTTCTGCCCCTGCAGGCAAGGTTGTTCTGCAGATTGTTGCTGAGTTCATTACTGGAACAATACAAAGAAGCCAGCAGTTAATTATACACTGAAGAAGCTCCTTCACATCAGCCCCTACTCAGCTCTCTTTTTCATGCCCTCTGAAAAGACGTAATCATCCATTATAGTCATCACCAGCTTTGTTACTTTTTGTGCCTCTAATTGGCACTTTGAGACAATGAGGTATGGTGGAAAATATGCTCATCGAGGAGCCTGGGCCTGATGTTCTAGTTCTGGGTCTATTAATACTTCAATGTGTAACCCTGAGCAAGTCCCTTTACCTCTCCGGGTCTCAACAATCAAACTAGGGTGTTGGAGGAGACCTAGCTGAGCTCTCCCCCTGCTGGATATCCTATTGTTCACCACCACCCGCCCCCTCCCCCCCGCACCCCGCCCCGGTGTGCCCCCCAGCAGCATGTTGGTTATGATGAGAGGCCTGGAAAAGTAAGCATGTGTTCTCGTCTTGGCCCTGAGAAAGCTCTCAGAGTTGGGGGGGCCAGATGGAAACAGAGGAGTGCATCGTTGTGCGGCACTCCAAGGGGGACAGGAGTTTATGGAGGGGAAAAGGTGGTTTGGGAGCTGGAGCAAGAGTGAGGGTCTCATGTTGAGAGCAGATGAGAGCAGAGGGTCACATGTTGGGAGCAGGAGGCTGAAAGGAAGGGAGAAGTGGGACTAACAAGGATCCCAAATAAAGGCAAGGGAGTTTGGACTTCATTGAGGGACCGATGTAAACATTTGGTAGAGGAATTATAGCATAAGATAGACTCCCTAGAAGAGATATCGGCTAGGAACGCATTTGGCTATACCAAGAACAGCGGTCTCAACACATTTGGTTCTCATCTTTGTGCCTCAAGTATTTGGCACTGTGCTGGGTTCATGTGAGACTTCATTCACGACTGTCGGTGTGAAATGAGCTAGGATGGCCACACTGGTGTGTTCCCTGCCTCTATGGCTCTGCTCAGTGGACCGAATGTCTGATGTGTTGGCTAGAGTTTGTTTTATTATTCTGGCCCTATTCCAGGACATTTCATAGCAGCCAGTAAAAATATATTCTCAGGTTTGCACTTATAAAACTTTATTGTCTTTAATACATTTATTATCACCCATTTGATGCTTAAGCCCGGAAGTGCAGTCTTAGCTACATGGCTGCGTTTGTCTGCTGTTGGTGGACCTGGGGTGTCAGATTCCAGGCTTTACCAGGCTCTATACAGCCTCTGCCAATGGTAGGTGATTGTAGTGGGTTTTGCTCTTTCTTGAATGACTGTAGCAAAAGTGGTACTTTGGTCGAGTAACTTACTTTGCTTCATCCATACATTTGCTTTATCTCCACTCCACTTATGCTACCGAAGGGTAGGGACCTCCCTAGATTCTTGCTTTTGGACAAGTTTATTTGTGAAACTTTTCTTTCCTCTGCTGCTTTCCCCCTTTATCTTTACAAGTTTTGGGGGTATAAAACTGATCATTTTTACTGACCATTACTGCACACTGAATTCTTCCCTATACACCTAGAATTTTAGAGGAACCTGGGTAGCTCAGTTGGTTGAGCGACCGACTCTTGATTTTGGCTCAAGTCACTATCTCATGGTTCATGAGTTTGAGTCGGGCTCAGACTGACAGTGTGGAGCCTACTTGGGATTTTCTCTCTCCCTCTCTCTGCCCCTTCTGTGTTCTCTCACTCTCTCTCTCAAAATAAATAAGTAAACTTAAAAAAAAAAACTCTAGAATTTTGTAATCTGGGGGCAAAATGCATTGCTGGTGTAATTCTTACCCTTCTCCCCTTCTTGGTCTGGAAGAGTAGCTTTTCTTGTTGTGGAGTTGTGATGAGGTCTGTGTTCATCACTCCAATGTTGCAGATGCCTTTTCTAACGCTATAACAGACCACTAACAGCCTTCATGTTTTGCCTGTTTCTCAATGAATTAAATATTTCCTCCATTTGTGAGCCGAATCCTTACTCCTGATTTTTTCCTATCGATCCAGTAGTAAAATACATGTTTCCTTATGCCTAGAGCCTTATGGAATGTTATTACAGTATGCAAAGATTATTCACACATTCTAATATGCATATTAATCTCACTATGATACAGAACTGGTCCCTGCAGAGTTGTGCTCATTAAAGAACGTTTTAACCTGATCTGCTTTCTGAATTGATGGTCCAGCTATGGCAACTGCCCCACCACTGCTAACTGTCTCCAAACTGGAAGTGTCCGTGAACACTCCACAGTTGTGGGTTTCTGAGGGGGAGCCTATGAAAAAGGAAAAGGGACCCTTGTGAGATTAGGTTGTTGACAGAACAGAGTTTGGATGCCCTGGGGTGGGAGCTGTCCTGGGAGCCTCCTATATTGCTGGCTGCTGATTGGAGATGGCAGGCGAGGCAGGGAGAGGCAGGGGTGGAAACACAGTGCCCCACGCATTTGTATATATTCTCTGTTGCCTCACACTGGATATATTCTTGCCTAACAACGAAGCCATTCTGACATGGCCCCAGCACAGAATTCCAAGTTCCTTTGTGCACAGGGGACAATGATTTGCGTTAGCTGAGATTAACCCACAGTTGAACTGCAGCAGGACCATTTCCGTGTCTCTTAGTGAATTGAGGAAAAACACTTACAGTTTCATGAATGGGATTCGTTTGCCTGATGCGTGGCGCTGAGTTGTCAGGTAGTGCTGGGAGGGCAGACCAGAAAATTCCAACATCTGGCAGTCTCCGTATGTGGTTCTGTGTTTGTGGTCCAAGGGGGTTCTGGGTGGGGACCCTGATGGGAGACCCCTCCCCTTTGTTCCCCGGCTCACAGACCACACAGGCAAAGACAAAGCTTCGTGGTTGGCCCTGCCTGGTGGAACCATCTGAAATTTTTCAAAATGTCCTTATGCAAAGAGCCCAGAACCTGCATGTTTTAACCCCCAAGTGGCAGAGTCTTCTCTCCACAGTTGGAGTCGGATCTTCATACCTGTATGAAATAGTATCTGCTGGATGTTGCAGAATATGCATGAAGTCATTTAAAATAGGTTGTAAAGGCAGATTTTGATAGCCTCTATCCAGAATTGTTATGCTTTTTCTTGTTTGTTTTTGGAAGAGAGGGTAGATGGGAAAGCCATGCATTCAATATAATTAGCCCTTTGTTGGAAGAGTTGTAAATGGACCACTCTAATGGATGCACACTTCCTTATTTCTCTAAGATGATAACATGTTATTCTCCCTCATCAGCCCCCACCTATCGCAGTGACGGTGAATAGCACTTAAAAGGTTCATACTATTCTTTGTGTCTCTGCACTGCTCCTAGGGTGGTAAGTGTGTGGGTACCAATATAACAAGTCTACGGTTTTGGAGGAAAAGGAGGTAAAGAAGAGAGAATGAAGACTTATTGAGCGCCACTGATGTGCGAGGCTTCCCATATGTCATCTTATTTATTAAGATGTGGTGATATCATCCCCACTTTAGAACTCAAATCACCACCATTCAGGCAGATGCTGTGATGTTCCCCATCAGAGACAGAGCTGAATCTGCTTGGACACAAACCCCACACACTATACTCAATCCCATGTTGCCTAAAAACTAAAACATTTGATTCAGTGATTTAGTTCATTTGTAGTTACTAACTTCTATTATGTAAATTGTTGTGCCTTAGTTCATGACATTTTATTGAGATAGTTTATAAATGGCATCCTACAAATATTGAAACAAAATCTAAATACTCAAAATTTGAAAGTTTATTCACAGTCCTTAGCTTCTGAGATCTTCCTGGGACTCTTAGCTCATTCCCTTTCTTTTTTTTTTAATGTTTGTTTGTTTATTTAGAGAGTAAGAGAGAGACAGAGAGAGAGAGACAGAGAGAGAGAGAGAGAGAGAGAGAGCTAGTGGGGGAGGGGCAGAGAGAGAGAATCCTAAGCAGGCTCTGTGCTGTCTGTGAAGAGCCTGATGTGGGGCTCGAACCCAGGAATTGTGAGATCATGACCTGAGCTGAAACCAAGAGTCGGGTACTTAAACCACTGAGCCACCCAGGAACCCCATTAGCTCATTTCATTTCTTAATGTGGCTGGGATATTTTACAGGTGGCAGAAATCGGGGCACTCCAGGCCATGTAAACCTGTACCTGCTTCTTCAGAGGGTTAGGAACAAATGCTTCCCCGGATCTGCCTAATGGCAGTATTGATGGTATAGGAAAGGAGGATGGGAGGGGGCCCAGGACAGAGCTATGAAGGTGGAACAGGGGAGGATTGGTGCTCACCTGCTGCTCCCCTCAGGGGCTTGGGTTCCTCTCTCTAGTCCTTGGGCTGGGCTTGCCTCTCACTCTATCTGGAGCATGTACCCGTTCACTCTGGCTCGCCCTTACCCACGCACATACAGGGATTCTATCTGATCAAATGACATCATTGACTCAGCTGATACAATCAGTAATGAATTAGGCATCAACAGCCTGGCTAATGATAACATGAGGTTGACGTTTAGAACAGACCTTTCTCCTGTACTATTTTAGTCCTCAATGATCCGTCTGGGCTGATCTGTAGAGGGGCCAGCCCCAGATTTTAAGCTGTAACACATCCAGATTTATCTTCCTTCCTGTGTGTACCCTCCGTGGAACACTCTTGGAGGCACAGGCCAATAGAAGGATGGCTCTTGGTGTGGCCGAATTTGACTGTCACAGACGTGTGGGGTAAATACCATGAATATGATCTTGATGCTGCTTGATGGAGCCGAGTGAGTGGTGCCATATGGCTAGGCTGTCATCATTAATTACAGCAGCTGTGTTAGGAATAAAAAGGTGTCTCTGTGTGTAGAGATGTGGAGGAGGGGAGCTTGAAATACGTCATGGAACCCCTTGGGGGGAAAAAGAAACAGAAATGGAGTCAGAATGTGGATTAACCCCCTCTTTCTCACACTTGGCCCTCTGAGAGCAGAACAGGAGTCTGCTCTCCTGTTGGCCTTCCCCTTTCTTTATGATTGTGGTCACTCTGCTTTTTCAACAAGACATGCTGATTGTAGGCCCTGTGCTTTTCGCATTGACTTTGCGGGGGGACACAGTTTGGAGGCCAGGTCGGCAGGCCTGTATTTGGTGGGAGAGCAACGAAAGGCTGTGAGTGTGAGGAGAGGCTGCAGTCCACACCCTGGAGGGTTCAGCAGCTCCGAGGTTCCAGGGATATGGGCTTGAGGGAGGCCTCATCTCTAAGGGGTGGCCAGGACTCAGGGAAAGTTGTACTGCGGGCTCTTCCACACTCCTCAGAATATTTGTACATGGTTGGAATCTGGATAAAATGAGCCGCCTTTTACAGGAAAAGTAGAGCTGTCATAAAAAGCCACGTGTATCCAGAGAAATGTGTGTGAAGAGAGGGGGTGGGGATTTCTTGCCCAAGAGCCAGCTCTAGGCCCACCTGCATTGCCTTGGCAACAGTGAGGGGGTAGAATTTATAGGCTCATTCTTATGTTAGTACCTTCGGTCTTTTTAAATACCTGCTGGCTCCTCTACCCACCTACCACTTCCCAGAATCACTGCACAGGGCTCTGAGAAATGCTCCTACAGTCAGGGAACACATGGGCTTAGGAGCTGGGAAGCAGCTTTCAAATGTTTTGCTGTGGTCCCCACAATGTCAGTTCAAGGGCTGAGATGGGAAAGTAATGCAGTAAAACCTTGGTTTGTGAGCATAATTCATTCCAGAAACATGCTTGTAATCCAAAGCACTTGTATATCAAAGCGGATTTCCCCGTCAGAAATAATGGAAACCCAGATGATTCGCTCCACAACCCAAAATTATTCATATAAAATGATTAGAATATTGTAACACAAAATAATAAAAATACAAATAAAAATAAACAAATAAATTAACCTGTACTTACCTTTGAAAACCTTCGTGGCTGGTGTGACAGAGACAGGAGAGAGGAGAGTTATCGTGTAGGACTTTCACTATCACTAATAGAACCACTGCTATCTATTGGCTCAGTGAAATCTTTCACTTCTCGTGCAACTTTAACAAAGAACCTATCCACTGACCTAGAATGAAGGAAAGCATTCTAAGCTTCCTCTTGTATGGAAAAGCAAAAGACTGTCCATAGGTGTTTTGAAGTGACAAAAAATGCCCTAGTGCCAGTTGTGGGCACCTTCCAACGTTCTGAAAAATCACTGATTTCTGCCAAACACCATGGCCAGAGACCGAGCATCTGAGCATGGGAGACAATCACCAATAATCCCTCAGCGATAGAGAGAGAGGAGAGAAGAACCGTTGGCTCAGTTGTGATCATAGGACGTTTGGTGTCACGTACTCCTCATATTGCAAGGAGTTCATTTATCAAGTTAAAATTTATTAGAAATGTTGGGGCACCTGGGTAGCTCAGTCAGTTAAGTGTCTGCCTCTTGGTCTTGGCTCAGGTCATGATCTTTCAGTTCATGAGTTCGAGCCCCGCGTCGGGCTCGACAGCTGGCAGTGGGGAGCCTGCATGGGGTTTACTCTGTCCCTCTCTCTCTGCCCCTCCCTTGCTCACACTGTCCTTGTCTCTCTCAAAATAAATAAATAAAAACTTAAAAAAAAAAGAAATGTTTGCTCATCTCACGGAACACTTGCAGAACAAGTTATTCACAATCCAAGGTTTTACTGTACTTTGAAAATGTTACTGTTGGAATCCCCTTCATTACCCTAAAGCATGACCTTCTGAAGGGTCTTCTAAAGGGCTTGGCGAAGTAAAAGGGAACCCGGAAGTCAGATGGACAGCGTCCACTCTGCACTGTTTTATGGTGTCACTTTGGGTGAGTCTCCCTGTCACCGGTCTCTAAATGTGGGGACTGGGCTATCTGGCCACAGAGACCCTTCCAACGCCAGCATTCTGTGCGCCCTGATTGGGCTTTTCCTTGGCTAATCACAGCCAGTTTAAGAGCACAGCACCTGTCCCCCTTCCCATTGCCAAGAACTCGCAGAAACCAAGCTAAGCGAGCCGCCTTGTCAGCGCCAGCGAACAGGAGTTGAGAGCCAGGATGCCAACCAAACTCGGTGCCAAAAACCAGAAAAAACTGAACCAAGTGCTCAGCTCCCAAATTACATTTTAAAAAACTGAACTTAGAAACCAAGAACCAAATGTGTATTTTTAAAAATAAAACAAGCCTCTTTTTGAACTAGTTAGAACCAGAACCAGTTCTTTATATTTTTGAAAAGTATTTAATTTGAACACCAAAATATCCCCTGGATGGAATCAAACAGATATTTCCATCAGTTTTGGTCTCTGGTTAAAAACAGACAAGTGAGCAAGTAAGCATACAGATCAAAAAAAGCTCTCTGACATTTAGAGTGAGATTTTGTTTGGAAAAAAAATCAGAAAAAGGAGGTTTCAGTGCATTTTGGTACCACAAACCTTTTCCAACCACAGAAAACATCCATCACCTTCACTGTACAAATTACCACGGACCCACTATGGGTTGCCTCTCAGTTATTAGGTCACAATCGCTCTTCCATTTTGGTTTATATCATTATTTTGGGAGGATTTAGGTGACTGACTGCCATCTACATAGCACATGCACTGATGGGGGTTTTCCAGGATTTTTCCAAGGAACTTGGTTTCTCCAAAGCTCAGATGATCTTTGCTCAGGAAGCTGGTCCTTGTGACTTGCGGGGTGATAGGAAGTCTAGCCAGGGGGCTCTGGTGTATGTGGTCTGGAGCTCATACCTGCTACAATCTGGGGTATTTTACAAATGAGATAAGTTTGATGAATGAACCTTCTCTTAAATAATGACATGAGAACCATGCTGCTAGAAGTAGGCAAATCCCCAGTAATATTGGGGTTGGGCTGATATTGTTGTGTGGGCTGATTTGTTTGTGTGGTGCTTCTGAATGTCATGTCCAAAGTCTTTTTGTTCAGACTTTCCTTCTGGCTCTGATTTTACTGGGCCTTACTCTCCAGTTTGTCCCCAGTAAGGGCATCTGATCTTGGGATTTGGTAAACTCCTTAACTGAGGGGCACATTCTTTGAATGTATGTATCACCTTCTATTTTATGTTTGTTACAGTGCTTGGCTGAAGAGATTGGCATGGAGCCTCGATAATTGCTGGGCTTGATCTCCAAAGTGATTCCTTCTCTAGGAAGCTCTCTTTGACCAATCTCCAGTTTGAGCAGGGACCCTTCCCCCATTACACCTTGTCCTTTCCCCAGCACAGCACTAAGTAGGCAACTCTTGATTCCTCTACCTTCTCCACGCAGATGAGCCCATGACCCAAACAGCTGGGTCTGGCTTGCTTACTGCTGTGTTCTCAGGGCCTCATGTGGGGCATGGCAGAGAGAAGGTTCTCTCACAGCATGTGGGCTTTTTGAGAGCTCTGTCATGAGATTGTTATACTTTGAGTAATAGAGTCTTTTACTTTTACTTAAAATGGTCCCATTTTAAAGATGTCAACATTCATGGTTAATAAGAATAGTTCACATTTGTTGAGCTCTTGATTGTGTATAGCACCATGATATGTGAATGATTTTTTTGTTTGTTTTTTTTTCTTCCATCAAGAAGACATGCACATAGTTTAAAAGTCAAATTATCTTCTATAATTTGTTAGGAAAAACGTCAGTCCCCAAAATATTCCATTCCTCAGGGGCAGCCATTTTCAACACTTTCGATGAAATTTTGAGTATTAACCTCTGTATCTTTACATAATGTGCTTGTATTGCCACTTAATTTATTAAGACTTCTTACTTCTGCAAACGGTTTTGCTGTTTGCACACACACAGATACACACACTCTTCTTAGAATTCACATTCTTGCAATATGATTATATTATAATTTTCATTGCTATAATAGTCATCGTTTTCAATTTATGAATATGTAAGTGCTCTACACAACTGGGCCATGTAGCAACCTGTGATTACTTTCCTTTGCTGCACAATTTTTCTATTTTCCTGGAGTTCATAATTAGCTTGGGGTTTTGTGTGTGTGCATATGAGTGTGCCCTGAATAATCTGTCTTATCCCTAAGTCAGTCAAGCTCAGACTCTTGTCCAGCTGCAAATCTCTCAATCCTTTCAAACACATTAGGTATTCCATTAATTACACCTTTGAAAAGATTAAATCTCTTTCTTTTGTCTTATTTTATAAAGTGGGAAATGAGAAGAATTTTAGTTTTCTTCTAAGTTTTTTTGGCTATGAGGCCAACCCAGTTTGTAAGGTTCCTAGACCTATATTCCTAGATGAGAGTTGGTCTAAGTTCAGATATTCTTTCACTGTTGAGATGCTTTTTTGTTGTTGTTGTCTACTACCCTCTAACAGCTACTAGAACTTTCCAGTGTAAGACCTATCTGCAAACCACTTGTGGAAAAATAAGTCTTACAAACTATAAGCATAAAAGCAGCTATACCATGGTAGATCATGGTTTAACCTCTCATCTACCTTGCCTGTTTCCCTCTATCAGCCCACATATACCTTGTCTTTTCATTCTGAAAAAGTCAGAGCTAAACTGAGATTTAAAATCCCCTAAAATTTGAGGTACCTGCTACCACCATCAAGGACTGCCATTCTGGAATGGAGTTCGATTCTAGAAAGTGCAATGGTGTGTGCCTTTACCTCAAGTGCCATTTCTATCTAAGATGTAAAGATTACACAAGAACCCTAGTATTCAGTACCTTTCCCAAAGTCCTTTCCAAAGTAAGGATTCAATGCACTTTGGTTTCGAATTTTGGAAGACAAACGGGCATCCCTAGTGAACTGTAACCCCGTGGGATCCTAAGGGCTGACAGAGAGAAAAAGCAAACAAATGCAGGAGACCTGAGTCAGTAAGGCCTGTCTGTGATATTGAGGCCTTTCTGTTCATCCCCAAACCACCTGTGCCAATAAGGAGCCAGATGCGTCCTTCTTGCTTCTGAATTGTCCAGTTCATTGTCTCATAAGATGAGCAACTTTGGTTTCAACACTGGAATCTGGCTGCATTTCCATCCTACTCCCACTTTTCCATCTCTCCTTTCCTTTCTCCTCCTCTCCTTGTATTTTATTTTAGAGAGAGAGGCGTGAGCAGAAGAGAGGGGCAGAGGGGGAGAGAGAAAGAATCTCAAGCAGGTTCCATGTTTAGCACAGAGCCTGACTTGGGGCTTGCTCCCACAACCCTGGGTCATGACCTGAGCCAAAATCAAGAGTCGGGTGCTCAACCCACTGAGCTACCCAGGCACCCCTCCTCTCCTCTCCTTTTAACCTTATTTCTTTCTTCTTTTTCTCCTTCTCTTCTTCACCTCCTCCTCCCACCCCTCCGCCACCTCTTCCTCCTTGTCTCTATTTCTCTCTTCTTTTCACCTAAGAGGGGTTGGTCATGAAGGTAAAATTATAATCTTGGTTCAAATCTCTGCATGACTTGGTATAGAACCTTGAGAAGTCTACATAGGCCCCTTAACCATTTCTTCATCTATAATATTGGGGTAATAGGACTACCTAGTAGTGATGGGGATTAGACAAAATTATGTGTGAGAAGTGTTTAAGGTGCAGGGTTTGGGATATACTAACTGCAGAATAAATGACTTCATAATAATGATGAAAATATCTTAAACATTCCACCCCCCTGCAAATTCCACGCTTCTTGAAAGAGATACCCCAACTCTAGGAAATTTTGGCAATACTAATACTATGCCTCTGTATTTCAGGTCTTGGGAATAGTTGAATGATATAAAACATTAGTTTGGTGTAGAGAGTATTTTCATCCAGTTTTATTCTGGTTTAATTATTTTATAAATACACAGATTTTATTTGGGTTTATCTTGTGGATTTTTTTGAAGAAAATTAAGGTTAGAGCTTGGTTTGGGCTTTGTATCCTGGTGTTTTAGTTATAATCCTGGATTCAAACCTGTACATGTGGCTCTGATGGGAGTCCTAGCATTCTGTCTTGGGCCAGAACAGAACATCCAAGTCTTCTGAAATAAGAGCTCTCTGGCTCCTCCAACAAGATACTGCCCAAGTGAAAGGTACAGAAGGGATTTGATGAGTCTATCACCTAATCACTCAATGTCTTTATTACCTGGAAAACAGTGGCTCATGGGCCCATTTCAAAAGAGTCTCTTCATGTGGTTTCTGTTTGCAGGATTGCATCTAGTGCTTATCCATCAGTTTGAATGGCGGCAGGAGCTGGGGTGGCAGGTGGTGAGAAGGAAGTGTTTCTCAGGCTTTTATCTAGAGTGGCACCTCTCCGTTTAGCCTTTCAGAGTCTGTGCATTGTCTGAGGTCCTGAATCTGGGTACTCTGTGGGCTTTTATCTCAATGAAGCACTCAAGGCTTAATTAGAGAGAGGTGATTGTTGTCAAGGCAACCTCCTTTTGATTCATTCATGGAATAGAAGTTGGAATATATAAGAAAGAGCCAGAAATAATGGTTGAACTGGAGCTACCCACATCTAGCTAGTTCAAAAAATCTGGGCACATAAATGAAAGGAAACAAGGATGAGAATATATATAACCAGGCGTGGTTGGTATCTGCTATTTCTTCTATGGGTTTGATCTGAAGAAATAGTTTGGCAAAGAGAATATTTTAATGTGCCACTTCACTCTACAATGTCACAAATTGCTACTGTTGCTATGACAGTTTGCAGAAAACATTCCATCTAAGTCTCTTTTTTTGTGTGTAAAGTCCTGAACGTGTGATAGCTGTCTTTTCCCAGAAGAATTTAATGGCCTTTGTTGGGTGCAGTACCCAATGCATTCTGTGCCTACATTTTTCTTATTTACTCACATACTCGGTCATTCATTCAACAGATATTTATTGAGTATCTACTATGTGCATTTCCCTGATGATGAGTGATGTTGAGCATCTTTTCAAATGTCTGCTGTTTTATCTGTATGTCTTCTTTAGAAAAATGTCTATTCATGACTTCTGCCCATTTTTTAACTGGATTATTGGACACTAACCCTTTATCAAATATGTCATTTACAAATATCTTCTCCCATTCTGTAATTTTGTTGATTGTTTCCTTCACTGTGAAGAAGCTTTTTATGTGATAAAATCCTAACAGTTTATTTTTACTTCTGTTTCCCTTGCCTCAGGAGACATCTAGTAAGGAGTTGCTATGGCTAATGTCGAAGAGGTTACTGCTTATATTCTCTTCTAGGACTTTAATGGTTTCCTGTCTCACCCTTAGGTCTTTGGCCCCTTTTGAATTTATTTTTGTGTATGGTGTAAGAAAGTGGTCCAGTTTCATCCTTCTGCATGTCACCGTCCAGTTTTTTCAACACTGTTGAAGGGACAATCTTTTTTCCATTGGATATTCTTTCCTGATTTGTCAAAGATTAATTGTCCATATAGTTGTGAGCTTATTTCTGGGTTTTCTATTCTGTTCCATTGACCCATGTACCTATTTTTGTGCCAGTGCTGTATTGTCTTTATCCCTACAGCTTTGTAATATAACTTGAAGTCTGCAATTGTGATGCCTCCAGCTTTGGTTTTCTTTTTCAATATTACTTTGGTTATTCAGGATCTTTTGTGGTTCTATACAAATTTTAGGATTGTTTGTTCTAGTTCTGTGAAAAGTGCTGTTGGTATTTTGATAAGGATTGCATTAAATGTGTAGATTGCTTTGGGGAATATAGACACTTTAATAATATTTATTCTTCCAATCCATTAACATGGAATGTTTTTCCATTTCTTTGTGTCATCTTCAATTTCTTTCATCAGTGTTTTATAGTTTTCAGAGCACAGAGCTTTTACGTCTTTGGTTAGGTTTATTCCTAGGTAACCTATGGTTTTTGGTGCAATTGTAAATGAGATTGATGCCTTCATTTCTCTTTCTGCTGCTTTGTTATTGGTGTATAGAAATGCAACAGATTTATGTACATTGATTTGGTATCCTGTGGCTTTACTGAATTTGTGTATCAGCTCTAGCAATTTTTTTGGTGAAGTCTTTTTGGTTTCCTATATAGAGTATTACATCATCTGCAAATAGTGAAAGTTTGACTTCTTCCTTGCCCATTTGAATGTCTTTTATTTCTTTGTGTTGTCTGATTGCTGTGGCTAGGACTTCTAACGCTATGTTTTTTTTTTCTCACTTCTTTTATTCAGCGTGTTTTTTTTTTATTTTTTAAAAAATTTACATCCAAATTAGTTAGCATATAGTGCAACAATGATTTCAGGAGTAGATTCCTTAGTGCCCCTTATCCATTTAGCCCATCCCCCCCCACAGACCCTCCAATAACCCTCAGTTTGTTCTCCATATTTATGAATGTCTTATGTTTTGTCCCCCTCCCTGTTTTTATATTATTTTTGTTTCCTTCCCTTATGTTCATCTGTTTTTGTCTCTTAAAGTCCTCATATGAGTGAAGTCATATGAGTTTTTGTCTTTCTCTGACTGACTCATTTCACTTAGCATAATATCTTCCAGTTCCATCCATGTAGTTGCAAATGGCAAGATTTCATTCTTTTTGATTGCTGAGTAATACTACATTGTGTATATATATATATATATATATATATATATATATATATATATACCACATCTTCTTTATCCATTCATCCATCGATGGACATTTGGGCTCTTTCCATATTTTGGCTATTGTTGATAGTGCTGCTATAAACATGGGGGTGCATGTGTCCCTTAGAAACAGCATTCCCTTCGAAATGTATCCCTTAGATAAATGCCTAGTAGTGCAATTTCTGGGTCGTAGGGTAGTTCTATTTTTAGTTTTTTGAGAAACCTCCATACTGTTTTACAGAGTGGCTGCACCAGCTTGCATCCCCATAATGCTATGTTAAATAAAAGTGGTGAGAATGGACATCCCTGTCTCAACCGTAGAGGAAAAGCTCTCAGTTTTTCCCCATTGAGGATGATATTATCTGTAGGTTTTTTATATATGGCCTTTATTATGTTGGTATGTTCCCTCTAATCTTACTTTGTTGAGGACTTTTATCATGAATGGATGTTATACTTTGTCAAATGCTTTTTTTTTTTTATATCTATTGACAGGATCATATGGTTTTTATCCTTTCTTTTATTAATGTGGTGTATCATGTTGACTGATTTGTGAATATTGAACCACCCTTGCAGCCCAGGAATAAATCCAGGTGCACTTCTTAATCTTTCTGAACCTCAGTGTTCTCAATTGCTTAAGGGGAATACAGGTTGTATCTTCTATGAGACAGGAGTTGTGAAAATATTTTATAAACCACAAAGTCATGTACAATACTGAGATGGTATAATTATCCTACTTCAGCACAGATTACCATGCTGTGTACACCATGGCGACTCAAGATGATGATGGTATTCAGGACCAATTCCACCAATGATGTCCGTGGACAGCTCTCCACTACTCCCCAGTGGTCCACGGTAAACTGACCTATTAGTAGATTACTAGTTATTCAAATAACTATGGGACACTTTGTCATAGGAATAGATTTTTAACAATTAATGGTAAAGCTTGGCACTATGGAACAGGTTGACTTATCTCAGCATGGCCTATGGATAAGAGGTCAAATTAGAGACCCATAATTTACCATGTTGATTCCTTTTAACGAGTTACTGACCTGATATTACAGAGCAGTGTACATGGATATTTGGGAGATGTGAACTCATAGAGAACAACCATGTGTACATGTTTACCTACCCTTTACCAAGCACCTTAAACATTCCTCTTCCACAGAAAAGCAAACGTCCAACTTTGTTGCACCTGTTCAGGGTTAAGAAGAGTATCATTCTTTCAAGCCCTTCCACAGTGGTTATCCCCAGTGAACTAGGGATTTTTAATGGCCTTTCACAATAATTAGAAATTTAATTAACCTCCTGGCTTTGATCAGAGCTGTGTTTTCTCATTACCTTTCCCTATGCCTGTTTCTGAGTCAAGAGCTATTTCTGAGCCTCCCCTTTCCAATTATAAAGTACTGTTTATGCTTAATTTAGCCTGGCACAGCTATAAAGAAATCAACTCTCCTGTTCAACAGCCTCCAATGACTCCCTGCTGACCACTGAATTAAGTACGAACTCCTTAGCCTGGCATTTGGGCTTTCCACAGCCTAGCCCCAGAACATCCTTCTAATATCGTCTCTCCCCCTCCCATACTTGAGCTTTATGACTTGATGTTTCTTGACAGCCCTTGTCTTCCTGCCTTGGGGTCTCTCTGCTGCTCCTCCTGAACAATTGCCACTCATACCAAATACCTGCTTCTACAGAAACCTCCCTCTTCCAGAAAGTCTTTCCTGCTGCCCCCCTCCCCACCCAAACCACCAGGGGTTGTGATCTTTCCCCTTCTGAATTTGCACAGAAATTTATAACTTTCTTATAATCCTATCTTGTATGATGGTTATTGTGCATTCATCTTAGCCTCTATGTTTGCATTATAGATGTTAAAGGCAGGAAATATCTTACCAATCTTTGTAAACTTTGGCATTTGAAATAGCATGTTAATAACAGCAACAACCACTTCTGAGTTTCCATTTTGTGCTAGAAGCCTTAAATAAACTCAAATTCTCATATTCACCAGGCAAGATTAGGAAGCCAGTCTCATACAGGTTAAGTGACTCCTCCAAATCCACAAACAGGGAGCTCATATGGGATTGTGTTATGCGAGAGGCTGGGCACACCTACACCACACTTGGCAGAACAGGTATCTATTGTTACTATTGACCATGCTTTTGAGAATGTGGGCTGGTATTTCCAATGGAGAATGATAGCACATGTGTTTCTAAACCTCTGGTCAAGTGTAAGAACTAATCCTCAGTAATAACCATGACCTGGATGTTTATACTGGGTCTCCCTCATTGGTGATGTTTTGCCAAGCAGTCTCCAATTACTACCCTGGAGTCAGGGCATGCTCACCTAAGAGAATGTCCCAGAGTATTTGAGCTCCATTCACATTATTGGTCATCTTGTCCCAGTTCTTTGGCAGCTTATGAAACTCTGAGCAGTTTTAGAAATTGGGGCCCCTCTCTGGAGCTCCCTTAAGTCTCTGGGATGACATCTTTACCCTCTAGCCTGGGAAGGAGAAAAGATGTTTAGCATCCTAATCCAGCATGCCATGGTCATAACCCCCTGAAAAGCCACTGGAAAGGAGGAAGAAGAGTGTTGAGTTCAGCTCAAGGCTTCTTGCTCAGGAAATATCTACATGAATGGAGGGAGCTAGGGAAGAGAACTGTGAAGTACACACAGGCAGGTTCGGTCACGCAGTGATCAGAGGAGAGGTGGGGACTATGTGGGCGTTTGGAGGTGTTGAGGGAGGAAATGATAATATCAAGTCTATTTAACCAACAGCTATATTTTCTTACTCCACAACATCCCCCTTTTCTAGGTAAAAATGTGCCTTCTTTGCACCAAAGGGACTAGAGAAATTGAGATTGCCATTTGGGCTGACCTACTTGCCCCACCTCTTATGCCCAGCTTTATTATTTATAGTCTCTCACCACCCACATATCCACTCCCTACATTTCTCTTAACCAGAGTGAGATCACAATGGGCCTCAGATGCTGCAAGTGACCTCAAGGAAGGCTTTGGTGTCTCTGTGTTTTTCCAAATTATGTAGTGGCTGGTGAGTCACACAGTGCTGATGTTGATCCTACTGCTGAGCAGACCTGGCTACAAGGTCAAGGACTTCTGCAATGGCTGGTCATGATCTTCTCAGGAATTATCTCAGACTGATGTATAACCAGTGAGAACTTCCCTTTTAAGCTCTGGAGTGGATTTAGCCCAATGACTTCCTAGAGGATGGGGCCAGAATCCAGTCATCACGCAGTGTGACATTGGCACTTGTCTTCACCATCCTCCTCACCTGTTCTCTCCTCCCATCCTATGCCCCCTTTTCATTTGTGTCTTTGATTTCCATTTCTCTTTTTAGCATAATCTCCCATCTCCCACTATGTTCCATGCCTTCATTCTGCTGCCCCTCAGCACCTTTCTTTCCTCCCATGTTTCTGTTTCCTCACCTGCATTTCGGTTCTGTGTTCCCCTGTCCTCCCCATGTGGTGTGCCAAGCCTAGGATGAAGCTGCAGGACACTAAAGAGAAAGTATGGTCTCTGTCTTGAAGGAATTACAAACTAGTAGAGAAAAAAATAGTGCTATATGAAACATGTGAAAATTGAAGCCAATAGAGACTTTCTCTCTTCTTTCTCCATCTTCTTCCCTTGCACCATCTTAGGATTCAATTATGTTTCCCAACTCAAATATGGGCAAGAGAGGCTTTGGCATTCTGCAGCATCATATCCTGATACCATGGGTGGACTTTCTGCTAGCAGAGAGGTTGGTCTTAACATTCGCATTTTATTTCCTTTTAAGTTATAAGAAAAGCATTTGTAATAGCAATATATGATTATCCTAGAATGTCTTGAAAATGCAGGAAAGAATTAAAAAGGTGAAAATAATTCACAATTCTATGTCATAGAGA
The DNA here is from genome assembly GCF_046562875.1 of Panthera onca. NCBI lineage: Eukaryota > Metazoa > Chordata > Mammalia > Carnivora > Felidae > Panthera > Panthera onca. The sequence continues at coordinate 177,276,331 of NC_138342.1, forward strand.
AAGCCACTGTTGACATTTTCTATACTGCTTTCCTTCTAGGCTTTTCACTCTTGTGCATGTTCCTGTTTTTGCATAACTGGGATTGCACTATGTATGCAATTTCATGTTCTGCCTTTTTCACTTAACATAATGTTGTGAGCAATTTCCCATATCATTAAAATGATATTGGCAAACGTCATATACTAAACTATGAGCATACTATGATTCATTGAACTGTTCTCCCATTGTTGATTGCTTAGCTTGTTTCTAAATTTGTGTCACTCTGAATAATGTTATAAGGAACCTTTTGGTATGTAATTCCTTGCATCAAGCACTAATTTCTTCTTTGGGAAACATTCCTAGAAGGGAAATTACCAAACTACAAATGGGTACTTTAAAGATATTGATTACTTTCTCCCCAAAATGAATCTCTACATATTTCCACCTATAGTGTATGAGAATACCTCTGCTGGCAAAAGATAACTCTTACCAACAGGAATATTATAATTCTTTGAAACATTTGCTAATTTGAAAGGAGACAGGGTAGCTTTCTGTAATGTTAATTCCCAAGCCCTTAATTACAAATGAGGGCCACCTGTGTTTCTTTCCTTAACAATCTAGCTTTCTTCTTTTATTAGATGCTGTGTATATATTTTTCTTTATTTATAAAATGAAAATTTAGTATTTATTTTATTAAATAATAAATTTTTACTATTTACACACTTTTATTTTGAGATTTTCATTCATTCATTTATCCATTTTTTCATTTACGAATAATTATGAAGTGCCTACTATGTGCCAGGCAATGCTCTAGCTTGACTCTGTAGTGAACAAAACAGAGAGGTGGTGGGAGGAGGACATATAGATATAGGAAAGAAAAACCAAAGAAGGAGTGAGGGAGTACTAGGGAATGCAGTTTAAAATCAGATGGTGAGATAAGTACACTGAGATGATTTCTTATAGAACTGAGGGAAATTAACAAATGAACCAGATAGGAACTTAGAGAAACAGTTATAGGCAGGAGGAGCAGCAAGTGCAAAGTCCTGAGGCAGAAACATGTCTAACATGTTAGAGGAGGAAAAGAGGCTGGTGTATCTGGAGCAGAGCAAGAAAGGAGGAAAGTAATTGAAGATGAAGTCAGAGGGGTAAAGGGATCCAGTTTATGAGGATTCTTTTAAATTACTATGATGACTTTGGAATTTTACTCAGTGAGCTGGAAAACTTTTGGAAGTGTATTAGTCTGCTATAATTTCCTAATGCTGTGTAACAAACAATTTCTAATTTTCAATGGTTTATGAGAACAAACTTTATTTTTCACTCATGAGCCTGTGGGTCTGTTGTGGAGGCTCTGTTTTAAGCTACAGATCAGATTCTTGACTGCTTTGATTGCCTTTTCAATCTGAGACAGTATCTTCTTATGACAGATAACAGAAAGACAAGAGGGAAAGCCAAATCAGCAAACATGTTTAAAAGCTCTGCTCACATCATACCTACTACATTCCACGGGCCAAAGCAAGTCATTTGACCCAGCACAATAATCAATGGACCAGGAAGTAATACAAACTACTACAGGAAGTTTTTGACTAGAGGAGTGAACTGCTTTTTATGCTAAAATGATCACTTCTAGAGCCCACACAGATCACCACTAGTTTAAACTATGGTTACAGAGTAGTGTTTCTTCAGATGCAATATCTTACATTCTTTGTTCTTAGATATTTTAAAAACAGATTTTAAAGAGATAGAAATCACATAATAAATCTTATCACAGTTAACACCTTTTCCCACTACTCACTATCCATAAAGGTAGAACCCTGGGGAGGAAGAAGAGGACAGAATCATTTCAATCATGAATGGAAAGTGCTATGGAGAGAGATAATGCTTTTCCATGTAAAATCACCTTTGAAAAGTAGGGGTCCCTACAGTTGGATATTTGTTTATGCAATAGGTTGGCTGATCTGCCCCTTCTGCTTATTTTGGGCATAGGGAATTTTGTCAGCTGACATTAGGTTTGGTTAGAAGTAACACAAACCCAACTATCAGGGGCTTGAGGAAATAAAGGATTTGTCTCAGGCAAAAAATTTTCAGATACAGGCAATCCAGGGTTCACAAGGACATCAATATCCTCTTTCTCTCTTTTCACTTTACTATGGCTTGAGGCTGTCATCCTCATAATTACAAGATGGTTGCACTAGACCTAATGTCTGCATTCCGGGCAGGATGAATGATAAAAGGGCAATAGGCTAAAGGAGTTATACCAGCTCAGTCTATTGCCTTAAAAGCATTCCCAGTGTCCCCTCCCTACAGCTCCTTAGAGCAGTGAGAGGGTGTTGTGAGTGGCTCTTGGATAGCCAATCCACAGTGTCCACACCAAGAACAGAGAAGTGGAGAGAGTTGATAGAATAGAGGGGACCTGCATGAAACAGTGGGCACTCTTGCTGTTTGGCATGGCAGGGATGACTAAATCTCCCAGAGATCAACTGGGTGTCACAGCTGGTAATCTGCCTGGAAACTTCTTGCCTAATGAAGGGCCCAGGACTGGTCCTGCTACCTGTGACATAGTCAGGAGTTATTCAATTTCATATTTATTTAGAAAAATATTTTAATAAACTATTTTTTAGAGCAGTTTTCGATTCATAGCAGAAGGTACATAGAGTTCTCATACACCTCCTGTCCCCTCCACCCTTACCACTCCCCACTATCAACATCCCGCATCACAGTGGTACATTTGTTACAACTGATGAACCTACGTTACACTTCATCATCACCCAGTCCACAGTTTATCTTAGGGTTCATTCCTGGTGTTGGACTGACAAAGACTCTCCTCAACCATGCTTTAATTAGGTTCCTCTAAACCTGTTTCTTGACCAAGCCTTAATGTTGGCCCTTGTCCTGTCCTTGCCAGGCCTGAGTCCCCCAGTCTTAGCAAGAATCCTGCCAAGTCCATTTGGTAAGAAACCCCACCCTTGATATCTGATCACACTTGATATCTGAGCAAATTCTTCTCCCATCCTTGATATCTGATCATCCAGGCCTGCCTTCATCAAAAATCCTGTTAAGCCAGTTTAACAAGAATCCCCCTACCCTTGATGTCTCTTCTTAGTGATTTTCTATCCACTGACCCCTCACTCTGCTCTTTGGCTATAAATCCCCAGCTGTCTTTGTTGTGTTTGGAGTTCAGCCTGACCTCTCTCCCCTATTGTGATAGTCTCGACACTGTTGCAATACTACTGAATGAAGTCTTCCTTACCATTTTAACAAGTGTTTGAATAATTTGTTCTTTAACAGTACATTTTATGATTTTTTAAAAATGTGTATCTATTTTGAGAGAGAGAGAGAGAGAGAGCGAGAGAGCATGTGAGAGTGAAGAGGGGAGGGGCAGAGAGAGGGAGAGAGAGAATCCCAAGCAGGCTCTGTGCTGTCAGTGCAGAGTCCAGCAAGGGCTCAAACCCATGAACTGTGAGATCATGATCTGAGCCAGAATCAAGAGTCAGCCACTCAACTGACTGAGCCACCCAGGCACCCTAATGGGTTTTGACAAAGGTATAATGACATGTATTTACCTTTATAGCACCGTATAGAATAATTTCACTGCCCTAAAAATCCTCTGTGCTCTGCCTTCTCATCCCTCCCTCCCCTGGCAACCACTGAATACTTCTTTTTTATTAACTCCAAATCTTCAAAGATGTCTTGGTTCTGGATGTTCTGTGGGAATTAAGGGGACCCGTGATCACACTTTGTCTTGGAAGTGAATGGGTGGTGTGTGTGTGTGTGTGTGTGTGTGTGTGTGTGTGTGTGTTGCTCACCCTATGAGTGGTGCCAACAGTGGGAGGTAATGATGCCAGCAGAACTGTGATCTCAGGAAGGTTGAAGGCAGCAGAGACCATGGGGAGAGGCCAGATGAGAGGGCCAGAGTGGGAGAAAGCAAGGCAACAGTTCCCAAGCCCTGGGGATGCAGATCTGGCAAACTCAGGCAGAACTGGGACACTCAAGGGGTGGAGACTTTAAGAGCAATATCTAGTAAGAGCTGGTCTAGTTTCTTTATGAAAATGTAACCAATTGCACCAAAACTAGTTTTTGACCAATCTTATCTTTCCCACCTTATTTTTGAAACCATCTTTTAAATGGATTCTATTTTATACAAGATTTACTTCTTGAGTGTCTACTTACTTCAGTTGATCTGTCAGTTCTGGGGCCAGTACCATAGTAGTTTACATATTAGGACTTTAAAATGTATTTTAATGTCTGATGGGGCTAGTGTCCCCTCGTTGGCCTTTATTTTGTCAAAATTTTCTTCAGTATAATTACTTATTTATTTTTGCAGATGAACTTCAGAACTGCTTTATTCCTAAAGAATATCCTTTGACACTTTAATTATAATTGAATTAAAATATTCAGTTTCCCTTTTTACAGTCCACTGTACCACGCTCATCAGTTGAACATGAACAGTGTGTTGGTAAAGTTTGGAAACTAGGGTTCTAACTCTTGGGAGTCTACATGACCAGGGAGGGTAAGCAAATGGAACAATTCAGAAGAAACAGCTTTTCTCTCTGCTGCGTTTTTCTTATACATACAGAACTAACTTCTCAGCGTGTCCTCTTCCCCACAGCCATCCTTTTTCTCCTCACTACCAGACCCCCAACACACACTGTGGGGGAATGAAAAGAAGCTTAAATAAAGATAGCCTTGGTTAATTAGAAAAGATCATTGCATAATTAGGTGAGTGAAGGATGTAACACTTAATTCTTTCTGGTTTGCAGCATTATGTATGTCCCTAGACTGATGACTTTCTTTGAAAACAGAAGTTTGTCATGGAATTGGTGGGTCTCTTGGATCTGTCCTGGTCATGATCACAGATGTTGGGAATCAACCCGTTGTTGGCGGAAGTCTGGAATGCACCCCTGCCTCGTATCTGCTGTGGCTGTCATTCTGCCATGGAGAATGGCAGTTGTGCTCCTCAGTTGGAAGGTGAGAATTCTTGGCTGGTAAAACTGCTAGCCTCCAGGCTTAGATTTCTTCTTTCCTCTGATGTGGATGGTGATAAACGGTAGAACCGATGAAGTAGTGTCGCTTTGTGGGCGGCTGCATTATCATAAACATGGGCCTTCTTTACATCTGCTTTCTCTCACTGTTTTTCTCCTTATCTATTTTCTATATGATTCTAGGGGATATTAATGGCTCCTAGTTCACGTTTTCCTTTGATGATAGACTTCCTGGCCCTTTAGGAACCTTTATAGGGAATCTCTGGTCTCTTTGCTTAGCATGAAATTGTAGTTATTGGACCAAGTTTCAGTTGCCTTGATCAAGGAAGCAGACAGCAGCAGGTGCACTCCTGAGGAGATGTAGGGGGCACCCTTGCAGTAAGGTACTTCCTAAAGAGGGGCGTAAACCCAAAGACAAGTACATAAGCTATCTTGGTGTCAGGCATGAGACGTAGAATCATGAAAGAAGAGTCCATGGTAGCTGGAGTCAAGGGGACATGGGGTACCCCCTGTACCACAGGAGGAGGGCAGGGAATAGCTAGGAAGAATGAAGTTCCGGCTACTATAACTTGAGCCTAGCCAGCTTAGGTGCAGCTGTGATTGCATCACTCGAGGAAGCTGATAAGGAAAAAAAAACACTCCATTAACTCTGATTTTATTTATTTATTAAAAAAAAATTACGTTTACTTGACAGACAGAGCATGAGTGGGGGAGGGGCGGAGAGAGGGGAAGACACAAAATCTGAAGCAGGCTCCAGGCTCTGAGCTGTCAGCACGGAACCCGACATGGGGCTCGAACTCATGGACTGTGAGATCATGACCTGAGCTGAAGTAGGGCAGTCAACCAATGGAACCACCCGGGCACCCCCCCACCAACTCTGATTTTAAAATCATTGAGCCTTTCTGCTTGCTCAGTAGCTCTGTTTCTGGAGGAGCATTTCATGTGGAGGTTAGGAAGCAGCTGGTAAAAGATTTCAGGCTAATATTAACATAACCCCACCTGAAAGTCATAAACGAACCACACACAGTCACAATATATGCTTACATGCACACAGTGTATCCCCAAAGCAATCTTTTCTTCTGTTTGCTCAATACTATGACTCTTAGTTTGGATCTTTACCATGTCCTCTGATAATAATAGCTGACATTGATTGATAATAATAGCTGATGTCGATTAATACTTCAAAATCTTCACAACCCAGTAGATTAGGTTCTACAGTAGGGTTACCTCTATTTCCATAGAGAAAGAAATGCACAGTGAGGTGAGTCAGCTTGCTGTGGTCTCATATGGGAGTGGCAAAGGGAAGATCAGTGCCTGGGCCCTTGGACACCAGTCCCCTAACTCTTAACCTCCTAGTTCTATGTCTCCTAGGCATTTCATGTCTGTCACATTTGAGCCTATGTGTTTCAAAGGTCTCTCCTGTGGGAAGGCAGAGGGAAATGGCCATTACTGGAGTTCTGGGTGTTCACATTCTGGCTCCCCTCTCTGAGCTGTCACCCCTCCCCCAACTAATTCTTGAAGACTGTACTGGGTCTGAACAGGCTGTGGCATTCCAACCTCATCCAACACATTGCATCAGCTTTCTGCTCTGCTCTGTGCTGTGCAGATCTGAACAATGGCTGCAGGCTGAGGTGACACCTCATTCATCCAGAGATATGAGGGTGCTGAGGTTTGACATCATATTTGCCATCATGAAAAGTACAGTAAAACCTTGGATTGCAAGTAACTTGTTCTGCGAGTGTTCTGCAAGATGAGCAAACATTTCTAATAAATTTTAACTTGATAAACGAGCGATGTCTTGCAATACGAGTAGTACGTGACACCAAATATCACATGATCACCACTGAACTAGTGGTTCTTCTCTCTCACATGCGTGCGCATGCTCACTGCGGGATTGTGGGTGATTGTCTCCTGTGTTTAGATGCTCTGTCTGAGGCCTCGGTGTTAGGCAGAAATCAGTGATTTTTCAGAACACTGGAAGATGCCCATAACTGGCACTAGTGTATTTTTTGTCACTTCAAAGCACCTGCACAAGAGTAAGCTTAGGAATGCTTTGCTTCTTATGAAGGAAATTGAAGAAGATATAAAGAAATGGAAAAACATTCCATGCTCATGGATTGGAAGAATAAATATCGTCAAAATGTCAATACTACCCAAAGCTATCTACACATTCAATGCAATCCCAATCAAAATTGCACCAGCATTCTTCTCGAAACTAGAACAAGCAATCCTAAAATTCCTATGGAACCACAAAAGGCCCCGAATAGCCAAAGTAATTTTGAAGAAGAAGACCAAAGCAGGAGGCATCACAATCCCAGACCTTAGCCTCTACTACAAAGCTGTCATCATCAAGACAACATGGTATTGGCACAAAAACAGACACATAGACCAATGGAATAGAATAGAAACCCCAGAACTAGACCCACAAACGTATGGTCAACTCACCTTTGACAAAGCAGGAAAGAATATCCAATGGAAAAAAGACAGTCTCTTTAACAAATGGTGCTGGGAGAACTGGACAGCAACATGCAGAAGATTGAAACTAGACTACTTTCTCACACCATTCACAAAAATAAACTCAAAATGGATAAAGGACCTGAATGTGAGACAGGAAATCATCAAAACCCTAGAGGAGAAAGCAGGAAAAGATCTCTCTGACCTCAGCCGTAGCAATTTCTTACTTGACACATCCCCAAAGGCAAGGGAATTAAAAGCAAAAATGCACTACTGGGACCTTATGAAGATAAAAAGCTTCTGCCCAGCAAAGGAAACAACCAACAAAACTAAAAGGCAACCAACGGAATGGGAAAAGATATTTGCAAATGACATATCGGACAAAGGGCTAGTATCCAAAATCTATAAAGAGCTCACCAAACTCCACACCCTAAAAACAAATAACCCAGTGAAGAAATGGGCAGAAAACATGAATAGACACTTCTCTAAAGAAGACATCCGGATGGCCAACAGGCACATGAAAAGATGCTCAACGTCGCTCCTCATCAGGGAAATACAAATCAAAACCACACTCAGATATCACCTCACGCCAGTCAGAGTGGCCAAAATGAAGAAATCAGGAGACTATAGATGCTGGAGAGGTTGTGGAGAAATGGGAACCCTCTTGCACTGTTGGTGGGAATGCAAACTGGTGCAGCCACTCTGGAAAACAGTGTGGAGGTTTCTCAAAAAATTAAAAACAGACCTATCCTATGACCAGCAATAGCACTGCTAGGAATTTACCCAAGGGATACAGGAGTACTGATGCATGGGGGCACTTGTACCCCAATGTTTATAGCAGCACTCTCAACAATAGCCAAATTATGGAAGGAGCCTAAATGTCCATCAACTGATGAATGGATAAAGAAATTGTGGTTTATATACACAATGGAGTACTACGTGGCAATGAGAAAGAATGAAATATGGCCCTTTGTAGCAATGTGGCTGGAACTGGAGAGTGTGATGCTAAGTGAAATAAACCATACAGAGAAAGACAGATACCATATGGTTTCACTCTTATGTGGATCCTGAGAAACTTAACAGAAACCCATGGGTGAGGGGAAGGAAAAAAAGAGGTTAGGGTGGAAGAGAGCCAAAGCATAAGAGACTGTTAAAAACTGAGAACAAACTGAGGGTTGATGGGGGGTGGGAGGGAGGAGAGGGTAGGTGATGGGTATTGAGGAGGGCACCTTTTGGGATGAGCACTGGGTGTTGTATGGAAATCAATTTGACAATAAACTTCATATATGTTGAAAAAAATAAAAAAAAATAAAGTTGCTAAAAAAAAAAAAGGAATTCTTTGCTTTATTCTAGGTCAGGGTGCCTACAGATATAGACCCTTTCCTCTCCTGCCTTATTGCCAGTTATGTTAAATACAGTTTGACAAGAGTTTATTTATACTGTACTATAGTCAACATCTGTGTGAGCATATACAATGGCTCCCATGCAGAAAAAGATTCCACTGAGCCATTAGATAGCAGTGATTCCATTAGTGAAAGTGAAAGTCCTCTTACACAATCACCCTCCTCTCTCATGTCTCCCTATCACCAGCCACAAAGGTTTTCAAAGGTAAGTGCAAGTTAATTTGTTTATTTTTCTTTATGTTTTGTATTTTATATTTTTATTATATTACAGTATTGTAGTCATTTTTATATGAATATTTTTGGGCTGTGGAACGAATCATCTGAGTTTCCATTATTTCTTTTGGGGAAATTCACTTTGATATGCAAGTGCTTTGGATTATGAGCATGTTTCCAGAACGAATTATGCTCACAAATCAAGGTTTTAGTATATTTGAAAGGAGGAAAGAAGAAAGTTGATTGATTGCTGAGAACCTCAGATTGATGAGTTTGAGTGGGGGCTGCAGGAGGCCCTGGGAAATTCAGATGCTGGCTCTTTTCCATCATGTTCACCTTCCTTTCCTGGGTTTTAAGCTCCTTAAAAAAATAGAGCATACCTACTGTCTATAACAGATGGAGAACAATTGTCCACAATGTCAGGACCTCCATTCTATTAAAAAAATTTTTTTTGTTTATTGATTTATTTTTAGAGAGAGAGAGAGAGAGAGTGAGAGAACATGTGCATGTGAGCTGGGGAGGGGCAGAGAGAGAGGGAGAGAGAGAATCTTAAGCAGGCTGTGTGCTCAGCACAGAGCCAGACACGGAGCTCGAACCCATGAACTGTGAAATCATGACCTGAGCTGAAATCAAGAGTCGGATGCTTTAACCAACTGAGCCACCTCTATTCTATTATTTCAGTTGTGGTAAAAAAATATATATATATAACATAAAATTTGCCATTTTAAACATCTTCAAGTATTTAATTCAGTGGCATTAAGTATACTCACATTGTTGTGCAACCATCACCAGTGTCCATCTTCAAAATTTTTTATCATCCCAAATAGAAACTCTACTTAGTTAACTTCTCATTCCCTCCTCCTGCCAGCTCCTGGTAATATCTAGTCTATTTTCTCTCTGAATTTGTCCATTCTGGGTATCTCATATAAATGGATTTATATAATATTTGTCCTTTTGTATCTGACATTTAAATTTAGCTTAATGGCTTCAAGGCTTCTCCATGTTGCAGCATGTGTCACAATTTCATTCCTTTTTAAGGCCGAATAATATTCCATTGTATGTATATAGCACATTTGGTTTATCCACTGATCATTGATGATGGATATTTGGGTTGTTTCTACCTTTTGGCTATTGCGGAAAATGCTGTCATGAACATTGGTGTCTGAGTCTCTCGTTTCAGTTTTTTTTTGTCTATTACCTATGAGTGAAATTGCTGGGTCATATGGTTATTCTTTGTTTTAATTTTTTGAGGAACTGACAAAGTGTTTTCCACAGTGGCTGCACTGTTTTACCTTCCCACCAGCAGTATGTAAATGTTCTTTTCTCCACATCTTCACCAACACTTGTTATTTTCCTTTGTTGTTGTTGTCTTTAAAAAATCATGGTCATCCTAAAGAGTGAAAAGTGCTATTCCACTGTAGTTTTGATTTGCTCTTTCCTGATGATTAGTGATGTTAAGCATCTTTTCGTGTGCTTATTGGTCATTTGTCTATCTTCTTTGGAGCAATGGCTATTAAGCCCCTTGCTCATTTTTGAATTGGTTTGTTTGTGCTTTTTGTTGCTGTTGTTGTTTTTGAACTTTAGGAGTCCTTTATATATTTCTGGATATTAATCACTTATCCGATATATGTTTGTGAACATTTTTAAGCCTTTTCATTCTCTTAATTGTGTTCTTTGATACACAAAAGATTTTCATTTTGAGGAAGTCCAATTTATTTTTTCTTTTGCTGCCTGTGCTTTTGGTGTCATATCCAAGAAATCACTGCCGTGACAATGCAATGTCACGAAGTTTTACCCTATGTTTTCTCTTAAGACTTTAATAGCTTCAGTTATTTGTTCAATTTTGAGTTAATTTTGTGTATAGTGCAATGTAAGGACTCAAATTAATTCTTTTACACATAGATTTCCAGTTTTCCTAGCACGATTTGTGGAAAAGACTCTCCTTTCCCCATAGAATGGTCTTAGCACCCTTGTGGAAAATCAATTGACCATATAAGCAAGAGCTTCCATCATATATTTTTTTAATGTTTATTTATTTATTTTGAGAGAGGGAGGATGAACAGGGGAAGGGCAGAGAGAGAGAGAGAGAGAATCCCAAGCAGTTTCCACACCATCAATGCGGAGCCTGATGTGGGACTCAAACTCATGAACTGTGAAATTGTGAACTGAGCTGTAATCAGGACTCAGATGCTTAACTGACTGAATCCCCCACATTCTATTTTAGAGCATTGGTGATTTGGAGAAATTATTCTGATAGCTCTGAAAAGGTTACTACTCAGCTAGAACAGTGAGTAGATTTTCTTGGGTAATACTATTTTTTTCAGTCCACTTAATACTCTGAATGAGATTATCTCTAACAAACTTTTATCCATCTTACTGATACTTAACTTGATGGTACTATCATTTTCCTAATCATGTGAATTTAAATCCTTTATCACCCTGCAAGGTAAACTGTGACTTAAATAAATAATCCGGAATTTCTCAAATGAGCACTTGGAGGGGTCTAGAACTTTTGGAAGGTTGTGGAGCTGCACTGTGGAGGAAAAGGAGTCAATGAGCAGCTAACATCTTGGTCCACAGGGAGTTGGCACCAAATGGCTGCAAGAAAGTATACTCTCTATGATATTAATGTCATGGTGACTCCACATGCCTTTATTCCTTGGGGACATCTTTTGGTCATCCCCAAACCCATGCTTATTGCACTTAAAATTTTTCAAATTGTTTTCAAAGATGTTGTCTCATATGGCCTTCATGACCATCCAATGAAGTAAGTCAGTTAGGTATATATTTAAATTAAATCCCGAGATACACAGAAATTGAGTGATCATGCCCAAAGCTCCCAGCCAGTCAGTGGAGGATGTGGAACATGGGTCCTGACTGCTAATCCTGAGGGTTTCCTTTTACAATATGCAGAGCCAGAGTATGGCATCATACTCTGACTTCAGCTATTTCTAGAAATGGGATATTGGTGGATTAGACACAGTCTTCTCCTCCTTGATCATGGAGAGATGAATGTCAGGCAGAATCATAAATATGTACCCTTCAATGACTGAGTGCAATTTTTCTCACTACATTCCTGTTATAAGTGGCAAGTCAAGAGCTACCAGAAAAACTTTAGCCATGGGGAAGGAAAGACTTTGGGTTCTGAAAGACCTTCTCCCCACAAGGAGAACTCTGGCTTTATAGGGAGATAGCAGGCAATGGGACGGACAGTTATTCTCATGAATCATATCAGATGCCTAAGGCAGAAGGTTCCCCATTTAGAACAGTGCTATCATTTCTAAGATGAACAACCCGAGGTCCAAGGAAGGAGATGATTCCCTCACGGTAGAGGTGGTGACTAAGGCAGAGTTGGCACTACTGCCCTGCCCTGCTGGTCCTAACCCAGAGCCCTTGCCAGGGTAGATTCTTGCTTCATAGCCAACTTCTCTGGCATCTTCATTTCAGCAAATGTGCTACCATTATTTTTAGATATGAATATGAATCCCCAGGCATCTTGAATTTAAAAAAAAAAAAAATATATATATATATATATATATATATATATATATATATATATATGAACGTAGGGGTGCCTAGGTGGCTCAGTTTGGTTGAGCATCTGACTTCAGCTCGGGTCATGATCTTGTGGTTTGTGGGTCCCAGTCCTGCGTTGGGCTCTGTGCTGACAACCCAGAGCCTGGAGCCTGCTTCAGATTCTGTGTCCCCCTTTCTCTACACCCCACCCCTGCTTTTGCTCTGTCTCTCTGTCTTTCAAAAATGAATACACATAAAAGAAATTTTAAAAAATGTGAACATAGACTTGTTCACCAAATTTGAAATTATGAAATTTTTTTTAATAAAAGGAAGTCCTTTAAATCTGAGCAGAATGAGTTTAATGGAAATAGAAGGAAGGGCTGTCTCATTTAACAGACCATCTAATGTGATTAATACATAAATATAATATCAAAACCAGAAGGAACCCCCCAAAAACCTAATATTGATTAATTACTCAATTGATGCATTTAACTTAATTATTCATTGGACAGATTATTATTGAGTGTTAGTATGTGCCAGGCACAGTGTATGGTGCTGCAGATACAATGATGAGCAAATATAAACATGGTTTCATCATCATGAAGCTTATAGCTTGATGGGTATCACAGATATCAACCAGATGAATGCATAATTAAATGTAAAATTCCTGCTCTGATAAGTTCTGTGAAGGAGAAGTATGTGGTGGTGTGAGGGGATTTAACAGAAGAGAGCACCCTGAATTTGTGGGGTTAAAGTATTTCTTGTGGTAGGATGGAGTTGGGGAAAGTCAAGGAGTTGAAAGACCAGTGTAGTTGGAATTCAGAGAGCAGGGGGATGCATGGTATGAAATGAGGCTGTAAGGTGGGTAGGAGATAGAGTGCACAGATATTTTTTTATTGATGATAAGGATTTGGTCTTTTTTCCTAAGAGCATTTAAAAGCCATTGAAGGACTTGGATAGGGCAAGGAGAAGACACGGGAGCCATCATCAGGTTACCATTTTGAAAATATCTCTTTGGCATCAGTGGGGAGGATAGACTGGAATATGGTAAGAGTGGGTACAAGGAGACCACTTAAACACTTGCTGAAGTCTCTCAGTCAGGACACGATGGTGGTTTGCATTAGTGATATGTGGCTATAGAAGAAGGGAAGCAGATATATTTGAGAGATGTTCAGGAGGTAAAATGAAACTAGATTTGGTAATGAATTAAATGTGGAGAGTAAAGGAAAGGGGAGCACCAAGGATGACTCTAAGTCTCTTGAACTGCATAACTGGAGTGATGGCAGTGTCATTTGCTGGTATAGACCTTGGAAGAAGACTAAATCCAATGTAGGGAAGAAGATTTGGTCTTAGATCTCAAAGTAAATTTGAGGCATTTAAAATTACAGAGTCAATTTGTAAGTAGAGGTGGACATATGGTATAGGCCTGGAACTCAAAGGAGAATATTAGCTGGAAACATACAAGTTGGAGTTCATTTATGAATAAGTGGTTACTGATGCCATGAGCATGGATGAGAAAGAAAGTACAGAAATAAAAAGAGAAGGGTGTATGATGAAGTCTTGAATAATACAAATGTTTGATGGCCTGGGTAGAGCAGGTGAGTAGGTGAAGGAGGCAGAGAAGGAGCAGCCAGAGAGGAAGGAGGGGCCATGAAGGTGGATAGTATTTCAGAAGGAAAGCAGTGGGCTTCTGAGTCAAACCTTGCTTGAGGATGATGCAAGATGAGGACTGAAAAGATCCATTGGATTTAATGACATAAAATCACTGAGTAGGCTTGGCGAAAGGTACACTGGTGGAGAGTTAGGAGGGGAAATCACCTGGGAGTGAGATGAAGAATGAGTAGGAGGTGATCAAAACGTGCGAGAGACTCGTGGTTTGTGTGTCAGTTCATGGACTACGCCCTGGGCGAGGAGGCAGAAACAAGTCTCAGAGAAACCTATGATTTACAGTATGACCACGGCCAAACCATTCAACCCTTCCTGGCCTCAATTTCCTTCATCAGTGCCACGGGCCATCACCAGAGCTAATGAGAGATGGAAGAGCTTTGGAAATCAAAGCTTGAGTTATTCCCTTTAAATGTGGTTAAAAAATAGAAAGTTCCTACCGATCTCTTCAAGCGTGGTCTAGGAGATGATGTCAAATGTCCCATGTATCAGCTGGGAACTTATTTATTTATTCCGATGAACTGTATTCTTTGAATAATCCTGAGGCTTATGTGGAAGAGGAGAAAATTCTGGTTTGATTTGTTTATTTTTATTTATTTATTTTAGCAAACACTAGGTGCACTAGAGAGGATTATCTTTCAACAAGTATGACACAGAACTGAAGGAGGCATCCAAAAATCCCTTAGAGTTTTAGAAATGCTGGCAATGTGGGGCACCTGGGTGTCTCAGTAGGTTAAACATCTGATTCTTGATCTCGGCTCTTGATCTCAGGGTTGTGAGTTCCCACCCTGTGTTGGGCTTTGTGCTGGGTGTGAAGCACACTTAAAAAAAAGTGCTGACAATGTGACTCATTCTATATGTTTAATGGTAAATATGATAAACTTATATTTACCTTTTTATTTCTCTATTAACTAAATTTCCCAGATTGCCACAGTGATGAGTAACTGAGGGTTAGGAGACAAAAATGGAAGCTGTGGACACATGCCAGTTGTCTCATATTAGCTGGCCCATAATATAAAAATTCTTGCTAGTAGCCAGGGTTGCCTGGGTGGCTCAGTCAGTTAAGCATCTGACTTCAGCTCAAGTCATGATCTCACGGTTTGAGAGTTTGAGCCTCATGTTAGGCTCTGTGCTGACAGCTCAGAGCCTGGAGACTGCTTCGGGTTCCGTGTCTCTCTCTCTCTCTTTCTGCCCTCCCCCACTCACACTCTGTCTCTCTCTCTCCCTCCCTCTCTCTCAGAAATAAATAAACATAAAAACATTAAAAATTTTTTTCTAGTACCCAAAACCTTACAATGGCCTCCCTCAGAGGAATAGTTCCACAGAAAAATGCAAAGGCTCTAATATTACTATTGACCAGACAATGGATACCCGGTCTTTTCCTCTTGAAGATATTTTTAGGCCCCCAATCAGCGGTATGGTAGACTGAGAGTCCTGTGAGAATCATAGCTAGTGGCTATGATTGATTGACATTCTGTTGTCTTAGACTGGTGAAGGAGATGGGGCTAGCCTGGCCTCTAGAAATCTCCCATTTTATTCTCCATTTTTTTTCTTTTTTTTTTACTGTCTATGTGGTTGTGAGTGAAGAACTCCATGGTCTTAGGGGTTCAGCCTGGATCCCTAAGTCACTGCTTGGCTAGGAGCCTCCATGAGAAACATTCTCATTGGACTGTTGCATGAGCAAGAAATAGATTTTTGTTGTGGCAAGTCATAGAAATTCTTGAGTTGTCATAGTATTTCACCTATTCTGAGTAACACACAGTGAATCTTTAATACAATGTGAGCTGTGCTACAAGTGAAATTTATATAAAGTGTTATAAGAAGAGACAAAGGCCCAATTAATTCTACCTAGGAAGTTTAGGGAAGGGCAGAGAGAGGAGATGATATTTAAGCAGAGTCTTGGCAAACAAAGAGGAGTTTGCCAAGTGGGAAGGATGGGGGCAGTTTAAGTAAGTGGTCCAGTATGGGGTAAAGTCCAAGGGATGTGGGAATACATTCTATGTTCAGAGTGTGTGGCAAAGCTCGACTCTGGGATTTCTGTAGGAGGTAGTTGAAAGAGGATGCCGAGGAGGACAGAGCAAGCTCTAGAGGGCTGCATCACCTCAGTACTTCCAGAAGGCAATGAGGAGCTATCAGGGTTCCGAAGTGGGAAGTAACCCTTAGAAGGATATTCTGGCAACTATGTGGAGTCTGGATGAAGAAGATAGTGTTGAGGCTAGGAGGCCATCTAGAAGGTCGCTTCAGGAATCTAGGGAAGACTCATACAGGTAATGTACGTAAAGCACACTGTACCTCTGGCACTTGGAAATGTTAGTGCCATTTGGCTCTTCTTCCCTGGATGAAGGGAATGGCAGTGGGAATGTGGAGAAGGTAGAGAAGGTAAGCATACAAAAGAGGCATTTTGGAGCTATAAATACTTGATGAATAAACATTGAATAAATGATGCAGGATATTCTGGGAATACTGGATGTCTGAGTGTTAAATGCCCCCCGCGATGAGACAAAAGTTTACCAAGTAAATTTGCCCCATGTCTGCTCCTCCCACCAAAAGCTCTTTAAAATGCAGGCAGCCCCCAGAGGACAGTGCAATGAGCTGCTGCTTTGTGAGCGAAACCAGAACCTACATGGGTATTGAGCAGAAAGGCCAAGTTTCCTCAGGATTCAGAGGCTCCAGATTCATTTACCAGCTGGATCCACTAGTCAAAGATTTCCTATTCCTGTGGATAGGAGGGACGACTTCTCTAGAAGCCTTGCTTGCTGTCTACCTTTAGAGATACTTGAACGTAGTTAGGGAGGGTCAGTAACATAGACACTTTGAATGAGGAACATGGGGTCATACACCCTCAGTTATTCAGAGGGCAGGCAGTTGTTCGGTCTCTGGAAGACTTCATGCATTTGTTCATAGTATCTGTACGCTTGCTGTTAGGCCTCACCTCCTCAGTGAGGGTAGGGATTGATGGTGAGGTGGGTTGGTAGTGAGGACTGGATGGGAAAGAATAAGTTGGCTATTCTTTATAGACAACTATAAAGAAGTTATAGTTGGCTAAAGTTATAGTTATAGTTGGCTAAAAAAAATGGGCCTCTTCAGGTCCACCTGTGTGGCTCAGTTGCTTAAGCATCTGGGACTTTGGCTCAGGTCATGATCTCACCCTTTGTGAGTTTGAGCCCCCCGTTGGGCTCTGTGCTGACAGCGCAGAGCCTAGAGCCTGCTTCAGATTCCGTATTTCCCTCTCTCTTTGCCTCTCCCCTACTCGTGCTCTGTCTCTCTATCTCAAAGATAAATAAACATTAAAAAAAAAGGGGCCTCTTTAAGCTGCTATAACAGAGTGGATAATAACTTGATGGAATTGATAGGAATGTGGTGTGATAGGGGCAGAGAGACCCTGTGATGGATTCGGTGGTCAGTCTAGGCTGGGTAGCGACACAGACTTCATCAAATCTATTCCAAGGCTCTAAGCAGGACTGCGTTTACAATCAGACAGCCGTCCCCAGGAGGAAGCTGTCTGCTCTTTCTAAAAATATCTTGAGATTTCGTTAACAAGTTGTCCCTTTTAATACACACCACTGTCTTACTACCACTCTAGGGAAGGTTTTTTTTTTTTTTTTTTCTTTTCTTCTTTTGTCTAATCTAATTCCTTACAGCTGCATTTTGTTCTGTTTTTCCTTGTAGTTCAGTGGCTATAAAGAGACACTACCCGGCCACCCATACAGCATTCCTTTGTGGCTGACAATGGCACTTGTGAAATGCCACATGCATTAGAAACAGGCACAGATTGTCTGAGGATCCCTGTGCAATGGAGACTCCAGCCGAAATTGCACATAATCACTAACATTCTACCTACTTTAAGGGGGCTGGAAGAGGGGTGCGTAAGAAAAAGCCTCTGCATCATTTCCCAACAGGCACACAGGAGCTATAAATAACTGCAGTGACAGTTCAGGTGGATAAGAGCAGCGTGGGTGCAGGCGTGCTCTGCCTGGGCCAGCTCCCTGCCTCATTTTTTGGCAGGACTGAGTCCTAGAATATTGAATTTGTACCATGGGAGCCTGAGGTCCATATTTCCTTTGTGCACTCCTGGCTTCTGGAAGGGACAGTGGCTTCCTGCTGTAACAACAACTATCGGAGCTGCTTGCATTGGCTGACGTGGCTTGGTTATGGCCTGGAGCTGGTTAATTGGGAGAATGGAGTGGAGTCACTGTGACTTAATCCTACTTTGTTTTACAAAATCCATTCATATAATCAGGCAGCTAGAAAAGATACTTTGACATACATGTGCCGGCTAAAACATTTTACAGATGAGAAAACAGAGGCGCCAAGAGATAAGAGTCACACAAAGTCACCTTGAGATAAGGGTTATCTGGGATGATTTGGTTGCACTTAAGAGAAACCCATTTGGACAAGGTTAGGGTTAAGGCCTCAGGGCAGGAAATACAAAAGGGCTTCAGAAGGGCTAGACCCAGGATCTTACAACCTTCAGAAACTGAGGTTTCTTATTTTCATTCTTTCTTTTTTTCCCCATGGTCTCTCATATTTGCTTCTCTGCTTGTCTGTTTCTACCTCCCTTTTCTCAGCAGACTGAATTCTCCCTGAGCATGATGGGAGATGCCAACCCTGTGCCCTGTGTGCCCTCCCAAGTCAGTGCCCAAAAGAGATGAATGGTGGCCTTGGCTCACCTTGGTGACTCCAAGGACAACTTTCTGGCAGTGAAGATCTGACTGCCCAGCCTGGCTCAGAGGTTTCTCCCTAGTCCAATGAACTGTGGTTAACAGAACAGATACACAATCAGGGTCAGATCCAGGCTTTGACGTTTATACAATTTGGGGAACCTACTTTAAGAATTGATATAAAATTGCCAATACAAAATTAGGTACCAACATGAGTATTTATTTAAGATGAGAAACCACAATAAGTTCCTGGGATCTTGAAGGTTGATGCCCCTTTCTTCTGAGATCCCCAGGCCATTCAGGAATCTCATCCAAGTCAATGGCAACCTTCTTTGGGGTAGACCTCTTTTTTCTTTTTTTTTTTTTTAAGAAAGCCTTCTTACCTGTTCCTATGCCTTCCCAGAACACTGTATGCATGTTTGCTTTACTTACTAGCTGTGAGTAGATCCTGCGATGCAGGACACTGGGCAGAAATCATTGCAAGGGGAGGGGCATGTCCTCTGTAGTCCAGTTCTGACTTTTCTCCACCAGCTATGGCTTGGGCCAGAGTCCTGTGTCTTTCATTAGTGTAGGTGTCACACCTGTAAAGTGGAGGAATAGAAGTGAC
This sequence comes from Panthera onca, assembly GCF_046562875.1. NCBI lineage: Eukaryota > Metazoa > Chordata > Mammalia > Carnivora > Felidae > Panthera > Panthera onca. The sequence goes on from NC_138342.1 coordinate 177,295,808, forward strand.
AGAGCCAGAGGATACAGCTGGCAGTCAATCTACTGTGGTAGTCACCTAGACTGTGATGTGGACAGCGTTTCCTAGAGTTGTGCAACACATACCTGCACATCCATACAAAATGGCTCTAGCGATGACCCACTTGGTACCAAAATGCTAAGTGCAAAATTTGGCCATGAGTTCTCACTGTAGCCAAGGAAACCCAAGATCCCTACCAACCTGGCTGGTGGAGTCATGGTTAAGAGCCAGGGCTTTAGATCAGAGACTCTCAGTGTGAATTGAGGTTGTGCCACTTCTCAGCTATGGGGCCTTTGACAAATTAAATATAGTAAGTATTCAATAAACATTTAGCTAATTGATCATTACTCTTACTGCTCTAGTCTTCTTGTCTTTTTTTTGTTAATTATTTATTTATTTATTTTTAAAGTTTATATATTTTGAGAGAGAGGGTGAGTGCCAATGGGGGAGGGGCAGAGAGAGAGGGAGAGAATCCCAGAGCCCAGTATGGGGCTCAATCTCACGAACCATGAGGAGATGACCTGAGCCAATATCAAGAGTCAGATGCTTTCCCAACTGAGCCACCCTGGCGCCCCACTAGTATTCTTGTCTTAATCGGGGGCTGACCTACGTTTGTGGCTGTAATTCCACATTTCTGGCTCTGACATACATCTTTTGACTTTAGTCTTCTTGCCATTTCAGCTTGTCCTTAGTTATTTATTTGACATAAGAAATCTGATTTCTTTCTCACAAAACTCATCACCAACCTTCCCCATAGCTACTTAATGTCTTTCCATGGAAAATTGTTTTAGCGGTGTTTTGAATGATAAATCTAGAGATAAACTAGCCGTTGAGCATTTGTGAATGAATGGGCCAATCTAAAATATCTCAGGGAATACATTCATTGTAGCAACTGACTGAGGTGTCTGAATCTTGAAACTAATCCAAGGTCCGCTGGGGATTTTTACTTGTCTTTTGGTGAGATTTGCAGACAGGGCCTACTCCAAATATTTCTGAGTCTGTTGTTTGATGCTATTTTGAATTCTCTCACATGTGGAATTTATTCCTATATTTAGCTCTTACACCAGCACCCAGGAGTATTTGAAAATGTTTTCAATTGACCAACTGTAATGTATTAAATCCTTGCATGTGCTTTCCAAAGCACTTAAATCCAGCTGACTCTCCATCTCAGTCCCCATTTCAGCATAATCTCCAGCCTGGGCTGTGCTGACCACACCTTTTGCAAAACTTTGACCAAAGAACAAACCCAGTTCAGGATCACCAGATACCACAGACAGCAGCAGGCCTCTATTAGTGGGTGAGTTGCAAAAATAAAATGTGGATGCCAGAAAGTGAACTCTCTGAAAATTTTAATTGGAGGAATACAGCAGAAATGTACATGATTAAAAGCATTGCCCAGAGTTTGAGCAATATAGGTTTTTGGTTTTTTTTTTTTTTTTGGTTTTTTTTTTTTTTTTTTTTTTTGCCCAAAGCCTTGTCTTTTTGTCCTGATTAAAGAATATCTCTTGTCAAGCAACACAGAGGCAGTGGATCTGATTTCCTTATGCCCGAGCGTGAACAAAAAAAAGCACATCAACCCCCCATTCACTCGTCTTTTCTAACTGTTCAGACAAAGCCTTCTGACTCAGCATTATCCCAGGTTCAGCAAAGAAACAATTGCCCACCCAGGGAACAGGGAGGATGGGCAGAGTCTTACAGTGATGTTCTCTATAGTACAATAATGCTCTCTGACGCTCCCAAACCCTAGAAGATTCAACCCAAATTAAGGACTTTGTTAGCAACAGATTGCCAGAGCCTTTCCTCCCTCTATTTCTTCTGCCTACTTGCAGCAAGCTACATAAAAGGAACTTCTTTCTCCTGCTGCCCACAGATTCCTGTCTCAAAAGCCTTTCCAAGAAATAATCCAATTTTGTCTCAAATGTAAGGGCTTTCATTCTCAGTCCTTTGTACTGTTTATCTTGGTAATTTCTTTCCGGTTTTAGGGTTTTGTTTTTTTTTTTTCCTGCCCCAAGTTAAGCACAGGGCTTTCCACGAGAGGAAGAGTGTACTGGGGTGTGAAACAGACCACTATGTCGGTGCTTTTGCAACCACACTCAGCAGAGGAAAATGTAGTTATTCGAGTTGAAGAGGCAAATTTTCCACAGTTTTAGTGATTAATCACCTCTTAGCTGGGAAAAATAATGGGGGTAGGGTGCCGAATTTTTCGGGAGCCCAAAGACTGAATGAATTGTTAGCAGTTGAGGTGGAAGCCTGGGAAACATGAATATATCTCCATGGTGTCTGTGTGTGGTATACATGTGAAGCATAGAAAGATATAGCTACCTCTGCAAAAATAAACCAGGAAAACATTATACTAAATGCAGTTACATTAGCATCCCAGTTATTAGCTTCTTTAACAAACAGTTCAGGCAAACTCAGGTTTTCTTGGATTCTTTTAAAATATTTTACAGATTTTAATGTCATTCCACAGTATTTGCGAACAAAGCATAGAAACAAATGGTGAAATTCTTAAACATGAATCCAAAAAAGTAAGTACCGTGATGCAACATATACACAATAAAAGCTCTAACTATGACTACTTTATAACTTAAGTTGGTGGCTTGTTGTGCAAATAAAATCTATTTTGAGTTTGTCCTATTAAAAATGGCAAATAGGTCAATAGTGAACTTTCCAGATCTTCAGGCTGGCTCAAATACATTTTGTCAGAATGGAGAATATCTTGGCACGGCTGATAACACAAAGGCCAATGATCCTAGAGGGCTGAGAAAGAACATGGAGAGAGGTTTCAAGTCTGTCTGTTCCAGTCTATGAAAGAAGCATCTGCCCATGAATTTGATCAAAGACTGACATTCACAGAGCAAATTGTTCCTCTTCCTGTTCCCTTCTTGGGAAGCCATTCTGGATACCACCATATGCCTCGGTCTCTGCGTCTAATTGGCCATCAGATCCTGTAGAGCCTATCTCTCAGTGGTTCTGGAATTTTCCCTCTCCTTTCCGCCTCACCTGCCATGGCCTCACACCTAGCCTGTGGCATCCACTTCTTAGCTTGCTGGACCAGCTCTCTCCCACCCTCCCCCTGCATTCCCTGCTCATAGAGTCGTTGCTTTCAATCTCTTCTTGCTCCAGCCAAACAGAGCTTTCTGGAATAGAAAGCTACCTGCCATTTGACTGCTTAAAAACCTTCAGTGGGTTCTGGTTCTTATAAAGATGGATTAAGCACACACCACTCTGTGTCTCCACTAATTGCAGCTAACATCCCTGGAGGAAGTGTATAGAGTTGTTCCTGGAGGACACAGCAAAGTAAAATGATAGTGAGCAGATTGGGGAAAAGAAAACAGAACTTCAAGTACCACAGAACAGCAGATGTAGTCACAGGAAGAACACAACAGAATGGGGTAATTAAAGCTCTGGATTTCTAGCCAGTGGATCAGGAGAGGGGGTGCCTGGGAGCTGAAAAGTTCCATGGAGATCAAAGCAGTGATCCCATAAAGTTGTGTATGAACTCCTGACTCAGCCCTGAACTGCACATGCATAGATCTGACCCCTGACTGCTGAACACAAGTTAACGAGAATTTGGGGGTTGAAGAGATTAGAAAAACCTGCCATGAAAGTTGCCCAGCAAGAAATTCTTGATGGCTCAACAGACAAAGGATTGTTGAGAATAGATATATCTAAAATTTAGTTGGAAGCTTTTTGCCATTTTTAGTGCGACAGACTCAAAAAGTTTTGCTTTGCATAACAAACCATGAGTTTAGGTGGTGGCAAAACCCCTTTACCATCCACCAACCTTCTATAAAAGCTTCTACCACTCAAAGTCCAAGTGTGAGAGGGGAAAGGGAGGAAAAGTGATGATATCTTTATGGCAAAGGTGGTGAACTATCCAATAAATCTCCCGTCTCCTTTCCATAGCAGAGAGCTATTGCTGGTAAGCAGTTGCCCAACCAAGAATACATTTCTCAGCAACTCTTGCGTCTAGGTGGGACCATATGGTTGGCTGGTTTTCACAAGGTTCGGAATGTGAGCAAAAATGATGTGTGTCAATTCCCAGAAGGCAGCTAAAAAGCAGGTGTAACTTCTCTATTCCACTACCCCATCTGCCAACTGGATGTGGAAGTTTCCCTGAGCCTGGAGGAAGGGAAGAATCCTTGATGTGAAGGAAAGCTGTCTGCCAGCCAGAAACATCCACGTTAAACTATTACTTGAGAGAAAAATAAATCCTAAGCAATAGACTTTTTTTCATAGCAGAAGCATTTACCCTAAACATTTGGGTGGGTCAGTGCTACCCAAAGAGAATAGCTTGAGGGTGGGGGAGTGGGTTGCAAGTGTAGCTAAGGGTTCCATGTAAGCTAGAAGGAGCCTTTAAGACAAAGAGCTTTGGAAATATGCGGAAGCTTATGTGGGCATAGGGCTGCCTACTGGACATGGCCCCGGGGGCTGAAGCTAATTTTGTGTAACTCTCCACGGACAGGATGACCTCAGCTGATATCTAGTTCTTCTCTTCCCCTTTTTGACGGCAGGATGCACTACTTTGCATCCCAGAGCTGGCTTAATACCAGCCAGAAGGACTAGTATTCAGAAGGACTCTCTCAAATGGTGCCATAAAGACTGGTGTAAAGTAAAAGATCTTTTCATAAAGTTAATAAGTAATGTCTGATATGTCCATTTTGCTAAGCTTAGACTTTTCTGTGCCACTTTCTTAAAGTGAGGCTCACCAAAAATGGGCAAAAATCCCATTTTAAAAACAAAGATATTAAACCTTCCTTCTTCTCAAACTTCTACCCCAAGAACTGAGGACAGGGATAGATCCAGGGAGATCCACAGCCTTGTCTTTTGCAGCTTGCTTTTATGAAGTGCTGTTTAAGAGTTTCCTTCTCTTTGCCCTTTATGACTGATGTCTTCTTAGTAAATCAATTTTGATGTGGGAATGGTAGACCGGTCCACTGTCCCATGCTCATCCAGGAAGGCACTAACTGTTGGTTCTTGAGGTTTGTGGAGTAAATGGACCTCACATGCCCTGGAACAGAAAAATAGAATGGGTGAGGCCAAGATGCTGGCTTGCCAGCTGGTGACCCTCAGAGAACCTCCCCACACACAGGGATGCACATTGGCGATGCAGGAATGGGCCAGACTGAGCCGTACCCACAGGCCCAGGTCTCCTGGCTTCCTCACAGGCCTGTGCTCAGACTGGCTGACACATGGCCCAGAACATACCCAGGGCCAATAAAGCCTCCGTGTTCTTTTAGTTCCTGAAAGTATTGTCAAGGTTAGCCAACCTCAAACTGCTCACCAGACAGCCTCACCCGAGTAATCATATAGGTGGGCCTAAGAACCCATGGCCCTCCATTTCTAAAGAGCCACACTTCTTCCCATGTAGTGTGACAGGAGATTCCATTCTCCCTCTCTCTCCCTCCCTCTCTCCCTCCCTCCCTCCCTCCCTCTCTCACTCTCTCCCTTTATCCCTCTCTCTCTCCCACTCTGTGAACCTCTTTGTAAGCCTATTCCTTCAGCCTCTTGTTTTCCTTTCCTGTTTGACTTTCGCATCTGGAATGTCTCTGCCTAGGCTCTTGAATGCCCTCATGCCCTGGTGTCCTCCTTGCTTATTCTGGACCCTGCTCTCCTGTCCACCCCATTCATATTCTGTGCCCCTGATTTTTTTTAATGTTTGTTTGTTTGTTTGTTTGTTTATCTATTTAGAGAGAGTGTATGTGAGTAGGGGAGGGGCAGGGAGAGGGAGAGAGAGAATCCCAACCAGGCTCCCTGCTGCCAGCACAGAGCCTGATGCAGAGCTGGATCCCATGACTGCAAGATCATGACCTGAGCTGAAATCAAGAGTCAGATGCTTAACCAACTGAGCCACCTAGGCACCTGTGCTCCTAATTTCTAAAGTGTTAAGTTGTTGACCATGCTGTGTGGTCCACAAACTGGAGCAGAACTTACTGTTGAAATATATACATACATATATTCTTAATGATTAGGAACGAATGAATTTTCAGAATTGTTTTTTGTGCATTTTATGTTCTATTGCAAGTGGCTTAAACTCCACCCCCCCCCCCCCCCCCCCCAAACATCAATCTGGATGTGTGGCCTGGGCCACAAACGTTCCTTTTCCTTTCCTCTCTCGGACCTGGAGTGGGTTGGCTGTTGTGATTGTACAGTTCATTAGCAGGCAAATGGACAGGTGATACTTCCTGCTGGCAGAATAAACAGCTAGAGAGGGCAAATGTAAGGGCTTAGTGCTCGTAAGTTTCACCTTCACAGCCAGCCATACCCTTGTGGTGTCAATAGGTTCTGGTGGTTGGAAGGATATGGAATGGGGAAGACAGAATTCTGTTTCCATCTTCATAGTGGTTGAAAGAAAGAGCTCACCTCTGGCTTCTCATTCCTGTTGGATTCCTGCCCACTGCTTAGGCCCTGGCCCTCTATTCTGAGCATAGGAATGGCTTCTGCAATTTCCCTCAAACCATACTGATGTCCTGGCCCTTGAGTGCTGATCCTGACTCAGCCCTGCTGGGAAGTGAGCAGCCATGTCTGCTGAGCTGCCTGGGGCACCTACCTGTGAGTGCCTCTCCCATGCCAGGGTTAGCCCGTGAACCACAAGGCAGCTTCCTGAGCTGGTGGCTTTGGAACCTAATAAACGAGGGTTCAGGTCCCTGTTATGCCCTCTTTCTCCGCATTAGCTTGTGTAACTTAGAGAGCCATGAACCCTCTCTGGGTTCCAGTGTTTTCCTCTGTTAAATGGGATAATCTGTGCCAACCACCCAGAACAGCGCCTTGTGCCTTACTAGTGGATAGGAAGTTTTTATTTTCTCTCTCTTTGCTTCCACCTGCAACCATAGCCTCTCTTCCTGCCCAACCACCACCATCCCCCCACCCCCCGCCCCAGACATCAATCTGGATGTGTGGCCTGGGCCACAAACGTTCCTTTTCCTTTCCTCTCTCAGAGCTGGAGTGGGTTAGCTGTTATGATTGTACAGTTCATTAGCAGGCAAATGGACAGGTGATACTTCCTGCTGGCAGAATAAACAGCTAGAGAGGGCAAATGTAAGGGCTTAGCACCAGGGTGAAGCAGCTGACTGGGGCCTGGGGGAGGGAAACTAGTTTGAATATAACCTAAAACAGAGGGATGTGCTTGGCATAACCACTGTCTGACAGCTTTCCCAACACTGACACCAAGGGAGGTTGAATGGAGACATGGTTGAACAGGAAGACATTCTGCAACGTGGATACTTTCTAGATACTGTAGGATGGGGAGGGGAGGGGCTTTAGGGACCGGCTATAAATTGGCAGTTGGTGGTAGAAAAGGAGCCTAGAGCACAGAAAACGTGTTTAAGAGAGGGATATTGTACCAACTTCTCAGATTTGCTTGCCAGTTTTGCAACCACCCTTCTTTCAAAAGTAAGAGTCACTCAGCTTCACCCTCTGAAGCTGCTGGAGGAGCAGTGTCTTTGGTAGGACATGCTGAGCTAACCCAGGGGTGTCAGCCCTGCCCACTGTGACATTGGTGCGACCGGCTCCAGCTGGTAACCTCTTTCCTCTGGAGCAGAGACTCTGGCTCCCATATCCTTTCTCTGCTTGGACCCCATCTTCCTGGACCCACATCACTGACCCCGCATATCTGACCACCTGCTCTGTGACTGCCCACCATGGAGATGCCCCTCTTCTGTCTCACAAGACAAACAGGGGAACAGATGGACGGGGCCTGCCCAGAGGCCAGGGACAGCTGTCCCAGCTGCCTTGTCTTGTGCATGTTCCACCACCTGACATTTACTCTGAGCTTCAAAGAGGGGTAGAGGGGGAGAATGGGTGGCGGGAAGAACCCCACAGTAGCTGTGGCCAGACTGAATGTCTTGCCAACCGCCTCCTTTCCGGTTCAGTTGTAGAGACTGACTCCCTTGTCTGCTGAGCCAGGAAATAGGGGTGCAGGACAACGGGACGAGGCATGAGATAAGGGACTATCTTAGAAAACAGAATGTCTACTGTCCCAACTTTCAGTGGTTTGGTCATTTGTTTTTCTTGCCACAATCCTATCAGGAATGTTCCAGGTTATTTGTACGTGTGGATATTTCCCAGGAGACCCAGGGTCCCAGAGTTTAGTAACTTTGGTAGTGCAGACACACTCTAGTGAGGGAATGTTGAAATAAAACATTTGCTTTGCCCAGCCCTTTCTCTCCTAACGTCCTCCCATGACTCCCAGGCAGTTTCTTGTTGGTCACAGTTACCTTTGTCCACAAGCGCCACTGGCCTGGGGCAGCAATCCAGGAATCTGAGTAGAATGAACAGAAGCATGGCATTGGCGTCTGGCTTAGCTCCCAGCAGCAAAACCCCATCCTAGTGGGTGAGGTTCTTGGTGTTTGCTTAGGGGCCTCATGGGTTCCAATGGCAGTTTTCCTGGAGGCTGTTCTCCCTCCCTAGCCCTCTGCTGCTCCCAGCACCCCTCTCTTGGCCTCAGAGCTGCAATGTGCCCACTCCCCTGGGCCTCCCGGATGTGGGGGGTGCTCCTCCTGCCTGATGTTTCTGAGGCGACAGCTGCTTTTAGAGTTTCTCCAGCAGATGTTGTGCTGGATGGGGGAAACTCTTCTTCTTCCCCGGAGCACACCTGAACCCTAAGCCACAAAACCGAATGCCTGTGGGGGAACCAGCCTTTTCCCACCTTTCATCCCCTCCTCCCTTGTTTCTGGCTGAGGTTTCTGGCACAAGCCTCTGAGTGGATGGCCCAGGGAGGACTCAAAAGTCTCTGCGCTTTGTTCTTGCATCACCGTTCCTCCCTCAGAACCGGGGCCAGTGTCCCAGGCCAAGCTTAGGCCCATTGACTCTCAGTGCCTGCAGGTGAAGTGTCTTCCTGTTTGGTCTCTTGCCCCAGAGGCTGAGGACGGCTATAGCTCCCCAGCCACCAGAGGCTCTTTAGATCCTGTGGAAATAAAAGTACGGCTGACCTATCCCCGTGCACCACTTCTCAGTCCCTACAGAAAAAAACTATCAGCATGTTCTTCTTGTTTGGAGAGGTTTCTTGACTCCTTTGGAAACTGGAAAATGTTTTCCTTCTGAATGAAGAAAAGTCATTACCACAGTTAGGGTTGTGTTGTGCAACTTTTTCTTCCTTCTCTCTGCTCTGTCATGTGAAAAAGAAGGATAGGTGGCCAGAAGGATAAGCAAAACAAGCATAATAAAACTCCCCTTTGCTTAGCTTTAGCAGCTGATAGGATACACAGTGGTTACAGTGTCCATAAACCACAGTCCCAAAAGGTTGAGGGCAGCTGGATGGAAATCCCAGAGTCCTCCTTAAAGCCTCGGATGCCATAAGTGTTCAGGTGAGCTAGAAAGGCACATTCTAATCAGATCAGATGGAAAACTGAGATTAAAGAGACTAAGAGTAAAGATTGGTAAGACAGGTAAAAACTTGTTCTTATGTGCTTATTTAAAAAAAAAAATCTCAATCTGCTTGTGTTGTTTCAATATACTCTTTAGTGGAACAATTAATTCCACTGTTTTCACGATCTTATGTTTAAATATTTTAATTCTGTTTGTAAAAGTATAATTGGATAGAAAAGCAAGTGATTATTATTTTCTTCCCTTAACTACTGCAGAACTGCCACGTAAGCCACATGGTCATCAGCAAGGCACTGCTTACGTAGTGCCTGTAAGTCCCAACTGCGGGCAAAGTACCTGAGAGGAAATTGCCAGTTGCTAACAGATGCAGTCCATGTGACTCATCTCCAATTAATAGCATCAGTGTTATTTGGTTTTGCACTATCAGTGTGGTCGGCAAGATGAAAATGACTTTTCTCTCCTACTTCGTTTTACCTTCAAGAAATTAAAATCATATGAGAACAAAATGAACCCAAAGATAGCTAGCATTTATTGAATACTTATTATGTACCTGGAGTGTGTTAGTCACTTTCAGGTAGTATCTCATTTAACTCTTCAAGACCACTGTGAAGTAGGCATTATCATTTCAATTTTGCAGAAGAGAGAGACTAAGAAAATGTGAAGTCATTGCTTAAGGTCAGAGAGCAGACAAATGATGGGGCTCAGATTCTGACCTGCATCTGGCCAGATTCCAGAACCTGGCAGAGTAGCTTTAACAAGCGAGGGAGAATTTTCAGGTTGTGCTTAAATCAAAAGTTGTCCTTTGCCTGCCATAGTTTCTTTCTTTCTTTCTTTCTTTCTTTCTTTCTTTCTTTCTTTCTTTCTTTCTTTCTTTTGTTCTTTCTTTCTTTCTTTCTTTCTTTCTTTCTTTCTTTCTTTCTTTCTTAATGTTTATTTATATTTGACAGAGAGAATACAGGGAGGGGCAGAGAGAGAAGGGGGACAGAGGATCCAAAGTAGGCTTGATGCTGACAGCAGTGAGCCCAATGCAGGGCTTGAACTCATGAACCCCAAGATCATGACCTGAGATGAAGTTGGATGCTTAACCGGCTGAGCCACCCAAGCACCCCTGCCTGCTATAGTTTCTAATGGCTACTTCTTTAAAAAAATTTTTTTTTACGTTTATTTATTTATGTTTGAGAGACAGAGAGAGACAGAGCACAAGCGGGAGATGGGCAGAGAGAAGGAGACACAGAATCCGAAGCAGGCTCCAGGCTCCAAGCTGTCAGCACAGAGCCCCACACAGGGCTCGAACTCATGAACTGCAAAATCATGACCCGAGCCAAAGTGGGATGCTTAACTGACTGAGCCACCCAGGCGCCCCACTAATAGCTACTTCTTAATCAACATTGTACCATTTTTTTTTTAACCATTTGGTAAGATGATTACATTTCCACCCAAATTTAAAGCTTGTTAAATCAGGTTAGAGCCATTTCTGTCCCAGGAATGTCCAAGATGTTGAACAGTTTGATTGTCTTCCCAGGGATTTATCGATCCTGTAAGAAATGTTTTTCTTGATGCCGTCAAGGGGCAGGCCTCATTTTTGCATTGCCATGACTTCTTTAAGTCAACATTTGTAACATGGGAGATTTATGGATTGACTAATATTAGCAAACTTGTATATGTGAGAACATATACATTTTCCAGTGTGAAGAATATTTTTTAGGATTACCAAATTATTTCAACAAAAAGCTGGATACTTTTGATAAAAAGCATTGCCAGCCACAAAAATCTGTACATGATATGGGAAGTTTGTTTGTTACAATATATGTTATACACAGCTTTTGCCAATTTTGTCATTTTTTCAAAAGTTATCTTTCACTTCTCTGATGGTTAGTTTTGTGAGTCAATTCGGCTAAACCATGGTATCAAGTTTTTGGGCAAACATAAGCCTAGATGTTACTGTGAAGGTATTTCTTTTAGATGTGATTAACATTTAAATCAATAGACTTTGAGAAAGCTTCCAAGCAGTTGAACAATTTAAGGAAAAAAGATGGAGACCCCCCCCCCCCACTCCAAGGAATAAGGAATTCTGATCCAGACTACCTTTGGACGAGAGCTACAACGTCAACTCTTCCCTAGGTCTCCAACCTGCTGGCCTACCTTGCAGATTTCAGACTTGCCAGCCTCATAATCCTATGAGTCAATTCCTTAAAATATACCTCTCTCTATACAGACACATTCTATTGGTTCCTTACCTCTGGAGAACCCCAGTAGAGCCTACAGCCAAGTAAAGAATGTATTAAAGAAACACAAAGTTCATTTCTTTGTGTCTAAGCAATAATATTTTGGGTTCAACTGTCCATAATAGATTATTGATGGCACTAGAGTTATTTCCATAGTGGTATTTGCCAAGGGAAATGAAGAAAAAATTTTGTAAATCATTTCATCAAATTTTGGGTAGTAGATTCATTGTGAAAAAGGTATTTCTATTTCTCAAAAAATGTGTTCTCTCAGGACTTGGAAGTCCTATTCAAAAGGAAAATTTGCAAGAAGTTCTTTTCTACCTGCTGACAATATTTGATTTAGAACTACATCAAGACAAGGTTTCTAATGATTAGCTAAAACTCAAAGCCCTAAATTACAGTATAGTATATTTTCAAAAAGGAAACCCTATCTCCCAGTATTTGATGAAGGCACACCACACACACACACACACACACACACACACACACACACAGTACCTCAGAAGTAAATCTACTAAGTACATGAACTCATAAACAGTTTTTCCACAATAGAAAGAAATAGGAAAATAGCGGGTTTTGGAAAAGGAACTCCGCAAGGGGAATGGTAAGAGCCGAGAATTAGTGATTGTGGTGTGGATGTGTAGTCTACCCAGATTTCCTTCAGAGCCCAGGCCATCATATCCCTTTTGATTAGGATTACTGATAAGCCACACATCACCAACTTGGAGCATAAATGATCTCATTCCCAAGTAACATCTCAAAACAGAACAAGAGGTCTAAACCTCCCAGATTAGCAGGAGACCCATCATGCAACACCCCATTCTTAGAACTCCCTCCCATGGCATATTCTAGAATTCTTATATTGTGCCCATATCCAAAGATTAGTGCTAATTATTCTGACTTTGCAACTGGTGCTCAGAACTCTATTTCACCTTTGGAAGGTGCTGCTGCCCTAGTCTTCGAAGAGATGTGGCTTGTTCCCTTTCCCCCTTGGCAACCATCTTGACCAGTTTCAGTACTCTTTCTAAATCTATAAGGTCATGTGTGATGGTTGGCCAAGGGTGAACCTCACAAAGGTGTAAGCTCCCAGTGTTACATCTCTTTAGGGATGCAGCTCTTGCCTTTCGCTTACTCAGCCAATTCCTGGGGAGTGTAAGCCTGTCTTCATGATGACTTACCATTGAGGACAGATTCAGGTGCTGGGGCCTTAAACCCCAGAACCTCCATTCCTCCTCAATGCTTGGCCCTCAGTATTCATATGCCCTTTTCCTCCACATGGTGAATTATTTATTTTTCAGACAACTATTGATATATAACTAACAACCACAAAATGTTGGTGACATACAATACCAGCATTTATTTATTGCTCTTAAATCTACAGATCAACTGTGGTTTGACTGATGTAAGTTGGCTCTGCTGGGTTTAGTTCCAGGATCCAGGTTGGTTTCAGGCCTGCTCCACACAGCTCTCATTCTTTTGGAGTCTGTAAACCACCAGAAGGCATGGCCTTCTCATGCAGAAGTGCAAGATGCAAGCCCAAGTGGGCAAGCATATTTCCAGCTTCCATTGACCAAAGAAAGTCACATGACCATGCCCACAGCAATGGCAAAGGGAAGTATGTTACTCTTATGGGGTGAAGGGTAGGAAGTAAATCTTGACTGAACAAAATTCAAACCAGCACCCCAGGTGACTTCATACAGCCTTTTCCTAATTTCTACCTTGGTGAATGTTACCCTACAGTGTCTGGGAGTCTGGTAATTTTGAATCCTAAAAGAAAAAGGGATCTCAGGTCTCTTCCTAGGAGTCTGCTCTTCTCCTAAGTACAACCTAGGAGATTATTGTGTCTAACCACTCCTCAGCAAATTCTAAGCTCCTTAATACCAACACCCCTGTTGGTTGTAAGCTATGAATCACTAATTGCCTACCACACTGAAGTTCAGGTCTGGTTCAGCAAAGGCCATGCATGAAAAGGGAGTATAGATCAGGAGAGGTATTATCTTGATGATCCAAGATCTTCCTGTTTATTTGAGCAGAGTGTCAAAATATCCAATTATTTTACCACTTTGCTGCTCACCCACCAAAAATATATTTTTTATTTGTTTCTGTGCTGGTTAATTCATATGGAGTTGAACTAATTATAGAGGAATAAAAATTATGGCAACTTAACCATGTTCATTATCTGACTGTTTGCCGGCCATGATGTTTGGAGAGTTGACGAATGTAAAAGATGTAAAAGATGACTTTTAAACTGTATAGCATTATTATATTTAATTTTCTGTGATTAAGCTAGAGATTAATGAGTACATAGTTATTCCCTGTGGTTACCAAGAGTCTATCACTGATTTAATTTAAATTTGGAAAGATTGAGCAGAGTAAGACATTACTTAGATGCATGACTACAACAATTCATTTGGCTTAGTTAATTCTGAAGACTGATATTTGCTGGCAAATAATTAGATGATTTATACAAATCTGTTGTCTTTGTGTGGTAAATTTGATAAGTAAATGGTAATGTCTTTAGCCAGTAAGTTAATCACATGTGATACATTACCAATTCCAGTCCTTTGTAATTTGGGATGACTTTCCTCCATAACTGTGGGTGGAACACCTGAGAAAGGCCAAAAAGGATTGGATGGCATGAGATGGTAGGGAGTGGGAGATAGCCCTATCTTGTTTCTTTCTTAACTGCCAAATCAAGATTCAATGAGTGCTCAGTTTTTTGGGCTTTCATCTCCACATAGGGTGGATGGCACACGACACAGGGGTAAAATCGAAAACTTGGTGTTAGAGACTGTGATGTTTGCTCTCATGACATGGCTTCTTATTTCTTTGTTTTAAGTGAATCACATAACCTAGTCAATCCTCAGTTTTGCCTCTGTAATAGAGTAAAACGTTGGTTTGTGAGCATAATTCATTCCGGAAACATGTGCTTGTATATCAAAGTAAATTTCAAGAACCATTGGCTCAGTTGTGATCATGTGACATTTGGCGTCACATACTACTCATACTGCAAGACATCACTCACTTTTCAAGTTCAAATGTACTAGAAATGTTTGCTTATCTTGCAGAACACTCGCAGAACCAGTTACTTGCAATCCAAGGTTTTACTGTATATCTGAAATGAGGTAATATAGCTGAAAGTATTTTGGAAAAAGTAAGGGGCTATGCAGGTATTTATTTTTGTCATTTTTGAGATTAACACCCACAGGAAGTTTTTCTTCAATTACAGTTTTCAAAGGAATGAATGCATTTACCTTATTTTGTTTCTTTTGTATTTGATAGTAATATTAAAATGGGAAACCTGGGAAATGTATGGTAGTTTATTAATATCAAAGCATTTCCCCCCACCTGCCCCCACACTTCTTGCTTGTTTATGTTAAATATATTTTGGTCATGACTTATTCTTTCTTCAGTCTTGGATGGCATAATTTAGTTTCTTTGATAACACAAATATTTCATGCCTCCATGGAAGGGGGCCGTGAGTCAGCCTCACCCGCACTTTCTCCATGTTGATTACTTGACTGGGGGCTGGCCTCAGTGCCATGTTACCTACAGTTCATCATGGTGGCCAATGACTTCTCCTGGGTTTGACAGTTGCATCTTCTATCCCCCCTCAGCAGTACTTCCCAGGAGTTGGGTCTCACCTGTGCCTTAGTTTTCAAATCTGAGTCTGTGATTAAGTTCCTGCTTGGTCTGACACTTAAGTTAGGAGCTCCTCTCACTCCTCCTCCTCAGAGCCTATCTGTGCACTGGTCTAGGTCACCTGTGAGTTGACCTGTTAAGTACTGTATATCCACTTTTGCACACTTCAAAAGATCTTATTATTTTAAGGGGTGGTGCTAGATTTTCTCCTAGGGAGAGAAATATCTTTGTTAAGGGAAAATTCCTTGATAAATTACTTGGAATAGCAGATAGAAAGGGGAGAGACAAATGTCACCAGGAGCCCAAGAAACAAAAGAGTGTAGGTAAGCTGGTCTGTATAAGGTGCTGGTGGGGTGGTGGGCAGAGGAGAGAGGGGGAGGAGGGGCCACGGCTAAATTTCTGGCTGGTGTGTGCATTGATGAGGAACCCCAGAGGCAGGTGACTTTGTGTTCTTTTTTATGCAGTGTTATGAGTTTTCCCTCAAGTCAGACCCATGAAGTTTACTGAACAGATAACTGTTGTTTGTGAGTGAGTACAGTTTTCTTACAGAAATCAAGGAAGGACAGTTTTACAAACAGAGGCAACACCACATCTATCCTTAAGGTCTAAGCAGAAACAGATGCCCACTCAAACTAGGTAATAGAGAAGAGTTTAAGAAAAGGAATGGGCAGAATGAAGGGAAATTGACACTGGATGGTGGCAGACCCTGGAACTAGCAACAGTGGGGAGCAGTTTTCACCCCAAAGCCTAAAGGCGTAAGGGGAGGGAGCAATTCCTAGAACCAGAAGGTTGTAGCTGGAGCTATAGGTTAGCAGCCCCTGGGAGAGGGCTCCCCAAGGAGGAGGGGGAATAACTGTCCTGACCTCGTCCTTCTCTCACTCTCTGATCTCCTGCTAACCACTCCCATTGGCCAAACCCAACTGGAAGCCAAAGGACAAGGGAGCCTATTGATGTTGCCCGTGCATGTCAGATATGCAGGACAAGGGACAGATGCAGAATCAGGGAACATTGATCTGGAGGGACTGTTAAAGAGTATCTAGTATGCCTAATGGAAGCAGGGGGCCCCTGAAACCTGAGAACCTCTTAGGAATTCCTACAATATTTGGGATGGCTTTCATGCTCAATGGGATAGGGTTCAAACCAAAATTATTTAGTTCTAGTGGGGTTGGGAAAACCCCAGGTGAGCTTGAGTTAGGAAAGTGTTAAGGGGCACCTGGGTGGCTCAGTCAGTTAAATGTCCGACTTCAGCCCAGGTCATGATCTCACGGTTTGTGGGTCTGAGCCCTGGGTCAGGTTTTGTGCTGACAGCTCAGAGCCTGGAGCCTGCTTCAGATTCTGTGTCTCCCTTTCTCTCTGTCCCTCCTCTGCTCACATTCTGTCTCTCTCTGTCTCTCAAAAATAAATAAATGTTTTAAGAAAATAAAAATAAAGGAAGTGTTAAAACTCCAATTTCCCATCTATTGGCTTTGCCTAAAACACCATTTCTTCTTGAAACCCCTGCCCCTGAGAGTTTTCTTAAGCTGTGGCTGGAATTTTCTCTACCCCTTGGTCTCCATGCTGTGTTGGGCCTTCATTAACAGTCAAGCCCACCTCCCAATACTGATTCTTAAAAGCTGGTACATCGAGTGCCCTTTCCTGGCCCTTAGCCTCTGAACTTGTTATGGCTGAACAGCCAACTGTTCCTTACAGGTCCTAAGATATGACCTTCTGGGTCCCTCATAAACTTTCATCATCCTGCCTGCCCCTGGACCATATTCATATGCATCATCCATCTAGATGCCTGTTTATCTTTTCAGTTCTATGGCCAGTATTTGTATACTAAATAAATATGCCCACACCTGTTCTATCAATACCCATCAGAAGTACAGGTAAAACATCTTATCTGACAGTAACCTTCAGAGGCATGTAGGCTTTCCCATGCAAGTGGGTATTTTAAAGTTGACTTGGTTGATTTCAGAGTTGCTATTAATGTTTGTTTGTTTATTTATTTTTGAGAGAGAGAGAGAAGCGAGAAGCGAGCACAAGCTGGGGAGGGACAGATAGAGAGGGAGAGAGAAATCCCAAACTGGCTCCCAGTTGTCAGCACAGAGCTGGATGCGGGGCTCAAACTCATGAACTGCCGAGATCATGACCTGAGTTGAAGTGGAACATTTAACTGACTGAGCCACCCAGGTGCCCTGCCATTAATATTTTTAAAGAACTCAGACATTTGTGTTCCATAACCAGTTTGCTTTGTAGAAACCTAAGAGGAAGTTTCTATTTTCATAAGAAATGTGTTGTTTTGAATGAGGATTTAATTGTCATCCAAATTTTGCTCTTTGGGGTTAATTATTGAAAGTTGCACATTTCCCTCTGCCCATAAAAATCCTGCTCTAATCTTTTTTTTTCTTTTTTTCTTTTTTCTTTTTTTTTCTTCTGAGCAAATTGAATGCTGTTGATTTCACCTTAGCATTGTTGAGCAGAACCACAATGGTATTTTGCTTGAAGCTTGTCTGTTCTGGCATCAGCTTACATAAGCAGAAAAACCTGTGGTTCAAACACAGTACAAAGGCAAATGGTGGGCATCTGCTTTTAACAGGGATGTGGTGCAAGGTTCTGAAGCTTGGATTTTTGAGTATAGAAGAGCCTGGCCTCACTACTTACTATCTGGGTGGCCAGAGGAAACTCAGCTGTAAATGGGAGGCTAGTATCTATTTAGTGGGTTTGTTGTGGGGTCTAAATGGTCCAGTATGTTCATGACACATGTAAGTGGCTATAATGTGGTGGCTGCCCAATATATATTTGGGTACAAATATATAAAATCTATTCAAAGGCCCATAAAGATAGGTATACCTTCTGTACTATTTCTTAAGGAAGCTCACACTGTTGGCCATTCCAGATTTTTGGAAATGAATTTGGAAGCCCCCTGTTGTTCATTCCTGCAAAGGCATGGAATGTTCTCTGTCTCTACTGCGCTTCCATGCCTCCTTGATTTTCCTCAGGAAATCCTGACAATCTGAAATGCTCTTTACCAAATCTGTGTGCTTGGTTGCCTCCAACTTTGACCTTCATGGTTTAGCTTTCATATCTCTTAATGGCAGCTTTCCCCGACACCTCTGGGAAGAACTCAGGACTCCTTCCTTTTCTGGTGACCCTTCCCATACCTCTGCCAGAGCAGTAGTCAAGCACTGGTAAAGGTGTGCATCTTCCCTCACCCACTGAGGAGCAGCGACCATAGCTGATTTGCCTTTGTATCTCCAGTGCTTGACCCACTTCTGGCAAAGGATAGGTGCTCAGTAGGTGGGTGTTGGTTTAATGAGTGAGTGAGCAAGTAGATGAATGAATGAACAATTCTTTCCCTTTGATTAACATAGAATGAAGTTTGATTTGCAAGTAGGAAAGGGAAATGCATAGTTGAGGTAAATCCATATGGATTTTTAGTACCGTGAATCTAAAGAAGAGAACATATGTGGAAGTACATAAAATAATCCCAGCAACCAAAAATGCATTCAGCAATCATTAGTCATTACACTCTAGGACTAAGTATATATTATAGAGATTATATTGGTGCTCAGGCAGAGATGGAGCACACTTCATTTAAATTTGGGAGGAGCTGAGACGAAGGATAATCAGATTTTCCCAGGTTCAAGGCCTAAGGTCCCAAAGGAGGAATTATTCCAAAAATGGGAATAGAGAGGAAAGTGTGAGTCTATAGGATCTTAGACACCTGCTGCCTCCATCCTGAAGGGGAAGGAAATATTGTGGAGTGCTCAATACGTGCTAGGTGGTATAAATGTTATCTCATGTACACAGCCATATTATGAGGTACAATGACAACTTCACAGAAGTCACAAAGTTGGTTCTCTAAAAATCCAAAGCCCAAGTTCTCTTGAGGCCAGTATGGTGCCTCCAGGACATGTGTGGGCCTGCATGTGTGTGCTGGGGGTAGAGGATGGCTCCCATCAGGTGACTTCTTTTAGAGACGCAGCATTTTCGTTAATCAATGAGGAAGACACAGTCTCCTTCCTTTGGTGACAAAGAGCAGCATGGTGTCTCTTAGCCCTGTAACTATTCCCTAAACCTCAATGAAAAGGTCGTTCTGGGTGGTGAGGCAGCCTGAGGATGGAAGGTGGGCTGGCTCCAGCGGCTGTTAGGGGGGCCACATGGAATCCCAGTAAATAATTCAGTATATATTATTTCAGAAATTCTCAAACCCTCCTGATCCCCACAGGCTGCCTTTCTGGCTAATCTTCCATTCCAATACACACACACACACACACACACACACACACACACACACACACACAGAGCTCTTGTGTCTGGCTGCTATAAGTCTGTGAATATCCCTGCATCCTATTTAAAAATTTTTTAAGGTTTATTTATTTCTGACAGAGAGAGAGAGAGAGAGAGAGAGAGAGAGAGAGAGATTGAGAGAGTGCGAGTGTGAGCTAGGGAGGGGCAGAGAGAGAGGGAGACACAGAATCTGAAGCAGGCTCCAGGCTCTGAGCTGTCAGCACAGAGTCTGACGTGAGGCTCGAACTCACGAATTGTGAGATCATGACCTGAGCTGAAGTTGGACACTTAACCAACTGAGCCACCTAGGCGCCCCCCCCCCCCCCCCCCCGCATCCTATTTAAAATGAGTCAGGGTTTATCTCTGCTTTTCACCTAATCCTGAAGCAGCTCACTCAGGGGGCACTTTTCTCTCTTGATAGGGAGAGAGAGCGAGAGGTCTGTGAACTGGACAAGAAGCTTTCAAGCCATTCAGGAATCAGGTAATGGGATTTTTTGAAATAGGTCTGTGCAGAGAGAATAGATGTGTTTAGAAGTTCATGATGGACCTACAGTGTGAGAACCCGGCAATTAATTTACTTCTTATTTGGATGCCTGGCCTATCAACTCTCCTTGCAGCTCATCTATACATTTTTCTGTCAGCCAGAACTAATCCATTACTGCATGTAGAAGGTTTCAGTGTCCCTTGCAAATGCAAAAGCCTGCCTGACACAGAGCACATAAGCTCCTCTCAAGTCCCTGGGAGGGACCCTGACTTGGCTGTACCCTTGGGTAACTGACAACTGCCTTCTGGACATTTCTCATCTAAATCCCAAGGCAAGAATGGAACTGGCAAGGGAGTAGATGGGAAATAGCTACAGTTGTTGGCTTTCTTGGGCCCTGCACCCATGGAGAAGGATTCCTATAATTGCTAAGTTTCTTGACAACTTTTCTCTTCTCTTGGGGGCATTGGAAGCAGCCCAGGGAGACTCCTAAAACCATAAGCCCACTGAGGAAATATAGGCATGTCCCTGAAGGGACTGCCATGACCCAGCCACTGCCTGGGAAGCTCCTTGTGCTATCTGTTGGCCCGCCACTTGGATTCTGCCCCTTGAGCTACTGCCCCACATGAGACCACACAGGCTGTGCACACAGAAGCACCTCTGCAGTTGTGCACTGTGGTTCCCCCACAGAGGGGACAAGTGCCACTGCCACAGCCATGAGTTTGCTGACAACTACAAGCCAGGATGCACCTCCCCCCAGCTAGGGCCATTTCCTGTACCTCCAGCCCCCACACACTTGAGGCGAGGGTGCTAAGTAAAGTAGCCTCTTTGTGGTTCTTCCGGCCGAGACCCAGTCCATAAGGCCCTATGAAGCAACCAGAATGGAAACTTGAAGCTGGCAGGCATGGAAGAATCACAGGTCAAGATCGAGTTACCAGCCCAGTTTGGAAATTTTGTGACTGAGGCCCAAGGAAGGGAAGAGAAAGGAGATTAGCTTAAGTTAGGCAATCAATGTTGGGAACACATGAGGTCAAAGGGAGAGTTAGGATAACTACCGGGTTGAATGGAGATCTGTCTTCAGAGAAAAGGATGTGTCATTGTAGGCTTTTAATTATCCGGTGGTCCTTCTTCATCTGACCTTGCCCCTTAGGACTTGGACCTATAGCTTCTCCATGAGGTTCTGGCAAAAGAAACCCAAATGGGCCCCCATATATCTCTGAGAGCACTTCAACTCTTTTTGGAAGCACGTTGCCTTTTTCAAGAAGAATGGGGTGCAGTCTTGGGTGGAATCACAAGTCACAGGGTTGGAAGGTACCACCTTAAAGATCATCTGCTCCAACTATCCATCTGAATATTGAAGTCCACTTTGCTTGCTAAGTGGTCATTCAGTCTGAGGTTGAAGGTATTCCTTCCTGAGGTTGGCTATTCCATCTTATTCAACCCATCACCTTACAGCTCCTTATATTGAGCTGCGATCTATCTTGTTATAGCTTCCAACTATTAATGGTAGTACTACCTACCTCTAGGAGCCAGACAAAAGTCTAATTCCTCTTATCCCTGGTCAACAAACATGTTTTTGAGAATCTATTACATGCTGAGACAAAGAAAGTAAGGCACAGTCTCTGTCCTCACAGAGCTTACAATCCTGTGGGAGGAAATTAATATAAAGATACATTTCTACCATATTAGAAACATGTAGAAACTTGCACACCGTGATATAAAAGTTCAGAGGATGGGGCCTAACCAGTCTGGATGGGGAGTCTTCTAAATATGAATACAACCCATGCCCTCCCTCCTCCTCCCAGGTCATTACTTTCCTCCTATGCTGTGGTTTAAGACCTGTCTGCATTCCCTCACTCTCTTCTGAACCAGTCATGTTGATCTGAATCCCCTTGAAAGATGGCACCCAGAGAACCAGATGCAGCCCTCTGGGTGTGCTCTGACCAGGGCAAAAGAGAATATGCCAACCTGTTCATTCTAAATCCTAAGTTCATGTATGGAGCTTAGGACTGAATTTCTGGTTGGCACCACAGTACCTGAGCCCCCTGGGCACTTTTCACAGGAACCGCTACTTCACTATATCCACCCCCCACCTTGTGTTTGTGCCATTGATCCTTGGGCTCAGAGTCAGGACCTCATTTTGATCCCTATTAGATATCTTCTCGTTACATTCATCTCTTCATTTCATCCTGTCAAGATCAGCTTACGGCATGATTCTGTCATCAAAATATTAGCTGTAATTTATGCACAGATGGGATGAGCTGGCCTTTTCTATGTTTATCAATGTCAGCAGGTCTTAACATTTCTTTGACTCCAGTATCTGAGGGGTATGATACTCTCCCATCAAGAACACTGTCCTATTTCTCAAAGCATAGGTGTATAGGGGGGTGAGGAGCAGGACCACTTAAATATTAGGGGGCAGGATATATGTGAGTTGAAGGCCCACCATCTTCCTCTCTGACCTCCACTGATAATTCTGGTTAGTCACTTACAGTTGCTCAAAGTACAATAATGATTATTTTGAAAATACAGTGATATGTGACTACTTCACTCCAGTGTGGCCTCCATCTACTGACACACACACACACACACACACACACACACACACGTGTGCGCGCACACACACACATGCACACACACACACGCTCCACCCTTCTCCACATTTCTTTCATGTGGAATTCAAAATTCAGAATTCAGTACTGATAACTGCTTCTGAAATTTAGCATTTAAAATACCCAGAAGATGGGTCTCCCTCTCTCTCTGAACCTCCCCCGTTCATGCTCTGTCTCTCTCTCTGTCTCAAAAATAAATAAACGTTAAAAAAAAGAAATTAAAATACCCAGAAGAAGTACAAATTTGGAAAGAGAGCTGAGCCCTCCTATTAGCTCCATATCCCAGCACTGCACCCAGCTCTTTCCACAGCCCAAACAGCATGTGTAGGTAATTATATAACTTCAACATAATATAATAGATTTTCCTATTAGAGTTATTTTTCCTGACGTACCCATTTCCTTGAGACTTTTTCTGGTTTGGTTTATTACTCCTATTTCTTTTACTCAACTGTATGGTAGCCTTTTTCATTTCCTCTGAAAAGTCAATAAAAATGTAATTACAAAAAAGTTCTGGGAGAAAAGGCTATCATCCATTTCATTGTCTGAGTTGCTTAAGAAATGTTTATTTGTGGACCGGGAATTTCTTATTTGCATTGGCTCTGCCTTTGCGTAAATATCCACTGTAAAGCAAAAATCTCTTTCCTGAGCTGGTGAGCCTCGGAGGCCTTTGAAATGAAGGCTGCATGGCAGATGCTGGACAGGTGGCCAAGGTGCCTGAAATTAACCCTTTCAGGCAATGGGTTTCATATTTATCAGATGCCCACTTGAAAAACAGATGATGGTCCAATATTATAGAGATATGCCACACATTTTTTTTTTTAAAAAAGGAAAGCAAAAACCGAAGAAGGAGGCTTGTTTAACCAGATAAATCTTTCTTTATTATCCACAACATTTGAAATAACGTCATGGGTCTAAATGCCGCAGGAATTACAGAACTGTGGATGTTGTGTTCAATTAAAAAAAATGCCCTTGAGGAATTTAAAATCTGGTTAAGAAAATCATTATATTAAAAAAAGTTTTCTGTTTATAAAGATGACATATGTTTATTGTGGGAAACTTTGAAAATATATAAAAATATAAGGAGGAAAATTTAAATCACCCATATGCTACCACCCAGAGATAATCACCATTAACATTTGGTATAGTTTCTTTTTTTTAACGTGTATGTGTTTAAATTTCTTTTACAAAGTCAGGATCATATTATACACATTTAAATGTGCCTTTTCATCTACTCTACTGATAACATTC
Source organism: Panthera onca (assembly GCF_046562875.1). Classification (NCBI taxonomy): domain Eukaryota; kingdom Metazoa; phylum Chordata; class Mammalia; order Carnivora; family Felidae; genus Panthera; species Panthera onca. The sequence continues at coordinate 177,319,621 of NC_138342.1, forward strand.
CCAAAGTCATGAAATAATATTTAAAATTATCTGATGAATGTGAGGTATTCCATCACTCGGATGCACAATAATTAATTTAACAAATCCTTTTTGGGCATTATGTGGATGGAAACCATTGGCTATTACAAATAATATTCAGTGTATATATATTTCTGTGCATACATTTTGGGGCACATCTATAAAAATCTCCCAAGGAGAATTTCCTAGATGTAGACTTAATGGATGGAAAAATATTGACATATTAAAGGATTAAAAAATTACACATGCAGGGTTAGAGCCAGTATGTTTCTTTCTCTTCAAATGCTTCCTCTGTAACCAATCCTGGGTGTTATTGTTTTAAAAATGCTTTTCAATTTGGTGGTTAAAAGTGTCTTGTAATTTTTGTTTCTTTGCTTAGTAGAGAGGTTGAACATGGTTTCTTATTAATTGGTCATTTCTGTTTCTTCTTTTATAAATTGTGTTTTTGTGTCTTTACTTTCTTGTTCTCATAGGGTGTTCATAATTTTCTTATTGATTTTAAAAGGTCTGTGTGTATCAATATTATTATTCCTTTATGTGTCACGTAGGTTGAAGATATTTTATCTGGTTTGTCTATTTCTTTTAAAAGCTTTTGTTTTAGGGGTGCCTCTATGGCTCAGTCGGTTAAGCGTCTGACTTCGGCTCAGGTCATGGCTCGTGAGTTCAAGCCCAGCATTGGGCTCTGTGCTGACAGCTTGGAGCCTGGAGTCCGCTTCGGATTCTGTGTCTCCCTCTCTCTCTGCCCCTGCCCTGCTCACACTCTGTCTCTGTCTCTCAAAAAGTGAATAAACGTTAAAAAAAAAGTTAAAAGCTTATGTAATTTTCCATTTTTATGTCATCACTACTATCAATTCTTTTCCTTTGAGATTCCTTCTCCTCTTTTGTGTTATTAATGGCTTTGCCACTCCAAGATTGATGAAGTTTTAATTTATCTTGTTCTGTTATTGTTTCTCATTCTCTCTTATACATAGAACTCTTTACTTGGAATGTATTCTATGGTATCATACAAAGAGTATTGTTTTATCTTCATTTCAAATGATTCACCCAGTTTGTCATCACAAGCCTTAATTTTTTTCCCCTGGCTAGATTGAAATAGTCTCTTAATCACAAATTAAACTCATGTGTATAGTTAAGCCTGTGTTTTGTTTTTTTCTTTTCTGTTCCACTGACCTGCCAGTCTACTAAAATCATTCCACTCTATTTTTTGTAGCCAAACATTCTTTTTAAAAAAGCATTATTATTTTTTTAATTTTATATTTTATTTTTTAAAATTTACATCCAAATTAGTTAGCATAGAAATGTAGCTAAATATTCTAATGGGCCTATGGGCCCATTTTCTTATAATTCTTGTGTTTCAGAATTTTCTTATTTAATCTACCATATAGTCTTCCAAATAAACTTTACATTGTTTTGTTAAAATATTACATTTGTAATTTGATTAAAATGTTATTAAATCAGACTTGGGAAGAATTGAGTAAAACTTTGAGAGACTTTTGGACGAAATTGACAGACCAAACAGACACATCTATTTCCACCATTTTTTTAATTTTTAAGTTTTATTTTAGAGAGAGTGTGTGTGTACAGGGGAGAGAGGCAGAGGGAGAGAATCTTAAGCAGACTTCATGCTCAGCATGGAGCCCAATGCGGGGCTCTAACCTGAGTTGAAATCAAGACTCAGACATTCAACTGACTGAGCCACCCAGTCACCCCTATTTTCACTTTTGATGCCTCAATACACGATGATAGAATAATAGTAAAATTAGAGCCTAGAGCAATTCAGGTGATGGAAAGGGGAATCCAAAGACATGAAATTGCACTAAATTCCTGCAGGATGGGAAGCAGAAGGAGGCTACAGCCTCACTATGTGTCAAGGATGGAAGTAACATGGCCTGGAGAAACCCTGGACCAGGAAAGGGCAAATATGTCAGAGAGTGGGGTAGGAACTGGGGCTGAAAACAGGATTAGCTGAAGTTCTTCTGTGGAACACAGATAGCTCCTGCGTCCTTCCCAAAACTCCACAGGGGAAAAGCCTGAGGCCACTTGCTTATACCTGGGGGCCATAGGAGCTTCTTTTCCCCACAGATTGTCTGGGGAAGGTGGTGTGGCTGTGTGGGTGCTAGCAGGTTGTTTCTGAAATATTCTGTTTCTTGTGATGACTCTTTCCAATTGTTATCATCTTGATGTCCTTTTGAGGGCTATGGTCTACTTCTTCTTTGTTGCAGAATCCTTTCCTTGACTAAAATTGATTTTTATGTTTTTCCCTCCAGAAGAAGGTGGGTAAATGATCCCCATCTGTTTACTGTCAGACACTCCTTTCATTTCTTACATATGAGAGATGGTTGATATAAATGTATATTATTACCAGCTCTTACTCTTTATAGTAAGAGTTTCTGCTGACATCTCCCCCGCTAACTTCTCCAAGGCTCCTCTCTGACTTGTGAGGGAAAGATGTGAGGACGTCTTTCTTTGGTTTGGCTCTATACCTGCACTATGTCTGATGGGTAAGCCAACAACATTGTAGTCATATATAGCTTCTGGCATGTACATAGCATCTATTCCTAGGTTCCAGTCCCAATAAAAATTTCTTCCTATTTTTATATTCCCTTTCTTCATTTTATTGGAGCCTAGAAAGCAGACTGGCAGACATCTGGGATCTTCTCTTTTTATCTGGCATTGTGAGATCATTATTTTTTATTCACCCATATCTTCAAATTATGCAAGAATTTCCAAATGAGTGGGAAAGGTCACCGTGAGCTGGGATGGATGGACACAGGACATCACAAGCTAAGTCATATCCAAGTGAGGACTTGCAGGATGGATGGGATCCAAATGGGTAGAGCAGATTACGGAGGAGATTCTTGAGCTGGGCAAAAGCATAGAAATGCAAATGCACCAGCTGGAGTCTGAGCACAGCAAAGAGAAAGGTTTTGTTTCTGAGGCCACTCACAGAGGGCATTCATGGTAGATTAGTTTGGAAAGGCAGGTAGGGACCAACGATCATGGGTCCTGAACATCAAGGAAGGGGGATTGTTTTGTGTTCTATAAATCACAGAGCAGAGATTTCACTTGTTGAAAGATGTGTTCCAGAAAGACTGGGAGAAGTCTACAAAGGGAAGAACCTGTCTTACTGCTTATAGGGAGGGCCAGGTCAGGGCACCTGCTGGAGACCTGGCCCCTGCATGTTGTGGTGTTTGTAATCCATTTCTTAAATGAATGTATCAGCCAGTGTACAAACACACAGTGCAAGACAGGAAAACATAGACCTTTTAGAACAAAAAGATGAAGCATTTAAGAAGTATGTGGTGGATATGGGGTGCCTGGGTGGCTCAGTTGGCTAAGCGTCAGATACTTGATCTTGGCTCAGGTCATGATCTCATGGTTCATGAGTTTGAGCCCCATGTAGGCTCTGCACTGACAGCCTGGAGCCTGCTTGGGATTTTCTCTTTCTCTCTCTCTCTACCCCTCTCACTCTCACTGTCTCTGTCTCTGTCTCTCTCAAAATAATTAAAAACTTAATAAAGGAAACTGTTAGGTCTGGATCTCAAGAATTCTACTGCTGGTTTGGGGATGAAGGAGAGGTTGCTTACAGAGCAGCATGGAGCATGTTGCCCTAGTGTTCAGAGGCAGAAGAAGGGGCAGATGGCAGTCACAGACATCGCCCTCTGCCCAGAGGAGCGAGGAGAGAGTGCAGTGAAGGGAACTGTGGCTGCACCGAGGGAGGGCATCCAGTGAGACAAGAGTTCTAAGACTCACTGGCCAGCTTTGATGCCACAATGTCTCAAGGAAGCGATGGGGCAAACTGGCATCATTGACCAAGCATGCCCACATTAGCCTGCGGCTTGGCTTGCGTTCAGGGTAAATAGAAACATGAGAAGCCGGTACAGCTATTTCCGTTTGCCTTTATTGAGTTTATTAGGGCAGATGCAAAAGCCAAAATCACAAAGTAGAAGGAACAGTCACACCTCAAGGGGATAATTTTGGTGTTTTCCTGTATCTGAAGAGTGACCTTTAGCAGCAAGCATGTGCCCAAGTAATACAAGTACTTTTTCTTTAAAAAATAAGAAAATGTACTGATGTTTTTCTTATCATATGCACAATATATATGCACTGTGGAAAATATAGTTAAAGAAAAATCATATTATTTTCACCACCCTCAAATATCAGCATATTGGTATATTTTATTCTTTATAAATATGTATATATAAACATATAAATATCAAAAACATATATCCATATATTGATATGTTAATATATTCATATTTTAAATATATAATAAATAAAACAAATATTTAAATATATGAATATATTTTATAAATTTAAATATGATATATTCATATATATTTATAATATAATATTATTTAAATATTTATAAATATATGAACACATAAGTATATATACACAGACACATGAACACTATACAAATAGGATTCCAGTGCACATTCTGATTGGTAACCTGAAACAGTATACATTCAAGGATTCTGAGAATATGATCTCTCTTTGGTAAAACCAATAAAAATAGAATATGTTTTCAAAAAACACTTTTCTGCAAAGATAATAATTGCCGTATACTAAAATATACCAGTTATTGGGGATGAGAGAGACGAGGGAAGGTATCTCTCTGTAAGGAAATCTGTTTCCGCTATCCTGCTCACTGGCTTGCTGAACCTGCAGAAAGCCACGCAAGTGTCTCGTGTGTCCACAGCTGCCCGTTGGAAACCACTCCTCCTGAGACCTGAGAAAGAAGAAAGAGGTGATCAGAGTAGTGGACTCAATACAGGCACTGCAGGAATTAGCCATCCACAGCAGGGAGAGGACAACAGACCTGTGGTTGCTTTTATACATATATATGTGTGTGTGTGTGTGTGTGTGTGTGTGTGTGTGTGTGTGTATATATATATATATATATATATATATATATATATAAAGTTTATTTCTTTGAGAGACAGATTGTGAAAGAGAGTAGGGGGAGAGGCAGGGACAGAGGAAGAATACCAAGCAGGCTCTACACTGTCTGTGCAGAGCTCAACTCAGGACTTGAACTCACGAAATGTGAGACCATGACTTGAGCCGAAATCAAGAGCTGGATGCTTAACTGACTGAGCCCCCAGGTGCCCCTGCTTTAAAATATTTAGAATACAAATGAGTCACTTGGGAAAGAGCACATGAATTCATGCCCATATTCCCTCTACCATCTTGGATTAGTTTTCCAGTAAATGATCTGTCCTTTGAGTACATTTCATTCATTCAACAAACGGCAGTTGCTGCTAGGTGTTGTGCCACTGTAACAGAGCAGAAACATTTCCTACCGTCTCTGAGTTTACCTACTTGTCAGGGAGGCAAAGAATAAATAAATATTTGGTATGCTGGATGGTTAAGAGCATAATGGAAAAAATTAAGTAGAGAAGGGGATTAGGAGTGCTGGTGGTGAAGGGTGAAGTTTAAACTATTGGGGGTCAGGAAAGGCCTCATTGAGAATGTGAATTTGAGCAAAGCCCCGAGGGGTAAAGGAGTGAGTCATGGGAACACCTGGCAAGAGGTGTTACAGTGGAGGGAAGGGCAGGTGAAAAGGTCCTGAGGTAGAGCATGCCTGGAGCATTCAAGGGGCAGAAAGGCATTCTGGAATCAGAGAGAAAGGAAGAGAGGTGCAGGGGATGAAATCAAAGAAAACAGGGAAGGCAAACTGGGTAGGGTCTTGTCAGCTACTGAGTGATTTGGGAAAACTCAGAAAGATTTTGGACAGAGGAGTCCAGGATCTGACTCAGGGTGGCCCTGGGAGCTGTGTGAGAACTTGGGTGCTCTAAAGAAGCAGGGACACAGTGGGGAGGTGAGGGTTGGGAGTGGCAATAGTGATCACAGAGAGGAGCCACTGAGGAAGCCGACTCTCCAGGGACGAGTGTGGACCAGGGTCCAGTCTTCCCAGCCCACATGGAAATTCTCCCTCACCTCCAGCTTTGGAGAATGGGGCTTCAGCTCTTTATAGCCATGCAACAAAGCAGGTGCTCAGCAAGTCTTGTGGATGAATGGGGGACCAACAGGAGAACAAGAAGGATCCTGGTGACAGAGGCCACTGGTTGGGGCAGTGTTGGGCAGATGCTGCAAGGAGCAGTTTGGAGTGCTCACCCTAGGAGAGAAACCAGGAGTGGGGGCAGACGGCAAACACAGGCACCAGACTCCCTGTGTGGGACGGAGGGTGGGCAGCCTGCAGAGGCTGCATTTCGGTAAAGGGCAGAGCCTTTGTCTCCTCTGGGGTCTGAGTGTCTCTTCTGATCATCTGCCCAACACACGTGCCTCATTCTGTCGTCTGTACCCCTGGGGACAGTCTATCTGATACTCATTGTAGTCTACCTGTGTTAGTCCAGCTTCAGAAGTCCACCTTCTGAAGGCATGGTGTAACTCATCAGTTGAGCTCTCAGTTTTTGCCCTAGCTGCCAAGGCTACGTTGGCAGAGATGCTTTTTGCAATTCTTTTCTATTGCTAAATATTGACTTTCCCCTGCAATTCTCCCACACTTCCCAAATATGCACGTAGTTAGGTGTACGCTCTAAGGTTTGCTGAAATGTGAGCAGAAATGAGAAAGGAGAGGGAGCAAAGATCAGATAGGGTACGTCGTGGTTGGAAAATGTGTGGCTGTGATTCCATCCTAAATATTCTACAGATCCATTGTATAATCCAAGCCCCCTTTCTGTAAAATGGAAAAATAATATCTGTTCCTAAGCTAACACAGAGAGGTCTCTTTTTTTTTTTTAATTTTTTTTTTAACGTTTCTTTATTTTTGAGACAGAGAGAGACAGAGCATGAACGGGGGAGGAGCAGAGAGAGAGGGAGACACAGAATCAGAAGCAGGCTCCAGGCTCTGGGCCATCAGCCCAGAGCCCGACGCGGGGCTTGAACTCACGGACCGTGAGATCGTGACCTGAGCTGAAGTCGGACACTCAACTGACTGAGCCACCCAGGCGCCCCTGAGAGGTCTCTTAAGTACCCAGACAGCCCCTGCCTTAGCGTTAGGAAAGTCTGTTTTCTATATGATTGGTTATTCATTTCTCAGGGCTTCCTGTTGTCCAAGAAAGAAGGATGGACTCCAAACACTTTCCCCACTTCAGGCAAATCATGTACTTACTGATGAGACTGTAAGTTCTGAAACCACCGCTGACTGCTGCTCTGTGGGTGATTACTATTTTCACATGTTCTTACATAGGTTTGTATTTGTTTGCTGGTGCTGCCATAACAAACTACTACAGGCTGAGTGGCTTCAACAACAAAAATGTATTTTCTCACAGTTCTGAAGGCTGGGAAGTCCAAGATCAAGGTTTTGGCAGGTTTGGTTTCTTCTGAGACCTCTCCTTTGCTTGCAGACAACTGTCCTCTCCCTGTATCTTCACATCGTTTTACCTCTGTGCTTGCATGCATCGCCTGTGTCCAAATCTCCTCTTATGAAGATACCAGTCCTACTGGATGAGGGCACACCCTAAAGATCTCATTTTCACTTGATTAAGTCTAAAGACCTTACACCAAATTTGGTTACATTCTGAGGTCCTGGAGATTAGGCCTTGAACATATACATTTGGGGAGAGACATCATTCAGCCCATTACAAGGTCAAATCATTCATTTGACAAGCATTTACTGAGCACTAATCTAAGTGTTAGGCAGTGAGCTCAGCTGGCCAGGGCACAATCAAGGTCATATTGTCATGTTAATGGGCCAGTTGGTTTAGATTCTGTGCATATCCCTGCCCAAGGACAGACAAGAGTGAGGAAGCAATGGCTGTAGTGCTTCCTCCACTATTGCTGAACCAGCCCCAAGCACACGCAGTGGGAGCATCACAAGGTCATCAGGAAGAATGACAGATATGCTTCGGCTAGAAGAATGGTACCAGGCGCAGGGAGATAATTCAGGCCTGTGGCGTCCAGAGACAAAGCTTTCCTCTTTGGGAATGCTCCACTGGCCTTAGGCTCACGATAAACTTGGGGAATATGGTTTACGGACCTTAATGTGAATGGGAAATTTGAATATTTTGATGGTGTTAGTGATAACATGGTTAAGTCTTGGCAATGACTCAGCCACGGCCATATGATCAGCAACTGTTGATCAAGGGATGTGGAATGGTGAGTGAGGGGGCCATGTCTGACAGTGTGTGGGCTAACTGAGGGGGCACCCCAGCTACTCAGCAGTGGGTGAGGAGTATACTAGCCTAGAAGTTAGAAGCAACTCAATAGTGAAACAACACTGGCCACAGGCACCGACTTTACTTTTATGTATCTTAAACTTTTCATATTTATTACTTGATTTTATCCTCCCAACAAACTTGTTGAGTGAATAGGGCAGGTACTATTAATCCTATAAGTTAAATTAGGCAGTGAGGCCCAGAGTGGTCAAATGCCTGGCTAAAGCCACACACCTAATTAAACAAAGAGCTGTTTCCTGATTCCCTTTTTGCTGAGCTCACTCCCCTTTCAACACAGAGACTACCTGTGGAGTTTGTTAGCAGTGGTTTTGTAAAGGAACTCATCTGTCCTTTTAGGTTTTTTGTGGGGAGATAATTTTTGCAGGGTCTAAACCTTGCCTAACGGCCCATACTATGTCAAGAGACATCCTATAGGGGTCAACCAAAGTTGTGTCTTATCCTTGAACATGACTTATGCCTGATTCATGACAAGTCAAAAGAAAGCCTAGCTTCCCCTTCCCTCCTTGATGCCCAAAGTGTAAAGACCATGTCCACTTTTTCTCCCGGGGCCACACCCTTGGCCTTCCTTGGAGGGACTTAAGTGCTCTTCAAGCTAAAGGTACACTAGCCTTTCCCATCTAACTCCAATGCGCAGCCCTCCTTGAAACACCAGACATGATGCAGGTATCCATCTCCTCTGCTCTGTAGCTCCCATCACTGTCATGGAACCAACAGCCTTGACTGATAGTTGTCCATTGACCTTTCTGGGTTCCCTAATAGGATGTGTGCTTCTCCTGGGAAGGGGCCAGTCCCTCTTGATCACCAGGTCACCCCCAGAGTGATCACGGTGCTCAGGAACACTTGCTGAAGGGATGGAAAGAGGAAACAAAAGAGTTAATGAGAGTTTTCAAGACCTTTACTCCTGCCTGTCAAAGGTTCCACTCACAGATTGTTAGAAGGAAATGGGGGTTGGGGGTGGAACTGATCACTCTTTGGTTCCTGGTGGCTCCACTGTGACTACAGTGCCCAAGGAAGCTGGACCAGAAGGGTGAGTGGTGACAGGCAAACAAGGACCCCAATGATCACTTACCTGGAAGAAAGTGATGGAGGGGGATGGAGACAAGAGGGATCATTTCCCTGACCTTGGACGATAAGTGATGGAGAGAATGAAATGGAGTTCCAGTGAAAGTGTGGTAATAGCTATTGATCATGATGCAGGCTAAGAGGGTTGGGTCAGGACTGCCATGGCTCATCTTGGCAGTTGCACACAGATGTGACCTGCGCAGTTTAGAATTTGAGTTTTGAATCTGGACCATTATTAAAAAAACTGGGCGAACCAAAGCGAAACATGCAGATGCAAATTCCAAGAAATAAAAAAAAATGTGATAACCTTTTCTCAAGTCCCAAGGCGAATAGCATGCAAAGAGGATATTGATGTGTATGGTGATTACTGCCATTTCCTGACTCTGACACAGAGGCTGTCCCGGCCCACCTCACACATGGCTATTACATCCAACAAGCCATAAAATATGACAGCAAAGCACTTTGCACACATAAAATGTTACATGACTGATACCTACTACTTCTTCCCATCATTTAATGTCTGAAAATAAATGCCTACCATTTATAATAATTTTATGTGACTTTGATGGCTAGCAGCTCTTACCAGCAGGAAAGTAGAAACTGGGCTATGTATGGCAGCCACACATTGCCTTGTAGGTGAAATTGCCTCTTTGCAATAAATTTGTTCAGGTTCCTCACATGGAGAAACAATGTTGGGGTGTTTGGAAGTTTCTGAAGGTAGATAAAATGCTTTACTCATACTATTTTCCTTAGACTGTTACACAGTAGGTAGTTAATATGTTTTCATCAGGTGAATTAATGATTGTGGTGGTTCAAGATGAGTTAAAGCTATATAGGCTTCTCGGTAGAGGGGGAGCTATCAAATATTGTCCCCAACCTTGGTGCATTGCTTTATGACTGGAGCAGCTCATTGGCATTGTTTGAGAACTAATCCAAATCATTTCAATACTGTGCATTTCTCTAATATTAGGACTGTCAGGTTTGAATCTTTCCTTCTTGTGTACAGTAAGAACTATTTGTGTTCGTGATTTGATCAGCCATTTTTCTCGGAAAATGTCAGCACTAGTTTACTGGCCATATTAGTGTCCTCTTCATGCCTCCCCTCAACCAAGAAAATCCCACATTGCCCTCATCTCTAAAGAGTAAGGGCTGGGGGTGCCTGGGTGGCTCAGTCGGCTAAGTGTCTGACTTCGGCTCAGGTCATGATCTCACAGTTTGTGAGTTCGAGCCCCACATCGGGCTCTGTGCTGACAGCTGGGAGCCTGGAGCCTGCTTTGGATTCTGTGTCTTGTTCTCTCTCCGCCCCTCCCCCACTTGTGCTCTGTCTCTGTCTCTCAAATAAATGTAAAAAAAATTTTTTAAAGAGTACAGGCTGGTTCAAATGACCCCTTTCATCTTAAGACTCTGTGATTCTTTTAGCAAACCCTCAGTCCAGTGCTTGCCAATACAATAGGTTCACTTTGAAGGAAAAAGAAAAACAGATGGGAAAGGAGATGTTGATCAACCTCAGCCATTTAGTACTGTTCTTGACAGTGCAATTCACCTGGTACTCCTTCCTGAATTATAGCCTCCAATATGCTGCATACCCCTGACAGCTGGGGCACCATTTGGTGAGTTAAGGCAAGATATGCATTTTGCAACCACTTTGTCTCACCCACACAGGAAACCATTCACCTTCTGCTGACCTAGCAACCAGATCATAAGCTCAACTGAGAAACCGGGATGGTGAGGAAAAATAGAGGGGAAAAGAACAAGATTGCTTTGTGCAGGGTCATTGTCCAGATTTATTTGTGGTCCCTAAGTGAGACTCCCACATGCTGTTGCCTAAGAAGAGAAAACTAATATTTAGCAGTGGGGTGATTTGTTTTAATCCTTGAAATTATTACATGTTTCCAAAATGCAACTCATAACAGCTTGACGGGATCAGAAGACTGTTCGACAAATACTGTGCTGTCATGATCTAGGCTAGTATGGAGGAGGGGCTTCCTGCTGCCTGCTGTTACCGGGATGATAGTCCAGAGCCAGTCATAGCCCTTCATTTTGAGTTTAAAAAAGAAGACAAGATTGACAGCAGAAATATTAACACCAAGCACCAGCCAACAGGTTCATAAAAATTAAGTACTCCTTTTGCCTTCTGCCTCCTCTGAGTGGCTTCTCATTTGGACTCAAACCAAATCTTGTTATTATCCAATAGATGTAGCCAATGGCCATCATGGATACTTGGAAATGCCTCTGATGTGCATCCCATAGTTCCCATTCATTTTTTTACTCCCTACTTTCTTTTTTTAATGCTTATTTATTTATTTTTGAGAAAGAAAGAGTAAGCGGGAGAGGGTTAGAGGGAGAGAGAGAGAATCCCAAGCAGGCTCAGTGCAGACAGTGCAGAACTGTGAGATCATGACTTGAGCTGAAATCAAGAGTCTGATGCTTAATGACTGAACCTCCCAGGAGCCCCTCCTCCCTAATTTCTGATGAAATAGATGTTTGCTTCCACAAAAGACTTAGATTTGTACAACAAGGATATTGGGCATGTGCCCACTTGGCTTGATTTTCGTGCTGTGGTAACATTTTGATGAGATTTGCTCATTGTGAATCTTAATTTATAGGACTGACCAAAACCTGCTTCAGTTGAGTTAACATTTGCTGGCATCATGAATTTTGGGAAATGTAGGGACAGAGCAGGCTTTGAATGAACATTCAGACTGCAGATCTCTGAAGTGTTTGGTTTATTGGAAAACGATATGGAAAGAAGAATAGTTTTTAAAAAAGAGCTATAATAGCCAGTGGACAGGACAGGATGGTGTTAAGGGAAGGAGGAAGGAGGTGAAAGAGACACAATGTTTTTCCCTCTTTATTACCTTTTCCCTCACCAGCCGAGAACTAGGAGGCATCATTATGGCTTGCTTCCTTAGATATGCCCCTGTGCCTTGTGTGCTCCCCTACCTTGTAGGTTTATTCATGTACCCTCAGCTGATTAAAGTCAATGGGTAAGTGTGAAGTGTCACATCACAAGGGGTGGCGACTGGCAGATGTGACTTGTTTGAGACACATTCTAGTGTGAGGACTTTCCTGTTAGACCTTGTCTGCCACAGGCTTTCCCAGCGGGATGTGCTGAAGCCCTTGGCATCTCTTCCCTCCCTGGTCTAGGAGCATTCATTGGGGTTGTATGTGAGAAGCCCAGAACAATAGGATCTGACATCATTGGCTGGCCCGGGCACCTAGAGGGAGCCTCGACAATGGTGAACTCATCAGATCTGTTTGATTGGGTTTCTCCTTTAATTCCAGTTTTACACTCCACTCATTTTCCCTTTGGGCATGAAGCCCTGTTTTGAACTTCAGATGATTAGGGTGGCACCCAATAAGACAGGGCCCTACTTGCCTGACTCATCCCTAAGGGGCACGCAGCCCCTGAGATGACAGAGACTCAGGCATTTGTCTCCGATTTGATGCTCCTTCTGCTGCATCATGAGCCTCTGAGAACAATAGACTCATTGAGAGGAAGTCCCCCAGCCTAATGTATACTCAGGGAAAAAAAAAGCTTCACCCTATTTTAAATGTCTTGAGGACACCTGTATCAAATATTTAAGGTCCTTGGAAGAGAGTATAAATGCACATGATGGTAATAATTTTAATTTGATTAATATTCCCCCCTCCATTTGCCCCAGTGTTCAAATCACATGGGTGGTCTTTCTGACATGGCCAGACACTATCCTGAGACTATCCAGGAACTCCTCAGGAGTCACCTCATTAGCATAAGCTTGGTGTGGTCCCAGAGCCCCACCATGGTAACAGACACTCCTATCATAGGGAAGTGCCCCACCAGGAATCCAGGCAAAGACCAGACAAATTCTTTATCATACATCACCTGCCTTTCTCCCCTCACTGAGAGTCCGACAGCCTAGGAAGTGGTACCCTGGGTTCAGTCATCAGCGGTCATCCCTAATCATTTACAAGTAGACTTCCTTTTGCAAAGCCTGAATTAAGACTTAAGAACAGAGGGAAAATCACGTTTATTTTATAAATTTGCTTTACCGCAGATTCCGTTTAGCTCAAATTCTTCAAGGCATTTAAAATCTAATAATAACTCCACTGTGTTGTACGTTCCCTGTGAGCCGGTCCTGCACCTGGAGAGCCAGGGGCTAGAGGCAGACTGTCTAGTTCCTGTCCCAGACCCTCTGCTTCTTAGCAGCGGGACCTTGCAAGGCTGCCCAGGGCGTGTGGCCCTGGGCAAAAATTTCTGCAGTGCCTCATCTCTATACAAAAATTTGGGGCATCTGGAATGGTGTCGACATGTGAAAGAGCTACCCTGCTGGCCAGCAGGCAGGGCCCGCTCAGTGGGACACCCTGTTGAATCTGGACCTAGCCCAGGGCCCTGGGACAACCCTGTCTCTGAGTAGGGTGGGCCTCTGATCTCCCCCAACAAGGGCGTCAAATTAAGAAGTGGAGAGAAAGAAAGACTGAGGCCCCTGCTGGGTACACTGCCTCTCGGGTACGGGAGGGTCTAGGGCCGGGAGCCGGACAGGTCCTCACTGTTCCCCAGCCCCACCTCCCCCAGGTTGCTAGCACCTGAGGGTGTTGCCGGACGTTGGGTACGTTACTTAATCTCTCCATGTCTCAGTTTCCTCATCTGTAAGATGAAAGTGATAATAGTGTCGGTATTAATGAAGAGCAACCTCGTAGGGTAAGGAGAAGGACAGAATGATTGCATATATGTAAAATGCCTGGAAGTGGAGGCTGGCAACAAAATGAATTCTCTTCAGGTATTAACTCTTTTGTTGTTGTTTTTATTTTTATTTATTTTTTAATTTGTTTTATTTAAATTCAAGTTAGTTAACATATAGTGTAGCCTTGGTTTCAGGAGTAGAATTTAGTCATTCCTCACTTACACATAACACCCAGTGCTCATCCCAGCATGTACCCTCCTTAATGTCCATCACCCAGTTAGCCCATCTTTTCACCCAACACCCCTCCAGCAGCCCTCAGTTTGTTCTCTGTATTTAAGAGTCTCTTATGGGTTGCCTCTCTCTCTGTTTTTATCTTATATTTGCTTCCCTTCCCCTATGATCATTTATTGTGTTTCTTAAATTCCACATATGAGTGAAATCATATGATATTTGTCTTTCTCTGATTGACTTATTTCGCTTAGCATAATACACTTTAGTTCCATCCACATTGTTGCAAATGGCAAGATTTCATTCTTTTTGACCGCCGAGTAATATTCCATTGTATATATATACCACTTCTTCTTTATCCATTCAGCAATTAATGGACATTTGGGCTTTTTCCATAATTTGGGTAATGTTGATAGTGCTACTATAAACATTGGGGTGCATGTATCCCTTTGAATCAGCATTTTTATATCCTTTGGATAAATACATAGTACAGCAATTGCTGGGTCATAGGGTAATTCTATTTTTAGCCTTTTGAAGAAACTCCGTAATGTTTTCCACAGTGGCTGTACCAGTTTGCATTGCCACCAACAGTGTAAGAGGGTTGCCCTTTCTCCGCATTCTCTCGCCAACATCTGTTACATACTGAGTTGTTCATTTTTAGCCACTCTGACAGGTGTGAGGTGGTATCTCATTGTGGTTTTGATTTGTATTTCTCTGGTGATGAGTGATGTTGAGCATCTTTTCATGTGTCTGTTAGCTATCTGGATGTCTTCTTTGGAAAAATGTCTATTCATGTCTTCTGCCCATTCTTCACTGGATTATTTGTCTTTTGCGTGTTGAGTTTGATAAGTTCTTTATAGATTTTGGATACTAACCCTTTATCTGATATGTTGTTTGCAAATATCTTCTCCCATTCTGTTGGTTGCATAATAGTTTTGCTGATTATTTCCCTCACTGTAAGAAGTTTTAACTTGATGAGGTCCCAATAGTTCATTTTTGCTTTTGTTTCCCTTGCCTCCAGAGACATGTCTAGTAAGAGGTTGCTGACTGTTTTATCCTCTAGGATTTTGATGGTTTCCTGTCTTAAATTTAGGTCTTTCATCCATTTTGAGTATTTTTGTGTATGGTATTAGAAAGGGGTCCACTTTCATTCTTCCTAATGTCGCTGTCCAGTTTCCCTAACACCATTTGCTGAAGAGACTGTCTTTTTTTTTTTTTTTTTTTTGCATTGGATATTCTTTCCTGCTTTGTCAAAGATTAGTTTGGCATACGTTTGTGGGTCCATTTCTGGGTTCTCTATTCTGTTCCATTGATCTATGTGTCTGTTTTTGTGCCAGTACCATACTGTCTTGATGATTACAGCTTTGTAATATAGCTTGAAGTCTAGAATTGTGATGCCTCCAGCTTTGGATTTCTTTTTCAACATTACTTTGGCTATTCAGGGTCTTTTCCGGTTCCATACAAATTTTAGAATTGTGCTAGCTCTGTGAAGAATGCTGGTGTTACTTTGATAGAGATTGCATTGAATGTGTAGATTGCTTTGGGTAGTATTGACATTTTAACAATATTTGTTCTTCCAATCCATGATCATGGAATTTTTTTCCATTTCTTTGTGTCTTCTTCAATTTATTTCATAAACTTTCCATAGTTTACAGTGTAAAGATCTTTTACGTCTTTGGTTAGGTTTATTCCATGGTATTTTATGCATTTTGGTACAATTGTAAATAGGATCAGTTCCTTAATTTCTCTTTCTGCTGCTTTATTATTGGTGTATAGAAATGCAACCAATTTCTGTATGTTGATTTTATATCCTGTGGCTTTGCTGAATTCATGTTATCAGTTCTAGCAGTTTTTTGGTGGAGTCTTAAGGGCTTTCCATGTAGAGTATCATTTTGTTGGCAAAGAGTGAAAGTTTGACTTCTTCTTTGCCAATTTGTATGCCTTGTGTTTCTTTTTGTTGTCTGATTGCTGAGGCTAAGACTTCAGTACTGTGTTGAACAACAGTGGTGAGAGTAGACATCCCTGTCGTGTTCCTGACCTTAGGAGGAAAGCTCTCAGTTTTTCCCAATGGGAATGATATTGTTTGTGGGTCTTTCATATATGGCCTTTATGATGTTGAATCATGTTCCTTCTATCCCTACTTTCTTGAGGGATTTTATCAAGAAAGAATGCTGTATTTTGTCAAATGCTTTTTCTGCATCTATTGAGAGGACCATGTGGTTCTTTCCTTTCTTTTATTAATGTAATGTATCATGTTGATTGATTTGTGGATATTGAACCACCCCTGCAGCCCAGGAATAAATCCTACTTGATCATGGTGAATAATTCTTTTAATGTATTGTTGGATTCAATTTACTAGTATCATACTCAGAATTTTTGCATCCATGTTCATCAGGGAAATTGGTCTGTAATTCTCCTTTTTAGTGCAGTCTCTGTCTGGTTTTGGAATGAGTTTGGAAGTTTTCCTTCTATTTCTATTCTTCTATTCTTCTATTTCTATTATTTCTAAATAATTCTATTTCTATTATTAAAAAGAATAGGTATTAATTCCTCTTTAAATGTTTGGTAGAGGGGCGCCTGGGTGGCTCAGTCGGTTAAGCGTCCGACTTCAGCTCAGGTCACGATCTCGCGGTCCATGAGTTCGAGCCCCGCGTCGGGCTCTGGGCTGATGGCTCAGAGCCTGGAGCCTGCTTTCGATTCTGTGTCTCCATCTCTCTGCCCCTCCCCCGTTTATGCTGTGTCTCTCTCTGTCTCAAAAATAAATAAACATTACAAAAAAAAATTTTAAAAAGATGTTTGGTAGAATTCCCCTGGGAAGCCATCTGGCCCTGTATTCTTGTTTGTTGGGAGATTTTTGATTACTGATTCAATTACTTTTCTGGTTATGGGACTGTTCAAATTTTCTATTTCTTCCTGTTTCAGTTTTGGTAGTTTATATGTTTCTAGGAATTTATCCATTTCATCCAGACTGCCCAATTTGTTGGCATATAATTGCTCATAAGATTCTCTTATTATTGTTTGTAATACTGTTGTTGTTTCTAACTTTTAAGAAATCTATACAAGTCTATAAAATATCTATTTTTATTCACATTTTACCAATGAGGAAATTGAGATTTTACACAATTAAATTAATTTGTTCAAGGCCACACAAATATCTGTTATGTGTGTAAACCAGAATTTGAATCCCATTTAACCTGACTCTGAGGCCTGCCCATTTTCCTGTATGCTCCGTTGCCTTCTATTTCCTCAAAAGTTGAATTTATATCTTTTAAAAATCATAGATAATTCATAAAGCTACATTTACATGGTCTGATGGTCTGATGCACAGGACATTCTTTCTGGAATGCAGGCTGCAGGTAGATACAAACCCAGGCTGCTAGAGAATTTTCAAGAAGCAGATGCTAAGGAGCAGAGTGGAACCTATAATGTCAGGTCATCAGCAATCAGGTTCCCTTCAGGAACCTACTGAGCTTCAGTCAACCCTTCCTTATAGGCTCTGCCAAGCACTAGAGGCTCCTCACTGCTCCCCAAATCCCCGGGAATGTTTAAACCTCCCTACTCTTCCACTTTGGCTTTGAGAGGGAAGTGTTCAAAAGGGAGCCCATAGCCAAGCTGCCGTTCAGAGAGGAACCACTTAGCAGCATGCTAATGGGCAGAGTTGAAAAAGAAATAGATAATTCCAGAAGCAGCCTGCAGGCAGCTTCAGGAGGAAAAAATGCACTTCAAGGTACATAGAGAAGAGAAAACCGGTTGGAAGTGACAGGAATCCACTAAAGTGACATGAGTCGTGTAAAGCGGGTGGAACCGATTGGGTTAGGGCCTGGTGCAAAGCTAAGAATATCTGTACCGGGTATAGATTCTGAGCATCGCATTTGGAGATCTGGATGGGGGGAAGTTGGAGAGAAAGGCTGGGAAAGGAGGTCACACCCACTGCAATGAGAAGCAAGTTTCCCAACCAGGGACCTTCTTGCTAGGATTATTCCAGTTGTACCAGTGTCAAGGGCATTGCCAGTAAGTTTAGAAACTTAGTGATAACACCTCAGCTATGATTCTGACATGAGTGGCGAGAGATGAGAACGTATTGTTGACATTGCTTTGCAACTCTGTGGGGTTTTTACCAAGCAAAATAGTTTCAAATAATTCCACAAGACGGAATGATTCCCCTTTGGAAAATGGAATGTGTTAACAGCCACAAAAATCCACTCATCTAAGCCTTCAGATGATCAGGCACAGATTAATTGAGATTTTCACCATGTTAGGATAAGTATAATTGAGCATCTTTATTTTTGATTCGGAGGTGGTCATAGAGACCTTTTCAAAGAGGCAGGAAATGAGGCTGGTGAGAGCAACTGTGAATGGAAATGTCAGGATGCTGGGAGGCAGTGCAGGTGAAATAGCACTGATCCAAGAGCAGCAGCAGGTAATTTCAAAAGGCTAAGGTCAGCTAATTTCCCTGAGCGGGGATGTGAGATTGCTTTTCAGCAGACCAGAGGCCCTGCAGCTCACACTTCCAGAGGCCCAGTCAAGGTTACACTGGCCAACTGGAGGCAAGATGGAGACTGATCACAAAATGTCCTCACTGCTGACTAACTGGATCCATGAGTACAGTCAAGCCCTGAGTTCTGGCTGTTTACCACTACTCCCTTTACTTGAGATTGGGGGCTAGCTCTGATATAAGCGACATTTGTCTTCAGGGTTCTTTGCCCTTTCTTTTTTGGCCCCTATCTCGGGACACTGCGCTCTCCCACTCACAAGGGCCTCCATTCATGGAGTTGACTTAATTAATAGATAAAATCCATTAATTTATACTAAAGTGTTGCTGGTGTAAAATATTGCGCTTCCATCCCTGATGTATCTTCGTTGTCGTTGTTAATAATAATCAGGTAGAGAAGAAAATGCTTATATCAGGGGGGGATTTGAGGGAGACTTCTCTCTCCCTTCAAACCTCTCTGAGTTAGAGAGCTAACTGAATTTGAAGGTGGGAAGCTGGACTTCTGGTTTCTGCCACCAGGATGCTGTGTGATCTTGGGCAAGTCACTTCACCTTTCAAGGTCTCATTTTCTGCATCTACAAGTAGGGCAAAGGCATGATCTCTAAAAATCCCCTTAAAAGTCTTCCAAATGCTACTTGTGAGTTACCTGCGGGTAAAGCCAAGTATGTCAGTTAGCATGGCTTCAGAGTTGCCCTTCATCTAGGGCAGGGCCGGTGAATGAGGCAGGGAAAGCAAATGAGAAACATTATAGGGCCCACCACTCTGGCCCAGATTGCCTGGGAATGTGATTGGAAGCAAGCGTTCTAGACATCACGGATGTTGATATAAGCAAAACTTTGGTCCTCTGTCATCATGTGCCCTGAGAGGTAGCTCTGCTCAACATGGGGTCAATTGCTGGCCTATGACACATTTGGAAGCTAGAGATAAAAGATTATGAAAATGAGTAGTATTTCAAAGATATTCTCGAAAACAAAGCCCACTCCTCATCCCAACACTCTGGAAATAACACTTTGCTGCTCTAGTGACTACAGATTTTACACCAGAAATCATTCCTGCTCACAAAGTACTTTTCCTGGTTCCTATTAGGATTTTCGCAACAGTCAGTGATGAAAAGTCTTGACAGCTGCTGTTTACATTGTAGGTGGGGAGAGGTGAACTGAAATGGAATTGTTTGTGTTTCTTCTGTCTTGCCATCAAATACCAGTTACCTTCAGCTGAACTTTCCCAGCTCAGGGACCTTACTTTAACAAAAACTAACTCAGGCCCTGAATCAAGGCCCATGTGGAAGGACTTGGGGGACTTTGAGTTAAGGAGGAAGGAAGGGCACAGGCTGAGTTTATTGGCACCCAGAACATCATCTTTTGTCCTTCACTGGGTTCAAAGCACTTGCTTTTGCCTGGGAATTAATCACAATTTGAACCATGGCCGTGCCTACTTTACTTAATACAAGGTAGGTCCAGCGACTAGTGCCGGTCTTCCCACTTGGCAAAGGGCCCACATCCAAATCAGTCATTGGATGCCTCTCCAGGATGGCAGGAGGTCCAGGCAGAATCTCCTGTGAGGAGAGTGTTCTAAGCTGAGGCCAGGAGAGTGGACTTATTCTCCCTTGTTGTGCATTGCCCATGTGACTGGTCGTCTCATTTTCTCTGTTCTCGCTAAAGTCCTCCAGTATACGGTTCTGGAAAGACCTTCCTGTCCTGCATGCACAGCCAATGAGCTGTGCAGCATTTTCAGGGCCCAAAATAGAAAGTCTGCAGGCACGCTGCACCCCAAGGGGCCATTTTGTGCTTGACAAGAGCCTGCTTGCTCAGATGCTGCGGGGGTGGGGGGTGGGCTTCTCGGAGAAGACCAGACATCTCTCAAAGGTTGCTGCGGGGGTGGGGGGTGGGCTTCTCGGAGAAGACCAGACATCTCTCAAAGGTGGGCCTCCAGGAGAGTGCTGCTGACCCTCAGTGGAGAGGGCACCCAATTCTGACTTACCACCCCAATAGTTGTGGCAATCATTTCAAATCTGTCAGTTGCAGCATGACTGCTAAGCCCTGGCTTCCCTGCCCTGCCCCAATGTGAAAAAAAAATGTTGATTGCTTTCTAAGATTAAACAAGCTAAACACACTGCTTTTAGGATTTCTGAGGGTAAAAGAGGTACTTGGGTATTAACATCAGACCAAGCTGTTAAGAGGAAAGAAGGGAAAAAGCTTTAAACAAACAAACAAAAGGCTTTTTCCTGCTCTGCTAATCCACCTTGAGATTTGATGACTCATGTTGTGTTGCCTTGGTAACCATGACATAAGGCTTGAGAGAGAGAGAGAGAGAGAGAGAGAGAGGGAGAGTGTTGGTGGGGAATCCTTTCGCACCTCCATCCTGTGCTTCCTCCTGTGAGGGCTGAGAGCTGACCCTGCGTGTACAGCCATAGCCCTTTTGCACCTGGACTCATTTCACTGTCATGTGGTCGGACCATGGGCTGCTTGTCATTGGCCATTTTCTCTGGGTGAGCAGTTTTGATGGATGGGGTATCTGTCAGTTTGCCCAAGGGCATCTAGAGTGTGATTAGAGGCTCTGGGAGCCTTTCTCAGTCCCCTCCCCAGCTCTCCTGATGGGAACTGTAGTTCAGCCCATCCCATGAGGCCTCGGCAGCCCCAGGGTGGTTTTGGTTCTTGGAAAGTCTGGTCTGTCCTCCCAGTCTGTGACAGTGGCCCTGTGTTATGACAGCCAGGTGGGCACATTTGATCAAGAATAGCAGAAGCTTCCTGTCTCACCCCAGCACTACCCGCTGGGGAAAGATGGGCAGATTGATGTGCAGGCTCCTAGCCTGTCTTCTCTGTCTCTAAATCCAAAGACAAACTCCTCTGATCTCCGGTTTGCTCTGGAATGCCAGCTGCAGAGAAACAACTACAACATAGCTTAAGGTAGACCCTCTCTTTGAAGCAGAATTTACAGTAATGGTTAAACCTTCAGGTGAAATCACATTACAGCAAGTTCTTTCACACAGAAATGCCTCAGCAAACCTATTCTATACCCTGGGAAAACCTCTGGATTCAGCAAGTCCTCTGCAATTAATGATCCTGTGCAGTGACCGTTTCATATGGTTCTAGTCCAGTAACTGTCACCGATAGCATACAAAGCTCTGTACGCTGAATTTTGTCAAAGGATGGCTTGTATCTGAGAATAAGTGGTGTTACTAAGAGGCAGCACGGACCTGTCAAAAAATCGACCACTTACAAGGGGTGTGACCTTGAGCAAGTCTCTAACTCAATGAACCTCAGTATATATATTTTTAATAATAAGGACAGTAATACCTTTCAGGGTCACAGTGAGAGTTCGGGGTGTGGGAAAGTGCTTTGCGATCTGAGATGTGGCATTCCAACAGAGGTTAATACCATTGTTTTAGACTAGATTTGAATCCCTGCCAGCACAAGGACATCAAAACACTGGACGTTGGCATTGTTTTGTCATGTGACTTACAATGTTTTCCATGAACACTATCAAAACAAATTTTGGAATTCCGTATAAGGATCCCATGCTTTATACTTAAGGTATGAAACGTCTAGTCCCTTGGTGTCATGAAAACAGGAGAATGAAGTTGTAAGGTAGGAGGAGGTGGAGTAATGGCACCTCTTGCAAGCTGTTACTAACAAGGCAGTGGCGTGTAAAGGTTAAATGCAGGAGTTTGCAAATCAGACACACTTGGGTTCCTGTTGCACTTCTCGACTTCCTAGTCCCACATTAAGCAAGTCGCTTAACTTCTTTAGTTCTCAATTTTGTCCCCATAAAATGACATTTGTAAATGAGCCATGATAATGACTCATGGGTTTCTTATGACATTTAAGTAAGCCAACTCACATAAACACTTAACCCACTAAATGGTACACAGTAAGTGCTCCAAAGTTAGCTATGAATAGTTTCCATAATCAGTTTATATTTCCTAATCACTTAATGTTTCTTTCAAATATGGAACTTAAAATCCACTTCATTCTGATTTCCTTTTACCATACGTTGAAAGTATTAGAACACACACACACACAATATCATTTCTGACTTCAAATTGTAGTACTTAGTATACATGTAATAACATAGGTGACCCTGAACAATGGTGGAAGTTAGGGGCGCTGACCCCCAATGCAGTAAAAAATCTGTGTATAACTTTTGACTCCCCAAAGACTTAATTATTAATAGTCTTCTGTTGACTGGAAGCCTTACTGAGAATATAAGCAGTTGCTTAACAAGTATTTTGTATGTTATATGTATTATATACTGTATTATTACCATAAGGTAAGCTAGAGAAAAGGATATGTTATTAAGATAATCATAAGGAAGAGAAAATACATTCACAGTACTGTACCATAAAAAAATCCATATATAAGTGGATCCATGCAGTTCAAACCGTGCTGTTTGAGGGTCAACTATAATGTGTTAGGCATCTAGCACAGTGTCTAGCACACAGTGAATGTTCTAGAAACCTATCACAGATTGATGAAGGCATGTTGTACAATGTCTATAATACCAGTGTGATGGTTAATTTTATGTGTCAACTTGAATGGGCCTTAAGGTGCTCAGATATTTGGTCAAATATTATTTTGGGTGTTTCTCTGAGGGTGTTTTGGGATGGGATTAACATTTAAATAGGAAGACTATGTAAAGCAGATTGCCCTCCCTAATGTAGATGAATCTCATTGAATCAGTGGAAGGCCTGAGTAGAACAAAAACCCTGACCTTCCTATAAGTAAGAGGGAATCTCTTCCTGCCTGACTGCCTTTGAACTGGGACACTGGCTTTTTTCCTACCTTCAGACTTGAACTGAAACATTGGCACTTCCAGGGTCTTGAGGCTGATGACCTTGACATGGGAACTATACCATCAGCTCTCTTGGTTCTCAGGCCTTCAGATTCAGACTGGAACTAGACCATCCATCTGCTCTCCTGGGTCTCCAACTTGCCAAATCACCCTGCGGATCTTGAGACTTGTCCATTTCCATAAACATGTGAGACAATTCCTTATAATAAATCTCTCTATATAGAGATGTAGATATACACACATAAATATTATACATCAATATAAATACATATGCACACACACACACACACTATAAATAAATATAAATCCTACACAAATCCTCTCTTTCTCCCTCTATCTCTAAATCCTGTTGGTTCTATTTCTCTGGAGAACACTGATTAATACAACAAGGCTCAGAAATCTGGAATGACTTTGATGAGCACTGTGGAACCATGGATGATTACTGAGCGGTGGAGTTCCTAATAGTTACTTGGGCTTTAGGAAAACCATTCTACAATAGTATGCAGAATAGTTTGAGTGGAAAGATGTCTGGATACAGGAAGATTATGACCACAATGCCAGAAGTCAAACTGTGGCAGCAAGAACAGAACATGGGATCCATTAAGAAATATGACAAAGGTAAGACCTACAGGAAGGGCTTTGAACTGACTGGAGCTGGGGCCAGAACAGAGGAAGAAGTGAAGAGGAGCATGGGGTTTCAAGGTCAGGTACTACGAAAGGATGATGCTGGTGTGGAAATGGGGAGCCAGGGAGGGAATGCTGGGAATGGGAAGGCACGTGTTCATTTGGACTAGTTGGGTTTGGGGTGGGGTTGGCAGAAGTGTATTAACGTGGAAGTGCTTACGGAGCTCAGAAGAGAAGGCAGAGCTTGAAGTCAGGTAAAGGAATCCTCTGCCCCAGGATTACTGGCAAAGCCACTGGCCTCTCTGCCCATATCCAGGGTGGGCGCAACAAGATGCTCCAGGGGAAGGGTGGTCAGAGCGGCACAAGAAAGGGGAGGGTAGAGCATCACAGAGGTCAAAGGGCGTGAGCATTTAGACAGGCTTGAACCGGTCAGTCACGCAGTCCCTTGCTATGAGTCAGGGAGGAGAGAGTCAAGGCTGCTGGATCTGTAATGAGGAGTCCCCCAGGAACCCTGAAACAAACTAAAAAAAAAATGCAAGGGTGGGTAAAGAGTGGGGTGGAGACCTGGGTCCAGATGTTCATCACTTTCCAGATGTGAGTAAACATGAAAGGGCTATAGCTACCAGCAGTTCAGAGCAGGCCTGAGCCTTGCCAAGAACAATGCCCTCCCTTCCGGAAGCCACGCATACTGGTGACTGTGTAATGAGAGGAGCAGGAGTCAGGAGACATGGTCCTAACAAGCCATGTGACTGGGGCAGTTCATCTTGACATTCAGGGTCTTGCATCTAAAATAAATAGTTGAGCCAAGTGATCTCTACGGTGCTATGATAGAACAAGACTATTTTACACTTAATTTCCTCCCTGTTGTAGGAACAAAATTCAATTGATTAAAAAAAAGACATCAGAACCAAAACCTCACCACATCCCTTAACAGACGGTCCTCTCTGGTTTCCTACCCCAGCTTAAGTCAACATCTGCTCTTGGCAAAGTCACCAGGCTGCCGTGTTTTAAAAAATCTTTAAGACAGAGGAGGGAGAAGGGAGAGGAATGACAATATGCCTCTTTCCTCTCCTGCTAGTGATTTCATTTGGAGGAAAGCTTATGTGGTTTGTAGAGGGAGGGGAGGATAATTTTTATTCGACCCTCATCTCGCAATAATTCTCCAAGTATTATTATAATACAGTAAGTATTATTCTCCATTTTCATAGTTGATAAAACTCAGACCAGAGAGGTTAAGTGACTTCCCTAAACTCACACAATTAATTAAACATTTACCGAGCACCTTCTGTGCTCAACTTCCAGGGAAACAAAGATGTATAAGATCTTTCATCACACAAACTAGCTGTGTGATCTGATGTAAATGACTTTACAAATCTGGCTTCAGTTTTGTCCCTTTTAAAAAGAGGGGGATTCCACTCTGCAATTCACTAGGTTCTTACATTTCACACATTAGGATTCTGTGCCTAGGTCTCTTCGTCCTCCTGTTCTGTCACACGAGAAACATTGGAACCTTTGCCTGGGCTCTAAATAGGTCTAGGATGTGGGAGCCTCTAGATGCAGAAGTCTTGGGCAAGAGATGAGACACTAGTTTTCTCCAGCAGATGTAGTTAGAGAGTTGACTGTGGAGATGATTTGCCTCTGTGTTTCAGAGATTATGGGGAGGCGGGGGCAAAGGAGAGGGTATTAGGATTCCAACCAGATTGCTTATTGGGAGAATTATTTTAAAGCCAGCACCACCTTATGTCCAGTGAGCTTACTATTTGGAACATTCTTTAGCATATTTTCAGCCTGCATCTCCCATGGGGGACAGGAGGTCATTATTCAGTTTCCCTAATCTGTCCTTGCTATTTTAATCCTTATGGTTGTGAATGATCAGTAGCAGAGGGTAAATCAGACTAAAAAGATAAAATGACCAGTGTCAATATAAATGTACCCATTTGTGTGCAAGCTTATGAACTTGACAGGCTGTGAATCTTCTAGACTATTCTGCGTGACTACTTTGCCAGGGCAGTAGAGGTCTTGGGGGCATGGACTGTAGAACCAGATGGTAAGATAATCTGGCTTTAACATTCTTTAGATATGCATCATGGTGATTGTCTTAGCCTCTTTGTGCCTTGGTTTCCTAGTTGTGGAATGAAGAAAATAAAAGTACCTGCTTTATAGGGTTATTTTGAGAAGAAAATGCTATAATTCATGTCAAGTGCTTAGAGCAGTGCCTGGAACACAGTAAAAATTTAAAATATGAACTGCTAATCAGTTCTTATTATTTATAGGCAATTAGCTCAGTCTCACACAATGTCCCCACATTGGCTCTTTGAGGGTCCGTAATTCTGATTGTAATTCAGCCTTCCTTCTTAGAGTAACCTGAGAGCCTGACATCAATTTCCTTAGACACTTCAGAGACCACCAGGTAACAAGTTATTATCTCTTTTTATTAATGAAAAACTTGAAATGAAAAATTAAGTATCAGTTTGTTCCAAGTTCCCTTGTACATCCATAACTCAGATGGTGGTGGAATCTCTAGAACCTTCCCTGACCTAGCTCATCTTATGTCAAACCATGTTGGCTGCGGGGTACGTGTGCAGTATCTCATCATGGTCAGAAGATCCTGTTCTACCCCTTGAAACACAGCTGGTCTTTTTAGCTAAAGGGCCACACTGGGAGACTCCAATCCGGTCTCCCTAAATGTCTCCTTACACTCGGAGTCCTCACAACACTTGCCCGTGTCCAGGTGGTCCCTTGCCCTCAGTCCCCAAGTTCACACTCAGTTGGGTCAGTGCTGATTCTTAGGAGGATTGGGGCCATGTTCTTTCCTCTCTCTGGCCTCTTGATATCTTTGCAAGGCTTGGGGGAGAGGGGTTGTTAGGATCTGTATTATTTTTTTCTTCACTCAAAATAAATATTCTTTTTTTAAAACTTTTTTTTTTTTTTTTTTTTTTTTTTTTGGAGAGAGAGCATGCATGAGTAAGGGAGGGGGCAGAGGGAGAGAGAGAGAAAATTAATCTTAAGCAGTTTCCACACTTAACACAGAGCCTGATGTGGGGCTTGATCCCACGACCCTGGGATCATGACCTGAACTGAAATCAAGAGTTGGACGTTCAACTGACTGAGCCACCCAAGCACCTCAAAATAACTATACCTTATAAAGAAATGTATACATTATTCAGATAAACAAAAAGAAGAAAGAAAATTCACCTGTAACACTATACATTTATTTACTACTCATAAATACCTATCTGGTTCAGAAAGAATAACAAAAGTGAAGAATCAGAAAATTCAGTGCTGTGAAGAGTCATCACTGGACCTGGAGGTGACTAAAGAATCAAAGATTTTAACTATGCATTTACATTCATCTATCTTTTTTGTCCCCCTAAATTCCCAAGAAAAGGAATTTGAATTGGAGAATATGCAGGACTTGCCGGCTATCTTCAATGTAGAAAACACTGCACTTAAAATGTGCTGCATAAAGGACAGAAGGGTAAACAACTCTGGTGACAGAGCATGGAGTCAGTTCCTGACTATGTCACACAGGAAACCCCGATCATGTGACCGCATCAGCCAGGAGTCCCTGATCATGTGACTGCATCACCCATGAAACTGTGATGGGGAGAATGGAACCCAATTCACTGGGGATCGTGTTAAAGCCACATTCTTGTCTGGAGGTTATTAGACTGATACATCCGCAAACATGGGAAAAATAGTGTGTGTGAGTTGTAGCAAAGCCTTTGATAAACTTTCCTCACATCAAATTATGTGGATTAATTCATTAAATGATCATAAATCAAAGGCTCTAATTCATGGGCAGATTTCAGGCCAGGTAAAGGGAGATTTTGGCAGGTACTTCACTGTACTTTGAGGTTGGCCCTGTCTTTGTTTAACGTGTTCACCCCTGATTTAAATGAAAAAATGGAAGACCAGTGGTCAGATCTGCACATGACAAAGCCAGGGAAAGACACTAAATAAACTGAATGACAGAACCAGGATTCAAAAATATCTTAATCTGAATGAAAAGACTAATTCAATGAGAAGGAATTTGGAAGGAATAAATGTTGAGTCCTGAACCCTAATCCAAACCTCAACTATTTTAGGAGGATTGTAGGGGAGTAGCTGGGCACAACACAGTGGGGTATGCTTTGCATGGGAGTTCAGTGGCAGCCAACGGGCTGAGGGAAACGAATGCACTGGGGGAGCTGAACCTCCTCTCACTGCAGTCTCCCTGTGACATGGGTGAGCCTTGTCCTCGGCTACTTTGTGCCGCTGGGGCACACGGACACTGCGGGGTGAAGTTCTGGATGCTGCCAGACCATGATCTGTGCAGAGAGTCAAGATGAGTGGTTACCAAAAGGAAGACTCTAGGGGCAACACGACTGCGTTTGGGGTGTGGGTCCCCACATCCTGTAGGCTTCTTGCAGATGAAGTGTAAAGATAAAGGTTCCTGGCCAAGTGAGAAAAAGCACACCACATTTTTCATCAACAGCATTCAAAGGTAGAATTGAAAAAAAACTGTCTTGGAAAACATGGCATAAAGGTGGAATTCAGGTATTTTTTAATTTTAGGAAGGTGCACATAACCCTTTATGGGTTAGAAGGCACATCCTATAATTAACTATATTAAGATTTCTGCAGCAAAAATGCCTGGATATTCACACTAAATGGGATAAAGACTATTGGGTAGTTTCATGTCAGTTTACATCAAGTGTCACTGCCAAATGAATTATGAACTGTTTTCAAAGCCTTTTTTTTAAAAAGTGTATTTATTTATTTTGAGATGGGTCATAGAGAGAGGGAGAGAGAGAATCCCAAGCAGGTTCTGCACCATCAGCGTGGAGCCTGACGTGGGGCTCAAACCCCTGAACTGCGAGATCATGACCTGAGCCAAAAGTGGATGCTTAACTGACTGGGCCCCCTAGGCGCCCCTCAAAGCCTTTTTGATTTCAGAATTGAAGCTATAGGTTGTGGATCTGTAGTACTCCCCACATCACACATTTAGTCATGAAGAGGGAAAGAGAAAAAGAGGGAAGGAAGGGATGGGAGAGGGAGATTGTGTGAGGGGGAAAAAGAGCCAGAGAAAGGAAGAGAGAGAGAGATTGAGAGGGTGTAGGTGGGTCTACAAACCAAAGTCTAACTCTAGGTACTCACGCACCTGCATGGCCGAACTGGCACCTACATAGGCAGTTCCCAAAAGAACAGGTAGAGAATGGCTGATGTGCTGCCATCCCAAAGCCCCACCTGAACTGCTTCCCAAGTGGAGGCACAGACCACTAGCTGCTCAGCACAAGGGAGCCCAGGAGGTGACACAGGCAAGCAAAAGTCCCACAACTCTGAGGAGTGACAGAGGAAACTGGCATCCCCATACCTGCCTTGGAAGCTTGGTAATGAGGCCCACAAGTAAAATGCACTCAGTAAGGTAGGGTCTCACCAGTAAGATCAGCTAAGAGAGAGGGGCAGAAGCTCCTTCTCTGAGGAAAGTGAGGTGAGGGGGGAAGGGACCCCTCCCATATCTCACATTATAATATTTGAAGTGCTATGATGTAGAAGAATCTGCTTGTCTGAAATAACCCCCAAAGGAGTGCAGTAATACCAATAGAAATATGCTATAAAAATACATTTCAGCCATTGATAAGTAGAAGTTTCTAGAGGCATGAAAGAAAGAAAGAAAGAAAGAAAGAAAGAAAGAAAGAAAGAGAAAGAGAGAAAGAAAGAGAGAAGTGGGTTGCCTCGTGAGGTTTCAGCTAAGCAGGGTTACCACTTCACGTAGAGGGGGTTCAGCTGTAATTGCCATGTAAAAATTAAGAACTTTTTAATAATGAAATAGGCACCTCTCAAAATACTGAGCATTCTCTCTGTGGTGTTTTCAAAATATCTGCCATACAAGAATGTGGAGAAGGAGAGCCATTGTGCACTGTTGGTGGGAATGTAAATAGGTGCAGTCACTATGGAAAATAGTATGGAGGTTCCTCAAAATATTAGAGGTAGAACTACCAGTAGCAATCCTACTTCTGGGCATATAGCCAATGAGATGAAAACAGGATATCAAAGAGGCATCTGCGCTCCCATGTATATTGCAGCATTATTCACAATAGCCAAGAGATGGAATCAACCTAAGTGTCTGTTGATGGATGACAAGAAGATGTCACACACACACACACACACACACACACACACACACACAGGAATATTATTCGGCTTTGAGAAAGAAGGAAATCCTGTCATCTGCAGCAACAAGGAAGGATCTTGAGGGCATAATGCTAAGTGAAACAAGCTAGACAGTGAAAGACAGCACTGCATGGTATCACTTATCTGTGGAATCTAAAAAAAAGTCAAACTCAGAAATAGTAGAAAAGTGATTGAATGGGCTGCAGATTGGGTGAAATAGGGAGAGGCTGGTAAAGGGCACAGCTATACGATGAATAAAGTCTGAGGATCTAACACATAACCCGATGACTATAGTTGATATTTCTCATATAATTGAAATTCGCTAAGAGAGTAGAACATAAATATTCTTGCCAAAATGGAAAAAAAAAAAAGATGTAAATATGTGAGGTGGTGGATGTGTTAATTAATTCAATAGGGGGTCTCTTTCACAATGTATACACACATGAAATCACCACAACTGCACACTTTAAGTATCTTACAATTGTCAAATTGTCTTACAGATTGTCAAATATCTTATAGTTTATCAGTTATATCACAATAAAACTGAAAAAAAATCTGCCATAAAATTTTCAAGTTTTCCAAACACCTAGTTCATGACAGGAATCATGCGGAATCCACACAGGGTTGTAGGGGGAGATTGGTTTTAGGGTTAGTGTTAATCATCTGTGAGGGGATTGGTTCAAAAGATCTTCATCTAACACATAGTATATTCCAAGTACAAGGCTAGATGCTGAGGGAAATAAAGTGGTATAAGGCACAGCCAGTACACCCAGAAGATCTTATAGCTAGTGGGGACGTTGGGAATTGAGAGGTCAAGACCCCGCTCCTTGTTTCTAATATGGTGATATTGAGAAACTACCTGCTAGAGGGTAGAGAGTTAGAGGAAGAGATGGGAGGAGAATTTGGGCTTATATGTGAGGAGACAGGAAACAGAGAGTCACAGAGAATAAAGAGGTGGGCCGGGGGTGAGGGCTGACATCAGCGGCTTTGGTTCATGGACAGATTAGGTTCACCAGGCCCAATGCTAACTCTGAAAGGAAAGCATATCACATCCATCTTCTCTCCTATTGGTGCCAAGGCCTTGGCCCTTTGGGACATTGGCTGATAGTGGCTGATAGTGACAGACCCTACTTCTTGCGCTCCCCACCTCCCTTTGAGAAAGCTGAGGCTCTAGATAGGGTGAGCCTGTGTCTGTGACTTGGCTTGTACCAATAGTCCTTACATTTTCTGTGCTTGAGCTGTATGAGGCCATTTCGTGTCCCACTTAGCAAGCCTGGAGCGCTCTTTGATTTGGTAGATGATAACATAAGTCATCTGGCCTGTGATGGTGGGTGAAATACCATCTGATTCAGAGATTCTTTCGTGACTTCCTCCAGAACCAACTGCCTCATTCGTGTCTCCAAAAATAAAAATAGCAAGGGTTAGATCCCTATTTTTCTCCTGTTCCTTGGGGATGATGTGATTGAGTGATGGCTTTACCAGAAAAATATTGAAGCAGTCAGTTTGTTCCCTTTTAATCAGAATCTGGAAAAGGTAGCACCTCACCATGGAGCATGAGCAATGTGAGTTATCAGTTCTCTGAACTTTGCTGCATTCCACCCATGGGGTTAAGGGCTCAGGAGGACCTGTTTGGCCCAACAGTTTCAGTGGGGTTGTTTCATGTTGAGTTTTGCTTTCTATCTCTTGGACCTTTGCTACACATCAGTCCTGTGAACAAGATCCAACTTTTAGCAAAGGGGTGGTTAAGGCAGTGTTATGGAGGAAGGGGTGGAGGTGAACTACAGTGCCTGGATTTCACCAATAAAGATCCATTTATTGGATGCCTCTCACTGAGGTACTTTCCAAAGACTCTTTAAGAAGAACATAAAGTTATAGAAAGGGTCGCACAGATTCAGAACAAGGCTGTCTTACTCCAGGTCAGAGGTATGGGGGTCAGAAAGCTTAGGGAGCAATTAGGTTCTAGAGTTTGAGGTAAGAAAAATCCAGAATCCACGAAATCTGCATGTGGCTGCAAGAGTTCCAGTCCCAAGAGTGCCTGCTGTCTTGCTCATATTGCTCATTTGTCCCTGAGCCACTGTTTTACTTCATGGAGGATTGGTATTTGGGATTAGGGCACTCATGACAGAGTGTGCATTAAAAATCAATCCCTTTCTCTTCCATTGAAAAGAACTCACCAACTGTAGATCATCAGACCACATTTAAACATAAAATTCCATGTTCCCAAAGAAGTGGGAGGTAACCAGATTCTATGGAGACTGAATGTGACCCCCTTCCTAAGGGGCCCCAGGGCAGGCAGCCACCCACCTTTGAAGGAAGTGGACCATGGCTGGAACCCTATGCTTGGAACCCTCTCTAAATGCACAGCTTGGCTTCTATCATTCCTGTGACCCCCTTTCCATCACAAATACTAGTCTTCTTTTCCTTTGGCAATAAGCCCAGCCCGATCCACCACGCTCACACCCATGGACTCAGCCATGCCCGTGCCTTCTCAATGGCTCCTGTCATGAACAGTCCTCAGGGACACAAGAGCAGTTTCTCATGGTGACACTGAGATAGGCAGGGCCAACTTTGGACATAAAGATGACACCTCCATTTGCACTTCACTTATTTTACACCTTTCCTGTCTTTTTTCTCCTGTACCTACTACTTTCATACTACTAAGTCAGAGAGAGCAAATACATTCTGAGGGCCAACTCTGATTACTTAGTAGGTACTGACTGGCCACTCTGTTGAGACAGATTTTTTAAAAAACTGCATGTGAACTCTGCAGTTGTTAATGTCTGCCATAGAGACATTATTTACCATCTTCTCATGTATCCATTAGTTTTTAGAAGGCAGTGACTATGTCTTATTCAGCTTTGGATCTCTGGTTATTAGAGATCCAAACTTTTATTTTTAAAATTTTAAATTATTTTTAAACATAATTTTTATTTTTTAAGAAAGAGTGAGAGAGAAGATGCAAGCAGGAGAGGGGCAGAGTTAAATAGAGAGAGAAAGAGAGAGAGAGAGACAGAGAGAGAGAGAGACAGAGAGAGAGAGAGACAGAGAGAATTCCAAGCAGCCTCAATGCTCAGCATGGAGCCTGAGGCAGGGCTCGATCCCACAACCCCGGGATCATGACCTGAGCTGAAATCAAGAGTCAGACGCTTAACCGACCGAGCTACCCAGATGCCCCTACCCTCCAATAATTTTTTATAGTTGAACTGTGCCTGTAGCAACTGTGGAATCCCCGACTTGCTTGTTCTCAGCTCTGTCCAAATTTTTGCTATCACAGAGTGACATAATGTCATAGAAATGTGTCATTTCAGTTCCCCTTGGCCTGAAGGTATGTACAAGATGAACGCCCATAGAGAAAGCAGAGAGAATGTGAGGAGTTTCCAAAAAAACTGCAGAAGTGGATAAGAAAAGGAAGGATTCAGAAGAAGATGAGGGAATAGGTCAGAGACGCTAGCACCAGCCAAAAGAAGAAGTGTTCCCAACGTGCAGTGCCATGGGCTGTTCAGGACCTCTGTAGTGCACACACATAAGAGGTACATGCAGTAGTATATACACTTGAACACACCTGCAAGGGCTGACTGGGCGATTTTCAGGAATTTTGCAAGTCTGTTGTCATCATGCCGGTAGCTTAAAATTGGCTCTGATGGGAGTATTTAAACCACAGAAATTGGCCAAGTCTCCAAACCAGGACTCATCCCACCCAGAACCAACTGTCAGTCATTTACCAGCTTACCACTGAGTATATGCCCTCGGGCTCTTCTGCCAAGAGGAGTGAATGAAAGCATTAATGACCAGTCTATATGTTATCCCAAGTGGCTAATCTATCCTCGGTCGTGAGACTTGTCCAGTCCGATAGGGAGGCAGGGCTAGGAAGCTCTAGCTGACCTTTTCAGTATTTGGGGCTCTGACTCATCAGAGGCTCGCCCTGGCACCAGAGTGGAAGAATGGCGGCCAGTCAAAACATAAACTGTGGAAAGGTCAGCCGCGCACAAAGGGGCTCTTATTGGTTATGAGATGCTGTAGATTAGGTATCCAGTTGCCTTCCCGTAATGACATTTTGAAGGGAAAATGACACAAGAACCCACTCTCAGGTCACCTCGTAGAATGTGGAATGCTTTTTCACTGAATTAGAATGAGCCCCGGAGGACAGCCCCAAGCACACACTGTCAGGGTGCTGGCGGGGAAACACCGCGAGGGTGCTGAGATGAAAGGCCCTTCTCATTGCAGGTCTGAGGAGTTTCTCAGTGTAGCCCTTTCCCCCTCTGCCTGACCATGGTGTTGACTGCAGAGTCCTCTCAGGGATCTTGCCTGAGAAAAGGAGGCTTCAAGATTGTAGCAGCTCTGGGCGCCTGGGTGGCTCAGTCGGTTCGGGGTCTGATTTCAGCTCAGGTTCATGAGTTCGAGCCCCACATTGGGCTCCTTGCTGTCCGTGCAGAGCCCGCTTGGGGTTCTCTGTCCGCCTCTGTCTCTGCCCCTCCCCCGCTTGCTCTTTCCCTTTCAAAAATAAACATTAAAAAAAAAAAAAAAAAAAAAGAAAGATTGTAGCGGCTGCTTTCTGCACGTCCTGAGGGCAGGAATCCATCTTTCCCACTGCTCGGGGCCATGTACCATATCACTGGCACCTAGCCCTTCTCATGGGTGAGGACTAGACAAGGGCGTGCTGGTGGAGAGGCAGGAAGATCCAGGGAGAATGCCTGATTTGGAGTCTATTCCTTCATCATAAGCTGCTGGGGATAGGCTAGAGATGCCTCCTTAGCTGGACCTCAATTTAGGAACAACCGCCAAATACGGCCAGAGAAGGAGGGCTATCCTGCACATTAATACTGCAATTGATCCAGAGCAGCAGGGACGTGTCAGATAAAGACAAGAGCAGGGCAAACTAAAGAAGCCAGACAGACAATTAGACAGGAGAAGGGATCAGTCTATTGTCTCTGTAGAGAGGGGAGAAGAAATATTTGAACAATATCCACTTACTGATGGCAGTGTTTTCTGAACCTCAGTGATGTGGACCACTCGGTTTGTGCCACCTCTCCTTTCCACCTGTTCCATTTATTTATTTCATATTTAATCTTTAACTCATTAAAAAACACCTGAGCTTCATGTTAAAAGTAGCATCCTTAAAATCGTGGATTCGATATGCCACTTTACACATTGCTATACACACACATGACTATTAAAAGAAACTCTTCATTCATCTGCCCCTGACGTCACTGGGCAGGCCACTATACTGCACCCTGATGGGCATATGGTTTCCCTGGACACAGACATCACTCAGAATGAAGCCCCGAGCTTTGGACGTCCGTCATTCAACCATGCCTCTTCCTCACTCACTTGTTAAAGCTGTCATTTGACACTGACACAATTTTTTTCTCTTGGAAGCCCTCAAGCACAACACGAATGGGAATTAGAACGTCTGTTCTCTGTTAGATCAGGAGTTGTGTTGGGTGTTTTGCTTCATTATTAGGAATGGGGTCATCGTCCATCTCTGGTAATACAACGTGCTTCTTTTAAAACAGTCTTTCCTGGAGATTATTCTAGAATAAGACATTTCCCTCCATCTAAAGCATTTTGTTTCAAGAATAAAGTTCAATAAAATTAAGGGGAAAAAAAATACCAAGAAGTAATATGTATTTTCATGTCATCTTTCTTTCTTTGTCCGTGTTCTCGCCTTTGCCTCTTTTTTCGTGCCACATCTCTTGTGTGTTCTTAGATCTTGGTCCTTTTTTTTTACTTTGTCTTCTCTTTATTCCAACCCAAAATTATGAATCTGGTTTCCGTTTTTGAAAAAATATTTATTGTAAAGCACATTTCCTTGTTAGAAACTTAAATCCGATATGCATTTTTTTTTTCCAGTACAAATGATTTTTGGAAGAGAGTTTTGGGAAACATTTCCCGAACACGAACACTGTCTAACAGCTTTTAATGGTGGGCCTGGCTGCCTGATTGGGTTATACTTCCACTAGGGGGCACTCTTCCCTTTAGATGACAAAAGTTCTGCAATAGTAACAATAACAATGTGGGTTTCCTTTTGAAAATAGTTGCTCCAGAACACAAATTGGGTAAGAGAGCATTAAGGATATGAGGCCACTTGCAAAGAGAACACTTGGTTTACCAGCAAATTCATCCAATCGTAGACATAATATCAATTAACAGTGCAGCTGGGGGTAGCTATGACATTCCTAATATAGGGACTTCCACGAGATCCTTTTCTATTCCAGTTGTCAGCTAGCAAATTTTTTTCCTTAAACTTAAACTGGAGCCAAAGGATTCTTCTCAGTAATATCACAAAGTACTGCCTGGACCTCTGATCTTTATAGGATCCATCCCAGGTTTGTTTTAAGCCAGGTAAGATCTCAGCCATTACTTACTCCTAACCCCACACAGGGAGGACCCAGGCACAGGGAGATGAAACACTTTGTTTAGACTACACAGCTCTTGGTGGGGGCAACAGGAAGATCTTCTGAGACAGTGTCTTGAATTTCTTTAGTCCTTATCATCTGTCTTTCTTACAAATGCCCTCTTGTAGCTTTCAATGGTGTCTTTTGTCAACAGGATTTTGTCTTTTTTGACCTCACAGGGTTCACTATAACTCAAGCCTTGTAATATTTTTCTACAGACGTTGAGTTACAGTAGCTCAAAGATACCTGAGGTATTGAAAATTTTTCTTTAATACTCCAAGATATCGAATTCTAATGGATGCCTTTCTTGGGCCCTGGAAAAACAAGTAAGAATAGGAGATAATATTGACGAATGAGAGGGAATGTCCCAGCATCCAAAGAGTCAGGTTTTAGTCCTAGCTGTATCTTTTTTTTTTTAAATGTTTATTTAGTTTTGAGAGAGAGTGAGAGAGAGAGAGAGAGAGAGAGAGAGAGAATGAGAGGGGGAGGGGCAGAGAGAGAGGGAGACAGAATCTGAAACAGGCTCCAGGCTCTGAGCTGTCAGCACAGAGCCCGACGTGGGGCTTGAATTCACAGACCGTGAGATCATGACCTGAGCCGAAGTTGGACGCTTAACCGACTGAGGCACCCAGGCGCCCCAGTCCTAGCTATATCTTATAGGATGAGTTACTTTGGGCCAAATTGCTTAATCTTCTGGCCTTCATTTCCTTTTCTGTAAGGTCTAGTTGGTGACAAAGCAACGTTTAGTGAGCCAGAGACTTTGTGTGAATTATCTTACTCCTCAAAATAGCCCTCTGAGGCACTATTACCATCCCCACTTTACAGAAAAGGTAACTGAAACTCAGAGAGGCCAAGTAATTTGCCCAAGATCCTAGAAATTGGGCCTGGATCTTTTTAGTTTAGAAGCCTTTACTTAAGCACAGAAAGAGGTCTTCACTCAATAAATATCCCCTCATGAAACTTCTATGTGCTTAGCAATTCTTGTTGGCTGTAGAACTCGACATGCTCATTTCAAACCACAGAAGAATGTGAAAAGGAAATGGTTCAAGAAAAATGGTACGATATTTGAGTGACAGCATTGTGTTCTCAGGCGACATGCGTTCACGTCCCCTCTCTCCCACACATTCTGCGTGATTTAAGCAGGTCACTTCCCCTCGAAGAGGCTGTTTCCTCAACTGAAACATGAGGGGTTGGGAGAAATTCCAGCCTTCGGTCCTCTCATGCTGCATTCTCTGGCTCTTGGCCTGAAATCCGAATTCCTTTTCCTGGCTCTGGATGCTGCCACAGGATCTCCAGCTTCCACGCGGCCCACCCCTAATCTTTCCAGCCTGAGCTCGGGATTCTTTTGTTCCTTCCTCCTGCCTCTTGGTTTCCTTACTGGGGAGGCCCTGTCCTCCTGCTCCACCCTCTGGTTCATACATAGTGGAGCGGGCAAAGCAGAGGAGCCTAACAGAAGCTTGCTTTCTGGTGCGCCGGCTGTGACTTGCTTAGGAATTCAGGAAGACTTGCTCGCTGCCTGTGTTCACTGCGGCGGAACCAGGCGTGCAGGAATATAATTCTGAACCAGCCCAGTTTAATCAGGTAAAGACAATGGAGCTTACAGGCGGCGACACGTTGAGTCTCTGAAGATCCCACTGCTGCTGTCACCCTTTTCATCAAAATGATTGAGAATGTATTTCTAAACAGAATTGAGGGGCCCGGTCTAAAATCAGACTGCTGTATTGGCCTTAATGTCCCGATTTGAAGTGCTTCAGCTTCTGGTCCACAGTGCCTTCTCAATAGAGGTTTGTTATTATTGCTGATAACCACGACTGTATGAATAAACAGAAAAGACGTTCCTATTTCATGAGAGAGAGAAAAGAATCTCATTCAAACCAAGAGAGAATGAAAATTGCTCTTGTTCAGCAGCTTTACAAATCCTGCTTTCCTTTTCTGCTGGAAATGAAGCTGAGTTGAAAAGCTTATCTTGGTTTGACTTTATTCCCCCCTCAAACCAAAATAGAATAGCTGTTTAGCTTGAAAATTCATGGGAGCCCATATCAACTGGTTAACAAAACACACACACACACACACACACACACACACACACACACACACACACCACACACCCCTTAATATCCTCATTATCTAAAATCTCAATCACCAAAAATTGACAAGAAAAAAATTCTGAGGTTCCAACACACAGTTGAGCAGAGGATATAAACAGATGATTCATAAAGCAGGAAATACAAATGGCAAAAAAATCATATGAAAAAATACTCAACATGCAAATAATAAAAGAAGTCCAAACTATAGCGACAATGAGATACTGTGGCTGCTCATCAAATTAGTATTTAAAAAAATTATAGCAAAACCAGTCCTTGCTTTTGGGTAACAGGTTCCTGGAAGATATGTATGAAATCCAAATATATTTTAAAAAACCACCGTCACAATAGCCTTACATGCTTTAAGGTGCAACTATGAGCTAAGAGCTAATATTGTCGAACTCTCTGGGAACAGGACCTTCCTTTGAGCTCCCCGTCTGTCATCACACTCTGCTTCCCCCAACCCCCATCAATACCACGATCTGTGAAGCTGACCCCATGATCCACAGAGGCACTGTCCTAGCTTTTCTGTGAAAATTGTGCAAGTCCACAGTTGTCTTTATTTTTTAAGTTCTCCTTTGGTAAAGAGTTGTATCCAGATTCTTAAACTCCACACTTTTCCCACAACACTGTTTTTCTTTGCCCCAGACCCTGAAGTCTCCATTGATAAACATGCGGAACCATAATGAGAATAGACACAGAGTGTCCTTAAAAGCGTGCAATCCTAATGGTGATTTTACATCAGAAGACTGGGGTTCACAACACCCTGAAGGTGGGGGCCTGCGCTCCTTTTACTGTAAACATTCTTTGGAGTAAAGATCAATATCCATGTGACACTTGCTTGCTACCCTTGTTAGAAGACTTCTATGTTTGACTGCTGGGCTTTGCAAGTTAGAGCCATGGCCTCCCAAGTGGGTAACACAGAATGATCCACCCGGGTGAAAGAAGAATGTATTCAGATTTCTCCTCTCATCCTTGTCCTGTCCTTTTTAAATTTCCACTTTTAAAAAATATTTTTTAGCGTTTATTTTTGAGAGAGACAGAGAGACAGAGAGAGACTGAGAGACAGAGCGTGAGTGGGGGAGGGCAGACAGAGAGGGAGTTGTAGAATCTAAAGAGGGCTCCAGGCTCTGAGCTGTCAGCACAGAGCCTGATGTGGGGCTCGAACCCATGAACCACGAGATCATGACCTGAACTGAAGTAGGACACTTAACCAACTGAGCCACCCAGGTGCCTCTAAATTTCCATTTTTGATACTTTTATAATGTAAAGGTTAGTATAGCAGTTTATTTATTGGGGGACATATGATCAAAATTCCTTTGCTGGTAGGATATTGTTATCAAAAAGTTTGCAGACAACTGGAGCAGGGAGAGGTGTTAATGTGTCTGATCCCTTGCAATTTGGGAAGCAGTGCCTTTAGAGTTAAGTGAGGAAGCAAGGTAGGCTGTGGTCATAGAGAGTGGACCAGCAGAGCTCCTGGTAGACAGCAGAAAATGCACTGACACTGAAGCAACTGGAATGTTCAGCTGAATCACAAGGGCTTACTGGCTAGGAAAGAGTCCAGTATTTTTAAAGGCCATCTTTCCAGAAAAATCCACTTGTGTTTACTCAGGTCATGTCTAAGCACCACAGGCCCAAGATTCCAGTAGTCACCTCACTGTGGCATGCCAAGCCAAGGGTTTCATTGAGATGGTGCCAGTTGGGAGTCGATGGTGGGGAAGCTGAAAGCAGCTGAAGGGTGTGGAAATGAAAATATCCAAGCAATCTAGCTGAGATCCAAGAGACAGGCAGCCTCATCAGAGTGAAAACAGGTGTCACCAAGGGTCTGGAAGCAAATCCATATGTCAGACAGAGATGTGTATGGTTGAGAAGGGGGAGTCAGAACCTGACATTTGGAATGCCCTTAAATAGTCTTGACCCCACTGAGCTAGGGATTAGGGAAGATCCAATGGCATGATTCTCATTTATGTTTCTTTTGCTGAAGGACCACAAACTCTGGACAATCTGATAACAAGTTCATGCCTTTATTCAAAAGGAGAATTATGGGGAAATATGCATAGATACATCAGCTCAAATGTATAATTTCTGCTGGATATGAAACCCCGGATAGCTTTCCGATTATTTCTGAGTGTCCCTACAACTTTCCTCATGCAGGCAGTGTAAGTACCCTCATGTGCTACTGCTCTGGCCTCCCTGTGGGAATTTAGGATCCCAGAACCCCTCTTGGGAGAGAACACTGTTCCAACTTCGGTATCTCTTAATGGAGATTAAGTGTGCAATGGGAGGGGCTGACCTTCACACTTAAGGATAGTGCACAGTCACAAAAAGTTGAGAGTCAAGTGGAAATCCAACTGTCAGTGTTATTAATGGGTGGATGTCAGCTAACCCCTGATATATAGGGAGGGCTTTCTGGGGAATCTAGACTGGAAAAGGTGGTTTGGACCTGAGGACAAAGGAGGCTCCTCCTGATTCTCTACATGCATACCCTGAGCCTTCCTGTCTATCTGGACTGTAGCCTACCTGAGGACAGGAGCAGTGCCTGGGCCAGGTACAGTGCCCGGCACTCTGCTGTGGACATACGAACCTGCTAGATGCTAACTAAGTCACAACTCATTTCAATGTAGAGCTGAGGCTCTAACATCTGCTCTAGCACACTAGAATTTGAAGGAAGAGATGGATTGAATTTAGAGATGATTTCCTTTAAAAGTATTTATAGGAACTACAGGCATACCTTATTTCATTGCACTTCACAGATACTGCATTTTTTTTTCCCAAATCAAAGGTTTGTGGCATCTCTGAGTTGATCAAGTCTATCCATAGCATTATTTTTCCAACAGCATTTGCTCACTTCGTGTCTCTGTGTCACATTTTGGTAGTTCTTGCAATATATTAAACTTTTTCATAATTACTGTATTTGTCATGATGACCTGTGATCAGTGATCTGTGATGTTATTATTGGAATGTTGTTTTCATGCTTTCTAACACAACATCCATTCTATAGTCTATAGATCAAGCAGTCGTTGTGGCTTTCTTTCTTTCTTTCTTTTTTTTTTTAGAGAATCAATTCTTTTTTTTAATGTTTATTTATTTATTTTGAGAGAGCAAGAGAGATTGAGCGGGGGAGAAGCAAAGAGAGGGAGAGAGAGAATCCCAAGCAGGCTCTGTGCTGACAAGAGAGAATCCCAGTGCAGGGCTCAAACCCGCAAACTATGAGATCATGACCTGAGTCATGACTCAAAATCAAGAGTCAGATGCTTAACTGACTGAGCCACCCAGGCGCCCCATCATTTCAACTTTCAAGGCTTATTATTTAAGAAATACATTTTGGGGAGCCCTTGTAGTCAGCCTTGAGAGTGCAGGACCAAGCCAAGCACACCCTCCTTGCCAGGGTGTCCACCGCCCTGGTCCTCTGGACCACCATCCAAGAGCAAGGGCACGGCCCAGATATTTCCCACAGGTTCCTCTGTCCTTCCCTCAGCCCCTCCATACTACTCCAGGCCAAAGGCAGCTGAGCTGAGGCTCCCAGAGCAATGGTTTCAGTCCCCACTTCAAGTGATAAACTCATCTTAGTAGTTTTAGAACAGGCCTTCCTTATGGTTTGTACTTTAAGACTAAGGGCATGTAAAAGAGGGAAATTGCATAGCTCACCTATAGCCAGCTTGACAGCATAATTTTTAGGAATCAAGAATCAACGTTGGGTTACCCTCAGAAGTCCACTTGGATGTGGAATGTTCATGTGCACACTTGAACATGAAAATCATCTTCTCCCATCAAGGAGGACCCCCTCTTTAGCTAAAGTAGTCCAAAGAAGTAGTCCAAAGAAGAAGGGACCCGCCCCGCCCGCCACCCTGCCCTATCTGACCACACTCAGCCACACAAATTAAATCAGTCTTTTGGAGCAAGGAGTAAAGCTGTACAAGGTTGGACTGAGCCCCTCTTTCTGCTCATACCACCACTGAGCAGCTCCGTCCAGGGCTGTCACCCACATGCAGGTCATGTCCTGTGCAAGGACACCTGGCTGAGACAGTGAGTGAGGGCTGAAATCCTGCCAGGCTCCACTCACCAAGGCAAGCTTATTGGTATTTGGCTATGTCTACTCAGACAATGTGGTTCCATTTTCTAAGTTGTACCAAGGTACCTTATATGGCTATGGGCAGTTCTGAGCATCCAATTTCATATCCCAGCCCTACCCAGGATTATATTCCTTACCTCGGATAGATTGAAGATTCTCATGAACAGATTAGGTGTACTGTAAAAAGTGAAATATTTGACCCAAACTGAAATGAATTTCATAGGTAAAGCTCAAAATATTACCATGGATATGAATTATGTTTGTATGTATCTATATATGTATGTATGTATGTATGTATGTACAGTTACATGGATATACATTGCTGTGTATCAGAAGTTAGCACAACTTAAACTTAGTAAATGCTTAAAATAAAATTATTTTGGGTATCAGGGGGAAAAAAAGAAATACATTTTGTGAGGCTATAGCTGCCATAGAGAGTGATTCCTCTGATGGATCTGGACAAAGTAGATTGAAAACTTTCTAGTAAGGATTCATCATTCTACATGTCATTAAGAACATTCGCAATTCATGGAAAGAGGTCAAAATATCAACATGAACAGGAGTTTGGAAGAAGTGGATTCGAACCCCCATGGATGACTTTTGAGAGGTTCTAGACTGCAGTGGAGGAAGTCACTGCAGATGTGGTAGAAACAGCAAGAGAACTAAGATTAGAAGTGGAGCTGAAGATGGGACTGAATCACTGCAAATGTCATGATTAAATTTGAACGCACAAGGGGTTGCATCTTATGGATGAGCAAAGAATGTGGTTTCTTGAGATGGAATCTACTGCTGGTGAACAGGCTGTGAAGATTGTTGAAGTGACAACAAAGGATTTAGAATATTAGATAAGCCCAGTTGATTAAGCAGCAGCAGGGTTTGAGAAGATTGTCTCCAATTTTGGAAGAAGATCTACTGTGGGTAAAATGCTATCAAGCAGCATTTCACACTACAGAGAAATTGTGAAAGAAAGAGTCGATTTATGCAGCAAACTTCATTGTTGTCTATTTTAAGAAATTGCCATGGCCACTCAACCGTCAGCAACCGTGACCCTGGGCAGTCAGCAGCCA
This sequence comes from Panthera onca, assembly GCF_046562875.1. Classification (NCBI taxonomy): domain Eukaryota; kingdom Metazoa; phylum Chordata; class Mammalia; order Carnivora; family Felidae; genus Panthera; species Panthera onca. The sequence goes on from NC_138342.1 coordinate 177,363,456, forward strand.
TCAACATCGAGGCAGGACCATCCACCAGTAAAAAAGATTATGACTCACTGAAAACTCAAATGATGGCATTTTTTTTTAGCAATCCAGTGTTTTTAAATTAAGGCATGCACATTGTCTTTTTAGACACAATGCTATTGCACACTTAATAGACTACAGTATAATGGAAGCATAATTTTTATATGCACTGGGAAACCAAAAAATTCATTCGACTTGCTTTATTGTGGTGGTTTGATACCAAACCCACGATATCTCTGAGGTATGCCTCTATAAGATTTCCTAATTGTCTGGAAATGGTATTTTTGTTCAGTTTTGCTTTCTTTTGTTTTGTGTTTATGAAATTTTATTTTGAGATCATCGCAATTGTTATGTGATTGTAAGAAATGCAGAGAGATCTTTGTACCTCTCCTCACTTACACCACTGGTAACGCCTTGCCAAATAATCACGTTATTTCACTCCAGACCGTTGACTTTGATACCGTCAAGATACAGGAGATTTCTACCCCCATAAGGATCCTTTGTGTTTCCCTCTATAGGTATATCCACTTCCTTCCGTAATCCCTGCAACCACCATCTCCATCTATAAATTTTCATTTCAGGAATGCTATATAACTTGCAACCAGTAGATAATAAGTCCTAGACATCTAATGCACAGTATAGTGGATATAGACAACAACATTGCATTGTAACTGTTGAATGTGCTAAGAGACTAGACCTGAATTATTCCCACTAGAAAAAAGAAATGATAATCATGTGATGTGATAGAGGTACTATCACTGCAATGGCAGCCATTCTACAATATATAAATGTATCCTATTAACATATTATACAACGTAAATTTACACAATGTTATATGTCAAATATATTTCAATTAAAAATGCAAAAAAAGAGATTGTTATATAAACGGAATTATACATTATATATATCCCTTTGGGATCGCCTTTTTTTCTAACCGCATCATTTTCCAAAGAGTCACTCAGGTTGTTGTGTGTATCAATAGTTGGTTCATTTTTATTGCTGAATAGTATTCCATGTTACGAGTATACCACAGTTTAACTCTTCCCCTGTTGAAGGACATCTAGGTTGTTTCCAGGTTTGGACTAGCATAGAGGTGCCATAAACATTAGTGTATAGGTTTTCATGTGAACATAAGTTATCAGTTCTCTAGGATAAGTGCCCAGGAGGGCAATTTTGGGGTTGTATGGTAACTGCATGTTTAATATTTAGAGAAGCTGCTAGACCATTTTCAAGAGTGGCCGTACCATTTTACATTCCTATCAGCATTGTGTAATTGATCCTCAGCACCATTTGGTTTTGACATGATTTTGGTTTTAGCCATTCTGATAGGATGGTAAGTGCCATGAGGACAGAAATAATGCCTACTGGGTTAACCACTGTAGCTGACCTATTGTAGGATCTTCCTGTGTCCTTCTATCTACCCGTGTTGAACTGAAATTGAATTGAAGAATTTATGATCTTACAGTACATGCTTTTACACAAATATTTGAAGGTACCATTTTTGAATACTTATCATTCATATAAAGATCCTTAGTCTTTTCTACACTTTCTCTTCAGTCTCAGAGATAAAAATCTTCAACTCTTATCTCACTTACTTTATTTTTTATTTATTTATTTATTTTTTATTATTTTTTTTAAATTTTTTTTTTTTCTTATCTCACTTACTTTAGACTTGTTCACAACCATCTTCAGCTTTGCTCAGAATTTAATTCTCTTAACTTCCTTTATGACTATGAACTACCACCACTGACTTGAATTCTTCTTACTTTATTATTTTTCTAAAAATTTTTAAATGTTTATTTATTTTGAGAAAGAGAGAGAGAGAGACAGAGTGCAAGCTGGAGAGGAGCGGAGAGAGAGAGAGAGAGAGAGAGAGAGGGAGAGAGAGAGAAGGAGACACAGAATCCAAAGCAGGCTCCAGGCTCCAAGCTGTAGCACAGAGTCCAACATGGGGCTCAAACTCATGAACTGTGAGATCATGACCTGAGCCGAAGTTGGACACAACCTACTGAGCCACCTAGGTGCCCCAAGTTCTTCTTACTTTAACAGCCCAAGTAAGAACAGGACTCTACAGGGAGAGCCTTAGCCCTCACTGCCCATGTTCTTTCTCTTCCTCTTGCTTTTGTGGATCCTCTAACTACGTGGCCAGAGAAGGCAGTGTATGGCTATGGCTTCGAAGCTTCATGCTACTATTTATTTCTTTGAGTTTTTCCATTTAGAAAGATAATACATTTTCTCTCTGATTAGGCATTTCAGTTACTATCTGCCCCTGGAAGCCTCCCTGTGATAATATCCTATCATTTAGGTTGCCCCTGGTTTCAGTAAATTTCATGATGGTTTACTGATAGTATTCTTCTAGTTAGATCCCTATTTTATAGCTGAGCAGAGCTTTCAAAATAATATCTAAACAGCGTGTACTTACCTTGACTCTTTTTTTAAAGCTTATTTATTTATTTATTTTGAGAGAGAGAGAGAGAGAAAGAGAGAGAGAGAGAGAGAGAGAGAGAGTCCCAAGCAGGCTCCGCACTGTCAGCCTGATGCAGGGCTTGAAGTTACAAACTGTGAGATCATGACCCGAACCAAAATCAAGAGTTGGATGCTTAACCGACTGAGCCACCCAGTGCTCCTTACCTTGACTCTTAGCTTGTCAGTGTGTGTAAGGTACTCAAGGCCTCTTTCTGACAGGGATGCCTCAAACCAAGATCCTCCTCATTATTAATGGGCTGATTAGAAGGGCAGCCCAGGTGTCATCAATAATATGTTTTAAATCTAAAAAATCCTGATAGCTAATAAAGTATTACTTTAAGAGCTGGTTTCAGTTTTGGAACACTCAACACACTGAAACCTTAACTCATGGAAAAGATATTTTAGAGTGACTATTCATTAAGCCTTTTTGGGGGGACTATTGAACTATTTTATTCCATCACACCAGTTTCCATCAGATATTCCTTTTCTTGCGCAATTTATGTCTCATTTGTATAACGGCACCACACATTTATGAGGATTTGGTTAATGTAAATCAAACAAATAAATGGCATGTATATATGAATAAGTAAATGACGAGGACGGAATGAATGAATGCCTCAGCGAAGTAATGGCCAAATGCATGAATCACATGCTGTATGCATTTGCCTATTGTAGCTTCCAATTTCTGTGTTTAAGAACAAATCATTTCAGGCCCAGAGGGTGCTTTTTGAAGTATATTAGACAAGATTACCAAGCTACAACTGCGAACTTGGACATCAATTCCCTGTAAGGCACTGTGTACTGCATTTTTACAGCAATTGGCTTCTTTATGAACCTTACATGGAAAGTTTGAGAATAGGTCTATACCTTGAATAAAAAGCAAAAACAGAAACAACACGTTCTGAATAATCAACTTCCAGGCCAGATTGTATAAATCACATCTTCTGGATGAGGCAGAGCCTGGTGCCTGCCAGGTCTTTTACCAGGCTCTGGACGTAAAGTGATGAACAAGACACACAGTGGCTCTGACCTCATGGAACTTCTATCCTAGGGAAGCAGACAAACCGAAAAGAAGTAAATAGTCATAGGCTGTGATGAATTCCAGGGAAGAACCTAAAAGGGTGTTGGGATCCAAAATAACAGGGGACCTGTTTTAGATTGAGTGGTCTCCGAGGAGGAGAACTTTAAGTTGAAGGGCTCCATTTTCAAATGGGTCACAGGGGACATCATATTTGACCTTTTAAAGTTCTACTTCAGTGGCACGAGTTAGACCTAACATCACACATCTTCCACTCACCATGGTCCCATTGGACACCAATCAACACTCTGCAGAGGGTGCTGGGCTTCCAAAACGCGTCTATTCTGCTTTATTGCTTTTCTGCCTTTTTCTCTTGAGAAACAGTCCATAGTTTTATATACACTTCCCTGGCAGGTGAGGGGGGTTATAACTTTTCTCCCTGTTAACAGGAAGCTTCACTGGAAATATGGGTAGTTATTGAGAAACTGCCACCTACTGACTTCTTGTATAAAATGTTAATTATGAATTAATTTGGGAACAACTTTTCAATCTATGTAGATAGAAAGAAAAAATACAGGCCATGGGGTTTGTACACTGAATGCAGCAATAGATTTGTTCATAATGTAAGTAGCTGAGCAGGTCAAAGGAACTGAGCAAGTGGACCCAAGGGGTCTGGTGTCTCTCAATTAAAATATGTCATTTCTTCTTTTTCCTTGACTTTGCCTCTGGCCTGATATTGAAAGAACTTAATGTCTGTGCCCAGAAAGATGCTTGAACTGTCTCTGTCCATTTGACATGCGTTAATGAAAAGAGAGAATGGATGGATACTAAAAGTGCATAAATGTAAAGCCAATGTCTTATTTTTCTGGTCGGATGAAGTTTTTAAAACAAACTTCAGGGGCACTTGGATGGCTCAATCAGTTAAGCGTCCGACTTCGGCTCAGGTCATGATCTCACAGTTCATGGGTTGGAGCCCCACATCTGGCTCTGTGCTGACAAGTCAGAGCCTGAAGCCTGCTTCGGATTCTGTGTCTCCCTCCCTCTCTGTCCCTCCCTGGCTTGCATTCTGTCTCTCTCTTTCAAAAATGAGTAAACATTAAAAAAAATTAAAAACATAATAAATTGCAAAAACTGTAAATAGCAGCAAATTGTCTTTTTGCCAAATGTTTAGCTGATGGGCATAAATATATACATATAGATATGTAGATATTTATTCAAATAACCAGGAAAACATATGTTCATATACGTACATAGGCACTATTGACAAACTTCATGGTAGCATAGATGCTTGCCCTTGGGCTGAGAGCCAAAAATAATTCTTGTCATGGGAAAAACAATTTTAAAGCTCATTAATTATGCCTGAAATTTACATTTTTATTTTTATTTCAAGCCTTGATTGCAGTCTATTAATAAATGAAAATGTGCTTGCATTTTTAAGTACTTCTGGATTTCACAAGCTTTTGTTTTCAAAGAGGGGAAAGCTCAGCCAACACTTTAATTTACTAAGGGAATAGTCCGGGGAAAAGTCTTAATTAAATAAAGAAATTATCTTTGAAGAAATAGTTGGAGTTGAATAAATGTACTCAATGCTTACTGATGCTTTTTTCTCTTTTTCTTTTTAATTTAATTTATGTTTTTTATAAAAGTAAAATAGAGTTTTAAAAAATCAAAAACACTACAAAGCATATAAAGCAAAAAGCAGTACATTATTCCCAACATATTCCCCACTCCTGAATCATTTCATGTCTTAACTTTTCCCTGAATTTATATCTGTATTTTTCAGGAATACAGTATTCTTGTTTTGTTTTGTTTTTTTAATTTTAGGAATTATCTATTGATATCACAGTAAAGACAGATTTGCTTCTTCCTTCACAATCTTTACACCTTTTTCTTTTATTCCTGGCTTATTTCACTGGTTAGGGCTTCCTCTATGATGTTGAAAGGACTTTGCCTTATTCTTGCTCTTTGGGGTACAATTATGTTCTTTCCTGAATCATGAAATATAATGTTAATTGCAGAGCTTTATAGATTCCCTTTAGCAAGCTGAGGAAGTTTCCCTCTATTCCTAGTTTGCTGAACTGTATTTGTTTATTTGTTTTTTTTTAATGTTTTTATTTATTTTTGAGACAGAGAGAGACAGAGCATGAGCAGGGGAGGGGCAGAGAGAGAAGGAGACACAGAATCCGTGGCAGGCTCCAGGCTCTGAGCTGTCTGCACAGAGCCCAACGCGGGGCTCAAACTCACAGACTGTGAGATCATGACCTGAGCTGAAGTCGGATGCTTAATCGACTGAGCCACCCAGGAGCCCTTGTTTATTTGTTTTAACAATGGGTATTAAATTTTGTCAATTTTTTCCCTGTATCTATTAAGATGATCTTATGGTTTCTCTATTTTTGGTCTGTTGATATGGTGAATTACATTATTAATTTTAGGATATTAAACTAACCCTTGGGCCATAATGTATGATTGTTTTAAAATATTCTGGACTTGAACTGTTAATATTCTGAAAGATTTTTTTGTGTGTTTATATCCATATAATATTGGTCTTTGGTTTTCATTCCACGTAATAGCTTTGTCAGGTGTTGCTATCAGTATTCTACTGGCCTCCTAAACTGTGTTGGGGAGTATTCTTCCATTTCCTTTAATTTCTGAAATAAGTTGTATAATTATTTCTTCCATTAATGTTTGATAGAATTTACCAGTGAAGCCATTTGAGTCCAGATGTTGTCTGTGAGGAGGTATTTTATTATCAATCCAATTTCTTTAGCAGGTATAGAATTCTTTATAGTTTTTATTTCTTCTAGTATCCCTTTGGTAAGCTGTGGTTTTCAAGAAATTTATTATTTTCCTCTAATTACTGAAATTATTGGTATGAAATTATTCCTAATATCTACTTATTAGCCTTTAAATATCCTCTTTTTCATTCCTGATATAGGTAATTTTCACTTTTTTTCTTGATTAGTCTAGCTATGAGTTTATCAACTGTATTAACTTAAAACTACTTTGTTGGGTTTTCTCTATTGTCTATTTTCTATTTCATTGATTTCTGCATATTATTTCCCCTCTTCTTTCTTTAGGCTTAATTTGTTCTTCTTATTTTATTTTTTTATGGTAGAAGCTCAGAACACTGAGTTTCTATTTTTCTAATATAAGCATCTAAAGCTATAAATGTTTTTAAAAAACACTGTTTTAGGTGTACCCCACAAATTTTGTTATATTATGTTTCCATTATATTACAAAATACCTCTGAATTTCCTTTTTTATTTATTTTTGGTGTATAGGTTATTTTGAGGTGTGTTATTGTTTCCAAACAATTGGGGATTTTTCCAGACATTTTTTCATTATTGATTTCTAATTTAATTATTTTGTGGTTAGAGAAGAGACCTGGATAGTTTAAATCTCTTATATTTACTGAGATATGTTAACGGCCCTAAATAAGGTCTATCCTGGGAAAGGTTCCACGTGTATTTGAACACAATGCATATTCTGCTATTTAGTAGTAGAGTGTTTTGTAAATGTCAATTAGGTCAAGTTGGTTGATGTTGCTGTTCAGATGTTTTCTATCCTTACTGACTTTTTCTCTACTTGTTCTATCACTTTTTGAGAGACAGGTGTTGAAATCTCTGACAATAGTTATGGGCTAGTCTGTTCCCCTGTAAGTGGAAATTGTGTTAGTTTTTGCTTCATGTGCAGCTCTGTTTTTAAGCACATAAACATTTAGGAATGGTATAGTATCTTGACAGATTCACTCCTTAATCATTATCATATGACTTTTTAAATCCCTGGGGAATAATTCTTTGTTCTGAAATCTATTTCATCTGATATTAATATGACAACTCCAGCTTTCTTTTGTTTCGCGTTAGCAGGGTATCTTTTCTCAGCCTTTTATTATTAGCCTTTGCAGGTCATTACATTTAAAGTGGGTTTCTCATTCCCCAGCCCCAGCCTTCAGCAGCTGCTTCTTTGCCCTTAGAGAAGACTTAACATGCCTCTGAGGCAATTTCTTTTTTTTTTTTTTCAACGTTTTTTTTTTTTATTTTTTGGACAGAGAGAGACAGAGCATGAACGGGGGAGGGGCAGAGAGAGAGGGAGACACAGAATTGGAAACAGGCTCCAGGCTCCGAGCCATCAGCCCAGAGCCTGACGCGGGGCTCGAACTCACGGACCGCGAGATCGTGACCTGGCTGAAGTCGGACGCTTAACCGACTGCGCCACCCAGGCGCCCCGAGGCAATTTCTTTCAGAGCTCCCGCCTTGCCTTCAACTGGGGATCATCACGTTTCAAATCTATTACAGCAACCCATCCATGACCATTAATTGCTAACAATTCAGCCTGCTTTTTCCTCCTCTTGTTTATGGTGGGTTATGTCTCCTGATGCTCCATCGGGAACGAAAGCAAGCATGAGTCTCTTCAGTCCTCCAAAGGTCTTATTACTTTCTGGTTTTACTTCAAATTCCCTCAGCCTTCTAATGTGTTCAGTAAAACTATGATTTTGTAGCTTATCCAACTTATTCACTGGTAGGTTGATGTAGTGGTCTCTTATAGCTTTCTACATCCTAATGAGAGGTCAAAGCCTGAATTGTTTTTATGGAAGGAGGAAACCAAGCTCTCCTATTTCCCTGTTGTCCTTGAAGCTCTCACTGCTCTTACATTCATACCTCCCTCTATCTTTCTGACATAGGTCTATCAATTTTTGTTGATATTTATGCTCGCTCACATCATGTTAACTATATAACCTTTGTTATTACTGAATCACAGTTCCCTCCTTTTACACCTTTTTGTTTCTCCTGGACTTAATGGTTAGTGATAGGAATATAGAAAGTTTAGTAAATGAAAACCAAGAGCCCAGATTTTCATAGGATCTTATGAACTCATTATCAGAATTACAAAAACCTACCCAATCTTAGTATTTTCTACATGCAGAACACATCAAGAATCCTATTGGCTCCTTTCCTCATGGAGCCCTCTCTACTGTTCTGCTCTGGAATGGTTATGCCATCTCTGGGGTACAGCTGACAGCCGGGGACTTTATTTCACCTCTTCCCACACTCAATCTTTTGCCTCAGTTCTTTGTCTTCTTTTTTCTTGGTTCATTCTCTTGTTTTGGTGTCACATGGCCCCAATCACTGTCTGAGAAACAGAGTGTAGGAGGTCAATTTTTTCAGTCCTTGCATATCTGAAAATGTTGTTGGCTGATTACTTGCCTGACTATAGAATTCTAATTTAGAAATCAGTATCTCTCTGAATTTTGAAGAAATTTCCTCTCTGCTCCCTAGCAGAGCTAGAAATATTGCTGTGGAAAAGCCCTATTCTATGCTAAGACCTACTTTTCTTTTTTCCTGTTTTGAAGCTTTCAGGATCCTCTTTATCTGCAAATTTCTGTAGTTTCGTGATGAAATGCTCTGATGAACTATTTCCATGGGCAACTTGAATTTCTGGGTTTCTTCTCTTACTTTCTTCATACTTTTCTGTTTCAATTTTTTCTGTTCTCCTTCCTATAGCACTTTGTGTATTTGGTTGTTTGACCAGGTTTTCTCTTTTCATTTCCCTTCTTTTACCTCTCTTGGTCTTTGCGATCTACTTGCTGGGAGTTTTCATCAACTTTATCTTCCAAACCTTCTCTTTCTCTCTCTTTTTAATTTTGCTATCATATTTTTAATATAAAAAGAAATGATAATTTTAATAGTATTTTTTCTTTTTAATGGATGAAATATCTTCCTTTCTTAATGGGTATTTTAGGGTCTTGTTTCAATTCCTTTGAGTTTTTCTCTGGTTTTTTTTGTTTGTTTTGTTTTGTCTTTCAAAAGTGCCTCTTTTATTCCAAGTTCTATTTTTCTGGCTTAAAATATTTTGGTCTCTTTTCAGGTACAAGTTTTCGTCAAATGTCTGTTTTGTTCCTAGCTGTTCTTAGTTCTTAGTTGATTCGTAATTAGAACAAGGCATAAAGGAGTGCCTGTCGTGGCTCAGTCACTTAAGTGTCCAACTCTTGGTTTCAGCTCAGGTCATAATCTCACGGTTTGTGGGTTCGAGCTGCACATCAGTCTACATGCTTACATTGCAGAGCCTACATGGGGTTCTCTCTCCCCTTCTGTCTCTTTGTCCCTCCCCTGCTCACACTCTCTCTAAAAATAAATAAATAAACTTAAAAAAAGAAAAGAACAAGGCATACAAATGCTGTGTTGGTGTAGCTTGCTGACTAGTGGGTTTTGCTCTTGGGCACACTACCCATTTCTTAAGGGAATGTAGACATGTCAATATCTCTATGTATTTCCTTCTCAGAGGAGAAATATCTAATCTCCTATGTGGTGTGGATATAGACCTGGCTGCCAGCATCCGGGAACTGATCAAGAGAGGTGGGTGGTGGAGGGACTTGAGGTTGAGTGTCTCACCATTCAGTATAGGGACTTTTGGCTGACCCTTTGTTTTGCTCCTTTCCTTGCTCTTCCTCTCGGCTGTCTTGATGACCCAAAGTTTAGTCTCTCTGGATCACTTTCTCAGGATGCACCTCCAGCACAGGCCGGGTTGGGAGAGGGGATGCTACCTGAATACACAGGATGAGTGAGCGGATCTGGAGACCTAACCTTAAACCAGTCATTTTCACATCTGTTCGTGTCTCACCCTGACTTTCAGAACCCACCCATACCTCTAGTTCTTCAGCTCTCTTGTGTTCTGACGAGAATATTACCTTGCTTTTCATAGCTGTGTTTTATAGTATATATATCAGGACAGCTTTGTCTTTTCTGTAGAGCCTTCCACCTTCCTTGAAGTGACAAGTGCTTTATTTTCTAAATACTTGCCCCAACTCTATATCCCAATTGTGCAAATCTCCTCACCATATGTTCAGAACATTTGATATTTCATTAATTTTCACTTTTTGTTTCTGGAAAAAAAACCTCTTGTGAGCAATTTGATCTGCTTGAATCTCAACTGGCTGCCCTCCAAGCCTGCTGCGTAACTGTTGTGTTGGGATATTTTCGGTATCATCTTAGGGATTTCCATCATGTCTTTTCTGTTGGCTCCTCTTTTACCTGAATTCTATTGCTTCCAATTCACTGGTTTATTCCTTTATTTTTATGAGAACTAATCCCTAGGTTTTTTTCACTTTTATCTTCCAAACTTCTATTGGGTTGTACATTTTCCTAGTTTTAACCTTTACAAGTTCTTTTCTTTCTTTTCTTTTTTTAAAAAATGTTTTAGAGAGAGAGAGAGTGTGTGTGTACACGCATAAGTACGGGGGAAAGGTAGCAGGAAAGAGAGAATCTTTCTTAAAAATGTTTATTTATGTATTTTGAGAGGGGGGAGGGCAGAGAGAGAGAGAATCCCAAGCAGGCTCCACACTGCCAGCGCAGAGCCTGACACGGGACTCAGTCTCACGAAATGTGAGGTCACGAACAGAGCCAAAACCAAGAGCTGGATGTTCAGCTGACTGAGCCACCGAGGCAGTCCACAAGTTCTTTATGCTATTCCCTTTTTTTTTTTTTTTTGACAGAAACAATTTCATTCTGATTGTTTAAAAGATGTTTTCCTATGAAGATATTAATGATATTTTTCTGATATTTTCCTCTGCCTGCAGAATTTTTTTCTGTTATGCTGGTCTTTGAATTTCAGATTAGAGGGTTTCTTTAAATGACTGCCCACTCAGCACTAAGAGCTGATTAGAAGCTCCATGCTTGTTGAGTGGGTGTTATCAATCTCAGATGTCAAAATCTTTAGGCCTGTTTTTGAGTTGGTCGGTTTCCCTAGAGAAGGTAGGAGGGTAAGATGTCTAAGACAGGCTCTCGTTATTTGTATCATATTGTATGTACGTTTTGTTAATCTCTCTATTTCAATAAGGCACCCATTCCTTCAACTGTAGCTGATACTCCCATTCAGCAGCCCTGTGTTTTACCTCTTGAGAGAATAATCAGTTGGTCTTCTGTCAGGAGAAGGAGGGAGGGGGGAGAAGACTTTTATCCATCTGTATAGAATAGGAGATGACCTAAGGGTCTAAGTGTTTCTCAAAGAGGATTTTCAATTAATCCTCCTTCTGCCCCCCCCCCCCCCCCGACACTCCAACTTCTAGAGAAAACTATTGCTTCCAGTTCTTGAGCCTTTTCAGGGATCTTTAGTGCAAATTGAATTGCTTCTCAGGTTTTACCAACACTTGCTTAGTATTCAGGTTTTTGTTTGCTTGCTTGTTTTTTCTCGATTCCTGAACTATTATCTCTTCTACTTAAAAAAAAAAATTCTGTGCTTATAAGCTTATGCTGTTGTAAGCATCTTTTTACTACTGCTTTAGGAGACTCTGGCAGGAAATGGATGATATGATTCTTTCTAACTACAATGATATGTCATTCTATTATATGTTCTTTTATTAAGTTTTTAATTTTAATTCCAGTGTAGTTAACATACAGTATTACATTAGTTTCAGGTGTACAATTTAGTGATTCAACACCTCCATACATCACCCGGTGCTCATCACCACAAGTGCACTCCTGAATCCCCATCACCTGTTTCACCTACCCCCCCCCCCCCCACCATGTCCTCTCTGGTAACCATCAGTTTGTTTTCTGTAGTTATGAGTCTGTTTCTTGGTTTGTCTCTCTCTGTTTTTCCCCCCTTTGCTTGTTTGTTTTTTCTTAAATTCCACATATGAGTGAAATCGTATGTTATTTATCTTTCTCTGATGGACTTATTTCATTTAGCATTATACTCATTATATGCTGTTTTAACTAAAATTCAACAACTGGATAAAAGCCTTTGTAGTGAAACACCCCCAAATAATAATAGCTTGTTAAGTGCTATTCTGCGCAATGTTCTGGACAATGTGCTGAGTCTTTTAGTATTCACTGAGTTTATTTCATCCTCACAATAGCCTTATGGAGGGGGTGCTGAAATTATCAGATTACTATTAGCATGACTTTGGTGTCATGACTAAAGAACCAGAAAAAAGTATGGGAGATATGTAGCATCCAACCAAAGGCCTTGTGCCCTGTCAAACAGGATGGCTAAGATAAAAAAATAAAAAAATAAAAATAAAAATGAAAGCAGAATTCAAGCATACAGTAAAGAGATTATTGTAGAGATTAACAGTAAAGATTATTGAAAGAAGTTAGACCCAAACAGTTTAGGTGAGTGTAGATGAAATAATTAGATGACAGTGTACTTTGCCCTCAGAAGACATTGGTAAAATCAACTCTACTTGAGGAGTAAGGACTTTGCATCCTTTAATGTTGCAACCATAGAAATGAATGCATGTGTCTGTTGGGGAGAGCTTTCCTGGATATACAAAACTGCCAGATTTCTTTTCCTGGTCTTGGATCTCTAGTTGTTGGTCTTTTACTTGCTGGAGAGAGTAACCTCAATTCTCTTATGACAGTTACTACATTTGTCTGGGACTCTTACTCATGAGGCCAAGAATCTTTTAACTCCAGGAAGGTTTAGAATTGAGTTTAGAGGGGATGAAATTAAAAAATCCATAGTACTATTACCTTCATGTTAGGTTTAAGAAAATTGAAATCTTTGTGTGTTTAGTGTTTACAATGTTTAATATAACTTGAAATTCATTATATTTTACTTATTAAATTTACAAGAATTGAGTTCTTAGAAAGATTTTGGCTAGAAAGGCAGATATTTGAAGGTGTTAAAAAGAAGACTCAATATATTAAATTTATAAAATAGAGTTTAAGGTATTTAATTAACTAAGTTGTAAATGGTACGATTGAAGAAGTTTTGTCTGTTCAACTTGGAGTTGATTAAACATTAATCAAAGGCCATCTTAAAAGTGATTGCTGAAATTTTCCATATTTGGATATAAAATTATAATTTTAAGTTAAATTCAAGGACTAAGGAAAGCTAGGTTTTCAAATATGCATTATAAAGAAATTAATTATTAATTAAAATTTCAAATAGCAAAGAGTAGACTTTTCTGAACCTGAGAAGTTGCCCTTATATTAACAAACAAACAAAATCCCTCACATTGATCCAGAAGAGAAACTGAGACTCAGAGAAGTTAAGTAATTTGCTCAAGATCACAGAACTTGCTAGATGGCACCTTTGCTCGCCTCCAAAGCCAGGATGCCTATCCATTGAAATCATTTTATACCACCTCAAAATACACTTCTTGGATTCATATACTTTCAAAATCCCTTTTGAAATGGGTGCCATTTAGTGTATCACTGCAACTTATTAAATCTTAATTGTGGAAAGAAAAATCCAAGCAATCCCAGGGGTGACTTTGTGTGCATTTTGCTGATACTGAACATTAGGCATTCCTTAGGGGTAACATATAACCATAGGCAGTTATTGTTGGAAATAGCTTATTATTGAAATTAGAAGTAACATATGTAAAATGTAATGAGAGCACTTGGGGAACATGATCCAGCTAAAAATTTAATGCAGGTTAATGTAAGAGGGGGTCAGAAGAACAATTGGAATGTTCATTAGCTGTTTTTATTTATGTTTCTACCCCAAACCTTAATATTTAAGTAAAAGCTTCTTTTTTGATGATAGCAGCAATAAACGAAAGTGTGTTTGCAATTCCCAGGTAGGTTTAAATTTGTGAGTCTTGATCTTACACCAGGGAGCCTGAGTCAACAGCCCCTTTTACCAATTAAAACCACTCTGAAAGAGCCTGGTTAGGAAAAGAGAATGAACTTTCAGTTCTTACAGATACAGTTTCCAGGACCGGATTTTTTTTTTCCTATATGATTCTGGGTGAGATATTAACCTCTTGCTCTCAGTATTTGTGAGTTGGATATAATAGTGCCTACCCTTCAGAACCACAAAGCCTGGAGATGACCTGATAAATCATTTATTCCAGGGCTTCAAACAAGTAAGGGACACCATAAATGATAGCTATCATTACCATCATGGTCTTTAAGAATGAACACCTTAACTAAGGCAATTAACTAAACAACCAGAAGAAAATACACAACTAGAACAGTGCAGTAATCGATACACTGTGGTGTATGTGTGTGTGTAAGTATATGTGTGTTTGTGGTGTTGGGATTATTGATTACAGAACAAGAAACCTACTAGATCCATTACCTTTCAAGAGGAGCAAACATCCATGTTAAGTGAGTGTGTAGGAGCTTGATAAATCTATGAATGTAGACCCTCATTCATTCCATTGTAACTGACCACATGCTGTGTTCTAGACACTGTGCTCAGCACCTCAGATCTAAAAACAATAAGGCACTGACCTGGAGGAATTCATAATCCAGTATCCAACACAGGTATATTAATAAACAAATCAGATACCATGTGGCACATGCAATGATGAAAGTGGTGTGGAATAGTTCCCTGGAGGGACTGACACCTGAACTGAGTGCTAAAGAATGAATAGGAATGAACTAAGCAGAGAGAGATGGAGAGGGCATTCCAGGTACAGCAAGAACAAAGAAAGGCGCAGAGTAAGAAAAAGCATGGTATATGAGCTGCAAGCCTCAAGTGATTTGCGTTGCTAGAGAATAGGGGAGGGGTGAGAAATGGAGGTCGTAGTAGTGTCTGCCCTTTTAAGAACTATGAATTTTATCTTGGAAATACTAGGGAGTTTGAGAAAACGGGTGTAATTATTCCCCTTTTAAGACTCTCTTCTAAAAACAACGTATTTGTACAAGGACATTTATTATAGCATTCTGTGTAACAGCAAGAGATCGAGAACAACCCACATATTGGTTAGAAATAGGTAACTAACCCGTGGAACATTGAGACTATTACATATCAGGCAGCCATTAAAAGAACAAAGTACCTTCATGACAAATGAAGTGGAAAGATCTCCAAGATATATTGTGAAACAAAAAAGAAATGGTAGAAAAACTTGTATGGCATGATCCATTCGTGTGAGGAAACAATGACAACACAGAATTCTTTCTTTCTGTTTTGCTTATCTTTGTATGTATCACTTCATCTTTATTTCTTTCTCTTCTTACTGGCTGCATCAGCTTCTCATCAAAGCAAGATGTGTGGCCATCAAATTTAACAAATTTTACAACTTATATCTCCAGCCATAGAGAGAGGTCAACAAGATATTTGGACCCTGAGTCTAAAACTATAGGACAAAACTCTCAATGGGAACCAATTAACTATGGCCTGAGAAAATGGCAGCTCCTGGGAGGGGGTGCCAACTTTATTCAGGGTGTTGGAGGGAGGGCAATTCTTAGAAGAAAAGAGAGAAGATGGGTGCTGGATAGAAAAGGGGGAAAATATGGGGCTCCTGGGTGGCTCAGTCGGTTAAGTGGCCAACTTCGGCTCAGGTGATGATCTCATAGCAAGTGGGTTTGAGCCCCGTATCAGGCTCTGTGCTGATAGCTCGGAGCCTAGAGCCTGCTTCGGATTCTGTGTCTTCCTCTTTCTCTGCTCCTCCCTACCTCGTGTTCTGTTTCTCTCTCTCTTTTAAAAATAAACACTAAAAAAAAATTTTTTTTAAAGGGGGAAAATATTACAGACTTTTCTTATTATATAAGAATATATATACCTTTATTATATATATAGGGGATGAAATTATTATATATGAAGGTGTATATATATAATATATAAAGGTATACATCTATATCTATATATCTCTTTATTATACCTTTATTATTTGACTCTTTGGGGAAGCATTCACTATTTTATAATTTTTTTAATGGAGAAAATAAAGGTGAACGGGAAACTGTTGGATCTGTAATTTAAGTGCCTCACTCTGAAGTCTGTATAGAGAAAGGATTTAAGAAGACAAACGCTGTGGAAGGCACACACGTGAGGTGTTTTCTTCCAGCCTGAGAGGGAGCGATGAGGAAGGCTACCATTACAGCAGTGGTGGCTGAGATGGGAGAAGCATACTCAGGAGGTGAAACTGACAAGTCAGGGTGATGGATGGACACAGGAGGTGAGAGAGAGATAGAAGCCAAGAATGACACCAAAGCTACACCAGGGTTCTGGCTGAGACAATTGTGTAGATGATAGTAGAGAAAAGGGAAGGACTTTTCTGTGGAGAAGGTGTAGCTTTTTTGGACATGTTGAGACTGAGATGTCTGGACATTTGGGTACAGTGTGAGTTGGGTGCCCCAGGTGGCAATGTAGGGAAGTCTGGCTTGGAGAGCTGGGTGAAGAGTAATACACATTCAGTGGGACTGGAATCTGAAATGCTCACATACCAAAACTGAATTTACAGGATTTCCAGACACCCTCAGATAAGTGGCTGCTGGTAAGGCGGGGGGGGGGGGGGGGGGGGGGAGAAAAGGGGCACGAATCAGAAACTACCTTACCTGCTTCTCTGTTTTTCCTCATATATAATTTTTTTAATATTTATTTATTCTTGAGAGACAGGGAGACAGAGTGTGAGCGGGGGAGGGGCAGAGAGACACACACACACACACACACACACACACACACACACACACACACAAGCTGAAGCAGGCCCTAGGCTCCGAACTGTCAGCACAGGGTCCAACACAGGGCCCGAACTCACGAACCATGAGATCATGACCTGAGCTGAAGTTGGACGCTTAACCGACTGAGCCTCCCAGGCGCCCCTTTCCTCATATATAAACAGACAGGGACAAAAGCCCAGTACTCCTTTCCTTTAGTATTAGAGTTGAAACAAAACCACTCAGGACCACCCCAGGTCCAAAAGCTATTTTACGTGTAAGTAACCCCAAGCTGGAACAGTGCCCCCAGGCCACCAGCAGCAGGTACTACATCAGGTAGCCCAGACACTAACCCTGGCTGTGTGGGGGGAGCCTAACCCAGTCCTTGGGTGCTCCATCTTTCCATAGCACATGTCAGGAACTCAAAGGGCTCTTGCATTTTCTAGAACCAATCCTGGCAAAAACTCTCTTAGGTCAGGTTTTCTGGAAACGGGCTCTAAGACAAGCGATTTGTGTGCACGAGTGTTTTTAGGGAGTTGTTATAGAAATTTATCTGGTCTTTGCCCCAGATTCCTGGCACAAAGCTTCAAAAACGCTTGGAATTTCCGGAGTGATAGGACTGTCTTTGTTATGCTAATAAGGTGACTCTGGATGGGCCCCTAGCTAGCTTCTGGATGGTCACCAGAAAGACCAACCACAGGACTGGGAGGCTGGGATTCTGAGCTAGCCAGACCTCCAAGGAGGAGGGGGGCGGGGGGGGGGGGGGGGGCGGGGAATGATTTCCTGCCCAAGGATTTCATCAATCAGGGCAATGTAATGAAACTCCCTAACAATACTCTGGACCTGAAGCTCAGTAGAGCTTCCTGATTGGTAATCATCCATTATAAATCATACATCCATGTGTCAGGAGGGTGATGCACCCTGATTTCATGAGGAGAGGGCAAAGAAATTCTGTGTTCCCTCCCAGACCTAACCCCATGCATCTCTTCATTTGGCTGGTCCTCCTAAGGTGTATTTTTTATAAGGAAACTGTAATAATAAGAGTGACTTCCTGGGTTCTGGGAGTCATTCTAGTGAATGATCAAAACTGAGGTGTTCATGAGAACCCCGAGTTTGTGGCCAGCTGATCAGAAGTGTGGATGGCCTAGAGACTCCAAGAGCTGCATCATGGGAGGCTTGCAGTGAGGGAGTCATGGGGAGGAGTTTGGCCTCAACCTGTCAGGGTCTCTACAAACTCCAAGTGGCTAGCATTGGAATTAAATTGCAGAACACCAGTTGGTGTTAGACCATTTGGAGTCTTAAGAGAGTAGGAGTGCTCTCAGCAATGCCCATAAGAGAGGGACGGAGCTGGGTCGGGCAGAGGGGAAAGTTGAATGGCAATTTTCTTGCACGAGGGGGCTCAGCTGATGCCACAAGGAACTCTGAAACTGCATGGCCCTTCAGAGGGATCCTGGATTGAGGCAAGAGGGCTGGCCCCTTGATGCCTACCTACACTTTGACCCCCAGGGAGCCAGATAACCATTGGCAGAGGACAAGGTTTGGGGAGGGACTCAGCTGTAAGCCAACAGCATCTCACGTGCATGGAATCTGGGGAAATAAGTGCCTTGATCCTGAAGAGGGCGTTGGGGGGTAACCACAGCATCCAATATATACCTACTCAGTCATATACAACTGTCCACGTACTGAGCATTTGTGCTTGGATTGTTAAGCATCTACACACATACAATTTTCCCCCATAGTCTGAAATAAGCCAACACCTTCCCTTGCTCTCCTTATCAAAGGATGCTGAACTAAACTCTGCTCAGAAAGAATGTGTATGAAGGGTGCCTCGGTGGCTCAATCGGGTTAAGCGTCTGAGTTCGGCTCAGGTCATGATCTCACGGTTCACAAGTCCAAGCCCCATGTCGGGGGCTCTGCACTGACAGCTCAGAGCCTAGAGCCTGCTTCGGATTCTGTGCCTCCCTCTCTCTCTACCCCTCCCCTGCTTGAGCTCTGTCTCTCTCTCTCTCTCTCAAAAATAAATAAACATTAAAAAAAATTGTTTTACTTAACAGAAACCCATGGGGGAGGGGAAGGAAAAAAAAAGAGGTTAGAGGGGGAGAGAGCCAAAGCATAAGAGACTCTTAAAAACTGAGAACAAACTGAGGGTTGATGGGGGGTGGGAGGGAGGGGAGGGTGGGTGATGGGCATTGAGGAGGGCACCTGTTGGGATGAGCACTGGGTGTTGTATGGAAACCAATTTGACAATAAATTTCATATATTGAAAAAATAAAAAAAATTGTTTTAAAAAAGAATGTTTATGATTGTTGCAAGTTTTTCTCACTTACAAGCCAGGCATAAGTGTGTGCAGTCAGCCAAGACCCATGAAGCTATTCCTATGGCTGGGGCGGAGGCTGGGATGCAACCGCAGGTAGATGTGCAGAGACTTTATATAGGGTGGGACTTTTCAAAGTGAAATCTAGAGGTGAGATGTGTTGCCAATTGCACAGTTTCCTTCCTTGTTAGGTTATACGTGGATCATTCTTTTCTGCTACAATCTTGTTTAGTTTCCGCAGTGTTTAAATTCTGAGTAGTGACCCCATTTTACTTTATCCACTCTACAATTTTTATTTTTTTTTTAACTAATGCATTTTTTCCTTTACACTTCACTTAACTATTGATGTGTTTGGATTTCTGTCCATTTGCCATAATAGCCTTCCTTCTTGCGACGTTTCATTTCTGCCCTTTCTTGTTTGATTTTCTTTTCATCATACTGCTTTTTTTCTTCTAGCTGGGAAGACACGCACTCTGTTGCTGTTCTTACAAAACCCTAACTTTGCTTTCCACTCTCTGACCCTTAGCCTGTGTTTTAATTTAACTTTTCTTTCTGTGGACCTTAGGTGTACAGAATTGGGTTAAACATAATCTTTGGTTCATGGCATTCTCTCAATATTGGTCCTTTTGTGATGCTCCTTAACTTAATTAATTGGTTATTTTTTAATAAGGTAATTAGCACCTGTAACCTACTCTCTAAAACAAATGAAGAACAAATGATTCTTCATCTAGAAATCTTGAAAAATCAAGAAAAATCTTGATTTTTATTTCTCTGATCTTTGATGATACTGAATATCTTCTCATAACTTTGTTGGCTGCATTTCTTCTGAAAATATCTATTCATGTGTCTCGTCTATATTTAATTCCTTCTTACATCTTAGACCTTCCAATTATGATCACTTTCTTTCAGCCTAAAGTTCCTCCTTTAGTGTTTCCTTTAGAGAAGCATGACTGGTGGCAAACTCTTTCCACTTCATTTCTGGAAATGTCTTTACTTTTGCCCTCATCTGTGAAAGATAGTTTCATCTTGTATAGAATTCTGAATTGACAGTTATTGTCTTTCACCACACTGAAGATATTAGTCACTTGTTTACAGGTTTCTGTTTTTGCTGTTGAGAAGTTAGCTGTCAGTTTAATTGTTGTTCCTTCAAAAGCAATCTTCCCCCCCCCTCTTTTGAAAGCCTTTAGTATTTTTTCTTTGCATTTGCTTTACTGTATTTTTTACTATGATGTATCTAACTTGTTTGTTTGTTTTTTAAAAATTATATCTAACCTGCTTTGGATTTCGGAATTCTTCACTCTATAGTTTACTATCTCATTGGTTCTGGGAAATTTTCAGTCCCCTCTTTAAATATGACCTCAATCCCTAGTCTGTCTCTTCTCTTTTTCTGGAACTCTGGTTATAGGCAGGTTAACTTTTTTTCTTTCTATCCTTCATACCTCTTAACCACTCACATATTATTTTTCATCTCTTTGTCTTTCTGGCCTGCATTCTGGATAATTTCTGCTGATCTGTTTTCCAGTTTGCTAGTTTTTTCTTCAGCTGAATCTAATTTATTATTAAATCTATCTATTGCACTTTGCATTATAATTATTACGTTTTCATTTCTGGTTATATTTGGTTCATTTTCCAAACTGCTTGGCTAGTCTTTGTAGCTTCTGCCTCCTCCAGATATTTACAAATGTGTCTTCTATTTTTCTAAATGTACTAAGCATAATCTATTCTTTTTTTTTTTTAAACATCTATTTATTTTTGAGATACAGAGCATGAGCAGGGGAGGGGCAGAGAGAAAGCAGGTTCTATCTCTCAGCATAGAACCCCCCACAGGGCCCAAACTCACAGATTGGGAGATCATGACCTGAACTGAAGTCCAGTGCTCAGATAACTGAGTCATCCGGGTGCCCCAGTATTCTATATAGTGTCTAATAATTTCAATATCTGAAGAGTTTGATAGTTTATTCCTGTAATCTGTTTTGTCTGCTAGTTTATGCTCCTGGTACCTTGTTTCTTGATGTGCATATGGTAATTTTTTGCTTTGAACTGCTTATTTTCCTTGGAAAATTGCGAGAATTCTCTGAAGATTAGGATGAAAGTACATTCCTCCAGAAACATGTGTAACATTTATGTGCAGAAATCAATAGCAAACAAACAAATGAGAAGATCAGATCATCAGATTGCCAATAAATTCTAATAGGAGAAAAGTTAACCATTTACAATAATAACAATGGCCAAGAAAAGAAAAATATTGGGAAGTAAACTTAATAAGAATCTTGTAGGCTCTATAAGAAGAAATATATTAAAACACTTTTGAGAAAATATCAAAGAATTAAACAACAATAAAAAAACACAGTCTATGCCAAGTATGAAGATGTAGTGTCATCAAAATTAAGTGGGGTAAAGAGAAGTCATTTATTAAATGGTGTTAAGACAACTGGGTATGTATTTGGAAAAGAAATATTAAGTTTATTCTATGCCTCACAGTTTGCACCAAAATAAATTCAATATAAATCAAAGGCTTAAATGTAACAAATGAAATTATAAAATTACGTAAGAAGCAAATTGGTTTTTCCTCTTCAGAGTGGGAAATCATTTTAAAAATGGTATGAAAGCAGGGTGACTGGGTGACTTAGTCAGTTAAGTGTCTGACTCTTGATCTCAGCTCAGGTCTTGATCCCAGGGTCATGAGTTCAAGCCCTGTGTTGGGCTCCACACTGTGTGTGAAGCCTACTTAAAATATATATATATATACATATACATATATATATATATATGTATATATATATATATATACATATACATATATATATATATATATACATATATATATATATATACACACACATATATAAACATATATAAAAACATATATAAACATATATAAACATATATATAAACATATATATATAAACACACACATATATATATATATATATATATACATATATATATATATATATATGAAAGCCAGACACTGATGAATTTGATTACATAAAAATAAAGATAAAATTTTCCGCCTGGCAAAACTGTTTTAAGTAAAGTAAAAAGACAAATGATTGTGTGGGGGAAAAATTGCACCTTGTATTAGAGTCAAAGGGCTAGCTTCCTGCATATAAAAAAAACTCTTGCAAATGAAAACTAACATAACTGAAAGGATTTAAATACATAGACACAGAAAAGAAAATACAGATGACACCTGAGCATAAAAACGGGTCATCAATTTCATTCATAATAAGAGACATTAAAAATAAAATCACGCTGAAATAAGACAAATAAGAGAAAGAGCTAGCAGGGGTGGAATAGTAGGCAAATCATGCATCACTGGTGAGAATGTACATCAGTGCATCTTTAGGTGGCAACTTGGTGGTACCTACCAAGTTATGAATTAGATTTCGACTCAGAAATCCCAACTCCAGTAATTTATCCCACAGATAAGTTCACATAGGTGTGAAATGGTGCATATGCAATTTCATGTATTGTACCCTTGTTAATAGAAAAATATTGGAAAGAACTTCAGCGCCCATCGAAAGGGAACTATTTAAATACATTACTGTACATGCACACAGGGAATGTTCATGGCAGCTACCAAAAAAGAAAGAATAAGGAAATTACATACTGATATAGACTAATGCTTAAGATTGTTTATTAAGAAAAGCAAGATGCAGAGTAGTGTGTAGAGTGTGATTCCATTTGTGTCAACACTAGAAAAAGACTATGAGTGAATCGTTGCTTGTATGTGCAGATAATGTCTCTGGAAGAAGAAATATAGCCTATCTCTGGGGAAAAAAACAAGGACAAAAGAGAAACTATCTATCTGGGGGACAGGGCTGGGGAAAGGAGATTTCTTAGTCAATTCCCTTTGAAACTGTTAAATTTTGACTATGACTATGTGACTCTGTTACTTATTATAAAAGCATGCTAAGTTTAAATTTGCAAAAAACATCCCTGCTGTGGATTTAAAAGAGCTAAAAATATTTCCTATGATGACAAAAAAAGATTTCTGCTCACTTATTTTTGTGTTGATTTTTTTTTTTAAAGAAGGTGGGATACACGGCCCATCCTAAAGTCTAAAAGTAAATATCAGTTATTTTTGAATGATTGGAATCCAGTTTTGAAGGAGAGTTCTGGTATTTTCATGGCTATCATCTGGTGGCATGGGCACCAAAGCCTGGAATAAAAGTAACCCTTGAGGAAACTTCTAGAGAAAGTTTCTATAGTGGTCAAAGCAAGGAGTTGAGCAGGTTGGGAGAGAGAGAAATATTTTGTTGAGAACTCTGGTTTCCTAAATTGGCTAACTCAGTCTATGACTGTTGTGTTATTGTCAGTTTGATCTCTTATTTGTCTTACCGCAGTGTTGTTTAAAAATCCCCTAAAGTATATTACAAAAGCACTGAGACATTAAGAAGAATCTTTATAGGAAGGATGTTTAGGGGGTGAGATGAGGTCTGTTCTAAGTTTTCCCACTGTGGTAAACTTTCAAAGATGGTGCCCGAAGAACTACATCTCCCAGTGTTCACGCCCTCGTGTAAATCCTCCCACATGGCATGTGGGCCAGGCCTGGGACTCACCCGAAATTATGGAACTTGGCAGAAGTGACCTTGCATGAGCTCTGGACCTAAGCCTTCAGGATGCCTGGCAGCTTCCTTCTTGATACTTTTGGAACCCTGGAGTCATGTAGGATGTTTGGCTATGCTGCTGGAGAAACCACATGTACAGACCACCTGGAGGTGCCATGCAGACGGGAGAGGCCCTGAGGTTTCATGTAGAGGGAGAGAGACCCAACCGTCTCAGCATCCCAGCCAAATCTTCCATGACTCCAGCCCCAGCTTCCATCTGACTGAATCTGCACAAGAGACCCCAAGGGAGACCAGAAGAACTGCTGAGCTCAACGATCCAACCACAGCACCATTCTGAAAGGTGATAAAATGGTTATTTCAAGCCTCTAAGTTTGGGGGTTATCATGCCATGATAAATAATCAAAACACCCATTTTCACAGAAAAATAACCAGAAATGAGAAAGCACTCTCTTTGCCACATAGGCATTTGCTGGCGAGGCATGGAGGCCTTTCAAAGACCCCTCCTTAGACCCCTCCTTCTGACTGAGTTGTCTGACCAACCCTAAAACTGGGGCAGGCTAACAAACGTGAGGACCTGGGGAAAAGCAGTCAAAATGGCTACAGTTTTAAAAGAAAGGGAAAAGAAATGCCAAGTAGTATACATACAGATACACACATTCACACATATATGCCATGTGGATATATATCACATATAAGGAGATTTATTTTAAAGAGTTGGCTCACCTGGTTATGGAGGCTTGCAAGTTCAAAATTTACAAGGTGGGCTGACAGACTGGAGACCCAGGAAGAGCTGATATTATAGCTCAAGCCGTCTGCTGCTTTTTCTTACTTGGGGGAGATCCATCCTTGGTTCTGTTCAGGCCTTCAGGTCTTCAGTGAGACCCACCCGCCTTATGGAGGGAAAGCTGTTGTACTCAAAGTCGACCAGTTTAAGTGTTAATCCCCGAAAACACCCTCACAGCTACATCTAGAATAATGTTTGACCAAATACCTGAGTGGCATGGCTCAACCAACTTGACACATAAAATTAACCATCACCAATAGTTAAAGAAATGGAGGCTTGAGGGGTTCAGTGGCTTGCACCAAGTTACAACTCACAGCTACTGTACCATTATAGTATTGTAGCAATTGATCTCCAGTGATGGTAGAGAAGAGACTGTTATGGAGAGGAGAGGAGTCACAAAGGCAGGAACATGATCCTAGAGTCAGGAGGCTTGGGTTCCACTCCCTGTTTTGCCACACAACAGCTGTGTGTCTGTGGGGAAGCCACTTCATCTCTCAACTTCCGCTGCCTAATCTTCCCTTGAAGTGTATTCATATCTGCCCTCTATGCCTCATACAATTGCAGGGATTAAATGAGATAACATTAACTAGAGTTCCTACCACTTTGAACACAATCAGTAATTGCTAACCGATGTGTACTTTCTAAGATAAGAGGCCTTGCAAGCAATAAACAGTTTAATTCACAATGCAGTCAAGATAAGTCACCTCTAATATTCTGTCTTGAGAAAGACGTACAAATATCTGAAGAGTAAGTGAATTGGCCCTGAAGTAGGCCAACCACCGTCTACATGGTTATATATACAGATTTTTTTTTTTCTTTTCAGAGCTGACCTCACCTTTAAACTCCAGATGCATTTATCCATCTGTCTATTTGACATCTCAGCTTGCATGTATCAGAAACATCTAACATCTGATATGAGTTCTTGATTTTCCCAAAGCTGTAGTTCTTGTATGTCTTCCCCATCTCAGGAGATGGCACCAGCCAGGTAGGTACTGGTCTGGAAGCTTAGAAGCCTAGAAGTCATTCTTGATTTTTCCTTTATCTCAGGCCCACCTGTAACCCAGAGAAGACTTTGTCAATTAAGTTCCCAAAACATATCTCAAGTTCATCCACCTGTTCAATGCCACCATCTTGATCCAGGTCATCATTATTGCTTGCCTGTATAACTGGTATAGTGTGCAAATGGTCTCCCCAGATCCAGTTGATTGTGGCCATCAGGAGTAACCTTCTTAAATGGAAACATATCATTCATTTGCTTAACTCTCTTCAATGGCTCCCCATTACCCTTTAGAGTGAACCCCAGCATCCTGCATGATTAGCCTCTTGGCCTATTGATTCAACCACATCTCAGGATACCTTCTTACTCACTAAGTTCCAGGCCTACTTTCTTCTGTTACCTTTCTGTTCTTCACACTGGCCAAGCCTTTCTTTGACCTATTCCTTGTGTCTGGAACTCTCCGGTGCATCACCCGGCTGCCTTCTACCAGCAACCATGTTTCCATTCAAACGTTACCCCTCTCAGAGAGGCCTTCCCAGACACCCCATCTAAAGCCATCCCCTCCTCCAAACCACCTCCCCAACACACAGTCTCAGCTAAGTTGCTGTTTCCTGCACAATACATCGCAATTGACAGCTTTTTAAATCACTTGTCCATTTATTTGTATTTTGTTTTTCTTACTAGAACAACATTTGGTTAAGAGTAAGGATTATTTCCATTTTGTTCACAATTATATATTTAGTGCAAAACAAGGTAATTGGTGCTCAGTAAACATTGAATTAATGAGAAAATGAAGACTTCTTTTAAAAATGTCAAACTATACTCTTGAATCATAAGCTTGGAATCAATGCTTCCCTAGCTTTGTGAGATTCAATCGTTGACTTGTTTGGTTCTGTGAGTGGCTCACCTCTCTTTCCTGGACATGTGGGATGGGTATAATCGACTTCTATAGATGTGCTCCTAGTCATTCGGGGGTTTATTACAGTTTTTCTAACTCTCAGCTCTTTTTAAATACATGTGGGCAGCTTGCTCTATAAAAGAATTTTCTATTGTGAATCTTTTTTTTTTTTTTTTTGTAAATGGAATGACTCATTCCCTGATTTCTTCTGGGCTAGCTTAAAGACAGATATACCTGAATTGCATACATTTATATTAGACAAACTTTGAAATTAATTTGACTTTGACTATGTGGTGACTCTCAGTGGTCCTCAGCCGGCTGACTCAATGCTTTAGGTGTTACCTTCAGTCCTGTTTTTAGCATGGTTCAACAGGGCTTTAGTTCCTAATACACTTGATTACTCTAGCCCAAGAATGACATTAGGTTTTCCCCTTTGAGATTCATCTCTCTGCTAACTGAAATGCCATGAAAAGCAAAGAGGCTTTGAAACAAAGGAAAATAAATACTTGTGATAGTATGAGAGGCCATATTGATTACTTATGGTTCACTGTCATTGGACTTACTCTAAATCCTTAGGCAAATCCACCAACCTACCCTTGTATGCCTGCAACCCCACTGGCCCTCACATGCCAGGCCTATGCCAGCTGCATTATGAGGCTAACCTTTCCTAACACCCCTCCTTCCTCTCTGCTGCTGTTCAACGTCACCCCACTCCCCCTGGGTTTGACTCAGGACCTGTCTCTGCAATCAGCATTTTGGACTTTGGCCCCCTTCGCAGCTTCTGGCTTCACTTGTTCCACATGCTGACATCCCCCACAGGCTAAGTAGCGCCCACCCCACCTTGTTCCCTCTGTACCACTCGTACACACCCTGGCCGCCCAGCTGAGGCCCCAGCTGGACAGACTCCTCCAACTCTGCGGAGGTTGGGGAACTGGAGCAGACTTTATCAGAGTCTTTCTTCATGTGGAGAAAGCATAAAAAGAGTGTGCTGTTTTTTGGTGCTTCAGAACTGCTCAGAAAAGAAAGCAAACCTCAATGCTGGGGAGGAAAATTTCCTGCTTTTAACTTCCTTACTTTGCTTATAACAGTGCATGTCCCAAACCCACCAAATCTCTAGCTGTTGTAGAATCTTCCATCCAGGAGGGAAGAGTCTTAACATCAATGACCACCGAGTGCCCAATGAGCATCCAAATAGCATGCTCCCCTCAACCCCCACAACATCAACTTCGTTGTTCAACAAATGTTTATTGAATACCAGTAAGGTGCCAGGCACCGTGCTGGTGAAAACTACATTAAGACACACTCTCTGCCCTCAAGGAGTTCACAGTCTGGTGAAGGACAAATATAACAAAGCAAACCATTCCCTAACGATGACAGCTATTATGAGAGCGACTATACCAAGAGTTATTGGAGCACAAAGGCAGGCATCATTCACTTTGATGGGGTAGGTGATGGGCCTCAGGGAAGGATTCTCAGAAGAAGTGACATCTGAGCTGGATCCCAAAGAGTGAGTAGAAATCTTTCAAAGAGAAGAAAGCTGAAGAAAGGATACTGAGTCAGGGAGGCAGGAAAGGACTGGTGGGTTCCCAGGAAGGTGAATGGGTCAGTGTCGCTCAATACCTGAGGAAAGGAGTAAGCAGAAGGAGAAGTGGAAGGGCAGGCTATAAGCAGAATAAAGGATGTACAAGGAGCTGGGGCTTCACTTTCTTCGGGCTTCACTCACTCCACATGCTGGCATCCCTCACAGGCAGGGCTAAGTAGCACCCACCCCAGCTGGTTCTCTCTGTACCACTCCCATGCACCCTGGCTGTGAGGGAGACAGGACTCAGGAATTTAAGCAGGGCACAAGCAGGTCTGGGTTTTAGAAAAATCCTTTATTCAGCAGTATGGATGACAGGTTAGATGTGGGAGGGAGGGCAGGGTGGAGCAGAAAGAGAAGCGGACGCCGGAGGCAGGAAGGACAACTCGGAGGCCATTGCCTCGGTTGTGTTGAGCGACAGTGAGAACCTAAACCAGGTGCTGATATTGAAAGTGACGGAGGAGACAAAGCCCAGGAACAGTCTGTGAGTAGAAAAGGAAGGATGTGATGATGATTTTACATGGGGCAAACAGCAGATGGAGGAGCAGAGGGTGACGTCATCCCACCGGCCTTGTGTACATTGCTTTGTGTCTCTCAAGACACATTGATGCGCGTCATTGTTTTTGTTTTAGTTTTTTGTTTGTTTGCTTGCTTGATTTTTGAAACAATCTCAGACTCACAGATAAGTTGCAGATTTATCTTTTCCCCTAAATCACTTGAGTGGTGTGTCAACATGATGTCCCATCAACCATGAATGGTAGTATATTTCTTACACTCAAGGATATTTCCCTACAAAACCACAGTACAAAGTCAGAAAACCACCAAAGTCAGAAAATTAACACTGGTGCATCACTACCTTCTAACCCTCAGACTGCATTCAAGATCTTTCAGGGTTTTTTTCGTACGTCACTTAGAGCAAAAAGGACACAGTCCCAATATTTACTGAGAGTCTACTGTTGGCCAGGCATTGTGCTTAGGTGACAAAATGTGAAAGTGAGTAAAATGAGACATGGTACCTGCTTCCAAACAGCTTACAAAAGAGGAGGCAGGCATGAATTCATGTAAAATTACAGTTCATGCTGCTAAGAAAGTACATACCACAGGGATGTGGTCTGGAAAACAGTAAACTCTAAATAAGTATCTGTTGAGTGCAGTAGTGTAGTAGGATAGCCTCTTAAGATAGCCCTTAATGATCCACGCTTCCTGGTATTCATGCTCGTGTGTAAATCCTCTCCCTTTGAGGGTAGGCTGGGTGTTGTGACTCCCTTCTAATGAATAGACCAGGACAAAAGTAATGAGCTACCTCTTTCTTTTTTAATTTTTTTTAACATTTATTTATTTTTGAGAGACAGAGAGAGGCAGAGCATGAGCAGGGGAGGGGGAGGGAGAGAGAGAGATACAGAATCTGAAGCAGGCTCCAGGCTCTGAGCTGTTTGTTAGCACAGAGCCCGACACGGGGCTCGAACTCATGAACTGTGAGACTATGAGCTGAGCCGAAGTCGGACGCTCAACCGACTGAGCCACCCAGGCGCCCCTCGCTACCACTTTCAAGACTAGGTTGCAAAAAGGTTTTAAGACTAGAATTCAAAATCACCATGGCTTCATCTCTCGTGCCTTCTCTTGCTCTTTTGTTTGTCATGTTATGAGCTGCCCTATATAGAGAGGCCCACATGGCAATGAAATGACGCCTCTGGCCAATAGTCAGTGAGAAACCCAAGCCTGCAACAACCCATGAGTGGGCTTAAAAGCAGATCTTCTCCTGCTTGAGCCTTCAAATGAGACTGCTCTGGCCAATACTTTCATTGCAACCTTGGGGAGACCCTGAACCAGAGCACCCAGATTCCTGACCCATAAAAACCATGAGATGATTAATGCTTAGCCACTATGTTTTGGGTAATTTGTTACACAGAAGTAGATGACTAATACAAAGTAAATTGATGAACATGTGCCAGACAGTTTACAAATACTTGCTTTAACCCTTTACCTAAAGATAATATGTTATCCCTGCTTTACAGATGAGGACATAGTTGATCCGAAAGACTAAGTAACTTTGCCCTGGTCATGGCTAGTATGTGACACAGGCAGGATTTGAACTCAGATCTGTCTAGCTCCAAAACTGACCTCTTTTCAACAAGCCATTCTGCCTCAAAATTGAAGACTGAGTTTTCATTTTACATGGTTTTACATGGTCTTTACTAAGGCAGAAGAAGGGAAAGAAAACTTCCCAGTTGTTCACATTCATATGGTCCAGTCATACCCAAACTTTCAAAGTAGTTTTAGTTTACCATTTTTATGAAATTTTCACAAAGATACTACAAGTTAAATTTTGATCTTTTCCTCCCTTCTACTACCACTTGCTTAGGATCTGGTCTCATTTCTCCAGCTCATCTTGAGCTGGGCCATGGTAATTTCTCAGACCCACCACCCATGACTCATTACAGAGAATGCAATCCTTTGGGGGAGCGCTATAAAAATTGGAAAGTAGAAAGAGAAATGAGTCAGGTACCACACATTTGATTTTATTTGCTTTATTAGATCAGCTTTTCTTGGTGACCAGCAGAATCACCGGCTTGGAGAGTTGGCCGGAAGAGAGGCAGGACCCAAGAAAAGATCCCTTTGAAATTCCACAGTGAGGGGTGACTGCGTGGCTCAGTTGGTTAAGCGTCTGATTCTTGGTTTCAGCTCAGGTCATAATCTCGCAGTTTCATGAGTTTGAGCCCCTCATTGGGCTCTGCACTGACAGTACAGAGTCTGCTCGGGATTCTCTCTCTCGCTCTTTCTCTGCCCCTCCCTTTCACCCTCTATCTCTGTCTCTCTCAAAATAAATAAATAAACTTAAAAAAAAAAAAAAAAGAAATTCCACAATAGAAGGGATAACTACAAAGGGTGAGGATTGAAAAATTAGTCTTTTGACCATGTACCAATACATAAGGCAGAGGCTCCTTGTCCAGCTTTTTGCCTAGAGGCCCACTACCAAAGGGGACTCCTAGGGTGGGGAAAGAGGGGGAAATCTGTTGATCTCAGGCAGCGGCCACTAGGGTTGACAACTCGATGTCTCTTGTTCATCTTTCAAATTTGTGCAAAAAATGCTCATATATTATATGACAAACGCACATTTATTTAATACAAAAAGATAATGTCTTCCCCAGATTTTCAAGTACAATTTATGTTCAAAGCAATTCCCTATTTCCTGTGGCTTTATACAACCCCCCTCCAATGCCCCCTATACACCCACACTCTGATTCATATGTAATAGAAGGAATTAAGAATATGCATTTTTCATAGCTTAGGTTGCTTAAGAAAGAATGACTTTGTCAATAAAAAAGTCTTTCAGGGACTCCCTGAGCAAAATTATAAACAAAACCCGCTAAACTGTGTCTATCTGTTAAATTACTTAAAATAGAGAATCAATTATCAAGCGCCTGATGAAGTTTGAGACTTATGAAGTATAGGGATTGTCCTAGAAAATTTGTGTGTTTCTTTTTTTCTCCTTTTTGTCCTCTCTAAGCTTATTCGACTCCTGTGGATAGCTCTGTTATTCAATACCCTCTTGGCACTTGGTTTATTTTCCTCCCTTGATTGCCTCTGAATGTACTGTAATCCTCTTTTCTGGTTACTGTCCCTTTTACTACAGGTAAATCAACTGTATCCAGTCATGGGACAGATGCCGCATGAAAAAGGAAAGTCACAATGGCTTTATCTGAGGTTGTCACTCACCTCTTGGGTAGAGAGGCGGACATTTGTAAGAGTCTGAGGGGTTCAGACATATGCAGGAAACAGATGGGAAACAAATGAGGCCTTGAAGGGTTTGCAAATTCCAGTTCTTTGATTTGTGTCTGACTGGGAGTGGGTGGGACAGAGAAATATGGAGAAATAATGGGGCTATGGGTGGGGAGACATTTGTAATTATTCACATTCTTCTTTGGATATGGACCGAGGGAAGGATGTGGGGAGGAGACGTTCATCTTTGGCTTTGTACTCTGACCTTTTATGAAGTTACTGTACACCTTAAAATGTAAAATTTGAAGCATGAACCTCTGATGGCTAACTCTGCAATCATACATCAATTCATTCAACAGATATACATGAACACCTACTTAATTAGACTTCAACGGAAACTCATGGCAAAATAACTGAGAAAATGAGATCCCACTTTCTTTAGAGAAGTGCTCTGTGCTTTTTTTTCTGGATATAAATCCCCCATAGTGGGCATGTCTGATGGTTAAACTAGTCAAGCAAAGGAACGCAGGCCCAGCAGATGAAATCAAAGGCGGGGGCATGTCATAAAATAGACAATCTTGGTTGCGTCTGTGGATAATACTTCACAAGAAGTTAAAAAAAAAAAAACCCAACTGACTCATTTATTCACCAAATATTTATTGAACACCTGTTGTGTGCCAGGCGCTTCCCAGTCACTGGGAACAGAGAGGAAATGGGTGCAGCCCCTTCCTATGAGGAATTCCCTGTCAACTGAGAAGCCTGACTGAGCTAATGCCCCCTGCACGCCAGGTGAAGAGATGTGCCAGGGAAGCAAGGGACCAGCTCATCTCACTCCAGAATGCCCAGATTTCTGTCAAGGAGGAGCTGCACCCCCATTCACCCGTCCCTTTTGAACATAATGAAAATTCCCCCAATTTTATATATATAGAAAAGAAGGACTCACATGCTCCACCCCCCAATTACAGGAGCTTCCTTACTGAAAGAACTTTCTTCCCCAAGGTTTGGCAAGTCCATGAGCAGGAGGGTCAAGAAATTAACCCATTTAGTGCCTCCAAACCCTCAAGTCAGATACAGAGAAATCTGACACATATGTTCCAAGATAAACACCTCCTGAATAGTCAGCTGGTTGGTTTTTTCAACATTGATTTTATCACCTTCCTGTATTCATAGCATGGTAAAGTAAATGCTGTATCCCTGCACTTGAAAAATTTCAGTTCAGGAGGG
Source organism: Panthera onca (assembly GCF_046562875.1). Taxonomy (NCBI): domain Eukaryota; kingdom Metazoa; phylum Chordata; class Mammalia; order Carnivora; family Felidae; genus Panthera; species Panthera onca. The sequence goes on from NC_138342.1 coordinate 177,396,376, forward strand.
GGCATGAATAAATATATTATAATAGCTATTAAAAGACTCATTTAAATTGTACACCAGACATGTAGAAATGATGCCTATGAAGGCAGAGGGACCCCTGGAAAGGTAAACCCTTGGAGAAGTTTTACCAGAAGAAGAGTTCACCAGAGAAGAGTTTTGTTTACTTATTTATTTTTTTAGAAGTTTATTCATTTATTTTGAGAGAGAGAGATAGAGAGAGAGAGACAGGGAGAGCGAACAAGGGAGGGGCAGAGAGAGGTAGAGAGAGAATCCCATGCAGGCTCCACACTGTCAGCACAGAGCCTGATGTGGGGCTGGAACTCATGAACCGTGAGATCATGACCTGAGCCAAAACCAAGAGTCAGATGCTTAACCGACTGATTCACCCAGGCGCCCATACCAGGGAAGAGTTCCCAGAAGGGATAAGCTTAGAATCGGGTTTTGAAAGACTGCAGAGTGTGATCAGGCAGGCCAGCTGCCAAACTTTCCTGAGTCCGTTGCCTCATCAGAGAGTGGGTAGAAGGGACATAGGCCACAGAGACCATGGAAGCCCGATGCACAATAACATTAATCCATTTCCTAGGACGCGCCCAGGCACACAGGAGGCATCAGTGAATACCAGATTCTCTTCCCTGCATTATTTTATGCCACCTGCATTTGTTATCATCTGTGGATGGTGATGCTGGTGAAAATAAGGAATAGTACATCTCTCACATTTTCTACACCGAGTGTGAATTACTTTTAACCTAGAAAAAATAAAGAATTAGAATAATGTTTTATTGAGATAGTCCTGGTCTAAAGGAAGCAATAGGTCTGTGATAATCACATCACAGCAGAATGTCAAATGAGGGCTTTCCAGTCATGCAGAAATATTATTTTAATCCCATGTTAAGCGCCCTTTGGTCGCTAGTTAGACCCACTTAGACTCAAATAGATGTCAGAAATGTGATGCCATGTTCACCGGCCAGCTTGCCAAAAGCATGGTAGGGACTGAGGTCTCTGTCATCCACACCCCGCCAAGGATACCGTCACTGCTTCATGCAGTCACAGCGTGCCGCAACTCACAGCCCCGATCCAGGCAGGCTGTATGCATCTGGGCCAGGAGACCCTGGTCCATGCACAAGCACTGCCTTTCCTAGAACTCAGAGAGGAAAACTCAGCCTGCTGTTCTAGGGTCTGTGAGGGATAATGTGCTCGGACCGCAGGCTCTTTCTGCAGGCCACACTTGCAAACTCCAATAAAATTCTTGGCTAAGAAATGCTCTTAATTTAGAGTTAAACCTACCACTGCACATTGTTATCACTGTGAGGGAAGACCTGCGGCCAGAGAACACCACTAATCCCAGACCTCGTAATTCCTCTGAGGGAGAATGGGTCTGAGAAAGCCATGGCGGCAGGTCTGAGATGCATCTCTGCTCACCAGAGTTTGTGTATTGTTACAGGTGAACTGTGCCCCCATAAAGATATGTGCAAGTCCTGATCCCCAGTACCTCAGAAGGTGGCCTTATCTGGAAACCGGGTCTTTACAGAGTTAGTCAAATTAAAATGAGGTCATTGGGATGGACAATTATCTAATAGTCTAATCTGATGGGATTCTTATAAGAAGGGGGAGTTTGTACATGACAGACATGAGCAGAGGGATGTCTGTGTGCGAGGCACAGGGAGAAGGGGCCACCTTCCAGGAAGAATGCCAAGGTCACCAGGAGCCTGGGGCAGACCCTTCCCTAGCACCTTTCATGGGGGGCAGGTGTGGCCATTGCACACACCTTGATTTTGGACTTCTGGCCTCTACAACTGTGAGACAATACATTTCTGCTGTTTTAAGCTACCCAGTTCATGGTACTTTTTATAGCAGGCTCAAAACACATAGAGCATTTTCTCACTCCAGCTGACTGTCATAGGAGAGACTCAGTTCGATCAGGGTATGTAAGTTCCAAAGACAATTACGGGGGTTGCATGCATCCTGGAAAGGGAAGAGGGACCAAAGAAACACACTTGCTTGAAGTGGGTGCCCTTGGACTGAATGTGGCTGTGGGCACTTTATACAGTCACCCCTCCATGACCATGCTCTTTTCCACGTTAATGGATAAATCTCCATTGTGTAGGACATTTAGTTCTGTAATGCTTTCACTTTTCGGCAGCTCATCCTCACAGCCTCCGAGGGGCAGACAGGATGGTCCTGTGACACAGGGACCAGTGGGAAAGAGGGGCCAGGTCTCTGGCCTTCCCTGGCTCCTTTGGGATTTGGCTGTTTTTTATAGGCCCTGTTCTTCGGTGCTGTAGGATGAGGCAAAGAGTGATTTCCTTAATACCTTCCTGGAACTGGGCTGGGGGGGGGGGGACAAACAAACAGGAAAAGTCAATTCCAGTGACACTGCTGCACGTTGGGGGTTTTGTGGATTGAAGTGGCAAGGTGATATCTGAATGAGAATGAGATCTTTCCCGAACACAGCATGAGTCACTGCAGGTAGGATCAGACCATTGATGGTTATATGCGGGATTCTAGCCACCTCTTTGGGACTGCTGTCCTGGGAAGTCAGAGATTCTGATGAGAGCCCAGAAAAATCAGCACTGAGATTCTACAAAGAATGGGATTCCTTGGTATGGGCAATCACTATTCCTCCCACTCTTCAAACAGTATGTCCTTGCCTTAAATATATTTTGGGGTGCACAGTTGGTTGAGAGTCTGACTCTTGATTTCAGCTCAGGTCATGATATCTTGGTTCGTGAGACTGAGCCCTGTGTTGGGCTCTGGGCTGACAGTGAGGAGTCTGTTTGGGATTCTCTCTCTCTCTCTCTCTCTCTCTCCCTCTCTCTGCCCCTCCCTTGCTCTCTCTCTCTCACAATAAACTTAAAAAAGTAATAATAATAAACTTTTTTTTGATACCAAGAATAACATTGAACCACACTAGAGAAAATCAAAAAGTAAAATGAAATGGAAACAATATCACTCTTGGGGCGCCTGGGTGTCTCAGTCGGTTGAGCACCCAACTTAGGCTCAGGTCATGATCTCACAGTTTGTGGGTTTGAGCTTTGTGCTCTCAGCACAGAACCCACTTTGGATCCTCTGTCCCCCCTTCCCTCTCTGTACCTCCCCTGCTCATGTTCTCTCTCTCTCTCTCTCTCTCTCTCAGAAATAATAAATAAACATTAAAAAAAGAAACAGAATTACCCATAATTCCATAACCCTAATTTGATTAAGTAAAATATAGTATAACCATACAATGGAATTTTATTTGTTTAAATGGGAATTATAAAGAATTTACATAAATGCTTAGTAAAAACGTTTACTGAAAAGAATCAGAACATTAAATTCTATGTACAGTATGATCTGGAAAACTATGTTCAGAAGGAAATATACCAGACATCTAGTATGATCAATTTTACCATCTTCTTGATAGTTTTTGCATCGTATAAATGTTTCACAGTGTTTTAAAAGTTACCTGCTTTCCAGAGTTCAGAAAATGTTCTGTTTTATTTCCTTTTTATTTTTCTATCACCCAACTAAGAATTCACTTTCTTAATTCAGCTGGAATGTTTTCAAGAACATGAAAACATGTGGCCTCCCCAACCTTTTTTAAAAGTTGTAGACTGACAACCATAGGATGCTGAAACTAGACAAAGTCTTTGGAGGCCAACTTGCTATGGAGATGGAAACCAAAACCAAAACGGTTTATCTCTGAGTAGCCAGGTGTCCCAAAACACCTGTCCCATCCCTGCGTCCTCAGTGTCATGCTGTTCAACAGGCCACTCGAGCAACAAACTGGCGTTGCACCCAGGTTGACTTGAAATGGAGTATACTGCACAGGAATGTGAAAATTGACAAGAAAGGCATAGATGTGACATTAGCCACTGTAACTTGTATTCGGTCAAATCAGCCTTTACCTTATTTTCTCTCATGTTGCAAGTCCTCTGAGATCTATACTTAGGCATCAGGTTATTGCTTATTCCTGGCCCAGCGCGCTGTTTCATCACCACCCAGCACTGCCTCTCTTGACCGTAGATGCTAGTCTACACCAGTCGTTGTCTAAGTGTGACTCAAATACCCTTGGAGGTCCCCGAGACCCTTTTAGGGAATCCACTAGATCTAAACAATTTTCATAATATGAAGACATTGTTTGCCTTTTCTATTCTGATTCTTTCATCAGTTTCCAGTATCATTTGCCAGGGGCGGCTGCATAATGTGTGAATCAAAACAGGCTGAATACAGAAGCCATGAGAACCCAGCTGTCTTCTATTAAGGCAGACATAAAAGATTCACAGCAAGTAGAACAATGCCACTCTTCTCACTGCATTTTTTTTATTTTGAAAAAATAGCTATTTTTCATAAAACATATCATCTATGCTAACTTGGAATGGGTTTGCTATTGTTATTTTTGAGTAAATTATTATATAAATGTTTTTTTTAATTTTTCTCAGTTTTAATTTCTAATAATGTCCATATCAATAGATGTAACCCACATAACCGAAAGCTCTCTGGGGTCCTCAGTAATTTTGAAGGCCATAAAGGAGGCTGGAGACCAAAAGGCCTGGGAACTGCTACTCGACCCCCAACCTCGGCAGTGCCCTCCCTACCCTTGCTGCTGCTCTAGGACTACAGGCCCTTGAACAACTGGTGCCCTGTAGAGTGGATGGTTTGGAAGGAATTTTCTGGATCATGAGGTTGAAGTCCCTGGGGGAATATCCCACCAAGACTTCCTTCGGGGTTTCAGGGACAGCAAGCAGCAGAATGTTGAGGGAGTATGCAGGGAAGGGAGGAGGGACTGGTTAGAATAGGGCCTGGCTCCCTTGGTTTTTGGGAGTTAGGGAAGAAGAACTGGGGGGAAAAATTGATAATTAAGAGAAGAAAGCTATAAAAGGAGTATGCCTCCCTGGGCCCTTCACTCGGCTTTCAGACCTAAAACACCCTAAATCAACCATAACTCGTTTATCTTTAGCACTGATATCTGCTGCAATCGACTTCAGAAGGCTTCACAGCTCATGGGAATATCTCCCCAAGGCATGAAGTTTTAAAATTTGGGGCAGAGCATGTCATTTGACTATTACAGATAAAACACTGACATGCAAATTCCCATGGAGAATTCTTGCATTCGATGAGGGAAATGATGCATAAGCTTGGTTGCACATTAGAATCACCTGGAGAGCTTGGAAAACTCTAGATGCCCAGGCCCTGGGAGTAGGACCAGGTTTCAACAGGTCTTGGTCTCTCCAGGAGATTCCAATGTGTGATCAAGTTTGAGAACCACAAAATGAGGGAGGCAGAAGTCAAGACTATAAGCCACATCTGGAAATGGACAGGGACCATTATTGGCTGAAGAGCAAAGTGGAGGGGGGTGTGAAGGGCATCCCGGAAAAACAGCAGACAGACTTCACACCCTAGTTCCAGGTCTCAGACAGTCATCTTCTCCCCTGATACTTCCTGTTCTGAGCAGTTCTCTGGATTCTCCTTCCTCTCAGCTGGGCCTTGGCTCAGCCAGTCCACAGCGGGCACAGCCCTGGGACAATGGAAGGGGAGAGAACTTTGTAGTTTTCTTTCCAGTTCTCCAAATCAACAATTTTGGTCACAGATCAGACTGCTAAATCTTTACACATCTGAAAGTTAGACTTTGATGGGCTTGTTTTTCCTCCCCTGTCTGACTCACAGAATGAGTCATATCAAACCTTGTTAATCTCCACTGGACTAAAAGAAGGAAGAGCAGAAGGAGAAGGCTTCCTTTCTTCCACTCTGGGTAAGAGTTGGGCTGAGGCTGAATTCCGAGCTGCCTTCTGAGCCCTCATCCCAGCCCTGTGTGCTGCCTCGGTGACTTACCGACTTACCCCCGGACCTTTGCCCACCCTCTGGGGAATCCACACACCTACAACACCAGTGAACTGTGGCCGGGGCACCCCCTGATTTCTCTCTGGCATCTCTGTCCCCTGAGGTACCTGAGAAAACTTTTGGTGAAGAGTATTGTCTGACATGTAAGTGTCTTGGCGACACAAAATTCCGGAGCAGGGAGACCTCTTGAAGTCTTAAAGAGAAATGTAGCCCTCTTAGCTTTTCCCCCGGGGCAGGTTGACACTGCAAACATCTAGGAGTTATATTTATTCCTGTCGCCTGAGAGTTGAAGGAGAGAAGGTGAAATTCTCTCCTTTCTGACCCTACCTGCCTCCCTTTGTGGCCGTCAGAGGTTGTGACCTGTGCTGTGTTGCACCTGGCCCCACATGCTCGGGTCTGACATGCGGAAGGAAGAATTCACAAGCCATCTACCCATTCTTTCAATGACCATCTACTGGGCCTGTGTGACAGACACCAAGACGCAGGACGAGACATGTTTCCTGTCCTGGGGAGCTGGCAGCCTAACGGAGCGACGGCTGCCCAGGGTTGCGCAGGGAGAACACAGCGAGGGACCCCTCAGGGTGCTGCAGACACAGAAAGGAATGGTCAGAGCTCCTGAAGTCAGAGCTCACAGCCGGGTGAGCCAAGTGAAAAAGGCTGAGGGTTGGCGGGGGCGGCCAGTTGTTATAAATGTCCACATTGCTGGCCCTCGCAGCCCAAACAGGTGGAGAGCAGGGAGAAGTCTAAAGGAGTGACCCTGTCACTGTGTAAGGGTAAGGCTACAAGGCAGGTGTCCTTGAGGTGCCGTGACATAGGCTCCGGAGCCTTCCACTGCTCCTGGCCTTGCTGACTGGGGCACTGTGGGAGGGTTGTAGTCAGGATGCTGATCACCTGCACTGCCCTCCGGGGCCAGCTGCAGCTGCTCCTGGCAGGGGCTCCCCGGTCCACTCAGGAGCCCCCATCCCCGCTATCAGTTGCCTCTGGGATCAGTTTGCCATCAGACGACCGCTCAGAAAGGATTTCACCTTTTTCATATTTTGCTCAGCGTCAAAGAAAGAGTTCCTGGTGCATTCAGCAGACGTTCATTGAGGAGCTACTATTGTGCCAGGCACCATGCTGGGCAGTGGAGATAAGGGAGCGAATTAGATGTGGCTCCTCATGAATATAAAGCAGCCACACCAGTGTAGACTGCAGTACAATAACAGATGTACCATGAGGACAGAGGGGAAACAACTAACTCTGCCCTGTGAGAACCAAAGAAGGCTTCCTGAAGGAAGTGGTAAGGGACCCAAGCCTGAGAGAGCATTACTGTGGCAAAATTTCCCTGACTCCCACTCACTACTTGCCCCCTGCCGCAGTTCTAGACTGTGTCAGCGACAGCCTGACACCCTCAGAATGGAGCCTGCAAAGCCTGGGGTGGAGCCAGTTAAGAAGCAACCTTCATCCCTTTGTTCTCAGAAAGCCAGTTATAAATGCATTTCAGACTTCTTGGTTTCTCAATTCTTCTGAAGTTCAAGTTCAAGTTCAAGATGGCTGCTACGAAAGCTTCTTTGTTCACAGTCAGGCCCCCAGCTTTGGCAAAGTAGAAATGCTGTTTCCGTTGTTGGCTCCATTAGCTTCATCACACATTATAGAGTGAAGCAGAAACGTCAAAGATCTCAGTGTCTCTGTGTTGCAAAGTCAGAGGGTGGAGGGACAAACTCAGCCTGAAGCTGCTTGGAAGGAAAGAATAGGGGTACCTGGGAACTTGGGGTGCTAGAGAGGCAAGAGGTGAGGTTGCTTTGAGGTAAGTCAGTGCGTGGAATGTTCAGGCACACTCAGAAGCTTGAGCATGCAAAGGTTGAAAACACAGCTATGGAGAAGATGTGAATACCTAATGCCCTGTGCTGTGTGTGTCTCTGAGTGTCTGTGTTCTCTACCCAACCTAACTCCAAGAGTCAAAGCCAAGGCATAAGGTGGGGCATGGAGATACTGAGTTACGTTTTGCCTGTCACGTCAGAAGCAGCTGTTGTGGTCACAATGCCATCTGCTTAGCCAACCACTTGAGGGTCAGAAACAGTCCAAAGAGTTTGTGCAGTGCAGTAAATTCTAACCTAGCAAAACATGCACTTCACAGCATGGGAAAAGGTCTTTTCCCAGTTTCATCCCAGATCATCCCCACCCAGCTCTTTCTCATCCTTCTAAATAACCAAGTACTTAAAGGAAAGCTTCTTGGCCCCAAAACTAAGTCAGTTCCCTCATTCTATGCTCCTTAGTACCCTGTCCTGTTCTTTTGTGCACATAGCACAATTATAATCAGATAAATAATTGTAATTACTTATTAATTTTGCCTTCCTGCTTTATGCCCATCGGTTTAATATTATATCATTGTCAAATGAATGAAATGTCAGTTCACATCTAAAAGTCTCTATGATATGTAATAGCAAAAATCCAATTTAGAAAGATGTAGAGAGTAAATTATCCTTTTATTCTAAGGTCAGATTGCTTCCTTTGTATGTCTGTTTTCAAATCCACAAGCCCATATGATGGGAGTTAACCAGAGGCTGTGCACTTAACAGGGTGGCTGGGACATTTCTGGACACATAGGTGCACTTAATGTATGTGACGACATTTGGTGGCCATGATGACTAAGCCGCTCTTTAGTGCTCATTGAGATCATTATAGATTTCTATTTAGAGCACATTTACCCATAATGACAGTAGCAGTCATCACCATAATAGCTAACTCAAAGAAGCAGCTTTCATCCAGAGAACTGAGGGCTCCCATTTAGCTCCTTACTCCTGCCCCACTTCAGACTGCCTAGGTAGATCCTACCTAACACACCTTCCAGTACTTCCCTGTCCTGCCTTTTAGTGGAGCCCTCCCTGCTCTTCTCCAGCCTACGTCATCACACCTTGTCTGGAATCCCATAGCCTCTGCATGCTTAACCACGTGATCAAGCATTCATTTATTTCGTCCAACAAGTATGTGTCGTGCAGCATCTAACATGTGCCAAGCATTGGCAAATATTCGGAAATACATCTCTCCCTGTTATTTCACAGGTGCAAAGCTCGTGGAGAGGGTGACAGCGGAAGTGAGGGCCATGTTTTATGCAGTTTACCCCCCGATGCACTCAGAAAGGTGTTCAATAATAGAGTTCATAGATGATGTTACCTTCATTTCTTGACTAATCAATTCAGCATATGGGAGAGAGAATTGACCAATCCAAACTGAAAGGGAACAGGTATTAAATAAACCAAAGCAGGGAACAATGACAAAGAGGGGAATAGGAAGAAAATAGCAAGCAAATATTCTTAGGAAGGGTTAAAGCTAGAAAATGCTAGCCTGTGGATTCACACAGCATCGTGCATCAGACACTCCCCAGGGGAAGTTTCAGCTGCTGCTTCTGTGACACCACTGGGTGGTGCGGTGAAGTGCAAAACAGGATGCATTCCAGAGAAAGCACCGAGAGATGAGAAAACAAAAGGAGGAGGGTAACTGTGGGGAATTACATTAATTCCTCAGAGACAGTGCACTGCTGGCTGACATATGTCACCCAACAGCAAAGTCTGAGCGGGCATGGGAGTTCCACATTGTTAGAAATGCATTGAATACTCAACCAGCATTCAGTTTTCCATGAGGCTTGCTGAAACATATTCCTGTTCTCTCTTACTTCCTTCTGTGAGCATGGATCTATTTCTTACAGCCTGCAACAAGCCCAGTTAAGGGACAGACCAAAAGTGGGGATTGTCCTCCCCAGGCAGAGTAACGGTGGCACCTCTACTCAGGCTTCCACCCCGCTTTTTTCCATGAAAGTGAGACCACGAGAACCGTGAGGGCCTACAGTTGAACATGTCGCTGCTGTGCTGGGGAGAGCAGCACATTTGCTGTGGACCCCCAGAAAATACCATTGAATCTATAAATTTGATCATTTCTTTGTTGGTCCCTATTCAACTTAAACTATGGTCTCTCTCTCACCCAGTGAAATCCCTCCTAGAGCCACACCATCAGCCAGTCACTCAGTGATCAGAGCAGAGAGACAGAAAGCAAAGCACACTGATGTGCAAGGTGGAAAGAGCCCCAAGATTTGGGGGAGATGGAGGGGTGGATGGAAAGGAGATATTTGCCTGTGTCAGGGGAGAAAGAAACCTCTTTTTTTCAAACAACTTTCAGTTAAAAAGACAGATATCTAGCGCTGTAGGGATATAACTGATGACTCTTTCTTTAAAGTCCAAAGTAAGAGCAGATGGAGAAACAGAGCTTTCACCATTTGGGACGCTCCAGGCCCTTATGGAAGGAAGAGCCCATTCTAGCAGAAAGAGACATGGGGGAAAGTCCTGGGAGGCAAAGAGGGAGAGGGCTGGTAAACCAAGATAACTAAATCTAAATAGGACACACAGGGAATTAGCCAGGGAGATTCACTGTAGTGAATGGCTGGCTGGCTGAGAGCTTGCCATTTTCTTAGTAAGGAGTAAGTGGCAGTTAGTATTAGGCTCCTATAAGAGGTTATCTGTTACTTGCAATGTCTATAGTTATTTGCATCACAATTGTGTAGCAAACTGTATGGGATCTGTTTCCTTCTCTGTTAACTTGCTTGTCATCATTAGGAAGTCCCACTTACATTTTTTTAATCCCCCCACTAAAATGACTTCAGTTCCAACTGGATTCACCAGATATGTTGATGTGGATGCGAGGCTCCAGAATTAAGGCTGTAATGACTTATTCCCCAATCTGACGTTTATCACTGAAATGATCATGCTTTGTGTGGCATTCCTCCATCAGGGACAACGCTTATGTTCCTTGAGCATCATGTCTCACCCTCTGGTTTCCAACGGAAGGACGAGGTGAGCAGCAGCTGGAAAGATATCATCCATGGATGGCACAGAAATTCCACACATGTTGCCCAGCTCCTTCCTTACTCAGAGCAGACATTGCTTATCCATTAGGTGCTTCTTCCTGCCAAGTTACTGTCTCACGATCCTTTCCCACATAACCACAAGGAAGTCACCCAAAACTGATTGGTATTGGTAGATGGGAGAAAACCTATTTGCCACCCAGTCCTATCCTACTTTGTTGTTTTCCAAAAGCCTTTAGAAAAATCATGTTCAGAGAAAAGTGTCAGACTTTATTCTTAATCTGTTCTTCAAAGTCTAGAATCTTAATGATATTTAGATACTCATATATGAGTGAACAAATTGCACTGACAGAATTGAAACAATACAGCAAGTATTAGTCATGTTTGACTATTATGAAATATACATACATACGTACATATAAAATATATGCATATTTTAAAAACCCTCTGAATTAAAAAGCTCTTCCAGGTATAATTAGATACTCCCTAATCTGTGAAGAATTCAACTCTCGTTGTCATCTTGGTTCTGGTATCCAGAAGGTGCAGCCCAGAGAAGCAGCCCCCAATGCAGTTTGCAAGATGTATTCTTGTCTGAGGGTGCTACACGCTACCCTGCAGCTATGAGTCAGAAAGCTCAGTGGGAAGGAGATGGTACTGGTGGGCTGGTTAAGAGGCCTCCTTTAGAGAGGCATGAGTTGGCAGCTCAGTGGAGGAGAAGCTGGCAAGAACGTCCTGAAGACGCCCTGAGGGAGCAAAGGAAAGGCTTTAAGTCCAGGTCAAGAGATGAAAGTGAGGCAGAGCCTGTTTCCACATTTATCAACCACCTTGGCAAACCAGAATGTCAATGTGGGCATGAACCTAGACCCCACCCCCACCCCCCGCCCACAGCTGTTGTCAAAGTCTTTCAGAGAACAGAGACAGGAAAGAGTTCCAGGAACTCTTAAGAATAGCTTAAAGCCCCGAGATTCACACCAAGTTGCACTATAGCATTTTCAAGCCAAAGCTGGCTTTGTTGATCTAGCGCTCAGCCAGTCTTCTCTTTATACAGATGAGGAAATTAAAGCCCAGAGAAGTCAAGAACTTGAGCAAAGTTAGACACCAGAACTGGAATTGGGACCCAAGAGACCTGACCTTTAGTCCAGGGACTTTTTCTTTCCCTAGACCATGGCCTTGAACATCCAAGAGCACGGGACCTCACAACTCAAGAGACTCACGACTGCATTGCTAGCCCATTGAGCTGTCACCTAGTTGAGGAATCATTCTTTGTGTGGAGGTCCTTCCTGGTGAGGCGCTTTAGAGCTTCAGTCGATGTCCATCATGAATCACTACTGTATGCCAGCATGGTGGCAGATTCAGATTGAGGTTATGAGGAAACAAATGGGTCAACGCAGAGAAAACTAATAGTGTGCTGACACTTCTGCTTCCTTGAATGAAGGATTAGGGCCTGAATTATTATAGCAGGAAATTCTAAACTACTATGGGAAGAAAAGGTGTGATTACTCACATCACTGTTAAAATTGCCATTTTCCACAAAGAGATTAATCACCAGCCATGAACCCTGCTGCACTTGGTATAAAGTATTTTCCTCTTCCCAATGAATTCCCCCCCACTGGCAGAAGAATTTCTTATATATAATTAAATAATATTTCCTTCCAGAAATTAAAGAAACTCTAATCTAGAGAGTGCCTTAAGTCTATTCTAGGCTTAGGAGACCTCATCAGGATTGTAGCAGGAGAGGTGTTTAGGGTACAAAATTTCAAGAGGAACTCCCTCTCTGGGTTATGCAATATCAAGGTTCACTGAAAACAAGGGTCTCCCTAAATTTCCTGCCCTAGGTGCCTCAATCTAGTCCTGTTCTGTCCTGTCTCCTCCATCCTTCATTTACTGTTTGACTTGCAAGGGTTCTAGATGCGGATGGCAGGAGACAGGGTGGCTTGACAGAGAGGGACATTTCAGACAAAGAAACATGAATGGGGTACCTGTTGGGACACCTGACACTCAAATAGCCAGCATTAGTGACTGGCGTCAAGGGTGTAGGGACTTCTGCTGGTCCGCCACCAGGAGATCAAGGCCCGAAGGGATGATGAGGCCAGGCTGTGGGTGCCTTTAGCTGAAGTCTGAGATCTGGGTGAATAGTGGTAAGCCAGGGGGAAGAACCAGTCTGGGTGGGAAGACAAACAGCCCCCGGGAAGTTTGATGTAGCTGGGAAGAGCAAATCCTGAATCCCTGAAGGCAGGACCCTAGATCCTGGGAACTGAGCTATGACAGTCAGAGAAGGATTAGCAGCCGAGTCAACTCCCTGTTAAGCCAAATGAACTACAGACCTAGGACTTCTTGTTCCCCTTGCCAAGGCAAAGCTGGGCTGAGTGCAAAAGGGGATGAGCTGGGTAGACCATGGTACTCACTGTTCCTCCTCCTCCATTGTCCTCCTCCCCGGTTTCCCTTGCTTTGCTTTCAAATAAAGTGCCTGCCTCAGTCAAAGACTAAAACCTTTGTTTAATGTTAGAAAGTACCATATTTAAAAGGAGTCTCTGTTAGGGCAGCTGTATTATAGAATCAAGAAGTGAATTTGGGGTAGGAAGACACTAGAGAAATATTGTAGTCCAAAGGTTTTTTAACTTGGAGTTCATGAATGGGCTTCAGTGTGTCTATGAGTTTCTTGAACTAACATGCAAAATTGTGTAGGTTTCCTTATTTTTAGGGAGAGGAGGATTCATTGAAATATGAATAGTAGTCATGGGGAAACTATGACCCTCAAAGTATCCAAATGTCTCATCAATAGATGAGAACTTGAAACACAGAGATGGGGAGAAACTTTGAACTTCTCATCAGCAAAGCCTTTGCCTGTCATCAGTGTATGTTCAACACACATTAGTCACCAAAGGAACATTTATAGAATGGATGGATGGGTGGATAGATAAATAAACAAATGAATGAATATACCAATGAATGAGAGAAAGTTCTCTGCTCTCAGTGTACTCATACCCTCATCTCATCCCTACAACTCTCCTTTGGTCTCTCCAGCTTAGTGAAGGGTTGTTGGATGTCAAGCAAGTGACCTCAGGAATAGAGAACAGATACATTTAATGGTGGTACAGGAAAGCAGAGATCCCAGGTCACAGTGACCTGCACTCCAAGAAGCCCTGCCTGGTACATTTTCCGTCTTAGAGACCATCACCCCTTCTTCCCTGCTGCTCCTGCCTCTTTTCAATGGAAGAGTGATCTAGGGTGCCCCAAGCTAGTGAAACTGGCCCTTGGTCCTGATCTCCAACCTCATCAGTCCTGCCTCCAGCCCTGGGAAAGCCCTATCTTGTTGATTTTTCAAGAGAGTAAGATAGGACAAAGAGTTTCATGTTAGAGGAGAGGATTTACCTTCTAACACCTGAAAAATGGCCATTTAATGTCAAGACATGACAACCATTTTGAGTCTGGCGTTTGCCCTTTGCACATCTCCAATTTCTACCTGACAGGGACAGTTAGAGCAAGCAACAATGACCAGCAGTGAGAAAAGTTGCTTTAATGTTACCACTAGTTAATTACCTGATGATGTCTCCCTCCCTCCTGCCCTTCCTTCCTTCCTTCCTTCCTTCCTTCCTTCCTTATCCCTCTCTTTTTTTCTTCCTTCCTTCAGCCTTTCTTCCTTACTATGGAATACTGGACTAGTTGCTAGAGGTATAAAGTTAATTAAGACACAGCCCCTGCCCTTACAAAACTCTACAGTCTAGCCATGGACAGGGTACAGAGGCACCCATAGGAGAGAGGTCAGGGAAGGCCAAGCAGAAGTAATGACTAGAATGAGATCTAAAAGGCTGTTGCCAGGCAAACACATGAAGAGTGGCAGTGTAGGCAAAGAAAAGAAGTGTGGAGATAGTGGGGTCTCCAGGAACTACAAGTAACTTTGTGTGACTGACCTGAGCCAAGGGTATGCCTGCTGTAAAGAAATGGGTCAAGAAAGTAAAGCAAGAGATGATGCTAGAGAATAAGAGGCCAGCAGGTATATATAGTAAAATTATCAATATTATTAATCATCACAGTATGGGGAGCATCTACTATCTACAGTCTAGGAAAATACCCTGGTTCCTTCTTGAAAGACTGGGTAGATGATTTTTAGGCAGGATAAGCTATTTCTATTTCCAAAGACCTTATGGTGCAGCCCAACGCCATGTAGAACTCCCCACCCCCCACTGTCAGTAGTGGGTTCTTCCTCACTGGGAAGAGAGACAAAGATTGAGTTAAAACATTCGTAAAGCCTTTAGAGTAGCGCCTATTACATGCTTATCAAATAAAAAAAAGGGAACATGTATTTATTACATGCCATGTGACATGTACTATCTTAAATATCTATTTAATTGCCTCACAACAATCCTGAAAGTTAGGTCCAAACTCTTTGTATTATACTTAGAGAAACTGAGTATCTCAGAGATAAGTTGCTTGTCCAAGGTTACATGGCTAATAAGTGGCAGAGCTGGACTTGAACCAGATCCATCCAAGCCCATAAAGTTTCCATTAGGGGAAACTCATTGCTGGCTAGCATCTTACATATTTCTGTCTCACATCTGGGTAGTGATGAAAGCAGCTTGTCTCTGACCTTCATGATGGGAACCCCTTCAGACTTGGGGTGGGAGGGCATGCATGGAAGTTAGCACAGTGTCCTATTGTGGTGTGGAAAATAGGGTGGGGGGGGGTTAGCTGGTGGTGTCCTTAGACCTACACAGCCAGACGCAATCTCTAGGCTTCGGAGCCATTACCCCTGGGATTTGATGAGAATATGATTTAACATAACCCAATTGCCAAAGAGAGGAGCACTCAAAAGGAAAGTGGGTATTGATGGAGGAAGTAGGAGAGTACCCAAGTTTAAATAGTTTAAGATTGACAGGATTCTCAAAGGAAACAACCAACAAAACTAAAAGACAGCCTACTGAATGAGAGAGGATATTTGCCAATGACATATCTGATAAAGGGTTAGTATCCAAAATACATAAAGAGTTTATACATTACAACACCTCAAAACCAAATAATCCAATTAAAAAATGGGCAGAAGACATGAACAGACATTTCTCCAGAGAAGACATAAAGATGACCAACAGACACATGAAATGATGCTCAATATCACTTATCATCAGGGAACTGCAAATTAAAACTACAATGAGATATCACTTCACAACTGCCAGAATGGCTAAAATAAAAAACTCAAGAAACAACAAGGGTTGGTGAGGATGTGGAGCAAAAGGAAGCCTCTTGCACCTTTGGTGGGAATGCAAAGTGCTGCAGTCACTCTGGAAAACAGTATGAAGGCTCCTCGCAAAATTAAAAATACAACTACCCTACGATCCAGTAATGATACTACTGGGTATTCATATTCCAAAGAATATGAAAACACCAATTCAAAGGGATACATGAACCCCTATGTTTATAACAGCATTATTTATAGTAGCCAAACTATGGAAACAATTGAAGCATTCATTGATAGATGAATGGACGAAGAAGTGGCATAAATATATATATAATGGAATATTATTCAGCCATAAAAAATAATGAAATCTTGCCATTTGCAACAACATGGATGGAGCTAGAGAGTATAATGTTAAGTGAAATAAGCCAGTCAGAGAAAAACAAATGCCATGTGATTTCATTCATATGTGGAATTTAAGAAACAAAACAAATGGAAAAAGAAAAAAAAAAGAGAAACAAACTAAAAAAACAGACTTAACAACAGAGAACAAACAGATGGTTACCAGAGGGGAGGTGGGTGGGGTGATGGATGAACTAGGTGAAGGGGATTAAGTGTACACTTATCTTAATGAGCAGTGAGTAATATATGGAACTGGTAAATCACTATATTGTACACCTGAAACTAATATAACACTGTATGTTAACTACACTGGAATTTTTTAAAAAGCATTAACATAAAAAACACATTTGCAAGATTCTCAGAGGGTCTCAGTCATGCATCCATTTCCCCCCAGAAATATCAAGAAAAAGGGACTTTTATTAGTGATGGAAGAAGAAGGTGCATAGGTCCTACTTTTAACATCCTTTTACAAAATCCTGGATGTTCTGATATATTTAAGAAGTAAGAGTTAGTGATAAAAAGATCCCAGGAAAAGCCTGTTCTTTTATTAACTAGCTTTATGACTAGAGGCAATTTACTTCCCATACCTCAGTTTACCCATCTGTACAAGATTTGCGCTGGATAATTTTTGATAAATGCTCAAACTTTAAAATGTTGTGAGTGAGAGCCACGTGGATGGCTCAGTTGGTTAAGCGTATGACTCCTGATTTTGGCTCAGGTCTTCACCTCATGGTGAGTGGGATCGAGCCCATGTGGGGCTCTGTGCTGACAGTGTGGAGCCTGCTTGGGATTCTCTCTCTCCTTCTCCCTCTGCTCCTCCTCTGCTCTCTCTTTCAGAAAGAAAGAATGAATGAATGAATGAATGAATGAATGAATAAATAAATAAATAAAACGATGTGAGTCAACAATGGAACAAAAATCAAGTTTCTTCTCATAAGTGTATTTCCCTCTCCTGGGCTCTTCTCTCCTGTGAAGATTGCCCAATTGCCCCACCCCATAAAACCCAGTAGTTCCAATACTGGAACCCCCTTTCTTCTCTTGCAAGTCCACATGGTTCTACCCACATTATCTTCCCAAGTGCTTTAAGGCACCAGTTCATTTCTCTCATAGCATCTACCACAGCATGTCATTGTATATTTATAAGTCTGTTTATTTTATACAGACTGTAGCTCCCACCAGATTACAAATCCCATGAGAACAGCCACTCTACCTGCTTTGTTTACCAGCACATATCCAGAGTCCTAGTGCAGTGCCTGGAACATAAAAGACACTTGGTTAATGCCTGTTGAATGATTGAATCTGCCATTTTCCCTTTTTAAATTTTATAGTAGATAGCACTGATAAAGACTTATTAGGGGCTAGACTTTGTGTCTAGTTTGCATGCATTAACTCCACTGACTCTCATTAAAACCCCATGCAGTGGTGTCATCTATTTTTGTAGAGGACACTGAACCTCAAAGAGGTCATGGAGTTAGTACACTCTAAGACTTGGACCTAAATCGCATTTGACTCACCCAGAGCCTAAGCCCTGAGCCCTTGCAATATACTGTCTTTGGCTCCTTGATGACTTGGACTAGATACAAAGTAGGTCTTCAGAGGGTGTTTCCTGACTTGAGCCCCTTCATGAAGGATCTAACAGATGATAGGTGGAGGTCAGAACTTAGTACCCATGGGGCTAATACTCCAAAGCTCTAATGTGCGGGATAGATTCTGACATGGTAAATAGAAAATCTCTTTCTGGGATACCTGGGGTGCTCAGTTAGTTAATCATCCGACTCTAAATTTTGTCTAAGGTCATGATCTCATGGTTTGTGAGTTTGAGCCCCACATCAGGCTCTGCGCCGACAGCACAGTGCCTGCTTGGGATTCTCTCTCTTCCTCTCTCCTTGTCCCTCCCCACTTGCTCTCTCTCTGTAAATACATAAACATTAAAAAAAGAAAGAAAATCTCTTTAGAACAGTGAGATTCATTTTCATGTCTATGGAGAGTTTAAAAAGGTCCTTTCTTCCACTGTACAAGGATGTGACTTCAAATTTTTCTCGAAATGCATGTTTTTAATTAGAGTACTGTAGGTGGGTTGCCAAGCTCCTGAGAATTAAAAGGACACTTGTGCCTGGGGGACAGTTATTGAGACTGATCCTTGGGTAAGTTCATAATAAAAATTACACAGAGAGTAACTGAAATTAAACCCATGGAGAAACCTTTTCAGTTTCAAATACCTTGAAAATGATTTGGCAGCTACAGAATAAAGAGGAAGAACAGAAACAAGGCAATGACAGTTTACTTAATTTTGGATTCTTTTGTCTGAGAGAATCCTTCTGAAAATCTAGAGTTGGCAAAGATTTTTGATATTCTTATGTCTAAGACCCCCTTGTGCATATGGGATAGTGAGGCCCAAAGTAGTCATGTCAAGGTCAAAGCAAGGTCAAACCAAGTGACCCATGAGCAGGAATGGAGAGAAGAAAAGATATAACTGTGTCCTATAGCAGCCGTCCTCTTGGACCCTTAAGCCACTGGGAGAAATGTGCTGCTGGTGAAGAAGAAGGAAGGTGGGTGGGAGAGGAACTATCTGGGAACATGGCTCTTGCTTTGTTTGAAGGAAAATTCACAAGAAGTTCCAGAAGATGAGATGTTGAGGAACACAGAGTCAGTTATTGTTGTCTCCAAGACTTGATTTGGCTGTTCGGGGCCCCTTCCTTCATACTTGGGACCACCCCCCCCCCCCCCGATCCTCAGACACATTGCTGTCACTTATAGTCCCCTTAAAACTGACACTGTCACCAATAAGATCACCAAATATCCAGAAGAGGAATCAGAATAATGTTAATGAGCTTAAAGAAAGAATGGGCCATTGGAAGCGGGAGGGTAGTATGCTTTACATTAAAATATGTAATTCTAAGGGCCAAATTGTCTAGTCCGTTCAGCTGGATGTGGGGAGGGATATGGTATCTGAGGGATGCTGGTAGAGCTAATCACCAGAGAAATAGGGCTGGTTGATCTATTTCGTACGGTTTTCTATGAAATGTTTCTCTGTGCTTGATCCTATTCTATGGTCACCAAACTTCTTAAAAATACTTCAGTGACCACATACCTTGATCTAAGAATGGAATATGGGCACGTACATAGCAGTGCTGAGAAGTGGTTTGAGCCTCAGGGAAGAAAACAGTTTTGAGGGCCTCAGCAAGGGCAGACGGCTAAAAATCTTCACAGGAGTTTTATATGGATTTGAAACCTGATCAGGCCCAGATCTCCTTCCTAGCCTGGTGGCCCCAGTCATTTGTCCCCAGCGTCTACCCTTGCACACACAATCATCAGCTCTGTGTGGACATGAGCATTCCAATCACCGGGGCGAGTAATATCACTTATATCACTCTTGTTATAAGCAAGTAAACTGCTGGTGGCCTTTTGTCCACCAAAGCCTTCCCAGGTCTGTGGACCTGATGACAGATGAGGACCAGGCCCCAAAGGCTGTTGATTCTCCGAGGCAACAACCCCATCTTAAAGACCTCTGGACCGATGGCGTGCCTGTGGTTCAGTTGGTTGAGCCTCCAGCCCTTGGTTTCAGCTCAGGTCTCACAGTTTTTGGGTTTGAGCCCTGCATCAGACTCTGCGCTAACAGCACAGAGCCTGCTTGGGATCTTCTCTATCTTCCCCCCCTCCCCTGCTTGCTTGTGCATGCTTTCTCTCTCTTTCTCTCTCAAAATAAATAAATAAACTGAAAGGAAAAAAGACCTCTGGGTCGCCAGTCATTCTTCACCAGACGATGCCTCTCCTCCACCTCGCCCTGTGCCTTTCTGGAGTTGAAAATTCCCGCCCCCCCCCCAACCCCCACCCAGAGCTACCTCCTGCTGGCTGCTCTCTCACAATATGGGGCCACAAGGATGTCCCCAAATGGGGAATGGAGCTGGTCCTGACCTTGTCACTCACTTCTCTGAGGCCATGGGTAAAGCTCTTCACCTCTTTATTGCTGTTTTTTTCTAAAGGCCCTGTGTGTGACTCAGTTCTCCCTGTGCAGGGGAGATGCTGCCTCTGAACCTGTCCCACACACACCCCAGATGAAATCACATAGAAGAAAAAGATTTTTAAAAGCATCAAACATTTCAGAGATGTGATATACTAATAATAGTTCTGCCAGCTCACATTTCTATACATGCTCCATATACAAATATAAAGATCAAAAAAATCCCTTTTTCCAACCATTTGCCTTTCAATAGGCAAATGTCCAAGACAGATGGCTGGATGGCAAGAGATCTGAGGGTGACCTTATTTTGGCCACCTCAGTGTTTTATTACAAAAAAAATCTCAATTCACTTTTGTTAACAAATCAAGATCTTTTCTCTTAAATGTAAGTCCCTTTCCTCCTTGTTCTTTTAGTAATACAGCAAATGATCAGGATGGTTTTACCTCACATAAGATCTTCATTCGCTTGAAGACAGTCCTAATGGTACCTTCCAATTTGCTCGTCTGTAAACAAACAAAATTCCAATTATCTTAATTCCCATACATCATTCCTTAAATTTTACTTTGTGTCCCATGTATCACAGTTTTTACTTCGTTAGCTAAAAGTCTAAGCAGCTGCAACAATTTTTCTTTAGTCAAAGCAACATAATTTGAGAATCTCTGTTTTCTTATGGTTCTTCTATTAACAGACCGTTTAACAGCTGTTCTGGACTAAAGGTGGGTATATTTACTTGTCTTGAAATTCTCTTTAAATGTTAACTTGTAGTGTAATTGTCTTCATCGTCATAGGAATAGGGTATTTATAATATGGCTATATAAATTCCTAATATAGCTAAGATTCTAGAGGAAGAAACAAGGAACATGGAACTTTCTCATCTTGCCCACTGACCTTTTTTAGAAAGCTCTAGGCTGGACACAGTGTGGCCTCAGCCTATATGCATCTTCCAGTATATGTCCTCAAGGCAGATGTACACACAGTGAGATAATGTTCACACTGGGATTGGTGCTTCTAAGGACAAAACGTGCTTATGTAATAAATCTTGGCAAAAAAACAAAATAATTCCCTACTCACAAAGTATTTTTCTCAGTCTACTCTCTCTGTGCCATTCTGAAAAAAAATCTGGAAATCCAACCAGCATTCTTTATTTTTAGTCCATCCAAAATTTTACTCACTTGAGGCAAGTGGGCACGGAGCTATCTTTAGAACCACCAACCAAACGCCTTGGAAACACAGATTATTGGCTCCTGGGCAATTCTCTAGATGATTTTTTTAGCTTAGGAACCCCAGTATATAAAACTGAGGTGGAATGGGGCAACCGAAGTCTTGCTCATTGGGACTCCCCCTCCCCCCATCTTCTCCTTGGGTTCTACCACGTACTCTTAGGGTTCCAAGAAGCAACTGCAACCGCTGATCTAGGCCAAGACCTTCATTTTGCAGATGAAACAACAGGGGGCCACAGGGATGAAGTGACATGCTCAAAATCCCCCCATCCTCGCGGATGGAGCCGAAAGAAAGATTCAGGTTTCTGGACTTCCAGTTATGTACCCTTTCCATCACACGGCACATAAGATACTATTATGACAGAAACTACTTTTTTTCCCTTATTATTGGGCAGAGAAGTTCAGCTGAGAAACAGATGACTGGCCGGGGGAAGTTTGCCTACTAAAGGCACGAGGACATCAAATGACTTAATCAAAAATAGACAATAGCTCTTTTCTTTCACTGCAAGGAGAATGAAAAACGCAAGGGGAAAACCAGCATGAATATTGTTTCCTACAAGTTATTCCATTATAGTTGTGCTATACTGAAGGATGCCCTGCTACTCACTACCTGTGTGACTTAGAGCAAGGCACTTAACTTCTCTGGGCCTTAGTATAGCTCTTTTCGCCTCTGAAAACACAGCAAGGGCACCATGCAGGCAATTGGACACCATGATGATCAGCTGTCTTTTCCAGAGAAATGCACCCAAGAACAGTCTACCCTCCCTTCCCCTCTCCCTCCCTGCCATCCTCCTTCTCTCCTTTCTTCCCTTATCTTGGTTCTTCTTCTTCTTTTTTTAATTTTTATAAATGTTTATTTATTTTTGAGAGAGAGAGACCGAGTGCAAGTGGAGGAGGGGCAGAGAGAGAGGGAGACACAGAACCCGAAGCAGGCTCCAGGCTCTGAGCTGTTAGCATAGAGCCCAACACAGGTCTCAAACTCACAAACTGTGAGATCGTGACCTGAGCTGAAGTCGGACACTTAACCAGCTGAGCCACATAGGCGCCCCTTGTCTTGGTTCTTCTTACAGAGCTAGGACATCCTT
Source organism: Panthera onca (assembly GCF_046562875.1). Lineage (NCBI taxonomy): Eukaryota > Metazoa > Chordata > Mammalia > Carnivora > Felidae > Panthera > Panthera onca. Next base: position 177,418,862 of record NC_138342.1, read on the forward strand.
AATCTCATATCATGTGGGGATTTGGGTAGATATTTTATGCATTGAGTAATTGTCTTCCCAATTGGACATTAAAGGTGGGGTGTGTGTGTCAGATGACTGTGTCTTTTTATATCATTAGCATGCGTTTTCCTTTTCCTCATCTGTAAGCATTGTCTTCCATAAAATGCCGAAACCCAGACTCCTACAAAGACTCTCCCTCTGGTATTTCCAGAAACTCTGGATGGTCTCAAATGTTCTATATAATCTGTTCAGCCTTCTTTTTCTTCTTTCTCTGCTCCAGGCCTCCATAGATGGTACCATGTCCATCTGGCACCATCACACCTGCCTGGCATCACTGGCGCTTCTACTGGGCACTGCCATACCCTCTGTTCCTGCTCCTTACTAGCTGCAGAAGTTGACTAGAGTAGCTGCCTATAAGTTCTCCCTTTCTTGGATATGTGTGTGCGTATGTGTGTGTATGAGTGTGCATTTACAACCCCCCCCCCACACACACACACAGAAAACTATTTACTTAGGCCCCAGGCTACTGGATTTCTAGATGGGATTGTGCCTGCACTAGACAAGGAATAAACATCATGCAGAGGTAGAGGCACTAACCAGTGAGACTTTGAGTCTTCCCTTTTGGAGAGAGAGTAAGTGCACTTTCATTGGTATAAAAACATTAGGTAGATACACGCTGTGGTTGCCGCTGCTGTTACCCAAATGCTTAATTATGGAAAGAAGGGTGTCTTTTCATGGCAGTCTCAAGTTTCCAAGAGTAGCAAGAGAGGGCAAGCTCCATTGTGCAATCACATTTCTGTTTTGGTTTGCGTCTTGTTGGCTATTGTACACTTGCCAAAGCAAGTCACAGACCAAGCTCAGAGTCAAGAAGTGGAGAAATAGTCTCTACCTCTTGAGAAAGAGTTGCAAAGCCAATTCGAAGGGTATAGCAATGGAAAGAATTGTGGAGGTTCTTGCAAAAAACCATGGAGAGGTACCAAATCAGGAGACCAGGAATTTCCCCAAATCCCTAGCTGATGTCTACCTGCTTCTCATTGGTCAGAACTTTGATTTGTCATATGGTCATCCCTAACAACAAGGGAAGCTGTGAATGTAATTTGTCTGGGCTGTTCCTCCTCCTGGAACAAAACTGTACTTCTCTGAGCAACAAAAGGTATGAGAATGGAAATTGGGTTGGTGTGAAATAGTAATCATATATAAATATATATGTATATATGTGTATACACATGTATATATGTGTATACATGATATGTATATATATACATACATGTGTATACACGATATGTATGTATACACATACATGTGTATATACGATATGTATATATACACATACATACATACACACACACCTCTGGTTCCTGCTAATATTTGGTCTTTGGCCCTGATTCCTGACAATGAGTTCCTAAAACCTTACAATTCCCCTAGTAATAGAAGTGTCTGACACAGAGCTCTTAAATCCCTTGGAATTTCCTGGGTGAATAGCATGTCTTTTTTTCAAATGAGGCAACTCTTGTTGAGCTCCTAGATGAGATCTGGTCACTAAAAAGACCAAGGCATCATTAGAAGCTTGGAACTTTCAGCCCTGTCTCCCATCTTCCGGAGATGGGAGAGGGGCTGGAAAGTGACTTAATAATCAATCATGCCTACGTGTTGGAGCCTCCATAAAAATCCCATAAGTCCATAGCTTGGAGAGCTTCCAAATGTGTTTGATGTGGACATGTGTTTGATGAACACATCTGGGTGTTGGGAGGGTGGTGCACCCCAACTCCATGAGGACAGAAGCACCCTGCACTTGGGACACTTCCAGACTCAACCCTATGTATTGCTTCATCTGGCTGTTCATTTGTATCCTTTGTCATGTTCTTTATTATTATATTTATTATTATTATATTCTTAATTATGTAATAAAGCAGAAAACATTAAGTAAGGGTTTCCCTGAGTACTGTAAGCCATTATAGCAAGTGATTGAACCCAGGACGGGGTCATGGGAACCCTCCATTTGTAGAAGTCAGGCAGAAGTTGTGGGTAATCTGGAGACCTATTATGCAACTGGTGTCTGAGTTGGAGGGCAGTCTTGTGGGACTCAGTCCTTAACCTGTGGGGTCTGCGCTAACTCCAGGCAGTTTCAGAATTGCTTGGTATGGAAAACCCATACATATGGTCACAGAAGTTTTCTTCTGTGTGAGTGAGAAAAGGAGCACAGTGTGTTTTTTCTACACAGTTGGACATTGGCGGTGCCTGCCACACATAATAGGAGGAGCTGTAATGGCGGTACTTCTGGGAACTTGCATTTCCATTCTGTTTTCCATCGAAGGCTGGGTGGTGGACAGGCAGTGTAGCTTCTCCTACTACTCAGTGGCAAAGGCTTTGTGACTGTGCACCTCTGACGTGGGCATCTAGTATTTGGTTCACCAGACAGGTTCAGGCATTGTGGTTGATGGAGTTTGGTCTGTCTGTCCCCCGGTGCACGCCACACAGGTCCAATGTCTACCTCCCCCTCCCACAGCTAGTATCCGCCATGTACAAGTGCAGAGCACATCCTTGGCACATTCGTGGCACAGACCCCGAGGCTGAGAATGGTGGGGCCAGCATGTTATTGTTAATCCTGCTGTTTCATAGTCATGAGATACAAAAGCACAGACAACTAGCAACACACTGCCTCACACGGTCCTTATGATCTAGAGAATCTGTGTTCTTTTGTACCAGAATCCAGCCTCTTTATTTGCGTGCCCTTTTGAAAAACTGGAATGTTCTCGAAGTTCTGGGACAAACTTCCGAGTGAACTGCATCTGAACTTTTTAAATTCTTTTTTTTTCCCCTTGGTTAAATCTCAGTGGAGCCGGAGATGATCATAATTTTCATGAACACAAACTAAAGGTTTTGTTGCCTGTTGAGCAAAGTAGCTGCTTCCTCTTGCAAAAGAACTGATTCCTATTCTCATTGCGTTGGCGTCTTCATTAAAATTTCCATTATCCTCTTCCTCCCAGTGCAGTTATAGACGAAATTGTCCTGACCATGTTTCTCAAGCAAAATCACTCCTGACTCAAAATGTATGAAAGGGATATAGGAGGAGAAGAGCCACACTTCTCTAAATATAGATCATCTTGGAAAGGGGGAAAAATTTTTTTTTTGTCTGGGCTTTTATAGTCATTTTAGGTCAGTATTATTAGCTTCATCAGCTGTACCAGGCCCAGAAAAACAAATCTAGATTGAGTCATGGGGGTAGAGGTAGAAGACAGGTAGATGATACCCAAAGATGCTTTGATAATAATGGTGACCTGTTCGTTGGGGCCTACCCCTGAGCCAGATCCTAGCCCCAAAGCCCTTATCTGTGCAGCTTGTAGCACCCCACATGCTACAAGCTGGCCTCTAATTGGCGTTGTTGGGAACCTGGAGGGATAGGCCTGTCGTAGGATGGAGGCCAGTTCCGACTCTGAGTTGTGCTAGGTGACCTTGGCCAACTACTTTGTGCTCTCTGAGTCTCAGTTTTGTTATCTGGAAACCAATGCTAGTCTAATGCTATGATATGGATTCCTCCTGCTTTATAGGGTATTGAATGCATTTTGAAAGTGCTTTGCCAGCTGGAAAACTCTATTCCAGCATAAGAAAGATGGATTGCCAAAGGTCGTAGACAACAACTGGGGTATGAATCAGCCATCCCCAGCATGACCAAAGTCAAGTCACTGTCCGTTTCCTCTCCTCAGGAAATGGTGCCAGCCCTGTACTCCACACCTCTGTTGGAGACATAAGAAAAAGAAGCATCAAGATCTTTGCTTCTGCTAACATAGCTATCACTTCATGCTGACTCTGAGCCACGGGAAAAAATTAACATATATTACTCACATAATCCTTGAAATAAAACTATTGATTCTTTTACACAGGCAAAGGCACTGAGGCTCAGAGAAGTTAGGTAACATGCCATTAACATAACACCAGTAAGTAGGGGGCCTGGTTTCTGATTCTTGCCTGACCTCATAGCCTATGTTCTTAAGGTAATTATATTTACTGGGGAAGATAAAGAAACACAGGAGAGCTTAGAATCCAACTCATCCTGGCTCAACAAACTAACATACTTTTCTACTTTATTGCCCTTAGAAACAAAGCCTCTAAGGATTTTTTTTTCTTTCAAGACCACCTTCAGTACAGCCCCATTTTTGCAAACATTTATTGAGTGCTTATTAAGTGTCAGGCATAAATTGTGCATGTGTATAAGTCCACTTAACCCTCATGCCAATCTATGAGGCAGATACCATTATCACCCCCACTTTAAGGATGGCAAAACTGAGGTGCAGAAAGGTTGTGGAATTTGTCTAAGGTAACATGGCTATTGGGTGACAGATTTGAATCTAGATAGTCTGATTTCAGAGCTTTTGCCACTACAGTTTATGCATAATAAAAGCTTCAAAAGAATACACATCAAATTATTAGCAGTTGCCTCTGGGAAATTGGGTTTAGGTGGGAAACAGGAAGAGAAAGACTTTGACTTTGTTTTGTCTACACTTAAATACTTCCAAATTTTTTACAATGTACATAAACATATATTTTTTATAATTAAAAATATATCTCCATCGATTTCAACATTTTTGCTCTCAGTATAGTTGGGGTATTAAGTCCAAATTAATTATTTGTAATGAGGGGACTGACATTTTCTGGGAGATTCCAGAAATCTAAAAAAGATGCCAAGAGCAGCCGGGTAATTAGGAAGCTGGAGTCTGCATTTGTCAGGGTCATACATTCTCCTCCCCCACTCTTTATCCCAGCACAAGGCCAGCAGACAGGGGGCTCCATGGCTGCATTATGTGGATTTATATCCACTCAGAACCAGAGGGCAAACAGAAAAATGTAAATTTTGGCAGCTGCCTTTGTGGGTACTGACCTCACAGGACTCATTCAGTCCCAGACCTCACCCTGGGAGTGATTTCCCCACATCCGCTATAATTTATTGACAAGAGTTATTTCTCTTCCTGAGGCTGAAGGAACTGCCCAGCACAATTTGAAACAAAGCACCACACGGGTCAACGCGATGAACTGAATCATCATTTCCTCGCAGTACCAGCCCTGCCTCAGGAAATATTTTTCCCTCCATCGTCTCTCATTTTTGAAGATGCTGGCAGCACAAATCATCTCCAGACATTTCCCATTGTCTCTCTGTCAGCCCAAAACCAAGACAAGGCCCCATCTCCCCAGCCTTGACCCAGCCGGTCAGTTGAGACCTCACAGCATTTTTCCCCAACACCTTGTTGCAAGAAATCTTTTTGGGATATTCATTTCCAGTATGACTTGATGTTAATTTAGAAATACGGAGGTTTCAAGTTTCCCTGCTGTCCCAAATGCCATAAAATTAAACAGATTGTATCTTTCTACATTTTGGACAGAGTAATGATATCACAGGACATTACCATCATTATTATTCCCAGGGAACTTCAAGGTATGGCTTAGGAATGGCTATCTGTCCAGGTTACAGTTGTAAGTTCCCTTTGTTCTAATGGGGACACATGCTACTATCTGAATGTCACTAGGCATTCCCTAAATGATCATGGTGTCTGATCATTTATATCTCACTATTATATATATCTCATTATATCTCACTCAACCCTTTGGGAAGCTGGGATCATCACCATGAAGATTATATTAATGATCAATACCTTTCATTGGAGGCTTTCTAGGTGCCAGACATTGGACTAAGCCCTTCTACCAATAATCTCCCAATCCCCACAACAACCTTTTAAGCATGGGGTGATTATTTCTATGTCACCGCTGAGGAAGAAGGGGTTCTGAGAAGTGAAGACCTCCCAAATAATAAATCATACAACTTATAGACCAAATGGGATTTTACTCTCACACTGTGAAGAATTTGGGATCAGGCAGTTAAAGGAATGGACTATTCTCACATTTTCTTAGAATCCAAGGTATCCTTAAAAGTGGGGTTGGGAGGGGTGCCTGGGTGACTCAGTGGGTTAAATGTCCGGCTCTTGACTTCCACTCAGGTCATGATCTCACAGTTTGTGGGTTAGAGCCCCACGTTGGGCTCTGCTCTGACAGTATGGAGCCTGAGATTCTCTATCCCCCCCCCCTCTCTGCCCTTCCCCTGCTCATGCACACACACACACACACTCTCTCTCTCTTTCAAAACAAATAAATAAACTTTGGAGAAAAAAAACTTAAAAAAAAAAAAAGAAAGAACTCCAGGTATCCCACGATCCAGCCTCTTGCATCTGCCACCATTTCTAGCCCACGACACTTAACATGTCCCGCAGAGGCTCCACAGCTGTGCTCACACCCCTCCCTCTGTGTGCAATGCCCTTCTTCTCCCCTCCTGCCTGGGAAGCATATTCCTCTCAAGACTCAGTCCCAGCACCACATCATCTGAGAAGCCGTGTCACTGTCTCTCTGACCTGCACACCCTGTACACCTGACCATGGGTCCTTTTGTCTCACAATGCTCTACACAAAGGTTTATTACAAAACCCGTGACACTTCATGATGGTATTTGTTTTTACATGTCACTTCATTATTTTTTTTTAATGTTTATTTTTGAGAGAGACAGAGACAGAGTGTGAGCAGAGGAAGGGCAGAGAGAGAGAGGGAGACACAGAATCCAAAGCAGTCTCCAGGCTCCAAGCTGTCAGCATAGAGCCCGACGTGGGGCTTAAACCCACAAACTGTGACATGACCTGAGCTGAAGTCGGACACTCAACTGACCAAGGTACCCAGGTGCCCCGATGATCTTGCTTCTAGCTGTGTATTTAAAAGAATTCAAAAACTGTTTCAAGCATATTAGTTTGGTGTGAGCCCTTCTGTTCTATGACCTCTGGGATAGCTTGCCTGGTAAGCTACCATTGTGTCGAGGAAATTTTCCAGTGACAAGTGTGATTCCTATAAACAGCACTGGTGCTGCCCTCCCTTGGAAGCCAAACACGGCTACTCCCTGTCAGACTGGCCAATCTTTTCTCCAGTTACTATAAGGAAAGAGAACATTCAAGGTACTGGAGATCTCTACATCCAGAGTGCACAGATGAAATACTGAGATTATAGACACACTAAACATTCTTCTGAACTCAGGCTGGAGTTGTGGTCCTATTTTTTCTTTATGCAAAACATTTATGACAATTCTTTTTTTTCAACGTTTTTTTTTTTATTTATTTTTGGGACAGAGAGAGACAGAGCATGAACGGGGGAGGGGCAGAGAGAGAGGGAGACACAGAATCGGAAGCAGGCTCCAGGCTCCGAGCCATCAGCCCAGAGCCTGACGCGGGGCTCGAACTCACGGACCGCGAGATCGTGACCTGGCTGAAGTCGGACGCTCAACCGACTGCGCCACCCAGGCGCCCCGACAATTCTTAAGAGAAAAATTGTCTGGCTAATACAGTTTATGATTATCTGATGCAAATCTGAGTCTCTGAGTCTTTTCTCCAAGAATGAGTAAGAAGTTTTATTTTCTCAATGTCAGGGCAGTCCAAGCCCACACGAATATGCCCTTGCAGAATTTCTCAGTTGCACCCAGTATAGCCAGTTTGAATTCCTATGCGTGTGGACCAATAAAGAGTTATTATCTGACTGAGTGGGATATTGGCTGTCTGAGTTGGTGCCTAGAGTGTGATGTTATTTCAGACTTTCATTCTTGTTTATTGTCCATCCGTAGTATTATAAGTCCTGTTTATTGCTGCTGGTTTCACACAGCTCAAATTCATGTATAAAAAAAAGGCCTTCTCTCCTGAGTCATATTTAAATTTATTCATATTGAGTTCCAAAACTTTTCCTTTCCTTGGACAAGATCTATACTAAATGAATCTTTAGAGCCACTGATCCTTTCTCCCTAACTCTATCAAACTGTCCCTTTAAAATGGATTTGCTGAGTATTACATTCTAACTACTGTGCTTGTGAGCTTTTTAAAGCTCCTCACAGTCATGATCTGGGATCAGTAACTGGTAAGAAAGAAAGAAGGAAGGAAAGGAAGAAAGATAGAAAGAGAGAGGGAGGAAGGGAAGAAGAAGGAAGGAAGGAAGGAAGGAAGGAAGGAAGGAAGGAACAAAGGAAGGAGAAGGAAGGAAGGAAGGAAGGAAAGAAGGAAGGAAGGAAGGAAAGAAAGAAAGAAAGAAAGAAAGAGGAGGAAGAAGGGAAGGAAGGGGGGAGATGGGGGAGGGAGGAAGGGAGGGAGGAAGAAGGGAGAGAAGGAGGGAGAGTGGGGAGGGAGGGAGGGAGAAGAAATAAAAGGAGAGAGAAAGAACAAAAGGAAGGGAGGGAGGAGGGAGGGAGGGAGGAAGAAAGGAAGGAAGGAAGGAAGGAAGGAAGGAAGGAAGGAAAGAAAGACAAAAAGATCTTGTATAGTGAATTTATTTTCTGTCTTTTGATAATGGGATTCTATTCCATCATTCAGTCTCCACTAGAACAGTGCTGTGACATCTATGACTTGGAGAATGTGTAATGCTAGGAAAATAGCCTTATGAGGCCTTAGGGGCCACTGATGTGTCTGTGATCCTGTAGAGCTGCTTATTCTGTACAACAGAATCGGGGCTCAGTTTTTCACATGCTGGTGAAAATAAATAGCACTTGACATTACTCGGGACTTTTCATCCTGAGGTCTCTGCGGATCTATAATACTATGACCATGCAGAGTTTCCATTTGGAAGATTTCTCCCTTGGTCTTGTGGTGGTTGTCTATTTACAAACCAATGAAAATTCCTGCCGCTGGGAGGGGACCTGCGCCCTTAGCTCCCCCAGGCTGGCTGCTGAGGTAAGGTGGAGCCCCAGTGAGCTGGCTCCTCCATGGGCCACAGGAAGAAAGGCTGAGATAGAGCGACATAATCAACTCCCCCTGGACCAGAGTCTGGGCTTCCACTCTCCGGGTGCTCCCCAGGAGGGCAGCATCCAGACCAAAGCCTCAACTTTCTGGAACCAACAGGCCCTCGCTGGTACCAGGAAGTGCAAGTGGGGGCCACCTGCTCAACTTCCTGTGGCCACAAGCCCTTCCCCAGCATCTGCCCCATCTCTCCTCTCCAGCTCGAATTCCGTTGGAGGACAGTCTTTCACGCTACCCTTGGAAATTCGCCTTAAAATTGAAATATGCTGAGGGAGGCAGCCCATTGTCTTTGCACCACATTAAGATGCAAATGGCTGGCATCAAATGCTTTCCTGACAGCTGGTTTTGCCAGGTGCACTCTGGGCTGTGGGAGGGAACGAAAACGCAGAAGTGCGAGTCAAGGTCCTCCACAGAGGTTGAAACATGAAGCGTTCCCTCTGTGTTCACAAATTCTTTGAAGCGTGTGGGGAGTGCCGCGTGAGGGAAGGTGTAGGCGTCCATCGGTGCCTTATTCTTCCCTGTATCAGACGCTCTGCTTCTGCCACAAATTTTATAGCCTCCGCGTGAACTTCTGCTATCCCTTGCCCTCCTAAAGAGGTCATTGTTAAATGACCAGATCGAACGTGCACAACCTGAAGTTTTTCCCCTCGGATAGTATCCGCCTCCTGCACCACTTCTATCCACCCCTGGGATTGCACCTGCTGTGGAGATTGAGGGCTGGCATTTTTACCCTGTTTGTGTAGACTGCGGGCCAGCATGACTTCTCAGGAGGTCCAGTTCTAGCAGAGGGTGGGGCTGGGAATAAAGGAGGAGGGGTGAACCTTCTGCAGGGCTCCAAGCCAGGAAGAGGGGTCTGTGGTCTCTGGGTAAGTTCGTTGTTGCATTTCTCAAGTGAACAGGGCAGCTACTCTCTACCAGTTTGCTCAGAAAACTGGTTTCTCCTCCATTTAAATTAAGCTAAAGGAAACAGCCTCCAGCTTTGGGCTGCCCCCCAAAGCCTTCAGTTCTTCCAGATCTTTGTGCATCTCCCCACTCTCCTCACCCCTTCCCTTCTCTCCTTTTGCATTTCCCCTCCGTCCTTCTCAGATACTCATTGCCCTGCCTTTTCTTGTCACACTATTTTCACAGAATAGGACTTGAAACATGTTCACGTTAAATTATAAATTACCCGAAAGAGCTTCCTTCTGCTCTCACCTCTCCCGGGGTATTAACGTTTTAATAAGGAACAAAGGCAGAAACTTAAAAAATTAATTTCTCAGAGCACCTGGGTGGCTCAGTCAGTTGGGTGTCCGACTTCAGCTCAGGTCACGATCTCACAGTTCATGAGTTGGAGCCCCGCATCAGGATCACTGCTGTCAATGAGGAGCCTGCTTCAGATCCTCTGTCCCCACCCCCTTCTCTGCCCCTCCCCTACTTGTGCTTTCTCTGTCAAAAATAAATAAAAACATTCAAAAATTAATTTCTCATTGGGGGATTTCAGCTGTGATATAGGAGAGGAGTATTGAAGGGGAGGAACCATCCAGCCTTCCCAATATCCCTAAAGTTCTGGACTCAGGAGGTGACTTGGAAAAAGAGAATCAAAGTCTTGCACTATTATTCATCATGCCTCGTACCTGTGGTGATGTTCCTGACCTGCAGTCACTTATAGCCCTTGCTTTCCTAAAGAAATAGTCTAATCCAGCTTCCCAGAAAAATGCCTGAAGTTCTTCTAGAGCATTCCTGAATTGTGTTTAGTCAATAGTGTAAAACTCAGAGAATTCACTATCTTACTAGCCAGGCCAGCCATTGAGAGTCATCCCGACATATTGATGAGTTCTCCTCTGACACTCACTGGTTCTTAGTTCTGTGCTTGAAGTCTTGTGGGTTAAATCTGCTCTCTCTTGCGTGTGACAGTCTTTCAAAAAGCCAAATGCAACAGTTACATCCCTGCTCCCCAATTGTTTCTACTACAAATTGGAAGTTATTCTGGCAGAGCAAATTGAGCCAAAAACCCAAAGGGAGGATGTGTTTTGGGGGGATGTAATAGCTTTAAAATATGGTCACAAATTTATTGACATATCTCTTATCCTAAGATAGGGTCTATCCAGGTAGGACTGTGACTGCTTTGACCAATAGAATATGGTAAAGTGATACCTTGTACCTTTCACCTTGTTTGCTAGAACTTGATCATGGCGCTTCCAGCTGCCGTATAAGAAATCCAACTATCCTCACCTGCCATTCTGTGAGGAAGCCCAAATCACAAGGAAAATCTCCAATAGATAGTTCCAGCTGGGCCCAGCCTTTAAGTCCTCCCCATCCAGACACTAGACATGTGAGTGAAGAAATCTCCAGGTGCTTCTGATACCCAGAAATCTGAGTCACCCTCAGCCATTCCAGTCCTACCAAATGAGGCCCTACACATTATGCAGTAGAGATAAATTGTTTCTGACATGCCTTGCTCAAATTCCTGACTCTCATAATCTGTGAGTATAATAAAACAGTTGTTTTTTCACATCATTGGGTTTGGGGTTGGTTTACTTCACAGCAAGAGATAGCTGGAATAGACTTCAACCCCTAAATCACTTTGGCCATCGCAGCTTCTGCCCAATAGTAACATTAGCACTAACTTCCCTTACTCCTTAAACTTGGCTATTAAATTTATTAATCTTGCATTTCAATGACAACTTCCTCCAGAGTACCAGGGAAAAGCAGAAATCTCATAAACTACAGGAAGTAATCACAGAAATAGATAATGCATCAAAAATAGTGCCAAGAGAATTCAAATCTCTAAATGTTGTGTCTTACTGCTTTATAGTACCCCCCCCCCCAATGCAAACTCGTAGTTTAAGCTCATTTATTCAGATAATAAAGACTTCTGGAATCCTTATTCTATCACCCAGTATTAATTATGCCATCTTCAGCCTCGTGTCTTCAGAGGGAGGGGAGCCCACTTGGATGTGCGATCTGAGTACGTTACAGTCTTCTGTGTTCTAACATGAAAGTGATGATCATAGCTGCCTTGCAATATTGTGAGGAGGAGGAGAAATCAAGTCAGAAAACTGCAGAATTGATCACACGCCTTTAAGTCCTCAATCAAGTTGTTGAAAGGAACACTGGACAGGACAGGCCAATGGCAGACCCTCTTCCGGTGACCCTCTCTGAGCCAGGGATCAACTCTTTGGATCCCATAACTGAACCAGCTTCAAATAGAAGCTCCACAGAAGCAGGATCTCACCCTGTTTTGTTTGCTGACATCCCATGTGATTAGAACAGTGCCCAGCAGGTGGTAGGGACTCAGTAAAGATTTGTTAAATAAGTGGATGTAATTCTGTCAGTAGCTTTCTCCTTAGCCTCATCCTATGCCCCGGGAAGTCTGCGTTATGTGGTCCTCTGGCTCAGGGCTGGTCCTGCCTCCTTCAGCAGAGAGTTTCAGAGGTATGGAGCACAAAAGGTCACATATAGAGTTCAGGAGACGACAGCTCCCTCTGCTACACCTATTTTCCACTTTCTAATTACCAAGATGTTTAAACTATAACATGAATAGCCACATTAAAGTCATTTGTTATATGTAAAGCAGGGGCATAACACATTGGTAATTAAGATCTCCCTCTGTGCCAACCTACACGTTAGAGGTATAATTAAGTGTAAGTACCTCTTAGTTTGCTAGCCATTATTACTGGGCTTAAACATATATCCAGCCAGTTATTAGTGAAATTCTATAGTGTCCTGAGGAACTATTGTTTCAATAAATGTAGCAAGAGCTTTCCAGCCGGTACTATGCTTGTTCAGGTGATCTTTGGCAGTGAATTGGTAGTATAATTTTCTGGTGTCTGCCTGTTCTCCTTTTCAACACGGAAAACTCAGATCTTGGACACTGTAAAGACACTGTAAGAACAACCTCCCAATGCTCTTTTCGGGTTCACATTGGCCATAGAAGAGATTGCTCGTTTTTCTAAGATCTGCTGCTCAGAGCCTCTCTGTTTCATATAAAACAAGAAACACATGAGGACCCCAGTTCTCCTCACATTTGCTCCAGTGATCAAGGACTTACAACAAAGTGAACAGCACGTATTTATTTATTAAGGCTTTGCTTTGTCCCTAACCCTGAGCTAGAGCTGTATTAGCATAGTATTGTTTTTCACTTGAACTAGCATTATAAATCGCCATATTTAAATATTCAGATCTCTATTGTATTAAAAGGAGGCAGGAAGGCAAAGCTGGTGAAAGACACATGGTGGCCAATCCTGACTTCTACTGGCCTATGGGGAAGGCCAGCCTTTAAAATGGAGGAAGATCCCAGAAAGGATCCGCCCCCATCCTCTCCCAAGACTGGCATTGCATACTTTCTCTTCCCAGGTCCTCAAGCTGCAGCTCCAGAGTTTTCCAGCAGGGGCCCTACAGTAGTTCTCAGTAGAGAGATGTGTTTTGAAGCTTCAGTGGCATACTGAACCACAGAATCATTCGTTTGTGGGGACCTGATAGGGCCAGAGAGGCGTAACAGAATATGAAGGTCCTAAAGCGGCTGGGACACCTCTTAGAACAGCTCCCTGCAGATCCCCTGCTGGCTGGGGGATAAGGCACCAAACTATCCATCCTTGGGTACCTCTGTTTTCAGTGTCTGGCACTCAGTAAGAGCTCAGAGCACATTTGTGGAAGGAATCATGGTTCCCAGGAGTAAAGAAGTAGTGTTTCTCTCATCCACCATGCAGTGTTTTCAGAGATATGTGTGCACAGAGATGGTCTCTGTGCTCCCTGGATGCTCTGTTGCTCTGAGAACCACAGGGAGAGAAAGGTGTTTGGGCACAAAATAGACAATGCACTGTATTCTTGGCTGAGACGTGGCTTAGAGAATCATGTTCAACAGGCTTTGGGGCAGGGAAATATGTTAGATTCTGAACCACAAAGACGAAATATACACACGGAAAATATACAACCCCCAGGAAATGCTCACCAGAGGTCCCCTAATGCCGAGCCCCAAGCCTGCTGCATTGGTCAAGGCTGCATCATGAAAATCAGACTAGTGACCTGGAAAGGTGGAGTTGGGGCTGCTCCCTGGCCCCCAGGTTGGGTTCCTACCTCCAGCACACCTCTACCGCTGCTCTGTGAGACTGACCATTGTCTGAAGTCTTAACTCCTTCAAATGCTTCCACAACACTCTACTTCGACAGGAAGCCTCCCTCATCACTTTCTCTGTATCTATATCGTTTCTTCCTGGAGACAAACTGTGCACTGCTTCCAAGAAGGATATGGCTCATAATGAATTATGTGCTAAGAAAGTAATCACTTACAGAGTGTGGGGTTGCAGGTGAGAGGACACCTCCATATTTGGCATATTGGGATATGGCATTTGCAATTGGGATTGGCATATGCAATATTGGGAATATTACATACATCATTCTCTCCAATGCTCACAGCAATCCTGTGTGACATCTAGGGTCTTCTTGGCATATCAGAAAACTGAGGGGCATAAAAGTAACTTTTCTCATCCATATAATGAATGTTTGCTGCATGTCTAACATGTGCCAGGCAAAATACTAGGTCCCAGGGAGGCAGTTTGAGGAGAGATACATTCTCGACCCCCCACAAAGTGTATGCTCTCACCAGGGATACAGACGAGGGAGCAGCCATTGTGTGGAGAGTAGGAGCGCAGCATGGGGAGCCCTGTGCACTATGGGAACACACGTGGAAGGGCCGCTCAGACACAGAGGAAGTGATACAGAAACAGACACAAGTGAGGTCAGTGTTTCAGGGACATCAAGGGGAAAGAGTGGAAAAGTGAAAAGAGGAAAGGGGAAAGGAAAGAAAGAGCTTTCTAGGCAAAGGAAATCTTATGTGTGGAAGATCTTAGGCTGGAAGGAAAAGCAGGGATGGCATGGCTCAACCACACCTCCTTCCAGAAAAGATCAACAGCACTCACAGGATATAAAAGCTGGAACAAGAAGGCATAAATCCAAAAGAGGAATAAAAACAAGGATAGGGATTTTTGAATGGAGCCAAGAATAAGACTTTAAAGACTGCATTCCATAATGATGTGTATGCTTGTCACAAGGGAGCCACTAATTTGACTCTAAGTTTTCTAGGAATCAACCCCAAAAGGAAAAGCTGGTGGCTTCTCCAGACGAGACATCCTTAGGGGAAGGGCAGCCTTGGACCACAGAGGCCCATGGACCCTAACTAAGCAGGTCATGGTACTCCACTAACAGGCAGCCTTGAAGCATCCACATGACACGATGTCTGTCCATCACCCGAACGCACCCCTCTTGAAAACAATTCAGTCGGTGGCCTGCCAACATCATCCGGGAGCCCCACTCTGTTCATGTGACCTAATCCCAAGAAAGGTCTTAAAATAGCCAAAAGAACTGAAGTACTGTTTGTCCTTCAAACAATTGTCCCTAGAATGCACTCTTCCTGCCAAATTTTTGGAGTGTGTTAGCAATTAGCTGTAAACTGTACTTCCTTACAAATAGTTGGAATTCTGCTTATCTAACACTGTCAATTAAACATAGACCATGCGCTTTAACATACAGCCAAGCTGAGGGGCGGTGTACCTGGATGAAAAGCTACCTCTCTCCTCTCTCTTTTCAAGTCCGACCTGAATGTCATCCTCTCCACAGGAGCGTTGTCCGTTTCCAAACCCAAAATTACTTCTCCCTCCCCTAAACACTCAGTGTGTTTCAGCCTTTTAAAGGCACTTATCACATTGGGTCTGGTGCTGTGTGTCTTCAGAGTTTACCTTCGCTGGTGTGCTCAGCATGATGCGATTCTCACACTCATGATCAATAAAACTTCATTGAACGAAAGCAACTCCCTCCAAATCACAGCTTCAAAAGTAACCTGCTTTTCACATAGCAACCTTTTTACTGTGCATGTGGGTTCCACCATTTGTTCAGAAGACATACATGGTGGCCTTTAATTTCTTTGTGCAATGGTTTGTATTGAATTTTGAGCTTCTCAGTGTGCGTGAGACCTTTTGTGACCTCCCCATCTACAATGTGAGGTCATGGGTAAAGGTCATATCCTTTGAGGGAATGTAAGAGCAGATGGGACAAGGAACTGGAAAAAATGTAATGCAGGAAACAGCCTTGACCTCTGGCCCTGACACACAGACTGGCTGGATTAGAGATCCTTACAGGGCAACTGGGTCTGATGTCTTAAAACACAAAGGCTAACATTCACGGAGCCCTTGACATGTAAGAGGAATTGTGCTAGGCTTCTTCAAACATTTTAGTAGGTATGAGTTTTATCATTCAACTATCACAATGACATTATTATGTGCATTATTATGCACATTATAATAATGTGCATTATTATGACCATTTTTTTGACGTGCACACTAAGACTCAGGGTAGCTAAGTGAACTACTCAAGGCATCATAGTTAGTGATTTGCAAAACATGGATTTGACCTCAAATCCATCTGACTTCAAAGCCTCGCCTTTTCCAGTGAAGAGGGGTGAAATCCAGTTCTGCCAGTTGGGAGACTCTAGACACATCACTTAACCCCTTAGTCATGTAAGCCTCAGTTTCCTCATCTAAAACCACAGGCATAATATAGTACTTATCTTACAGGTTTATTTTGAGGACAAAAGGAGAAAATGCACATAAACACAGTACTTGGCACAGCACTTGGCAAATAGTAAGTGCCAAATAAAATTTTGTTATTAATTTTAGCAAGCTTTGCCACCTACTTGCACAAGGAAACTGATGTCCACTCAAAGTGCTCTACTCTAGCCAAAAAAGACCCCAGATTTATCAACATCTTAGAGAGTGTAGTCATTTGCTGAGGCTGCCATAACAAAGTACCACCAACTGAGTGGCTTAAACAGAAGAAATTTATTTCTTCACAATTCTTTCTGGAGGCTGGAAGTCTGAGATCAAGGTGTTGGCAAAATTGGTTTCTTCTGGGGTCTCTCCTGGGCTTGTAGATGGCCATCTTCTCTCTGTATCTTCACATGGTCTTCCTTCTGTATGTGTCTATGTCCTAATCTTCTCTTCTTATAAGGAAATCAGTCATATTAAATTAGAGACCACTGTAATGTCCGCGTCTTAATTACCTCTTTAAAGACCCTCTCTCTCTCTAAAGAAAGTATTCCGGGTTGAGACTTCAGTGCACCAATTTGAAGGATGCAGGGGGTACACAATTCAGCCCAAAGCAGAGGGTATCAGTAAATTTTTTCTAAAAATATTTAGTGTTTTAAATTTTCTCCATTGAAGGCATTTTAGAGCACCTTCGCTTGGCTTTGAGTGGAAAGCTCATTTGAGGATCTTATGAAGACAAACTATTGCTTTTTAAAAAATGATATCTTTAACAGGAACTATAATGGTTTTTGTTTGTATTTTTATTTTGGAATCTCTGGCATGCCACCCTTCCCTAGGGTTACAGGTTAATCACTTTATGTACATCATAATAAAAATCATGTTTGCCAAGATCCTTTTCTCCACCAAAAGTCAAGTCCAGAATGGAGAAAAACACAAGCTTGACAGAAGTGGGTATATGTTTGCTGATGGACCATGCTTCTTCCTTTTAAGTTTGAAAATAAGAGCACATATATGCTGCTGGGCCCATAATTGGTATATTAGATGAGAAACTATGTTGCTATAACAAAGCACGGAAACTTAAATAAAGTAGATTCTTTCCCTGGAGTTGACTATGTTAATGGCCCCAATTAGTAGTACCCTGTATCTGTGTCCTTATAACTTCATAGTTTTACTCTGAAAACATCAGGCTTGTGACTTGTTCTGTCCAATCGAATGCAGCAGAAGTGGCGGAATGCCTGTTTTGAGCCTACACTTTGAGAGGCTTTGTATGCTTCTATTTGCTCTCTTGAACAATTGGGCTGATTGCCCTTGAACTTTGGCATTACCATAAAAATAATCCCAGCATGCTGGAGGGAAGTGAAAGAAACCTAGAGAATGAGACATGTGAAGAAGGGTCACAGTACCCAGATAACAGTCAGATTAATCTCCAGAAGCAGAGCCATCTAGGTCAATCCACAACCGACCACAGACAAATGAATGAGACCTGAAAAGAAAAGAACCATTTAGCTGAGCCCAGCTCAAACCGCTGATATGCAGAATCATGAGCTTCAAAAATAGTTGCTGTTTTTGGCATCTAAGTTTTGGGATGGTTGTTACACAGCAATAGCTAACTGAAACAACAATTGATATGTATAACTGAGGACCTGCAGCAACAAAATCCTAAAACATGTGGCATTGGCTTTGGGGCCAGAAAATAAACAGAGGCCTGAAAACTATAGGAGTCTGGAAAAATGATGGCCCATATCAAATAGTGCAATACAATTGGTGAAACCATTGCCTATGGAGTTTGAAAGAGAGACAATGTACCTTATAAATTTTAGATTCAAGCAATGAGAATTCCAGACAGAATTTGAAATTGTCTGCTGCTAAAGAAAGAACTGAGCAGTTTGCAAGCTGAATTTAGAGGGGGATATAGAGGGTACAGAACAAGATAGGATGGGAAATAAAACTTGCTCATCTTTAGTGACTCAAACCAGTAAAAAAAAAAATCAAACCCAAGTCACTGCCAGAAAAATGTAAGCTTAGAGTGAACCACTAATCAAGATTGTGGTTATAAGGCACTTTGTTGAGACCTTGGAAAGAATGAAGGCAGTGCTTAGTACACTCTCTCAGCTGGACAATAGGGCTATTAGGGACCTGAAAGATGCCACCCATTGCAGTCTGAATGCCAAAAGTAGCTGAGCGTAAGTCTACAGAGCCAGGCATGTCTCAGACAGAATTCACCAAATAGAGGGGATTCAAGTCAGATCTAATGTAATCCCATGAAAAATTTTAAAGGAATTGTAAAGGCAAAAGTGTCATGAGCTTGGATTAAAAGGTTCTGAATTAAAATTGTTCAAAAATTTCAAAGGCTTCTGGGCTCCCAGTTCGTCACAGGCAGGTCCCTAGTGCTTCACGTGCACATTTTCCTATGTCCTCTTCAGAAGCGTCTAAGGAGGGTGACGGGAAAGGAAGGGTGTCTCAAAGGGCAGAGCCATGGAGAACAGTGGAGTGACAAGCTACTGCCATGAGCGCTGCCCAACTCCACAGTGTGGGAGATGTGAATATGTGCACCAGGGGATTTCAGAATCGTCAAAGACTGGTGCCTTCCAATATTTCCCCACTTTAAATGGCAATGTTTCTCCTGTACCTGTTTCATCATTGTATGTTGGGTGTGTGGGAGGCAGATAAATTGTTTTTAGTTCATAGGTCTTTGGATCAAGAAGAACCACATTTGCACCTGATGTTAGTCACAAGGTCCTGGACTTAGAGAAATATTCAATGCCATAATGACATGTGGATTTGGGGATCTTTGGCAGGGTATGAGTATATCTTGCGTGTGAACACTTATAGTCAGATGCTGAACTGGCGTATACTGATTGCAAAACTGGCCCCAATTCTCTACCCATCCTTGTATCAAATGTGGACTATGCAGCTCCATTAATTGAGAGGTGGAATCTGTTTCTCCAACCCAAGAGCCCTTGTTGGCCTTATGATTTGTTTTAGCTGACATACTATGGTGGAAGCAATGGTTTGCTAGATCTCTCTCTCTCTCTCTCTCTCTCTCTCTCTCTCTCTCTCGATTTGCTGCCTTAGCTATGAGAACAAGCCTGAACTGGCCTGTTGGAGGTTAAGAGACTCTCTGGAGTAGAGCCATATCATCCCTACTCCCAGCTGATTTTCTAGCTGGTCACAGATGTGGCAACATGCTTAGCTAGCCAAGATCATATGAATTTACTCCAGATTAGCAGACCTCCCCATGGGAAATAGAAGATGGTTGTCATTTTATTTTACACCACTAAGTTTTGGAATGGTTGGTTATGCAGCAATAAGCAATGGATACACTCGTACATAGCAGTCCGGAGGTTAGTAGTCCATGGGTGAATATGGCTCTGCTGTCATCAACACATGGGTTCTGTCATGGAGTTCAAGGACGTTCTTCCACTCACCAATATTTTTCATCTAGAGGGAAGAAGGAGACACCAAGGGAGGTGTGTGTGTGTGTGTGTGTGCGTGTGCACTTCCCTAATAAGTTTTTTAAAAGAGAAAACTCCAAAAGTTGCATAGATCACTTTCACTCCCAATTTATTGCAAAGAGGGTTAGGAAATATAGCCTTTAGCCAGGCAGCCATGTGCCCTGATGTAGCTGATGGTCATAGGTAGGAATGGTATTCTATTTTCTAAAGGAGAAAAAAAGAACGAGATCTTATGTGAAGAATCAAATATCAATCAAAAGCTTGTGGCATTTAATGAATAAAACAACTTTACTGATGGCCATGAATGACATGATCACTTGAGTGACTCAATTTCTATGAGAATCCATGAAGGAAAAACATATTAGACTTAAAATCTAGAAATGTGAGTTCCAATCCTGCCTCTGCTCTCTGTGTAAACTGAAGTGAATTATTTAACCTTTCTAAGTCATTTTTCCTTGACTCATTGAAAGGAAAAGCTTTTCCCAGGCCCCAGATACAGAAACTGGATCAGAGTGGGAGTTTGATGAGTGTTAGTTGAAAGTGAACAGCAACGAAGAATCTGTACTTTACAGACTAGCATATATCCCTCCACTCAAAGATGATTTGTAAAACCCTTAGATCTTGGCTGGCATTATCAGTATACATTTTTGTGCACAGGTTTGACATTTCACTTGGTAAGGAATCAAGTATGGTGTTGGTGATGGTATATCCATCCCAAAGCCTTCTTCTCAAAGAGCAAGAAATATTCAGAGACCATTACACATAAAGTCAGACTACTCAGGGGAGCAGTGATGCTATGCACCACCACAACTGTGAACCAAAACAGGTCTTCCCGATGGGTGGCCCCACTCCCTGACCTTTCTGTAGGAAGTCTGAGGCTGAGCTTCTAAAAAGCCTTCCCACTGAAGCCAACTAATTTATTCCCACCAGAGGACTGTCACAACCCTAGGACTTCTAGAGCTGTCTCCTCTGGGTGGAGGTCCTGGGCAGACTAGTTTGACAGACATTTTCTAAACCCTCAAAGCCACCCTCAAAGGTCCCTGACGTTCCCTGTGACACCTTGTCAGCTCTACCTAGCCAGGGTGAAGGTGTGTCGCTCCAAGAAGGAGAGAGTGTGCTAAGGAAGTGGATACTGGGAGAAAATAACTAAGGCTGGGACATCTGAAGGACTCTTGTGTTGTTACCACAGCAACTCCCATCGTGTTCCTTCACCAGTTGTTTCTCTTCTCCACCTCGGTTTGGCTGAGAGGGTGGAGCTCTTCCTTCCATGGTTCCATCACCCTCCTGTGCTCCTGTCCTCAGTACTCTGCCCTGGCTCTCAGAGCAGCACCCATGTCTGTGCAAAGTCTCCACCAGTGCCACTCTCTTCCCTCTTCCCTCTCCTCTGGGAGCCTCTGTACCTTGGCTCAGAGCTGCTTTCACTACCTGGATGCCTCCTTCTCCTACTCCTACTGGCAAACTCGCACTCAGATTTAAGATGAAAGTCAGCTGTCTTCACCGGCTCCTCTCTCTGTGCTTCAGCACCTCTGTTCTAATATATATCAACACATGTGTCATTTTTTCTGCTTCCATTTCAATCTCTACCCCAAGACTGGCAGCTCCACATAAGGCAGGAGCTTTTCGTCATTTTTTAAAATTTTCTCTCCAGAGCTTAGCAGCATGTCTAAGATTAAGGATCTCATCCAAGTTTGCAAAACAACTGAAACAGAGTCCAGGTCAGGATTTCTTGCTAAGTCGTAACCTTGCTAATCGCATCCTACCACACTGGCTCTCAACACCAATGGCACATTGCTTCCTGAAGATGCGCACTTTGCTTCGTTGCCGCCCCACCAGCTAGCTACCTGTGTTGCAGGGAAGTTTGCAGGTGGCATAGTAAAAGGGAAGGTGAATATTCATTTAGTACACTTAAAACTTGGCTGAAAGACGAGAAACTCTCGCCTGTGCCACTGCTCCATATCAAACCCTACTACCGCAACCTACATCTACCAGCCATACGGCATCCTGCTTCTACCCGCCGTATGGCACTTTGCAGTTTACTATGTGCTTTACCTCAGGCTCTTCTCATTTCATGAGAAAGCAGATGAGAACAGAATTCTGAAGCCAAATAGGATCTAAAGGCAAGTGACTTGGCTTAGTGTTAAGGGACTCTAAGGGGTGTGGCTGTTGTCAAAAAACCCGAGTCTTGGGATGCCTGGGTGGCTCAGTCAGTCAAGCGTCCGACTTTGGCTTAGGTCGTGATCTCACAGTTTGTGGGTTCAAGCCCCATATTGGGCTCCATGCTGACAGCTCAGAGCCTGGAGCCTGCTTCAGATTCTGTGTCTCCTTCCCTCTCTGTCCCTTCCCCACTCATGCTCTGTCTCTCAAAAATAAATAAAACATTAAAACAAAAAGTCTGAGTCTTTGGGGGTGTCAAGATGGCTTAGTCAGTTGAGCATCCAACTCTTGATTTCAGTTTGGGTCATGATCTCAGGGTTGTGGGATCAAGCCCTGCATCAGTCTCCGTGCTGAGTATGGAGACTGCTTGGGGTTCTCTCTCTCTCTCCCAATGCCCCTCTCCCCTGCTCTCTCTCTCTCTCTCTCTCCCTCTCTCAAAAAAGTCTGAACCTTTGGAAAAATACGTGCCAAAATTTATGGCCAGTCACATTCCAAACCAACCTGTATATAGGAGTTCCTGCTTTCCTTGCTCTCAGTGTCTTGTGTGGGAGTTAATATGCTACCCTGCAATAAATGCTGTGATAAGGGTGCTTATGGGAACATTCAGCTCAGGGTACCTAACCCAGGCTTGGAGGATGAAAGAGGCCTGGGGAAGCTGAGTCTAAAGGCCTAGCCCAGTTGGCCTAGCAATGTAGACAGATGTGTGTGTGTGTGTGTGTGTGTGTGTGTGTGTGTGTGTTTGGGGTTAGCTGGTGGGAGATAAGAATGGGCCAAATCCTGAAGGGGCTTGGAAACCATGTTCATTCATTCATTCAACAAATAACTATTGTGCTTCTATAACACCATACACCATCACCAATAACATGACAACTGGGTCTTTGTTTTGAGACCAAGTGGTAGGCAGAATCTGAAATGGCTCCCAAGACTTTCACCTCCTGTTCCATTCAGTGTGGGCAAAGCCTGGGAATATGAGAGGTAACACCCTCGTGTGATTGATTACATTATGTTACATGGCAAAAGAGATTTTACAGATGTAATTAGGACTGCTAATCAGTTAACTTTGAATTCATCAGAAGGGAAATTATCTGGCAGTACCTGCATAATCACACGAGTCCACGAAATCTGAGTCTAGAGACCCCAGAGATTTGGTACATGAAAAGGGTTCATGCAAGCTTCTCTATTGCTGGCTTTGAATATGGAGGGGACCATAAAAGTAGTCTGTAGGAGCTGAGAGTGGCTCGCCCCTGGTAGCCAACAAGGAGACAGGGACCTCAGACCTGTCATCCCAAGGAAATATATCTGTCAACAACGTGTATGGTCTTGGAATGGGACCCCAAGCTTCAGATGAGAATACTCTTGGTCTTGATTTTGGTCTTGTGGTGTTGTGATCAGTCACCATACACAGACCAGGCACTCCATGCCCAGACTTCTGACCCACAGAACTGGAAGCTAATAAATACCTGGGTGTTGTTTTAAGCTGTTGAGTTTGTGATAAATTGTTACACAGCAACAGAAAACTGATATAGGACATTTCACCACAAATCCAGACTTGACTAAGGAGAGAGCATCTTCTGTGTGCTGGGTGGTGTTGGGAATGTTCATATATGCTAAATGATTTAATTCTCCCTTTAATCCTTCAAGGATAATGCCACTTTTAGTTGACGTCAGCTACATACTCCTCCAACCTGAAGCAATTACGCTGTTTGTATAGTATCTTTAGAGCAACCAGTCTAAATCAAACAGCAATTCAACCCCTCTTGCTGTGGTGGTTGGTGTAGGGAGGGATGTATGGCCTAGGCCTAAGACAATTAGAAACAATGTTGTATGTGAGCCCAGTCAAAGTGAGGTCCAATAATTTTGCTCAATGACAGAGGAAGAGAGATTTTCTACTTTATTCTGGGCACTGGGATGTGCAAACTGGGAGGCCTGGAAGTGTTGCTGCCGTTTTTCTCTCCAGAGGAAAGCAAATGTAAAAGGGCAGAAACACAAAACTCAAAGAGAAATGCATCTGGAACCCTGATCAAACCATGCCTGAAGGTTTTGCCACTCATGGGCATTTTAGTAGCTATGAGCTAAACCATTTCCTCTAGTATGTAAGTCATTTTGAATTGGGTTTTCAGGTATTTGCAAGTACAACCATCCTGATACATTATTATTCCTATTGGATAGATGCCAAACTGAGATTCAAGAAAGTTATTCCCAGAGGTCACAAAGCTAGTTCACGGCAGAGTTGAGATTTAAAATCCAATCCTTTAGCCCCAAACTCAGCACTTACTACATTATACAAGCTGTCTCACCCAATTTATCTTTGCCTCATCCTAACTGGTGAAGAACACCTTTACTTTCCTAGGAAAAAATCACTCCCATCTTAGCAACTCTCCCCTATTGCTACCAAGTCGCTAATAGCGACTCTCCTCATTGCTACAAAGGAACCCCCAGCTTCACACATTGTTTCTACATCTCAAGTTTCAGCACCATCCTAAGTCTTAGTCTTTCTAATCACTATTTCATTAAAAGTTTTTTTTAACGTTTATTTATTTTTGAGACAGAGAGAGACAGAGCATGAATAGGGGAGGGTCAGAGTGAGAGGGAGACACAGAATCCGAAGCAGGCTCCAGGCTCTGAGCTGTCAGCACAGAGCCTGATGCGGGGCTCAAACTCACAGACTGTGAGATCATGACCTGAGCCGAAGTCGGACGCTTAACCAACTGAGCCACCCAGGCGCCCCATCCATCACTATTTCATCTATCTATCTATCTATCTATCTATCTATCTATCTATCTATCGTGCAAGTGGGGGAGGGGCAGGGGGAGAGAGAGAGAGAGAGAGAGAGAGAGAGAGAGAGAGAGAGAGAGTCCTGCCCAAGCAGGTTCCAACTCAGTGTGAGGACTCCGTCACGTGACTCCATCTCATAACCGTGAGATCATGACCTGAGCCAAAATCAAGAGTTGGACACTCAACTGAGCAAGCCACCCAGGTGCCCCCCAACCACAATTTAAATCCAATAAAGCCAGCATATATCCAAAGAGAACTCTCTCTTTTTTTTGCTCACTTGTTTTTTCCTTCAACTAGTCAGGTCACAACACTGAGGCATTTGGAAATAGCATAGACCTTTGAGGTTCCATGGAGAATGGGGGCACAGACCAGCCCAGCCAGTAAGGAAAAGCACCTTGCTTAGTTGTCTCTAAACACCAAGGTAGCCTGTCTCAGTCTCTGAGGAAAGTCTTGAGAGGTGGGCAGTGAGTAAACAAAAGAGAAAGCCCAGAAATAAATGAGGAATCCCACTCTTTAGCAAGAAAATGTTCCATTAATCAATGTCAAGACACCCCCACCTCCCACGGGTCTGGCATCTAAAACAATATCAAGTAACCAAATACAAGTTCCTTCCTGTCAGTTGAAGGCAATAATATGAGCAAATTAGCAAATATATCCATCAGTGGTAAAAAAGAAAAAAAATCGTTGGGTTTAGATTTTACAAAAATAGGAAAAAGAATAGAACTGGCGGCAGAAAGGCAACGCATCCGCTACAGGGCTTGATATTTCTGTCATCAGGATTCTGGCATCACCAGCTTCCCAGCCCTCACCCCCACTTCCTCACCCCGGGGAGGGGGCCTCACCCCATTCCAAACCCCACAATGGCTCCCCCCTATTCTCCGCTCTCAGGAGATGAGCTGATCAAAGTGCATGCACGCTTGTGGGGGCGGGGAGTCCAGACTCGCATGTCTGTTGGGACTTCCCTTCGAGGTCGTTCTGGGACGTGCTTGGTTCAAGGTGGGCATGTATTTCTCTGAAGGCCTCTGCTGCTTTATTCTTCCAGAATCCCCCAGCCTGGTGATGGATGGCTGTGCAGCCAAGAGACAGCCTTCACATGAGTAAGGGGGTATGTGACAGAACACAGTAGGGACAGTGACAGAACAGAGACAGAATGAGGAATGGCCTGAGCTCCTGAGCTGAGTCACAAGTGGGCCTGGGGGGAGGGGGCTTGGCATTGCTCTTCTCCTCTTCTTTCTTATTTTTTAACAATATGATATCTGTCTTTCTCTGTATGACTTATTTCACTTAGCATAACACTCTCCAGTTCCCTCCACGTTGCTACAAAAGGCCATATTTCATTCTTTCTCATTGCCAAGTAGTATTCCACTGTGTATATAAACCACAATTTCTTTATCCATTCATCAGTTGATGGGCACTTAGGTTCTTTGCATAATTTGGCTATCGTTGAAAGTGCTGCTATAAACATTGGGGTACATGTGCCCCTATGCATCAGCATTCCCGTATCCCTTGGGTAAATTCCTAACAGTGCTATTGCTGGGTCATAGGGTAGATCTATTTTTAATTTCTTTCTTTCTTAATTTCGTTTCTCCACATCACTCTTATGTGGATCCTAAGAAACTTAACAGAAGACCATGGGGGAGGAGAAGGAAAAAGAAAAAAAGTTAGAGAGGGAGGGAGCCAAACCATAAGAGACTCTTAAAAACAGAATAAACTGAGGGTTGATGGGGGGTGGGAGGGAGGGGAGAGTGGTTGATGGGCATTGAGGAGGGCACCTGTTGGGATGAGCACTGGGTGTTGTATGGAAACCAATTTGACAATAAATTTCATATTAAGAAAAAGAATATGATAAAAGTTACAGGCCCTGTAGGAAATAAAACCCAACACATTTTCTGGGGATTTACACGTACTTTGGGGGCCCAATTACTCCAAAGAACGCTTTGTCTTAAGAAAACTCACTATGCTCTGGAGACAGGCCCACCTGGCATCCCTCTCAATGGACTGCAGCTAGAAGGCATGAACCTGGCCCTTCGCATTAGGGCAGCCGAGGTCGCTTTGAACTAACAAAAGGGGCCTTAAATCATGGAATGGAGCGTAGCCTCCTTCCGACATCTGGAATTTTAATGAGGTAGGGTCAGGCAGGCAAAGCCAGAAAGCATGCTTTAGGACTCATAGCAAAGCTTTTGCGGAAGCATCTTGGTTGATTCTCCAAGCACACAGAATGCACTTGCGAAGGATTTTTGAGAATTAATTTGTTTTGTGGAGTAACAGAGACCTTTGGCAATAGCCATTGCTAAAGTGTCTCCTCCTCTGAGGATTTGGGAAATACACTAAAAATGTCCCCCTTGTTTTGCTTAATCATCTCATTTATGCCTTATTTAAAGCCCAGCATAAGCTTCAGGTAAGCACACAGCTCTCAGAGACTGACTGGTCCCCTCAGCTTCCTGGAGTCCTGCCACACATAGAGGGGAGACCACAGCCAAGAACCGCTAGCCACTCACACACCTCTCCTCTGAGCCCATTTGCTTTTCTTGAATCTCATTCTGTCAGGGGAGACAAACTGGAGGCAAGCCACTTGCTCTGACCCATCCCCAATGCACCATGAGGGAGGGGCAGAAGGACTATCAAGAACCTATGTTTTCCCCTCTTTTTTAAAAAAATGTTTATTTTTATTTTTGAAAGAGCACAGGTGGGGGAGGGGCCGAGAGAGAGGGGGACAGAGGATCCGAAGCGGGCTCCACGCTGACAGCGAGCTGGATGTGGGGCTCGAACTCTCGAACTGTGAGATCACGACCTGAGCCAAAGATGGACACTCAACCGACTGCGCCACCCAGGCGCCCCTATTTTCCCCTCTTGAGTTCAAGCTCTCTCTGTGAAATGCCCCACACTCCCCCAGTCAGCCCTCTGTTCTGTCTCTCATCTGTGTCCCAGACACTGCACGCAGTAAACGGCTTCCACAACGGGAATACCCAGAAGGGGGCTGTGCTCGGTTTCCCCTTATGGAACCTCCTCTCTGCTCAGCGTAGGCTATCGTCTGCCCTGCAGCTTAGCTGGCTCACCCCCACCGCAAGACTGCTCATCCTTAAGGGGAGCAGGGGGAGGAAGAAGGGGGCTAGAGGGGGAGGGGGCAGCCCACCCCTAGTGATGGTTCCTCAGGCCTCCAGGAGTGGGGAGAGTCTCGGAGGGGCAGGCGCAGGAAACGCTGGAGAATCTTTCTGGCCTCCCTCCCCACGGCCCCATCCCCGGCTCCACTGGGCGTGTCATCTAAGCAAGGCGCTGTTTCCTAGGTCTGAGTCAGGACAGCCATTTCCCTGCCTCCTGAATGGGCACGGGACTCTGGGGAACTTACAGTCCCTTCAGCAAGAACCTCATCCATTCCAACGGTGGTGATACAAACTTTAGGTCAATTCAAAACCATAAACTACCTGGAAAGAACTCTGGAAAGTGCCTCCTGCAAGGCTTTCATTTGGTAGATGAGGAAATTGAGGCCCAGAGCGGTTGGGAAAGAAAATGCACTTGCCACATTTCATGCAACCATTCACCTGACAGTCACGTGCTTTTCGACCCAATGCTCGGTTGCTGCATCTAGGTATTCCTGTTTAAAAAAAAAAAAAAAAAAAATCATAGCGAACAGATTTGTAGAGATGACTGGGGGTCTAGGTGGAGCAGTGTAAAAAATTATCTAGCACAGATAGGAGCCGGGCCCAGGAGAGGAGACGTCTGTCTCCACCACAGATAAAATGCAGTGGACAAAAGCAGATTGTAATTGAGAGCATGTGAACAAGGGCAGCCAATTAAGCTAATTCTTGCTTTAGACACTCTCCGTCTGCCAGTGGAGTTTATCATATGATTTGTATGATTAAACCAAAATCAATGTCCTGGGCGGTTGCCGTGAATGCAGATATTTTTCAAACGGAAATGATAACTCTTTACATGTGAGTGGGAAATGAATAAGCAGGGAAAACTGGCCCCTTCCAACAAGGACAATGCAGGTGACTATGGCCCTTTGGAAACCAGCAAAATTTCTAGATGAATAAAACTAGTTCTAATGTAGCAGGTAATTTTTTATTTTTTATTTTTTTAATGTTTATTTATTTTTGAGAGACAGACTGAGAGCGGGGGAGGGGCAGAGAGGGAGGCAGACACAGAATCTGAAGAAAGCTCCAGGCTCTGAGCTGTCAGCACAGAGCCCGACGCAGGGCTTGAATTCATGAACCACGGGGTCATGACCCGGGCTGAAAAGCTTGTAACATAGTTAATAGAACAGTCTGATCAAGAACGCAGAGGCTCCCAGGAAATTTCCTTCGTTCTAATGATGGCATCACCATCATACCATACCATTGCCCCTCCAAAGTCAGCACGGTAGGTACATTCTCCTTGCTCCCACGCAGACGGTTCACCTCTCTCTTCTGTATCTACAAATGTTTGTTTGGCTCCAGACTTTTCTAGCTTCTCATTTCCCCAGGAAGAATCCAGCCCAAGAAAAATCACCAGAAGTACAGGAGAAGTGGTTCTCACTGTCCATCCCCTCGGCAAGCTGCTTGGGGCCGTTGGGCTTCTCCACGGCAGGGATGTGAGCTCCGGGACACGCTATGGGGAACCTGAAGCTTCCATCCTTCACCTTGGGCGGGAAGAGGGGGCATCCTTCCATCCTTCAGCTTGGGCGGGAAGAGGGGGCAGCTGGAGCTGAGCCCTAGGCCCCCACCTGAGCCCGCACGCCCTCACTGGTGGTGACCGACGGTCCTCCTGACTAGCTTTACATTCTCACTCTCTCCAAAGGCCACCCTAAGGTTTGCAGTAATACTGATTTTACAAATGCAAACCTTCAAATATAATCCAAAGAAGCAAATGGGGCTCGAGTGCTTTTGAAGCAGCGCTTTAGGAGATCTGGAGGCTCACCCTGATGCCAGTCACTTACTTAAGTATCAACATGTATTCAGCACCTGTCCCATACCAGGCACTGTGCATACGAGCCCGTGAGTAGGAAAGATCCCCTGCTCTCTAAGAGTTTGAAATCTAGTGGTGAAGACAGACAAGCAGGCACTTCTAGCATAAGATAATTGCAGTTATAAAGAATAAAAAACATTATAGGGACACAGAGGAAAGACCTCTTGCCTGCTCCGGGTGAGGGAGCATGTCTGAAGGACCTGGAACTGCCCCCAGAATGAGAGAATGGCTAAGAGTTGGGCAGGCAGAGGGGGTGAGGTGTGGGCAGAGCAGGTTGTGGAGGGCATTCCCCACAAGGACTCAGCACACGCTAACCCACAGTGGCAAGATGTGAAAGCATGTGAGTTCTCTTCCCCCTCCTCCTCCCCAGCTGGCTCAGATTTTGGTTCAGAAAACAGTTCCTCTGAGACACCTTTCTGACCATCCCCTCCCCACCTGTGGAGATTTTTGTTAAAAACTGAGATATAGTGGGGCACCTGGGTGGCTCAGTTGGTTAAGCGTCGGACTCTTAATTTTGGGTCAGATCACGACCTCATGGTTCGTGAGACTGAGCCCCGCATTGGGCTCCATTGGGATTCTCTCTCTCCCTCTTTCTCTCTGCCCCTCCCTCCGCTCAGGTTCTCTCTCAAAATAAGTAAACATTAAACAAATGAGATATACGTGACATATTAAAGCTGTATTCGTTTCAGGTATCCAACATAATGATTTCATATACGTATATGTCACAACATGGTCATCATAATAAGTCTGGTTAATATTCATAATCACACAGTTACAAATTTTTTCCTTGTGACAAGAGCTTTTAAGACTACTTTCTTAGTAACTTTTGAACACACATCACAGTGTTGTTAACTACAGTTGTCATGCTGTGCATTACATCCCCAAGACTTGTATTATAATGCAAAGTTTATTCATTTTGACCCCTTCACCATTTCGCCCATAGTCACCCCTGCCTCTGGGAACCACCAATCTGTTTTCTGTACCTATCACTGGGTTTTTTTCTTCAGATTCCACATATAAGTGAGGCAGGATGGTATTTATCTTTCTCTGTCTGACTTATTTCACTTAGGATAATGTCCTCAAGGTCCATCCATGTCACAAATGGCAGGGCTTCCTTCTTTTTTATGGCTGAATAAAATATATAAATACCACACCTTCTTTTTCCATTCATCTGTTGATAGACACTTAGGTTGAGTGTTGGCCATGTGAACAATGCTGCAATGAACATGGTCTGTGCTTTCCATTGTTATAAGCTGCATGAAGACAAACCACTGTGTGTCTTGCCCATGCTGTTAGCCCGAGTGCCGAGCACACTGGCATATGGAACACGGTGTGCGGTAATGTCTTGAGAAATATGTTATATGATTAAACCAAAATTTCTACAGAAATCACATCATATCTGTTTTCCAATAGAAGCAGGAAAAAATTCTGCAGTGTGCTCAAGAAGTTAGCGCCTAAATGCAAGCTACAGTAGCAAGCATTTGTAATTTCCGCTATGTGAGATCTAGTTGGAAAAACAGGGGTCTCAGGACACAAGTCCTGGAGCAAGTCCTGTCTTGGTCACTAAGGGGATCTATAACCTTAAAGACACCTCCCTTCTCTGTAACCCATTTTCCTCCTCTGCCAAACGAAAGGCTTCAGAATTGCGTTCAAAGCTTATTCCCATCCTCACCCATGACTCTTCACTTGTTTACTGAAGTCCAAGGCAAAACCTGCATCCAGAATTTTTAATGCAACTGAAATCATGTTCGACCACCAACACTTTAAGAATCTTCTCTTTTGAAACACCTCCCTAAAACATTAGCTTTCTTTTTGCCTTTCAAATAAAAGCTTCATATTGAGGCCAATTCTTAAGAGAACTCCGGACTCATTCTTAGAGAGTTACGTGGCATGGCTGAGGATGTGGAGAGAACGGAAGTGGTAGAGATTACTTGATTAACTGAGAGCAGAGGGACATTTGTGGTCATGCCATTCCGTTTCCTGGGACCTTGGGAATCACAACAGTGTAGTACTGAGGGTGGTGTGGAGAGCACAGCCGACTGGCAAACTCTAGACCCAAAGCACATTCAATTCACTCAACTCCACTATCACCCAAGGAGTTCATTTATATTTGAAACAAAACAAACAAAACCAAAACACCACTATGTAACCACACAATGACTCCCACTTATTGGGGTAAGTGCCATTGCACGTGCCAAAACTACAGACGTGACCTCTTTAGCTATAGAGCCTATTGATGTTAGCACTAGATATTTGATGTTAGGACTAGATTTGACAGATGGAAGCTATTAGTTGAGTGGGAAACATTTTCCCCCTGGTGAAATTAAGGCACCTGCTATGTTCAGGTTTTTGAAGTTCTTACATCCACACAGGGTGCCTCTGGAACATGAGATGAAGGTTAGATTATATCACCAGCAGGACTTGAGACTAACAAGATTTCCCATATTCCCTCCAAAAATTACACACAAAACACCAATCTTAATGTGTTGCTAATGAAGCTAGAGCATATTTTCTAAATATTTAGAATATTTTCTAAATATTAGCCAACGACTTAGAGTACCTCACCAAAAGGAAGGCCTTCCCTCAGAAGGTCGTATCTTAGGAAAGTTAATTGTAATCTTGGACACTGAAACATATCTGCTATTAGAGAATAATGTCACAATGGAAGTTTTAATGAGTGGCCAAGAATATTGGAAAGGGGTAGAGGGATTGCCAGAAGCTGTTTTTGTGTCACCAATGCTGTGGAGAGCAAAGCACCCCGCCCCTCCTGGTCTGCACTCCCTCTGGTGAAAATGGGAACACGAAGCACCTGCAACTTGAATGTCTAACTTCTTTATTCAATTCTATACCCACTGGGCAACATTCTGATATTGATTTGGCTTTTCAAATTAATTTCCATGTTGGAAAGAGAATGTGCTAACCTGTCAACAAGAACTTTTAAGAACCTCCTAGGGAGATCTTTTTCTCAATGATGAAAACTGATGATTTGCCATTTTGGTTTGTTGCATAACATCTTGGAAGTTGGGCATGACTGAACCAGGCCCCCATGAGCAAATAGATTATCCCTACGTAGGCTGACGAAAGTTTCTGAATCTTGTGGCAATGGCACCAGGAAGCAGGCATCCTGGGAAGTCAGCCTTGACACACTTCCTCATTGCAACACCAAGCTTCCAGTGGCCATGGGATGAATGGACCCTTGGCAGGATGTACATTCCAATGTGTTTTCTCTGAGAGGAAGTACATTTTCCAGAAGATTATCCAAGGGGATGGCTGAGAAAGAACTGAAGTCCCTATGCATAGGAGAGATGATACCATGATGCTCTCTGTGAGTTATTTGTAATAAGAGCACCAAGCTACAGCAATCACCGTGGAACTCAGTAGATATTTATGCAGGGCCTACCACGTACAAGGTAGTGTGAGGGACATAGAGCAGAAATCAGGCACAAGTTTCTTTCCAGGGACTTTCAGTCTAAGAAAGGAGAGATGATAATTTGTAGAAATGAAAGTAGAAACTGGTATGCGCTACAGAAGATATCACTGAAATGCCATTAATAGCTCAGAGGAGGGAATATTATTTATCTTATATAGCAAACACTTATACAGTACTTACTATATACTGGGTAGTATTTTAAGCACTTAATATATATTAGCCCACTTAATATTCCTAATAATTTATGAGGTAGGTACTATTATCCCTGTTCTACAGATAGGGAAACTAAGGCACAGACATATTAAGAAATTTTACCAAAGTCCTGTAGCCAGAAAGTGGCAGGGCTGAGATGTGCACCGTTGAGGTCTGGTCCTGGAATCCTTGCTTTCTGCCACCACCCTGCTGTCTTACAACTGGCAGCTGGAGAGATCCAAGGGAGCTTTCACGAAGGCGATGATATTTACACATAGCCTTGAAGAGGGTGGGTGGCTTTGGGATATGCAGACATGGAAGGAAGCACATTCCGGACAAAGTAAACAGTGTGAAGGCAGGGAGTCTAGCATGCTTGGAACTATTGTTTCCTGGTAAGCCAACAATAGTCCTACAGCCTTAGCATGAGTTCAGGTTCAGAAAGAATAACTTGTCAGAATAAAAGGCCTGAATAAAGGAAAGGGCCAAGTATGAGGGACAAACATTGGTTGAGAGTCTAGCTTTTTAAACTTCAATTTCCATGATTTCTATTAATTCTTTCTATCCCAATCCTTGGCTGACTAATTGAATTGAAAAGAAGGCCCAGGTTTGATAGAAGCAAACCTACATTGGGGCCATTGTACGTAGTGCAGCCCAAATCATATCCTGTCAAGGCATGGACCAGCAGTAGGGTTAACCACGCTCCAGAACCTCAAGGTTGATATATCCTGATCTACAGGGAGGGGCAAACATACCACGTTTATTTTTATAGTTAGAACAAAGAAGGCAGCAGTTCTGGGAGGCCAGGGATGTGCTCCCTTTCTTAAGAAAAAACCAACTCTATTTCAAAAGTAAGATCTCTTCCATTGCTAAAAGGGAATCATGAGGCTTTAAAAGCAACTAAATCATAATGGCATTACTCTTCATGAGCAATGGGATGGCTCACCAAGTAATAGCACAAAGTACTAGGCTTGAAGAAACAGTGTGATATTTCCTTTAACTGATTCTTGATTGCTTCATATCCATCTGCTGAATTGGGACCATGATTAAAAGCCAGAAAGCCTGAAGAACAGGCACATGATCCCCCCGAAGCTGAGTTAGGACAAATGAATAAGGCTGCCAAGGTTCTGGACCCTTCTCTTCAAGGGTGATGTGGGTAGTTCTGGACCCTTCTCTTCAAGGGTGATGTGGGTAGTTCTGGACCCTTCTCTTCAAGGGTGATGTGGGTAGAGGCTAGAGCTTCTTTTGACATGAACACCAGACTCTGGCTCAGGCCCATGGGCTCTAGTGGAATGCAGGGGAGGGGGTCTGGTGGTGCCACAAATAGTTCACATTTGAATATAAGCCAGTCCAGATATCAGCTCCTTGGGGTTGTCATCTCCATCCCAAGGTGCCTGCCTGGTGAAGAGGAGGAGGTTGGGAGCTTTGGCTCTAGAAAGACCTTAGTGCAAATCCTCCCGTATTCCATACTAGCTGTGTGACCCAGGGGAAGTTATCTAACTTGAGTGCATCTTGGTATGTTCACATGGAAAATGGAGATTATAACATTTTGCCTAAGAGGACATTTGGGAGAATCCAATGCAGTGATGCAAAGTCTGCTACGGTTCCTGATGGTTCCTAGATGTTCAGGAAGACTCTCCAATCCCTTGTCTCTCTTCCTTAACAGATTCACCCACATTCTTATAACACTGGACATTGTGAGTGCACATAGCATATCCACTCCTCCTATGGTTCAACAAGAAGGCAACCTGCAAAAACAGAGACTCAATCCTTGTAAAGGAGAAAAGAACTGGAACTAAGTGCTCAAAATAAAACTGAAATTGGAGCCCGTCTGAGGTGGTGGCAGGAAACACTGGGAGAGAAAGGCATTCAGTTTAAAGGACGTCCTGAAGACAAAAGAGGAAAGTATTCAGGACTCCTGAGCTCAAAGTTCCAGCATTACCTGTCTGCTGAAGCAATGCCACCGGCCCACAGGATGTTCCCACATGGACCCTGAACTTGCCAACTCCTTCATCAAGCACCAGCCAAGGAGAGGGATGGGTTGCCCGATTCAGCAGGAGAGGGACTGGCTATTGACAACACACATCCTGACAAACACCTAAGAGGCTCGGGGCTGGTTGCCAAGTGGGAAGAGGCAGTCCAGGCAGCCACCTTATATCAATTTCTCAAAGGACTTGCTGGCACCATTCCAAACAGAACTGCCATGGGCCCTCAGAGAATGAAGCATGAGTGCGGTGGCTGGTATGAGGCAGAACCTCAAAAACAATCATCTTGCCCCTCCCTCCATCCTCCAACCTCTTGGCCCCGCCCACCGTGAGAAAGTTCTGAAGCTGGAGCCAGCGTTCCCTGCAACCAAAGCCTCCTTCTCAAAAGGGGCGGAACCTCAGCGGGAGAGGGAGGTGGCTGGCCACCTCTTTGCTTTTGCGATGTTGCCCAGCTGGTCAGTACCCGAGTATTCTGGTCATTACCCGAGTAATGTTGATTACAAAGTTGCCGACGTTGAGACTGCTGTTTTCCCATGAACTGCTGGAGCCCGGGAGGTTCTGATCAGTCACCGAGTTGTTTATCCATAACCCAAGGTTGGGACTCCCGGGCTATAACTCTTTCAAGAGTTCATCCCCTCCTTCCTACTACCTAATGAGAAATGCTAGGAAGACAGCATGGTTCAGGGGAAATCGTGGCTTCATTGTTTTTCTGGCTTAGGAAACAGAGCATGTGAAAGTAAAGGCAAGCCTGGTTAGGTCTTGGGTGACACTTGGGTGACAAACGCGTTTCAAGGGGACAAGAAACAAAGTGTAGTTAAAGCCAAAGCGAACTTAAAAATTAGCACAATTGCATGAGCCTGGGAATGAAAACAGCAAGCATGAGACCTGAAAGAAATAATAAAACATCAGCCTAAGAAAAATGACAACTATAAAATCGGCACTTTGATTTTCTACTGGCTGTGATCAATTGCTCCCAGAGGCAAGAGGTCTATATTCCTGATTTTGAGGACCAAGAAAAACTTACAGTGAATGGTTAAGTGTGACTAAAATAACTTAGCTTTTCTTGTAAAGATAATTCATGTTAACTGCTTAAAATTTGGAAAATACATACACAAAATAAAAGGACCATGAAGAAAGTTAAAATCATTCTGAATTCTATAATATAGGGTTGTTAGCATTTTACTCCTTTTCTTTCCGCTGCCTCCAGGTAGATATAGATGTCTTTACCTAATTGAGGTTAAATTATGCATTAAGTTCTGTCGCTTGAATTTTTAAATTAATATGCCATTAATAATTTTGCATGGTGTTAAAAAATTATTGGCAAGTATGTATTCAAGTTGAAAATAACTGCCTTTTCCAATTTTAAAAATAATGCCTGCTTTTGGGGAAAAATTTAAAAATAAAAACATGTATACTAAATTCCAGTAAAAATCATGGCATAATCAACTGGCACTAGGCCGTGGTGGCATTCTAGATAGAAAGAAGCACAGTGTATTCAGTTAATGAATAGCAATTGGCTATTCACCTGGGAGTTTTTAAAATTAAATCTTTATCTCACACCATAAACACAAAGAATACCATATATATTGTTAGAGTGCTAGATGTGAAAGGCAAAACCATAAAAACTATTAGGGGAACACCGAGAGAGGGACCTATTTTTCT
Source organism: Panthera onca (assembly GCF_046562875.1). Lineage (NCBI taxonomy): Eukaryota > Metazoa > Chordata > Mammalia > Carnivora > Felidae > Panthera > Panthera onca. The sequence continues at coordinate 177,455,772 of NC_138342.1, forward strand.
GACCTGGAGAAAGAGAAGTTCTTAAATATATAACAAAAAATCAATAACCAGAATCTCTGTTGTTAAAATCTTATAAATCTTTGACTAAAAGACAAGCAATCCAAGAAGAAAATGAACAAAGAATATAAACACAGATTTCCTAGAAGAAAAATAAAAGTCTGATAGTTCAAAGAGCTCTATCTTGCCAGTTATCAGAGAAATGTAAATGAAAACAATATAAAGATATATTTTCTTCCCTGTCAAACCAGCAAAACATTAAAAGATTAGTAATATGATTCAAGGTTGACAAGAAAGTAGGGAAATGGCATTCATACCTAATATTAACGGTGGAGTAAGTTAGTGTCACCTTTGGGAAAGACAGTTTGGCAGAAACTATCAATATTTAAAATATGTACATTCTTTCATCTGGAAAATTTACTTCAAAACATTTATCCCAAGAATACACACAGTGGATTCAAAGGCACCCAAATTTGCTATCTCATTGCAACACTGTAGTTTGAGATAGCGAAAGGGTGGACCCAACCTAAATGCCCATCAGTGGAGAGTACCAAAAAAGCCAGAATACAGCCATATGAGGTAACACATGCTTATTATAGATTATTGCATAGCAGCTAAAAATAACAAGAAAGAATCATATGTAGTGATATGGAAAATGCTTCAACATGCATTGTTAAATGAAAAAAGAAAATCGCAGAACAACATACACAGACTAGTTTCATTTTGTTTTAAAAATACACACCAATAAAACTGTGTCTGTCTATATGTATGTGCATGTTTGGGCAAGTCTGGAAACACACACAAAACTGATAAGGGTGATCTCTGGGAATAAAGGCAGGATTTAGTGGGATGGGAGGAAGACAGAATGAAAAGGAAATTTTGTTTTTTATCTGTATCATTTTTTCCATATTGTTGGAAGTTTATACACTGAGAATGTATTCATACATCATTTTTTATTTATGGATATGTAGCTGGAGAGGAAGGAGTTGTGGAGGAGGGAGAGACAGCATCTATCACATAGAGCCAACCACTGCCAGCCTTTGGATGAACTGTGATTCCAGACGTTTCTCTCTAACACATATACATATAGAAATAGAGATACATAATATAGAGAAGTAGAATTCGTTTATTCATTTGTTCATTCAGTAAGCATTTCTGAATGTCTATGAGATTCTCAGCATATCAGTAAGCTTGAATTCCCCTATCTTATGTTAGTGAGGTCAACAGATAATAAGCAAACAAAAAATATAAAATTTTAAGTGGATAAAAGTTCCATGAAGAAAATAAATGAATGCTCCTACTATATATGACCAACATAATCTATCTGAAGATATGGGACTCTTTCCCTAGTGCTCAATATAGATCCACAGCAAAATTTGTAATGGCTGTGCATTTCATTGTATAGATGAACCACGGTATATTTAAACACCTGGCTATTAGTGAACACTTGAGTTGTTTTTACTCCCATGAGCATTTTTGTGTACTTGTTAGTATCACCTTCAGATAATTCCTAAAAGTGGAATTGTTGGATGTTTCAGTGGTAGAAAGAAAAAAATAATCATTTCTTAGTTTCAAAAGTGCTACCAAGGGCAAATTCTTTTTATCTAGTCACATGGCTTCTTACCTGCAGGTCCCTAAAGAGTCTTGTGTCTCCATCATTCAGAGGAGGGACAGCAATTCTATCAGCCTGTTTCAGCAGATGTAACAGTGATGGCACACAGTGGAGGGTATGGCCTATCACACTGGGTTGACCCTGTGGCAAGACCAGATGTCTCTTTCACCCACTGTGGAACTGGGCTTTAAGAACATTATTATGGCTCTTCAGAAAGGGCCCAGGCGTTTGTGGGCTGAGCTACAAGTAAACCATCAATCCTCAAAATATCAAGTGCACTGATAAAATTCATACAACTTTGCACCTAAATTCAAACTGCTAAACTATCACAAAGTCACAGCATCTCACTTATAATTTGGGACCTACAGGTACAACTAAGCTATTATCTGATGGTCAACAGAAAAAAATCTTACGAGGTGATTTTTGCTTGGATGGCCCAAGGATTTCAGGGAGGATTTTCATGAATACTGACGTATTAATAGTAAACACTCATATTGATGTAAATTAAACATGTGCCATTCATCATTTTAATTGCTTTATAGATATTAACTTATTAAATCCCCATGATGATCTGATGAGGTTGGTATTTAATATCTTCAACTGAAAGACGATGAAAGTAAAACAGAGAGATTATATAAATTGCCCAACATCACACAGCAGGCATGTGACAGAACCAGGGTTAGAATCCGGGTAGGGGGATGCTAAATCCCATGGGCTTCACTACTGCTTTGTGCTGCCTCTCAACATGTTGGGTCAAAGGGAGATATGCAGAATTTTAAATTTTTATCCATTTTGCCAACTGGCCCTTCAGGAAGATTTTATCAGTTTAAAAACTCACAAAAGGTGTTTGTGAGGGTCTGTTTTCCTAAGCCCTCTTCAACATTGAGTACTGTGTTATTGTTTAGTCTTTGCCAATCTGATGCCAAAAGCATATATTTTATTAGCATTCTCTATAACAAAAACAAATACTTTTCCAAAGCATATTTCAAAGCAAAGTGTATTTGCTTTCTTTTTATTTCTGGGATTGCCTCTTCATATATTCTATCTTTTATTTCATTGTTCATATTTTCTTTATTGATATTTATATTGTTAACCTGTAATATATAAACAAATCTTTTGTTTGGCATTTAAGTGACAAAATTTGCCATATGTTGTCCACAATTTTTCATCTTGTTCATTGGCCATCTGTTTTGACATTGGCTCATAGAAGTTTAAAGCCCAACGTATTAAAATTTTTCAATGTTATTATGATTGTTGAATTTTTTTTTTTTTTTAAATTTTTTTTTTTCAACGTTTTTTATTTATTTTTGGGACAGAGAGAGACAGAGCATGAACGGGGGAGGGGCAGAGAGAGAGGGAGACAGAGAATCTGAAATAGGCTCCAGGCTCCGAGCCATCAGCCCAGAGCCCGACGCGGGGCTCGAACTCACGGACCGTGAGATCGTGACCTGGCTGAAGTCGGACGCTTAACCGACTGCGCCACCCAGGCGCCGCTGATTGTTGAATTTTATAGAATGCGCGTAAATATTTTTCCCACCCCAAAATTAAAAAAAAAATTTATCCATATTTTCTTCCAGTGTTTTTACAGCTCCATTTTTTTTCATTTCCTCTTTTATCTATCTAGATAGAATTGATGTTGATGTAAAGAGGGAAGCAAAGAGTCAGCTTTATTTTATTACAAAATTGCAAGACAGCTGACCAAATGTCAACTTACATAAAAGAAAAAGAAAATTATGAAGATAAGCAAAGAAAAAAGACACATTGCATAAAAAGGAACAAAAATAAGAATTACAGAAGGCTTTTCATAAGAAACTATGCAGGCCATAAAGACACTAGAGGGACATCTTCAAATATCAATTTGAAGTTGGTTTTTAAAAAAATTTTTTTACATTTATTTAGTTTTTGAGAGAGAGAGAGAGAGAGACAGATCACAAATGGAGGAAGGGCAGAGAGAGAGAGGAGGAGACACAGAATCTGAAGCAGGCTCCAGGCTCTGAACTGTCAGCACAGAGCCCGACGCAGGACTCGAACTCACAGACCATGAGGTCGTGACCTGAGCCGAAGTCAGACGCTCAACCAACTGAGCCACCCAGGTGCCCCTGAAGTTGTAACTCAAATTGTTAACCTAAAATTCTTTATTTTGCAAAAATATCTTTCAAAAATTAAAGTACAGTAAAGACTTTTCCAGAAAGTAGATTTCAGAATAAAGAATATTCTTAGAGATGGACAGGAACATTACTTAGGATAGAGAGGTCAAGTCACCCAGAAGTTATGTATGTTTGAAGCTCTGTTGTTAGGCGCATGCATATGTAGGATTGTTTTATCTCCTTGAATGAATGCACCAAACAACAGAGCTTCAAAATATGCAAGGCAAAAGTGACAGCATTGAAAAGATAAATAGATCCACAGTTATAGTTGGAGATTTCAATATTCCTCTTCCAATAATTGATAGAACAGGTAGTCAGAAAATCAGCAAAGCTATAGAGAACTTGAACAATTTGATCTAATTAAATTTATAGAATATTCTATCCAATAAGAGCCAGATGCACATAATTTTCAAGTGCACAAAGCACATTCCCATAGACTCTTTTCTATGCCATGAATTAAACCTTAACGAATTTAAGGAAACTGAAATTATGCAAATTATGCTTGCTGCCTACAATGCAATTAAACTAGAAATCAGTATCAGAATATCTGGAAAAATCCCCAAATATTTAGAAATCAAACAATATTAAGTTGCCCATCTGAGAACAAGATAGCTCATTGTTTATTCAGGCCCTCTTTTATGCCTCTTGGATGGCATATGCCTCTCTTCATCTGTCTTCTACGTATTTTTAAAGTTTATCCAAGGCTTTTCATTCTTATCTTATTTTATTTTATTATTGTGGTTGTTTTTGTGAATGGGATCTATTACATTTTATTTTCTAATGGGTCATTATTACCTCTAAGGACATTGATTTTGCCTTATAAAAAAAAGTCTGGCCACCTTCTTGAACTCATTATTTCCAATAATTTTATTTTATCAAATTTTTCAACTATGTGATCAGATCATCTATAAATAATGTTTTTTCCTCTTTTAAAATATTTATATTACATTTCTTCATTCTGTTGTCTAATTGTATTGGCTGACACTTTCAGAACAACATCACATAAAGAAGCGGTACCTGGGACATTGTCTTGTCCCTGTTCTGGAAGGCCACGCTTCTAGTATATCACTATTTGGCATGGCTTCTAATGGCTACAATGAACTTACGGGTTGTGAGACAGACATGAGGCAAAATTGCACTGTGCAAATGAAACTGAAGACCATAGTTTCACTCAGAAAACAAATTAGAAGGGCTGATCGAAAAGCCTCAAGCTTCAGCATTGGACCTTGGACAGGGTCGGTCAATTACAGAGGCACAGCGCCATACATGTGTGTAGCTTTTCAGAGAGTTTCCTTTTGGCTTTGGACAAGGGACAGGACTAAGAGTTATTTAAGGGACGTGCGGACACTGCCTGTCTTGGAGCCTGAAATTCCTCGAGGAGAGGCTCATTTGAGATCTGAGACTTTTTGTTCTTTGAGTGTCCTCCCCCAGAGATTCACCTTTTTGGCTCTCGGGGAGTAGCTGACTGCAGCCCTGTGGGTTTGGGAGGAGACGGAGAAAGGCTGGGAAAAGCACTGGTTGCTGGCTGTCAGGTGGGGAGAAACCAAATACAAACTTCATTCGTTTCACGGTGTTTTTTGAGGCTCTCCAACCTTCCCTGGAGCCCTAGAGGTTTATCCAACCTTAGTGAGGAAGGTTCATACCTCTGGTGATGGCTGGGGGCTTGATACAAGAGCCCACAGCAATCTTTGGTGCCAGGAAAACCTGGATACTTTTTCATAGATGTGAGCCTTGAGGTCTTCCTTGCTACGATGGAAATGAAACCCTCTTCACAAGAAAGGCATGGAAGGCATTCAATAACACGCATAAGATTCCTAGCCCCATGCCAGGTACCTAAATGCTGATTGCCTTGCCCTCCCCTTGTATAAGGATGCGGGAGGGAAGGATTTGCCTAACTCTTATTTTGTGGATGTGGGTGTTCTTGGGTAATTCAGGGCCACTGTGTCTTTGTGCATGCGTCTGTTGGGCTCCTTTGGAGTTCCTCAAATTGTATACCTCAGTGTTCGTGTGGGGCCAGCTTGGGGTAATTTCTACAGAATACAGGAGTATTAGAAAATGGCTGGGTTTTGTTTTGTTGTGTTTTGTTGTGTTTTGTTTTTTGGGTTTTTTGCTCCTTTCATTGCTACCTAACATGATAGAGACTGTGATAAAAACTCTGTTGGGCAAATCAGGTCATTTGAAGTGGGGGGTCAATCCTAAGTCCCACCTTCATGTTTCCCTATTGTCTTACCACACTGTCCAGAAGGTTTCTGGGGAAGACCAGAAATAAATGACTGAACAGACAAAACACATGCTTTGGGTCAGGCTACATCTGACCTTGGTCTGGTCTTGTTTATGATGGTGGCACCAAAAGGTACTCAGCAAGGGCAATCTCCATAGCCACCTTCTATGTGATGACAAATCTCTAGCAAAAGATCGTAAACATCATCCCTATTTTCTTTCTATGTAACTTTTCTTACGAGGGAAAAGTATAACTAATGCAAAGTTTGAGTTTATTCAAAGAGGAGAATCACTAGGGGTTCTGAGTGAAGTGGTGGGTATTTTGGACCTTGTCCCATTTTGGATTTGAGTAATAGACTGTTAGACACAGGAAGGAGGAAGTTTTCCTTCGGGTCCTCCCTGTGCTGAGGCTGATAACAGCCAGGACCAGGTCAGAGGATGGCCTTAGTGCAGAGGAGGAGGACCCCACTGGCGATGGCCAGAAGAGGAAACACAAGTCGACACAGTGACTGGGGTACAAAGGAGCAGAGAGGGTGTGAGCACAAGAATGTGCTCGTAGAAGGAACTATGAGGCAATTCCAAGCCCAGCTCAAGACAGAGGCTCCACTGAGCAACTCTCACCCTCACATCAGGCTGGTCTTACCTGAGAAACCCTGGGCTTATACTCCTTGGAAAAGTCTTCTCAAAGCCATGCATAAACAGTCTTATAACTTCCCTGTGAAATGAGCTCCCATTAGGGTTACTGTTTTGTTATTCCCTAAGTTAAATGTTGGGGGCCTTGAAATTGGAAAGAGACAAACCCTCACATTTTTCTTGCATACCAGAAACCATCCAAACAGGAAAGTAAAACTCCCAACCGGCCAAGATGTCACAGGAAGTGGGGCCCCGCCTCTCTGACTTGGTTCCTTCTGCAGGTGAACCCCAGGATGAGAGCCTGTGAGGTTACTACCAGATGAGAAAAATGGGCTAAGAGGAGGCAAAGAATACAAACTGCAGAGTTCTAACTGTGTCTGGAGGCCGAGGGGCTCTGTCACTTGCTGGTCTCATCTTTTGTCCCATGCCCAAGCCTCCCCTTAATGGATGCAAAGGAGTGGCTTTTTGACACATGGAGGAAATTGGACACTTTAGAGCACTAGGTAGGTGGTTCCATCAAAAAATGACTTTTGCCTTTTACATAAAGCCACCACCACTATGCCTGGGGTGAGAGCTGTCCTCAGGGAAGATTGCAAGGAAAAGGCTGAAATGGAAAGAAAAACTTAGTCCTTCTGAGATAAAAAAAAAAAAAATACAAGGCAGAATAAACTAAGTCTCTTCTACATCACATACACTTTTCTTCTGCATTGTGGCCCAAAAGCTTGGCCTGTGTCCGACAACTGCTCCATGTAGTCTGGAGACCAGGCCCAGTGAAGGCGCGTGTGTGCACTTCAGAACATCCAGAGCCAATCCCACCACGGTGAGTGTGGAGACCCCCAGCCCAGGCGGATCAAATCCCCTGCCCTGGGAATCTGGAATTGCAAACAGGAGCAGTTAGCCATGGACGCAGCCAGGGGGCTAGAGAATGCCAGCCCGTCCACACAGAGAGAGGGGAGGCAGTCCTGACCCAAAGACCACACTGCTCAGGCAGAGCCCCCAAGGACCTCCCAGCCCTTGGCTCCAGGTGACACTCTGGCCTGGATTCTGTGACACACCCCTGAACCACCTCCCACCATTTTAGGTAATATACATTAAAAAAAAAATCCATTTAAATAATCCCTATTGAGTCTTAAAATGAATTTGAACTGGGCTTCTGTTGTTTTTCACCAGAAGGGTCTTAACTCAGATGCAAAAGTCCTTCTTTTATCTGGGCGGCTACCCATGTGTGTCTGACTTCACATCCCTTGTTCGTGACATTGGCCACCCCTACCGGCCACCGGGGAAGGCCACCTGGCCCCTCCGCTTCTGAGCCTGTAAGATCGCAGACAACTCAATTGCCGCACAGAGCTGGTGGGAACACTTGGGAAGATTCAGGATCATGGAAACACATGTTGCATCTGGGCAGGGCTGTTGTACGAATGAGCCAGCGCCTGTGGAGTCAGCCATAGAATCTCTTCTTTCACCACTACATGTAATCCTGTTCCTCTCTCAGCACCCCGGTCCAACTAAACAAAAGCCTCCTTGTAGGAGGGAAGTCTCATGACCCTAAAAGTAGGTGGAGGGTCCTGCCCTCTCTGGTGGCATGGGGCCCATTTACAGGAGTGGTGTTGAAAGAGAAGGAGATTTGGAGTCAGGAGTCCTGGATTTCAGCATTGCCTCCAGCATTTGCTAGAAGCATGACCTTGGGTGAGCCTGTCAAACTCACTGAGCTTTTAGTTTCTAGCTCTGTAAAGTAAGAATAGAAATGATCTTCCCTGCTGTGGCATTGTTGAGAGGATTCAAGGGGCAATATTTGAAAGTGCTTTGTAAACCACAAATCCCTACTCATGTGCTGTCATTAAGTGTTATGGCAGCAAAAAAGAAAAAAATTTTGTTCACGCTACACTCTGATGTGCAAAATAAATGTAACACTCTTCATAACTGACCTGGTCGTCCCCAGGAGCACCTCATGTCTAGGGAACAACGAGTGACAGCCAGGACATTGATTACAACCTGTCAGATTGCAAGTACTCTTGACTACTTATGTAATTCTCACAGTAACCCCTGGGAAGCGGGGGCCAGTGCCAGCTCCAATTTAAAGAGTAGAAAGGAAACTCAAAGATGCTGGTTAACAACATGTGAGTCTCTTCAGTTGAAAACTATCCTTTTCAAGGAAAAGCTCATAGTTCTGCCCTGCTCCATCCTCCTCCCCACGGTGGCCTCTGAGTAGTATCGGGGGAGTCTCTGAGCCCTTGTGGTTGAAGAGGTGGCCTCTGATGCCTGTGGTGCCCCAATGCTACTCTTTCCTATGGGGCATGGTGCCCCAGTTTACCCGACGCTGCCAAGGCTGTGGCAAGGAGGCTGTGGATGTTCTAGGTCAGCCAGGCCAGCATTGCCCTGCTGACTCAGCCCCACCCAGCTCTCACTGGTGCTGAGTCCCCCCTGACACTGGCTGAGAACGCTATTGCCCCTCTAGTTGAAAGGGCTTCTTTCCAGCCTACACTGTGGCAACACCCCCCATAAGCCCACCAGCCAGCCCCCTCCACTCATCCGTATCTCTTGGATACCTCCCAGCCACACGGGGGAGCTCTGCCCAGAGATAGCATCCAATCAACTTTATGCTGATATAGTCACCCCTATGTTATTGAGCGCCTACCATGTTCTAGGCACTGTCTTAGGTTCATAAGACCAGTGAACAAAGATCCCTGCACTAGTGGAAATGCTGTTCCAGCATCTCCATGATAATGGGGAGAGTACCCTTTGACGGGTTCCAACAAGAAGTGGGCAAAGGCTCCTTTCATTCAGGCCTTCCTCTCAACTTAACATCTTCCCTCTCCTAGAGTGGGAAGGCCAGGCATACTGTTCTGAGACCCACATTCCGGAGAGCCAGAAGATGGTGGCATTCACTGTCACCCTCTCTGGCAAGGACATCCTCTGCCCCAAATCTATGCCATTCTGGGGAGTGGATTGGGAAGGGCTAAGGGGGTGTGTGCTCTCTCCACTACTCTTTGATAGGGGCACAGTATATCTTGGTTCTTATCATGCCAAAGGGAAATATTGGGGATTTAGGAAGAATGTCCCTCTCTCTACAAATCCTGACTTTCAAGACTATTGTCCTGGTGAACAGACAAAGAGAGTCCATTGTGAGACTTGAGTTCAAGTGTGATCCCCTCCTCTGTTCTAGGGGTCCTGCTCTGTCCATCCCTGATTGTGTTCAGCCTCAGGGTTCAGTGTTGGAGATACAAGGTTGACAGGGGACAAAAGATTAGGGGGAAACTGAAAATACATCTGCAACCTCAGGGACTAACCAGGACAGAAACATCATCAAACAAGAGTCTCATATTCTGACATATATGCTGAAGGTTACTTTTTCACGTTGTTCCCTGTAGCTTTCCCCATAGCTCTTTATAACATAATTACAAAAAGACTCCTACCCTGTAAATCTTTCGTGGAATGAACAAATGATTTGTTAAAGAATATACTCCATGTTATTCATGGCAAGGAATAAAGTCTGAGGACTTTACAATTACAATCAAGTCACAAAAATAAAAGGATTTAACTGCTACTTTATACTCAGCATTGAGAATAGACACAGAGACAGCTCTGAGCCATGAGGAGGAAGAGAAAACTAGCACATAGGAAGCGATTACTGACCTACTAATTCAGAGAAGGGAGACATGGGTGTCAGATTATCTGAGGCTTTTCCTGGAAGAGCGAGATTGAGATAAGCAAAGGAAAGGAGGCAGCAGGCAGGAGGAACAGCAGGCACAGAGCAGGAAGTTCTCAGGATGAGCAGAGACCAAGATGATCAGAATGGGGAGGGCAGAGGAGGGAGCAGTGGAAGATGAGGCCAGATAGGGGAAAGGGCAATGCATGGAGAATCTTAAAATCTTGCTAGAGGACTTTGGACTTAAGTGGGTTTTGTTAAGCTAGGGTGGTTGTGATAATACACAGACCCAAGTATTTTCAAACACAGTACAAGTTAACTTCTTGCTGAGATGGATGGAAGTCCAATCCCATTGGTGGGTGGCTTTCTTCCTCCCAGTAATTCAGAGACCCAGGCACCTTCCATTCCTGCTGATGACATCTCCTAAGCCTTGTTGCTGTCTGCTCTTCTTAAAGTGTTGGCCATTTTGTTCCCTTTCCATTGCCTAGTGCTCAGTGATATGTTAACCTTTAAAAGAGTAGGAACCTGGTAAATGCAGGGCAGCCATGTTCCCAGCAAGAGGAAATGGATTTTTGGTGCACAGGTAGCAATACTGTCACACGTGAAAATCCCTAAGGATCTGGGTATAGCAGGTCAGACCCAAGTCCATCCTTTAGTCATCGCAGCACGAGTAGGAAGGTATGGGAGAGAAGCACCAGCTTCTAGGAGATCCACAGCTAGGAGATCATATGTGATGTTATGAGGGCCCAAAGCTGTCTGACAACAGTAGGCTGCAGAGGAAAAAAAGGGGAAGGGCAGGGGAGCAGGATTGATGTGAGGAAGCGGAAGAAAGAGCACTCAGCGAATTTACTAAACAAGGTGACTCCAGCGTCTGTGACCTCAGACACCAGAGAGAGATGGCACATGGGACAGAAATGTGGATGGTCAATGCTAGCTTGAGGGAGCTGGTCTGGAGAAAAGAAAGATAATGAGGTGAGAGACCAAGTGTCTTGCAAAAGCAGCAAGAGGGAATTCCGATGGAAGAGATTAATGCTAACTTAACTAATGTTCTCCCAGGACTGAGACCTCAGTCCCTCAGGACTACACCCTCCTGTCCTCAGATAACAAATGGAGAGGCCATGGGTCCACAGATCTTCAAGGGCTGTACCAGACAAATTAGTGCCCCCTCTGACCTTCAGATTAGTCTTTGACCATTTAGACATAGCGAGTGGCCATGCTTTTTCTGAAAAATGTTCCAGAAAAGTAGATGCACCTTCTACCACGAGGTCTAATACCACTCCCCCTGGCTGCCAATGTTAACTTCTTCCCATGTGTCCTTCTCAAAGGCAACAGTACTGTAAACCAACTGTGGGACAAAAAACCCAGGGTTGTCCACATAGTAGGCCCTCCCTGATGCAGACTGGTCATCTCTCAGGAATCTGAATGACCCACAGTTCACTCTGAGATTACAGTCAGTAAATGGTCCCCTGAGGTGAGAGGTGCCATTGTTCTCCCAGACCCTTTCTCCCCATCCAAACCCACACTGATGCCCTCACACACACATGGCCCCTCTCAGACAGGGCATCCTTCTCCCCTGGGCTCAGTGACTAATGCTTGATTCAGCTATAGTCTTCACTTGAATGTCAGTTTTTTCCTACCAGCATATCCACTCATTCTCTTGTCCCCACATCAACCTGGGAAGGTGACTCACCTGCTGTTAGCTGTGCCCTAGGTCCTCCCACCTCCTACACCCTCGAGGGCTGATGGAACTGGAGTGAGGAGCAGAGGGGAAGCTTATCAGAGGAGACACACTCCCGAAGGATGAGGGAGCCCACAGCCAGATACTTGATGAAGAAGAGGTGTAAAGCTGTTGTAGGAATGCCTGGAAGAGGGTCTGGAAGAGGAAGGGAGGGGTTAACAAAGTCAAGAAGAGCCAGAGCGAGGAGTGGACGGCAGCCTGACTAAACCTTGAGTATATGAGATGGTACGAGCGTCCTTCAGTCCCCACTGGGGCCTCTTCATAACACCCAGAACATCTCTGTAGGCTCCTTCCTATGATTCATTGTGTGCATTCCCACAGTGGCATTGGGATCTGGAACAAAGGCAAAGCCAGAGGGAGAACCTTCTAATGCAGCCATACAGGGATGACTTGGCCTCAGGAAGTTACACAAAAGTGACTTTGGTAGTCACAGTTACCTGAGAGATACACAGGCTCTCAGAACTCTGGTGTGACCCTCCCAAAGGTAAACCCAAACCCTGGGGTCAAGGTGTGCAGGGAAAGTGGTGTTAAGTTCACCTGGTGGAGGTGGGGGATGGGGGCAGATTGCTCAGTCACAGAAGAGAGCCCTGACTTTGCTATAGAGCAACGGGAAATTCAGGCCAATATATTCAATAATTCAGCATGTTTGAACGCTGATTTCGTACCGGGCACAGTGCTGGAGGAGAGCCACATACCTCGGAGCTGGAAGAAGTCTGGAGAAAGTCTGGAGACCATCTACTCATTGGGGGCCCCAAGAAGTGAGGTGACTTTCCTAGAACACCAACTAGTCGTGACTGAGCCAGAGCAGACTTCCCTTTTCCTGTTTCTCTTCACCATCCACTCCACCTGGCCTTCTCCCAGGATATTATTTTATAATCAATAAAATGTTTTTTTTATTTTATAATCAATAAAATGTATTTATTTATCCCCCCGTTTTCTCTGCAAGACCACCTCCTGCCCAAATCCACTGATACTCCTAGAATTGGGCAGACTCCCCAACCTGCTTGTCCTTTAAAGGTGAACAGCTGCTATGAAATGCAGGAAGAAAGTTTTCTTTCTTTTTTTTTTTTTTAGTATTTATTTATTTTTGAGAGAGTGCAAGTGGGGGAGGGGCAGAGAGAGGGGGACAGAGGATCCTAAGCGAAGCAGGCTCTGCGCTGACAACAGGGAGCCTGATGCTGGGGGGCTGAACTCATGAACGGTGAGAACGAGAACGTGACCTGAGCTGAAGTGGTATGCTCAACCGAATGAGCCACCCAGGCGCCCCTGAGAAGTCTGATTTCTATTTCCCCCACTTCCTTCTTATTGCTGCTGCCTCATATCAGCCTCACTTCCTCGTCCTTTCCCATGCCTCCCAGTTAGAGGGAATCTGACAAGAGTGCAATGAGCGTAGAGCGGAATGAACGATTGGAGTCAAACGGACATTGCCGACATCATTCGCTGACTGCGTGACCACAGCATGTTATTTAACCTCTCTGTCTCGATGTCTCCACTTGGGCTTTGAAACTGATAATCTCCTGCTCTTAGAAGTTTTGCATGTATGTGGCATACCAACCCTGTACTAACATACCAATTTAACAATATACCTAATTCCTTTATTTGACTGCTTATTCCAGTCTATGCTGGCTTGTTGTTGTTGTCGCTAAGCCCCAGGGCCCAAGCTGGGGCAAGGAGGAAGGATAAAAATGACGAGAAGGGAGGACACCCTTCAGCGGCCCCACCACACCTCACTCCTGGTCTCATCCTGACACCACCACCAGGTGGCCTTACTCTTTCCCTCACTGCCAGCGTGCCCCGCATACCCCAACCTATAAGCTGGCCTGTCTCGAAAAGCCCAAGTGACTCACAGCATCTTGACTTCCCTTTGAAATGGCAATTTTGTTAAGTCATCTTTCTCACCTCTGGGCTCCCTTACTTATGAGGCCTGATAAAGAAAGGAATGGGGACCCTGAAGAGGAAGTGTCTTTGCCTGAATCCTGTTCCCACATCTGCCAGCAACAACATCCCTCAGAGGAGCCATAAGGCTCTGAGCCTACCTGGGGGCCGAAACGGTGGTGCTCTGGTGTTCTGAGAATGTGGCAGTGGCGTTTTTCAGAGATGGCTTGGGAGGGTCAATTTTATGTGTCAACTTGACTAGGCCATGGGGTCCCCTCATATTTGGGCATATGCTTGCCAGTATCTGGGTGCGTCTGTGAGGGTTGGCCTGGATGAGATTAACATTTGAATCAGTAGACTGAGTAAACCAGGTTGCCCTCCCAGTGTGGGTGGGTCTTGTCCATTGAAAGCCCGAATAGAACAAAAAACCTTGCAAAATAAAGAATTCTGCCTGCCTGTTGACCTGAGACAACAGTCTTTTCCTGTCCCTGGACTAGAACTTATACCATTGGTTCTCCTGAGTCTCCAGCTTGGGACTGCAGTTCTTGGGACTTCTCAGCCTCTATAATCATATGGCCAATTCTTTAATAACCTACATACATATACATGTATGTGTATATATGTGTGTATGTGCATACAATCACCAATATGTTCCATTTTCTGGAGAGTCCTAACTAATATGTGACTGCAACAATAGATCCCATTGTGCTCTTTCTTCTTATTGGGCAGCTTTTATACTCCCTCATCAAGAGGTGGAGCCTATGTTCCCTCCCCTTGACCATGGGTGGGATTGTGACTGCAGAAGAAATGACTCGATGTGACTGCCAAGCCTGGGTCATAAGAGGTGACACAACTTCTGCCTGGTTCTCTTTCACTAATGTCATACTTGCTGGTATAGCACAGAGAAGCTCAGAGTCCAAAGGTCCAAGAAAGCTGGAGGCAGGTCGGCGACCACCTCTTGGCCTGAGCTGGTTCCTGAGCAGTTTCTCACCTGCTACAGCCTGGCCCCTTCTCCCCCTGGCAGCTGGGTCAACCTCTAGGCCACCTGACCTGACTCTGACCTGACACATGCTGAACAGATGGATGGCACCAGAGTCAGGATGTGAAACAAAACAACACTGCTGTTGGAGCTACTGTTCAGTGACTATTGCCCTGTGGGAGTGAGGATGTGGGCCTGGAGCTGGGTCCCCACCTTTGCTTCTAAAAACTCCTGCTTGCCTCCGAGCAAGTGAAGAAGTGCGGCCCTTCCTCTGATGCTGTAACCCCAACCCCGCCCCCCCACCCCACCGCCCCGCCATACGTATCTTCCACCGAGGAAAGTGGATGGAGAAAAAAGTTGTACATCTTCATTGTAGGCCAGCTTTATGTCTCAGAGCACTGTGGCATTCCAAACCAGGGAGGTGGACTCAGAGACAAGAGGAGACACACAGACAGACAGACAGAGGCCCAAGAGATCGATTTGGCTCAGCCAGCGTTGACTCGGGGCTTGTCGTTTGCCAGCTCTGCTCTACAGAGGGTAAAAACACAAACGAGCCCCTACCCTGCCCTTGAGGCACTTAGAATCTACTGGGCATTTGGACTCATACACAAACAAAGTCAAAACAATGCCATGTAATCGGTAAGCCAAGGATGGTCAAGAAAGCAGAAGTAAGGGACTGAGCCCCCTTGTTCAGAGCTCCAGAGAAGGGAGGAGACACTGAGCTGAGTTCTGAGTTATGCGTCAACTCAGATGCCTTTCTCCACCCTGTCCTTCATGGTTTTAACACAACTAACATATTCCTGAACCCTTGCTCAGGCACCATTCTGAACCCTTTGCTCATTTAACATTTATTTATCAATAAGCCTACATGATTGATATCCTTAGTATGTCCATTATACAGATGAGAAAATGGAGTCATAGAAGGCATGATTGTCAAGGTCACCCTACTGGTAAATCACAGAGGCAGGATTTGAACTTAGGCATTCAGCCTCCTGGGCCCTTGTGGTAGCCTTTGCCCTACTGCCCTCCTGGAGAATGTCACAGCAGAGGCTCAGAAGGCCTCTGAGAAATCATAGGCATCTATTTCCCATACTGCCCGATCCTTTAGATCACAGCAGTGCTTATCAGAAATAGAGATGCCCACCTCTCTCCATGGAGGGTCAGATTCAGGTGGTTGGTTGTGAGTTATGAGCTGGACTTTGACTGAATTTTCTGGACACACTGTGACCCAGGGCCTAGGATCACATGACCGGTTGGTGGCTGAGCCAGCCCCTGGCTCTCTCAGCCTCCCCTGCACCCATTGTCCTGCCTGCTGTCTGAGAGAGGCCTTCTTCAGGAGAAGTTTGAGCAAACATTTCTTTCCCTGGGACTGACTTCTGAGGTGAAGCTGAAAACCTCTGAGCACCCAAATAAGTAAGTTCACTTTCTGTGTTGGTCTTGGGGCTGTTGAGTCCACAGGTACAGTCAACAGTCATTATTGTCTTGTGATTCAAGGGCTTCCGAGGGACACTTCCCCACTGCCCAGTCTACCATGGCTCTGAAATCCTCACCATGATTCAAGAAAGTCACTAAAATGCAACTGTCTTACCTGGAAGTGGTAGGATGCTAATAGCTGTTAGGGCTTTTGTTCATTAACAGATCCAAACATTACAGGGTTGAGGCAAAGGACAGCAGGGCTCATAGAGAAGAATGAGGAGGAGGAGGAGGAGGAGGAGGAGGAGGAGGAGGAGGAGGAGGAGGAGAAAAAGTAGGAGAAGAAAGTGTGAAATCTGAGTGTTGTCACAGAGGCACACTGAAATGGAAATGAGGTTTGGGGCTAGGGAGGAAGAGAGGTCACCAAAGACCAATTTTGTCCCTCACTGACCCACTTGGAGCCACGTATCCTCACCCCAACTGCAAAGCCAAAGAGGAACATTGACACATAAGTCATCTCTTCCACAGTCTCTCACTGACACACCACAGAAGAGAGAGGCATTGTTGGTAGAAAACCCAGCACAGCAGAAGCCCGTGATGTCAACCAGCATCAGAAGCATAGCTTGGGACCTTATTGGCCACACACTGCTATTAGCTGGAGTGTTTTCTGGTACTCCAGAAATAATTCCCTTTGGATGGGGCTAGCATTGGTCCGTCTAATCTCTAATTGCCTGCTGGAGTAGCTAATGCTAGAGATCTCCTTGAAAAATACACAGCCTCTAGGAAAGACTGACTTCAGGTTTTGTATTTTTGAAGGGTGGGGAATATGAGGGCAATTCCAAACAACCACACATGCCTCACATATGGGTAATGGTGACCCGATGATACAACATCTTCACTGCAGCTCTCTGTTTGTTTCTTCTGTTCTGCAAGAACGCCCTTCTCATCCACAGTCACCTGACACTAATTTTCCAAAGTCACACCCTCCTACCCTCTGGAAGAAATGACTGAAACCCAGCCAGGAAGCATTCCCTTTCAGTTTTTCATAAAAACATCACTGAATGCCCTGTTCTGAAAAAGGCATTATGATACACTTTAGGAAGAAGTTTCCTTCATCCTCTCTGGTGAATCAACCAAGCTGTTCAAAGAATGGTAGATAGCATTCTCTCCTGATACTCTCCAAAGATTTATATTATCAACCCAACCACTCCCAGCCTTTGCTAGAATACTAGGGTGTCAAAAATGGAGAAGACCTGAGAGAGCATCTAGCCTAGAGGACGAAAACGCAAATGCTCACAGGAGACAGGTAGGTCAAGCAATGAGTGATGCAAGCCAGGTGGGGACCGCCATGACCCAGAAAATTGATACCCAATCCAAGGGAATGCAAATTTTAAAAATTTAAAACACAAGTTCTTCTGACTCCATATCCCATGACTTTTCCCCTTAGGCTGGGTGTATTCATTTCCTAGAGTTGCCATAACAAATTACACAAACTTGGTAGTTGAAAGCAACAGAAATGTATTATCTCACAGTTCTGAAGGCCAGAAGTCCAAAATCAAGGTGTCAGCAGGGATATGCTTCCTCTGAAGGCTCTAAAGGAGAATCCTTCCTCACTTCTTCACACTTGTGGTGGCCCCAGGTGTCCTTGGACTTATGGCTGTATAACTCCAATCTCTAACTCCATCTTCTCATCCCCACCTCTGAGTGTCTATCTCCTCTTCTGTGTCTTATAAAGATAATACCATTCAATTTAGGGCTCACCTAAATAATTCAGGGTGGTCTTATCTTGAGATTCTTAATTTGATTACATCTGCAAAGACTCTGTTTTCAAATAAGGTCACATTCATAGGTTCTGAGGGTCAGGACATGAACATATCTTTTGGGGCCCATATTCAACCCATACCAGACTAGGGTGAAAAGAGAAGAAATGAACCCCTCTAGAATCTGCAGGTGAATCTCAACAAGGCAATTCCCTTTTTCTAATTTCTGAGAGTAATTTGCATCCATATTTGTTCTTTTACCCTTGTTAGCTGAGACTCTCCTTAAAACTTCTGCATGATGTCAGTGGTAGGCATGTGCTAACTAAGAATCCAGACAACCTTGAACTGCTACAATCTTGACTCACATTCTTCTTTGATTCTGACAGCCCTCATTATTTTTCCCTTTTCTGGAGTACTTCCTCCCCGCCCCTATCCTCCCCCAATCCAGTGCTACCAGGACTGTCTCTCCCTAATTCCAGATGTGCTCCTACCAAATTTTAGTATGGATCAGGATCACCAGGAGGTCTTGTTGGAGCACGACTGGCTAGGCTCTACTCCCATAGCTCCTGGCTCTGCAGTGGGGCTAAGAATTGGCATTTTCAATCCAGGTGGCGCTCATACTGCTGGTCCAGGGGCCACACGAGAAGCCCTGCTCTAGCTCAGTACCATCCTCCTCCCTCTTCTAGTGGTGTTCACTTATTACTATCACTCCATTACCACATCTGCCTTCCCTTTCCCCTATGGTCACCAACTCAGTCCTGTCTGGCATTACCCCCAAACACCTGGGCCCACAGTTGATTTAGTTTCCATCTTATACCCATAGACTTCCCACCTAACAATTTCAAACCTTTGATGCTCATCAAAAACCTTTCCTCTATTCCTCTACCCTCTTACTTCTCTACGTCAAAGCTGAGGAAACCCAAGTAACTAGGACTTATGATTTAAAAACAAAAACAAAAACAGGAAAATCTAGTCCCAAGCAAGGGAGGTGGCAGCCTTGGTGACAGGACTGGCTTGAGATACTCTCAATAGACCAAGAAAGTGGGCAGTCTGGAGCTGGCTCCAACCAGGTCTGGGATGATTACAGAGAAAACATCCAACCCAATCTCCACCCACCCATCCACCCATGCTCCTTCTGTCCTCACCAGACCCGCATGCCCCAGAGTACTGCAACCCCTCTCCGGGGTGAGCGTCCAAATGCCAGCAGACTGTCTTCCCAGGACATTGAGCAACACTTGGGGAAGTATTTCCAGCATTCATGAACAACCCAACAGCCTGCAAGACATTTTCTCCAAGGAATTTCAACACACATAACTAGCGCTTTGTTCTGATGTGAATGAGGGTCTGTCTGGGTGCCAGTGTTTCATCATACAGGAGATTAGCAAACATGAGCTGAAGCCTCTTAGCAGCCACATTGCAGTCTTATTGATCTGTCTTCATATTAAGCACAAATGTCAACCCACTCTAGAAAAAAAAAAAAAAAGAGAGAAGGGGTGTCGGTCCTATCTGAAGATCTAACTAATCTAGATAACTGCTGTTATAAACCTTTTTAATGTCAAGTACCCACTGTCAGTTTTGCTAAAGATGGTCTGAGCTAAGCGTGGCTGTGTATTTTAGTCAGGATCCTGCTAATAGTGTGTTGATACTCAGAAACTCCTCACACTTTCCCCCTTATGCCCTCGTAAGTGGAAGTAAAAGAAATAATAATAATAAGAGGCCAATTGCTAATGGTGGTAGTTCACATAAAGCTCTTATGTCCCAAGCGAATGGCTGACTTCTCGGTGCATTGAGACCCAAGTGGAAGGGAAGGTCTAAGCTGATACTGGGTTAATTGAATATGATGGATCCGCGGAGGTTGGGCTGGAAGGTCTCCTGCTAGAACAGGACTGTTCCATATCTCGGTTCCTTGTCCTGTGGTCTTAGAAAGATTTATTGAGGGGTATGCATTAGTTTGCTGGGTCTGCCATAACAAAGGGCCACAGCCTGAGTGGTCTAAATTAAAGAAATGTATTCCCTCACTGTTCTGGAGGCTGAAAGTCCAATATCAAGGTATTATCAGAATTGGTTTCTTTGGAGGCCTCTCTTCTGGGCTTGCAGATGGTTGCCACCTCCTTGTATCTTCGTGTGGTCTTCCCTCTGTGTGTGTCTGTGTCCTAATCTCTTCTTTCTTTCCTTTTTTAAATATTTATTTTTGAGAGAGAGAGAGAGATTGAAAGAGAGAGAGAGAGCACATGTTGGGGGAAGGGGCAGAGAAAGGGGGACAGAGGATCTGAAGCAGGCTCCATGCTGTCAGCACAGAGCCCAAAGTGAGGCTTGAACTCACAGACCGTGAGACCATGACCTGAGCCACAGTCAGGTGCTTAACTGACTGAGACTGCAGGTGTCCCCTAATCTCCTCTTCTTATAAGGAAACCAGTCATATTAGATTAGGGCGCACTTACATGACTAATGTTACTCAGTCACCTCTGAAAAGACCTTATCTCCAAATACAGCCACATTCTGAGGTACTGGGGGTTAAGATTTCAACATAGGAATTTGGGGGAGATACAGTGCAGCCTATAACAGTATCATCATTCATTTAAATTATTTACCACATTTCACTGATTTTAAGACACATGTTTTCCTACATTTGAACATATAAAAGAGGCCACATCTAACAATCTCTGGTGTTCAGAGTTTAATCGACAGATGTTTTTCTTGTGTTCATGGTACATAAAGTAATGGCTGATCTTACAATGGATGACATCTTGGATTCAATGAAGTATAATAGTCCTTGCAACAGCGCACTGAATTAGCTGCTATTTTAACTCCCATTTTACAAATCAGGAAACTGCGGTACACAGGTTAAGCCACTTTCCCAAGGACACCATCTCGTAAGCAGTGGAACTGAGTTTCAAACCCAATCAGTCTGTCTCCAGGTCCCCCTGGACTGTCTTATGGGGTTGCTCTGAGGCTAACTGATTCAGTGCATTTGAAACACCTGGAGCAGCATACATGTTCGGTAAATGTTGGCATTTATTGTTCCTAATTTCAGGGAAACATAAGTGTCATTTGTGTACCCTATAAGTCACAGTGAACTTGACATGTATTCCTGGGAGCAGGGCCATCCCCACAGTGATGTGTGACCTTGATGCCTTCCCCCTTCATGAGCCAACACTTCCAGCCTGATAAAGTATAATGAGAGTTTGCCTATTTGTCCTTCAACCTGAATGTATGCTCTCTAATCGTCTACCATATACAAAGTTCTGTGAGCTTCAAAGTATAAGAAACGAATTTGGGAGGTCGCTGTATGGAGACACTTAATGTCAAGTCAGGGGGAAGGACAGCTAACGAGTAGGTATATATCAAGGCAGTGCATGACAAGTGCCACTGGGGGTGGTGTTAGGGAGTCATGATGAGAGCTGAGAGGACAGACATGGCTTCTGGTTGGCTGATCAGATGTGTGGTGTCCCAGGGGTGGAGGCATTTGAGCCCAGAATTAAATGACCAGTAAGATTTCAAAAGGGCGAGAATGGGCAAAAAAGGGGCTGGAGCCAGAAAACAACATAAAGGCTGACAAGTGAGATCTTCCATGGCAAGTAGCTCTGTTGAATAAAGTTATATGTAGGGAAAGATGACACTAGTAAGGCAGGTAGAGCCAGATACTTGGGAGCCTTGAATGGCACAGTAATTCATCTAAACTAATTAAAAAGCAAGTTATATGCTTGAAGGTTGAAGATTTGGGGAGCAACAATGCATGGGGGAATTCAGTGCAGTGGTGATATATGGAGAGACAGTGGGGGCAGAGGGAGACCGCCCCTCAGTGGGCCAGGCACAGGGTGACCAACTCATCCAACTTTTCCCGGGACTTTCCCAGCTACAGCATGTCAAGTCCTGCATCCGTCAGTCGAGGCAAGTCAGGATGGTTGGTCACCTTGGTCACCCTGTCCGCATGAGAGAAGGGCACCCTAAACTTGGCTATGGGAAATGGAGAGGGATGAATTTCATCAAGACGAGGGACACAGTGTGGGAATAATCTACCCTACTTGGGGACTGATTAGGTGGAGAGAAGTGTAAAGGGCAAGAAGGATTTGAGAATATTTCAGAGTCTGTAGGCCAGGTTGTGGAGGAAAAGGAATGAGCGTATCAGGAAGGGAAGCCGGGTTGGGAGAGACGGATGAGGCATTTTGCTTCAGTTGCCCTGGGTATAGGTGGTTTGGGGCCAGGCAGATGGGCTGAGAGCTGCCAAGGACAGATCCGGGAGCCATCCCCTGGAACACAGCCACTGTCCAACGTTGTGGTGAGCCCACCAGGGCAGCCTGCAGGGGAAGAAGGGTAGACCATCCCCCAGACAAGGGTTCTCAAACTTCACCCAGGACAGGTTCACCCAGGGAGATGGTATAAGCTCAGACCTCATACCAAGTCAGAACCTAAGGCTTAAGACTCAACATCTTGAACACAACCTCCAAGTGATACTTTTATTAAAAAAAAAAAAAAGTTTATGTATTTATTTTGAGAGAGACAGAGACAGTGCAAGTGGGGGAGTCGCAGAGAGGGAGAGGGAGAGAAAATCCCAGGCAGGCTCTGCAGTCAGTGTGGAGCCCAACGCAGGGCTTGAACCCACAAAACTATGAGATCATGACCATGATGAAGCCACGAGTTGGACGCTCGATCAACTTAGCCACCCAGGCACCCTTCCAAGTGATGTTTTTCCAGATAGTCCAAAAGCTGCAGTTTAAGAAACTCTGGGGTCAAAGAATAGGGAGTAATGTGCCAAATCTCCAGTCCCTCTTTGCCCTCTTCCACCTCTCCACTTTCTCTGCTGGTCCCATTGTATGTGCCTCAGCTGATGAGTTGATTGTAGGCACTGGCTGGCAGTGCCATCTGCCCCTCCCCCTCGGCTGCTCTAGTCTCACGGTACCGGCTGCCTGCTTCTCAAGCAAAGCTGGGCCCATAGCTGGGTGTGCCCAACACCCAACCTCCTGTCCACAGTGGACAGTGCTGGGAATATTAGTTGATTCTCTTGCTCCCAAAAGACTGACTTTGTGTGTTTTGGATTTTATCAAGAGGGTAATTGTAACCAAACCCAAAGAATTCTGTGGGTTCATCTAACCAGGTCACCTGTTTGAGCGAATCATTTCCATCTACCACCACAGCCAGACCCAGAGGAGAGGCTTAGAGGAGTCACAGAGGTAAATCATTTATCTGAGGTTCTCCAGAGGTCCCATGTTCAGACCACCAGAACGGGTTCAGTTACCGGCTCAGAGCTGCAGCCTGAAACAGACCATAAACAACACGCGTGGGAGGTGACAGACTGGCTCCACTCTGTCGTTCCCTTAGCAGCCCATGAGGTTCAGGCAGACCTTTAGCCCACTTCTCACAGACTATCATAATAGCCATGGATTCTATACCTGGAAAGGGCAGGGAGGTGGGTAGCAATCAGCATCAATTGCCCCTGGGCTAGTGGTAGAGCAATAAACCCATAGCCTGGTGCTCGGCAGCCTACTAGGTATGCAGTAATAGTCTCATAAATGCCTGCAAGGGTTACAAGACTCAAGAACATGTGTCCATTATTTTCAATGAACGTAAAGAGAGCTAAGCCCTCCTGTTATCATTGAATTTGAAGTTGAATTTATTCAACTTCATCTGAAGGAATCAGAGAAGCTTCCCTACTTGCAAACTTCAACATCCAAACTCTCATGGACAGAGTGTCATACTTGACAACATCATGTCACTCTGTGTGCTGACAACAGACAACATCAGTGATCACGCGAGGTCATTTCATTCCCTGCCGTTGGCTCAGGCCATTGTGACTTAATTTGCTCATTTTCATTCATTCAACAAATGCAGTACTGTACTGGGCACAGACTACAGGCCAGGCAGTATTAAAAAAAAACTTTTTTTAACATTTATTTATTTTTGAGAGACAAAGAGAGATAGAGCATTAGCACGGGAGGGGCACAGAGAGAGGGAGACACAGAATCTGAAGCAGGCTCCAAGCTCTGAGCCATCAGCACAGATCCTGGTGCGGGTCTCAAGCTCACAAGCCGTGAGATCATGACCTGAGCTGAAGTCGGACGCCCAACCGACTGAGCTACCCAGGCACCCCACAGCCAGGCCGTATTTTAGATGCACAGGATACATCAAGAAACAGCCCAGAAAAAAAGCCCTGCTCTCATGAGGGTTATAATTTAGGCAGAAGTGAGGGTGGGAGTGGGGAGACAGATAATAAACAATTGACATGATAAATAACTAAATTATAGAATATGTTAAAGGAGATAAGGGCTATGGAAATAAAATAGAACATGTAAGGAGAGTGGGATGAGCAAGGGGACAATGACATGCAATTTTGAAAAACATTGTCAAGATAGGCCCTGTGGGAAGGCATAATTTGAGTAAAAACATGAAGTTTTGGCGTCTGAACAAGCAGAAAGATTGGGTTGCTACCAACTGAAATTAGGGACAGTAGAGCAAAGCTGACTTGACAGAAAGATCAAGAGCTCAAGTATGGAACGTGCCCCACAAAGTCCCAAGTGGAGGTGCTAAGAAGGGGCAATTGGTTTTTCAGTATGAAGTCCCAGAGCAGGGTTTGGGATAGATTTACAAAATTGGGAGTCCTGGACATGTAGATGATATTTAAAACTTTGATACTTGATAAGATCACCAAGGGAGGGAATGTGGATAGGTAAGAGGGACAGGAAGTGAGCCAGTGTCAGGAGTAAAAGGAGGAGCCTGCAAAGGACAAGAGAGCAAGAAGGAGCATCTGGTAACTTAGGAGGAAAGCCAAGAGTGTGTGGGTACCAGCAGCTGACTGAGGAGATTGATCCCTGAAGGACAGTGTGATCAGCTGCGTCACATGCAGTGGATAGTCACTGAGGTGAGGAGCAGCACTGACCATTGTCAGCCTCAGTGATGTGACCTCAGTGAGATTCCCCTTCTGATGAATCATGGGCAAGAAAGCCCACCTAGAGAGAGTTAGAGAATGGGGCAGGGAGAGATTGGATACAATAAGTATAGACACTTCTTGCAAGGAATTCTGCTGCAAAGTGGTTGAAAGAAGACTTTAGTTTCTTAAGAGAGAAAAATGGTGATGTGAAAGAGGGGGAAAGTTCTAGAATAATGATCTTGAGACCTCAGTGGGCTGTAAGAACTAGTCCACCCACTAAGGGGTCATCTTCAGACAAGAGCACAGAGCCCATCTGTGCAGATGGGAAGGCAGGGGACACAGGGCAGATGTGGAGGAGCTGGATGGGGTGATGGGGTCAGTAGTCATCTTTTTTGATTGCTACAGTTTTCTCAGGCAATAGAAGCAAGGTCATCAGCTGAGCAGGGACGAAACAGGAAGGTTAGGGAGGGAAGAGAAATCATGAAGGAATTGTCTAGAATCCTGGGAAAGTACATGGATGTGTGCTGTAATCTATCTCCCCAACAGCATTGAAGGCCACCCTGAGGACTGTAGTCATGACTGTAATGTGAGGCCAGTGGGGCTGAGGGTTTCTCCAGCCCTGGAACAGGTGCAGATGTGGGGTAGATGAAGAGCAGGTGTTCTCAGGGTTATGGTTTTCTCAGACAAATACTTTGTAGGAGAGGCCAAGGGTGTGGAGGGTTTTTGCAGGGCCATGATTAGTAATGATTAACCTTGGGACATAAGTGAATAAGCAAGGAAAAGAAGACACCAAGGGGGTGCAGAACAGTGAAAAAATGGTAAGATAAGGTGATTGGAGGTTCCAGGGGGCTGTGAACTCTTGGAATCAGGCTGCTAGAGAGACCGAGTTGGGCAGATAGGAGGTGGTAGTCTGAGATTGGGATGCATGAACACAAAATACAGAGGGCTCACATTTGTTGGTGATGACCAAGTGTGGCATATGACAGGGGAATGAGTCACAGGAGTAGAGCAGAGGACGAAAGCACTGGAGGAGAGGAAGTCAAGGAAATGAGAGGCTAGGGCATTGGAAAGACCACCTAAGAGAATCCTGACGTCACCCAACATTAAGACAAGAGAGAAATGGGAGAGAATGACCACAAATTAAGATCTAAGATCTTGAAGAAGCCATGGGAAGTGACCCCCTTCCTATATGGCAGCAACAGTTAAGGGCACTGAGTGGTATAATCTACTGCGGTGACATCTGAGTTTGGGAAGGTGAGGAAAGGACCTCAAGGGGCAACAGGATTCATGGAAGACACGTAGCTCTCCTCCAGGCTCAGTGGTACAAAGACTACTGGAGAATAATAGTTACCCCTGGGGGGACTGCACTGTCCTCAGGGAAGATTCAGGCAAAGATAAGGGATTAAGATATGTGGATGTTGCTGATGATGGACCAGGAGTGGCAAAAACATGGCAGGAGACGTTCAGGAGTTAGGACTGGGAAAGAGATGGGGATAGAATCGTGAGTATACAGAGCCTATAGGGATTAGAGGATGGGAGTTAGGTGCGACCTGGGAGGCTGCGCCTTCTTAAGATAAACCAGGAGACACCATAGTGAGACTGGTCCTACTGAACTCCAAACAAGTATTGCTGGTGAAGCTTCAAGTATTAAAAGGTAGGAGAAGTGGGTACCTCAGGCCCCAAAATTGCTGGGATAGAAGGCCTAGGGAGACAAGGTCTTCATTCCTGAGCTCAGAAGGCATCCTCAATACCTACAAGTAAGCCCTGGTGCTGTGTATTCCCTTCTCCCCTTTGAGCCTTGTAGATAAAGTTACATACATTTGAGAAAGTTGGGTGTTGCTCTAAGACCTAGTCTCCTGTTGACCTCTGTCAGTGGTCAGACTTATTGCTTTTCAGAAATTTTGCAAATAGCATTAACCCCATCATTTCTGACATACCCAGAAATATTACCAGTGTTAAAGGTCCTAGTAAGATGAGACAGAATCTCTAATGAAACAAATACAGAAGGAAGAATATATTAAGAATGGTGAGAAGATGTCCCATGTTGCTTGTCTGCAGACACCTGATCTTGCAAACAACTAGATGTAAGGATGACCTTAAGTCAAAGTGGACTGGTGGTTTTCAGGGGCTGCTGGGGAGGGGGAAATGGGGATTCCTAATCACAGGGCACAAAGTTTCAGTTGAGGGATATGAATACACGTGAATACAGAAAAATCTGCTGTACAATATCATACACTTAAAAATGTGTTACTTTTTCTTACCATAATAAAATAAGATTTAAAAAAATGACCTTGAGCGCACAACCTGTTTGCAAGTAAAGAAGATTGGATATACTCCATAAATTCGCTAGTCAATATCCTCAACGTCTGTCCTGCATTATAAGATGCAAATATAATATAACATAGATATTATTGCAGATAACTAATCTTTCACTCCACATAACTGTTGCTCTTCTGAATTATTTTCTGATGTTAATGCAAACAGAGGGAAGGAAGAAAACCAGTTTGGATGATAAAACTCTGACCTCAAAGCACTTGTGTCAGATTTATACAATGATGGATCTAAAAACAGGGTAATCCAAGGCTTCCTTTTTCCATTTCAGAGAATCTACCACTCATACAATACTTAATCACACATCACCTTGGGAAATCTCAGTTGTCCTGGTTCCTTTGGGCTGCTCTAACAAAATGCCATAGATTTGGTGGCTTACAAATGATAGAAATTTATTTCTCACAGTTCGGGAGGTTAAGTCCAAGATTAAAAGAAACTAGAAGATGCAGGGTCTGGTGAAGGCCTGCCACTTCCTGGTTCATAGATGGCGGTCTTCTCAATATGTCCTCACGTGGAGAAGGGCAAGGGAGCTAGCTCTCTGGGACATTAATAAGGACACCAATCCTATTCTGTAGGGCTCTACCTTCATGACCTAATCACCTTCTAAAGGCCCCACTGCAAATACCATCACATTGGGGGAATAGGTTTCAACATGTGAAATTGAGGGCCATACAAACATTCAGTCTACAGCATCACTTAATACTTATATTGCTATTTACATTTTTAGGTACTTAACATCTTCACCTGGAACCTACTTATGAGCTCCTGGAGAGAAGGTTGTCCTTTGTATACCCATGGTGCACAATAAACATTTGGTGGTTGATAATACTGGTCTGATCCCAATCCATAAACTCCGGGGACTGCCTCAGTTTTGTTACAGTTACTTTATGCTTCCAATAAAGACTCCTACTCTTAAGAAACTGCATTTGCATATATACAGAGAGCATTACTTGTGAGTTTTACCCCAGAGTCCCTGCTTATGGCTTGGAGTTTTGTGTCTTCCTGACATTTCAAAGGAGATTTTTAATGAGTCTGAGCAATGCAGACAACCAGCAAAAGCCAAGGTAGGTAGGAGAGCAGGGCAGGTCTCTGAAAGTTGGAGAGAAGGGGGCCGTTGTGGAGAAGGGGTACTCTTCCCAGTGTAGACTTGCCCTTGCCCTTGGCGTAGTCTCTCTTGTTGATGGTAAGGGAATGTTCAGATCTGTGCTATCTTGAGTACAAGGGACAGACTCCAAGAGGATGAGGCGTCCCTGGCAAGCATGCATGGAATAGTGGCTATCCTTCCCTCTTCTTTGATTTCTGAAGTCTTACTTATCCTTGACCATCCCATCCAAAGAGAGAGCTTCTTCTCTAAATTAAAACATTACTCCCCACCCTACCCTTCTGCCCTCATAGTCTTGGTGCCCTCCTCTTGGTGGGAAGATCATATTCAGTCTGCACTTGGAATTGTCCTTCTCCTTCTTTGGATGACCAGCATTACATCCACTTGTCTGGTATGCAGCCCTCTGTCAAAGTTTACCCCTAGCTGAGGGCCATTTTCTGCTTTTTAGAATAATAAACATGTCCATGTGAATGTGCATATGTGTATGTATGTGTGTATGTGTCCTGCTACAGACTGCAAACTCCTTGATACTTTGTTCTGTTATTGCCTTTGTTTAAAGGACACCCTGTTCCCACTGTTTGCTTAAGGATCCTATTCATCCTTTAAATGCTACTGCCTCTGTGGTACCTGCCAAACTAGCCTTCTCATTTACCAGTCTTACAATGATACTGATTATCCATAAATAGTGTCATGATTTCTTAGTTACACATTTGCTTTCTTTCCCTAAAAAAGCTGAGGCTTTGTGTCCCTAGCTCTTTGCCTAGGGTCTGGCACATATTAGGGCTTTAAAAAAATGCTCGCTTAATTGAACTGAAGAGATCTCACAGGTAGAAACCTGAGTAAACAAGGTTAAAATTACATAGTGTGACTTCAGAAGGCTGGAAGATTTTTTCGTCCCCCCAATTTTTTCTTAACCTCTGACCAGGCAAGGTAATTGCATAGAAAGGCTTGGTCTCTTTAGGCTTAAAGGTTAGATTGTGTCACAGGGCAGCTCTCCTGGGATGGGGTTCCATTTGGGTTCCTTTTAAGGCTGCCCAACCCAGGAGTGGTAGAGGGTCATGAAGACCCCAAGCAGCCAAACATTCTCAGGCAAGACACACTGTGTTCATGACATGAGCTGTACAGGGTATCAGCTCCATTACCACGGTTCCCCAGGAGCAGCCCAGCCATGGTCAGGGATGGGGACAGAAGCATAGGCCACTGACCAGGGGCAAAGTTTGGAGGAAGGAAATGGGCTACAGAGAAGATAAGAGAGAAGTTAATTCTTAGCTATGCAATTAATTTGCAACTCACTTTACACCATTCTCCCATAAGTCCTATTGTTTAAGTCCATTGCCCCATAGTGCAGAAGATGAAATCACTTCTCTCCTTGCTGTGCATTTAACACACATTTAAAGGAAGGACTTACAGCTCTTAAATGCCAACTCTCCTTTCACAATTTAGAGATAAAAATCAGAAACCTATCATACCTTTGACAGAGTTATGCAGATTGCTTTGGGCAGGACAAAAGAGGGTTGTGATAAAATGAAGCCAACGTAGTAATAGGGAATGAGCAAAATGAAATTCTGTGCTGTTGATGTAGGGGCAAATGCCATCTGTGCTCCATGGAGGCAGATGCCCCATTCAAATGGTGACAAGGTGATTCGAGATGCACTAACTTCCCTGTGAGTATGGCTGACTCCATTCACATGATCATGGGCTGATAACCTGACACTGGGTGGAGGTGCTGGAATTTTCTGTGATGGCTTTGCCTGTTGTATGTATCTAGCACTATAAAGAAAACACTAGAACATGTGTGCTTTCCCATTTTTTATATTTTCCAATAAAAATCCATAACTTTCGGGGCGCCTGGGTGGCGCAGTCGGTTAAGCGTCCGACTTCAGCCAGGTCACGATCTCGCGGTCCGTGAGTTCGAGCCCCGCGTCAGGCTCTGTGCTGACAGCTCGGAGCCTGGAGCCTGTTTCCGATTCTGTGTCTCCCTCTCTCTCTGCCCCTCCCCCGTTCATGCTCTGTCTCTCTCTGTCCCAAAAATAAATTTAAAAAAACGTTGAAAAAAAAATTAAAAAAAAAATCCATAACTTTCAAATAAGTTTACAAAAGAGAAATTCACAAGCATGTAATAGTATATTTTCTCTTCTTTTCTCCTCCTTCTTACCAAGTTCCCACTCCCAGCCATTCCCCAGTTCTGATGGCAAATGTTACTGGCTCAGTGAAAAGAACAGAGATGATAGAAAGCAGGTGTTAGGGATAAAACATACACAGCTCTTTCCAAATATTATTTACGGAGGCTCCTCAGTGTGTCTGGCACATCATTCAGTGCTAAAGGAGTTGCAAGAAATGCAAGATTCAAGGCTCTGGTGCAGAAAGCAACTATAGCACCTGCTGAGTTTCAAAGCCCTTTCCATTGGCCTGATCCCTCTTAGAAAGTTTCAGTAAAGAGGGCCGAACATCCTGAATCTTTGGTGTTTCCACCACTGAATCTCATCAGAAGCTTGGGGTTGGTTAATTCTATACACTGATGGGAGCACTGCACAGTCCCAACCCCTCCCCAGACACTCCACACCTCGTTCTGCCAGATGGCCTCCTGGCTCCTGCCCCTTCAGTCCATTAAATCAGCAAGCACTGCTGTAGACATGAGGTCTCTGCCCCTTTCCTTGGTTCTCAGACTCAGCTGTGCCCTAGGATTCCTGCTTCTCTAGAAGTGTTCTTTGTCTTGAATTCTTCTATCAGTTCTGTGTTCTTATGCCTATGTCCCCTAGA
Organism: Panthera onca; assembly: GCF_046562875.1. NCBI lineage: Eukaryota > Metazoa > Chordata > Mammalia > Carnivora > Felidae > Panthera > Panthera onca. Next base: position 177,486,850 of record NC_138342.1, read on the forward strand.
CTGTTCTCCAGCCTGCACTTTACTTTCTCTGACAACTTCATCAGTCATTAGTCAGGTAGGAAGCAGATTTAAGGGAGATGATTTCAGTTTGAGCCTTGTTAAGGTTGAGATGCCTATGGAGATGATTCATAGGCAATTAGATATGTGGATCTGAGCTTCATGAATGAAGTCAGTGCCAAAAGCATCGACCTGAGAGTCATCGACATGTAGGGACAGTTAAAAAACAACAACAACAACAAACCAACTCTGGAGTGAAGGGAGATTGCTTCGGGACCGCAAGAAGAAGAGAAAAGGGCTGAGAGTGGCAATTCTGAGGAACACTAACACATTTAAGAGGTGGGTAGGTAGAAGAGAAGCTACTTGGATTGAAAGAAACAAGAGGAAAACCAGATGGCTAAGGAGTCAGGGAAGTCATGGAAGGAAAGAGAAGGGAGAATTAAGTACTGTCAGCCACCGCAGAGACAGTAAATGAGATACGGATGGTAGTGGCCCCTGAGTTTGGACACTACATTGTGGGGCTGAAATTTGTGACCTAAGCAGTTTCAGAGAGGAGGGGAATCAAGAATCTAATTCTATAGACTGAGGAGTGAGAGAAAAGCGAGAAGGCCAGACACGGCTATAGACCCTTCTTTTGAAAAGTTTTAACCAGAAAGAAGGAGTCAGGTGGTGACTAGAGGGCCATGTAGTATTAAGGGAGGCTCCCCATCTGAGTGTTCCTCTTGCTTAAGATGGGTTAATTCTGAGCATATTAACAATATGGGAGGCAGAAGCCTGTAGACATGGTAAGGGTGACAATCCCAAAGGGGATAGTTGATGGAGCAGGAATGTGAAAGACAAGGGAATTTAGAATTTGGGTGGAATGTTTAGCCTCCTACTTCTCTGAACCTTGAAGACAAGCAGCCCAGAGTAACTTGACATGTGAGAGTTCTTGCCTAAGAGCTTCAGCATCTTTCCTGAAGAAGGAAGAAAGGTCATCTTCTGGGAATGAGAAGGAAAGGGGCGAGTTGTGAGTTTGGGGAAAGTGGTGATGGTTTGAAAAAGCATAAGGGAATAGAAGAAGGGTTGGCTGAGGACAAGAACAGAATTATCAGTCCATCTATTCAAGGCCCCACTGAGACAGTGTGTCTCCCAATCATAAACTGTATGCAAGGCTGTCTTGAGTTTCTGTAGCTGTAATCAGCAACTTCTCCATGCCATATTTAGGAGTAGAGAAATAATTTGGGGAGTTTACTTGTTGGATTGTTGAACAGAATTTGTGCTCACTGTAATGTATGCTTGTTCTAGACATGAATCTGTCTTCCCTGTCTGCTATGCTTCTGCATCTATGGGCTTACTCAGTATTCTCTATGGACTTTCTCAATGCCTTATTCATCATCATTGTATCCCACACAGTATTGCTTCTGTCAAAGAAAGTTATTTCATGGGAAAAGAAGTAAGGCTTCATGCTCATGCTCAGAGGATTTACTGGTCTTACCATATGCCTTTCATCCAGAAACAGATGGCCTCATAGAATGGGGGAATGGCTCACTAAGGCCCAGTTACAGAGCTAGTTGGAAACAATGGCGAGCAAGGTTGTGGGACGTGGTATATGTTCCAAATCAGCAACAAATAAATGGTGATGTTTCTCCCAAAGCCGGAGTGCATGGCCACAGGAACTAAGCAGCAAAATGTCTCTCACTCCTACATCTGATGACCCATTGGTGAAATATCTGCTTCCTACTCCTCAGACTTTGAGCTTTTCAGCTTTGGAGCTCTTAATTTACCAGAAGACACAATAATTGTGCCATCGAAGTGGACGTTGAGACTGCCATCTAGCTACTTTGGGTTCTTGGTGCCACTGAGACAGTAGGCCAAAAAACCGAAAACAAGGAATCATTTTGTAGCCAGGGTGACTGGTCTTGGTGATCAAGGTTAAAAAAGCACATTGTTTACACATTAGGGGCAGGGATAAATGTCTGGAATGCAGGGGATCCTCTGGGGCACCTCCCAAAATGGTCATATCTATGGTAACAAATTATCAAGTCTGTAGCAACCCTGTACAGGCAAGATTATCATGGGCTTCAGTCCCCAGGAATAACTGTTTGGGGCATCCTACAGTGAAGAGCCCTGACCTGTTGAAGTACTGACTTTGGAAAGGATTTGGTAGTAGAGGAAGGGAAATTATAAATACCAACTATAACCTTGCTTGACCATTTGTAGAAAAGAGAACTGTAATAGCTGCCCATATTTTCTTTCATTTTTTTCCTCTTTCTCTTTCTGCCTCCTCTGCTTCTATCCCTCTCCTCTCCTCTCTCTCTCTCTCTCTCTCTCTCATTTCTTTTATCCCTCTCTTTTTCTTCTACTGTGAGGTTGTGATGACTATCTTTCTAAGTTAGTCCATAAGTTAGCAGACAATGACTGGATTGTAATTGAACTAAAGGGAAAATGAGTATTACTCAGAGGTGGATGCCCTAACCAAGAAGGCTTTCGGGACGAGGGTAAACATGTGTACGTGATTGACCACACCTGAGCCAGTTATTATTAAAACACACAGGTTTGCTATTTCTAGATCAAAAAAATTTAAAAAAATAGCAATTTCGTTATATCCAACCTAATAGCTTTGGTTGGGCAGGAACATCTGTCATTGCCATCATTGTTTGGAAATGCAAGTGAAGGGGAAGATGTGTGTGCACCTTGAGTACCAGGGTGGCAGGTGGCAGCATTACTGGGGATTCACTCAACATCCATCCCAACCGTCCTGTGGATGCTAGATTTCTCAGATGCCCTAGTAGTAAAGATTCTGGATGTGATATAGGCTCTACCATTAAATTGCACTTGTATTCGTCTTCATTTGCAAATTGAATTAAGTAGGAAGAAAGGCCAATGGCAAGACTTTAATTTTTCTGATGTGCATCAGGATAGAGAGGCATGGTCCCTTGGATTTGGCTTCTGAGTCTGGTGACTCCTTAGTCATATCAAGGGCAATGTAATTCTAGAATGAACATCATCACACCATGCAGAGGCAACAGGCCCTTTGGCAGTCTAGTTCTGCAGTGTGGTTTAGGGAATTGTTCCTGAAAGTGCTGCCTACACTAAAGGATTTCAGCAGACCTCTCAATGGTTCTATGAGCTAAGCATACACTTTAATAAAACTCTCAGTGCTTAAACTAGCCCAGGTGGACTCTGTTGTTTGCATCTAAGAAGCCTAACTAATATATAGGATATTTGTCACTCAACCCTGAGTTCTGACCCTGTGTTCCCCAACTCTTTCCATCCACAACATATGTGACTCTGACATCCAGAAGAAGGGCACCTGCTGTTTTCCCCTCAACTGTTCTGTTCCTCGTCCCTTCTACCCCCATAGTGCCTTCATGTTTGACAGTCAGGAAATGATCAGTATTGTGGTCAATCTACTCATTTCATTTAGAGATCTTCAGACTCTCCTTGGAAACCCAGGAGAACACAGACACGTTGCAGGAGTTTTCCACTGAAGGAAATTTCCATCAAATGCCAAAGACATAAATTGTCCAATATACCATTTGTTAAAAAACAATTAATACGTCAAGATTCTGCCTCAGATTTGCTTTGAAAAAGAGAGTGCTACCACTAAGACATTTTTAAGCCACTGCCCTAGTCACTAATTGCTGCACTGAACATGAAGGTGACACTCAGCTATGGTGAAGGAATGACTCTGAAACAAGGACTGTGAGGCTCATTGCTTCATAGATGCATAGATGCATCACAATTACCAATGACCTTGATTCCTTCAGTACGTGTTGATTACCCATAATAAGCCCCACACCAGGCTAGGCACTGGGGACACAAAGGCAAATCATATATAAATTCCTGGCTTAAGGAGCTTTAGCCTAGTATTTTGTACTTAAAATCAAACCTGGGGGCACCTGGGTGGCTCACTTAGTTGATTGTGAGACTCTTGATTTCAGCTCAGGTCTTGATCCCAGGGTCGTGAGATTGAACCCCACATCAGGCTTTGCTCTGACAGCATGGAGCCTGCTTGGGATTCTCTCTTTCCCTCTGCCCCCTCCCGTGCTTGCTTGCTCTATCTCTCTAAAAATAAAATAAATAAGTAAAAATTAAAAAAAAATAAAAAGCTTTAAAAAAGTAAAATTAAACCCATTTTGAACATTGTTCACAATATAGTTAATGCTTGAACAACGTGGGTGTTAAGAGTAGCCACCACCCACACCGTTGAAGATCTGTGTGTAACTTCTGACTCCTCCAAAACTTAAGTAGTAATAATAATAGCTTACTGTTGACCAGAAGCCTTATCAATGATATAAACAGTTGATTAACACGTATTTTGTATATATATTATACAGTGTATTCTTATAATACCTAAATTTCTCTTAATTTTTTTCAGTATTTCTAAGTTATGCAGTTCGTCTGAGAGTTTTTTCAAATCATAACCTCCAAAAATTTTTTCCAATATATTTGCTTTTAAAAATCTGCATAGAAACGGACCCACACAATTCAAACCTGTTTTGTTCAAGGGTGAACTATATTTTATAAAAGTGCTTTCTTTTCTCTGAAACCTAATGAAAAGAGTTCTAGATTCATAATCAGATACCCTAAGTGCGACATCAAAGCTTCTCTGTGTCTTCCTACCTCAGTTTCTCATTGGTGACATGTTGCTAATAACAGACTAAATTACTGTGAGGGGCAAACGAAATAGGGGATGTAGAATCATCCTCTAAATGCTCAAGTGCTATGCAAATATAAGACTTTTGGCATATTGTGACTTGAATCTTTCTCTGAAGAGTCCAGAGCGATGCATCCCAAAACCTGGATCGCTCTGATGTCCCCCTGAGCGCGGTAGCCACTTAGCTGTGGGACGATGGGAACAGCAGAAGCTCTGACATAACTCCTAACTTTGGCTCTGCCCTTTACTACCTGTGTGCTCAAGCAGGTGACTTCCTCTCCCTGAGCCTCAGTCTCCTCATCACTGAAGCAGGACAGTACTTCCTCCTTAGAAGGCTGATGTGCAGATAAAGTGAAATAAGGCATTTTAATGTGCCTTGTTCAGTGCCTTGCACATGGCAACTTTTGAAAAGAAATGTTACCTGCCAACTTCCCCAACATCCCCTGACCCGGCAGTGCTCCGCTATATGGCTCCATCCCAAGCAACCATCCAGTCATCCATCCGCTGCACTGGGGCAACAAATAAAGATTTCTAGGCATTGCAGTTCACTTTCAGTGTAGTTTCTATGTAAGTCAGACTTATGGCCACATGAAGAATTTTTATGAGTGGGTAAGTGATCCAGAAGCTGTTCCATTTATCCAAGTCACTCAACAGATATTTATTGATTGCCCCCTGTGAGCCTCTCACAGGCACTCCTGGAGAGAGAAAGATCAAGAAAGAACAGGTCACTCTTATTTCTCTGGCAAGAGCTACAGAACAATGGGAACACACTGCACGATGAGCCTGTCAGAAGACAACTGTTTTCAGGGCCAAGTGGTAAGGAACAAAAAGGCATCTCAAGCCTCAGCCGGCGGGGAGTGGGGGGCATTGGCTGCCTCCTGGGCAGTGGAGGCAGCACCGACACAAGCAGGAAGCCAGCACACCCCGCCAGACCATACTAAGCTTCTTCGTGTGCCAGGAACATGGGGCATTGAATGAAAGCCAGGCCATGCACCTGGGTGACAGAAGGTGACAACACTACGGGCAACGAGTACTGTCCCCACAACCCTAGCATCCTCCATGTCATTTGCATTTATAAGATTTGGAAAAGAATTAGGCGAGCTGTGGGTTAGGGGAAGCAATGGTAATCACCTTGGGAGAGAGAAGGAAGGGACAGTCTCTCCTGTGTTTAGTGGGAAGGAAGTGCACTGCCAGCCACTTGCTTGGGAACTAGAGTGGACACTTGTCAGGCAACCATCCATCCTGGGAGCATATCCCACCACTACAGAGTAAACACTGTCCATTCTCTGTGGCCAAAATGTGAGCTCTCCAAGCCATCAGCAAAGGCTGTTTAATGACAGACACCGCCAACCCGAAGGCTCACCCAGACATCACAGCTGACTCCTTGGCCAGCAAGGACCTCAAGGAGGCAGCTGGATAACCCCCAAGTTCAGTGAATTAACTCAGAAAATGATGACCTGGCCCTTGAGCATCCTATGAAAAAAAACGTAAAGACATTCAAGGCATCATTCAGAAATTCTGTGAATTTCAGGGCCCTTATCTCTTATGTTAGTAGTAATGGTTTCAGTAACTCAATGTGTCAATTATTCCTTTTTTATTTATTTTTATTTTTAATGTTTTATTTTTGAAAGAGAGAGAGAGAGACAGAGTGTGAGTGGGGGAGGGGCAGAGAGAGGGAGACACAGAATCTGAAGCAGGCTCCCGGCTCTGAGCTGTCAGCACAGAGCCCAAAGCGGGGCTCGAACCCACAAACCATGAGATCATGACCTGAGCCGAAATTTGACGCTTAACCGACTGAGTACCCACGTGCCCCAAGAACATGTCAATTCTGAAAACAGCCAAGTGCAGGGGCACCTGCGTGGCTTGGTTAGTTGATCCTCCAGTTCTTGATTTCAGCTCAGGTCATGATTCCAGGGTAGTGGGATCAAGCCCCACATCGTGCTCCAAGCTGAGTATGGAGCCTGCTTAAGATTCTCTTTCTCTTTCTCTTTCTCTTTCTCTCTTTCTCTTTCTCTTTCTCTTTCTCTTTCTCTTTCCCTCTCTCTCTGCCCCTCTCCCTGAATTGCTCTCCAAATAAACAAACAAACAAATAAATAAATAAATAAATAAATAATAATTATTATTATTATTTTAAAAAGGGAGCCAAGTGCAAATATGGCTAAAATGAATAATCCTTGATCACAGTTTCAGTTCTGTTCAGTTAGACTGAGACAAGTTAAAACCCTCTCCTCAATGCAGTAGAGCCATGAAGTTGTTTCAGTGTGTTTCTCAACTCAATTCTGAATTGACCCATTTCTGCAGAAGTCCTTGTGATCATTAAATATCGGGGATGGAAGAGGGCATCTTTTGGGATGAGCACTGGGTGTTGTATGGAAACCAATTTGACAATAAATTTCATATATTAAAAAATAAAATAAAATAAATTAAAAAAAAAAATATCTCAGGAAGTAAAGAAAAAAACACATGGCCTAGGCCATGGGGGTTAGGCTTAGGGGATAGAGTTACCGAACAGGATCTGTTGGTAATGACGAAGTTCCAACAAATAGTAAATTGTTCTCTTCCTTCCTTCTTACTCTGAATCTCAAGCAACAGTAAGTAGCTCAAAGTCTGGCAGGCGAAGGAGTTCCAGACACCAAATGCTATATTAGGCAATCCATATTGAACAGGAAGCACCCACATCGCTGTGCGGGATCTACTCTGCTACCTGGGAAGTTGACATTATGCAGTGGGAGGGTCTGCATTATTTAGGAGCATAATCAGCTGGTGAGTATGAATGAGTCATAAATTCTACTGTCTCCTCATCCCTTTTGTCTATGTAAAATCCTTTCAAAATCGTCCCCAGGTAGTTCTCAGAGCCCTCTGGGAACGGCTTTCATGTCTATGAACAGTTCTGGGCTTGCTGTTCTCTCACTGGGCTCTGCTGGGGAAAGGCTGCCTGCCCAGAGCCTGTGTTCCTGTGTCCCCACATCTGCCCCCCCAACACTGCCCATGTGAGCTGTATACCCCCATCCTTCACTATATTAGAGCCAGCCTGATTCCTGTGGAAATACAGATATGGGGAGGATGCCACCCGTTTCCAAAGGTACTGGGCTGCCCCTCCCACCAACGTACACACTATTGGCACCATTTCTTTCTTCTGTCCCCCCCAAGGTGTCTTGGCACCTAGATTTTTCTACTCAGGGATCCCCTGTGGGTCCTCCTCCCATGCAAAGCAACTCACCTAGGGACTTGTGGGAGCCCCACATGCCTGTTCCGAATGTTGGCTCAACCAAGACCACTCTGCTCTAAGAAACGCAAGAAGTTCACAAGGCTAGGCAGACATTGCACAGAAGTCTCACAGATGAAGTGGGACTTGAATGGGATTTTGAGGCCAAGGAGCCACATAGGTAGAAAAGAGGGTAGAAAGATATTACAGGGACTCAAGGATGTGTTGTATCTTCTGGCCATTGAGAAGACAAGGGGGGATGGCAAAGGGAACCAATATTCCCGGCAGGAAAGCCCAGGTATTATTTCATTTAATCCTCACATAGCCTTATTGGTTCCCATAGTCCATGATTTATGGGTAAGAAAACCGAAGTTTTGACAGATCAAGAGCAGCCTTTGTCACACTACTGATTATACTTTGGGAAGCGCTTCTCCAGGGGGCTTCTCACTGGAGGAGTCAGGATCCTGGAAAAGTCACAGGAAACTGGAATGAGTGTTGGCTGGAAGAATGCAGGTGGCTGGCTTTCCGGCTTCTTGAACACTAGTGTCCTCCGTCCACACCGCAGCCACTCCTTCTAGCAGCACCACACCTGTAAGACCACCATTGTCACTTCACAGGCCAAGCCAGGAAATAGTTGCCAAAACCCTGAAGAGGGGGCATAGGGTTGAGAATATCTGACACCCTTTTTTTATTTTCTGTGAGCAGAGGAGCCTTAGAAGAAAATGAAGCTATTTTTGAAAAATGTTTATTTATTTATTTTTGAGCGAGAAAGCAAGCAAGCAGGGGTAGGGACGGAGAGAGAGGGAGACAGAGAATCCCAAGCAGGCTCCACGCTGTCAGCACACACCCCGATGCAGGGCTCAATCCCACAAATCGTGAGGTCTTCATTTGAGCCGAAATCAAGATTCAGAAGCTTAACCGACTGAGCCACCCAGGAGTGGAGCAAATGAAGCTATTAATAGCTGTATTTCTAAATATAACTATTTTTACACCTCCCCCAGAGCTGGTTCAGAGGAGACACCATTCCATGGCTGTATTTGGCATATCTAATTTTAAACTAGAGGGATTATTCAAAGCTATTTAAAGTCCTAAACCACGAATAGGAATGGAAACAAGTAATGTAGGGGATGAGCAGGTGGTCACCAGGGTCCTTAGTCATTCATACTTAGCATATCTTCTAGAGATAGCACCTTTCTGGAAGCTGAGCTAAGGACGGGGCAAGATGCAAAGGTAAATAACTCAAGGTCCGTGCCTTCAAGTGAAAATCGATCTCTCCCTCTCTCCCCCTTTGAAACAGCTACCCTTCTCAATAAACAAAGGAGCTGATATAGTGACATCATTGGGGTATTTTCCTCTATTGGAAACACCAGTCTGGACCCTTCTACATCCTTAACATTTTTCATACTCATTTACAGTTCCGCTCTTATATTCAAGCTGTAAAGAACAGATTATATCAATGGGTCAAAAACAAAACAAAACAAAACAAAACCTGTCAGTGATGAAATAGGGAAATGTTCTGCTAGACTTTGAAAATCCCAAAAACAGTTTTCTCTGTGTACGTAAATGAACACGGAAGCGTGGAGTGGAACAGAGATGACCCTGTAATATGATCCTCTCTGAGCAAATAAGAATGTGTGATTGGGCGGTGTGCTCCTTCACCGAAACCTTTGTCCTGGGAGTCGGGTAGGGCCTCGGCCCTTGACCACTGTTCTATTGGAGGTCAGCAGCGTCTCAAGGCCTGAGGAGCAGAATGAGCTAGTAGAAAGGAACTTTACTGATGCAGAATCAAAATCGAGACTGCTTTTTCATGTGGCAGAAAGTGAAGGACACTGGACTGGGGGTCAGAAGGTTTAAATCTAAATCATAGATCTGCAGCTCACTTGCTGGGAGTTCCCAGGGAATTTTCGTAAGTTTTCTGAGCCTCAGTTTTCCTGTCGTCAAACGGAAGTGGGTGGTAACGGCACCAGCTCTGATGATGACAAAGCAGTGCTGTGAGATTCTAAAGACATATTTGAAACTGTGCTGTGGGCTGCCTAACGCACCAAAATTATTAGAGATTCCTGGAGTGCCTGGGTGGCTCAGTCAGTTGAGCATCTGACTCTTGATTCAGGCTCAGGTCGTGATCCCAGGGTCGTGGGATGGAGCCCCATGTCAGGCTCTGTGCTGAGCATGAAACTCGCTTAAGATTCTACTCTCCTTCTGTCCCTGTCCCCCACTCATGTGCTCCTTCTCTCTCTCTAAAATAAATTTTTTTAAAAAAAATTAGAGGTGGCCATCAGTATTGGTCTAATAATCTCAGTTAAGTCTCCAGAACAATATATTTAGAAAAGCCAAGTAGTCTAGTTGTCATTCTGTTTGTCTCCTACCATCTCCTCTATGTATGAGTATAGGGTGACTACCTACGGGCACCTGGGTGGCTAAGTCAGCTAAGTGTCCAACTCTTGATTTCAGCTCAGGTCATGATCTCATGGTTCATGAGATCAAGCCCCGAGTCATGTTCTGTGCTAACAGCGTGGAGCCTGCTTGGGATTCTCTCTCTCCTCTCTCTGGCCATCTCCTGGACATTCTGTCTCTCTCTCAAAATAAATAAAGAAACTTAAAAAAAAAAAAGGGTGACTACTAAATAGAAGCATGCCCAACAAAGAGAGACAGTCAATTATTTGTGAATTCTATTAAGAATTTAAGCATCCTGCTTCCATCTCATGTCATATAAATACCAGTTAACTTAGGCAAACTGCTTACCACAGCCTGAACTTAATTCTTATTCTTTCCAAAAATCTGTCTTCTTTTCTTCTACTGGAGGTAGAGAGACCTTCAGGAGGGAAGATCTGTGAGGTCAGAGAAGGAAGCCCAAAGCTTAAGTGTGTCCCAGCATTGCCACATTGATGTCATGGAGAGCCCTTAGAGGAAGCTGTACCTAAACAACTACTATTCCTGTATGCCTTGTCCTGCACTCAGGATCCCCACTCTCTGGAGCAAAGCTGATGGGTGTTATGAGAACAGGTCCATTTGGCCTTACAGATGGCTTTCAGCAACTATATGCCTCCTAGTTTATAGTTTATTAACTCACCCTTAGTTTCCAAAAAGCAGACAGAAGCTCAATCCATGAAGTCCTCATCTGAACTCCATACTCCATACTTTCTCAATAGAAACACTAATGGTTTTCTATTGTCCAAAGAGAAATCCCCAGTTCCATAGACAGGCATGCAAGGCCCCTCACAATTCACTCCCAATCTGGCTTTTCAGCCCATATTCAATTACATCTATCTATCCTTATCTATCTATCTATCTATCTATCTATCCATCCTTATCTATCTATCTATCTATCTATCTATCTATCTATCTATCATCTATCTACCTGTACACATGTGTAAATAATTATATAGGAGGGCATTATTCCAGGTTCCAGGGGGACATGCTGATGTACATTGTATCTGAAACAGCATATTGATTTATAGATTTATTGACTCTGATAGGCACTTGAACTTATTCAGATGCAAACCAAAATTGTTCAGGTGGCATGCGTACATTTTCAATGTGGGCAGAAAAAGCTCTTGCCAGCATTGTCTTCTCATAGAGTCACTCTTTCTTGTTAAGAAAAGTTGAGTTTTAAGCTACCTTTTAAAATCATTCTGACTTGCAATGACCTCCACTCACCTCGTATTTTTCAATACGTATCCGTTATTCACAGTTTTGTGTTATCTCTCAGTAGGTTAGACGTCCTCTTTGTCTTTGTGTTAACTCCTGGTGAGTTTGTGTCCCGTCCATATTCAAATGGTCAGCTGGTTCCAGGCTCCCCCAGGAAGTGCCCGGCTGGTGCTGATTCTCTCCACACAGCCACACTCTGCTTGGGGGTTCACTAACCACCTTTGTTAACTCACATTCTTCTACTTTTAATCTCGGATACACACTCCAATGCCTACTCACCAAAACATGCTGTAAAGAATGCCTTTTAGTTGGTCACCTTCCTAGTTTACACTCATCTGGGAGCTGAGATCTGAACACTATTGTCTTCTGCTCTAGACAGTTCCTTGCAGATGCCCCAGCATGCCTTAGGGCATCTGGGCCCCAGCATGCCTTGGGCCCCTTGACTGTGTCTTTCGTCTGTTTATGACATCACCGTCAATTGTTGTACTTTGATGCCTTTGCTCTCAGAGGCCTACCTCGATTCAAAATCCAGCAAAAATCCTCTTCCTCTGAGAAGTTCTCCGTCACTGCTCACAGCCAGATTGGATGTAGGACAAGCACCATGACACCTGTTCTCCCTGTCATGGTTTGGTTCTTAGTGTGCTTTTGTCTATCTGTCATTCTTCCTCCAATAAGATGACAGTGCCTGGAAGGCAAGGACTGTCTGTCTCTACTGGCACCTGGCTCTTCACGAGCACCTCATTGCTCGTTTATGGGTGAAATGACACAGGACTCCCACCCAGCGGAAGAGCTGACATGTAGAAGACCTACGTAGAGATTATCCTGTGAGCACGAGCTCTCCCGTGCATGTCTTGGTGAGGCATGTTAGTTCTGGGGCCCCAAAGGAGCCTTGACCATAGAAGCCTTGGCTAGAAGGCTATTTGGGGAATATAAAACCGTCCTCTTTTGGACAAATGAAGATACAAAAGCCAAGATCAATGTGATAGTTTCACATTCATACAGTTAGTTAACACGAGGGCTGAAACTAGAATAAAATGAAAAGCCACAACAATCCAGAACAAGTAGTACAAAACTCATTTCCTCACTGAAACATTTGAAGAGTCAAAGAACGTCTTCCTTAATATTTAATATCAATGATCATTATCATCAGCATTTACTGAGCTTTCAGCCCATATTCAATTACATCTATCTATCCCAAAGTCGAGGCTCTTCTGAGTCAAAGTAATGAAGAGGAGGAAAATTGGCCAAGAAAACCCATCCCTAGTTCAGCAAGAGAAGCAGAGAGATATCACCATGCAGGGGATGGCCAGAGACCAGCTGAGGCAGAGAGGCCTTGAGAAGAAGCATGGGTATCTAACCCTAGCAACAGTAACATCTTGGACTAGTCCTTCAACCATTCTGAACTTTGGCTTTCTTATCTGTGGAATAACTCTGACCATCCCTGTGGCTTGCACATTCTGAGACTGTTTCCCCTTCAATATATAAATGATAGGACCTCAAACCTTTTATTCTCTGTCAAAAATTAAATGTCTGATGGAGCCAACCTCATGCCTGTGTGTAGCTGATGTTCAAAGCCGTTCCGTTCTAAGACTAAATGAATGATTTCTGAATGTGAGGAAGGAGACACTCACTCATGTTTTCTTTCCCATTCCAAATCTTTTCCTAACATGATCTACTTTCCCCTTGTCCTGGCTCTTACTCTGTTTTAGGGGGGAGGGGAGATGCTCAAGTGCAAAGGGTTGCATCTGTGATACTTCTCAGTCACACCCCATGGTCACTGCTGGTCCCTCACAGGGTCCCTCCTCTTGTCTTCTGTATTTATTTGTTGCCTTTTAGCCTTATTTCCTACTGCTATTCCTCACCTCCAAGAACAACCATTGTAATGGGTTTAATATATGTCATTTGCTTGAATGTGTTCTTGTGAAGTGTGGACTTTTGCTTTGTGTGTATGTATTTCTGAATTTCTGTAAGTAGTATTGAGTCATTATGTCTGGTTTTGCTGGGGAAACTGGCAAGAGAACCCCCACCCCAAGACCCTTCCTCTCCATCACAGAGGACGTCTTCAAGCAGAGATCTTTTCATACTACGCTCTCCCTAGTGTGAGAGAGCACATATTATTCATTCTTTCAACAAAAACTAGGGAAACAGTATGGCATAGTGATTAAGAACACAGGCTCTCAAGTCAAACATGCTTTAGTCTGAATCCTGTCTTTTCACGTTATATGACTTTAGGCAAGTTACTCAGTCCCTCAAAAATCTCCATTTCTTCATCTGTAAAATAAAGACAAGAACAAATCATTAGGTTATTGTGAGGCTTAGATGATATAGGCTTAGAACAATGGCATTTAGCATAGACTGAAGTCCAAATAAATGACAGCCGAATTCATAAGAAATACTTATTAGAGTGCTCACAGATGCCAAGCCCCACACATCTCATGCAGGGGAGGGAGCTCAGGATGAAAGACAAATGGAAAGTAAGAATTAAAAAAAATTTTTTTAAATCATTATTTAATTTGAGAGAGAGACAGAGCATGAGCAGGGGAGGAGCTGAGGAGAGGGATACACAGAATCCGAAGCAGGCTCCAGGCCCTGAGCTGTCCGCACAGAGCCCAATGCGGGGCTCGAACTCACAAACTGTGAGATCATGACCTGAGCCAAAGTCGGACACTTAACTGACTGAGCCACCCAGGTGCCCCTGGAAAGGAAGAACTTTAAAGGCACATCTGAGATCATAGAAAATTGCACAATTAAAAATTTTATAATCATTAACCCTTCGAATCCTGGGATGGAATGTTCCGACGCGGATGTTTACAAGTGTCACAAGCTGGTTGTTTTCTGTATTCATGTGAAGAAACCAAAGGAAAAGAGTCACCCTCCACAGGAGGAATTTCCTTTTTTTTTTTTTAGATTAAAGTATGTACTTTGAGACATAGCTTTGTCTCAACCTAGCGTCCCCTACCCGGAAATGAGAGTCTCGCACACATGTGAACTACCACCTGTCTGGTTTAATTTGGCCAAGAGTGTTGTGCATGGCAATCTTTATTCTGAGATTTGCTATTAAGGTAGCTTAGACATATAGAAAGTTGGTCAGAGCCTGGGAGGTCCCCAGGGACCATCTGCACCTCCCCTCCTTTACATACGAGGAACCCAGATAGATTAAGCTTCTGTTACATCACATGTTGTTGTTCTTATGTATTGTTTTCCAACAGACATGCAGTGATCACACAAACAACCCCCTGTGACTGACAGCTAGCCTCTTCCGGTGTTAGGTCGAAATTCATAGGCACCTGCCTGGAGACAGCAATGCTGTCTGACCTTTCCTCAAGGCCAAGAAACACTCCAGAAAGATCTCTGGAACCAGAACATACCAGGCAAGAACGCAGCCTACACTTAGCAAGCCACATGTTCCTAAGCCCCGGAGCCTGTACCATCTCCCCACTGATTTAACCTTTAAAGGCCATGCCCTGGGGAAACAATGATCTCAGCCATTGCTGAGATGCCCTTCAGCATTGTGAACTCCAGACCGTGTGTCCAAGGCAGCCTGAGCCAGGTGAGTCACAAAAGTGACGCCCAAAGCCACAGTGATTGTAACATGATTATGAAAACCTCAGTCTATAGAATTAGCTCAGGGAAGCGAGTTGAGTATTTCCTCAAAGAAATGTCTTTCGACTAGTCTAATGATTCATAAGACATCAGAAAATATGTTCTGCGTCTATTTATACTTTGCAAACTAGCGTAACTGCCCTGAACAACTGCCACGAGTTGTTAGCACATGGGAAAGAGATCTATTGAGCTTTAGCAGAATGATAAATTAAACTTACCTGTTTGTTTCTCAATATAATAATTGTGTTGTTGATTTCAAATACCTTCTTTTATTTATTGATCGATTGATTTTAATTTTTTTAATGTTTTTATTTTTGAAGAGAGAAAGAGAAAGAGAGAGAGAAAGACAGCATGAGTGGGGAAGGGGCAGAGAGAGAGGGAGACACAGAATCTGAAGCAGGCTCCAGGCTGTGGGATGTCAGCACAGAGCCCGATGCGGGGCTCGAACCCACCAACCATGAGATCATGACCTGAGCTGAAGTCAGATGCTTAACCCACTGAGCCACCCAGGTGCCCCTCAAAACCCTTCCTTTAATGTACCAGTAGCATCCATAGACATCACCCCAATAATCTGAAATTAGATAAGTTAACACACACGTACTTAAGATGAAATAGCTGTCATTTATGGGCATTAGCTGGTCAATGGACCATAGTCATCCCATTGTCCAAAGTGTAAGAATGGGCAATTTGACCTTACACTGTTCGTGTTAAGGCAAGCAGAAAGAACAAATATATGGGGTTTTGTGATTCTGAAAGAATTTTGAAACAGATATGTTTTGGAGTTTTATATTTGTTGGAACTCTACCTGTTCTAGATATATGTAAAGAGTTCCCAGAATTTGTCACATTTTTTTCTCGTTAGTTTCAGATTTTATGATTCTGCCTATCAAATAAACTGCATTTATTAAGACATAATTAGCCTATTTCACATTTTAATCATCTAAGACATATATAACTGTAATCACAGCTTCAGATCAGCATGATAATCAATGTTATCAAACTGAATTAATTTAACCCTAATCAAAAGCAAAAATACCATGACATTCTAGTTAATTCATGTAGTTTTATTTTGGGAAATGTGCAATTTCTGTTAGATTTTTTGAAATATTAAGATAATCCAAAAATCTCTCTTGTTTTCTCCAAAGGCCCTCTAAGGGCTCATATACCCCAAGGGTATATGACTTGGGGCCTCGTAAAGGGCCCAGAGAGAGAGGTTATATAGCCTTGGAGAGGGAGACCTGCCTTTTATTCCTTTTTCTACCTCCCAAAAAAAGGTGTGTGTAACTGAGACATGAGCACAGTGTTTATCTTTCTAGTGTTTCAATTTCCCTGTCTGAAAAGTGGGAATAACAAACAATTAAAAAGAAGGAAGGGAGGAAGCAAGGGAGGGAGAGAGGAAAGGAGGGAGGAAGGAATTGAAAATCTGCACCTCAGGGCTAAACAACAGTTCTGCAGGAGAAGAATCATTGGGTGGTCTGAGTTCAGAGAAAACCTTGTAATGTTGAGGTTCACCACTTCCGAGCCCCAGATAAACTCAACCTGTTTGAGGATTTAAAGAATTCTAAAACTTCAACTAGACCAGATTAGCTCCATTTCAGGGGATTTGAATTCAATAATATTCAGGAAAGGAGTACAAGATCAGAGGGGGAAATTATTTTGAATTCTGAACCAGTGAATGAAGCCAAAAGTTTTGACTCAGGCCCTAAAGAGATTCAAATTTTATTTCAGTTGAAAGTAAAGACTTGTTGGATTATGTCCAAATCTTCTTCTTCTGCAGTTTAAGGTATAGCTGTCGGGGTGGGGGGGGGGGGGGCTTTTCTCAGGAAACAGTTTGTACCTCAATAGATAAAGGGATCCTGTAAAAAGTACACTAGAGGTGCCCGAGTGGCCCAGTCGGTTCAGTGTCCAACTCTTGGCTTCAGCTCAGGTCATGATTTTGTGGTTCGTGAGTTCCAGTTCTGCATCAGGCTCTTTGTAACAGCATGGAGACTGCTTAGGGTTCCCTGTCTCTCCTTCTCTCTGTCCCTCCCCTGCTTGCTCTCTCCGCCTCTCTCAAAATAAATAAATAAACTTAAAAAAAAATAAAAAGTACACTAACTTCTCTAGAACAAGTTTACTGGGACCTAAGTTGATTGACTAGAGTAGCCAATGAATTAAGAATTAGGCCAATTCCTAATTAAATGGACCTAGCAAACCAATTACACTTTCTCTGTGCCCTTGAGTTGATAGCAAGGTAAAAATAAAAATTAACTTCCAGAAATTAATGAGATAACATTCATAAAGCTTTCCGGTATGTATGTAGTGTTCTACAGTGACTGGTGCTATGAGATTATTATGATAGAGTAAACCTCTGATATTGTCTGACTGAATGAAGGTCAGAGGAAGTCAGAGAGAACAGTGACAAGGTCACGTCTTTCTAGCAAAGGGGTCGTATTTGTTCTCCATTAGAGTGACTTCTTGACAGGAAGTTACAGAACATAAATGTTAACAGCACCTCCAAATTTCAGCCCTGATGTCTTATTCTAAAACCTCACTTCAAATGGATGCTATAAAAAGAAAAAAAAAACAAACCGTTACCTATCATACAATATGCTTCCAAACTATTTGTGTTTACCATCCTGAAGGCGTTGACTTCCTTGAAGTCAGGTGCTGCTGGTAACAGTCAGACTTGTGACTGGCAGTAACTCTCCGGCAGCCTGGCCCCTGGAAGGTCACCCACACATCAGGAGGCTATTTGTTGATTATACAGCCTAAGACCATCGGAATGACGGGCAGCCCTTATGGAGCACTGTCTACAAATGATTAGTCTCCACCCCTATATTCTGTTTTGGGAAGATTCAGGTGGGCCTAAAAATACTCATTTTTAAGTGCACCCCAGGTAATTCTGATGTTACAAGTCCTTAGCCACGTTTTTAAAAATACCGATTTAAAGGAATGCTCCTATTCTGGCCCACCTGAGGCTGAAAAACCTAACCTCTGCCACATGAGGCTAAATAGGTTATGTCCAATTTAGAATGTTCCATGACACAATTTTCCGTTATCTCCTACTTTATTTGTATGCTATCTCATGCTCACTAAAAGTCGGGGCACCTGGGTGGCTAAGTCGGTGGGGGGGGGGGGTGGTGTCTGACTTCAGCTCAGGTCATGATCTCACCATTCATGGTGCTGAGAGCTCAGAGTCTGGAGCCTGCTTTGGGTTCTGTGTGTGTGTGTGTGTGTGTGTGTGTGTGTGTGTGTGTCTCTCTGCCCCTCCCCTGCTCTCTGTCTCTGTCTCTGTCTCTCTCTCTCAAAAACAAATAATCATTAATGCTCACTAAAAGATTTTCTACGGATGAATATAGTAGCAGTGGTATTGTCATTCGTGCACATCAACTCCAAAATCCCAGAAACTGGTGGCACCCAGTTATTTTGGAAGCAGAGTTAGTGACTGACGATAGAATTGTTTAAAAAGTTGTTTGAGAAGCAGTTACAGTCTACTTCTGATTTAGTAGAGTAAGTTCCTACTAGACCTGCCCTCCCACAGGCTATAACCGTAAAGATTAGAAGAAATAACCTCTCCGAAGGCACTGTCCAGTGAGCAAAAGCAAACAGGTTCTAGAGAGGGGAGTTGACATTTGGAAGAAGAGGATGGCACAGGATGGCTGGGCGAGCTCCCCCATCCCTTTTTATTTCTTAGACGAAGGGAAGGTGATCAGGTGCACAGTTAAAACTCCAGCAGAAAATCTAGTCTTCCAGGCTTAAAGAACCAGAGGGCAGAACATAGGGCAACCATAGCCCCTGGAAAGTGAAGTTGTAATTTTGGAAAGGTGAAGGCCAGTGACAAGGAACCACAAATTATATGCATAAACTCTGACCAAATATCTAGGTGACTTTCAAGCTACACATCACAGGGAAAAGTGCAAACAGCCCAAATAAAGGTACAAGAACTAGAATGAGATTTGAACTATCACCTAAAAATCAGAGTTTTTAGTTTGAGTGCAACTGAGGTATTTGCTTGGAAAATGACAACACTTTTCCAGATTATCTACAACATAATATTCACAATGTCCAGAATATAATCCAAAATTATTCAATGTATGAAGAAATTTTAAAATGTGACTCATACTCAAGGCGCCTGGGTGGCTCAGTCGGTTAAGCGTCCAACTTTGGCCAGGTCATGGTCTCTGGTTCATGAGGTCGAGCCCTACATTGGGCTCTGTGCTGACAGCTCAGAGCCTGGAGCCTGTTTCGGATTCTATGTCTCCCTCTCTCTCTGCCCCTCCCCCACTCATGTTCCGTCTCTTTCTCTCTCTCAAAAAATGAATAAACATTAATAAAAATATTTGTTTATTTATTTATTATTATTTTTTAAATTTAATTTTATTTTTTTAATTTACATCCAAGTTAGTTAGCATATAGTGCAACAATGATTTCAGGAGTAGATTCCTTAATATCCCTTACCCATTGTGCCCATCCCTCCTCCCACAACCCCTCCAGTAAACCTCTGTTTATTCTCCATATTTAAGAGTCTCTTGTATTTTGTCCCCCTCCCTGTTTTTATATTATTTTTGCTTCCCTTCCCTTGTGTTCATCTGTCCTGTGTCTTTAAGTCCTCATATGAGTGAAGTCATATATTTGTCTTTCTCTAATTTTGCTTAGCATAATACCCTCTAGTTCCATCCATGTAGTTGCAAATGGCAAGATTTCATTCTTTTTGATTGCTGAGTAATACTCCGATACACACACACACACACACACACACACACAAATATATATGCCACATCTTCTTTATCCATTCATCCATCGATGGACATTTGGGCTGTTTCCATACTTTGGCTATTCTTGATAGTGCTGCTATCATTGGGGTACATGTGTCCCTTCGAAACAGCACACCTGTATCCCTTGGATAACTACCTAGTAGTGCAATTGCCGAGTCATGGGTAGTTCTATTTTTAATTTTTTGAGGACCCTCCATACTGTTTTCCAGAGTGGCTGCACCAGTTTGCATTCCCACAAGCAGTGCAAAAGAGATCATCTTTCTCCGCATCCTCGCCAACATCTGTTTTTGCCTGAGTTGTTAATGTTAGCCATTCTGACAGATGTGAGGTGATATCTCATTGTGGTTTTGATTTGTATTTCCCTGATGATGAGTGATGTGGAGCATTTCTTCATGTGTAGGTTGGCCATCTGGATGTCTTCTTTGGAGAAGTGTCTATTCATGTCTTTTGCCCATTTCTTCACTGGATTATTTGTTGTTTTGGTGTTGAGTTTGATAAGTTTTTTATAGATTTTGGATACTAACCCTTTATCTGATATGTTGTTTGCAAATATCTTCCCCATTCCATCGATTGCCTTTTAGTTTTGCTGATTGTTTCCTTCGCTGTGCAGAAGCTTTTTATTTTGATGAGGTCCCAGTAGTTCATTTTTGCTTTTGTTTCCCTTGACTCTGGAAATGTGTTGAGTAAGAAGTTGCTAAAGCCAAGGTCAAAGAGGTTTTTGCCTGTTTTCTCCTTGAGGATTTTGATGGCTTTCTGTCTTACATTTAGGTCTTTCATCCATTTTGAGTTTATTTTTGTGTATAGTGTAAGAAAGTGGTCCAGGTTCATTTTTCTGCATGTCGCTGTCCAGTTTTCCCAGCACCACTTGCTGAAGAGACTGTCTTTATTCCATTGGATATTCTTTCCTGCTTGGTCAAAGATTAGTTGGCCGTTTAAAAAAATGTTTTCTAAATGTGACTCATACTCAAGGGAAAAAGTAATCAACAGAAACTGGCCTTGATATGATCCAAGTGTTTAAAGTAGCAGAAAAGGGGGAGCCTGTGTGGCTCAGTCAGTCAAGCATCTGAGTCTTGGTTTCGGCTCAGGTCACGATCTCATAGTTTGTGAGTTCAAGTCCCACATCGGGCTCTGTGCTGACAGTGTAAAGCCTGCTTGGGATTCTCTCTCTCCCTTTCCCTCTTCCCCTTCCCTGCTCTCTTTCCCTCTCTCTCTCTTTCTCAAAAATAAATAAGTAAACATTTTTTTAAAAAATAAAATAAAATGAAGTGGCAGACAAGGATTTTATTTTATTTGACCATAAATACAAAAATTTTAATAATATTTAACAAATCAAACTCATCAATGTACAAAAAGAGCAATTCATCCAAATGACCAGATGGGGTTCATCTGAGGAATGCTTTAACACTGAAAAACAATGTAGCTTGCCATCTAAACAAATTTTGAAAGAAAAGCTATATAATCATCTTAATAGAAAAGGTATTTGATAAAATCCATTACCTATTCCAGATTTTTAAAAAACTTCTCAGCAAACTAGTAACACAAGTTTCTCAACATGAAATACTGTCATCATTTAATGTTTAACAGTTAATGTTACAGATTGAAATTTGCTAGTCAACATTGTAGTAGAAGATCTGGTCAGTGCAATCAGGCAAGACAAAGGAAAAAAAATACTCATATTGCAAAGAGAGAAGTAAACCCTCTTTATTTATTGACACAACATAATTGCATATATAGAAAATCCAGTGGAATCTATAGATAAGCTACTAAAGCTAATTAGCATGTTTACAAGGGGTGAAGTCATTCTCTACAAAAAAAATCCACTTTATTTCTATTTTCTATCACTACCAACAAGTAATTGGAAATTGAAATTTGAAAAGCATCATGTATAATAAATAACATGAAGAAATGTGAAATATTTTGGAATAGATCTGATACGATGTGTAATATATGCACACCAAAACCTACAAAACACTGTTAAAAAGAAATGTTAAAATACTTAAATGGAGAGGCATGCTATGTTCATGAATTAATATTGTGAAGATGCAGACAAGGATTTCAAAGCATCTATTATAACTATGTTCAATAAAATAAAATATATTCATAATATATGAGCAGGTAGGAAATCTCAGCAGAGATATGGAAACTACTAAAAAAAATAAAATGGAAATTCTGAAGCAGAATAGTATTATCTGAAATAAAATATTCACTAGGTAGACGAGTAAGAGTAGGGTAGAGAAAACAAAGGAAAACATCAGTAAGCAAGAAACTAGATCAGTAGAAATCATCCAATCTAAAGACCAGAAAAAGCGGTTAGAACTACAGAACCCTTCCCTTACTCAACTCAGCCAGATGACTTCTGCTCCCTTTCCTCAGCAGAAGATTAAGAGTTTATGGGGCGCCTGGGTGGCTCAGTCGGCTAAGCGTCTGACTTCGGCTCAGGTCATGATCTCGCGGTCTGTGAGTTCGAGCCCCGCGTCGGGCTCTGTGCTGACAGCTCAGAGCCTGGAGCCTGTTTCAGATTCTGTGTCTCCCTCTCTCTCTGACCCTCCCCCATTCATGCTCTGTCTCTCTCTGTCTCAAAAGTAAATAAACGTTAAAAAAATTGAAAAAAAAAAAAAACATTTAAGAGTTTATGCTCCAGAGAGGGCGAAACAAGAGGTCTCTGGGTTGAGAGACCAGGCATGGTTGAGGGGTGGTGGCACAAGATGGAAAACAGAAAGAGGATGAAGTAGAAATTTACATACTGAGGCAGCTCCCCTAACAGCCCCAGCCCCCAACACTCCATCCCACACCCACTCTCTTTTCGCAAAATGTTAGCAGCTGGGCTTCAGGCTTATACTCTGGAAACAGGACATTAGAATGTACTATGTTAGGGAATCTTACCAACCAGGGAGGAAAGATGCTGATAGCCAAGGCTCTATTCTCCAGCAAACCTCTTAGCCAGTTTCTATCCAGGAGAATATACGCCCTGATGGTTGCATTCTAGGAGCAGGGTGAAGAAAGAGAGCTGAGACTTCCGTTATTCAGTATGCAAACTTTTATAGAATGCTCCTGTTTTCCAGCCCCATCCTCTCCTATGCCAAATGTCCCTACCAACATGGTGAGCTGGGTGTTTGAAGAACGAGGTCCAGAGGAAGCTTACTCCTACATTCTCTTTTACAATTTTGAACATTTAGCATAAGCATATATTATTCACATTCATTTTTAAGTGCTTAGTAATGGGACTGATTGATAAATGTAAGGAAATCACTCCAAAGTGCAACAAAAGGAAAAGAGAAGAAAAACAGAACAGAGGTAAGAAATGCAGAGAATCAATTCAAGAAGTCTGACATCAACTAATGGCTGTTCTAAAAAAAGAATGAAGACAACGGAAGAGAGGAAATTGTCAAAGAAAGAATAGAAAACTTTCCAGAACTCAATAATCTGAGTCTCCAGATTGAAAGTAAACACAAAGTGCTCAACACAATGAATGAATAAATAATGAAAAAGGGATGCCAGGCATAAAAAGGAAGATACTAAAAGCCTTGAGAGAGAACAAAAACAGTCACATACAAAAGAAATGAAATCAGAAAGGCGTCCGAATGCTCTAGGGTAACACTGGAAGCTAGAACACATCAAGCCAACACCAGCTTCAAAATTCTGAGGGAAATTATTTTCAGCTGGAGTTCTATACCAGCCAAATGGACAATCAAGTGTAAAGGTAGAGGAAAGATATTTTCAAATATGCAGGGAGTCAAGAATTTTACCTCTGATGCACCCTTTCTTAAGAAGCTCCTGGGGAATGTGCTTCAGGGAAATAAGGGAGTGAAATGACATGCTGACTTCATGCACAGGAAAGGTGTGAGGAAAATCCTACACATAGCTGGGCAGCAGGCGTGGCTTAAAACCAACCCAGGCTGGAGGAGGAGAATAAAGGGCTCGTGGAGGGATGCCTCTGCAGCTGACTGAGTATCAGATATTTGACCATTTGAAAGTGAAACAGGAGGTGTTTGACAGACCTGAACGATCCTGTGTGTGGTGTCTGTGTGCGTGTGTGTGTGTCTATGTGTGTGTGTGGGGGGGGGGGGGTGAGGGTCAAAGAAGTTTAAGGAAATAAAAAAGACCAAGGCAATTAATTATCTCCAACACAGACAAAACTCTCTAAAGCAAACTGTAACTATGGCACATCCCTGGGTTCAGAGGTGAACAATATACATACAACAGTAACAGAGTAAACACCGAATATGATTTAACCCTTCAGTCTTTGGGAGAATTAGAGAAATAGAAGAGTATACCAAAGTAAACTTGACTGCTACAATAGAAATTAATAATGTCTAAATTGGTAAATCAAGAAATAGCAGTATATGTGTATTATTTAGCACCAAGGAGATAAATACCAAAATAACCAGCTAAAAGAATAGATTGGAAATGACCACTTCCAGACAGCAAGATCCCAGATTTGTTGTAGAGATGGGGAAAGCTGTTTTTCATTATTAACCTTTAGGGGCGCCTGGGTGGCTCAGTCAGTTAAGCGTCTAACTTCCGCTTGGGTCATGATCTCATGGTTTGTGGGTTTGAGTCCCGCATTGGGCTCTCTGCTAACAGCTCAGAGCCTGGAGTCTGTTGGGATTCTGTGTCTCCTTCTGTCTCTGCCCCTCCCCTGCTCGTACTCTGTCTCTGTCTCTCTCTCTGCTTTAAAAATAAACAAAAACATTTAAAAACTTCATTATTACCCTTTACATACAGCTTGATTTTTAACCAGGTTATGTACAATTTTGATAAATTTGAATAGTAGTTAAAACTAAAGACGTACAATAAAATAAAGACCGAATTGTCACCCATCAGAAATATTCTAGAGAATGACTCCGAGTGAGGTAATAAATATAGCTAAGAATTAAGTCATACTCCCTATCTGCCCATGCAATTTACTACTAATTGCCCCTGAGGGGAGATATTACAGCAGACTCCTGAGATTTCTTCTGTCATCCACCTTTCTTCTAGTCTATGCTCTATTTAGTTTCAATGATTAGAGTGCACATAGATGTATTAAAATAAATTTCGGGATATCTGGGTGGCTCAGTCAGTTAGCATCCAACTTTGGCTCAGGTCATGATCTCACGGTCCATGAGTTTGAGCCCCATGTCAGGCTCTGTGCTGACAGCTCGGAGCCTGGAGCCTGTTTCAGATTCTGTGTCTCCCTCTCTCTCAGCCCCTCCCCTACTCACACACTGTCTCTTTCCCTCCCTCTCTCTCTCTCAAAAATAAACATTAAACAAATTTTTTAAATAAAAAAATAAATTTCAACTTTTAAAAATATTCCAAAAACTTCATATTTATTGACAATAATTGTAAAAAGTAAGCATTTTGAAGACTACAAGTTGTATAAATCATAAACTGAGGATTACCCATCATGTATGATTTATAAAAATCTCTTCTTCATGGAAGAGGTTACTCTTTCCCCTGAAGTTTCAAGTTTGGCAGATCTCTAGACCAGGGCAGAGCGGTTTGAAGACTACTGATCTACAAAAACCCTAGGTTTGTAGAGCTTCTGACCTATTGGGGCTGTTTAAGTTTGAAGCTATTTTAATCTTGAAACATTACCATCAGAGCAAAGCCACAATTTCATATCAACATCCTCCCTAGGTCTAGAAGTATCATTTCCCACCCTGCGGGCAAAAGCCCAAATATATTAATCATTTGGCAGGAAGTGTAGGTATATCATCATTGTCCCAATTATCATGGTTCCTCAGCTACCTGGTTAGGAAACCCCAAGAAGAGCAAGTTGGTTGTGATACCCCAACAGATGAGCTTGAAATTAACAGCACGACACCTTTAAGCTGGCATATGGTTGATGGGTTTGTCAGAAACCATGGTATTTTTTTCATATTCCATGTATATGACCCTGTCCTTTCATCTCCTAGGTCCACTGCATTCTCAGTAAGAGCCCCAAGCTCTAAGAATTCTCATATTACGCAGTTGGCTTTTTCTCACTGTGCTCCATGTAACAAGTTCCCATAGGAAAAATGCCTTAATGCTCATGTATTGAACGCTGTGCTCTGTGCTCACACACAAATCCATTCACCATTTACAGTAAACGTGCAGGATAGTATTATCATCCTTATTTTAAAGATGAAAAGATAGATTCAGAGAGGGTAAGTAACTTGCCTAAAATTGCACAGAGGGATCCCAGTAAGTGCCATTCGAACTGTGATACTAACCTCTCCATTATCCAACTGTGGTTGGTTTCTCTTATATGCAAGAATGAAACTATAATATATTTAGATGATTCAGACTCGTGGAATATTTTTCAAAGGTCAGATGTCCCTTCTGCACAAATTGGTGTAAGGGCTTGTACAAGAAATCACTGCTTTAAAGGGAGGTTTGAGATATATTCAGCGCCTGAAAAATGTCTTGTCTTTCATTAAAATCACATATGCTAAAGGTCAGTCTAACATTATGAGCATTGTCTTGGGGGGGGGGTTTGAGGAGGGGGAAAAGTGTGGTGTTTAAATCATTTAAATTACCTCCTAAGTCTCTCTTAGTTTCAAAATAATTCTTTCGTTAGTTGATGTCATTTATTGCTTTGAAGGGTTTGGGCCTCTATTCGATGTTGTACAGCTTCCCCTTCCTTTCAAAGAAACATTTCATAGTTATCTTCTTCCAGAGTGCTCTGGGAATATTTTAGAGATCCATGAATCTTCGAAGGGAAATGGTTTTTTTACATAAAATATTGTTTTAAGCACTTAAAGCCAGCTTTGTTAATCTTCCATTTCTTAAAAATTGGGACATCACAGTGACATTACAAGAGAGCAGTTGTCTATAATTTACACAGCTAAATTTGGTTTCCGGATTGTCAAATATGCAAACGTATTGTTTGGAATAATAGTTAATAATAGTTTCCAAGCAAGTCGGGAATAGAGCCATTCTCATTGAAAAGCTGGAGCCCAAATGCAACTGCCTCTCCAGTAAGATAATGAGTTAATGAGGAGGACTTCTTTCGAACCAATAAACAACACTGTCATTCAGGGTTATCTGGGCACCCACCACCTTGAACATGAAGTCGCTAACCCATCACTATGTGATCACTAAGAATAGACCCATTACCGCCTCTTTAGCAAGGGCTTGAGCTAAACAGCTGGCACTTGTATCTGGGGCTGCAGGGAACAGATGACTACAATAAGAATAAGGTCCTGGTTTATAGAGCCTCTGCTGTGAACCAGGGCAAGCTACTGGATTATGAAAGGCAGTGAATGTAAAACTCTGAGATTCTAGGGCACCTGGAATAGCTCCTTTGATGCACTGCCCAGAAAAGCCTTCCCAGATCCCCCCGGCACAGGCTTTGCCCTGGATGTTCTCCATCTGTCCCTCCAAATGCCCCCTCTGTCCTTCTCCACTCTGCCCTGTACCCCCAGCACCCCATCTCTAAGCATACTCCCCACACAACTCCTGTGACCTCTGTTTTGGGCCAATAGGAGGAACCAGGAGCAGCAGAGGACGCAGGGTGAGTGAGGATGGGGTCTGTGTTCCCCGACCTTTGGCTACTGCTCTCACCGGTCCCCAGCACCCTCTCTGCACCCTTGCCCTCTGCACTTGGGGATGATAACGGCTTCCTGCCGTGGTGCTGAATCTGCTCCACCTCAGTGAAGGGACCCTCCACGGAACTCTTCCGTCCCCTACCTTGAGTGTCACAGCGTCCCTATGGGACTCCGATGGATGCCACAGTCTTTGTCCTCTCTGCTTGTAGTTAATTGAGGTTGGCTCTGCAATATGAAGACTTCATCTTTGGAGAACACAGACATGGATAGATGTAGATACCAGTCAGGATGCCCGGCACCTAGTCCTAGCTCAGTGCTAGCTCTTTATTAGCTCTCTGTGTAAACATGAGCAACTTGCCAAAACTACACTGTCTGGCTTTTAAAGCTCTTGGTCTTCAGATCCCCAACTACGCACCCAATGCTCTGATTCCCCGCCCTCCAGTCAGCCCTTTCCAGAACCCTGCTGCCCTACCGGTCTCCACACACAATCTCCCACAGAGCACCTCGCTTCTCCAAACACACGAAGCAGTCTTTGCCAATCGATGCTACTTTTCAACTGCCAAAGTGCAGAGCACGATTCTCAGGCCGTGGTAACTTCTCAGGTCTTATTAACTAAAAAACTTGGGAACGACTCCATGTATGTAAATTTATATCAATAACAAATTATAATTATCCATGTATTTTGACCCGTTTGCTTCCATGTCCTGTTTTAGACCGTTGTATTTTTTTTCCTAAGCCATTTGGAAGGGTTTTTTTTTTTTTTTTTAGTTTATTTATTTATTTATTTATAGGAATCTCTACACCCAACTGGGGCTCAAACTCACGACCCCAAGATCAAGAGTGACACAGTCTTCCAACTGAGTCAGCTGGGTGCCTCTGGAGGTTTTAAACATCCTCCTATGTATGCATATATGTGTGTGTGTAGCTATGTCTATCTAAGTCAATCTGTCCAGGGGTGGGGAGCAGAGGGTAAATTCATGATATGAAAAGGATGGTCTCGAATCGAATCGTAGAGCTCTGGGTTTTAATTCCAGCTCATGCCCCCTGCTATGTCACCTCAGGCAAGTCGCTTAGACTCTCAGATCCTATTTCCCCTTTTGTAAACGTGGTGGTAATCCCCTCTCTGCCTCTGGTTATTTGTGAGGATTAAATTATTTATTTTATGTAAAGTGCTTGACATATAGAAGGCACTTAATAAGTGTTCATTTCCTTCCTCCTGGAATTATGGCTCATAAACAAAGGAAATCCTAAAATTCCTTGGAAGTTCTGTTTGTTTTTTTCCAAGAGTCCTTGATTCTTTGAGTCAAATTCCCAGGACCAGATGTTGTGACACTAGAAGCTTTACAGTGTAGCAAAATAAATTTTCTACGGCAAATACCTTCCAATTAATCTTATCAAAAGCACCTTGAGGTCAAATATTTAATCATTGGAAACTTAGGTGATTAATAAGACTTCATAGTAGAAAAGCCTTAAATTTTGTCACTTTCCTCCTGGCTTTTTAGAAACTAGAGATGCCTCGAGAAGTAACCATGAAGGTATAAATCAGCTTGTTACACGTCTGCAGCCCAACTCATCAATCTGTTCTGTCTCAGTAGCTAATAAGAAAATATAGATGCAAGAGGAAATTTCCAAGTGTGATGTATATGCTCACTGTCTTGATGGGGTGACTGTTTCTGGGTATTTACTTACACGTGCAATTCATTACCATATGTCAATTGTAACTCAATAAAGCTGCTTTTACAAGTCACCCAAGAAAAATAAATTTTACAAAAGGAAAAATATTAGGGCGCCTGGGAGGCTCAGTCGGTTAAGCATCCAACTCTTGATTTCGGCTCAGGTCATAATCTTCCAGTTTGTGGGTTTGAGTCCCATGTTGGGCTCCATGCTTACAGCACAGACACTGCTTAGGATTCTCTCTCTCTCTCTCTCTCTCTCTCTCACTCTCACTCTAGCTCTCGCTTTCTACCCCTTCCCCCCAAATAAGTAAATAAACAATTTTTAAAAAGGAAAAATATTCATTGGCCTGTGCACTGGCCCACACAACTCCAGCACAACCTCATCTTAACTTACACCTTTTTTTTAAACAGACGTTAACACTTTTTAAAAAATTTTGTTTTAATGTTTATTTATTCTTGAGAGAGAGAGACAGAGCATGAGCATGAGCAGGAGAGGGGCAGAGAGGGAGACACAGAACCCGAAGCAGGCTTCAGGCTCCAAACTGTCAGGGCCCCAAGTGGGGCTTGAACCCACAAACCGTGAGATCATGACTTGAGCCAAATTCTGACACTTAACTGACTGAGCCACCCAGGTGCCCTAATTTTTTAAGTAAGTAGGCTCCACGCCCAAAGTGGGGCTTGAATTCATGACCCTCAGATCAAGAGTCCTATGCTTTACCGACTGAGCCAGCTGGGTGCCCCTTAACTTACATCTTCATTACGTTTGCCAAGACCCTATTTCCATTCACAAGTACCTGGAGTTAGGACTTCAATCTATCTTTTGGAGAGCACAACTGAACCCACAGCACCCAGGATCCCCACATTCTACAGAGGGATCTCCACTGTACCAAGTCTTATTTGTCATGCGGGTGATATCTCATAGCCAAACTTCGATGGGAACTTATGTTTACCCACCCCTCCCCGCACCCCCCCCCCCCCAAACACCGCTGCCTTGCAGGGGAGGATGGAGATAAACACAAGGATGAAGAGGGTAGAAAACCCACTTCCTTCCACCTTGGGGAGGGTGAACAGAGACAAAGCAGGGAGATGGCGGAGAACCCTGCTCTGCGACCATCAAAGTTCTCTCTGGCGGGAGGCAGTCGTGGACGGCATGGGCTGTGGTGGAAACCAGGGCGAGGAGATGTTACCTCCTGTCCTGCTCACCACCACCTCGAATAAGCTGCTTAGCATTTCAGATCCCTGGATTCCCCTGGCTATAAAAGAAAGGGGTTGAACTACACTGCCTGGGTCGTCCCTAGCTTGCAAATGTTCTGATTTCAGAGCGACATCTGGGGTTCCCCACCATCGGGGACTCTGGGTCACCAGAGGTGACTGGGCATGTGGCAGGCAGGCCACAGGATCAAGAGGCTGTCCTGTCCGCCCACACCCAGGGCTGCCTAGCTGGAGGGCCAGAGCCCTGACTGGCAAAAAGGAAGGGGCAGCCCTAGAAGGGTGTGGAATGCGGTTCTGCAGGATGGTGGCCCAGCCCCTTTCAGGCTCCAGTTAGGGAGTCATCTAGATTCTTTCAACTCCTCCTCTTCTGTGGGTCATTTTCCTGCTCATAGGCACCCCCCACCCCCACCCCAGAGGAGGGCGAGGGAAACTGAAAAAGACCGGTTAGACTTCCTGTCTTATCAGCACTTGACTTAGAAGGTCTTAAGCACGGCTTTGGACTTCCTGAAACTTGACCTCCTGGCATCCCCACCCCTGGTATCCCAGCTCAGCACACCCATTGCCCTCTCCTTCCGCAGGCGCTCCCCTCCACCAGTGGGTGCTGAGTTCCTTCCCATACGCTTGCACTCATCCCGGCAATCAACAAGCTGTTTCCCAGCATCCGCGGTGTGGAGGAGATACCTCCCTGCCTCCAGTGGGGCTCACGGCACAGTAAGAGTAACAGGTTCTGACCTTCAAAGAGGGACACCAGAAGGACAGGGGACCAGAGAACGAGGGGACACATCTGACGTCGTGTTTTACACATTAGAGTTTGAACTCAGGCTACTTAAAGCTTTAAGGCCGTTGGCTCAGGAGATGAAACGGTTTGTTCTGAGAGTTCCTACAGCTAATGGAAGGATGATGTCCCCCAGACCATGTCTTGTGTGAGATGTGTCTCCCACGTTCCTGAATGAATGTGTCTCCATCCGAGTCTCTGCCCTCCCTGCTCTAGGCAGTGTTTTTCTCTGGCAAATACTCTTGGTCTCCCCATCCTTCTGCCCTCCAGCAACCCCTTGCTTGGATCAGAATCATCCTAATTGTGTGCTTCCTCCACTGTCAAAGTTAACATCCAGTGCTTATGACCGCAATTGCTTCATTTAGATTCTAACATGTTTTTCACATTGCAATGCAAGCCTCTACCAAGATTGATCTCTTCTCTCCACGGTTACCATTTCTCAAGTCTTGTTTTTACATTGATTTCATCCCAGCAGCTTTATTTCAAGTGAATCCAAGTGGATTTCCTCTTTTTTATTATTATTATTATTTTTTTTTTTTTACTTAATTCTTTCCTAGGGAAAACTGGTCTTCAAGAACATTAAAAGACCTTTTGACCCTTTCAAGTGTAGAGAATACACTTTCTCCTTATTTTTGCCTCAGTGGCCTCCAACCCCAGTGCACTCCTCTTCTGTGCTCTGGTACATGCTTCGGTACTCCTCTATCCATAGTTCATAGGTAGAGGAGTGACAAGGTCACAGGCTGCCTGGGATCCTGCCTGGCTGGCCTGTAAATCACTACTCCCATGGCACTTCACCAAACTGCCAATCTATCGGCCTCTATCCATCTAGTTACTTATTTCTGCAAGCAAAGTGGATTCTCCAAAACCAAGTGGATTAAAACAACCATTTCTTTACCTCACACATGTATAACCTGGACAGGGCTTACAGGGGAACACTCATATCTACTTCACACAGTAGCAACTGGGGGGACTCGAGTAGGGACTGAAGAATCACTCCCCAGATGCCATATTCTCATGCCTGGAAAGTTAGTGCTGACAGTAGGATGGGAGGTCAGGGCTGAGAGCTGGGGGCCTCAGTTCCTCTCCACATGGACTTCTACCTCGGCTACTTGACTTACTGTCATCATGGTGGATGGGTTCCAAAGGTGAGCATCCCAAGCCAACATGGCACTCTTATGACCTAGCCTCGGGAGTCACACAGTGTCATTTCTACCATACTCTGTTAGTATAGTCATAAAGGCCCACTTAGGTCCATGGAGAAGAGACATAGACCCTACCACTAGATGGGAAGAGTATCGATGTCGCCTTGTAAGAGCAAAGGGGATGAAAGACTGCCTTTTATGCTGTAATATTTGCATGCTTATTCTAACATGAAAAATTCTGGTTTTCTCCAACATGTTTAAGTAGTATTCACACTCCCAGGAGAGGTACCGTGTCATCCTGTGATTCTCCAAACACCCTGGCACAATACTACATGCCCACAGATGTTTAACGAGAATGGCCCCACTGTAAATGGTGGGCACCTCATGTGACCCACAGTTGGCATGCAGTAAAGGGTAGTTACAACTTTCATCATTATTTAATAATAATAATAATGCTAACTGACTCGGAGATGCCAAATGAGGGGATGATAAAATAATGCTCCCTGATAGGTCCTTGTAACTTAGAATCCAACTAACTCAGACATTGTTTTTGTATATATAATTTTTTAATGTTTATTTTATTTTTGAGAGAGAGAGAGAGAGGGAGAGAGTGCAAGCAGGGGAGAGGCAGACAGAGGGAGACACAGAATCCAAAGCAGGTTCCAGGCTCTGAGCTGTCAGCACAGAGCCTGATGCGGGGCCCGAACTCACGAATGGCGAGAACCATAGTCAGATGCCTAACTGACTGAGCCACCCAGGTGCCCCAGACGTTTGTTTTTTTTTTTTTTAATTTTTTTAATGTTTTATTATTTATTTTTGAGACAGAGAGAGACAGAGCATGAACGGGGGAGGGTCAGAGAGAGAGGGAGACACAGAATCTGAAGCAGACTCCAGGCTCTGAGCTGTCAGCACAGAGGCCGACGTGGGGCTCGAACTCACAGACCATGAGATCATGACCTGAGCCGAAGTCGGCCGCTCAACCGACTGAGCCACCCAGGTGCCCCATAGACTTTTTTTTTTTTTTTTTTTTTTTTTTTAAGAGCGAGCTATTTAAAACCATCTGGCTTTTCTACCTTCTGAGAGGCGTTGCCCAACTGGCAAAACCCTGGGAAACCCTTATAAGCTTTCTACTCGCTAGGTGTGATTA
Organism: Panthera onca; assembly: GCF_046562875.1. Classification (NCBI taxonomy): domain Eukaryota; kingdom Metazoa; phylum Chordata; class Mammalia; order Carnivora; family Felidae; genus Panthera; species Panthera onca. The sequence continues at coordinate 177,520,167 of NC_138342.1, forward strand.
ACATTGGGCTCTCAGATGCCTGCCATTAGCAGCTGCACCGTGCTAACAGACACACAGCCTAACACTGCTTTCCCAAGCTCCTCTTTCTCTGAGGACTCGCTGTTTCCACAGAAAATTAACTCCAGTAGCGACTCCCAGCTTTGAGGTGTTTTCTAGCACTGTGCTACTCACAATGGGGTTCACAGACCAGCAGCATTTGCCTCACCTTGATAGAAATGCAGATATATGGGCCTCACTCCAGATGTACCGAATCAGAATCTGTGTTTTTAAAAAGCTCTCCCGGTGATTCTCTTGGGCACACTGGCATCTGAGAAGCACTGTCCTGAGAGATTTGCTCCAGGTCAGCTTAACCCTGCCTTTCCTCCCCGCTGCCCTACAGTGCTACCCTTCAGGCAAGCCTGCCTGCCATCTGGACCCTGGTCAACTAAATAACCTCCCCCACTTCTGGTCAGTTGCTACCTCAGCCATTCCCTTGAAAGAGCCCCACCAGTCATCTGGTCCTCATCTTCACACAACCACTGTTTATGCCAGTGTCTTCTGCCTTAGCTGAACAGGGTGCAGGTGTCTCTGTTTTATTGCCATGGAAGGTGCCAGATTCACTGCCTGTCATAAACGTTATACATCTGCACTGCATTTCCTCACTAGTTAATTCACTTAAAATTGAAAAAGAAAACCCCGCTGTCCTCTAGAATGAATCTGCTGAAATTTGATTTCATAACCTCAGAGATTTGAGACTTTGCCATGATCAGGATTCTTTTGACTGATGCATTGGGTTACTTCATTATACCAACAATCCTACCAATTTTCTTTAAAAATTATCTGTTTTCTTAGTAAGTTTGAATCTGAGACAAGATCTGAAACATTCTTGGTTTTAATCAACTCTTTTTGTCTGTGGTTGGGAGTTTTGTTTGCTTTACCAAGGGGACCAAACGCTCTTTGGAATACTTATTCCTCACACAGAACAAAAGCCCATATATTGGAAATCCAAAACAAGACAAATAACAGGCCTCACGCGGGACCACATGGCAAGTGTAATACTGGGTCGTTGGCCCGGGGAATACCCAGATGCCACAGCTGCCTTGTGCTCCTTATGATTGGTCGTTATCTTGGTAAATTAGCACAAAGTTTATTCCTCAGCCTCTAGAAGTTCAGAAATTTGGTTTTGTTGGCACAGAGATGGTAATTGCTCCTCTCTTTGCAGAGACAGATCATGAGATGAATCAAAGTGGAAAGCCGGTTTATTAGCTCACACTGAGACATTATTCTCTCTGGAAATGGAAAACCCCAGTCCACATATAGTCAGTCAGGGCCTTATTTTCCTACAGCCCAGCTACATGGAAAGCGAAACCATTCTCTAAGTCAAATGTAGAAATTTTACAATAAGAAATCATTGACACAGGAATTGGAATACTTAAAGGACGTATGACAAAGACATACTTTCCCAGAAGGGAGTCTCCATGGACACAACAGCATAAGCTAAGGGTTTAACTGAGTCCCCCCACCGCCCAAACACATGCGTTGAGGCCCAACCCCCATTCATTGTAAACATTACCTGATTGGGACTTAGGGTCTTTGCAGGTCTGATTAAGTTAATATTGAGGTCATAGGGTGACTGTCCGTTCTGACTAGTGTCCTTATAAGAAGAGACACAGAGACACACAGACATCACAGCCATGTGATGACAGGGGCAGAGATTGGAGAGATGCATCTAGAAGTGAGGAACACCAAGGATTGCCAGAAAACACCAGAAACTAGAAGAGCCAAGGAAGCCTTCTCTCCTACACATTTCGGTGGGAGTGTGGCCCTGCAGACATCTTGATTTCAGACTTCCGGCCACAAGAACTGTGAGAGAAATAAGTTTCTAGTGTTTGAAACCATCCAGTTTGTAGTACTTTGTTACAATAGCCCCAGGCAGCTAAAAAGAGTTGTTTTTCCGGCATGGAATCTGAATGAAGGGAAATCAGAACACTCCACGTTAAATGGTATCATGCTACGAGAGCCAGCTCACCTTTCTTGTTACAGAGAGGGCCTTTCAAATGGGACTGGGATATTTGAAGTCCATTAGCTGAGGCCCACTCCTACATGGACAATACTTGTGGGATTCAATAGTACTTGCGGGGTCAAATTTCATGTTTAATAGGAATCCCACACACTGAGGCACATGTCCCCATTTCCAAACAGCAAACAGACCAAGTAGGGTGTAGTACAATCCTCCAGAAGATGCAAAGACACTCGGGAATAACTAATTAATGGTATTCCCTGCCACCAGCTTTTTTTTTTTTTCCTGGAAATACAACCATATTCTGACAATGCTGTGTAGCTGGCAAATGTCCTAGAAAAATCTTTCCGGGCTTCACTTCCACAGCTCTTATTCACTGGCTTCTGAGGCTTCCTTGAGGGGTCAATAGACCATTGGCCAAATGAGTAGACTCCTCAAACTAACCATGTTGCACAATTTTGTTCCTAACGATTTAAGTATTGGTTTGAATTTTGAGTTTGAATGGAAGGTAAAACAACGAACGGGCCCCTTTGGGCACCCAGCTTCCCCCAGGCGTCCATAAACCCTGGCAGTGCCTTCCTCCCATCCCTTCCAGTCACGCATGCTCACTGCCACCACCTCTGGCCAGCTAGATCTCTTCTCCTGTCTGGGTGAGGGGACGATGGGGGCAACAACCAAGAGCCCTGCAGGCCTTCTTCTGAAAAGGGGTGGGTAGGAGTGATTGCTTGTGAGGCACAACCAAAAGTGAAAAAACCCCACACTGATCGGCCACCACGTCTATGACCCATCACCACCCGTGCAGTTAAATCCAGGTGACATCTTCAGAACAGAGAGCCTCTCCCCTCCCTGCTGTCCCTGGACTCCCATCCAGGGCCCCCACAAAAGCTGCCTTCAAAACCTCCCAGGGAGAAAACTGTAACTCAGAACACCTAACAGCCCTATCTATAATATTTATATTTGGTGCCTCACCTATACCCAGCACTACCACCTACCCCATAAACATACACTTTTCTCACATCGTATGACCGACAGAGAGCACAGCAGAACAGAGCTTGCCCTGAAAACCAAGTTTTACTTCTGACTTTAGAGCCACAGGGAGAGCATCTCCAGCGAGTTGGAATATCCATTCTGTGCCTCTCTCACCACGCAGGGATCAGAAACACTGAGCTCCCACTCACAGCCTCTTGACATTCATAGACATTTTCAGGTTTCCTTTGAAAAGCAGCATTTTGTTTTATCAGACAGAAAGCTGAAACAGCCAGATGTCTGGTTCAATCCAGGAGAGCAGGCAGTCTTAACGGCACGTGATGGCCACTGAAACGTTTGCTTCTGGATCTCGTCTCTGCTCCAGATCCTGGCCTTTTCTGACCAGAAAGGGTTTTTCTTTAGATATGTTAATACCTTTCATCTGGACACCCAGTCATATGTTGAAGATCTGGCAGCCCTTGCAGATGGGTAACTTTACCCATCTCTGCTCTGATCATAAGTTAATCCTACACCTAAGACCCTAGCAACTTTATTTCCCAATGTGGTTGGGGGAATTGGGCACTGGCCTTCCCAAGTACTGACACCTCTTGCTGTTTTGTGGCCTCAGGTGTCAGGACGGAATAGCAGAAACAATGAAAGGGCTATTTTAAAAGTTGTGTGTATTATGGAAATACTGTTGCTTTCCCTAGAGGCTAACGGTGTAGTGATTTGTAAAATGTCCTTATTCTTAGGGGGTGCAAGCTGTAATGTTTAGGGATAAAGTGTCACAATTTGTACAACTTACTTTAAAAAATATTTAATGTTTATTTTTGAGAAAGAGAGAGAGAGCTTGAGCGGGGAGGAGCAGAGAGAGGGAGACACAGAATCTGAAGCAGGTTCCAGGCTCTGAGCTGTCAGCACAGAGCCCAACACGGGGCTTGAACTCACAAACAGTGAGATCACGGCCTGAGCTGAAGTCGGCCGCCCAACCGACTGAGCCATCCAGGTGCTCCTGTAAAACTTACTTTTAAATGAACCAGCCAAACACATACACAGACACACACAGGCACACACACACACACACACACACACACACACACACACAGCTACATGTATGTAGATAAAGCAAACAAGGCCAATGCTGGCAATTGTTCAGGCTAGGTAAAGGGTATGTGAGCACTCCTTGTACTATTCTATCAATTTTGTAAATGTCTAAAATTTTTCTTATTATTAAAGGAAAAAGAAGCTGCATTGCCTTCTGCATTCGAGGGTAGAAGGCTGATAGAGAGATGCTCCCTTTTCCCCAACGAGGCTGGTTCTTGGAAAAGCCAGCGGTGTCATCCAGATGAAACTGCTTCAGACAGAGATGTTAAATAAAAACCCATCTTCATTTTGGACAGGGAGGTCTTTGTAGAGCTCGTTTATGGCATTATGGCATTTTCCTCTCTCTGCCTGGGGCCAAGAGACAGGGAGGAGCAAGAGACGGAGGGTCTCTGAGCCAGCACGTGAGCTGCTCTGGCCAGTCCAGGGCAGGCAAGAGTGACCATGCGATGGCCCGTAGGGAGTGTGGGATAGCCTGCAGGCGGGGACCCAGAGAGCTGGGGCCGCCATAACAAAATACCATAGACTGGGTGGCTTAAACAACAGAAGCTTATTTTTCACAGGCTGAAGTCCAAGATCAAGGTGCTGGCATGGTTGGTGTCTGGTTGAGAGCTTTCCCTTTGGGCTTTGGATGGCACGCCTTCTCACTGTGTACCCACATGGCCTTTCCCTGTCTGTGAGCACACTCGTGTGCAGAGACAGTGAGCTCTCTAGACCCTCTTCTTAAGATGACATTCATCCTATGGGATCAGAGTCCTGCCTTTATGACCTCATTTAGTCTTAATTATTTCCTGCAAAGCTCAAACTCCAAATTGGCCACCCTGGGGGTTAAGGCTTTACCATATGGATTTGAGGGGCACACAAACATTCAGTCCATAAATACCTCATATTGATTTTGCTTCTGTTTTCTGCATTGTAATTCCATTGGACTATCTTCAAGCTCTGGAAAGTTCGTTAAACGCAAGAGCCTTAGGTTAACCATTTCTTGGAGAATGGGAGGGAGGGCCCGGGATCCCTCCTTCCCTGAGAAGCGGACTTGGAGGGAGCCCCTGCAGCACAGACTGGCGGCTGCGAAATGGCCAGAGTTGAGCAGGGAGGAGCCCTGAGCAGTGGGCTCCTGGAGCGAGCCAGTGGGCTGGTAGCATCTCTCAGCTGTCCCAGAGGGAGCCCCAAAGATATGGGGGAGGGGGCCGGGTTTCCCACAATGTCACAGGAGTGAGGCTCAGACTGTCTCAGGGGGCAGAGAAAACCTGGGAATCCATGCATTCTATCACAGCAAGGACGCATTTTTGCCTTCCATCTCCCCCAACCACTCCAGCAAGGGGAGAAGATGTTACTGGGAAGGTCTTTTTTTGTGCCAAACGTGTGGGTTGGTTTGTGAAAGCAAGCTGAAGGCGGAGATGTCGGCCTCGGCACCAAGCCCTTTGGAAAGGGGCACGTAACGCGCACTGTTAGTGGAGAAAAATTTGGAGCCGTTAGGGGCCAACCGAGGCTGCAGTGAATGAGACCCAGAGTTTGCGGGAGGAGCCCCAGAGGAGAGGGGAGATGGCAGAGAGCTCAGCACTGCTTGGTGAGACAGCATGGCCACAAACGCCCCCAACTTTGAGGAAGCCCGACAAGACTCAGGATGTGCTTGGCACAAGAGAGTCCCTAATGGAAACCAGTGAAAGGTGGCTCTCAGCATCCCGTGGCTCTCAGCATCCCACGGCCCAGGCTGAACAGAGCCAGAACGTTTAGATAGAGCAGGGGGCCAGCAGAGCCCTCCTGACAGCCGCTGACACGCGCAGACTTACTTTCAGGCTTGATCAGAAATGGATGGTAGGTACTTGAGCTTCCTTTACACAGGTAACCGTAGCTTCCGAAGCCATTTCCTTCCACTTTTACTAGTGGTTTCTCCACGCGCCAGGGTCCTGTTGTTTCATGCCAATAATCGAACTGCTTTCTTTGCAGTGGCTCGGTTCTCAGACAGTGTAATTTGAGGTTTGGCGGACTCCTTAAATACGTATCACATCGCTGAATTTAGGACGGGAGGAAAAGAGTGCAGAACCAGTCAAGGCATCAAAGACAGGCTCATCCTCGTTCCCAAGGCGAAAGCGAAAGGGCCATCCAGACCTCCTCTCTCCTCTGGCCCTCCCTTCCAGTGCCCCGGCCATGACCTTCCCCCGACACCCTGTGCGCAGCTCTACATTCTCCGTGTTAAGAGCAGCTGTCCTGTGATTTGCTGGTGTCCCCCCAGGGAGCTGGAGCTGAATCACTGGACAACGGCAGCTGATTAGTTTAAAGCTCGTGTTTAAAGGGAGAGAAAGGGCTTTCTGAGATAATGAACTCCAAGTGGGTACACCACTGACCCGTGCCGTCGAGGGTTAACAGCGTAAAGGTAATTGGGGTTTCTAGCTAAAAGGGAAAGCTGCCAAGAAGAGCCCCTAACCTAAGCCTGCGCCCCATTCTTTTAATCCGTGACTTCCTCCAGCACTTCCTCTAGCTTGGGGGAGAAAGATGCAAATCTGGCTAACCTCTGAAAAAACTTGTGGTATGTGCAGAGCCGAGCGTTTCAAGCAGAAAGCAGAGACCAGGGGTCGTTTCCGCCCACGCGCCTCAGCTCGGCCTCCAGGGATCACCACGTGGTTCGTCGGGACCCTCCCCGAGTCTCTTCCAGATGCCCTTGGAAAAAAACCTGGGCAGCCTGTGTCGCGGCGGAAGCTCAGGCGCGTGGCGCTGACCCCAGGCAGGCAGGTGCCGGGCCCGGGGCGCGCGGACCGCTGCTCCTTGCCATGATCTCCACTCCCCCCTGCATCTCTGAGCCAGTCCACGCAGCGAGCGACCAGGGATACCTGCAGATCCGCGGCACCAAGGTGCGTGGGTGGGAAGCCGAGAAATGACTGGCCCGGTTACAGCCACAAACATACTGATGACTTTATTATGGGCAAAACCGCCGCCCTGCCCAAGGTCTCTGGTGAAAAAGGAAGTCAGTCGTTCACGGCAGCGTTTGCACACTGGGCTATTTATACAGATGGAACTAGAGGCCGGGAGATCAGAACACACCAAATTCTGATCTTGCCAATCATGGCTTATTTCAGGACAGAAAAACGGTCCTTTTTTTTTTTTTTTTTTTTTTTTCAACTTAAATGTATTAACAAAGAACTGGCTGGTTCCACTGGAAGGAATTTGACTTCAGCTCCTCTTCAGACAGACTCCCCCCCCCTCCCCCCCCCCCACCTACTGATGCCGGGGCATAGCCTGAGTGGCAGCTTGGCCAGGTGCAGCCACCCTGGGGGAAAGACCGTGGGTGGGGAGGCAGCTCGGAGGTCCTTCCAGGCAGGAATGTGCCTCAGTATATGGGCTGGAAGCCACTGGCATCAGTATCCGACAGCGGTAGGAATGCAGATTCTATTCAGTCTAAGTTCCCACTCTCTGGGAGTGGCATCTCAGAATCTATGTTACTATTTTTTTATGAAAGTTTTTTAAAATTCATATATTTTTGAGGGGGGGGGAAGGGCAGAGAGAGAGAGAAAAAGAGAATCCAAAGCAGGGCTCCATCCCACAACCTTGGGATCACGACCTAAGCCCTGAAATCCAGAGTCGGATGCCTAACTGACTGAGCCAACCAGCCGCCCCTCAGTACCTAGATCATCAACAACCTCCCCAGGTATTTCTTATGCAGATTTGAGTTTGAAAAATGACATCTCTTTCACCACATTGGGAATTCACTAAATGCAGGTTGAGTGAATAAACACCAACTAATTCCTGCTAAGGTATTAACCTATCCCTCTCATTATGGGGTGGCATAAACACACACACACACACACACATACACACATGCACACACACACAGACTCTTGAAGATTCCAAAACCGAAGTTAAGATGGCAGAACCTTGGAGACTTGTCAGGGTGGTGACCCTGCTCGTATGCCCTCAAATTGCCACGTGGGCCTTCTGCACGTAGGACCGTGATCCCATGGAGACAGATACCAGTGGTGTTGAGTGCTAGCCATTTGCTCATCAGCTACTATGTGCTCACCAGGCACAAACATTATCTCAATTTTCACATCCATGTGGGAGGTGCAATCTCCAATTTCCAGACAGGAAAACCGGGCTCAGAAAGGTTAAGGAATTTTTGCCTCTGCATATGGCTACTAAGCGTCAAGGTACAGATGATTCATGTCCAGTCATCCAAGCCCAAAGGCTGTACCCACCAAAATCTATTTCATAAATTCCAAATGGCGTCAGAGAATCCTGAACTATCAGGACAGGTAAGACCTCTGGCCTTATCTAGTCCAGCCTCCTCATATACTAGTGAGGGGCAAAACAGTGTGAACATGAAGTTCCCCCATTTGTTTTGTCTGGCCCGCTTAGTGTCTTTAAAGAAACTCGAATTCATCAGCATTTAAAACTCTGGAGATTTTACATTAAAACCCAGATTTTCCCTGTCTTGAAAAGCGAGCGATTTTGTAACCCTGGGCCTCATTCCTGGTTCTGGTAATGGTTAACTGTACTGGTTGTGGAATCCACAGACCTGGATTTGAGTCTTGGCTCTAGGTCTTATTGGCTGTGCAACCTTGGATAAGTCACTTTACCCCTCTGAGCCTCCTCCCTCAATTGGAATGTACGTACGGTAAGAGCAGCTACTTCCCAGGCTGTTGTGAACATGGGGTAAGAGAATATATGCTCAGTGCCAGGCGGTTGTGCTTAATAAATATTAAGTTAATATAAGCTTAGAGGGGCCAGGCTTTGGCAATACATTGAGAACATGACATAGCCAAGACTCACACCGGATTCCGGATTCCAGTCCCCAGGTTGCTTCCGCTGCATCCTCCTACTACCCACCCCCCCTCCCCTCCCCTCCCCCCCAGCTCCCACCACTCCCTGTGAACACCCAGGACATCATGCCGGCAACGAGAAAACCCAAGTTTTCCGAACGTCTAGCCGGATACATCATTTTGCCTCAAGAAACAAAGTGGTCACTGTGTAAAGAACACGAAATTGAGATTCAGACTATAGTCTCAGCTGGCTTATTGACCGCAAGCAAGTCCCTTATCCTCACTGGGCCTCAGTTTCTTCATCTGTAGGATGGGAAATACTTGTGTTGTGAGCTGAACTGTGTTCCCCTCCGATTCATACGTTGAAGGTCTGACCCCCAGTACTTCAGAATAGAAGTGAATTTGAAGATAAGGTCTTTAAAGAAGTGACTGGGTAAAAATGAAGGCTTTACCCTCATCCAGTATGACTGATGTCTTATTAGAGGAAAAAGAGGGGCGCCTAAGTGGCTCAGTCAGTTGAGCATATGACTTCGGCTCAGGTCATGATCTCGCAGTTTATGAATTTGTGCCCCGTGTCTGGCTCTGTGCTGACAGCTCAGAGCCTGGAGCCTGCTTCGGATTCTGTATCTCCTTCTCTCTGCCCCTCCCTCCTGCTCAAAAATAAGTAAACATTAAAAAAACGAAGAGGAAAAGAGATACCAGGGGCACATGTGCACAGGAGAGAGCCTTCTGCTAACTGAAGAGACAGGCCTCAAAGGAAAACAACCCTGTCGGCACCTTGATCTTGGACTTCCAGCCTCCAGAACCATGAGAAAATAAAGTTCTCTTGTTGAAGTCACCCAGTCTGTGGTATCTTGTTATGGAAGGCCTAGCAAACCAATACAGTCTGTTCTCCAGAAGAATCCTTGAAAAGCCTGGTACGTAGTAGGTATTTGAAAAGGGTTAGCTGTTGTGCTTCCACAGTCAGAACCAAGGACGTGGGATTGTTTTGTGTTTGGAGGCTGCCCTTTGAGCCAGCCTTCTCTGCTGGCATAGTGTGCCTGCCAGGTGGCCTGGAATGTGTGCACGGCGTGGCCAGAACACCCTCCGCCTTGGACAAGACTGGAAAGATAACGAAGGATTTGTCAATTCTTGTTCAAGCCACCACCTTCCTGTTTGCACTTGTTATGACAGCAACCCCTTTCTTCATCTCAACGTCTTTCTGAACAGGCCTCCATCTCTAAATACGAGCTCAATCTTCGTGACATCTTTCGAGATGAGTTAATGCCATCTAGGGGGCTATTGGACTCATTGGTAAACTACGGCTCAAAGTAGAATGGATTACTCCTAGCACATATTCATAGTTTTTCACAGCCCTAATATGCTGATTTTGCTAATTCTAGGGCATCTATCTTTCCACGTCTGACTGCCCTGACCTATTTTTGGCCACGCCTCAATGGTCTCTGTGATTCAACAAGCTCCCCTCCTGATCCTTTGAAGTTTATCTGAACTTCCAGCCCATGAAGGGAAAAAAGACGATATTTTATCTTGGCGTCACTGGATATCCTTACCTGCATCTGTCATAAAGCAGATATTCATTCAGTTCCAAAATCTATGTAATACTCTTCAAAAAGCAGTAGACATTAACTTCTTTTTTTTCTGGGAATGCTTCCCAATCATTTATTGGAGAGTAACCCCCATGACTGGAGATTACTATAGTATGATGTCGTTTTGTGCTATTTTGAACAGTTCCCTTATATAGAACTGTTCTGTCCACCAGCCACATGTGGCTGTGGAATACTCAAACACAACAGATTTCAAAGACTTAGTATAAATAATGAGAATGTAAGGTGTTTCATTAATTTTTATATTAATTATACCCTGGAATTATAATATTATAGAGGTATTGGGCTAAATAAAATTTACTCAATTAATGTCACTCATTTCTTTTTACTTTTTTTACATTTACTTACTTTAAGAGAGAGAGAGCACACAAGTGGGGGAAGAGCAGAGAGAGAGAGGGAGAGAGAGAATCCCAAGCAGGCTCCACGCTCAGCCCGGAGCCCGACATGAGGCTGAATCTCATGACCGTGAGATCATGACCTGAGATGATTGAGCCACCCAGGCGCCCCATTTCTTTTTACTCTTTAAATGTTAACTCCAGAACATTTTAAATTAGATATGCAACTCACACTCTATTTCTATCAGACAGTGCTGGCAAAGAAGAGAAATTGGACCAGAATATTTTTAAGTGGCTTGCTCTAAGTTCCATGGAGAGTCGGACAGCCCGGGCAGAGCTCTACCAGTAGATGCATATAATCATATGACATAGGAATGGCACCATTTGGCATGGCTCTTTGAAAATATCTCCCCAACACCAAAATCTTCATCCACCACTTGGTTTCTCCTGAGAAGAAAGCATGTGGAGATTAAGTCAGACCAGAGGATGAACAGAAACCCATAATCCTCTACGAGTCTTAAAGGGTAAACTAAATGACCTAAGACTTTTCCATCCCTGATGTCTAGAGCAGTCATAAGAGTGTTCTGTACTCCCACTACCACATCAGAACATGTCTGACTCAGAAAGATAGTGAAAGATTCACATGACAAATATTTTCATTCTGTTATCTCTTTTTTGCCAACCACAGTTGAGGTCACTCAACAAATCCCCAAATGATGTCACCTGAGGTACCGAAGGGATCATTATCTTGCATCGGGACTCACTCAGGTATGCGTTGCATCCAAGTAAAAACACGAGGCAATGATAGGTCACCTCAAGTGACTTTGTCTCCGCCTTGAGGAGGGGAAGGCTGCACAAAGACAACCAGCATCCAGTGGGGCAGACTTCGCTGTGTGGTGATCACCCTCTTACCAGAGAGGTCCTTCTCTGATCTTGCCTGTGCCCTTAAACCCTCAACCCCGTCAGAGCCATTCAGGAAAGACCCCTGACTCACCCACCCACAGAGTCTGAAATACCTTCCTTATCTTGGGGTCACTGCGAGACAGGCAGGAACCTTGATATAAGAATGAAATAAACGGGTCTGTCAACAGCTTGAAGGGCTGTTAGTTCATCGGAAACTCACTAGGTTCTTTCCAGAGCTTATTTATTCGGACTTGACATATGACTACAACAAAGCAATTTAATAGCTTCGCTAGAAATGAGGGCAAAGAAGAAAACAAAACAAGGAAGTACTTCCAAACAGACTCTGAAAAGATGTCAAAACTTGAGGAAGGGGAAGATGATGAAAAATATTTGCAAACCCAAAAGCCCAGCAGCTTATAGCTAGTTGGCATACCTCTGTGAGTCTCAATGTGGTATTCATCACACCAAAATAAAAGAACTGTGATAATCCAATTCATTGCGTTTAAAAATTATTATTCATATTAATGCCTCAAAGGGCATTCATGGATGTTTATAATTTGTTCCGTTTTCTGCTTTCAAAGGCTCAAAGATATGTGATATTTAAAAATATTTTGGTTCATTTTCCTTAAATGTTTTATCTTTTGCAAGGGGTGAGCTTCAGTTCTGGTTCATTCCCCCAACAGTACCCGACAAAGGAGGCTTTCTAGGAGGAAAAGTACTAATGATATTCATGGAACATATGTCCCTGTAATGCCCGAGGGGCAAAAGTCAGTTGACTCAGCCCCAGGCAGGAGCCCCTGACAGCCCTCCCTGCACCCAGGGCACGTCATTTGTTCAGTGGCCGCGTGGGCCAGCATCCTGGCAGAGGCGATGCTTGGGGCACTCAGCATGCTCAGGCAGATGGGCCAACCCTCAGGGAAAGGAAGCTCTTCTGAGATCCTCCTGTCTTCGTTCTTCCCAAATGGGCTTTGCTATAAAAAGCAAATTAAACAGCCATTGTTCCTTTCCTCCATGAAGCTGGCAGACGGACATCCTGCCTAATCCCAAAGCTCCCGGATGTTTGCTGCCGGCCTGCTGATGCCTGCTACTGCTTGACGCAGGAAAAAAGAACTTACCCTCCCCTGGGGAACGGAACGCGTCTTAAGTTCTGAGCTTTCCTTTTTCATTGGGGACTTTTAAATTTTTATTTTATTTTTAAATCTCTTATTGAAATATAGCTGACATATAATGTTATATTAGCTTCAGCGTATCGTTTGACCACTACATACATTATGCTGTGCTCACAAGTGTAGTTACCACCTGTCACCACACAAAGGTATTATAATATTTTGACTCTGTTCCCTATGCCGTACTTTGTATCTCTGTGACTTACTTAGTTTATAACTGGAAGTTTGTATCCCTTAATCTCCTTCACCGTCTCCCCATCCCCTCACCCATCTCCCTTCTGGCAACCAGTAGTTTGTTCTCTGTATTTATTTATGGGTCTGTTTCTTTTTTCTTTCTTTCTTTCTTTCTTTTTCTTTCTTTCTTTTTCTTTCTTTCTTTCTTTCTTTCTTTCTTTCTTTCTTTCTTTCTTGATAAAGAAAATGCGATGTATGTACGTAATGGAACCTTCCTCAGCCATAAAAAAGAGTGAAATTGTGTTGTCTGAGACAACATGGATGGTCCCAGAGGGTATTCTGTTAAGTGAAATAAGTCAGACAGAGAAAGACAAATAAATACAGTACAATGTCACTTATATGTGAAATCTAAACAACAAATACAAATAGCAACAACCAAAGAAAAAACAGACTTGGGTCCTTTATTTTCGGTGACATATAATACACAGCAGAAAAGGACTTTCTTTTTTCTTTTTTTTTTTTTTTAACGTTTATTTATTTTTGAGACAGAGAGAGACAGAGCATGAACAGGGGAGGGGCAGAGAGAGAGGGAGACACAGAATCTGAAACAGGCTCCAGGCTCTGAGCTGTCAGCACAGAGCCCGACGCGGGGCTCGAACTCACGGACCGCGAGATCGTGACCTGAGCCAAAGTCGGCCGCTTAACCGACTGAGCCCCCCAGGCGCCCCAAGGACTTTCTTTTTTAACCCTGGCCTGGAGAAATACTTCCACTGGATTGATAAATAGGCTTAGGGTCATAATCGGAGGAGATCCTAAAACACTGGCCCTTAAATCTTCCCCTACCTGTGAAAGTATGTGACATTTCTCAGTGAAAGACTTACTTCAGTGTTTTTGGGAGTCCCTCTAAAATGCCAAGTAGTCAAAAGGAGATTATGCGGAATGATTGATGTGTTATTTAACTTGATTGTGTTAGATATTTCACAATGTGTACCTATATTAAATCATCATGTTGTATACTTTAAATGTATACAATTTTATTTGTCAGACCTCAATAAAGCTGGAAAGAATAGAATAGAATAGAATGAAATGGAATAGGTAGTCACCCACCCTCATCTAAAGTAGAAAACATAAAACACTTTCTAAAAAGACAGACTATGGAGGGAAAGACAAATGATACTCTGAGCACTTACAAAGCAAGGCCTTAAAATATCATCTGTCCTCAAGTAGCTCTGGGTCTCTGCAAAGAAGAGAAAAGAGAAAAACTGGGGAGAGGAGAAAGAAAGAAGAGCAGGAAAGGAAATTGGAAGAGAGAGAGAGGGAAGGGAGGCGACCTGTGTTTCTCATATCATGGCATTTATCATACTGTAATATAATGGCTTGTGTAATACTCTCTCCCCTTTATAGACAGTCCAGGGTCTACCTTGCAGGCTTTTATTTCATATTATTTTTTAGTTTATTTGTGTTCTTTTTTAATTTCTATTTTTATTTCGATTTTCACTGAATTCTAACCTGTATCAATGGGTCACTGAAAGCCATAACATCCCAAAGTGACTCACAGGACTAATCCTTCTGGAAGAGTATCTCTGAGACTTCTCCGTGGACCGTCCACGGACAACTGGGCCCTGGCTGACGTTGTGTGACTGGGGGTTGCCATTTCTGTTGGAGAAGCCGAGATCTCTCCCTTCACACTTTTATGTGGCCCATAGGAGGCCACGAGCCACAGATCGCTCTGGCTGATGGAATTCCTAACTCACAGCAAATGGCTCAAGTATCCACTTCATGACGCTTCAGGAACCCTAAGGCAGAGATCCAGCATTTCCAACAAACCTCAGGGGAGCTCCAGATACAAGGCACTGATGAGGGGCAGTTCTGTAAAAGTAAGTCCCAGGAGGAAAAACAGGTCTGAAAAAAGTGGCTGGCCTCAGGCCGAAAGGCTAAAATTATTCAAAATGATTCACTCTTCCATCGTTTAGAGTGAAGGCTAGAATAGCCATTTTAATCACTAGTTTCTGAAAAGTCAAGTGTACCTACCTTTGGGTCATTTCACACTTACCAGTTCTCTAAACCATTACTAAACTTGGGGGTCTTTGAGGTTTCTAACGTCAGCTCTCACATTAAGATTTTCAAAGTGAAACTTCAGTACGTGTTTCCTGAACAGCTTCTCTCTACATGGTCAAGTGGACTTATTCTCAGAAAAGGAGAGCCACTTCTGGTAAATAAAGGACCGAAACAGGAAGTGAGCCCATGACAATCAAGCAGAGGGTGTGAATGGTGTGGAAAGATGAGGAAGGTTCCTTAGGGGTACGGCTCATGCTCTTCCAGCCACAGCTTCTCCACAACAGGGTCTTCTCCCCCTCAGCTCCTCAGCTATGAGAGTCCTGGATAAAGCCGCTCCTCGTACCCCTGTAACCACAGGAGCTCATTTTTAGACTCCTGCCCTTTCTCCGATGCTACAGCATTGACCAAGCTAACATTCTGGGAGACGCAAATGGTACTAGATTCCTAAGGCTGCTGTGACAAATTACCACAAACTTAGTGACTTGAACAATACAATTTATGATCTTACAGTTCTAGAAGTCAGAGGTCGGGCACAGCTTTTACCAGGGGCCCAAACCAAGGTGTCAGCCAGTCTGTGTTCCTTCTGGAGGCTCTACGGCAGAATCCGTTCCTTACCTTTTCCAGTTTCTAGAAGCCACCTACACTCCTAGGCTCATGGCCCCTTCTCTATCTTCCAAGCCATCAGACAGACGGAGTTCTTCTCGAATGGAGTCACTTCTGCTTTTCTCTTCCACTTGTAGGAAACTTGTGTTGACATGGGTTCCACCCAGATAATTCAGAATAATCTGTTTTAAGGTCAACTGATGAACAGCCTTAATTCCATCTGCAATTTTAATTCTCTTTTGCCATGTATCATAAGGGTCACAGATGTTAGGATATGGACCTCTTTTGGGGGGCCATTATTCCACCTGTCCCACAAGCAAACCAAAATAAAAAGGATATACAATGGGCAGAACATACCTTCTAGATTAACACACACGAAAATATCTTGAAAACGCCAGGAAATAAACGTGAAGTCAAAGGTCAAAAGTAAAGAAAGAAAGTAGAACATCAATTCACGTTGTATCAAAAGAGGTCATTAATTAAATCAGAGCGGAATAAAGCACCCTAAGATGATCTATGAGACCTGGGGGGAACCTTATGAAGCCATATGGCTACCATTACTTAGTGCTCAGACAGTAGTTCAGAGTCAAACGTTTTCACAGTCAAATGTTTTGATGCAGCAGTCAACGATACTCAAAGATGGAAACCAGCACGAAGCAAGCTGTCAATCATTGCAACATTGCAACCTTACCTTGGAAAGCATCTCTAGCTTTCACATTATTTGTCTGATTCCCACCCCCACCCTCTCCAACTCTGAGTCACTGTTGAAAAGAACTGTTTACAGCTCAGGAGGCAAAGTTCTTACACGTCCCTGTAAAAACATGATTTTTTTTTTTTTTTGGCAAGAGCTTGCGCGTAGCAAATTGAATCCCCATTACCCTGTGTGTTGAACTGGTTGTTGGAAATCTGACAAATATCCGGTGCCCTGTTGGACAACCAGTGCATCTTTCACTGATTGAGACCCAAGGACCAACCTCTCACTCTATCTCTCAGAACTTATTGAGATAGGGGGGAACTGCTGTCCCCATTTGGCAGACAAGGGAGATTGAAGTTCCAGGAGAGCTGAGCTGGAGTTTGGACCTTTCTAGCCCTGAGTCAACATTGTTCTACTGTACTGACGGCCACTCATCTAATCATCCCTGATGGCCCTGCTCTTCCTGTGACATTGCACAGCAGGTGAATTTCCTGGCTGTTGTATATATAAACAGTGTGTATATGTTACCCAGATATGCAAGTTAGTGTCAGTAAATACCTCTTTCTTTCTCTCCTCTAAGTTTTTCCAAATACTGAATCTCATTATTTCTTGTTTTTGTATGAAATACTGCATCTACAAAACTGTCAGGATGCCTGGGTGGCCCAGTTAAGTGTCCAAGTCTTTATTTTGGCTCAGGTCACGATCTCGCAGTTCGTGAGACTGAGCCCAGAGTCAGGCTCTTTGTGGACACTGCGGAGCCTGCTTGGGATTCTCTCTCTCCCTCTCTGGGATTCTCTCTCTCCCTCTCTCTGCCTCTCCCCTACTCGTGCTAACTCTCTCTCTCTCAAAATAAATAAACATTTAGAAAAAAATTTTAAAAACCCTCTCTTTCTCTGTCTTTATCTGTTTCTGTCTCTCTCGGTCTCTCTCTGACTCCCTTCCTGTCCTTTGGAAATTCACCCCAGTGTGTCACGTCCAGGGTCACGTCTAGGGTCACTGACGTCTGTATCTTGTAGTCAGCAAGAAGCAAGTTGTCTTCCATCGTAGATTTCTGGGTACTTCCTCAACTTAAGCCATTTCCATTCGTTTTGCTCTACCTCTCTCCAGCCAGACTGTCTTAGGTCTAATGCACTTGCCTTTCCTAGATGAGTTAGAGCTCTTTTCTTAGTCTCAGCCCAAACCACTGCTGGGCTACCCATGAATTCCAGCCCCCTACCCCCTTTGCGGCTGCCCTGCTGAGCTCTGCCTTTCCCTCCTTCTTCATCTGTTCATTTCAGCCACATTTGTAAGGTCCTATCCAAAGTGTTCTCATGGGAGATTTTTTACCCCAGACCCACCCGCTCCCCTCCTCCCCTTCCCCATCTGGTAAAATCTTGCAAAATTTCCATCTGCCCTGCAACATTGTCACCACTGCTCTGCTTTAACAAATACACCCTTTCCTCTAGGGTGGTGGAGTATGTGAATAACAGCAGGTAGCAGCTTTTAAAAATAAGATCCAGAGAAACAGTCTGACATTATAATTCATGAATGTAAATTCATGCAAGAA
Source organism: Panthera onca (assembly GCF_046562875.1). Lineage (NCBI taxonomy): Eukaryota > Metazoa > Chordata > Mammalia > Carnivora > Felidae > Panthera > Panthera onca. The sequence continues at coordinate 177,538,073 of NC_138342.1, forward strand.
TGGGAATGTGTTCTTCCCTTCCTCCTCAGAAGGGGCTTTACCCTGTCAAAGGAAAGAGAACAGGTCTTATCAAGATACCCAATCTGCTCCATTCACTCAACTGCTGAGGTTTGTAACACCTCTCCGGTGAGTTTTTGCAGAAAGAACTTTTGCTTTGTTCAAAAGGCTTCTGTGCTAGAAAAAAAGCTCCAAGTTTCAGAAGAGCAATTAAAAGAAGCCGTGGAGCTTAAGCAAGGCAAGAGGAGGATCATTTTCCCTGGTGAGGCAGACAGGTGAGGGAGGAAAGCCTTTGAAGATCAGAGGAGATGGGAGAGAGTCCTTGGCTAGCGGAGAAATCCCAGATACAGAAGTTGTCTTTCTGTATCGAGGGGAGGGACAGCAACACAAACAGCCTTGCCCCAAAGCTTGCTTTATTTTTATTTATTTTATTTTCTATTTTTTTAATATGAAATTTATTGTCAAATTGGTTTCCATACAACACCCAGTGCTCATCCCAACAGGTGCCCTCCTCAATGCCCATCACCCACCCCCACTCCCTCCCACCCCCATCAACCCTCCCTCCACTCCCTCCCACCCCCCATCAACCCTGTTTGTTCTCAGTTTTTAAGAGTCTCTTATGCCAAAGCTTGCTTTAAACTGACATGTTCCACCCCATTGGCCGGCTGTTAGCTTTAAATTTGAGAGAACACCAGAAAAGGTTACTGTCCAGAAGTACAACACTAGTTTCTTTCCATCTTTAAATGCTTGGGGAAAATACCAAATGGGAACACTGGACCTGAAAAAAGTTGAAACAGAATGCAGTAGAGGCAAGACCCTTATTCAGCACTTCAGCCACCAGCCCCCCCCCCCCCCCCAGGAAAGAATGGGTGGACTTAAGTGTTCACAGCTACCCATAAACTCTGGGATTTTCATTACACCCAAGGGGAGAATGACTATTATTTATTTAGCAACTAGTATAATGCCAGGTGTGTTTCATATCTCTAGAAATTACTGTAATCCTTCAAGAAAAATATTTTTAGACCCATTTTACAGTTGTGGAGACTACTATTTTACTGACAAGTTGGTATAGCCAAGACTCAACTCAATCTGATTCCACAACTGGTGTTCCTTTGCTCCGTGAAGGTGGGAGGAGGAGAGTGTCTACCCTTCGGTACACTGTCACTTACCAGTGTTTCCATAGGAAGCCCACTTGTTCCTACCTTTAGGAATTAATGTGAATGGCAGTCCCAATTCAAATGCTTTGCTCCATAGTCCCCTTGAAGACTCATATGATTGAGCCATTTTTCCTGATGTTTAGACAGTGAATTCAGATATTTCCACATTGTTAATACTCAGAATGAAAATGTCAACTGTCAACACAGAAGAAAGGATTCTTCAAGAGAGAGCTGTGAAACTGACAATTTCTGATAAGACTTGAAAATCACTAGTATTTACCGTTAGCATTCCTGGCTGCACGTCGGACTCACCTGGGGAGCTTTATAAACTAAATGTCCTGCTCTGTGCCTGGGGATTCTGTTCGGGATGTATGGGGCAGGGCTCAGCAATCTATACTTTAAAAAAAAAAAATCACTCTAATGGTTTTGATCTGCAGCCAGGGCTGGTACCCACAGACGCATGGTAAAAACAGCCTTCAGATTTCCTCTCTGTTCTGTCACTTGCAAATGCAATCACAATGCAATCAAAGAGAGTCACAAATCCCTAATCCAGAAACCCTCCCAAAGCAACACAAAGCAATCACAGAATAGTTTTTTTAAAAATGAAGGCCAAAACTAAGCATAACTGGAGCAGGAAACCACCAGATGTGAATATATTAAGCTTTATTTTAAGAGATTGCAATTGGAAATTGTTTAAATACTAGAGAGTGCTGTGAGCTGACAGATGGCGAGCGGCACCGAGGAGGAAGGCAGCCTGGACTAGCAAACACTACCTTAATCCCGGTCACCGTCGTGGGACATGCAGGATTGTGCCCTTGAGACTACTGCCCGCCCCCGAACTGTTTTCATTTTCATTCAAACTTGATCCTCTGAAAGGGTCTCAAGTGCTACCGTTTTTAGAACTACAGTTGCAACAGCAACACCCCAGATGTGTTATGCGTGTGTCCCATGTACGGAGGCTCCTTGTTATCTTGATCCTCCCCAATCACCACAAAAGTCATGAGTGTTAAACCCAAGTGCACAGACCGCTGGGAGAAGGATGGAAGCAGCTCCCATGGGCTAGAAACCGTCGGACAGCACGGTACACCATTCCGGCTGCCTTTGCTTAGCCTGAGGACCGTGTCGTAATGCCAGGGATCCCCCAAAACTAGAGCCACATCCACCTGCTACAAAGCGCTGGGCTCCGGGAGCCACTCGGTTAGTTCTAAAGGTGTTTTGATGTCTTACGGTGGTGCAGCTTTAAGAGTTTGGGGTCTCCCTCTCGGGTTCACAGAGAGCAAGCAAATAAACCGTGCAGTGAGCACGGCTAGGCTGGAAGCTCAGGGGGCACAGGCTCCGGGGGCAGCTATGTAGCAGGCCCCGGACACCTGCTGCCCGCTGGAGACAAAGCAGCCGGCCCTGCCACCTGAGCAGAAGGGTGAAGGACACTTCTCAAAGAAAGTCAGACTCAGTGAGCTAAAATGGGAAGGGTGTAAAGAATTCGCCTGATAAACTGGCGTGGGCAGAGAACAGCGTGTGAGCAGGAACGTGGTCCATTCCAATGACAGAAGTTCAGCGGGACCAAAACAGAGAAAGACAGTGAGAACCCCAGGAGTTAGAGACGGGGCTGGGTCAGCAGCCTCGCTGACTCAAATGGACTTGTAAAGCATGATCAGGAGTTTCGACTTGATTCTAGAAGCAGCATAATTGAAAGGTTTAAAGCCAGAAAGGGCACACTGACATTCTAGAATTATTCTGGGCAGGAGAATGGGCCAGCAGGGGGTATAACCGGTGAGAGGAGACCAGCTAACAGGTCAGGCAGGGCGGGAATGAGGGTACCATGCAGAAGAAGCGTTGTCGGCAGGACGTGAGGGTTCATTTGACTGGCGGGCAGGAGTTAGAAAGATATGGAGAGGGAGAGAGAGGATCCAGGTAGCTGCGGTGCCATTTATTGAGGGTGAGGAAGCTCTGAGACCCTTTTGGACTGGTTGACTTTGAGGCACTGTGGCACACGCAAGGGACCGTGTCAAGTAGGCAAATGACTAACAGGCCCTGAGCTCCTTCAGGTCATCTGGCTTCTCCCCACAAGGTTAAACCAGCAGCCCTGTTCGTTCAGCCCTCCTGTCAGCTCTCCGTGTTTCCCCCCGAGTGACAGGCTAACCATCGCTGAAAAACGCTCCAGGAGAAATGAATGAAAAGCAAATGGCCAGTGGTGGACTGGTAAATAGTTATAAGTGCTTCTTCTTCCCGCTCCCAAGGAAGCCCCGACCGGGACCATTCGGTGAGTTCCGTGGTATAGCTCTTCGTGCTGTGGCCCAGGTCGGGATACTGAGGTGCCACCTCCGGATGTGGACTTGGGAAGTATGTGCAGATTCAGCTTCGGCAAGCCAGCGTGAGCCGATGGCAGCCCAGCGTTGCAGACACGCCAGCAAAACTGAAACCAATCAGTGAAGCCTTCAGGCAAGAGTCCAAACCACACTGGCCCATCAGGCCAACCCCAGGTGACTTCTCCTCTCCAAGACCTGGGTCTCACAAAAGTCCTAGAAAAACATAATTCTGTTTGGTGCCTGGGAAGATCCGAGACCTTCTAGGGAGGTTGAGTGGAACCTTTAGACATCTGTTCTCTAAAACAGGGATCAGCACATCATAGCCCTTCGGCCAAACTGGGCCTACTTTTTAAGGTCTGCCAGCCACCGATGATTTTTACACTCTTAAATGATGGCATTTTAAATAGTTACATAAGTACCTGCATCATAGCCTTCATTTTATCTGTTGACACATAATCCCTGCAGCCTAAAATATTTACCATTTGACCTTTTAAGAAAAAGTTCACTGACTCTTGCTGTCCTGAAGGTCCTGAAGACACAGCCAATTCTGACCCCTAACATTTTTTAAGCAGCACGGTAGCCAGTGTTTTTCCCTCCCCACCCGGGCCATCTCCCACCTCCTGATTGGGCTACACCACCATGGAATTAGGAGACCCCCTTTAATCAGCCTCCCCTCTCTAGGGCACCCCCACTACTTGCTCCATCTGAGGCTAGCCCTGGAGTCTTCCAGAGCTGCTCCCACCATGCCTGCATTTGCCTGAAGTTCAAACCCAGGACAGGAGCTTTGGATTCCCCTGGAGCTGGGCTGTGCAACCTGCAAATGCAGGGCTTAACTTCCCACGAGAAAAACCTTGATCTATGAGAGACAAAAGATAGAAGGGAGCCAACAAATAAACTTCTTCTTCCTTCCTCCTCCAGGGGACTATTCCGAACACGGTATTTCTGTGTCACCTGCCTTGATTCATCCCATGTGGCTGAGCAGCTAGCTGTATCCCTTATGAGCAGCTTCTCTACCTCACTTCTCTTTTCCCCAATTCTGGTTACCCTGGATTTGCACCTCTTAATAAAGTATTAGCACTGTAGCTGTGCATTAGGCTCTTTTTTTTTTTTTTTTTTTTTTTTTTTTTTTTAGGAAACTGGCTAAACAAAACAAAACAAAACAAAAACAAACAAACAAAAAAAACCAGCCGATAAGGTATTATCTTTGACAATTCAACTCTGTCCCTAAACAACAGCAAAAACTAGGTCACCGTGCCATACCTCCTAAATAAGTTCAAATGGTTATACAATTTTTTTAAAAATAGGCATGAAAGGAACTTTTCAGAAAACTACAGAAGACCAAAGTATGATGTGATGGCATTTTTACAGTCATAAGATATATTCATTATAAAATAAAGACCTAAAATGTCAGGTATTAAAAAAAAAAAAAAAGTAACAACCAGAAGAGAAAGAGCAGAGGCAGTGAGCAAAGCAAAGAAAAGACTAATCCCGGAAAATGCCTCAGGGGAAAACAAGAAACTATTAAGACTCAGGTACTTAGGCTGTAATCTGACCTCAAAGGTGAGGCCCAAGCACACAGCCAGAATGGATCTTACTTCTTTATTGGCCAGGGAAAAGGAAGAAGAGGCTTTATCTGGGAAAGAAAGGAAAGGAAAATGGAAACCCAGAGCGAGAAAGAGAAACTAACTACAGAGATGCGGTGAATGCGTTAAGGGATATCAATCAGGTGGGTTGCAGCTGATGTGACTGAACTTATGTCTCTGTAACTTCCAACACTGTTTTGTCTTAATGGTCCCTCCTGTCAGGACAGCTTTGCCTTCTACATAGATCTGTGCTGTGCTAAGAGACATTACCTAAGAACATCACACTTTGTGGGTGAAAGGAGTGGATCTCCAGCAACAGATTCTTGAGGGTGGGAGGGGCCTCTGAGCCCATTTGATTTATCCTTTTCCATATTCTTTAGCCTTTTTCATGAAACCCTATCAAGCATTTATTGTTTTCCATGGCCCTAGATAAAGGTCTTAGAACTCAATTCGTGCTCCACATCCAAGAGCATCTCTAAACTAGGTGTATGGACAACAATGGATCAGTATCCAACGTCATGCCTGGCACCATGGACACCTAATAAATATTGTTCAGGAAATGACTGAGCACATGGCCAGTCCTTGAATGCCCATTTGTCCTTTTCCAGAGCGGGAAGCCCAGAATGCACTGTTTTTGTATACCCAAGCCAAACGGATTTCACTGCCCTTTCCAGAGAATCAAATGATTTCTTCCTTTGAGAAAAGAGTGAGGAGCAGGCTCACTTATTCACCTCACTCTACCACATGACTTAAAACTCTGCCATTTGGGCTAAGAAGTTGGAAAATATCTAAGAGACAAGATTCCTTGGCTGCCTCTTTGCCAAGATAACCACTTGATGGGTCTCAAGAATTAAGTGAAATAAGGGTTGCAGAGCATTTAGCACAATGTCTGGCACACAGCAAAGGCTAAATAAATGTTAACTGCAGAGGTAGGTTTGACTTACTGTTGTTGCTGTGGTTGTGACTTACTTGTTAACTATTCCAGCGCAATAGTGAAAGCAGCCTTCGCACGCCTGACTTTTAATGAGTTCCATCTAAATGAAAAGTCTTATACTAATCCTCTATCCAGACCTGGAGAGGCTTTCCTGAGATGATTTCCAAACACAACCACACAACTTAAGCTTTTTAAAATGTGGAGGATTTAGGAGAGCTTTCTATGCAACAGAAGGAATTTACAATTTTACAAGAAGAAACAAACACGCAAACAGACAGACACCTTCCCTGAGCTCAGTACAGGGTTGAATTTTCCTAGAGAACAGTAAACATTTGGCCATGAATGATCTGCACACCTAGAATTCAGGAAAGAAGTACACCGCACTGAGCCCAAAGCCCCCTCCTCCTGCAGCGTGCGTGGCCCTCTCAAAGAGGGTCGAAACTTAACCACTGTTCTCACGGACACTCATGACCCCCACGTGCCCAAACTCCCTTCATCCAGATTGCTCCTGGCTTCAAAGAATATTCTAAAACCCCGCAGGGAGAGACCAGGTAAGGCCCTGACCCATTGGTCATATTTAAACAGTGTAGCCATGTACTGGCTAAGTTTATGGCATTTGAAAATCAGAATAGGGGCGCCTGGGTGGCGCAGTCGGTTAAGCGTCCGACTTCAGCCAGGTCACGATCTCGCGGTCCGTGAGTTCGAGCCCCGCGTCAGGCTCTGGGCTGATGGCTCAGAGCCTGGAGCCTGATTCCAATTCTGTGTCTCCCTCTCTCTCTGCCCCTCCCCCGTTCATGCTCTGTCTCTCTCTGTCCCAAAAAAAAAAAAAAAAACAAAAAACAAAAAACCATTGAAAGCCTCTAAAAAAAAAAAAAAAAAAAAAAAAAGAAAATCAGAATAAAGTATTGAATTTCCTGGGTACCTGGGTGGCTCAGTCAGTTAAGCATCCAGCTTCGGCTCAGGTCATGATCTCACCGCTTGTGGGTTCAAGCCCCACGTCGGGCTCTGTGCTGACAGCTTGGAGCCTAGAGCCTGCTTCGGATTCTGTGTCTGGTTCTCTGCCCCTCCCCCACTCACACTCTGTCTCTGTCTCTCTCTCTTTTTCTCTCTCTCAAAAATAAATAAACATTTAAGACTTTTTAAAAATTAATTAATTAAGGAAACAGGTTGGATCTTGGGGTGCCTGGATGGCTCAGTCGTTTAAGCGTCCAACTTCGGCTCAGGTCATGATCTTACGGTTCGTGGGTTCGAGCCCCACGTCGGGCTCTGCGCCGACAGCCTGGAGCATACTTGGGATTCTCTTCCTCTCTCTCTCCGTCCCTCCCCTGCTCATGCCCTCTCTCCCTCCCTCTCAAATAAATAAACATTTTTTTTTTTTTTTAAAGGAAACAGACTGGATGTCTCTAAGGACCTTTCCAGACCAGCGACATTCCAACACTGAATGAAGAGTGCCTCAGGCTCTGGTGAAGACCCAGAATGAGAGAAGGTACTTGCCTCTGGTGCCTGATCTAGGCTAAGACAGCAGCACCTGGAAGAGACCAATATAAGGGGAGACAATGAAATATGCAGGAGTGGTGACACCATGACAGTTTCTGTGATATTCATGGATTTTAAGTCAATACTAAGAGAGCTTCTGGAAGAGTGAGTGCATCCATTTAGTCACCCTCAACTCATTTCACTAGAGATAAAAGAAAGGGGAGAGGAGATACTAAAATTTTACTCCATCCTTTTCTAGAAATGTCCTAACTGTCCAGATGAGATCTGGGAGAGAAAGTTAATCTGGAGCCATGTTTGACTAGTCAGATAGGCTCACAGGCTTGGGATCTTCTGAGCAGGGGAGACTGTCTTTCTGGTGCTGCCCCTGACCACTGCCCAGCTGAGTCCCCAGAAGTGTAACAGCTGTCCATCCTCCTTTCAGCCAAGTTCAGATACAGCTTCCGCCCCTTTTCATGAGCCATACCATGCACTTAGTCAGCAGGGGAGGGACAACAGCAGTCATATTTGAACCAGAAAGGAGGTGTTATGGACTGAATGTTCATGCCCTCCAAAAATTCCTGTGTTGAAACTTAATCTCCAACACGGTGGAACTTTGAGAGGTGATTAGGTTTAGATGAAGTCATGAGAGTGGGGTCTCCATGTTGGGATTAGTGCCCTTATAAGAAGAGATACCAGAGAAACCTCTGTCTCTGTCTCTGTCTCTCTCTCTCTCTTTCTCCATCATGTGTGGGCACAGCAAGGAGGCAGTCAACAGCAAGTTAGGAAGAGAGCGCTCACCAAGAACCTAGCCACACTGGTACCCTCATCTTGGACTTCCCAGCCTCCAGAACTCGGAGAAGTGTCTGTTTATGGTATTTCATACGCCCCATCTATAGTATTGTGTTTTAGCAGCCAGAGCTGACTAAGACGGGGGAAACTGCTAAATAGAACAGGAGTGGGTCCAACAAACTTTGCAGTACCCTTCAGGCCCTGGCAAAACAACAGCTGCCTTGTTCTTATCCAATCTAATCTTTCCGAATTTATGTTCCTTAATTCTCCTATGTGGCCTCAATACAGACAAAAGAAGTACGTGGCCTTTGCCAGATCAGGTGCCATCACCCTGCCAAGTCACAGGCCTCTCTCAAAAGCCAGTAGGCCCACGCTCCTCCAGGCAGCTACCCTATCACATACCTGGACGCGTGGGCCGCGGGCATTGGGTAGGTGAAAAGTAAGTCTGTCTGGGAAAGTGGAGCTTTCCTAATGGTCTAAAGAGGAGGCAATCTCTTTTCTGAGCAAGGAGTCACGTGGATTAGATGGACTCTGAGGTCCTTCCCCAGAATCTACACACAAGCTCTTGGACGCCCAGTGACGTCTGCTGTTCGGTGGCTTCAGGAGGCCGCTTTTCCTACCGGATGCAAGCCCGGGTCAGAGCAAAGTGGGCAAAATATACTCACTGCTGGGGGTTCAACTGAGCTCCAGCTGAACTCTAAAGCACCTCCAACGGTGGGTGTAGAATTCAGCCACTTAGAACCTCATGAGCCCTCTTTAAAGAGCTTGTCATCCAAAATGCACAATAGGATGGGGTCATCTGGATCTACTGTAAAGTAATCCTGACCCGGAAGCAGGTAATATGCAAATGACTTGCCTGTTTCCAGAGCCAACTTTGAACAAATCCCATCAAAGTCGTGTTTCTGCCTGGCACAGAGCCTGTGCTTTGGCCGCTTCGGAGGCTTTGGTGGTCCTGCCAGGCCGTTGGGTCACCAAGGCCAAGAGTGCTGGGGAGAGCTCGAGAGTTGTAAGTGGGCGAGCAGCTTCATGGAAGCAAATGACCTCTTCTGGAGGCCCAGTTTTCTTGAACAAAGAGAATTCGCCTCATGTAAATGAGCACTTAACTGAGAAGAGGGAACACGTTTCAAAATCTGTTGTTGTTACTGTGGAAAAACAGTCCTTTGCCAACACCACACAGGTGCTGCAGAGAACAGGGACAGGGCGTGGCCTTTCCTGCAGTTTTCTGGCGGAAGGAAAAACGATGCTCACGTCTGGAAAATGGGTGACTTCCACAAGTGAAAATCTGGCTGATTCCATCCTGTCGAGAAGGAGCAGATGATTATCTGCCCCTGCTGCCTTCCCTTGTGCTGACTTTTATGGTGGTGGCAATTTTTTTCTTTTTTTTTTTTTGAGGGACAGAGAAGACAGAACTGGGATCTTAATATTTTCTGTTCCTCTCCAGCAGGCATTCAAGAGAGGTCACAGGGGCCATTGCATTTGGGGAGGAATTTGAGAAGGGCGGGACAACAATGTGAAGAAAAGGCAGTCACATCACACATAGAAGATGCAGACAGTTCTGAGAACGCAAGTGAATTGAGTGACTCCAGCTGTGCCCAGACAAAGGGACAGGAGACAAAGTGTTAGCATGGATCAGTGAATGCCACAGGCTAGAAATGAAAGAGAGGGGCATCAGCTTTTCCTATCTGGGCAATGACAGGCATGATCTGGTTCCCTTATCTAATATCAAAATGTTCATGCTGATACCCTGCCCGGAACACGCAGACATCTGTACAACACGCTTCATTTTGTAAATGGTGCAACAAGGAATGGAGTCCACGAATTACTCACTCGAGAGAACCCAGTAGACACTCAGTGGCAGAGCCAGTACAGGTCCCTAAATGTCCAAGATGGTGGGATAGGAATTTGAATCATCTTCTTGGAACAGGTGAGGTTTCCTTAGATGTTAATGCATACTCACATGAACAAACGCCAATTAGAGTTGCCAGATAGTATACAGGAAACCTGGTATATTAGGATTTCAGATAAACAACAAATAATTTTTAGCGTAAGTATGTGCTAAGTACGGGACATACTAGAAAATCATTCATTGTTTATTTGAAATTCAAAGTTACTTGGGCATCCTATAATTTTATTTGCCCAGTCTCACAACCCTAGTGTCAATGGCTTTTCCTCCCTGGTCACTGTGGTTATGCTGCTAGAAATGATCTCCTCTCCTTGCATCTATTTAAATCATGCCCATCCTGTAAGGCTTAGATCACACTTTGCCTGCTGCAGAAATCTTCTCCTGACTAGTCTCACTCATGCCATTGTCTCCTTTTTGTCAATACCTGTGCTATATTGTGATGGAACACGGGCCAGCCTGGCATGCACTGCTATGCCCTTCTCACCTTGCTTCGTAAGCCCTCACCACGTCTCTCCATGGATGTTTCAACCTCCGAGGGTCAAAATCATGTCTGATTCTCACTTTGTATCGTCTCTTGCATCTATGAGGGGACCAGGAAGGATAGTCAGTAATGGATGAAAAATTATTTGCTTTAGAGCACACGGAGAATTAGACAAAGAGAAGATTAGGATTATCATTATCATTTTCCCCCTAGTTTCTCCCGGGTATGAAAAAGGCAAAGGATAGAGGCGGAAGAGACTAGAATGCATGAAAAAATGATTTGCACATAAATTAAAGATAACATTTGCGTGTGGGATAAGAAGCCACAACAAAATTGTGCTGGTATGGTAAGAGCAGGTGCTATACTGACCTGTAGATTTGCTTCTATGGAAATTCTCCTCCCATCTAAAGTCTCTGCAAGTATTGTTTCATGCATTGAACATTAAAGCTGGAAAGACCTTAAAAATCATCTGGGTCAGACTATCATCATACGGGAAGAGAAACTGAGACCCAGAGAGGAAAGTCGCTTGTCCACAGTCATGTAGTGGGTTAATGACAGTCTCCTGGTCCCCAGACAAAGCTCTTTCAATTTGTCGAGCTGACCTTTCAGTCTCAGGGACAGCGTCTCATGCCAGGAGGCAGGTTTTCAGCTCTGCTTACATATGTATGTATGTATGTATGTATGTATTTAGAGTGCCAGCAGGGGAGAGGGGCAGAGGGAGAGGGAGAGAGAGAGAATCTTAAGCAGACTCCACATTCAGTGCAGAGCCCGACACAGGGCTTGATTCCACAACCCTGGGTCATGACCTGAGCCAATATCACGGGTTGGATGCTCAACCAACCCAGGTGCCCCTCAGTTCTGTTCATTTGAATAAAAAGACATCTGTTGTCTTTTTTTAATCTATAAAAGGTATTTAATTTTATCAGGAAATCTAGAAGATATAGAAATACATAAAGAAAAAAGTTTAAGTCACCCAGTAACCAGAAAAACTACCGTGAACATATGCTGTATTTGCTGCCATGGAGTTTCCTATGCATAACAGACTATAAACTCCATGAAGGCAGGGATTTAATTACCCTTGTTTGGCTCATATCCTCAGCATCCAGCACAGTATCTGGCAGATAAAAGTCACTCCATCCATTCTTGTTGAATAAATGACTACATAAATATGTATATGTGCATATAATTATGTTTATGTGATTTCAAAAATTGAAGTCATGCCATTATAGTTCACTTAATGTTTTCTTCAGTTAAGATTATAGCATAAGATTGTCCCCTGGGTGCTTTAGTCGGTTAAGTGTCCAACTTCGGCTCAGGTCAGGTCAGGTTGGGTCACCTGGGTGGTTTAGTCAGTTAAGTGTCCAACTTCGGCTCAGGTCATGATCTCGTGGCTCATGAGTTCGAGCCCCACATCGGTCTTTGTGCTGACAGCTCAAAGCCTGGAGCCTGCTTTGGATTCTGTGTCTCCCTCTCTCTCTGCCTCTTCCCCTCTAGTGCTCTTTCTCTCTCTCTAAAAAATAAATAAACATTATAAATAAATTTTAAAAAAAGATTGTTCCCTGTCAATAAATATCCTCCTATAACAATATTTCTTTTATTTATTTATTTATTTATTTATTTATTTATTTATTTATGTTTTTATTTATTTTTGAGAGAGAGAGAGACAGAGTATGAGCAAGGGAGGGGCAGAGAGAGGGAGACACAGAATCCAAAGCAGGCTCCAGGCTCCGAGATGTCAACACAGAGCCCGATGTGGGGCTTGAACTCACGAACTGTGAGATCATGTCCCGAGCCGAAGTTGGACACTTAACCAACTGAGCCACCCAGGCGCCCCTAATAATATTTCTAATAGCTGTAAAATTCTTCTATCGTATGGCAGAACCATAATTTATTGACCATTCTCCAATCAGTGCATGTTATGGCCCTTTATAAATTATTTTGAATTACAAATAGTACGATGATAAATATTTCTAGACATGAATCTCAATAAGAATTGGTGCATGGGGAAATAGACGTTGTCTTCACCATTAGGTGAAGTTTGGGCAAAAAAGTATAGCGAGTGGCATGCCTGGGATCATCTTCTCGGCCGTGTGTGCCATTTTCACTCAGGTTCCCTCACAAATCACAAACCTCAGATTGGAGCTGCCAATCTCTGACAGAAGGCGTGAGATGGTCAATTTCCATGTTATCTCCCCATGTGGGTGAGATAAAGATGTCTGAACCAAACAGCATTTCATAGTTGAGTTCACCAGCCTTGTTCTTAGCCAAAGTGCACTTAAATCTAAATAAAAGAAGTGCCCTCCTCTCCCCAGCAAGTTCAAAACACATATTCCACTAGGAAATGACTTCAAATTCAAGAAAAATAATATAGATGGCCCAAATCCCAAACTAAGTAACAGATTTCTTTTTCTAATGAAATCCATATACATGAGTCCCTGCTTGCCCATACTTGATAGAACATTCTTCACGATGTATATTACAGGTCCATTGACATTCAGCCATCTCTGAAGTCAAGCTGCCTTTTTAATTTTCCCTTTTCGCTGAAACAAAGAAAAACCAAAGCAGATCCTCCAATGGCCTGAAGCTTCTGTTCTGAGATGCCAAAGGGATCTTTGTGACATCATTTTATGTGCTGCTCTGGCCACTGAGATTAGGGATGTGGTCAGGGAAGATGCAGGGGGTCCTTTCCCACCAATGTCACCTCCTTCTTCTCTCCTTTGTCCCAACCCAGCTGAGTTCCTGGTCTGAGGAAAGGACATCCGATTCAAGGATGAGGCAGAGAGCTTTGGTAACCTTTCTACTGTAAAATGTTCTGGTGTCGGTATTCTGGGTGTGACTACAGACTGCATCTGTTTCAGGATCGTTCACGCCACTGTCCTGGAGGCCAAGCCATGGCCGGTCAGGTAATGCCTCTCTCACGTAACCTTCCAGTCGGAATCCAACTAATGTTGAGGACTGTGGCCATTTCTAGTCCCGCCTTATACCCTGTGGAAGATTCAGAGCTGACTAGACTCGTGCAGGCATTCCAACTGAAAGATAAAGAGATTGGACCAGAAGAACAAATGTTCCTCATCTTATGAGCTGGTTCGAATTGACTAGTGGTGATTTCCTGCAGCACTACCTGAAGGATATCAGCCCTTGTCCAGAACATAAAAGAAAAAACAAGTTTCAGAGTCACAGAGTGATGGGCCCAGAAAGAAAACCTAGCACCGCTCAAAGCCCAGAACTGTGACCCTGAGGGTAGGCATTTCTTTGACTCATCTTGTAACCCCAGTGGCTGACACAGTGCCTGGCATGTGACGGACGTTGAGTACATGATTGAATGAAGAAACAAATTCTGAAAGTCTGACCGCAGGGCTTACATTAAGTTGTTACTGCTGGTACAAACAACAGGAAATTCTCTGCAAAGAGAGAACGTATGCCAACACTTCATAGAGATCAAAAGGAACCTAAAAGGAAAGACACCTCACCAGGGATTGCTAGGGAGGCAAAGGACAGAAAGAACAGTGGAGATGCTGTCTCCCTTTCACCTCATGCCCAGCCAACAATGTGGCTGAGTGTGGTTAACAGGGAAAGGCCGTATCCCATACCCACTGGTGAAAACATTCCTGGAGCAGAACCATCTGGACTAAATAGGTTCCTACAAAACTGATGGTGTCATCGGCCTAACCTTCCGCTTCCCACCCACTTCTTCTATTCTAGTGGAAACCAACTCCATTTTAGAGAGCTAAAGCATCAGTTTTCTTAACAACCACCTCTGCAGTGAGAGCTTGAGTGTCTGACCCATTCTAGAAAGGGTTTCTCTTTAGTCAAAGTGTTTTGTCTACAGATGATCCCTTCAACCTTGGCCACCGACTTTTAACCCTGAGGAGATCATTCTAAGGATGCAGCCACTACAGGGAAGAGGGTAGAGGAGAAAAATGGGGAAAATACAGTCCCTGGTAATAATACTGTTGAATGATAGAAGTGACCTGGAATGCCCTAATGAAGAAATTTTTATTATGCATGATTTCAAAAGTGTATTATTTGAGCTACTTTCAGTTGGGTATTCTATTGCTTTCTGTTAAAAACATTCTGGGGCGCCTGGGTGGCTTGGTCGGTTAAGCGTCCGACTTCGGCTCAGGTCATGATCTCACGGTCCGTGAGTTCGAGCCCCGTGTCGGGCTCTGTGCTGACAGCTCAGAGCCTGGAGCCTGTTTCAGATTCTGTGTCTCCCTCTCTCTCTGCTCCTCCCCTGTTCATGCTCTGTCTCTCTCTGTCTCAAAAATAAATAAACGTTAAAAAAAATATTAAAAAATAAAAACAAAAAACAAACAAACAAACAAACAAAAAAAACATTCTATTGGATGTACCGAAGTTTCATGGCCACAGGAGGGCTGTGACAGGTATGACTCTAAGATCCAATTCACCTTTTGGAGCTGGTACCAGATCTTTAACACAAGGGATGGAAGTTTTTCCCTAGAAGCCCAGGGCAGCCATTGATACGGCCCAAGATTGGCCGGAACAGTGAATGTCCGGTTGTGAATGACAAAGCCAGGTTGAGGAAAGAAATTATTCTAGAAAGGAATCAACCTTAGAAAATTGAGAACAAATTGAAATTTGCATCCTTCCCTACTTTCTGCCCCCCTAGGAGATTTTTCTTGAGGCTATGAAAAAAAAAATCAAAGATCATCAAAGTAAAATAGATTACTTCTATTCTATTTATAGCTTATAGGTGGTAACACCAACAGCACCATTCACATCCTTACTTTCTTTTCTAATTACTACTTTTCTATGTGAGGATTATAACACAGAGTGTCACCAGCAATTCCCCCAGGCAAAAAATGAAAACATTTCAGTGGAGAATAAAGATCCTTAAAAAAAAAAAAAAGAAAAGAAAGGTAGTACAGTCACTCTGCAAAGGTGACTGATAGTAAAAAAGAAAGGAGGAGGGAACGGTGGAAGGAAGGCAGGAAGAAAGGAAGGAAAAAGGAAGGCAAGAGAGAGAATGACAAGGAAGAAGGAAAGAAGGTAGAGAGAAAGAAAGATAGGGAAAGAATCTATTATTACAACAGATGTTCTAAATCCTTGAGTAAAGAAAGTGATGAAAAATAAATCTGATGCTCTGTCTAGTATTTGTGGTTCCCCAGGATGATTTCACCACTGAAAAGACTAGAACAATCCATTCGTAGGAGGCAGTGTGAGACAATGGAAAGAGCACAGACTTTGAAGAAAGGACACGTGGATCCCAGCTATGCTAATTGCTATTTGCAAAACTCAGGCCTGAGGTCAGCAAACTACAGCCCACAGGCTGGTCCCATGTTTTTGTAAATAAAAGTTTTTTTTTTTTTTTTTTTAACACAGTTGCAATCATTTGTCTATATATTGTCTATGTAGCTTTTGAGCTACAGTGGCAGAGCTGAATGGTTGTACAGAGGCCATATGAATGCAAACCTAAAATAGTTACTATTTTGCCCTTTAAGTAACATTTTGCCCACCTTTGCATTAAGCAATTGTCTAACCTCTTTAGCACTCAGTTTCTCCACGTGTAAAATAAAAGTAGGATTCAAAGCAGATTTGAGCTTACAGAAGAAACCATCAGTGAACTTGAACTTGAAGACAGATTCATAGAAATTTTCCAATCTGAAAAACAGAGAGAAGAAAAGATTAAAAAAAAAAATAGTCTCAGAAATCTGAGAGAAAACATCCAGAAAGACAACATACATGTAATGAGGGTTCCAGAAAAAGAGAGAGAAAAAAGCAGAAAAAACATTTGAAGAAATAATGATTGAAAAGTTCCCAAACTTGATTCTAAAAATATTAATCTACAGGGTTGCCTGGGGGCTCAATCAGTTAAACATCTGACTTCGTCTCAGGTCGTGATCTCATGGTTCGTGGGTTCAAGCCCTGCATCGGGCTCTGTGCTGACAACTCAGAGCCTGGAGCCTGCTTCAGATTCTGTGTCTCCGTCTCTCTCTCTCTGCCTCTCCCCCACTTGCACTCTGTATGTCTGTCTGTCTCTCAAAAATAAACGCTAAAAAAATTTTTAAATATTAACCTATAGATCCAAAGAGCCCAAAGAACCCCACATAGGATGATCATAAAGAAAGCCACACCCACATACACCACAAACTGCTAAAAATCAAAAAAGAAAAGAAAAGAAACAAAGAATAAAGTGATACATCGTGTGCAAGGGAACAATACAATTAATGTCTGACTTCACATCACACCGATAGAGGCCAGAAAGTAGTGAGACAACATATTTAAAGTGCAACAAATAAATAGCCTGTCCTTGCCAACCAAGAACTTTATATCCAGCAAAACTATTCTTCAAGAATATAAGCAAGATGAAGATATTTTGGGGTCAACAAAAGTTAAATGGATTTTTTCTCTCCTTGTCCTTCATGTTAAAAGAATATGACACTAAACTAACCTGAATCCACAGGAAGGAATGAATAGATTTTTTCTCTTAGGCTTTTTATAACAACACAAGACTGTATAAAGCAATACTTATAACACTGTTACTGCATTTATAATATATATAAATGTACAATATATGACAATAATAGCATAGGGTTGGGGTGGGGATGTAGTGAGACAAAGGTGCTCTACTTTGCCAGAATTAAGTCGGTATTTACCTAGAGTGTGGGGCCACCGTGAGAAAATAACTAAAAAAATTGCCTACAGAATCAACAGAGGCACTAAAATGACACACCAAAAATGTTTAACATGAAAGATGATTATAAAGAAGGCACAAAAGATTAACAGGTGAGTTCATATATGTAAGAACATATATGACATATATGTTGGCAGATAGGACATGCCACGCAAGTGTGGTCATCAGTGTTCTCGTAGCTGTTGTCATTCAACTCTAGGAGCAAAACGAGCTCACCCAGGAAGCTTTCAGGCTGGTAAATCACCAGGTGTGGAAAGCTAGAAGGGAGCTAGCAAGCATCTGGAGAAAACAGTATCAATACAGAAGCAGGAGGCTGGCTCTCTTGACGACTTCAGAATTCTTAAGAAAATGTAAGAATTGTTGGAAGATGGAAAGGGGTGGGGGGATATGGCGATGACAGGGGCACTTGACCTAGCATAAACCTCAAGGTCATGGACCCGAAAGATGCCTTGGCATTTTAGCCCAGAAAGAGGACTCCCGCAAAGGTATCACATTCCAAAGGGGCTCTTCGAAGGTTGTGTGAGTGACAAGAGCCAACTGAAGCTTGAGGCTGATGGTGTCAAGTTAATGAAAGACAAAGAAAAAGCAGAACCCCACCCACTGCTGCTCTGTAGGTGCCTTCCAAAGAAAGGCTCATTTATGGGCTCAACTATATGCTGAGACGTCTCACTGAATCTTGAAACCCAGGAAGACAGAAACTAAAGCCTCCCACTGAACAATGAAAGGAGTTGCACCTTGCTCGGGGATTCACAGCACTTAAGACAAGTCCTGTCTTTTTTCCCTGTTACTGTCTCCGTCAAATAGAAGATCTCTGATCTAAAATTGTAAATGTGAGAGAGCTGAGCCAGCAGACCGAAGGGGCTATAAGGAGGTACTGGGTTGCCCTGCATGGGCACAGCCTCCTCACCCTGGGGAAGTCTCCCCAAGTGCGGACAGAACAGATGCATTTATTTCTTACAGCTGCTGTAACAACACACCACAAACTGGGTGGCTCTTAACTGCAGCACTTCAACCCAGGATGGCCTCGTCTTAACTGCCAAGACCCTATTTCCAAATAAGATCACGTTCTAAGGTTCCGGGTGAACACAAATTTGGGAGAATACCATGTAATCCAGTACAGGTGTCACGTGCACACAAATGCCACAGGACACTTGTTGCACATAACAAGAAAGCTAGAGGGCGTGTGCAGGGTGAGGAAAGAAGACGACCAAAGCTAGAGCCAGGGGTGGGAGGAGGCATTCCAAACATAAAGGAGGCAAAATGCAACTCTTCGAGACACGTCCTGAGAACAAGAGGTGAGAGCACCATACAAGCCATGGAATCGTAGGGTTTCAAGAGGGAAGAAGTGGCAAATGTTGCAGAAAAGCCAAGCAATAAAACCCAAGCAGGCACCAGGAGGTGCGGCAATTAAAGCTCATGATGTACTTGTTGCATGGTTTTAGTGGAACAATGGGAGTTCCATCGCTGCCTGATTGCAGCGACCTAAAGAAGGACATGAGGACTGGGGGGTGGTAAGCAGAGATTGTTCTGCGGAACATGATCCACAGAGGATGGGGAAGGTAGGTCGTAGCTGAAAGGGGTGCGGAGTCATGTACTGTTTTGAAGATGAGAGACACTCACCCGTGGTAATATGCTGAGATCAAAGAGCCAGGCGTGATATATGGATTGTACAGTTTTCATGCATAAAATGAAGAGGAAATTGATGACTCAGTGTGAAGAATAAGCCTTAGATAAGAAAAGAATCCCCTGAGACACAAAGAAGGAAGAATGCGTCCTGTTTAAAAGAGTGAAAGTTGCCACAGGAGATTAAGCTGACAGCCTGGATCATAATGATAATAACAGTGATGGTTTTGTTATTAGTATTTGCTGTGGGAAGGGGCCAAATCAAGGGCTGAAGCAAACAGAGAGGAAGCCAGCCAAGCATAAGGGCAGCAGAAGGTTGGGGACCTCAGATTTGCAGCCACGCCCACCTGCATTTCCTCCACATTGACTGCTCTGCCGAGGAGTTGATCTAAGCCTCCAGCATTTGTGCCCCAAACCACCCCATAGGTACAGGGTAGACGATGTATTATGTCAGCAGTAGCCTGTGTGAAATTGACTTCAGAGTGTTGTAACTGAGCGGCTGCAAGTCTAAGTGCATGGTCTGTTCAAGATGGGGCTGCAAGTTCATGGTTCGTCACACCCCCTCTGCTCCAAACACATAAAAATGAGCAACAACATATCAAAAGAGAAATCCAGTAAAACACAGCTGGCCTCAGAAACAAACTAAACATCTCCACAGACCAGAAGCAGATGGGAACCAAGGCAACGAGTGGAACTGGAGCCTTGAGCCTCTTGGGTTCTGGGGTCTGAATCAGGCAGTGGAAGCTAAGAGGTCAGCTGCCTGGAGAAACAGGGACTAACGGGTTCCTGCCTGAGCCAGAAGTGGTGCCGTGGCTGAGAACTTGGGGGCAGCCTGCTGCCCGGGGCTGTGGCTGTGGCTTCATGGGCAATGGTGGCTCTAGTGCCTGGGGAGGATTAAGACTCAGCCCCAAGGCCAGGAACAGAAGTAACTGCTCACTGACTGGGAGGCTGGACCTGCTACCCCCTAAAATCCCAGGCAGGCAGAGCTCCCTTCCGGATGACTGCGGACGGGAGTGTGGTTCACTGTGGGGGCCTCTCAAACTCGCCGAACAGAGTGAAGTAAAAACAGCAAATGAGGGAATTGGCCTGTTTGAGCAACAGCAAGGAGGCCAGAGTGGAAGAGAGGAAATATGGGGACCGTGGCAGAAGATGAGGTTGAGGGGAAGCCAGGGGCCATGTTGTACAGGGCCCAGTAGACAGTAGTGTTTGGGAATGTGATCCCAACACAGAAATAACATGACTTATTTTGGGGTCTAGACAAGCTAATCATGAAGGTAATGTGGTAAAAATTTAAAGCCAGGTTATCCAGAAATTTTTTTAAATGGAGACCAAGGACGGGGGAGGGGGGGAATATTAGCCCTGCAAACATTACAATAGAAAGGCACAAGAAATAAAATAAGGTAATATTAATACATCAATAAGAAGATAGACCAAGATAACAGGTCTAAAAGTCCAGAAATAGAACTCAATATAATTTTTTTTAATTTAGTATATGACAAAGTAGCACTTCAAATCTGGGGGAAAAAATCTATAGACAGGGGCTGACTTCACTAAAACATAGATAGGCATCAATATTCCAAAGAAAAACAAGCACAAATATCAAAAGTTCATGGGGTGCCTGGATGGCTCAGTTAGTGGAGCAGTGGAGCATGCAAATCTTGATCTTGGGGGTCATGAGTTCAAGCCCCATGTTGGGGGTAAAGTTTACTTACTAAAATAAATAAATAAATAAATAAACATAAATTGTTTAAAAATCAAGAGTTCACAAAAAGGAAAATCTAAGTGGCTCCTAAATACATAAAAAGACATTCAAAAGAAATGAAAAATAAAAACATATTAAGGGTTTTCATCTACAAGACCGGCAAAGATCCAATACATTGGATTATGCACCACATCGGTGAGCTTGCCAGTCATTCGCCTATTTTACTCTCAAATCCATTGCCAACTCTTTCCTTCCTGGCTCGTTTTAATATGTACCATATCACCAAGAAGCATCTGGCAAGACAGCCTTCTGGAAGCTTGAGACTGTACAGTTGGGATACCGTCCCAACAGGATGCAGTACGTGGTCTGAACAAGAAACCCATATATGTGTGGTTTCCCCCATGGTGCCCAGGAGCAGAGATAGAGGAATGACTTCTCACTATACCTGATGGCCCATCACAGAAAGCTTCCAGTCTTGCAACCCTGGGCTCTGCCCAATTAGGAGTATTGACTCCCAAGAGAGGAATGTGTCCACCAGCAACACAAGAATAGTTGCACAGAACTGGAAGTTGAGATTGCCATTGGGCTACTTGGAACCAATGGGCAGGGAAAGAGGTTATCAGATTGGTGGAGGGGAATAATCTCATTTACCCAGAGGAAATAGGCTTTCTGATACACCATGGGCAGGGAAGGCTATGTCTGGAGCAGAAAGCAATCTCTTGGTGCCTTTTAGTACCACATGACCCGTAGTAAATGGAAGGCACTTTACTCAATAAAGGCGGGACTATTAAGAAATCAAACTCTTGGGGGAAAGAAAAGATTCCTGCCACTCTACCAGGTAAAGATTCCCCAAACAGCCACGTGTTGGCAGAGGACAAAGGGAATGTTGAACGGGTCATGGAAGGAGAAAGTCATAAACATCACCTGCAGCCTCGTGGCCAGCTACAGATATGAAGACTGAACAGCTGTGTCTGCCTTTGTAGGTATGTATTAGCTAACTTTTTTTTTCTTTTTCTTTCTCACTCCCTGATGATTATGTACGAGGGATGCCAATGGTACTTAAGTTCACAATCAGAAGAAACATCCAGACCTGAACATCTAGGCTTTTGAGACACCTGTGGTAAGTGAGGGGCTTTATACGTCCTCATCTGGGGGAAGGGCTTGAGTGCTGGTACAAAGGATCATTGAGCTCTGTCACACTGCACAGGACATCATTGTCACATGATCATTAAATATGGGCGGCCGGTGAGAATGGGACTGAGCACAAAAAAGATTGGGCTGTGCCAGTCACTGGCCTGATTTGCTCTCAGAGCTGCTCCCCTTCTTTCTCTGCTCTGGTCTGTATTCATGGGAAAATGCATTTCCTAAGCTCTGGCTGAATCCGGGTCCTTTTCAGAAACGTGAGGCATTGGCAGGCAGTCTGGAAGGCAGTGGAAGGGAGAAGCCAGGGTATTTCTCCCCTTCCCTGGCTGCCCCGGGGTTATCTCTATCCGCGGGCAGCTATTTATCCTCCAGCTCTCTCCTGACAGCGCTACCCCCCCCCCCCCCCCCATCCTCCCAGCTCCTGCTAGGCAGGCCTGTCATCCTTCCAGCTGCTTCCAAGGCCCGGCTCCTGGGGTCCAGTCACACTGCCTCCTTGCCAGGCCTCAAGGAGCTACAGGTTCCTGCCTCACCACCCCACGTTTGACTTCGCTCACTCTTCCATCTCTCGGCTCATCAGTACCATGTTTAAAATCCCAACAGAGGACTCTTTGCTGACTTGGTCCTCTTGGTCCTTGGTCCTTGGCTGATTTGGTGACGAAATGGGAAAACCAGCAGGTGGGCGTCAGAACGAGGTAGAACATTCTTTTCTGGCGAAAGCGTAAACTGACAAAATTCTGTGGAGGGTAATTGGGTGACATCTATAGATCCGTCAGGATTATGAAAGCATGCACCCTTTGTTCCAGCATTTCCACTTCTGGAAATTTCTTCTATACGTACACTCGCACGTATTTAAATAATGTTTGTACAAGATTATTCATCACAACGTTGTTTGTAAAGGATTTGGAAATTACCTAAAAATCCACTGATGGGAGATAAGTTCAACAGACCAGGATACATTCAAAAGTGAATCAACTGCAGTCACTCAACAGAATGAGGAAGTTCTTTATGTATGTTAAGGGTAGATCTCTGAGATCTGAAAAGGCAAGGTACAGAACAGTACATATAATGCCACCATAAAATAAATAAATGTAGCTACTATATTTATTTATATTCACAGTGATCTTACTTGGAAAAAACTAATAATTTTTTGGCTGCCTCTGAAGAGAGAGTCTGGGAAGATGAGAAGGAGAGTTTTTACTGTTTCCTCTTTAGTATATTTAGAATTTGGTAATTTATGCTGGATTACATATTTAAAGAATACATAAAATTTAAACTAAAAAAAAAAAACAACCCGCATCTCTACACTACTTACAAGAGACATACCAAAAATACACACATGCACGCACAGAGGGAGAGAGAAATGTTGAAAATAAATGGATGGGAAATATATACTATGAAAAACTACATAAAAAACAAAAGAATGCTGGAGAATAAATCAGACAAAACAAAAATTAAGGCAAAAGCCTTAATTTAGGGGCGAAGAATGACATTATATATAATTTAATGGAAAAAATCCACCAATTGCAAATATGTATATTCATGCCAATCTACCCACGTAAGAAGAAATTGATTGTGCCAATACAAGATTAGTAAGGGCGTAGACAATTAGAAGAATAAAACCAACAAATGTGAGCTAATAGACATAGAATCGTTCACCAACAAATGGAGACCACATTCTTTCCAAGCACAGAAGGCAGCATACACAGAAACTGACCATGACTACAGGGACAGAAGAAATCTCAGCATGTTTCAAAGAATCCATGTCATATAAGCCATCTTCTCTGACCACATGTTGATAAGAAATCAGCAATGAAAAGATTCTTTTATAATGTTTGGAAGTTTAAAAATCTGTTTTTAAAGTAAGTTGCACACCTAAGGAGAAATCACAGTAGAAATGACAAAATATTTGGAACGCACCAGCAATGGGTGGTACTAAATATCAAAACCCGTAGGAAGAATATTCAGAGGGAAATTGATAGTTTTGAATGCATCTATTTTAAAAAGGCGAGAAAGACTGAAATAAATGAATAGACCATTCACGTCTCAAAGCTAATACTTTTAAGTTTTTTTTAATTTATTTTTGAAAGAGAGGGAGAGAGAGTGCAAGCGGGGAGGGGCAGAGATAGAGGGGAACAGAGGATCGGAAGCGGCCTCTGCACGGACAGCAGAGAGCCCAATGTGTGGCTTAAACCCATGAACCGTGAGATCATGACCTGAACCGAAGGCAGATGCTTAACTGACTGAGCCACCCAGGCGCCCCAAAGCTAATACTTTTATAGAAAATGGAAGAAAGGATTCTGGGTTATGATATTTGAGCCCATGCACCTAATTATTCCCCCTCCAGAGGATCCACTATGAAAGTGCAGAGAAGGAACTGCTTACAAGGGCAAAAATGCACAAGCACAGGGAGACAGGAGAGGTGGGAACAGCAGTTAAGATGTGGATGCTGGCACACAGGTGGATAATGAGAAAGGACTCTGCAGACGGGCCTCAGCCCAAATCCTCCACTGGCCATGGGGGGAGCTGTGAGCAAGGCTGGTTCACAGGCCAGCACCCTCATGGGCTCAGACACTGGCAGCACCAGGTCCCTGGACTTGGGAAGAAAGGGGACTACATTAAGGAGGATTTGGTGAAAGCTGTTTGGGAATCAGTTAACCCTTAGAGCCCCTCCTCTTCTCCACACTGCAGATGACCAGGCAGGTGGTTGACCAGAAAGTCTTCTCGGCTGGGGGCCACTGAGACACAGTGGAAGGCATGGGTATTTGGGATGGTCTGAATGTCTGTGTCCCTCCCAAAATTCATATGTTGAATCCGAACCCCCAAGGTGATGGTATTAGGAAGTGGGGCCTCTGGGACGTGATGAGGTAATGAGGGCAGAGCCTCAGACCGAGTCCTGAGAGAGCTCCCTCACCCTTTCCACCATGAGACATCACAGCAAGAAGATGAGGAGCCAAGCACTCACCAGACACTGAATCTTCTGGTACCTTGATGTTGAACCTCCCAGCCTCCGGAACCATGAGATAATGTTTGCTGTTTATAAGCCTCCCGGTTTATGGTGATTTTGTTATAGCAGCTGGGAGGGAATGATCCAGTCTCCTGCCCCAAAAAGAGAGATAAAGTGGCCTATGCAACTGAACACTGAGGTCCCAGCCCTCTTTTGCCACTTGGTAAACACAGGAAATTCTAAAACTTTTTTCCAAGAAAGGCACCTGGGTGGCTCAGTCAGTTCAGCATCCGACTCGTGATTTCACTCAGGTCATGATCTCAGGGTTCGTGAAATCAAGCCCGGCATTGGGCTCTGTGCTAACAGTACAGTCTGCTTGGGATTCTCTCTCTCTCTCTCTCTCTCTCTCTCTACCCCTCCCCCCTCGCATTCTCATTCTTACTCTCTCTCTCTCTTTCTCAAAATAAAGAAATAAACGTTTTAAAAAATAAAAAATAGATAAAACTTTTCTCTAGGGAGCCTGACAGTCCGAGAGGACCTCGGTGTTTCTCCAACAGCCCCCCTCGATCACTCTGCAGTGAAGATAAACGCTGACCAGCTTCACTATTCTCTCAATACTTCCAACCAGCTTTTAGATCTCTACTGTTAAATATGAGCAGGTACCCAGGATCACGTCCTCCCAAAGGGATTCATAAACTCTCAAGCTATCTGAAGCCCGCGCGTAACTTGAAGATTCTATTTAGCCTGTCTTCTCTGGCAGGGGAAATACTGCTCTTTCTTTGCACGGCTGGCTTTGGATTGGCTACCCAGTTTTGGAAAATCTGCTTTTGAACTGTCCTGAACTGGGATGTGTACAGGTTGGAAAACTCTAGTGAAACCGAGTGGTGTCTCTCTGGGAGAACCAATAAAATGAGGTAGATGAGTGCCATAGAGGACCGGCCTGGCTGGTCTCCATTTGCACCACCGACAGATCCCCTTCGCCGCCCTGCTCTGACCCCTGGGGAGGCAATCCCCACACGCTGAGGCACCAGCCCTCTGGCTGATGTCCTCTGACCCCCTTTGGGATTTGACCAACAGGAAGTAATGGCCAAAGATCAGAAGGCCTGAGAAGAGAGAGGAGGAGGTTATTCCCACACCCCCTCCCACTCTGGCACTCCTCTGTCAGGGGCTACGTCTGTCTATACCATGATTCTTGTGGGTGGCCCCTCTTCCTCAGCTCCAGGAATCACCCAGTCTCCTCTAACACCATCCCCTATCCTTGCACCTTGAGGCAGAACCGGCTCAGGAGGAAAGGGGGTGTTATGCAAAGAAAATGTTCTGGGGCAACTCGTAAGCCTTATGAAAAATATAATAAAATTAAATCCCTGCACCACACACACACACAACTCAATTCCAGGTCAATTAGAAACCTAAATTAAGGTTGGCAGGCCCATAACACTTAATGAAGAAAATATAGAATAATAGATTTATGACCTCTGGTGGGTAGTAGGAAGACTTCCTTAAAAAGACAGGAAAAAAAAAAAGAGGGCAAACCTTTTACAACACATTTAACGACATTAAATTTAAATCTTTGTGTTCATCAAAAGACACATAAACAAAGTTAGAGACAAGGCACAGTCTGGGAAAAGATATTTGCAACATTTAAAGCTAACAGAGGATTATGTTCAAAATTTATAAAGGATTCCTACAAATGAATAAGAAAAAAGACAAACATATCCAGGGAAAAAGAGGCGAAGTACAGAAAGAGGCAAACCACAGAAGAAGAACACTGAAAATAAACATATGGAAAACATATTCGCCAGCACTGATAATTAGGGAAATGCAAATTAAATTTTTTTTTGAAGTTTATTCATTTTTAAGAGAGACAGAATGTGAGCGGCGGAGGGGCAGAGACAGAGGAAGACCCAGAAGCTGAATCCAGGCTCCTCCAAGCTGTCAGCACAGAGCCCTACACGGGGTTTGAACTCACAAACGGTGAGATTGTGACCTGAGCCGTGGGACGCCCAACCCACTGAGCCACCCAAGTGCCCCAAGGGAAATGCAAATTAAAACAACCCTGAGATACCCTCAGATTGGTGAAGAATGTGAATGTGAAAGAAATAAGCCATGGAGCCATGAAAACGTGGGAGAACCTCAAAGGTTCATCACTAAGTGAAGGAAGCCACCTTGGAAGGCTACATATTGTATGATTCCAGCGACACGACCTTCCGGAAAAGGCAAAACTATGGAGACAATAAAAAGATCAGTGATTGTCAGGGGTGGGGGATGGGAGATGTGGAGGCAGAGCACAGAGGATTTTTTAGGGCAGTGCAAATATGCTGTATCATATTATAATCCTGGACATTTTTCCTTACCTATTTATCCCAGAGAGTGTGCAACACCGAGTGAACCCTCAGGTATTTGGGTCATTATGAGGTGTCAGCATAAAAAATATACCATTTTGGTGAGTGATGTTGATAATGGGGAAGGCTATGCATGCGTAGGGGCAGGAGGTATATGGGAAATCTCTGACCTTCCTCTTAGTTTTGTTGTAAACCTAAAACTGCCCTAAAGAAAATTAGTCTTAAGAAATGGTAATATGGGGGCACCCGGGTGGCCCAGTTAGGTAAGCACCCGACTCTTGCTTTCGGCTCAGGTCCTGATCTCATGGTTTCGTGAGTTCAAGCCCATGTCAGGCTCTGCACTGGCAGCACGGATCCTGCTTGGGGTTCTCTGTCTCCCTCTCTCTCTGCCCCTCCCTCACTCATGCTGTCTCTGTCTCTCTCTAAACTTTACAAAATTTTTTAAAAAAGAAATGCTAATGGGGTAACACCAACATTTGGTTAGATTGCGGAGAAACGGGACCTCGTACGCGTACTCACAGATGTGTACTTGGCAATATTCATAGATCCAGCAATTCCAAGAGGTGTATATGCTGGAAAAAAATGTTTCGTCTGCAAACTAGGGAAAAGGCACTAGAAGATGTATTGCAGCATTTTGTAAAAGGCAAAGGAAACAGCATAAATATCAAATGGAGAGTGGATACACAAATTACACTATATTCATAAAATGCAATTCTATATAACAGTGTAACAAAAAATGCAACAACACAGAACAATCTCCAAAAAACAAAACGCTAGATGAAAACCAAGTTAGAAAAGGATCCTACCGACTGACAACATGTATGTAAAGTTTTAAAATGTGCAAAACACCACTGTATATTTTTAAGAATATATGCATGTATAGTAACAGTGTAAAAAAAGAAAAAAAACCACACACACATACAATTGAAACCTACGAGACTTGGGATAATGATTACCTCCGGGGAGGGAGAGTGTGAGTCAGGAAGCCAGGGAGTAGGGGAGGGATATGAAATGGGATTCCCAGGAGACACCAAGTGTGGCTCTTAAGATTTTATGGCAAAAAAAAAAAAAAAATTAAAAAGCTTTCAATGGAGTTGGGAAGCAGGTACATAAGCATTTGTGATTTTTGTATTTTTTTGTAGGTTTGAAATATTTCATAATGAAAATATTTAAATCTACTATGATCTTAAAGGGTGTTAATAGAAACGTGGCACCAGAGTAGTGGAAAGAAGGCTCCCACTCTAAGCTGTACTAGGCAGATTCCTTAGGAAGTACCATGTGCGTACTTGGACCACAGACGAACAGGTGGTTGGCTAGTAAGTAAGCAGTGACCAAGACCTGTCAATAAACACAAACTAGGTCAGGGGAAAAAAAAAACAAAAACAGAAGGATGCACCTGGGATGGTTAGCCCGGAGTCAAAAGACTTTCTGACATTTTACAAGCAGTGGGGCATGCCAGCCGCCCATGGAATGTCATCCTAGAAAGTGGCAGCTGGCCAGCGACCACTTTGTATCCCACAAAGGATACAAGTTCAGATGAGAGACAAATGCTGTTCGGTTCTTGGCCTCACCCTCGTTGCAGGGCAGCTCTGGCAATCCAGATTCATCATGAAAAGAATCACCACGTAAAGCTGCACAGAGTCAAGCCTTCTGTGCCTTGCCAGAAAGGCACAGATGCCCTGACTGCCCTGTGGTCCCAAAGCAGATCCCCTGAAAGGCACAGCAGCCCAGGAGCAAACTCAGGGTATCTTGTGGCCATTCAGATCATCAGTCTTGGTCTTGGCCTGAGCCCTGGAGTGCTGTGTCTAAGTGATTAGATGCAGTGATCTATTTACATTCATTGAGCTAACCAATAAATGGGCAAAGAGCTCGTTTGTGACACTAAGTACAGCTTTCTCTCTACCGCGCACCACCAACAACAAGCTTCCAATCATTTCTATTCCATTAAACATTGCAAATTAGAGTCCAAGGAGGAGGCTAATTTCCAATCAAACAGAAGAACCAAGGGGACCCAAATCTGTTCTCGTTTTTGCCCAGATGGCCATGTAGGCACACACTCACAAGCCAACTCGCCCACTTCAAAATATAACAGAGCAAACACACAAAAATAAACAAGTGACTAGATCCTGTGTCATGTGCTCTTTTGCTTTTATTAAAGGCATCCATTTTTGGAAGCAACTCAAGGGACAGGCTTTGGATGCTCCAATATTTTGCAGAAAGGGCACAGATATTTTAAATGGGTTTGCTTCCTGACTCAGTCCTCTTGCATGGGTGCTAGAAGGTTGTGCCACAATTGCCCAGGCAGCCTTGAAGTGTGCTACAATCTTCCATTTGAGCTGATATTACACTCGGCCAAATGAGAGCAGTACATCCACATTTCAGACCAATTTATTCTACTTGAATATAATGTGTCTCATTAATCTCTTCCATCTGTTGTTTATGTGCATGAACAATTCTAGTGGGAAATATAAAGGACTGACACAGGATTTACTACTTGGGCCTCTGAGTCCAGCTTTCATTTGTAAGGAGTTACTATTCTTGCAGATGGGTCACAGATATCTCAGAAATGGCTCTCCCCCAGCCCCAGTGACATTGTGAGAACTTCCCCGTCTGCCCAGGCAGCGTTCCCATGGCTGGTGCCACACAGATGCTCATGTGTCAACCTATCCTGGTATCATCAGAAGTCAAAGGCAGAATAGGATCTCCCAGACAGGAAGAGAGGTCCGCCAACTCTGTTATTCAGGCATTTTTCCTCTGCCTTCTGCTACTGCTGCTTTCTGATCGATTTGTTGCCCAGTACACCTTCCCCCAGGCTCCGGACAGGACAGACAAAAGTCAATGTCAGTTGGTTTTCTACTTGGTAGCAGTGCAGTTGGAAATGCTCATGTGAGAAGACTCTGACGTTAAATTGGCTCCACCGAGGATTGGGGATTACTGCCTATGCAGCTTCCAATCCCCACATCACCAAGGATAATCAACATCTTGGAGGGAAAATTAACACCTTATGAAAAGCCAATCTGAAAACCCTAGTATAATTAGATGAGACTAGCTAAGTGTGTTCATTAGTTCAACACATTTCTGAGGGTCCGATAGGCACCGTGCTTTGTGCCGGACCCTGGAGCACTCAGTGGTACGTGAGACAGACGATCCATACTTGCCTGAAGCATTCAGTGTGTTGTGTGCCCATTCCCCAAATTCAGATGTCAGAGTCCTAATGTCCAGTACCTCAGAATGTGACCTGATTCGGGAACAGAGTCATTACAGAGGTAACCAAGTTAAAATGAAGTCATTAGAGTGGACCTTAATCCGATATGACCAATGTCCTTATAAAAAGGGGAAATGTGGAGAGAGACACACACACGGGGAGGACGCCTGGCAAACATGAAGGCAGAGATCAGGGTGATGCTCCTATAAACCAAGGAGCCCTGAAAATCGCCAGGAAACCATTAGAAAGTAGGCAAGAGGTGTAGAAATATTTTCTCACCTGGGCCTTAGAGGGAACCAGTTCTTCCAACACCTCGATCTTGGACTTCTAGCTTCCATAACATGAAGCGATGCGTTTCTGTTGGTTAAGCTGCCTAGTTTGTGGTACTATGTTCCAGCAGCCCTAAGAAACCAAATATGTATGCCTTCCACAAAATAATGTCACCTAAAAGGGAAGAATTCATGAAAAATTAGAAAAAGCTTTCCTGATTTTCCTTCAACCAGCTGAGGGATCCAGCTTCCAATAAACAAAGCTGACCTCCATCACTCCCAATGGCAACAACCATTCCCAGCGATGCATGACCAGCTGCCTCTGATGGAACGAGGGCCACAATAAGTGAGGGCTCCTTGGGGGCCTGTAGAGAGGACCTTAAGGGCCAGTGGAATAAGAAATAATAATAAAAAGAAAAAAACTCTCCAAAATTTGTCTGAGGGTTCCAGGATTATCCTGTCACTTTATCTGTCTCAAAAACTTCTGGGATGTACTGGCTGGCTTCAAAGATATAAAATTTCTTGGGGCGCCTGGGTGGCTTAGTCGGTTGAGCGTCCGACTTCAGCTCAGGTCACGATCTCACGGTTCGTGAGTTCGAGCCCCGCGTCGGGCTCTGGGCTGATGGCTCAGACCCTGGAGCCCGCTTCCGATTCTGTGTCTCCCCCTCTCTCTGCCCCTCCCCCATTCATGCTCTGTCTCTCTCTGTCTCAAAAATAAATAAACATTAAAAAAAAAAATTAAAAAAAAAAAAAGATATAAAATTTCTAAATTGCTATTTTTAACCTGGGTTCTAATCCCATTTTATGCTTCGGTCAACTCTGACCTCAGGCAAATCTTGTCTCCTCTCTGAAACTCAGTGCACCCATTTGTAGAGCAGGAATCTAGACTACAAGATACATAGATTCTCCCTTTAAATTCAGTTGCTATGCAATTTGCCCCTCACTAGTATTGGGTAGTCTACGAAAGTAATGATGATGATGATGATAAATGTGAGGGCTTCTTTTACCAAGGTTTGTTCTATGAAGTTTTTATAAATTAATGAATTTAGTCCATGAAACTCTTTTGGAAGAAAAATAAAAGCAAATAGCTCTTGGTCATTCTCCAATTTCTCCACATACCCAGACTCAGTGGAATAAAAAAAGTTGTCGTCACAAGGAAGCAAGTGACTGTCTCAACAGTGTGTGAAATGGTTCCTAACCTTTAGAGCACCAGATGAAATGGCTTGGTCTGCCTTGCATGCTAGCCATGGGGCCTGAAGTCAGCCACAGATGCCACATCCCGGGCAAACAACCCAACACAACAAGTGGGCCTGTGTAGCCTATTAGCAAACTCTCATAAGCAATTATACAGAGACCGCTGGCCAAAAAGCCATTGACAGAGAAGTGAATTCAGTGTGTGATGAAACCATTGCTAAGAATTCCCCCTAGTCTAGAAACACGTTCCATGAAAAATAACTCCTCTCAGGAAGAGGCTAAAGTCCAGTACATTGTTGAGGCTTCTAGGTACTGCTAAGGGTCAATACTTTTGTCTGGAAACCAGAAGCAGTGGGGCCGGCCTGGAGGAGGAGGTCACTGGGGCCACCTCTCCTCTTGCGAAGCAGGACAATAGGATCAAGATGACCAGGCGCACTCTGGGGTGGCCACCTGCTACCTGGAAAGAATTTACGAGCCCTAAAAGAACACTTCTTGGAACTCTCTGTTGCAAAGACAGGGAAGGATATGATGAAAATTTGTGGGCTTAGTTCAGCCTCTTTTAATGCCTTCTTTGTAACTAGAGGATTTTTAAAAATTATACAAGTGGAAGCACTTTGAAAAGTGAATTAAAAGATTTTTTAGGGGAGCCTGGGTGGCTCAGTCAGTTGAGCATCCGACTCTTGAATTCGGCTCAGGTCATGTTCCCAGGGTTGTGGAATCGAGCCCCCCACAGGGCTTTGCGCTGAGTGTGGAGCCTGCTTGGGATTCTCTCAATCTCTCTGTCTCTCTGCCCCTCCCCTCTCTGCTTGTGCTCTATAAATAAGTAAATAAATAAATAATATTTTAAAAATATTCTTTAAAAATAACACCACAACTTTAGTGTGCATTGTCTTGTAACAAAAGACAAATCGTTGATTAAATTTGAATCAATCATCCGTCATTAAATCTGACACCATTTAGTCATCTCTATAGATCAGTGACTTTGTCTTAAACCATCATCCTATAAGGAACTTCTGAGTAGAGGAGCAATCAAAACTATAGATTCATATCTATATGAATAATCCATATGAGTATATTGAACTAAAAGGAATCTTCTAGAATATCTGATCTAACTCCCTATCTTTTTACCGAGAATACCGAGGTGCGGAAAGAAATAAAGTAATGTGCCCAAGATCACGTAGCTAGTTAGAGACAGAGCTAAAAGGAAACCCACAGCTTCTGACACTGGGTGAGCCAGGACTCAGCGTTACCCCCACCACCTCCTAGATGCCCTCAGATCCTTCCCTGCACTCACCTCAGTGACTCACCACTGGCCTGGTTCTTCATTTCTATCTCTTGCGCGTGAAGGTTGCGGGGCTGACCATCTGTAAAATAGAAGCGTCTTTAGAATTATATTTTTGAATATCTAGAAACATCATTTTAAGTAACTGGGCTTATAGCCAGAATTTTCCACCGAGTGCTACCACCAAATAACTTGAATCTCATTTGCCAGACTTTCTTCCCTAATCTCCCTTCCCCTGTCCTCTATTAACAAAACAAAACAAAACAAAACAGAACATCAGGAAGAAGGAACAAGGAAGAGGCTCTCCATAACTGCAAGAATGCAGAACTGGTCCCTGGTTCCTCAAGGCCTGGCTGAAGCCAGGGGGAGGCTGAGAACAGTTTTCAGGAAATGGGCCCCTCTAGAGGGTTCCCAGAGTGACAGGCAGCCATACTGGGTGTAGACTGAAGAGCTAGCTTTTGTAGGGAAGTCGCTCAGGTGAATGAAGTTCGATGGGAAACAAGTTGGGGAAGCTTTAAGCCATGGCTTCCTGCACAGGACCCTCGGCCCTTAGCACTTTGGTGCTTAATGTTCTCAGCTTCAGCCGTGGACACACGATCCCACAATCCATGACATACTCATCTGTAACTTTGGGGAGACACCAGTTTGAATCACATGCTTTGAGGGGACTGTGAAGAAGTCAGCCCCTTGGCTAAAGCATGGGCCTAGCTCAGTATCCAACTTTCCTACTTCACTGGCCATGATTCTTTTTCTTCTGACACCAGCTTCTGACATGACAGCGTATGCTAGAATGGTATTGTATATGTGAGGATTTCCAGAGCTCTAGTGTTTTTCCAAATCATCAAAGATCGGCTCTGCAAGACCTGTCTGTGGAATCCCTCAGAGATATTCATTCGGCCCATGGCTGAAAACTGAAGAACAATCCTTTGATCAACTTGCCCTGAAATTCTTTTTTGTTTGTTTGTTTGTTTGTTTGTTTTTTGAGGGGGGGGGTGCAAATGAGCAAGGACAGAGAGAGAGAGAGAGAGAATCCCATGAAGGGGGGAGAGAGAGAGAAAGAGAGAGAGAGAGGGAGAGGGAGGGGGAGAGAGAAAGAGAGAGAGAGAAGCAGGGCTCACCCAAAACAGGACACAACCTCCCCTGACGTGGGACTCAAACTCATGAACTGTGCGATCATGACCTGAGCCGAAGTCAGATGCTTAACCGACTAAGCCACCCAGGTGCTCTCCTTGCCCTGAAATTCTTCCATCATTCTCTTGGCAG
Organism: Panthera onca; assembly: GCF_046562875.1. Lineage (NCBI taxonomy): Eukaryota > Metazoa > Chordata > Mammalia > Carnivora > Felidae > Panthera > Panthera onca. Next base: position 177,572,321 of record NC_138342.1, read on the forward strand.
TTTACCTGCCATCTTCTCTTAGCCTTCAGCCCTATTCCTTCTCCTTCATTATGGCTCTTTCCCCTTGCTTGTCTAACCTGTAGGGTCTTTCCGTGCCTCGCTAGGGTAGTGGTGGACCTCCGCTTTCCAGAGCAGAGGTTCAGACGCAGTATGCATGTAGAGCTGATGGTCTGTTGCATCTTCTAGTACCCTGCTCGCTGGTTTCATCAGCTAGAAGAACCCTAGGGGAAAACCTGCATGTCCACGGATAGGGGTCAGATAACCACAGACATGTTCAGCAAGTTGGCAAGAGATGAACAGAAACCAAACTGCACGAGGAGAACTCAAGGAAGCCTCTAGCCTCAGGGAAGGTGGCGGCCAGTGTTGACTCAACAGCCGAGTAAGAGGTGGAGGGAAGTGGTCCCTGGAACAACACGGGGACTGTTTCCTGGGATCCTTTGCCCATTCCACCACTCCAACAGCTTTTGTGGAAGACAGAGGCAGAGAAGCCCTGTCCCTATGTATTTTGCAGAAGAACAGTAAATATCAGCAGTCTGGAATGTAGCAGCAGGCGGGGCACTGAGCAGAAGTCTGGGGTAAGGGAGTTCTTGTGGTGGGTGTGCCCGTCAGCTGGATTGGCAGACCCGGGGAGAACCGTGGGGTGGGCGGCCCCCCTGGGGTGGCCCTGAGGGGGTCTGCAGGAAACAGTGCCTACAGATCAGTGGGCAGGTCTGCAGCCACGGTAGCCCCAGAGGGTCCCAAGGGGCGATCTGCCAAGAGACCAACACAGCGTGGTGAGATGAAAATCTGCCAAGAGGATCATTTAGATCGAAGACCTCCAGTGAACTCAGACACTCTACCGAAGGGAGGAGATTGACATGGAAAGGGGCCTCGGGTCCTGCAGTCAAGAAAGTGGAAAGATCCAGCCACATTTGGGCCTGCGTAGGCATGTGATCTTACCTTTCTTGAGAGTCATAAGGTTGGACAACGTGAAGTTTAACAACACAAAGAGTTTGTAGACAGCTCTGAACAATTCACAGAAGAGGGGTCTCTTCATTTCTCTGTGAACCACTGTGCATGATTTGGCATAGATACAGACATAAAAGAAGTAAATCATAAGAACCAAGCAGGCATGTGAACCCACCATGGGAAATGCAGTTTGCTACAGGACAGGGAGGTACAGAAATCATCCTACCAAGAGGAATTCTAAATCGTGTGATGTATGGTGTGCACGCTTTTATTTCTTCTTATTCAAATGAGCAGCATTTTCTGTGTATATGTGGACTCAGATTATTGGGCCTCCACCTTGGCCTCTAGTTTACCCAAGTTCAATGCACCCTGGTGTGGACCTCCAAAGATCGCCAAAAATTGCCCTAAAGACTTTGAACAACGATATCACCTTAGTGCTCTACATTTAGCATGCTTCCTTTCCACTGACTCAGTAGAGCCCTGTCCTACATTCTGGGACAAGAATGCTAACTCTTCTCTGCAGGAAGGCTCTGAGGATTGAGGGGGCTTTCTTTGTGTGGGCCATAAAAATCATTAGTACTTATTGTTAAAAAAAAAAAAAAAAAACTTAGATTATAGAAATGCATAAAAGTAAAATATAAAAAGTTCTTTATTTTCCAACAGAACTTACTCCCATGCAGACGATCCAGACTCCCAAAAATAGACTCTGTGAAGAGGCTGGGGTACGTGTTTTATTTTCCAAGTATATTGAAGAACCCCGCCCCGCCCCCACGGGCACACACACACACACACACACACACACACACACACACCAAGAAATGTAATCATACTACCCATAGTATAGGCATTTTGCTATTTCAATCGATACTCTGTCTTGAACACCTTTCCTGCCAGCACTTACAGATTTCCCTTATTATAGTTTTTAATAGCTGCATGGTTAGTCCGTTCTATATATGAACCATCTTTATTTAATCCATCTTTTATTCATAGACATTTAAGTTATTTTGAGTTTTTTGCTTTTGCAAAGAATGCTACAAAACTATCCTCGTGCAGATATCCGTGCACGGTTGCATGGTTTATTTCTAAAGGTAAATTTCCTGAAGTAAAATCGTCAGATCAGGGGGTGTATGTGTGTTTTGTATTTTAATGAATATTTTCAAAGGTTGTACCAGCCTATCCTCCCAGAGAGGTGGTGTTTGTGGATGTGGAGTGTGTTATTGCTCCAGGTCTTGAGAGATCCCTGTCTTGCCTATGAGGCTTGGAAGTAAAATCCTGGGGTGCCTGGGGGATTCAGTTGGTTAAGCATTCCACTTCGGCTCAGGTCATATCTCGTGGTTTATGAGTTCGAGCCCCGAGTCAGGCTCTGTGCTGACAGCTCCGAGCCTGGAGCCTGCTTCAGATTCCGTGTCTCCTCTCTCTCGGCCCCTCCCCCTCCCCTCAAAAATAAAAACATCAAAAAAAAATTTTTTTAAAGAAGTAAAATCCTGGGCTTCCATTTTGACTAAAAGAGCTCTCTGGTGCTCTTGGACATTAGAAATTCAGCAAGTTCACAGTTCCACCAGTTTATTTATGGACAAGGTGGTCTTCAGCAGTTACGGGGGAGGTGCCGTTTCAGAACCACAGAAGGTTGGCACAATAGGGTCCCCAGGGAGATGGTTGCAATCGACCTCCTCATTTGACAGATGAGCAAATGGAGCTGTGGGCGGATGCTGTCTCCGGGTGTGCATCACCCTGTCCCCATCCTTCTGTGAGATGTGGGTGTTCATCAGTCATCCAGAACTTCTGGGTCTTTCTAATGCAACGGGGTGGGAGGGGACCTGCTTGTGGACGTTTGGCCGGCCACCAAGGCTGTGAGAAGTGTTCCCGCAATGTACGTCATCCCAGTGTAAATACGTGGTACCTGCACGGGGCTGGACAAAATGATGACACTGTGTTTGTTGAACAACAGATTGAGGTATAAATCTACCTCTCGTGGCATGACTCACTCTTCAGCATGTGATCTGTGGGAGCATCCCTCTCCATCCCAGCCTTCCTACTTCAGCCGTTAGAGTCAGAACTCCCTCCCTGTCAGTATGTCTACCCAATTTCCCACCTCTCTGTCTCCTCACCAGAAGAAGAAGCCTGGCTCCTCTGAGTGGTCGGACTGGCAAGAAGGAAGGGCCCCCCCTGGGTCCTGTCCCAGAAGAGGTGTGCCTGGAGCACCACCCTCCCAGGCTGCCTTGTCAAGTGTGTGGGTGCACACCTTACAGGAGGCCCCTGACCCGGTCCAGCTCTGACTATGTGCCCGCACGCGTCTGGGGATAGATGGGCAAATGGATTCAGTATCTCTGTGGCCCTAGTTCTAGGCTGACTCAGTCTGGCTAATCAGAGGATGTTTTCATCAGACTTCTGTTTTGATCTTTTGATTGACACAGAACTCACCGGAAGAAAGAAGTTTTATTCATTGGCTGTCTTACAACCATAACATTCGCCCTCAAAGGCTGTGAGTTTGAGGACAGGGGAGATAGACCCAGTGACTCACCTAACAAATGCTCAAAGGCTTTCTGTGTGCAGCAGCTGGTGGGCCACGGGACCCTCGTTCCTTTTCCCCTCAAGGAACAGGGATCCAGTTGGACTGGGTCTCTCAAGTATATTCAGTAAGGCAATGCCCTTTTTTACCAGACTGATAGGATTGGGATCCAGGAACCTCCTGGAACTTCAACAGGCTGGTTAGCAAGGGTGCAGAGGTGCCTGCAAAGCTGAATTGCACAGAAGAATTGTGAGACCACGTACGCACGCGTGCGCACACGCGCGCACACACACACTTGGGGTGGGGGTGGGGCAATTAGAAAATAATTAAAAATATAACGGAGCCACATCTCTCAAATCGTTAGGAATGTTCCTGATACGGGAAGAAAACCAAAAAACAAGTTGCAGACTAATGCATTTACTTTAATTATATTTAAGTAAAAACAAACCAGAAAAGAATCTATCTCTATGTAAATATGCATTTGCATCTGTTTGAATGAGCAAGGGAAAATCGTGGAAAGTAGATAGCAGGTGTTAGTGCTGGTAGCTCAAGAGGATGGGCTTGGCGAGGAGGCCAAAAGAGAGGGCTCGCTTTCATTTTATAAATCTTTGTACCATTGCCATTGTTACAATAAACTTGTCTTAACTTTTGTACCAAAAACCGTCAGGAGAGGAAATTAGATGAAAAGGAAAAGGAAAATGTTAGTTCCAAATTCGCATATTTCTCTGTGTTTGGGGGGAAGGGAGAGAGAAAGGGGGAAGCAACGGATAGAATAGTGTATATCATATGATCTATTTATGTCAACGAAAATGATTCATTCACACATATGCTAGTATTGCATCAAAATATATTTCAGTACAGTTTGAAATATTTGTCGTGGGCATGCAATTCCTTCATTTGTCAAAAAAACTTAATTATATTTGTGAATAATTTATAATACAAGGAGAAAATGCTGGTGATGTATTAAACAAAAGAGCAGTATATCAACCTGCTTACATATTAAAATTTCAATAGTAAGGGAACAGTCAGGGGAAATGTACAGACAAAAGACTGGGTGAAAAAGTGCCATAATGTCAACAGTGACGGTTAAATTATAGGTGGCATTTGCTAAAATTAAAAACAGGTCCTGTGGGCATGACTTCACCTCTGATGCTTAGGGTTGAGAAAGATCTGGCCTGGTTGTGGATAGACAGCAGATTCTAGGACCACAGCACCTTCCTGGTACCCCTTGGGGGTCCTGCATAACGCCCTCAGTGTCAGCTAGGACATGGGAGGGACTGTGCAAGAAACAAAGCAGCCAGCACAGAGAGAAAAGCAGCTGCCAGCCCTCACTCCAGTGACAGGGTCAGTACCCTTTTCTCTGACTACAGACAATATTATGAAAGATGGGGAAAAAAACTTCATTGGTTTGAATAGAAGTGAAGAATGTTCTATGTTAAACAGCAGCCTTTTACTAGAGAGACTCAGAACACAGACTCTGGAGTTAGACTGCTTGGATTCGAATTCCAGCTCTGCAAACTGGGTCAGGTGCACGCTTCTTCACTTCTCCATGCCTTGACGTTTTCATCTACAAAATGGGAAACATAAAAATAATAGCATATGCCCCATAGGGTCCTCATGAAGAGTCAACAAGTTAAAAGATATAAAAATCTTAGAGTAATACTTTGAACATAGTACTATATAAGTGTTTGCTATTGTTACTAACAATATTATTCCTTACATATTTAGAAAATGGTGGCACTAATTCTTGGTCTGTGGTCATTGCTTTAATAATTTTTACAATTTATTGGAGGTCAAAGTTGTGTCTGGAAAATACCTGGATCTCTCAAGGCGCCTGGCTGTCTCAGTTAGAAGAGTATGCAACTCCTTTATTTATTTATTTTTTTTTTAATGTTTTTGAGAGAGAGAGACAGAGACAGAGCGTGAGCTAGGGAGGGACAGAGAGAGAGGCAGACACAGAATCCGAAGCCGGCTCCAGGCTCCGAGCTGTCAGCACAGAGCCCAATGCAGGGCTCGAACCCACAAGTGGTGAGATCATGACCTGAGTCGAAGTCGGGTGCCCAAGCGACCGAGCCACCCAGGTGCCACTGCCTCCCGTGCAACTCTTGATCTCAGAGTTGTTAGCTCGAGCCCCACATTGGGTGTAGAGATTACTTAAAAATAAAATTATTCTTAAAAAAATAAAATACAAAGGGGCACCTGGATGGCTCAGTTGGTTAAGCATCCAACTCTTCATTGTGGCTCAAGTCATGATCTCACAGTTTGTGAGATTAAACCCCACATCGGGCTCTGTGCAGATAGCGTGGAGCCTTCTTGGGATTCTCTCTCTCCCACTCTCTCTCCCCCTTCCCTGCTCTCTGTCTCTCAAAATAAATAAATAAGCTTAAAAAAAGAAAAAAAGAAAATACATGGATCTCTTCAGGAAGGGCCATGGGGTCAAAACAAACAGTACATGAAAGCTTTGCCCTAATTGGCTCTCCCATGCAGGCTTGGGTTTGAGAGCCTAGAGGTCTTGCAGAAAAATTATGCACTGGGGCAGGTGGTGGAGACAAAAGACATTCTCAACAGGGAACATCTCAGACCAAAGTCTTGGAATTTTCCTTAGCAAATTTAAGAAGCTTTATACTATTTCAACTCATAAAGCTAACCAACCAGGTCTGAAGCACTCCTTATATTTCAGGACACGGTCTGTATTGTTCTTGGAGCCACCATATCACACGCTATTTCATTCATGCCATGAACCAAAGTGAGCCCAAAAGAAGATTCTACAAGTGATATGCCATTTGCATCTCCTTGGATAAATAAACAGGTAAAGGACAACAGCCACACAACTAAATGAATATCTATAAATATTGTCCATCTAACTCTGTTTTCAGGTGCTATATATTTAGTTATTGGGAATGCTCATATCTTCATTCATCAAGTTCTGCCCAGGTAAGGTCCTATATGACCATGTCTTCTGCAAAGTGTCCCCTACTAGTCACTCCCAGATCCCATGGATACCCTGCCTTTTGGAATTCTTAAGCCTCTTAAATAATTCCCAACTTTGTTATAGACTAACTTGCATTGTTACAGGTGTTTCATATGTGTTTGTCTCTCTTCTTGATAAACTTCCTGATGAGAAATGGTATAAACCTACTCCCTGTCTGTCCTTTCCCCACACCTGAAAACAAACAAACAAACAAAAAAAGCTGAGCATACTATGAAACTTAATATAGAATCATAGGCTCCCAGAATCTGAGAGCTAGAAGGAACTTTAATCTATGGAAGGACTCCTTTCATAAGATGAGGAACCTCATCTAGCATCATCTACCAGGAGGACTATTGAATCTGAAGTGTGGACATGCCAATAAACACACACAAACATACACACATTCTTAGTAGCCAGTTCAGTTGAAGTCAAATAGGCACCATCTACCATGACAGACCCAGACACAGCAGAATTCTAAAGCAACCTCTGATCGGCCAAAGGGAGACCTAACATGTCTTTCTCCATCTGCTGAGATAGGAGATTTCTGGGAGCTGTTCTTTTTTATTGTCTTTGCCCTACAACTGCAAAGGGAAAGCACCGTGGCTTAACTAGCCCTAAAGTCTCAGCCAGTAAACCTTGGACACATGCTTTCTAGTTCACACTGCGAAGCACTGTGTTAACATGGTACTCGATCCTGTTAATAGCACTAATCAGGAAACTCCGTGCAGAGTTTTATTTATTTATTTTTAATATGAAATTTATCGTCAAGTTGGTTTCCATACAACACCCAGTGCTCATCCCAACAGGTGCCCTCCTCAGTGCCCGTGCAGAGTATTATACCTTTATGCTAATCTATCTTTCTCATAAAATGTAAATAGGGCTAGACATTCAGCCCAGGATACTTTTCACCCTCATATGAAAAGAAACAACTGCTGGCCGGGGGCCCAGGGTGGGTGAACATGGACCCCAGCAACAAGTCCCATGTCTTGATTTCTTCCTTCCTTAATGAGCACAGATGGAACCAGGAAATTGGTTCGCATAGTTATTAACTGTGACTTTGGGGGTAAAGCAAACCCCATGCTTTCCTCACTGCATTTATAAACCACACACGGTAAGAAGGAATGGGACTTCACTGGTCACCCACAAACTCCTTGAATCCTGTGAGTCAGAAGTGCCATTGCAAGTGGGGAAGGACTTTGCAGCTTGAGTTTGGTGGTGGGGCTTCTGGTGTGATTAATCTCGGAGAAACCTTCTTCCTCTTACCTTGCATCCATTAGACTATGCACTAATCAGCGATCGTGTGTCATTTATTCTTGTATCTTCACACTAGCAAAGAGCCTGGCATGCAGGAAGCGCTCCAGATGTAGTGATTGAACTGATGTGAAAGTGACCAGAGTAGATGGTGGGCAGGCTATGGCCCCTGACAGTAACCGGCCCCTTCAAGATGCTTTCCCTCTATTCACCACCAGTCGCCACTCCTTTTCCTCTCTGCACATCTCTGAGATTGAACAGGTTGGCCCTGACTGCAGAGCAACCCCCAACTGGCTCTCATCTAGTTTAGAAAACTGACATTTGTTTACAGATGATCCCAGATTACACAATGCTTGCCACTTTCCCCAAATATCATGCGTCAAAACGTAGCCTGAATATAGATAGTAAAACGATCACTGATGTTCTGCCTAAAGGCCTTCCACAAGCTGCAGAAAGAATATTAATTCTGTGCCCTATTTGTTTTCATTGCCTAAGGGAAGCCCGGGACAGACACCAGTGCATCTTTAATCTTCTCTGTTTCCTGTCTGGGGAAAGGCAGACTGACTCTCCTTCCACAGACTTTCATATTCAACCCTATCCATTCATGTCAAACTGCTGAGCCAGGAGAAAGCACACAGGAATCTGATGGAAGTTTTTTCCCAAGTGAGGAGTACCATTAGTGTAATATAAATACAACAAAACCTTACAACAGTTCTGAAATGACTTTCTTCTGCATCTATTCAAACACAGGATGTTTCTTCTTTCATAACGGTCCAGTAGAAGGACTACCAGAATGTTTTGCCTCTCTACCAAGTTCTGTGTCTCAGACAAAGTTTACCCACAGCCCAACTTTCATACAATTATTGAATTGTAGAATTGCAAGAACGCTTCTAAGGTTACCATATAATATTAAGTATCTTTTTCATTCCAAAGGCTTGACTAGCCTTAAAGTCTACGTCTTTCTATAACGTCCTAGGTTATTTGTGGTCTTATATTCTAATAGAAGTCCAAAAAAATGGAACAGTAGCTGTACTTACGATTTAGTTTTCAGCATTTCCTGAAATTGATTTTACCATAAAGTAAGTGAGCTTTAGAAAGGGAAATATGTTTAAGGACCCAGAGTCTGCTCTATTTGGACTTTGAGAAAAACCGTTCATTTTTCTAGCAAACTTAGAAACTATTTCTTAAAACAATTTTTAAGCAAAAGAAAGGATTTCCTGATAATGCTTTGGCAAGTAGTAATCTTTGACAAGGATAAGCCTTGCGAGAGCTTTTTTGACCTAGCTTTTTCAATGAATCGTTCTCACTATTACATTTCTTTTAAAAGAACATAATAATATGTTTAATGCATTAAGGGACAATAAAGATTATACCAACTAGTCAATCAAAAAGTACAAACCGCCCTTACTAGGTGGCAATGGTTGGCCTAGATTTTCAGTCTGCATAATTGATCCTGCACAGAGGTAAGCACGTCTGCAGCCAGCTATGCTGAGGATGAACCGGAGCCTTCTTCAATGATTCTAGCCGACAGAACATGCTCACAAGTGGATGTCTCCTGTTACATGCTGCCTAGCACCACAGTCTTTGTGGGTGATGAAATACAAACCATCACCACTGGAAAACACACACACAACCACGCACACACGTTTCATCATACCCACTGTCTTTCACTATACTGCGTCATGGATCTCCCCAACAGGAACAAGACTAGGGTGCAACGAGTGAGGCACTCATCTCGGGAACAAAATTTAGGATGATACCAAAAAACTCAATTACCAAGATAAATGATAGTTTAATGCAATAGTCATGAAAATAAAATTCAATGCAAAAAAAATCCATGACAAACAAAATATTGAAAGTCTAAATAACAAGATGCAACCTGTCCCTTGTACAACCCTGCCTCACTTGTCTTACACCAACCTTGGCCCTTGTTCCAATAAAACTTTATTTACAAAAACAGGCAGCCAGCCATGGGCCATGGTTTGCCAAACTGATTTTTTTATATTGCATTAAAATACTATTTATCTTGATTACTGAGTTTTTTGGTACCCCTTTAAATACCATATCCTTGCCCTGGTTCTGTTCTCCCACTGAACAGTAAATACTATGAGGGCAGAAACCAAGTGTTAATTCATCTTTGGTACACAAGTGCTCATTGAATTCTCAGAAGTGATTCTCAGAGATGAAACTTAAATTTACATTCCAATCATTTCCCTAAACGTAATCCTTAATTTTCTGGTAAAAAAGATACATAGATTGTCCCTTAAGAGAAATGGAAATATATAGCATGAACTACAAATATAATCATCATATTTAATATGGATGTTTTACTTCTAGCAATTTATCATAAGAAACTAATTCAGCTAAGCAAAAAGATATAGGTATGAAAATATTCATGGCAGCATAAATAATTCCCAAGGGAGGAGAGCTGTTTAATATATGATCATATGTTAATATGACAGAATCATATGTATTATTAAAGAAAATAATTTTTAAAGATATTTAAAAATTTGAAACATTTTGTATCATAAACTAATAAAAAGTAACAAAATACTAAGAAATATGTACACCGTGGAAAATAAACCAATGTATACAATTCAAAATTAATATGCAAAACAAGCTTTTTTAAGATTATGGAATTACATTTTCACATTTTCTACTAAATTACTCTTTAATCATGTTTTCATAGTGCTTCTATTAAAATAATTTGAATTAAAACATTTTGAATAAAATATTCTCAGCACAGGGTAAGTCCAATACCTATAGCAGATTTCCTCTCAATGAATATCCCAACCCATGGTAAGAGGAATTGAAAACCAGAGAACAAAAAGTGATCTTTCTTTTACTTCCAGTTAATTCTTCACTCTTGATTTTTCTTACAAAGCTTTCAAAATTACTCTGTCTAAAAGCGTGGCAAATACTAGGGGGAATCACATGGAGAGGATTTAAATATCACAAGTTTCCACTTCAAATGTAGATGAGCATAGAGGTAAAGAAAGAGGGAAAGTGTTCTAGGGCAGAGACCAGTAAACCAAGGTCCTTGGGCCCAATTCAGGTTGCAAACTAACAATGGTTTTTATATTTTTTAAGGGTTGAGGAGAACAAAGAGGAAGAGAAGGAGAGGAAATGATAGAGGCTTACGTGGCCAACAAAACCTAAAATATTTACCATCTGATCTTGTACAGAAAAAGTGCCAGTCTCTGCTGTAGGAGAAAAAATAATACATGTCTCTGTGTTAGTCGACTTTATACATTTCTTTAATTAGTAGCTTTTACCTTTTTAGAGCAGTTTCAGGTTTCCAGAAAAATCGAGCAGAAAGTACAGGGTTCCCACATAGCTTCCCCCTCCCAGTTTCCACTGTTACTAATATTTTGCATTAGTGTAGTAATTTGCTACAGTTGATAAACCAATATTGATATTATTATTATTAACTAAAGTCCATCATTTACATTAGTCTTCACTCTTATTGTCGTACAGTTCCATGAGTTTTGACAAATGCATAGTGTTAAGTATCCACCGTTACGGTATCATACAGCATATAGTTTCACTGCCCTAAAAATCTCCTGTGTTTCACCTTTTCACCCCTCCCTTTCTCCTCCCAAAACACCTGTCAAACACTGATCTTTTTACTGTCTCTGTACTTTGGCCTTTTCAGGAATGTCATATAGTTAGAATCATACAGCATGCAGCCTTTTCTGACTGGTTTCTTTCACTTAGCAATATGTATTCAAGATTCCTTCATGTCTTGTTGTGGCTTGATAGCTCATTTCTTTCTATCACTGAATAATATTCCATTGCATGGATGTACCACAGTTTGTTTATCCATTCACTCATTGAAGGACATCTTGATTGCTTCCAAGTGTTGGAAATGAGGAAAATTATGCTATAACATTCATGTGCAGGTTTTTGTGTGGACACAAATTTTCAATTCATTTGAGAAAATACCAAGGATTGCTAGATCCTATGGTAAGATATGTTTAGCTTTGTAAGAAACTATCAAACTGTCTTCCAAAGTAGCTGTGCCATTTTGCTTTCCCACTGGCAGTGAATGAGAGTTCCGGTTGTTCTATATCCTCACTGTATTTGATGTTGTTAGTGCTTGGCTATTGGCTACTTTAAAAGGTATGTAGGAACATCTCATTATTGTTTTAATTTGCAATTTTCTGATGACATATGATGTTGAGTATGCTTATTTGCCATTCATAGATCTTTGGTGAGCTATCTGTTCAAATATTTTGCCCATTTTTAAATTGGGTTGTTTTCTTATTATCAGGTTTTAAGAGTTCTTATATATTTTAGACACAAGTCTTTTATCAGATGTGTGCTTGCAAGTATTTCTCCCAGTCTGTGATTTGTCTTTTCATTCTCTTAATGGTATTTTTTACAGAGCAGAAATTTTTAATTTTAATAAAGTCCAACTCATCAATTTTTTGTGTCATGGATCATGCTTTTTTTGTGTGGTGTCTAAAAACTCATCACCAAACCTAAGGTAACCTAGATTTTTTATCTATGCTACCTTCTAAAGATTTGTAGTTTTGCATTTTATATTTAGGTCTATGATCTCTTTTGAGATATTTTTTGTGAAAGATGTAAATTCTGTGTCTAGGTTCCTTTTTTCTGCTTAAGGATGTCCATTTGTTGCACTGCCATTTGTTGAAAAGACCATCCTTTCACCATTGAATGACCTTTGCCCCTTTGCCAAAGATTAATTATATTTGTATGGGTCTATTTCAGGGATCTCTGTTCTATTCTGCTGATCTATTTGTCTATTCTTCCACCGACACCATGCTGTCTTAGATACTGGAGCTTCATAGTAAGATTTGAAGTTGGGTACTGTCTGTCCTCCAACCTTGTTTTTCTCCTTCAATATTGTGCTGACTATTCTGGGTCTTTTACCTCCCATATAAACTTTAAAATTAGTTTGTCAATATCCACAAAATAATTTGCTGGGATTTTGACTGGAATTGTGTTGAAACTATAGATAAATTAGGAAGAACTGACATCTTAACAAAATTGAGTCTTCCTATCCATGAACATGGAATATCTTTCTATTTGTTTTTTACTTCTTTCATCAGAATGTTTTAGTTTTCCTCATATAGATTATGTACATATTTCATTATATTTACACCTGTGTAGCTAATTTTTGGTGCTATTGTAAATGGTGTCATATTTTTTATTTCAAATCCCAAATGTTCATTGTTGATCTATAGGAAAGCAATTGGTTTTTGTATGTTAACCTTGGATATTTACAAGGATATATAGCAAACTTACCATAAGATGCTTATTCGTGCTTTGAGATCTTCTACATAAGTAATCATGTTATCTATGAACAAAAACAGTTTTGTTTCCTCCTTCCCAATCTGTATACCTTTGTTTCACTTTCTTGTCTTATTGTGTTAATTAGAACTTGAAGTATAATGGTGAACATGAGTGGTGAAAGGAGACATCCTTTCCTTGTTTGTGATCTTAGGGGAAGAGTATCTGGTATCTCACTTTGAAGCATGATGTTAGCTGTAGGGTTTTGTTATGGCTGTTTTTCCTCAAGTTAAGGTAGTTTCCCTGTTCCTAGTTTGCAGAGACGTTTTATCATGAGTGGGTATTGGATTTCGTCTAATGCTTTTTCTGCATCTATTGGGTATCATCTTATAATTTTTCTTCTTTAGCCTGCTGATGTAAAAGATTCTATTAATTGATTCTTGTATGTTGAACCAGCCATGCATACCTGGGTTAAATCCCACTTGGTCGTGGTGAGAATTTTTTTCAGTTGTTTTTATATATCTTTTCATTGTTGGATGCTATTTGCTAATATTTTGCTGAAGTTTTGCATCAATGTTCATAAAGACATTGGCATATAGTTTTCTTCCTTGTAATGTCTTTGTCTGGTTTTGGTATTAGGGGTCTACTTCCTCAATGAGTTAGGAAGTGTGCCCTCTGCTTCTGTTTTCTGGAAGAGATTGTACAGACTTAGTATCTTTTTTATAAAAAAATAAATTTACCAATGAAGCCGTTTAGGCCTAATCTTTTCTGTTTTGGAAAGTTGTTAATTGTTGGTTCAATTTCTTTCACTGCTATAGGCTTTTTCAGGAAGTTATTTCTCCTGTGTGAGTGTTGGTAGTTATGTCTTTCAAAGAATTGTTGCATTTCATCTCAGTTATCAAATTTTGAGGCATAGAACTGTTCATAGTATTTCTTTCTTATTCTTTTAGAGTCCATGGGATCTGTAGTGATAGCCCCTCTTTCACTTCTGATATCAGTAATTTGTATCCTCTCTCTTTTTTCCTTTGGTTAGTCCAGCTAGAAGTTCATCGATTTTACTAATCTTTTCAAAGAACCAACTTAAGTTTTGTTTATATTTTCTATTGAGTTTCTGTTTTCAATTTCACTCATCTCTGCTGTAATTCTTATTATTGATTTTCTTCTGCTTACTTTGGATTTGATTTCTTCTTTTTCCAATTTCCTTAGGTGGAGGTTTATACTATTGATTTTAGATCTTTCTTCTTTTCCAACATAGGCATTCAATGCTATACAGTTCCCTCTAACCACTGCTTTTGCTGCATCCACGCATTTTGAGGATTTGTATTTTTATACACATCTATGTGTTAAGTAGTCTGATTTTTTATTTTTTTTTTAAAGTAAACCATATCTATATTTTCATTTCTAATAAACAGTTCTTTCTTAGAGGTTCTTTAAAGTTTGAAAAGATGTGATGGGAAGGAAAAATAATGGGGAATTTGGAGAGAGTGAACTACACTGACTTTTCCTGAACTAATTATTGTGAAAAGTGACTCTTACATCTTCCCAATGCATATAGCCTATGCCAAAGAGCTCAGACCAAAAACAGCCACTGTTCCCATTCCTCTTCACCTGGCCTTTCTTTGTTGAGAAGTGATGTCTTACTAAATGTTATGGTGAAGCTGAAACCAGCTTGTACCTGCTCTGGACAGTCCATTGTTAACCTGATGTCAGCTTGAAATTAGCCATGGTGAAAGTATTTGTACCAGGGAAATTGGCATGTAGCACAAATCAGGACTAATTGTGGGTAGAGGAGGCAGTGGGGTGGGGGGGAGGCTGGCTCATCAGTACAGCAGTGCCAGATTTTAAAACCTATTTATTTCCCCTAGCTTTCTAAATTTATTGGGCAGAAATAAGAAACAGAATCTATTGTATGTGAATATTAGAGAATCATAGAGCTTCCAAAACCCACTATTTCCTCCAGATGCCGTGAATATGCCAGGCCATGTGAGAAGAAGAATTCTTCTTTCAAGCAGCAATGTGAAATGTAGCTGGGCAAGAGTCCAAAATAGATTTTCTAAGAACACTCAGTTATGTCTTTTATAAACATAACGAAAATATTCTTCGACAAACTTCCATAGGGTTAACCATAGGTGAAGTGATTCATCCAAATGTACAAGCTAAAAGTAACTAAAAATGGAAGCCACAGACTTGGATTATTATTTACTCCATGGTGGTTTGGATCAAGGTTTTCCCCTAGGAATCAGTCTCATGCGTGGTGCCAGAATAAGGGCAGTTATCTGAGGCTTGGGTTTGGAGGGACTGGGCAATAACAGGGAAAAAAAGGCTGGAAGAGAAAGAAAGGATATTCCCATAAAGCTAAAAATACCTTTAGTGTCATTATATACTTATTTGTATACAAATGCACATTCCTAACTATAGTTTGAATGGACATCTGGCCCTACAATCTAATTATTGCCAGAAAGAATAGAGACGGATGATTCTAAAACTAACGTGACTACTTTCAATCATTTATAAATAAAAATTATACCAAACAAATTATCTCATTTAATTTCTTTGGTGTATATTTTACAAACTCATGAAGAGAGGCACACGCATGCGCGCGCGCGCACACACACACACACACACACACACACACAGACGTGAAAATCCATCCGTATCTATCTCTTCAACTTTCTTCCACCTCCCTACAAAATAAAATTAAATAAAAATCCGTTGTACTATTACTCGTACGGCACTTATGGTCTAGGAAGGCTTTTCCCAGACATTATCCCACTCAGTCATCTTTTGTTAATAATGTAAATATTATTTGCATCCTAGTTTAGAGGTGAGAAAATTGAGCCTCTGAGAGATTAGCCAACCTGCTCCAGGTCAGCATATGCATCGGGATTCAAATGTAATTTCTTTTTAACTAGAGCCCTCTATTTTCCTTTCATCACATGTAAACTTCTGCTCTATTTTGCCATTTCCCCTGTCATGGCTGCCCCGGACAAATATTTTAACCAAGGGAGTGGTGAAGGGTGGCATGCCATGTGGGCATAAAGATTATATTGAGCTGAAGGCAATGGAGAAGAAGCAGACACAAGAAAAGCTCTCTGCTCTCCCCTCTTCCCCTAAAAGCAGGACAGAAATTTACAAAGGTGTCCGTTCCTTCTCCCCTCTCTACCAGGAAGGGCAGAAGTCAATCTCCAGAGACAGCTCTAGACCCTGATCCATCCAGAGACAACAGCAGAGGAATCCACCTAACAAACTTTGTAAAACTAACCCTTGTCTCCACCATTAGTTTCCTCATGTATTTTTCTTCCCACAATTTGTTGCTCTAAAGAAACTTAAAGTCCTTTTCTTTGGTCTTGTCACTTCTCGAAAATGTTCTTTTGTGAAGATCCTGTATCAGCAGGTTTCTAACCAGCCCTCTGAGTTACTCACCACTGGGTGCTCCCACGTTTATGATCAATGCACCTGTTAATAAACTTGGGCTTGTTTTTTCTCTTGTGCATCTGTAGTTTGTTAGTCTAATTGCAGGGCCACTGCCTGAAACCTAAGATGGGTATAGGAAAAAGATTTTTTCCCCTCTCCTACAGTGTCCTACAACAGGAATAGCCTTAGACCAAGAATTTTCTTGCTCTCCTTCTTCTCAGATTCATGCTATACTGCACATTACCCTGGAGGTTTCGTGTCTGCATTTAGTGTCTGCAGTATCTTTAGTAAGAAATGTATCTGCATTGGCCTAAAACATGATCCAGCAAAGGGTCTTTCCGAGGCAACCATTTCCCTCTGAGCCCATGGGCTGCCGCCCTGCTTGGGTTTGGTTTTACAAAGCACAGATAGTAATATCGTTACTGCTGAACTCCTAATGCTTAAAAAGAGAGTTCTCACTATGTCATAGCTTCTTTTTGGACTTTCCTATACAGAAATAGAGAAAATAACTTTTTAAGTCAACAAGGTACTAAGGATGAAGTCATTTGCATTCCTGGAATGTCTAAATTTGCATCTATACAAAAGAAATTTTTTTATTTCTCTAAAAATGAAAACTACCCGTCCAGTATCATTAAAAGTCTCTAAGTCATTCTGATAGATTTTTTTTTTTTTTTTTTTTGATGTTTAAGGATTTTGGTCTGGTTGTTATTACCATTGATTTTCATAATCTTTGTCAGCCACTTCCTATGTATCTGCGACCTCATGCAAAGTGTATTATTCAGGTCATAAAATGCAAATATGAATAGGGAGTGTGTGTGCTCATCTCAAATTCTAAGAATTTATGACCAATTCAAAGAATATATTTTTTAAAACAACAGCATTTTCTTCACGTGTTTTGAAGCCCAAACTAATTTTGGAAGATGCCTTTGGATTTCAAGCCTCTCTAGATTTTAAAACATACAAACATAGACAAGTATTCAGGTTATAGAATCATGAGGAAAGGCTAAACCAGCTGGAATCATCCCAAATGAGCTGCTTGATTGGTGTCTAAATTGCCCAAATACCCCTTTACTCTGTCTGGGGTAGAGAACCTGCTTCTGATTACAGACACTATTTGAAAGCAAACATGCTGTAACCAATTTGGCTCACCAGCATCAGGAACTGTCGATTTGCTTCATGACTAACTCTATCCGGGTATTTTGTTAAGGCGGCACCTCAAGATATTAGAAGTAGGCTCATAATTCACTCTCCAACAGGGAGGTGAGGAAAAGCATTTTCTAAAGCTCTTACGCATTAAATACTCAGTACAGGGTGTTAAATTAATTAAACAAGGAGACCGTTAGACTGAGGTGGTTCTAATACCTTAGCAGCCCACGTAAGCAAACTAAAACCGAAGTCGGTAAATGCCTCAAGGTTAAGAAATCTAAATCTAAGGACAACCAAGGACAAACAGCCAACTAGGCCTTTTTCAAATCAAGCAACTGCTTAAACTGTAGCCAATCAAATAATTTCCTTGCCTTGCTTCCCATCTTCTCTATAAAAGTCGTGCCCCTACCCACTTCCGGCTGGAATTCTCCAATTCGAATTGATGTTGGCTCAAATACACTCCTAAAACTTTTAATATGTCTCCGTTTATCTTTTAACATGAGACAACGTAAGTGGGAGGACTGTGTTGTTATTTGAATTATTTGTGAAGTATTTCCCCCTTTCCTAAAATTCCTCTTTAGCTATACGGGATAAAATTGAAACAGCAGACCCGTCCTTAAATTTAAGTACGAAGTTACCACACAAATGAATCCCTCCTCACCTACCCTTTGCTAGCAAAGGGTTTAGGGGAGAGGAGAAGGGGGTTGGTCCTGCAGCTCAATACACATGGTTACTTGGCACCGGCCGGGCCCCTGGCCTTTGGTCAGGTAGCTCTTGGGTTCTGGAAAGCCGGCACGCTTCTCCAGAGGGCTAGCCTGGGGTGGGTTCACAGAAGGGAAGATCTGAGCACCGAGATGCTCCTCCCATATCCTATTAAAGAAAAGCATCCTCTGAGAAAGCTACCGAGTTTTGAGACACCAACACCCCCAAGGCCTCCACCCGAAAAAGCCTCAGGGCTCTCTGTTTGTTTCAGTTTCTCGATTAATGAACGTGCGCTTCTGAGTCCAGAAGTAGCAATTGTCTCTCTTCTCTAAAAGCAGCAACAGGACACACCCAGGGCTTTGGGTTTGTGTTTGGAAGGTAGCTTCCGGTCCATCATTTCCCCCACCCCACCCCACCCCCAGCCCACATGGTGTTGCCTAGCTGGATCTGTAAGTGCCTCATTTACAACCCGAAAGGTTAAAAAAAAAAAAAAAAAAAAAAGTGATGACTGGAATTTAAATAGCAATCCCAAAGAGTTCTTTGCCTAGCAGAGAAACCAATTACACGAATCCTCTACTATTTTAACTTCCTGGGGTCTATCCCCACCCCCCATCTGCCAAACGGTGGCAAAATTGTTTTGAAAGCACCGATGTGCACTTTTTTGTCTTGGGAATGGGTTGCAGAGAGCTCATCGGATTTTCCAAGACCCAAAAACTTGTGGAACTACTACTGTGAGATGGAGAAATGGAAATGCAATCAACAAAGCCAGAAAGAAAGAAAGGAAGGAAGGAAGGAAGGAAGGAAGGAAGGAAGAAAGAAAGAAAGAAAGAAAGAAAGAAAGAAAGAAAAAGAAAGAAAGAGGAAGAAAGAAACCAACCTGGTGCTCCCTGAACTAGATGACAGTCTCCCTGCAACACTACTCAAGCTATGAGGATTCCGGCTGAAGCCAGCAAACCAGCAGTCGGGGGAGCTTCCCCTGGGCTCCCAGTGTAGATCATTCTCCTGAGAATCTGGGAAGGCTTCTGGCTCATGGACGCAGTGTATTTGCATGAAAACAGTCAGAAACATACCAAGAAAAGAAGACTCCTAACATTGCTTGTCTGCACTCTTGTTATGACACAGGTAAGTAGGTGCACGCGGCGGGTTTGTGAGACCTCTGTCACTTCTTGTACTGAAAAGGACCAAGGCCATCTAAAGCCCCTTCAACTGGAAAGCGATTTTTAAAATAATGTTTTAATTGAAATACAACAAATATACAAATGCATAAGTTATAAGTATGCATCTTTATAAATTGTCACAGAGTGAGCATACCCATGGACCCGCCCCCCATATCGATATATAAAATAAAGCATTACCAGCATTTTCCTGGTGACGAGTGATAACTAACGAGGCTAGATGTTTTTCATATGTATTCTGGTTATATATGGCTTACATAATGAATACTAATGTTAATAATATTTTTACATTATTTGGGTATTCTCTTTTATAAAGTGACTTTTCAGTTCTTTTGCTCCTTTGTTGTGTTATCTGTCTTTTCTTCTAACTGACATGTAAGCAATAATTTGTGTATTCTGGATATGAGTCATTTGCCAGTTTTATGCGTTGCAAATACTTTCGCCCACAGTGTTAGTGGCCCTTCCCTTCTGTGGAGACATCTGTGATGAATACAATTGACCGTTAATACTTGGTTTGTGTCTTGTTTAAGAAATCTTTGCTCACTTCGAAGTCATGAAGATATTCTGCTGTGTTCTAGAAAATGTGTTGCATTACCATTCACATTAAAAGATATAGTCTACTTGAAATAGATTTTTATGTGTAGGAGGTAGGGGTCAAGTTTCAATTTCTCTACACGGATATCCAATTGACCCCACACCATTTGTTGAAAAGACTGTCATTTCCCTATTGATCTGCAGTGTTCCTGTGTCATAAATATAGTGTCCATTTATGTACAGTTCTTTCTGGACTCCGTTCATCAATTTCACCTACTTATCCTTGCACCAGTTACATGCTGTATTAATTGCTGTAGCTAAATAAAGTCTTGATATCAGCAGCATACATTTTCCAACCTCATTTTTCAAGACTATTTGGCTATTCTTGTCCCTTTGCATTTCCACATAATTTTCGAATCAGTTTGTCCATTCTGTCACATACAAAAGAAGGCTACTGGGATTGCACTAAATCTAGGTATCAAGGAGAATTGACATCTTTATATGATGTCCTCCATTTATTCCAGTATTCTTAAATGTCCTTAATTTCTCTCAGTAATGTCTTTTAAAATATTTTTTAGATGTTTATTTATTTATTTTTGAGACCAAGAGAGAGAGCTCGAGCAGGGGAGGGGCAGAGAGAGAGGGAGATAGAGAATCCCATGCAGGTTCTGCACAGTCAGAGCAGAGCCCCATGTGGGGGTTGAACTCATGAACTGTGAGATCATGACCTGAGCTGAAATCAGGAGTCAGACGTTTTAATTGACTGAGCCACCCAGGTGCCACTCCGTCAATAATGTAGGTTTCCGTATAGCTGTCTTGCATGTCTTCCTTAAATTTATTCCTAAGTAGTTGATTTTTTTTAACTATTCTAAATGAGAATACTCAATATTATTACTAATTGTTTATTGCTGGCAAAACTATTAGTTTTTATATATGGATCTTGTATCTAGTGATCTTAATTCACTCATGGATATTAAAAGTACATCTGTAGATTACTTGGAATTCCTATGTAATATTGTATTACCTATGATTAATGACATTTTTTTTCTTCCTGTTGAACCAATCCTAATATAGTCACTCTTACATCTTTAACTTCTTCTTTTTTTGGGTAGGGCATCAGGACAATGTATAGTAGACGTGGTTACAGTTGAGCATTCTTGTCTCAGCCCTAATTTCAGGAGGAAGTTCCAGAATTTCACTGTCAGGTATAATATTTGCTATGGGATTTTTGTAGACACACACTGTAAGATTAAGGAAGTTCCTTTTTGCAGAAACCAGCTTCCAAGATGGTCCCCAATTCTTCTTCCCTCTTGGTAGTCAAGTCTTTGTATAGTATTCTCCTACATAGAATTATGGCTAGCCTGTGTGTTCAATCGAATATGGCAGAAATAATGAGTGATTTCCAAAATTAGTGACAAAAAAAGCATTTCAGTTTCCACTTAACCTCTTGGAAATCTTAATCTCTCTTGGATCACTCATCCTGGAATAAACCAATCATTACTTCCTGAGAAGACTCAAGCAGCCATTTGAAGAGGTTTACATGTGATAATAATGATAAGAAGAATGCTTCCACTAATAATCAACACCAACTTCTTAACCATGTGAGACACCATGAGAGCAGAGCTTCCCAATCAAGTCTTGATATTGACAGAGAAGAAAAATAATTTTCCCTCAACCTGAGTTCCTAGCTGAGACCCTTAATAAAAGACAGATTAAAAAGAGAAAAACAAGTAGAAATGTATGATCATGTCTTCCTTATGCATATGTGAGAGGTACCCAGGAAATAATGAGTAACTCCCCTAGGTGGCTTGGAATTCAGGCTTAAATATCATCTTAATAGGGAAAAAGAAGGGATGTAGGCCACTTAGGGGAGAGGAAATGATTTTTAGGAAAGATGAATGGGCCCTTTGAATAATAAAGAGGAGGGGTGGTAGTTTGTGGAAAAGTGTGTGGGTGTGGTGTTGACTTCTAGTCTCCTCTCCAGTGGCAGGAGTCAGTCCCCCCACTGGTGGATAATACTTCCAGGGAGGGGATTTACAACAGGTGAGCTTTTTTTGAAGGATCTCTCGTTGGGCATTTAAGGGAAGTTCAATGAAAGCCTCTCCCTTCATTTACTGTTTTCCAGGTGCCTACAGCTCACAGTAATCACTATACCAAAACAGCATATTTGGGGGTGGCATGTCGTGAACCCCTGCAGTCTTATTTTGGGGTGTCATATTCTGCTATTCTTCAATACGACTGCAGCCCCAGCCAACATATTGATTGAGCCCTCATTAAAGATCCAGAGGGAGAATTCCAATTTAAGACGTTCCCACATTCTGAAGCCATTGAAAATGTAAGGATAAGTGTTGATTGTTGTATTGAGCCACAGAGTTTTGGAGTACTTGGTTTATTCCAAGCCAAGGCAATTAATACAGGGGTGCCTGGGTGGCTCAGTTAAGCATCCCACTTTGGCTCAGGTCATGATCTCACACTCCGTGAGTTTGAGCCCCGCATCAGGCTCTGTGCTGACAGCTCCAAGCCTGGAGCCTGCTTCTGACTCTGTGTCTCCCTCTCTCTGACACTCCCCTGCTCACACTCTGTCTTTTTCCATCTCAAAAATAAATAAACATTTAAAAAAAAGAGACAATTAATACACCTACACTTACTCTGCTAAGAGTTTTTATTTTAAATGAGTGTTAAATTTAATATAATATTATTTCTGCATTATTAAGATGATTGTATGCTTTTTCTCCTTTATTTTACTAATGTGGTTAATTGCACTGATTTTCCTTATATTACTAGGATAAATCCAGTTTGGTCATGATAGCTATATTATGTATTTCTGAATTTCATTTTCAAATTCCAGTATATTGCTTAGAATTTTTGCATCTCTGTTTCTAAGAGGTATTGACCAATACTTACTTCTTTTGTTCTTTTGTAACGTCCTGGTCAGGTTTTGGTGTTAAGGTGGGAAGTATTTCCTTTTTTTTCTATTCTCTGAAAAAGCCTGGTCTTCCTTACTCCTAACAGACTTGAAAGAATTCACTGGTGAAATCATCCAGGCCTGATGCTTTCTTTGAAGGAAGGTTTGAATTAGAGATTCAGTCTTTGGTGGCTACAAGACAATTGAGATTTTCAATTTTTGTGTGTGTCTATTTTGCCAAGTGATGTTTCTCTGGGAATATTCCTTTCATCTAAATTCCTAAAAGTGTAGCATAAAGTTGTCCATGATGTTCTTTTTCATCTCTTTATTTTTCTCTGTAGAATATTACAATTTGCTTTGAAAAATTCTTAATATTGTTTATCTCTGCCTTCTCTTCTTTTTCTTAATCAGTCTCACCCGTGAGTTATTAACGTTATTAGATTTTTCTAAAGACCTTTTTTGGCTTTTTGATCCTAGGTACATTGTTTTCTGTTGCCCTGATTTCTGCTCTTACATTTATTATTCCCTTTTACCTGCTTTCTTCCCTACTTCCTTCCTTCCACTTTAATTTTCTGTTACTTGTCTAACTTCCTGTATATCAGCTTAGATCATGGATTTTCAGCTAATATAAACATTTAAAACTGTGAATTTTCCTTTAAACACAGCTTTTGTGCATCTCACAAGTGTTGATACATTTTGCATTATAATTCTTTTCAAAATATTTTTATTTTCCTTATAAATATACCTTCTTCTTGGGGCACCTGGGTGGCTCAGTCGGTTGAACATTTGACTCTTGATTTCGGCTCAGGTCGTGATCCCAGGGTCTTGGGATTGAGGTCTCTCTCTCTCTCTCTCTCTCTCTCTCTCTCTCTCTCTCAAATATATATACGTATATATATATATATAATTTAAAAAATTTTTAATGTTTATTTCTGAGAGAGTGAGAGACAGAGCATGAGCTTATGAGGGGCAGAGAGAGAAGGAGACACACAACCCACAGCAGGCTCCAGGCCCTGAGCTATAGACCACAATCTGGGTTCAAACCCACAAACTGTGAGATCATGACCTGAGCCAAAGTCATATACTTAACTGACTGAGCCCCCCGGGCGCACCAATAAATAAGTTTTTTTTTTAAAAAGAAAAAAATACATGCTTTTTTCTTAAATCCATGGGTTATGTACACACACATCACTTAATGTCCAAGTGCTCGGGGATTTTCTTTTCTTGTTGTTACTAAATCTCCCTGTGACTTAAGAGTGTTCTTCTCTACAGTGTTCTGAAATTCTTTCCCATTTCATTCTTAAATTTGTTATGACTTTATGGCCCAATTGTGGTAAATGTTCTAGATATTTCTGAAAAGAATATAATCCCTGTGCTTGTTGAGTGAAATCTTGATTAGGTCAATTCTGTTCAGTATATTGTTCAAATCTTATTTTTCATTACTGAATTTTTGGTTTTGGTTTTGCTAGCTACTTCTGTCAGTTACTGAGAGAGGAGTGTTAAAATTTCCACAATGATTATTTGTCAATTTCTCCCTTCGGTTCTGTCAATTGCGTATATGTGTGTGTGTGTGTGTGTGTGTGTGTGTGTGTGTGTGTGTATGTGTGTGTGCACTGTTATTAGTGCTTACAAATTTAGAATTATTATGTCTCCATGATTGACTGCACATTTCTCTTTCTGAAATATCCCTTCTAATTTAATCATGCTTCTTTCCTTAAAGCCTATTTTGTCTGATATGGCACTTTGTCTAATAGGATTGCCTGGTGGATTTTTCTTGTTTTTTGTTTTTTGTATTTTTTTACTTCTCACATCTCAGTATCCTTATATTTAGTATCTTATAAGCAGCATGTAATTTGAGTATTTCCTCATCCATCTTGATAAGCTTTGTATTTTAATTGGAGTAATCTCCTTACATTTACTATCATTACTGACACATTTGATTATTTTAATATACTACATTACCATTAATTTCTATTCGTCCTACCTATTCCTTTTTATTTTAAGTTTATTTATTTTTATGAGAGAGAGAGAGAATGTGAGCAGGCAAAGGGCAGAGGGAGAGGGAGGAGGAATCACAAGCAGGCTCCACGCTCTCAGCACAGAGCCCTACGCAGGGATCCGTTCCGCGAATGGTGAGATCATGACCTGAGCCAAAATAAAAAATTAGACGTTTAACCAACTGAGCCACCCAGGCATCCAGGTCCTACCTATGCTACGTTCCTTTCCTTTTCTTTCATATGTTCTTTTGTATTAAGTGCTTTGCATTACTCCAGTTTTCTGCTCTATTTGTTCGCTAATTATACTTTTCAAAAAACCAGTCTTTCATCAGTTACTCTAGAGATTGAGGCATTTACCCTTCGCTTAAGTCAAATGTAAACCACTGCTTTGTCACTTCTTGGCCAAGGCAATGACCTTAGGACATTTTAACTCCATTTAATTATTCATGCTTTTGTACCATGGTTTCATGCCTTTTGAGTTATACATACTTACAAATCTGTGAAACATTTTAATTATTACTTTATATATTCCATTTTTATTTGGATTTACCCATATATTTACTTTTCAGGTTGTTTTCTGCATCTCTTAGCTTTAAGCTGAGGATCATTTTCTTTCTGCCTAAAAGAATTCCCTTTCCTATTTCCTTCAGGTCTGCTGATGATGGATTGTTTCCATTTCTCTTAGAAGTAATGGCTTGTTTTTTCTTTGTTTCTGAATGAAATTGGCATTGGGTCTGGAATTCCGAGGTCAGTTATTTACTTTCTGTATAGTAAAACCTTGGATTGCAGGTAACTTGCTCTGTGAGTGTTCTGCAAGACAAGCAAACATTTCTAATAAATTGTAACTCAATAAACGAGCAATGTCTTACAATAGGAGTAGTAGGTGACATTGTCACGTGATCACGACTTAGCCAATGGTTCTTCTCTCTCTCTCTCACTGTGGGATTGTGGGTGATTGTCTCCCATGCTCAGATGCTTGATCTCAGGCCATGGTGTTTGGCAGAAATCGGTGGTTTTTCAGGATGTTGAAGGTGCCCACAGCCGGCACCTAGTGTATTTTTTGTCACTTTAAAGCACCTATGGACAGGCCTTTGCTTTTCCATACGAGAGTAAGCTTACGAAAACTTTGCTTCATTCTAGGTCATTGGATAGATTCTTTATGAAAGTTGCACGAAAAGAAAAAGATTCCATTGAGCTAATAGATACCAGTGGTTCCATTAGCGATAGTGAAAGTGCTCCTACACGATAACCCTCTTCTCGCTTGTCTCTCTCACACTAGCCACGAAGGTTTTCAAAGGTAAGTGCAGATTCATTTGCTTATTTTTCTTGATATTTTGTATTTTCCTTATTATTTTGTATTATATTACAGTATTGTAATCATTTTTTTGTGAATATTTTTGGGTTGTGGAACGGATCCTCTGAGTTTCCATTATTTCTTATGGGAAAATTCACTTTGATATGCAAGTGCTTTGAATTGCAAGCATGTTTCTTGAACGAATTATGCTTGCAAACCAAGGTTTTACTGTCCTTTGAATTCATCATTCCATTGTCCCCTGGCTTCCATTATTGTGGCTGAGAAGCCAGCTGTCAGTCCAATTGTTGCTCTGCTTAGGGGAATTAGTCTCTGTGTCTTTTTCCAGGCTGCTTTTTCAGATTTTGCATTTGTCTTTAGACCCTGTATCACAGAGGGCTGCTACAAATTGATAGGACACTATCCATATCAGCAGTAAAGACTGCTTTACAGTCTTTACAAACCATGAAGAAAAAGACAACCCAATAGAAAAAAAATGGGCAAAGAAGGGCAACAAAATTCACAGAAAAGGAAAACAAATGGCACTTACACGTATGAAAAGACGCTTAGTCTCACTCAAAGTGAGAGGATGCAAATTAAAATCATAAAGGTACACCATTTTCTTACCCCTCTCGTAATGGACAAATCAGTAAGTTGATCGCCCTTTGTCAGCAAGGCCTCTCACGTATTACTGGTAGGATGGTAAACTGATAGACTTTCTTGGAGGGGCTATTTGGCCATATCTGTTCTCTATCAAATGTGCACTGAAAATGCACATTACCTGTTGAGTCAGAAATTCCACGTCTAGGAATTTATCCTACTCACCCGTGTGCAAAATAGCATGTTGTTTTTATCAGGTATGCTAAGACGTGCAGACGCGAATATGACTGTCAGGGAGAAAGGTTTTAGGCCCGGGGGCTTCGGGTAGGAGGCACACCACACCATGCAGGGTCATATGGAGAGGCACTAGCATCTGCCAGGAGGCAGAAGGAGTGAAGGCTAAGATAAGCAAGAGTCTCTCTTGTGGTTATTTTTTGGCGGCTGTTTTGTTTAAAGTTTATTTATTTCTTTTTGAGAGAGAGGGAGACAGAGTGTGAGCAGAGGAGGGGCAGAGAGAGAGGGAGACACAGAATCCAAAGCAGGGTCCAGGCTCTGAGCTATCAGCACAGAGCCCGACGCAGGGCTCGAACTCACGAACCACGAGATCGTGACCTGAGCCGAAGTCAGGCGCTTAACCGACTGAGCCATCCAGGCGCCCCTCTGTTGTGGTTTTTGAGGGAAGAGTGGGTGAGGCAAGGTAAGTAGGATAGACAGGTTTAGGATCAACTAGTGTGAATAATTTCTGTGGGCTCTGGGCATAGAGACGGCCCCCAGTTGTCTAACACTTGGCCCCGGCATGATTAGGGCAGATGGGTAGCAACCCAGGAGAACAAGAGCTCAAGAAAAGACCTGGTTGTTCTCTGGACTATTGCGCTTGCAGTTGAAAAACACACTCACAAGGGGGCCATTCGCTCCGAGAGTTGGCTAGCCCCAGAGGGGCTCTCCCCAGTTGGTAAGGCCCCAGATGCCCAAGCATCAAGAATACAGAAAATAAGAAACTGTGGTTGATACACACTTACACAAGTTTATTCATTGAAGCATTATTTGCACTAGCAAATATGCAAACAACCTCAAATCCATCAATAGGGAACTGGTAAATATATTCAGTTCCATTCAATGAACTATTTTTTAAAATATTTTTAATAGTTATTTACTTCTTGAGAGACAGAGAGAGACAGACAGACAGACAGTGTGAGTGGGGGAGGGGCAGAGAGAGAGGAGACACAGAATATGAAGCAGGCTCCAGCTCTTGAGCTGTCATGACAGCACAGTGCCGGATGCGGGGCTCGAACTCACAGACCGCGAGATCGTGACTTGAGCCGAAGTTGGACGCTTAACCAACTGAGCCAACCAGGTACCCCTCATTCAATGAACTATTGCATAGCCATACTAATAAATAACTGGCACTTTATGCACTAATTTGAAAGGCAACATAATTCAGTGGTTAAGAGATTAAGCTCTTAAACCAAATATTTTAGGGGTATAGCACAGCTTTACCCCTTTAAAAGTAGTTCTTAAAATATTGTTTCATAGTAGAGAAAGTAAGTATCCATGGAAAACAAAATTTACTTTTTTTTTCACCTTGCTGTTTTTGTGAAGACAACTGATGTTGTCAGTTCCTCATGTATCTAGGTTTCTAATTACAGGTGACCAAGGAATGAGCCCTAGCTAATCCACAGAATAAGCAGAATTCGGTAAGGCCAACATTGAAATAGGACTTAGGTAATTACCATGAACTATGAACTACCTAGAACAAATTTCAGGAAGCAAATGTGAACTCCCCGAGGCAATTGCATCAAACCACTGGCCTCGATTCTACCAGCAGGAAGTAACTGTGAGGGAGTAAGCTATAAATATCAAGTTTTGGCGCAAAAATGGAGCAAAGTGTTAATACATGTCCTCTGGTCTTCGTTCTACTGCCCTCCCATTTTTGATATTTTGTCTGTCCTTCTAATTTTTGTCAGATTTTTAAGAACTCATTATAAATTCTTCTCGCTAGATTTCAATATCCTTCACAATATGGGACTGAAATTCTGTGGTAATATGGGGCGAGTGGGGGGCTTGCACAAGGAAAGAACACGTTTATACATGTAAATGATAAAGCGTTACACTCTTATGAAGTATGATCTATCCATTCAACAACCCAACTGTGGCAGATTGACCGCCATTTACCTAAAATCTATTCTCTCCATTGCATTTACTAACAGAAACCCAGTTGTGTTGGGGAGGGAAAGGCATTGTGCTCAGCTAAACAACCTATACATCCTATCCCTCCTTGAATCTCAAAAGTCTTCTTGGAGATGTTTGCTTTCATAAATATGGGTACTATTTCTTCCACTTTATTCCTTTCTTCTTGCTGCTTAGAATGTGGACATGATGTTAAAAACTGCAGAGGCTTCTTGGAACCATGAAGGAAAACCCAAGAGTTCACAGAGACCTTGGCCCCGACATCCTTGGGCCATTGAGCTAACAGTAGCCATCCCTTGTGCCCAGATTTCTTGATGCATGAGGAATCAAAATAAACAAACTTGTGGGCTTGGAGTATTAGTAAATGATAACTTCCAGCTCCCCCGGGGGAGAAAAAGCCCAGATTTTCTGTTGAATAAGTTCTCCCACTGAAGCTGATTTCAAGCTACCAATGTGATGTCCCTGAATGCAAAGATGAGAACAGATACATAATACCACACTAGTATATAGTATTCTAACTAGAAAATAAAATAGATGCAAATAATCATGGGAGCACAGATGATGGCAAATGTACTAAAATAATTAGGATGTAAGGATTTTTGTATATTTATTATCTTTGTTTGTAATATAATTGTACATTTATACCACTTAATTTTAATAATGGTCGTATTGGGGTTCAGTCGGGTGAGCCTCTGACTCTTGGTTTCAGGTAAGATCATGATCCCAGGGTCATGGCATCAAGCCCTGCGTCAGGCTCTGCTCTGAGTGTGACGCCTTCTTGAGATTCTCTCTCTCTCTCTCTCTCCTTCTGCCCCTCTCTCCCATTCACATGCTCTCTCTCTCTCTCTCTCTCTCTCTCAAAAAAAATAAACCTAAAAAATAAAAATAAAAAATGAATCATAATAATGGCTGTATTTTAAAACTGACTTGCAAATTTCCTGAAAATTCAGTACTCCTTTCTTGTGAGCCAGGATGCATCCAGTCTAACACACCATTCGGTTTAAGCCTGTTGCTATAGGAATTAATATATCAGCCAAGGTTATTTCCCATCATTCTTCAGTCTGGGCCTCTAGGTCGTCTCACATCTCCCTTTCATTATTTTCTATCTTTAAAAAAAATACAGGCCTGTGTCCTATAGGAGTCCTTCTGGAAAACTCTGTGCCTATGATGGACAGACACTGGGGTCACCCCCATGTCCATACCTTTTATAATCCCCTACCCTTGCATATGGGTGGTGCCTGGGACTTGCTTCTCTCCAGAATCCATTGGTGCTGCTATCCAATAGGATGTGGCAAAGGTGATGGGATGTCACTACCATGATTGTATTAGGTTCTACATGGATGAGGCTCCATCTTGCTGCCGTGCACTGGAGAGCTTCTCCTTGCTGGCTTGATGCAATAAGCAGCCATGTTGAGGTAATGCGATTGTTAAGGAACTGCTTGTTCGTGGCCTCCAGGAGGCTAGCAGCCTCCATCTGATAGCCAGCCAGGAGAAGAATGGGCCCTCAGTTATATAGTCATCAAGAAATTAATCCCAATGACAACCTGAATCAGTCTGAAAGAGGATTATCCTCCAGTGAAGCCTCCAGATTAGAGTACCTCTTCATCACACAGCCTCATGTGATGTTGAGCAGAGAACCAGCCAAGCCGAACTTGGGCTTCCGACCCACAGAAACTCTGAGATAATGAATGTGTTGTTTTAAGACACCAAGCCTGTGGGTGATTGTTACATGGGCTATAAAACAACTATGATGCCCCACCGTCGTCTTCCTCCCTGCTTTCATTACCACTTCGTTTCCATACCAAGAAAATCACACAACTTAGGAGATCTGTGCTATGGGCTTAACATTCATTGATTCCAGAAGTCTCCTCCATGTTAGCGATGTGTATACACGGGCCACTCCTGCCTGGATACATTCAGACCTGTCCAGTTCCACTGTTAATAATTTGCATGACATGTGTTCATCAGATGCATATGCAACATGAAGTAGGAAGGCATGACCAATTTTTTTTTAACTGATGGAATAGATGAGAATAATGAGAAAAACAGCAAGATAATGGTTATGAATGTAACATATCTTCAAGTTCAAAAGAATAGAATATGAGAGACCTGAATTACCAGCAATACAGATGTTTGGAAACAGTTGACCACAGAAGGAATGAAGAGTCAAAAAGACCTGTCTGTTGTGTGTTTTTCCAACACTGTCAAGCAGTTAACTCAATGTTGACATTTCCTGCCGGGAGATAGTGTCTGATCCCCCAGGATAAGGGCCCGGTCCTACAACACTGGCCCCCTCCAGGTTCTCACCTGTGCTTCTGACTGACCACAGATTGAAAGTTCCAACAACCCCCTCCTTTGGTTCAATTAATTGCTAGAGTGGCTTACAGAACTCAGAGAAATACTTTACTTATTAGATTTCCAGGTTATTATAAAAGGATCTAACCCAGGAACGGCCAGATGAAGAGTTGCACAGGGCCAAGTATCTGAGAAGGGGCCTGGAGCATCCATGTTCTGAGTGCCCCACTGTCCCTGAGTCTCCACGTGTTTACCAGCCTGGACACACTGGAAACCTTCTCCTGGCCCCACTCAGTCCTTTTGGGGTTTTATAGAAGCTTTATTACATATGCACAATTGGTTTACTCATTGGCCATTGGTGATTGAACTCAATCTTCAGTCCCCCTCTCTCCAAGGAGAGCTTCAGTGGGGGAAGGCAGGCAGAGGGTTTGGACTGAAATTTCCAACCCTCTAGTCACATGGTTTGTTCCCCCCAAAACCAGCTCCAGCCTTAGGTTACTGAGGGGCTTTCCAAAAGTCACTTCATTAATATGAGCTCAAACAGAGTTCCTTATGAATGACAAAAGACACTGTATCACTGAGGAAACCCCAAGGATTGAAGAGCTTTCTGCCAAGAACTGGGACAAAGACCAAGTGTATTTTTTACTTTATCACTAACTGTAAATATCTATGTTGAAGAAAAACCTAGGCCAGGAAGATGTCTGAAATAAGTAGTTAAGGGGCACCTGGGTGGCTCGGTTGAGCATCTGATTCAGGTCATGATCTCCTGTTCCTGAGATCGAACCCCGTGTCGGGCTCTGTGTTGACAACCCAGAACGTGCTTGGGATTCTCTGTCTTTCCTTCTCTCTCTGCCCCTCCTCCTTGCCCAAAAATAAATAAGTAAACTGAAAAAAAAGTATTTGAATTCACCATTATCCAAGGCGCCATTTAAGAATATGTTTCTATGTGGGGAAGTATATTCATCCCAAGGCATGCAAAAAATTGCTAATTATGGTTCTTACAGAGTCCAATTTGAAGATATAAAATCATTTTAACTCTTGGCTTGCCCATCAGGACCTACAGCATTGTACGTCCCTCCCTCTCTCCTTGGCTTGGTCAGTCTCAATATAGCTGATTGTATCAGTTATTTATTACTGCAGAGCAAACAATTCAAAATTTAATGACTTAAAATAAAAACCATCCTATTTACTCATAGTTCTGGAGGTCAGTAATGTAGGCTGAGGTCAACAGGGTAAGTAACTTTTGCCTGTGTGGCCTGGAGTACTCAGAGAGGCTGAAGTCTTGGGGGGTCAGCTGGGGGCTGGGTGGTCTAGGGGGTCCTAGCTAGGTTGGTTCATCTCTGTTCTGCATAGTTTCATCTTCTAGTGGGCTAGCCTGGGCTTCTTCACGCAGCAGTGGTGGCATTTCTGGGGGGACAAGAACAGAAGGTGCAAGACCTCCTGTGGCCTAGGCTTGGAGACTGTGCAACATCACAGTCCAACATTTATTAGTCCAACATTTTATCCAACATTTTATTAGTCAAAGGCAGTCCCAAGGCTGCCCAGGTGGAAGGGGTAGGGCAATAGGTTTCACCCCTTGATGGGACAAGCTGCAAGGGACAAATAGCTTTGTGCTGTTTTTAATCGCCCACATCAAGAAATCCATCTAACTTTATCCTTTCTTGTACCGATGCCTAGTTTTCTGTCTGTATCCGTTGGTGATGCCAGTCCAACAGGATGGGAGTGAAAGCCTTTTCCAAAAATGATTCCAGCTGTGATGGGGCAGCTGTAGCCTCATTACAGTCTTTGTGGTTGTTGATAAGGTCAGGCACATCAGACCTTTTCGGAAACTCTGTCGCCAGTATCTTGTAGGAAGAGGAGGCAGAATGGTCCCAATTTGCTACCCACGACAGATTGCCAGGGAAATGGTTGCTTTTTTATACTCAAGTGCCTTTTTCACAGAACCCTTGCTGATAAACTAGTGTTAGCTGAAGACCAGTTAGCATGCTGACATTTCTCTAAGAGTTGTTATCTCTAGGCACCTGTGGATAAATGTGCTAATGAGAGACTTTTCTTAAGGGCTCTTAGATCCATGATTATTCCAAGCCATGGTTGAATGCAAACATCATCAGAACAGCGTGTTATGCTTAATAGCTGAGAATGCCTCTGTAATACTTAATCCCCTTTATGCTCGTGACAGATCAGCCTCTGAAATAGGAGCACGGCCCCAGGGGAAACGCAGCTTACTCATCAAGCCTCAGGTAGGAAAGCACCAACAAGTAATGACTTCCCAGCCGTGGGATGTTTCTAGAGTCGATATATTTCCAGTCTAACCGAGACAGGAACCAAAGTGATCTTTTTCCATCAAACTTCATTATTCAAACCGTTTATGGGATAATTCTCTGAGAGAAGCTGTTTCTTAACACTTCCTTGGTTGAGTAAGCGGCCAGTGGAAAGATTCTATATATCACTCAAAGGCTCTAATCAAAGGGAGTCTTGGAGACCTCCACTGTTTACACAAATCTGGTGACCAGGCATTTGGAATTTGTTCAAGTTCCTATGGGATCAGTGTGATCCTTGATGGTCTACCTAATAACATTAAGGCCTTAAACCCTGACCTTGGGCAGTTTTACTCTTCCCTTCTTAAGGTTTTCATGTTCCGTGTGGACTGTCCTCAATTGTGGTTGTTACTTTATCAATTAAAAGTATTTCTTTCTGCGGCACCTGGGTGGCTCAGTCTGTTAAGCATCCCGACTCCTGATCTCAGCTCAGGTCTTGATCTCAGGATTGTGAATTCAGGCCCCATCCTGGGCTGCACTCTGGTTGTGGAGCCTACTTAAAAAAAAAAAGAAGAAGAGAAGGACAAGGAGAAGAAGAATTTCTTCTTACTGCTTGAAACTTCTCTTTCCCAACATGGCCTTTCCTTTTACTTTCTATCTTCATTCTCTGATGGGACTTGTTTACTTTTTAAGTTAGGATTTGGTGCCCGAAACAGAATCCACAAGGATTTAATTAGGGAAGCGGTGGGAAAGCCAGAGAAGTGGCATTTTAGATGAGTTTCCAGGAGAAACTCCTAGAATGCCAAAGAACTGATTACCAGTGAGTGGCTCCCTCTCCTAAAATCAAGAAAGTAGGCAATCAGGAGGCTGTTTTAGAATCTACTGAGTTCAAGAACATGGCACTAGAGCTGCAATCTAGGGCTGAAGAAACTGGGATCTGAAAGTTAGGATCAGAAAGTCAGTGCTTCTGATCACCCACAGAGCTGGACAGGTACTCCAGAAAATTCCACCATCCCTTGACCTTGCTTGCCTGTAGCAAATAGCGAAAAGCAGCATGAAAATGGTTACTATCTCACTTCCTCCTTGCAAATATCACACAAGTAAATCTAATGAAAGGAAGCAAATTTCTAACTGAAAGAATCTGGGAAGTGTGGTAGTTTGAGGCCTTCTACCCTGTGCACTAAGGACACCCTAAAAAAGAAATGAACAGGAGTACCTATTGGCTAAATCCTGCGGGGCGACTCTCACTGCTCATCCTCCCCTCTGACGACATTAAGTGGAATATTTAACAAACAAGCATGTGCCAGGCAGTCCTAAACTCATTTTTCAACATTATCCCACTTAATGCTTACATCACCCCCCTAAATTAGGTGCTATTCACCCAGTTGTCCAGATGACGAAACATGGGGTCAAGGAAGTGAAGGAATCTGCCCAAGGCCACAGAGTAGGAAGGGGAAAGCTGGTAATCGGACCCAGGTTTGTGTGATGCCAAAGGGAATATGTGTCCAAGCCTACTTGGTGCCAAAAGCTGTGATCATAACCACTACATTAGACCACCTTACAGAGGTGCGCATTCGGCGCCCAGAGATGGGGCTCAGCCAGCCTCGCACAAAAGAATAGATTTTCATTCCCCTTTCTGGAATGGGACCATTTGCTTCATTCCCTTAACCCACTCCAGCCAGCTCTGTATCCTGAGTAAACATGGGCCAACGAGAGAGGTCTGACAATACTCTTGCTACATGACATTAACCGTGGCTTCCTTCACCGCCCATACGCCAATCGGTTATTCTCACAGAGAGACTTGAAAAGCATTGAGAATCTAATGGTGTAAAAAGAGCTTGAGAAGGATTTTTAGCTCCGTGTTCATAATCATCCCATGCATAATGAATATCACTCACAAACATCGGGACAGTGAACACAGGCCCTCACATCTACTGCTGACCCAATGATGAAGAGCCTTTCGGTAGGTGAAAATCAAGACAAGGGCATAGGCTCACCCACTTGATCGGGCACCAAGGGCTATTTAATGCATTTTCTTCTACTCTGATAAAGAATGTAATTTAGAATCTGCTGGAAAAAATCCCCCTCTGGAGGCTGCTTGAAGCATTCTTCTGTCATGGCTGATTACTACACTAGTGTTTATTGTCAGCAAAACGAAAACACAAAAATACCATTCTTGGCATCATGCTTCTTTTTTTCCATTATAATCCAATCAAGGTTTAAATCCTCTCAACTGAGCAGTTCTTCCTTCAAAGAGAATGCTGCAAGAGTCCACGATGGACGTGAGGTGAGCATGCGTCGGCTCCGACCTTCACCGGACTCGGAATCTGGCCAGTCCTCTGGCCATGGGCAGCCTCGCCTCTGCACTCAAGACATTTTCTTCTTGGACACAAACACCTCGAGAGAGTTTCTGGCCCTTAGAGGGAATCACGTCACACACACGAAGAGATCAGTAAGAAATGCTTTCAGCAGGCAGGCTTTTTGAGAACTATCACTTCCTAAAAAATGTAGCATAGGCTGCCAAGAGGGGTTATTTTTATCTGAGGAGTCCCATGGGCTACACCCTCCTTAAAAGGATAGGATAATGAAAATACACCTTCCTTCTTCCTCTTTGAGGATCTCTTTACCAACAGTAAATGTTCTCAACTAGCCATGAAGTACCCCTTCTGCCTAGAAATCACCTCAGCATGTGTGGGGCGTTAACTAAACGTGGGTGGTGATTCATCATGAGTAATAGTCGATGCTGTGGCATCATCGGTTGGGAGAATAAAAAGTCCTCCTTTTATCAGTCAGATTGTCTGCTCTTTTTATCTTAACAGATAATAATGTAATATCCCACGCTAGCACCCAAATGCTCAACTCCCTTTTTTGTTTCTTATATAATTATTTGCAAATTCTTCCTAACTCCCGTGTGATGCACCTGTCTCTGTGGGAATCATTACTGTTTTCAAATATGAACGGTTATTTATTATATTCAATGTCCAGTCTTCTTGGGGTTGAGTAGTTCTAGTTCATTTGGCTTTTCCTTAGCCTCCAGCATTAGAAAGTCAGCTTTGTGACTCATCTCTAAAGGCTCTCCTGGTTCTGCATATTCCTGTTCTCTAAAACCCTGGGCGAGTTCTGATCTCCTGGAGCACAGAGTGTCATACAGTGTCCCAGCCTCCATATGTGCAAGAGGAAAATGACCTGCCCTGAAAAGGAACCGACTCTTCTTTACAGATAGGGACTTACGTTAGGAAAGGGATTTATCAGCCCAGCTGGCATGTGAGTGGAGAGTAAATGGTAGTGCCTGAGCCTGAGCTCAAATTGAGATGGAACCAAAAATATCTCATCAGTGAATGATGTCCACTCAGTTATATTACTTGTGTCCAAAAACAGTGACTCAAAACTTCTCCGTGCCCCAAATTCCCTTATCGGTTATTTTTCCTGGTGTCTCTTTTGTAAACTACTTTCCTTTAAACTTAGATTATGTACCGTTAGTCTGTTTGAAATTCTTGATTTTTAATTGTATTAAAAAAAAATTTTTTTAAACTAATGATGGTTAGCATTTTACTAAAAGTTTATGTCCACTAACGAGTATGCAAGATATATTTGCTATTTACTTTTTTGTAATGTTTTCTCATAAAAGGAAACACAAAATAGTACCTGCAGGAGACCCCTCACCCTGACCGTGCTGTGCTCAGATGTCCGTAGCTGTCTCCAAGAGAGGGTTATTTTTATTAAACCGAGACACGTACTGACACAAAATTCATAAAATAATCTCCCTGCATGAGCACAAGTTGTATAACAACACAACCCATCTGGGGGTTTGGACTATATAGAAAAAAACTGATCGATTTGTCATGGGGTTTCAAAAACAAAGGGTGAGGAGGAAGGTGTCCCCTCATGTGTCTGTGAGTGAATATTTAATTTCCTTAGCCAACCGTTCCCTCCCCATGTCTAGGGTGATGTGAAAAGGGTGATACCACATCATTACCCTCTGGCTACGTGAACAACCACTAAATCCACAGTTTTCTGCCTCCCTTACCTACCTCAGTGTTTCTTCAGAGGCATCATCCATGAAATGAGCTGGCTTCATAGCAACCCCCGGAGAAGTGTAAGTGATTTTTTTTTTTTATCTGACGGATATGTGTCTTCCTCAATTACATTGGCAGATACCAGCATGTTACTGTCTGACTTGAATATTAAATATCATCTGCATAAATTGTTATATCATATTGGCCACTCATATGAGGCTCTGGAACACCAGCCATTCAACACTATGTTCTAACCTGTCCCCAAGAAAAAGCTTCACCACCCCCCCCCCCCCGCTGCCCTGCTATCAGTATCATGGAAATCATGTTCGTAAGAGTTTCTTTCCAAGGAAAGTGCATTCATTCGCAATTTACTTTTCCCACTTATATTCATTGAATATATCAGTATGTGCTCGTCGGATGTTTTGATGAACACGAGGTGTACAGAATTCTGGAATGAGTCGGTAAAAATCCAGTCAAGAGCACGGAATCTTGAGATTTTTGTTAACCCACAGCCTTGCCATGAGTCAATGACGATTTAAGGTGCTGACCTCACCCCCACCACGCCAGACTCCCGCAGGTTCTTCCTTTACGTGATCTAAGGGTATAGGGACTCAGCCCGGAATCTCTGCTCCAGGGGACAGTGCCTCAGAAGACTTTCTTAGGTGGCCCTTCCACCCAGTAACCCCGAGGCTGAGGATCACGAAAACACACAGCCACCTCCGCCAGCAGCTAAAATGTAGGCTAACGTAATAACCATGGAGATCACGCCACAGGTGGGATTTTGTGGTTGGTGATGTTGGGTTGAGGTGGGGTGTTGATTACTGTTGTTTTGCTTTGCTTTTTTCTCCCATAATGTTCACTTGGTGAATGAGTGTGGGGGCAGTTTGGTGACCATGACCTCAGGCACTCTGTTAGCTGATCCTCTGTTCTTCCGGCCTCTCATAAACTCCAGTGGTCTTAGAATTCAGCTCTTTCCTTGTCCCCCTTCCTCTGCCACCTCACAGCAAGAGGCTTCAGTGGCTTTATTATTAAGCAAGGAGGCTGGCAGGGCCAAAGCTAAGCTTTTAATGCATCTGGCACTGGGATCCTACATGTGTCTCCACCGACTTGCATGGGACGAGAGTCCCCTAGGGCCCAGACACTTTTGGACACATTTAGATACTAGGAGACTAAAATTGCGGAACAGACAAAAGCCAAACTACAAAAGGGGACTTTAGGCCTCTGAACGAAAATTCAACTTGAGGGAAGAAGACAGATCAGTCGGTCTCAGCACCTAATGGAAGGAGGGGCAGCATGGTTCTGGAACCCACGTGGTAGTTCTGCCCCATGGGCGTGCATCCTCCACAGGTGGGCAACTGTGTGTGAAGAGCTGTACAAGCTCCTCTAGGAGGGACAAGGGGGCCATCTGGGAAAATTCCACATAGAGGAGAAACCACTCCCAAACCGGGCGTGGGTTTCCATTGCTGGCTCGTCACCAGCCCATCTCCACCTCCCTCCACCAGGGTGAGCTGACTCGTTCTCGTGGGTCCCACTACCACGTGCCTCCTGATGGCTCTTGAACCCTTTCTGCAGCCCACACTTGCCCTGTGTGCATCCGCGTGTGTGCCCCGAAACTGCCCATCAAAAGGCACCACAGATTTTAACCTATTCAAACTGAACTCATTTTCCTATCCCTCCACACACCCCCACCCACACCTGTGTTCCCTGTCCGCCGAGTAGTATGATGTTGTGAAAGACCAATAGAGCTTTTAAAAAACGTAGTTCCCTGCCAGGGAAAAATTCGTGCTTTTTAAGTGCTGAAGATGGGGAGTTTGTGATGATTATTGTAATTAAGAATTGAAAACTGTTGGGGCGCCTGGGTGGCTCAATCGGTTAAGCAGCCCCTTCTTGATTTCCGCTCAGGTCGTGATCTCGTGGGTTCTTGAGTTGACTCCTGCATCGGGCTCTGTGCCAAAGGATTCAGCTTGGAGTCTGCTTGGGATTCTCTCTCTGCCCCTGCCCCTGCCCCCACCTCTTGAAAGAAAGAAATAAACTTAAAAAAAAAGAAAAAGAAAAGAAAACTATTACTCTGGAATGGCCAAAGTGAATTTGGAAATCTGCCAACAGTTAAAAACAAGCCCCTTACAGAAGGTGGCTGCCTTTGTGGTCAGCACAGCATAATACTAGAATTGTCAAATCACTGTGTTGTGCGTCTGAAACTAACGTGACATTGCGTGTCAACTACACTTCAATAAAAAGCAATCAAAAAAAACTAGTGAGAAACCAGCCCCAGACTTCTGTTAGGTCATGGGTTTCGCTCCAGGTGCTTGTCCTCTTTGGTTCAGAGTCAGTGGCAATGGAACACGGCTTTGATATTTCTTAGGCAAGTCTGGCTGTTGCCAAGTAACAGCTTTTACAACTTCTACTGGGCCACCAAGCCAGGAAATCTGGGGTTGATATCCTGGTTGTCTCCGTCCTCATGCACACTGCCTCTTATCAAGCCTTGAGTGCCTCTTGTCCTGGATCCTCAAGATGTGGCCAGAGGAGCAACATTCCCAGCATCACCCGGGAGCTTGTTGGAAAGGCAGAATCTCGAGCCCTGCCTCAGACCTGTGCAATCAGGGTCAGCTTTTCGACAAGATCTCCAGGTGTGATTCATGGGCACATGTGCGTCCGAGAAGCACTGTGCTCACTCCTGTCCCTGTGACCATGCGTCTGCAGCTCACCCTCCAGCTCTTTTAGACCTTCCTACAGTGTAGCTGTGACCAGTGCACCCTGAACGGTTTTATTTGTGTAACATCCTGCACCCTGGCCCCCCTTTGCTGAAATCTGTCCTTTCTGACCCTGGCTAAACATGAGAATCATGGGGATTGCTTTAAATATTTCGTTTTAATGTTTTCTCATTTTTTGAGAGAGAGACAGAGCACGAGCAGGAGAGGGGCAAAGAGGGAGACACAGAATCCGAAACAGGCTCCAGGCTCCGAGCTGTCAGCACAGAGCCTGACGCGGGGCTTGAACTCACAGACTTCGAGATCATGACCTGAGCCGAAGTCGGACACTTAACAGACTGAACCATCCCAGAGCCCCTTTCAAAAAATGTCAATGCCCTTGCCCCAGTCCCTGAAATTCTGATTCAGTGGAAATGAAGGTTTGGTCTAATGTTTAAATTCCCCTCACCTGATGTTAATGAGTAGCCACGAGTTGAGAACCATTGAGCCAAAGATGAAGTTTTAATTCACTACGATGGCAGGTGAGTCTCTCTAGGGCTGAGCCTCTCGCTGGCTTTCTCTCTGTCACCACGCTGTGTCCCGTCATGCCGAATCCATAGTTGACAGCCCAAACCATTTGTTGGATGAATGAGTGTTTGCATCTCCTACACCGGGAATGGTGATCTGTGGAAAGAATGTGTATTCGCTGCATTCTGAGAAACGCAGAGGCTGCATTCGTGGGCGGAACGAGGGAATGAT
Source organism: Panthera onca (assembly GCF_046562875.1). NCBI lineage: Eukaryota > Metazoa > Chordata > Mammalia > Carnivora > Felidae > Panthera > Panthera onca. The sequence continues at coordinate 177,613,222 of NC_138342.1, forward strand.
GGAAGATACGTTTTTCAATTTACGACAAAGCAAATGCCTCATTTAACGACAGCCAGGGACTGCAGACAGCCATGTGGGAATGCCCTTTATGGCCCCATGGATGATTCTACACAGTGACAGCTCTTCTCCTCCCAGACTGGCAGGCAAACAGGAAGCGATGGGTCTTGCTACCCAATCAAATATTTTCTGCTTTTAATTGAGTGGCAACAGAGCCAACGGAGCTTTATCGGAGGGACTTGGTCCTAGAGATGAAAACATAGACATTTTTTTAGTTTGCAAATGGCGTTATTGTTTTTTCCATTTGCCAAAACATAAACATGCTTGGGTTTTTTTCTGATTTTCCTTATATTCCTGACTGACAGAGAGGCCATGGCTAACCACGCCTTTTACACAAAAATGACTGTTAAAAATTTGGTCTACTTCATGTTTTTAAAAGCCAATCAGAGGCATCGTGACACCGCATTTCTCCAGCATCTCTTTAACATCTGGACATGGCTTATGTGCCGTAATGCTGCAAGACATCCGGAACCCTTAGTGCTGTCACTAACAAAACCATAACCATACTGCTGTTATCACACCCAACAGAATTATCCACAATTCCTTTGTACGTATCATCCGTTTCTCTCTTGAGCAAGCTCTCCAGGTTCTGTCTTTATTAACCTCACCCCCTACTCCCCCCCCCGGCAAATCCTTGTGCCCTGCTCTGTCCATTCAGCCAGACCCTCTGGAAAAGTACTTCCTGGGAACACCCAGCTTCAAAAGAAGGGTGAGTCACATTGAAAGTACATCATCACGTCCATTCCTGCCTTCCACCCCATCTGTGTAGAAAAGTCATAACATTCTGATTTCTGGAAGATTAAGGCACCTGGTTTTTCTCTTAAAGGGGAAAAGCAATAGGTCAGCTCACTTCCTTCTTTCTCTATTTTTAAACAGCCTTTTCTCTAACAATTTCCTTTCCTGTTACGCCGTGCCCACATTTCTCCTTTCCTTCTCACTTACCCTCCTCCTCACCTACCGAAGATTACTCACATGGTACTCAGGATACCAAGTTAACTCACAAACAGTTCTCTGGAAAACCTAAGCCTGATTTTCAGTAACCTGGATCAAGGGTTTTTTAAGCATTTGATTCTCAGTCTTAAACACAGTCTATTAATTATTCCATTAACAGTGATGAATCCCACTATGCCTCTTCCCCCTTAGGGTGAATTCACTCAGCTGAAGACAGGCTTTCCACTGAGACCCATTTAAGAGAAAAGGGCATTAACATTGAAATGGATTTTTTAAATATAAAGTAACACTTATTTACTAACACCAAGTTAATTCTGTACAGGAATGCTCTGTGCGTGGTTGAAAAGCCATTGCCACCAAAAGTCCGGAAGTGTTGGGACAACTGGAGGCGAATCCCGGAACATAGCTATAGCCTTATAGAAGCAAACACACGGTGTTTAGGACCCCACTACTGAATTCTGTTAACGTTTATTTAGCAATTTGCCATGCCTCAGTGAATCCTTAGAACAACCCTAAGAGGTAGGTATGATTATATCCATTTCAGGCAAGGGAGGGGCAGAGACAGAGGGAGGGAGAGAATCCCAAGCAGGCTTTGTGCTGTCAGCGCTAAGCCCAACGTGGGGCTTGATCTCACGAACCACAAGATCATGACCTGAGCAGAAATCAAGAGCTGGATGCTTAACTGACTGAGCCACCCAGGTGCCCCTTAAACCCTATAATTGTTTTAAACCTCTGGTTGTGCAATTGGCACTCGACCTGTCCCTCTCACAACTGTAGTACATGCACACACACATGCACATGTACACACACACAATACATCCCTACAGAATCCCCACGTCCTTAGTTTAATTGCCCTATATGACAAATATTCCTCTGACCCAAGAGGCATTTTCAAGACCAAACTTGGCACGGCTCATATAACAACTAAACACATCTAGGGGAGACCATTTTTCCTGGAACAGGATGCCTTTAGAAATGAAAACTCAGAGCAGTTGTTCAGGTGACAATTGTATTACTACTTCAGTCTACTCAGAGGACAACAGTAATAGATACACAAATCCTTGGCTATAGATTCATTACTGACTCAACGAGCATTAATTAAGACACTTCTGCTTTCACAGCCTGTGAGATTTTTGCCATCAAAGGTATTTCATCAACCAGACTTATGTCCCAGAGAGAAAATAGCTGCCCACCTGAGAAGCTGGAGTGGCCGGGAAGGATGAGATTAAATTATCAGAATGCAGGCCAGTGAAACAGAGTTATTGCAGGTGATAGCTGGACATCTGAGGGGGGGAAAAAAATAAAATAACGACCCTCAAACTCCAGAATCCTGCAGCTTAAAAATATGCTTTGTAAACTGAAAATTTTAGTAGTTGAATTCACTGTTCTTATCTAAATTGATGGCCTCAAAAATCAAGAACACCTCAAAGAATACAGAGAAGAAAATTATGGGGGCAAGAGAAGAGGCTCGGAGAATAGATTAAGGAAACAGCATGTGGAAAATTAATGTCTACACAGTCAGGGCATCTGTTACCAAGGTATGGTAAGTATCACAGTTATGTTAGGAGCGAGATCAATACCAGCATTCTTATGAACGGGATGATAAAATGTCAACGACTTGCTTTCACATTCTCAAAACAAAAACAAAAAACCCAAGCAGAATGAGGGAAGATGCAACTAGATGAAGTAAGAATGATAATATGTTGATAACTGTTGAAACTGGATAACGGTGCGAGGGAATTCTTAATAGTGTTTTAAAAGAAGTCGAGTTAAAACAAAGTGACAGAGAATGGTGGAAAATTGAGGGTGACAGCGGTATGGTAGACCACACGCTCTGAAGAGCCTGCTCCCACTGAAATGTAACTAGTTCCTTGGTAACTTACAACAAACAAAAGCTATCATGATAATGTATGTTGGACATACCAGAAAGTAAAGGAAATGTTCAAGAACCAGAAAGAAAAGAAAAAGAAGAACGAGGCCTTAATCTTGAGTTGGGAATATAAGCAATACACAGGTAAGTAGGAAGATTAATAACACATGGCAATCCAGTGGGGTAATCTTTTGAACTGATAGTGCTAGAACAATTTGATTTTCATATGCAAAATTATAAACAGGTACATAAGGCTGACCCTTCCCTCACACCATATACAAACGGAACTTAAAATGAATCGTAGGTGTTGGGGGGGGGGGGGGTTGGTGCCTGGGTGTCTCAGTGGTTAAGCCTCCGAGTTCAGCTCAGGTCATGATCTGGTGGTTCCTGAGTTTAAGCCCTAAGTCAGGCTCTGCACTGATAGCATGAAGCCTGCCTGGGATTCTCTCCCTCTCTCTCTCTCTTATTGCCCCTCCTCCACTCATGCTTTCTTTCTCTCCCTCTCAAAATAAAATAAGCTTAAGAAAAAAAGAAAGTGAATCAAAGACTGCCCTGAAATTTTTAAAGAGATCAAGATTGGACTTGATATTCTCTTTTACAGGTCGCAGGCCCTTTTTATCACCTCCCAGGATGAATTCCTGATGCAAAACCTAATCGCAAGCTAACACAACGACTTAAGGCCTTTTTATCCCTAATTATCACCACTAACCACCAACTGTCCCTCTGATAAAAAGCATTTTTATATCATTCCTATCACTGGAGTCCTACATCCTACATCCTGTAGTCATTACAGCTATTTTCTAAATAATCCCAGATCTACCTGCTTCCAGTCACACAAGAGAAGTGCACTTCCTGTCTCCCTTGCAGCTCATTGGTTGCCACGTGAATAGGTCCCGCCAAGGAGTCGTGAGCAAAAGAGATGTGCATCACTTCCGGTTTAAATGTTAATTACAGTGCAACCAGCAACCTTCAGGGTAGGAGCAGCTCCATCAACCCGGGTGTTTGTGTGAGTACCGTGAGCGGGGGCCCAGACGGCCATCGATGGACACAGAGCGAGAACAAGGAAAAGACCTTTGCTGTTCTGAACGGCTGAAACCTCGGGGTTGCTTGTTACCGCACTGTAACCTGACCCATTTCAATTAACATCACCCCTGGGCGAGGAGATGTCGTTTTAAATCATTTCGGAATTTCATTCATTCCTTTATTCCTTTATCTACCGAGGCCCTCCTCTGTACTTGGAATTGGACTAGCTCTGGGGAAACAGCAGCCCAGAGGGCACACGTGGTCCTTTGTCTAGGTCTGTGGCTGCAGGTAGAAAAATGTGGGGAAATAAAAACTTTATTCACTTAAGTAGAAAGTGGCTTGTCAGCTAGCCTCTGTGAGGTCCGTTTCCTCATCTGTAAAATGCACACAATACCTACCCTGCAAGGTTTTTATAGAGGTTGGCAGCAATGCCTGGTCCCTGAAGAGGAAACTAAACAACAGCTATAAATATTTTATTTCACATTTCATAAAAAATTACTTTGGGCAAACAATGAAAAGGTAGCAGAAAATAAGAATTTAAATCCTCTGAGTACCATTTTCACATTATTGCCATTTTCACATGATTCTTTATTCTAGGGTATCTTGGGGTGTGTGTGTGTGTGTTTATTTTTAATTTAGTGATTGGCCTTCCGGCCCTAACTGGAACTGGTTCCAGGATCAAGTAGCAAGTAGCTTGGGTTTCCTTGGAGATGAAAGGCCTCAGAGAGGGTTCTGTGTTTCCATGGGCCCCGCTTGCTAAGGACAAATACCACCTTCCCACAAGCCCTCAAGAATACCTGTGTGAAAGTGAACCTCTGATGTACTGGGATCTTTTCTGTATTTGGATCACCTGAAAGGCGGGAGAGGCAGGGCGAGAAGAGATGCCCGCAGAGAACAGGTTGCACGGAGGGATTAGAGATAGTGGAAGGTACCCATGTGGCCTACATGATCATTTTCATCGGTATGAATGAATGCATGAGTGGGCGTCCGTGACTCAGGCCAGGTCTGAGTGGCTGAGGATGCACATGATTTCGAAGCTGTCCCCAACTTCCTCGGTGTCAGAAATTGAGAAGAGGCACATGAGGAAGTTTTCTTGAGATAATCATCATCGCCATCTCGAAACAGTCCCTCGACGCTCCCGGCAAGAGTGATGACATTTGGACCGTCTAGAAAACATGCAAAATAGCCGAGCATTTGCTTAATCTTTACGAGGTGAGCAGGGATGGAAAAACAAATTCAGTACTCACACCCTGGGGAGCTAATCAAAGCCAGAGAGCTGTTGACTGACAAGCCTGAGGAATGGGCAGGTCTTAGGGTGTGAGGACAATGTTCGGGGACATGTTGCATTTGGGAAGCCGATGGAGGTGGTGAGTATGTGGTCAGATGTGCGAATGTAAGCCAAAGTGAAAATGTTAGGGCTGAAGATACATATTTGGGAGTCACCCTTACATGAATAGTAATTGAAACCTTGAGAATGATTAAAAATAGTCCAGATTCTAGGGGGACCTGGGTGGCTCAGTTGGTTTAGCAACAGACGGCGGCTCAGGTCATGATCTCACAGGCCGTGAGTTCGAGCCCTGCATCGGGCTCTGTGCTGACAGCTCAGAGCCTGGAGCCTGCTTCAGATTCTGTGTCTCCTTTTCTCTCTGGCCCTCCTGCTCATGCTCCATGTCTCTGTCTTTTTCAAAAATAAATAAACCTTAAAAAAAAGGTAAAAAAAAAAAGACTATCAAAGTCATGAAAAAAAAAATAACCCAGATTCTAGACAATGAAGGCCGAAGAGATAACAGGATGGTGTGAAAACCACGATTGCTAAGAACATCAGGCCTTCTCTACGGTGCCTCTAGAAATGAGCAAAATAAAGAGGAACATTGGGTTGGTCCCTGTCTTTTGCTTCAGCCATTAAAGCCTCAAAGTGCCAGTTCTTCCTAAGTGGTGTAACATAAAAATTAAAAGCATGGGGTTTTCGAATCAGGTAGATTGAGATTTGAATCATTGAATCATTTCCAAAATGTACTACATGTGTGACCTTGAGTGAGTAAGTTAATCTCTGAGTTTTGGTTTTTTCAGCTATAAAATATGATAATATCTACAACAAATAGCTGTTTGCTAATTAGAGAGTTACATTATATATATATATACACACACACACACACCTTATATATATACATATACGATACATATATACATATACATATAACTATATATGTATGTATATATATGTGTGTGTGTGTGTGTGTGTATACACAACAAATATCAGCACTCCCTCCTCCATGGTATAGAATCTTTGCTAGAAAGTGGTTGTCCGGCCAGAGACTGTATTTCCCAGGCTCCCTCGCAGGTAGGTGGCCACGTGACTGAGTTCTGTCCAGGAGAATGTGAGCAGAAAAGACAGCACAAACTCCCAGGTCCGGCCCATAAAACCCTGCCATTCAGGGCTCCTCCATTTTTTTTCTCTTTCCAATGGATAGAATGTCAGTCTTGGGTCCCAGACTTATGATGTGGAGGAGGGTTATCTTGCTGAACTATTCTATCACCCACTTGTTCTATGAGCAAGAAATAAATTTTGAATGTGTTAGAACCATTACATACTTGGGAGTCTATTTGTTACGGCAGGTACAAATAGCAAATAACCAATAAGGTAGCAGTTAGCCTATTCTAATGGGTTTTATTTTTCAGTGACATGACTCCTGAGAGTCAAGCATGTATCTAAGAGGTACTGATAAATAATGGTATCATTCTAGTGCCTTCAGGCCCCACGTCTGTTCTTGTTAGGGCACTAAATACCCAGAGATGTATACTCTAATCTTTTTGGAAGAGAGAGAAGTTGATAATGTTAGGGTTGGCTATACAAGCTTTTAATAACACACCATAAGAAACAGGGTAGGTTCTGAAAGAGGGCAGGGCACAGGTTGAAGTTTGCAGACATGTGGTCAGTAAGAAATTTCTTGTGGCAATGTGCTGGAGGGACTCTTAAAAACACAGGTGTCAGGAGGCGCCTGACTGGCTCCGTCGGTGGAGCATGTGACCCTTGATCTTGGGGTTGTGAGTTTGAACCTCATGCTGGGTGTAGAGATTAGTTAAAAATAAAATCTTGGAAGACAAAAACAAAAAACAAAACAAAACCCAGAGATGTCAAATATTCATTTTTACATTGCTGAAATGTAAACCTCCTTTTCTCAAAACTTAAACAAGTTTAAGCATAAGAGACTCTTAAATACAGAGAACAAACTGAGGGCTGCTGGAGGGGAGGTAGGTGGGGGGATGGGCTAAATGGGTGATGGGTACTAAGGAGGGCACTTGTTGGGATGAGCACTGGGCGTTATGTGTAAGTGATGAATCACTGGGTTCCTCTCCTGAAACCAATATTGCATGGTATGTTAACCAACTTCAATTTAAATAAAGAAACTAAAAAATAAAATAAATTTTAAAGGAAAAAAAACCCAAAACACCAAAAAACAAGTTTGATATGCACACACACACACACACACACACTACATCTCTATATTATACATCTCTAAAAGTAGCACAGTTTTTTGTAAAGATATGGCTGAAAAGCTTTGGGAAAGCCAAAACCTGGTTATGGCTTAGATATCTCAAAGAGGCACTTACTGAAATAGGAGTCTAACTAGAAAGACTAATTAACTACATTGTGCTCAGAAGGAAAGGTAATGGTAATCATGAAACCTTAGTGGGGCAGGAGGGGTGGGGGGAGAGTTAAAAAAAAACAAAAACAAAAAACAAAGAAAGAAGGGTCAGACTTTGCCAGTGTTTATCAGTGTCCTGGAAGAAATCCACCGAGTCTGGTCAACAAGACCATTCCATTCAGAAGAGTGTTTCTCCTCCATTGGAAGAGATGGATATTTTATTAGAGCAGTCTATGCTAAAAACAGCCTTAAATCATTTATTTCAGCAGTTGTAGCAAGAGATGGTAAGCCACAGATATGTCCATCAAATTATGGTATGTCCATACAATGGAAAAATCAGCCATCTTGGAAAGATATCCAAGGTATAATGTTAAGAGAGAAAACCAGGCTTATGATGGTGTGTCTAGAGTACTACCAGAAGTTCATCTACAAGTGAAAGAAATACACAAACACGTATGTCTCTACCACATATAGAATATATCTCAAAGGAAGCAGAGATATTGGTAGGGATTGATTGAACAGGGAACATACGTGGGAATGTGATTCTGCTTGCACTGCATCTTCTTTTTTTATTTGAATTTTTTAACGTGCATGTTTATTATTATTATTATTATTATTATTATCCAAGAATAACAGTAAGTAGTAAATTAAAAGACAGAACAGCAGATCATCTGAAAAGCTGTTTTGTTTTGTTTTACTTTAGCAAATCTGCTGCACACACAAGAACAATGAAGGGGTAGCTAAAATTGGATGTACATTCTAAATTCACTCTTTTCCCTCTAATTCTAGCTGTATCAAGGCCCTTCTTAAAATTATAATTGGCTTCTCATATACACAAGTCTACAGAGAGAAAACGACCTGCCCAGTGAGTAAGCTGTCCTCTGGTCCCCTCATGGTTATATTTCTTACTCTAATTCAAACATCTACTCTTGGGAGTTTGAGTATAATAATTGTGGTCCTGTATGTCTAATCAGAACACCTGCATCTGAAACTCCAACCAGAAGACCAGATCTGGTAAGGGGATCTGCCCCAGAGACTGGCAGCTGGTCAGTCCGGAACCCTCCATTCGCTAAGTGGGTGGCTAATGCCCGGAGCAGAGGAAGAGCAGTTTGCCCAACTGGCCCCATGCCTATGTCAGCCACACTCCCCGCCTCCACTCCTCAAGTTCCTTCTGCCTGCCTTTCATCCAGCCCTCTATCCCATGGAACCCATGCCATTTCTGGGAGGAAAGGGAAGAATGCGGATTTTTCTCACCAGGCAGTGGTTCTGTAACCTCATTCGGGGGCTAAAATATTAGCAGAGGATGTGTTATGAACCAAAATAGACAAAATAACAACAAAACGAAGCCAGGGCTATCTAAAGACTGTGTCATTAAAAATGATTTCATCCCCCCTGGGCTCCGGAGACGTGATTTACAGGAGGCAGTCAGCCTACCCAGGTGGTGAGAACTCATTTTTAATAAATGATAGCGAGTAGGTTTATCCCGACCTGTGACTATGAGTCACTGTATTTGAAGCTGTTTGACAAACACCCATCAGAAACAGATGACCTTGTCCAGGGGACTTTTCTTTTCAGGGAAACTAAGTGCGTTTCCTGAGAATGCTGCTACTGAAGGTCTCACGTCAGATCAGTGAGAGAGACGCGGGCCTCTGTGGACCAGACCGCGTGGTCACCAGGGTCCCCTTCTCCTCCAGACGTCTGTGGTTCTGCGTGCTTGGAAACCTGGTAGGAGGAATAGCATGTACTTCTGAGTAAAACAAACCGTGGTGGGAGAGGGGGCGACGTTACTTTTCGGGGAAAAAAGCGACAGGCTTGTGATCCCTGCCGTCACTGATCATAGTGCAAGTTAATGACAGACGGAAAGCTCAGCAACCGTTTGTTACTTGAAATTCCCCATCACTGTGATTGAGCACCTTTCCCAAGTGTGAAATGAGGAGACTATTCACAGGCGCACAGGTACCTGTGATGTGTGGGGCTGTGGGCCAGGGACAGGAAGGAGGGATTCTCTGTGAATCCCAAAAGAGGTAGGAGTGATGGGGACACTGTACTCTCAGAGGACCAATGTCACCCCTTTGATGGACTCTTGCCTTCCACAGTCTGGCAGCCACACGAAAGCAGCTTTGGGACGGCTTCCCAGAGGCAGTAACGGCCGGCTGCAACCCCTTTCTCTTGACTTCTCCCCATTTCTTCCACTTTTTTCCTTCTTACTTGAAGGTACCATTCTATCATCGAATAGGAATTTTTGAGAGAGAGAGAAAGAGGGAGAGTGCCAGCAAGGAGAGGGCAGAGGGAAAGAGAGAGAATCTCAAGGAGGCTCCGCCCTGAGCCTCCAAAGTGAGGCTCCATCCATGACCCTGGGATCATGACCTGAGCCGACCTCAAGAGTCGGAAACTCAAACAACTGAGCCACCAAGTCGCCCCAGTAAATTTGTTTTTAAAGGCAAGAAGAAACAGGTGTTTGGGATCAGAGATAAATAGGAGTGGCACTTTCTCGCTCAGGTAGGAGAGGAAGGGATGAGAGGATGGGAAAGGTGAGAATCTGATTGAGAAGCCAGAGTCTCAATCCCAAAGAAAAAGATAAAGCGTGGGGGGGGGGGGGGGGGGTAGGTCAGTCCAAAGCAGAGCAACCTAAAAGCCTTTTTATTTCCAGTCTTTGTTTTGTTTTCATTTTGGCCCACACTGATGCAGTGAACGTTTGTGTGGGCACACGCATGCGTGTTTGGTTATATAAACAAGAAAAATCTCTGGGAAAATACACAAGAAACATAACCTCATTTGCTTCCAGAAGGGAACTCCTTGTACATTGAATGAGGTGGCTATATTACCTATTCAAGCTATACATCAATAAAATATGTAGACAACAGAGTGTTTCTTAACTAATGGGTATAAGAAAACAGTGATTCCTGGGGCGCCTGGGTGGCTCAGTCAGGAAAGCGTCTGACTTCAGCTCAGGTCATGATCTCACGGTTGGTGAGTTCGAGCCCCACATTAGGCTCTGTGCCGACAGCTCAGAGCCTGGAGCCTGCTTTGGATCCTGTGTCTCCCTCTCTCTCTGCTCCTCCCCCACTCAAGCTCTGTCTCCGTCTCTCTGTCTCTCTCTCTCAAAAATGATTTTTAAAAAACATTAAAAAAAAAAAAGAAAACAGTGATTCCCATCTGAGCAATAATGAGTATAATGTTATAGGAAATTGAACCTATCAGCAAATGAAACACTTCTAGATAAGAGTCACAGTAGGACATTCCACAATCAGATACACACACACACACACACACACACACACACTATTTTCAATACATGACAGGGTAAAGAGGTTGTAGTTTTGAGACTCAAGAATATATAAATCTTTAACATTTCTATCTTAATAATTGTAAAAGTAACACATGCCAGATGTAGACGATACTGAAAAAATATTTTTAAAAATAAAATTACACTTACTCCCACAGTCAGAATTAACTACCTCAAGTACTTGCCCTGCCTAGAGGAAGCACAGTCAAGATACAAGACCACTTTTTGGTCCTATCTGACAAAACCACAATGTAGAATTGGCCCAGAGGGAGAAATCCCTTAAAAAAAAATTGCCAACCCAAATCCATAGCTTGATGTTTTGAATATTTTCCATTTTAAGTCTTTGGACAAATAAGGCAATATTTTTTTTCCCCTCTCTCTCTCTTGGGGTCATCAAATATCTGATTCCTGCAGTATGGAAGATTCTCTAGGATTCCTCCAGGAAGGATTCTGGCTTTTCCCAATCTGGATGCACTAAGGTTTTTTCCCCCAGAAAAGGGGAGGTGGGCTACCATCAACCATGCTTCTCCGTGGCCCCCCAATGACAGAGACGTGTTAACCTAGGTCAGCTCCAACCCTTTGCCACCCCTTTGGCATTCACCCAACAGTCCCCCCAAAGAAATAAAATTCAGTTTGTCTGCTTCATTATATGCCTTAAGTTAAACTCCCCTTGGAGGGCTAACATGAAACAAATCCAGAGATGCCGCAAGCGGAAGCAATGGGAGGCGTGTCGTTTAACACCGTTTAGAGGTATAAGTCCCTCAGTGTGTCACATGAGCAAGTCCCACATCGTGTGCACATCAGACTCACTTTCCTGCTCATTGCGTGTGATAGAGCACTGCAATTAAAAGCAGGACTTTGGGGGCGCCTGGGTGGCGCAGTCGGTTAAGCGTCCGACTTCAGCCAGGTCACGATCTCGCGGTCCGTGAGTTCGAGCCCCGCGTCGGGCTCTGGGCTGATGGCCCAGAGCCTGGAGCCTGTTTCCGATTCTGTGTCTCCCTCTCTCTGCCCCTCCCCCGTTCATGCTCTGTCTGTCTCTCTCTGTCCCAAAAATAAATAAAAAACGTTGAAAAAAAAAAAATTAAAAAAAAAAATTAATAAAAAAAAAAAAAATAAAAGCAGGACTTTGGAGTCAACCAGACCAGGAGCCACTGGCTGGTACTGCTGATTACTTAATGGGGACTTTGGACTGCATTTTTATCCTCTTAAGTCTCTATTTCCTTATCTACGAAATCAGGATAATATTACCTTCTTCATGGAATTTTTGTGAGGGTTCAATGAAAAAGCTATTAAAAATTAACCCAATGCATGAGGCACGGCACACACTGAGTCAGTATTATCTGCTCCCATTGTTCACATAGCGTGGAAACGAGAGTGCCTGTCTCACAGGTGAGTCAGCATTGCTCATGGTTTCCTGTCCCTTTCTGTTGTTGCCGGCCTCTGACACTTGTTCTAGTCCATGGGAATAGAGGAAAAAATCAATTCAATCCCTTGTATCTGGTTTACTTGATTAGGTTCATACAGTTGAGTGTAATTGGGTTTGAAAACGTCTCTGAATGGCAAATGTCTCTGCGAGCTTTGGTGTCATTTCCTAGCAATAACCGAGCACCAGTTAATTTTTCATTATTTCATACGTGGTTCCCCAAACTCTCATATTCTATTATTCTGGGTTCTAGAGCCCTTGACTTTTCAGGAACCATAGAAGGGACAACTGATGTCTTGGGTTCCAATTGGGTTCCATCTAGTTTCATCCCCACCACCCCCACACCCCACCCTGTATGACTGAGCAAACAAGACATCGTCAGAAAGGAATGGATTTTCCCGTTTAGGATTCAACCCCGATCACAGGCGAGCCGTCTCTAAGGAAACTCCAAACAATAAAAAGATGGCTTCCAATGGTTTTTCCTAAAATCCCAAAAAGTCTGGGAAGCTTGGCAAAGAGCTTTCAAAATCTTATCGGTCCCACGTAAAACACGGAGAGTCCGCTGCCATCAGCTTCTGGCTTCCCCAGACAAGAAGAGAGCATCCCGGCAGCTCAAGGACCCAGCAAGTGACTTCAGGGGACTCTGGAGTGCCCAACCACTCTTTTCCAGATCATTGTGTGACCGGTCACAAGGTCACAGAATTTGGAATTTTTTTACATAACAAACAAGGCACATTTCCTATATCCCACAGCAGTGACAAATGTCAGCATATAAGGCACTTGTGTTCAAAACGAACACTTTCCCACCAAAATAAAGATAGAGCCATGTAGATTGGCTTAATTCCAACTTGCTTGATACGTTCTGTAAATTCCTCCAGTGTGTTCCTAAAAGGAGACTATGAGAATACGTCTTGTGCTCCCACGGCTTTTCCCCTTTACCCCCATTCCACTCTTACCATTCTCACCCCACCCCTACCAAATAACAATAACTAAAAAAAAAATTAATAAATAAATAAGATGCCTTGCATTTGTGTGCTAGGTTCTCCTAAAAGTGGGCTGCATCCTGTTTCTCTTATGAGTAGGGAAACCAGGACGAAGGAACACAGACCATTCATACAAGGCACTATTGTATTGTAATGAATAAAACAAGAACTATGGGGCCAAAAGAAAGTTCTACCCCCAGCCTCTCAACATTGAGGAAATGAAGAAGGAAGAAGAGGAACCCAAAACCCCGCTCCTGGATGTCTAAGTCTAGTGAATAGTGGCTTTTTCATCTAAATTAGGCAGAATCTAGAAGCTAGGAGTCAGGCACCTATAGGACAGTTGCTGAGAAGGCAAGGTGGTGGATGGAGAAGGGAGGGCTCGGGTGAGTGGGCACTGGCTGTCAAGAGAGGGTAATTTATATCCGAAGGTAGGACGACCGTACATCCCGGTTTGCCTGACGTCATCACGTTTCACTGTGATCACTGTAGCACTAGTTCAAGGAGAAGGCGCATCTCCTTTCACTCTCCAAACTGTCCTTGTTGGGACGCTAAGTTTTACATTCACCCTACCACCGAGAGACATCATAAAGCCGCTAAATGTCCCACAAGGGACGATAAGGAAGGCTCGTTTTGGTTTGGTAGAGACAAAATCTGGGTGAGTTGATTGATGTTCCACAGAGGATGTTGTAGAGAATAAGTATCAATAGAGAAGGGTTAATACCGCACAGAGGGGAGCCCGGGGCACTACTGTCCCTCAGGGACATTACAGCATGTCGCCACCCTCTGTCCTTCGAACTCCCTGCGTATTTTGTACTCGCACCTTTGTTTGTCTTTTATAACATTCCGTCTTATCATATAGCTGTGTGCCTGTCATACGTACGGAGTATTTCTTCTACTCACAGGTAAATTCCTCAAGGTAGAGGTGATGCCTTCGTTTCCTCTTCATTTCCTCACCCAGTGACAGGAAGTCACGGTGAGAAGAAGAGGTTGGTATACAGAGAGAAGTAATAAATTCTTATATCTCCAATTAGAAGGTGGTAATTGAGGGGGCGCCTGGGTGGCTCAGTGGGTCGAGCGGTGGACTTCAGCTCAGGTCATGATCTCGCGGTCTGTGAGCTCGAGCCCCGCGTCGGGCTCTCCGCTGCCAGCTCGGGCCTGGAACCTGCTTCCCATCCTATGTCTCCCTCTCTCTGCCCCTCCCCTGCTTGCTCTCTGTCTCTCTCTCTCTCTCTCTCTCTCTCAAATAAATAAATAAACATTAAAAAAAAAAAAAAGATGGTGATTGAGGCTGCCAGCTGCCCACCAACATCCATTTCATCCTTCTGTCTGGGCACATAGCTGACCACATTACCCAGACTCCTTTGCAGTCAGGATTACCCTGTGACTAAGTTCTCCCTCAACAGAATGTGAATAGAAATGGTGTGTGTCACTTCTAGGTTTGAGCCTGAAAAAGTGGTTGTGCCTCCTCTGTATTCTTTTGTTCCTTCCTACCAGAAAACCCACCCACCATTCAAGCTTCGGCCGGGTGGCAATTATAAGACCCCGGCTGATGGTGTAAAAGAGTAGTGGAAGGAAACTTGGTCCCCGGGAGTTTGTGTGGGGGAGAGCTGTCCGCCAAACTAGAATGTTCCCTTGGATTGTTATGTGAGAGAAAAATCACTTCTATCTTCTTTAACCACTGACCTGTCACTATGTCTGTATTATTATAGTGAGCCCTGACCCAACTAATAGACCCAACTACTAAGTTGGGGATCTTTACTGCTTTGTTTGTGCCTGACAGAAAATGGCAGCAACAAGTATTTGTTAAAGTAATGAATAAAATCACCACCCCCCCAATATGAATGACAGAAAATTTGCCAATAAGACTCAAAGGTTCGTCCTAGATACCACTAGAAAATGGCTTATCTATTATGGAAATATCTCTGTATACATTATGAACTTAGAATAGCAGCCCGCTGTGAAATTAAAGTTACAAGACAATGTTGAGTCTTGAAGGGAAAAATTAGAATGCATTAATCAGGCAGTTCTTCTCTGATGCTAGCAATAAAAGACAGTCCCTGACCAAGTCTGCTTAGTATATGTGCCTCTTCAGAGAAGAAAATGGCTGATAAACCTGGCACAGATTAATTGAAAACACGTTAAGATTATCCAGCTGCTTTTGCTCTGCTTCTGATTTCGTGAGGCCACTGTGTGGTATTCTTTGATTTCATAAGCAAATGTTCCTATTCGAAGAAAAAAAAACATGAAGCACTCATTCATCAGTTTATACGGACTCAATTGTTATCTGTATCCATGTAGCATTCAGTATCAGCTAGGTTATGGTGCCATAACAAACACTCCCCAGTCTAAGTGCTACGTAAGAACAAAATTTTATTTATTGCCCTGGTTTCCATGCCCATCATGGGTTTACAGGTGGATTCTGCTCATTGTATGATTCAAGGATCTAGAAAGATGGAGTACCTCCTACCTAAATGTTGTCAGTCACTGCCACAAGGTAAAAAAGAGGGCCGTGGAGGGTCTTAAACTAGCAATTAAATGTTCCAGCTAAAGTGACAACTGGCCTTGTTTAACTCTGAAAGTCCCACATCCTGGGAAACCTCGTAGTCTCAGCCCCATCGGTATGGTTCGTCACAGTCCTAGCTGAGAAGTGACACATCTCGTTGTTATTCACAACTCAATGTCGAGAACCAGTCACATGGCTTCTCCTAACCACATGGCGGGCTGGGGGGGGGGGGGGTGGGTAGGAGGGGGAAGGGTGGGCAGGGAAGTACAACCTGTAAGTGTGACCAGAAGCGGGAAGAACCAGAAATATTTGCCAGCCAGCATTAGCATAATCCCTTATCATAAATTGGTATTCTTATTTATACATCATTCTCTCGTGAGTTTTTTTTTTTCCTCCTTGCTTTTGATTCTATGTGAACTTGTTTATATAAGTAAATTCTGAATTTGGCTCAGTGTGTTGAATCCCCACCTCTATGCTGAGTTATACAGGCTCTGTAGAGACAAATAAGCTATAAGCCCTCCCCTCCAAAAGTTTAAAATTATTAGGGGACGTAAGATACCAACATTATAACCTAAGGTGGAAACAGAAGATTATAAAAAGGGCTGGGGGGCATTAAGAATAGGAAGAATCCTACCTAGCTAAGAAGACATTCTGAAGAGGAATCCAAGAAGAGTATTACCCCACAGTAATATTCCATTCTTCTCCATCAGGTGATAGTAGTCATTAAAACCTATCTGCCTAGGGGCACCCGGGTGGATCAGTTGGTTAAGTGTCCAACTTCCGCTCAGGTCATGATCTCATGGTTTGTGGGTTCGAGCCCCATGTCGGGCTCTGCACTGACAGCTCAGAGCCTGGAGCCTGCTTCAGATTCTGTCTCCTTCTCTCTCTGCCCCTACCCCATTCTCTCTCTCTCTCTCCCTCTCTCTCAAAAATAAGTAAACATTTAAAAAAATTATAAAACCTATCCTCCTTGAATGAATTGAAAAACCATTCCCAACCTGTTTGTATGGAAAATGAAGAAAATCTTTTGCCTTGAGAAATGCTTGACATTTTCCTTTTCCTAGCTGTGATCCGTGCGGCCCGAGAAAAGCCAGTGTCAAACATACTATTTTGGTCCATCTAATCCCAATGCTGAAAAAAATACAGTCACGTCAAGTCAAGGAGAGAGATTTAACCACACGTTGTGTTCAAATGGGATTCCATTCAGTTTCGTGGTGGCGAGACAGTCTTGCCTGCTCTACAGGGTTTATGGGTTGTTTCACAAATGCTATCCTTCAAAGCCCTGTGAGCTTCTTCCATGTGATTACAGTCACCAAGAAGTTCTATGATTGAAAACTCCCCTTTGCCTAGGATTTATTTAGATATTCCTCTGACACACTCTCGCTAACTCTGTAGCTCCGGTGGGAATTGTACAGGGAAATTTACTCATAAGTCACAAAAGCAAGCTAATATGACAAGCGGAGAAGAGCCATCTGGCAAATTGTTTGTAAAACACTTTCCTTGTGTTTGTTAAATCCTGTTTCCTTGTAAGTCACTTACCGGGAGACCGAGCGCACACAGTTGAACCAATTCTAAACGTCCCCCAAAGCTTTCTCGGGGAGGATCCAAAGCAGGAAAATAGTTAAAGCCTTCCAGGTATAAAATGCAGACTTAAAAAGAAAGACTTAGATCCCTTTAGTGTTAGGCTACTTAATTATGGTATTAGGAAAGAGATGCAGGCCTTACGAAACAGACTCAGAAGCTTCTAGAACTTCCAATAACTGATCTTAACAAAAGCAGCCTTTGGTAGGTTAAAGTGCCAGACTGCTTCCTTGGAGTTTGCAAGAGGTTGAGAAGAAGGGGAGAGAGAAGAGGACACACACACACACACACACACACACACTGTTCGCTCAGACTTACAGGGCCCAGTCAGGGTTCTAAGACGGTCAGCCACACAGCACTGCATTCGGCCCAGGAGCCGAGGTATGAAAACAAAAAGGCCTCAGACTCTCAAGCCGCTGATAGCAGGTAGGGAGCAGAAACCATCAGACAAAATCCAATCAGCCCAGCAGAGCCTTTTAACTAATGAAGCTCCGAACCATTTCATTTCAAAACACAGCTTACACCTCTAGTTATTCTCTTGAGGCCCAGGGACTACGAAATGCTGACAGATTTTCAATGGGCCTTGGATTAGCATCTGATAATTAGCAATCCTAGTTCGCACTTTGGTGTGTGTTCACAGCTTGATTAGCAAAGGCCACATTGACCCTTGGGGTTTGGAACAGCAAAGCTGAGCTTCAACCCCTGTCTCCCTGCCCCCTCCCCCGCTCCACCTCGCTCCCTCCTGCCACCAGAAACACAGGTGTGGCCCCTGCCCAGCCCGGTCTCAGCTGCTCTGACTGCTCAGCAGCTGACAGTGTGGGCCGGGCCGGGGTGTAGACAGCTGTTGTCGCTGGGGTTCCTACCGAGGGATAGATGCCAGAGGTAGAGACCTGCAAAATGGTTCATATTAGTTTGAGTAAACCGAGGCTATGTCAGATGAAAAATTTACAAAACAGGAGTCTCCAGCCTGAAGTGAAGGAAGGGTTTTAGGAGAGCCCCCTGTTTCCATGGTCCCCCACGTGTGGGAGGTGTCTTCCCCCACCCCCCAGTGCTCGCTGACTCTCCGTGAATTTACCCCACTCCGGGGTGAGGGATGACGACCCTCATGAATCCACTTGTGGCAGGAAAGAGATAGGAAAATGTGCTGGTTATATCCTAAAGTGCCTGCTGTCCCAGGCTCGTGGGGGTGAGGGGAGGCGAGTCTGGTTTAGAGTCTCGTGTCAGGGATTATAGATTTTTCTACTTCACTTCCTCCATCTCCCAAGTGGGGATGGTCACGGTCAACCCCACCTCTCCTGCTGGCCCTTACTGTCTCCACAACCTTAGCTTTGCAGTACTTTGGAGAAGAATTTGTTGATTTTTAAGGAAAGAGATCTACAAATATGATAAACTGGAAGAATTGGGACAGTGTTGTTTCGAATAAAGTTATCAAGTCCTAGACGTGTCTACAGTGGCCTCTCGAGACCACGTGATTTCTACCATTTATGTTCAGAAGTCAATTTTCTGACGGCGCTTGTCAATTTTCTAATTACCCATGTTAGTCAGGACTAGACCCGGTCTGATGACGTGAAGCCTTACTGTACAGAGTCCGAGTGGTGCTTCAACTTACTTTCAGAGCAAAGACACGTCACCCCTATTATCTTCTCAAGAGCCATCTGAGTGGAAGAGACTGAACAGAAACCCAGGTATGCTCTGTCTTACAGGAGTGCTGTGGACTCAGGTCTGCTGTGTATTCAACGTTGACATTTTCACCAGCCTCCCACGGAGATTTTCCGGGCCACTTTCCCACCCACAGCGTCAAATTCCATTTCCATGCATTCCCTGGAGCTGCTGAGCGACTTTGAAGGTCAAAAGCCTTTTGCCCTCTGTGCCCTCTCTGCCTTGACCCCCCTGGTCAGGTTGAAAGAGTGAGCAGACGGGGCACCTGGGTGGCTCGGTCGCTAAGTGTCCAACTTAAGCTCAGGTCATGATGTCGTGGTTCATGAGTTCGAGCCCCGCGTCGGGCTCTGTGCTGACAGCTCGGAGCCTGGAGCCTGCTTCGAATTCTGTGTCCCGTCCCCCCTCCCACCCTTCCTCTGCTGGTGCTGTCTCTCTCTGCCTCTCAAAACTAAATAAACGTTAATAAATAAAGAAAAGAAAAAGGAAAAACAGAAAAGAGCAAGCAGATAGGAGAAGCAGGAACAGAGAGGAAATAAGATCTCTCTGGCGGGTCTTTCCTTGGTCCCAAATGTGCCTCCCACCCCTCCCCTGTCCACTGTGTCCAGCCCCAGATTATCAGGTCCCTGCGTCGGGTTTGAAGAGGTGAGACAGAACAATGACGAGCAGAACAGTGAGGAGGACAAGACCAGATAGTTGACCTAAGAGACAGTCACACGGGAAATCAGAATAGTTGATCAGCACAGGTGCTTCTTTGTTCCTGGAATTTGAAGAAGAAAATTCAGATCACAGCGTTTCCCACGCAAATCACGCCATGGAGTTTGGAAAGCAATGGGTGTGTTGAGAGAAAAGTGTTAACTCAGGAAAAGAAGGCACAGTGACGGGAACCTGGTGTAGCCTGTACAGGGGCTTTAAGAAGACAATTTTTTTTTTTAAGTTTATTTATTTATTTTGGAGAGAGAGAAAAACTGTGAATGAGGGAGGAGCAGACAGAGAATCCCAAGCAGACTCCACACGGTCAGCACAGAGCCCGATGTGGGGCTTGAACCCACCAGCCACGAGATCATGACCGGAGCTGAAGTCAGACGTTTAACTGACTAAACCACCCAGGAAGCCCCAGAAGATGAAGTTTAAATATGGACACTGGAAGAAAGAAATGCTTGCAGTTTATCCAGGGTATTTGCCTCTTTCTCCTGTGTTTTACTCACAATGTAACAGTCCCCTCAACTAGTTGGGAAATGTATGAGAACACAAAATGCTCAAAAAAAGAGACGAAATTTGCGAAAACAGGTGGTGGTCAGGGATGAGGGGAAGGGACGGCCCTGAGAATAATGGTAAGCCCAGAAATTCCACTTCTGTGAATTTGTTCTACGAAATAACTGGATAGATATATATGGGTAAGTATATGTATATTATCATTATTTATAATAGCAAAAAAAAAAAAAAGAGGGAAAAAAGTATCAATGGGACATAAGGTAAATAAAGTGCAGTATATCCACAGGACAGAACGCTATGGAGCCATTTAAAAGCATTGTAAAAGCAACATGGTAAATTTACATTTGACGCAGTCAGATGTCTAGAGCCTGGTAAGTTTAAAAAGCAAGCTGCAGGGGCACCTGGGTGGCTCCGTCGTTTAAGTGTCCGACTTCAGCTCAGGTCACGGTCTCGCGGTTCGTGAGTTGAGTTCAAGCCCCACGTCAGGCTCTCTGCTGTCAGCACAGAGCCCACTTCAGATCCTCTGTCTCCCTCTCTCTGACCCCCCTCCCCGCTTGTACTCTCTCAAAAATAAATATATTTTTTAAAAAGCAAGTTGCAGGGGCGCCTGTGTGGCTCAGTCGGTTGGGTGTCTGACTTCGGCTCAGGTCGTGATCTCACGGTCTGTGAGTTCGAGCCCCATGTCGGGCTCTGTGCTGACAGCTCGGAGCCTGGAGCCTGTTTCGGATTCTGTGTCTCCCTCTCTCTCTGACCCTCCCCCGTTCATGCTCTGTCTCTCTCTGTCTCAAAAATAAATAAACATTAAAAAAAAAAAAATTTTTTTTTAAATTAAAAAAAAAAATTTTTAAAAGATTTAAAAAAGCAAGTTGCAAATGGCACTTACAGATTCCATGTTTTGGTTTTAAAAAACAGGCACATACAGGGGCGCCTGGGTGGCGCAGTTGGTTAAGCGTCCGACTTCAGCCAGGTCACCATCTCGTGGTGCGTGAGTTCGAGCCCCGTGTCAGGCTCTGGGCTGATGGCTCAGAGCCTGGAGCCTGTTTCCGATTCTGTGTCTCCCTCTCTCTCTGCCCCTACCCCGTTCATGCTCTGTCTCTCTCTGTCCCAAAAATAAATAAACGTTGAAAAAAAAAATTAAAAAAAAAAAACAGGCACATACATGTGTGATCTAATGCTTCCCCCTAATGATTTATACATACTCTATTTGTGTAGACAGGACAGGAAGAAATCACACTGAAATGTCAATGGTAACTAGGAGGGGGTGGTGTCTTTATGGTCTGAACCTTTATAATGAAACACATACATAACACGATCAATTTTCGTTCAAAAGAAAGCAAGGGCCTCTGTCCGGGCAGTCGGTGGGGCCCTCACATCTGTCCTCTGGAGCACACGTGCTGTGCAAGCCAGCTCACAGGATGATATGTGCCAGGGTCCCTCCTGATGCCTGGAAGGAAGTTCCCAGGATTCTGCTACTGTCCCCAGCTGCTTCACGGAACAGACTTGAAGATTTGTGATTTTGGTCACTCCTCAGAGGAAAATATAAGCAGCAAATGAGTCAGAGAAACCACATGTAAGGAAAAAACAGACTAAGCCTCCCCCCCCCCCACCCCCACCCCACCAAATACACTAATCTGAGTTTGGCTGTTTCCTGGGGTCAAGTTCAGAGTGATAAAAGAGAGAATCTGAAGATAACCTCTGTTTCAGTGCAGGAAGCTTGGACAAAACAAAGCTTTATTTGAGGTCAAACAAACAGAAGAGGAGAAACTGATGTCTTGTGACGTTTTCTGAGTCCGTCATCTTCTTTTGTTTCCTTTCCACCCCCAGCTGTTTCAATTAAGACTCTCTCTGGTGGTGACTTGTTATGGTTTCTGTTATTTCCCCAAAGACCCGGACAGGCAGATAACAACCTCTCCGGGCAGGTGAAGGACTGGGGGGAGGGGAGGGGGGGAGGGGAGAAGCATGGAGAAAAAAGACGACAAAGGAGGGAAGGAATGAACAGGAAGAAAGCTGGCGAGCGTGAAAAGAGAAAGACTCATCCAGGACTCCACAGAGGAAAAGAAGGAAATGGAGTTGCCCTCCACACCCTGTACCACAGACAAGATTCTCCTTTTAAAAATTTTTTTGTATTATGTATTCATTTGAGGGAGAAAGAGAGAGAGAACAGTGGGGGAAGGGCAGAGAGAGAAGGGGACAGAGGATCCGAAGCGGGCTCTGTGCTGACAGCAGAGACCCCGACGCGGGGCTTAAACTCACGAACTGTGAGATCGTGCCCCGAGCTGAAGTCGGACGCTTAACTGACTGAGCCACCCAGGCGCTCAGACGTTCTCTTTCTGAAACAAGGCAAGGGCGACGCAGTGGGCCCAGGTCTGGCCAGAGCCCCGGAGAGCTGGGCCGTGGACGCTACAGCATTAAAGGCTTTGGCAGAGCTCGGGGACTTCTCAGCACTTTTGTTGCTCAGGGACTTGCCACCTAAAGACCTTCACGTCTCTTGAGTCGGGGGGTGGGGGGTGGAGGTGGGGTCTGAGGCTCCAGTTTTATTACTCCTGATTTCCTCTCCTGCCATTTCCACTTCCTGTTCCCACACACCACCTGAGGAAACATGGCTTCCTCCCTAAATGACTGGCCTGACCAGAGGCCTTATCCAGCTGGCTGACCCAATCGTGACTTTGTCTTATCAAAATTTAAAACTCAGTTTGTTTGTTTTTTTAATATACTTTGGGGTGCCTGGGTGGCTCAGTCGGGTGAGTGTCTGACACTTGATTTTGGCTCAGGTCATGATCCCAGGGGGATGGAGCCCCGAGTTGGAGCATGGAGCCTGCTTGAGAGTCTCCCTCTCTCTCCCTCTCTCTCTCTCCCCTCTGCACCTCTCCCCCATTCACTCTCTCTCTCTCTCTCAAATAAAAGAAAAAAAAAGTGCTTTAACAAACTTCAACTAACAGCTCATGAAAGCCAAACCTTCGCACCACCATAGGCCACAATCTTGTGATGGAACTTTTATTGCCCCCTACTTTTACAGGAAGAGCCTAGCCCTCAGAGAAGTTAAGTACCTTGCCCAAGATTACACCGCTCAGTAAGCATTAGAGCGGAGTTGAAATCCAAAATCCACAGTGTGTTCTGATATCTTTGGTGATGTCAGAGTGATACCCCCAAATGTAAGAGATCAGACCCCTGGTCCATCCAAGAGCAGAAGTTCAAGGTTTTGTGTGTATTATTAAGGACATTTCATAATCAGGGCCAGGTTGCTGCGTAGCCCAAGGGTCATCCACCCCAAATGTTTCCAACCACCTTAATAATCCAGGAAACTCCAGCACTCAAGATACATTTGGTCTGTTCTGACATGCTTGGATCTTTTATCCTGAGCCACTGTAGAATGGGTTCTAGGCCCATGGCTGGCTTAGGGGCTGGTTGACAGAGTCCCCACTGATGTTGAGGTAAGTGACCCAAGTTCCAGGCTCCAGTGTGTTCACTTGTGCACCCACGGCTTGAATCGGTGATCTTTTCGTTCATTTCAAAAGAACCCTTCGCCTCTTGAACCTCAGTTGCCTGTGGTGTGCAAGGGGGGCCGGCCTTCTGAAGGCGCAGCTCAGACGTGTGACGGCCCGTGGTTCTGAGCTCACCTGTGCCCTCCAGCTTCTGTTTTCCCCTTGTCTGGGTTCTAGTTTCCCCAGCCAGTCTGTTCCCGCATCCCCTTTACCATTTCTGTCTCTGTAGGAAGGGGGGCCACGGGTACAGGCTCCTTCCCCAGACTGGGCAGTGCTTTCTTTCCCGAAGGTGACCCCATCAGATAAGATCTTTCACGGGTAATGGCATCCTCTGTGGGACTTGAAGGTGGGCATCTGAGCATCTTTGATGAAAAACCCTTGGGAAAACATCTCCGAGGAAAACTTGGTGTCTCTCTTTTGCAATTTTCTCTTTATGTTATTTTCTACAAGGGCACATTTCTTTTTTTTTTTTTTAAGTTTTTATTTATTTGTCGAGAGAGAAAGAGAAAAAGAGAGAGAGAGAGAGAGCAGGGGATGGGCAGAGAGAGAGGGAGAAAGAATCCCAAGCAGGCTCAGCACAGTCAGTGCAGAGCCCGAAGTGACGCTCAAACTCATGAACCGTGAGATCGTGACCCGAACCAAAATTGAGAGTCGGACGCTTAACTGAGCCGCCCAGGCGCCCCTACAAGGGCACATTTCTGAAGGAAGAGTGGCAGTGCGACTTTGACCTCCCTTCATTTTCCTTAAAACTTAAGGAATGCCCCCAGCTCCCCATAACTCCCTGTATTGGGTGTCTCTGCTTCCTTTTCCTACCCTGTCAAGTTGCTCCCTTTCCGTTCTTTGGATTCCTCCAGAGATAAGTGTGAGGGGACTAACATTTAGAAGCTCTATGTGCCAGCGAATGAACACACACACACACACACACACACACACACACTTTTGTTTATTTTATACACATTATCTCCTTTAATCCCCACAGCAAACCCCTAGAGGGTATTGCTATCAATGTTTTACAGATGAGGAAGCTGAAATTAGGAGAGGTGGAGTAATTTGCCCTTGATCTCTGCTACATTGCCTGTAGGGTAAGTTACAAACACTTCAATAGCAACAGTGTGAGGCTTCGCCAAGATCCTTCTGATCTATACCTTGGGAGCACCTAGTGAGTATTCCAGGACAGCAGTGGTCAACAGACTAAGCGCCCTAACCAAGAATCAATACCTTCAGAGGCAGTTACTTGGCATTTAAATTGCAGTACGTCACTGGACACTGAAGAGTTTATTAGTTAGCATAAGGGATGCCAGAAATATTTCTGTTGGTGATATGAATAGGTGATGTACTCTAAAATAGGTCATTGGTTAGAAATATGGTGCAGTCTCCGGTGCCATTGCATAAACGAGGCTCAAAACGTGGGCAAATCCAGCAGTTAAAAGCCGAAAGGCATCCCAGTTGCTCCTGAGCTCCTCCAGTTCCCTGCGGACCTACCAGAAGGCATGGCCTGAACTCCTGAGCAGACCTCCCGTGCAAGGTCCTTGTCGGAGCACTACAAAATGGGTTGGGTGAACAGGTCATACACCTGCTACCAGCATGCTAATAAACGCTTGTACCCCTGGCAGAATTGAGCCTAAGACTGGCTTTCACTGTCACTTGGAACGCCGCTGTGGGGAAAGGGACATCAACTCGCTCGTCTCTGGTCTCCAGAGAACCCCCCACCCCAGCTCTGCGAGGTGGTCCCTGCCACGTGCCGCACGATCGGACTGGCTTAGGCGCGGTCCGCGGTCGTCCCGCAAAGAGTGAGGGGCAAGGCCAGAATGTGGGGCCAAGTCCATCTCCTTCAAAGCCCACGGGCCAGCTGCCTCTTAAAGAAAGGGTGAAGGCCAACGTGAGCAAACAGCCATTCAATACCAATAGTTCTGTCAGTCAACAAAGTAGGAAAAAAAAAATCCTCTTTATTGACTGAACTACCTTTAATCTGCAGGATCTTCCATTAAGTGAATCCTTAGAAATCCTACTTGAGTCCTAAGTTCTTTAAAGGTCAAGCTGCATATATAATCCACTTTAAGCCCTAACAGGAAATAAATGATGTTCGGCCTGAAGGATGTACTTAGAATATCTCATGTAAAATTCAGTACCAGGCCCGTAAGCGGGAGGGCCGCAGAGTGGAAACCACGGACACAAGTTTCTCAGTGTGCCTTTTCAAAAGGTCAAATTTATTTTAACTCTGGTGTCCCTGGGCCCGGCCAGGGAAATGCACTCTTCTCTTTCATGTGGTAAGACTCCAGGCTGCTGCTGTTTCAAGCAATCAGATTGTCCAGATTATCAACAAATACTTATTTTTAGACCTGAAAGGATGAGAATTTCCTATCCGTCCACCATCCTGTGAAGGCAGTAGGGGCCTTGTTTGTGAGTATTATCAACAAGGATAGAAAGCAGAAAATCTTCCAGATTTGTTTCCATCCGCACTGACAGTTGACTGAAAGCATTTCCGAATCGGACCCAAAAAAAGAAAACATTGTGAGCAGGAAGGTCACCTCAGTGGGAATGAACGGTGAGCCGTGGTCTTTAAAACATTCGTCTTGGTTTGTCAAACACATGTGTTTATTGCAAGAGATTGCTGTGAGCGTTCCCCCCGAATGTGTTTATAGTGGTGAGGCCAACAGGCTTACCTTAGGTCCTATGAACAGCTAGCTGTAGAACCAGAAGAATGAAGGAGTTTGGAATCCTAGTGTCCTCCCCAACCCCCACCCCCAATCCACTTAGCTTCAGTGCCTGTGGGTTCCAGGCCAAGTGTTAGAGTTAAGGTATCATACATAACAATCTCTAGATCCTTCTATACTAACCCTTTTTAAATTTTTTTAAAAATGTTTATTTATTTTTGAGAGAGAGAGACGGAGACAGAGACAGAGCTGAGCAGGGGAGGGGCAGAGAGAGACAGAGCCCCAGAATCCAAAGCAGTCTCCAGGCTCCGAGCTGTCAGCACAGGGCCCGAGGCAGGGCTCGAACTCACGAGCCGTGAGATCATGACCTGAGCCAAAGTCGGCCGCTTAGACTGAGTCACCCAGGTGCCCCTATACTAATCCTTTTGTGATAAAAGAGTCACACTGGGGCAGAGTTCCCAGTAAACCTTCTCTTCTCCACACTTCTCTTGAAACCTTTAGTTGCGGTCTGAGAAAGACTTGAAGTTTTTAATACTTGTCATCTAAGGAAATATATTTATCCCTGCATTGTAACAAATACACTGAAACACATTTTATACCCCCTTGTGAAACCAGCTTCCAAGCCACAGCCAAGCATCTGGTTTCCTGAAGAGCTGAATGGTCAGCGCCCCCGGCTTGGGTCACTGAACAGCTGTCCATCATCTGGCTTTGTTCGGTGCCTTTATGAAGATCTGAAAGCGTCAGCCTGAAGCAGCGGTGATCGAAGTGAGAGAGGCAGTGCTTCTGAGACCTGGGGGCTTCCCTGGGGTTCTCCAGGTGAATTTCTTGATGCCGAAGGGAGGAGTCCTGTGCTTGAGTCTACCGGTACCTAAGAATAAAAGAGACAAGGAAGGGGCCTGGGGACAAGAGCAAGAACCCAATCTGATTCTAACTTTACTCTGGAAACTCTTAACCCCCTCATCCTTATCTCCGGAGCCCTCCCCTGGACCGGTTTCCCCTGTTTGACACCGTTCCTTTGACTCTGTAGCCTGGAAGCTGTACCTTTCCGGGTAGCAAGGATGATGTGGAAGGTAGGATGACCCCATGGCAAGAAGACCTGACAGCCTATTTACTTCTTTTTTTTCATTCATATGTGTTCTGAACACTTGCCCTCTGCCGGGCTCTGTGCTTAGTTAGCACCGATGCTCTGGTATGAACTAACACCCACATTTTTCTGGCTAACCTTCTGCCTTACTCCTAGGGATCTAAAGTTGCCTTACACCTCACCTCTTGAACCGAGCTTGAAGAACTCTATCCTCCTTTGCCTTTCACCCAAAGACTTCCTGATTCAGCTGCTATATGTTCAAAATGCTGTCGGGGTGCACAGATGAATTAGGTAAGCATCCTGTCCTCATTGTCTAGGGGAGAAGATGCTCATATAAAAATAGAATGCCCATTTGGGTTGTTTCCAGTTTGGGACCATTATGAGAAAAGCTGCTATGAATATATTTATACAGTTCTTTTTATAGACATATGTTTTCATTTATCTTGGGTAAATATGTCATCCAAAGGTCCACTGTCAGGTGAATAGAGAAACTGTGGTATCGTCATCCAATGGAATATTACTCAGAAATAAAAAGGAATGAACTACCGGTATTTGCAACATCATGGAAGAATCCCAAACACATTATGATGAGCAAAAGAAGCCGGGCACAAAAGAGTTCATTCTGTACGGTTCTATTTATATAAAGTTCTAGAACAGGCAAAACTAATCTATTGTGAGAGAAATCAGGACAGTGGTTGCCTCTGGCAGGGGGGATTGACTGAAAAAGACACATGAGAGAAAATTCTATATCTTGTCCTATCTGGGGTGATGGTTACACAGAAGTACGCAGTGGTCAAAACTTACCACACTGTACATTTCAAATCGCTGTACTTCATTATATGTGGATTATATCTCAATAAATATTTAATTAAAAAGAAGAAACAAGTCTGCACAGGGTTTATTTGTGTCCAGAATAAAAAGAAATTTGACCATTAGGTGTTAGTTACATAGGTATTTGTTGTTTGCGGTATTGTTTCTGTACTTTACCATATGCTTGAAAAATTTACAATAAAAAATCCTTTAAAAGTCCAAAGGCAAGAAATAGATATAGAATAACCAAACCATAGGGGTGCCTGGGTGGCTCAGTCAGTTAAGCATCTGACTCATGATTTCAGCTCAGGTCATGACATCATGGTTCGTGGGTTCAAAGCCCTGCATGGGGCTCTGTGGTAGCAGTGTGGAGACTGCTTGGGATTCCCTCTCCCTCTCTCTCTGCCCCTCCCCTGCTCAAGCTCTCTCTCAAAAAATAAACTTAAAAAAAAAAAAAGAATAATCAATGTTAGGAGGGATCTTAGGGTTCATTTAGCCGAACTTCCCATCTTGAACTTGGAACTTCTTAAAACGTCGCTGTTAGATGGTCTTCCAAGCTGGATTTGACACCCTCTGGAGCAGCAGATTCTAAAACCAAAATAATGATGGGGCGCCTGGGTGGCTCAGTTGGTTAAGTGTCTGACTTCGGCTCAGGTCATGATCTCACGGTTCGCGGGTTCAAGCCCCGCGTCAGGATCTGTGCTGACAGCTCGGAGCCTGGAGCCTGGAGCCTGCTTTGGATTCCATGTCTCCCTCTCTCTCTGCCCCTCCCCCACTCACGCTGTGTCTCTCTCCGCCTCTCAAAAATAAATCAATGTAAAAAAAAATTTTTTTTAACCCCAAATGATGAGTGAAGCATTCAGGAAGGTACAGAGATGGGGTGCTATGACAATCCAGAAGAACATAGCCCACTGTTCTCAGGAGCAGGCTCACTGGAGAGCCACCACTCTGAGCACTCACTCGGGGCCTCCACTGGAGGTGCAGTCATGAGCAAAAGCTGGCCATGTCGCCACGAGTGGCTGAGCTGTAGCCGCTGCGTTTGGCAGGCTTAAAGTTCTGGTTCTTTCCTCTCTGCTGAACACTCTGTCTCCAGCACTGATGGAGCTCCAGGGCTCCTGGCCGAGCTGGTCTGGAGGAACGGGGAAAGGCCAGGAAGGAGAGACAGCCAAGTTGGAGTCTGACCTAACAAAGAGTCAGACCTGGGAGGCCAGGCTAGATGCAGGCAAATACTGAGAAGAACCACCTCCCTTCCCCTCTGGACTCGGGCAAGGTAAAGAGAACATTCTGGAAACTCCAGTCCAAAACATGAAGGGATTTTCTTCATGGCAACACTGATCACACGGCAGAAGGGTGGGGGCAGGCCAGCTACTCGACAGGCATCACAGTGCAGGTAAGTCGCTCGGCTAGCTGGACCCTCCTCTCTCCAGGCCTTCTCTGTCACTGGGGAAAGCAGGTTCCAAGGTCCCTGTCAGCCTGACCGGTTCTATGTCAACCTCTCCCTGTGCAGGATCAGGTCCGGGGACAAGGCTCTGATTAGCTTTCTTAATACTTAGGGGTCTAAAGTTGCCAGCGACAGAAAAGAACTCTGGATAATCTCAGCAAGAAAACGAATGTATTGGACAGATAGAGGGTAGCTTCCAGCACTGAATAATCAAGTTCGAAAAGGATAGGAATCAGAGCCATCTGGGATCTGAGCAGCAGAATCTTATCAACAGGCCCACTGAGACAAATCCATGCCAGCTGACCTCATGTCTGCTCAAGAGAAAGACAGTCTGATAGGCCAGCCTGGTGGCTGTGCCCACTGAAGGCAGCCAGCTTGATTGACAAGCCCACCCAAATTGAGAGAAAGCATGTTTCCCCACAGGAATATCATGCCCCTGCGGCCAAAAGAG
Source organism: Panthera onca (assembly GCF_046562875.1). Taxonomy (NCBI): domain Eukaryota; kingdom Metazoa; phylum Chordata; class Mammalia; order Carnivora; family Felidae; genus Panthera; species Panthera onca. The sequence goes on from NC_138342.1 coordinate 177,643,339, forward strand.
AGAATATTGGGCAGGTGGCATGCCCAGTACAGTTCCACTGCACTTACTGCCTGCTTTGTGTCCTTACTGGACACAACGTAGGGCATTTTCCGGATAATGTGACATTATGGTGCATCGTGGCATGCTGTGACCATCCCCCTGCTTGCAGCTCAAAGAATAAGCAGAAGAAGCGAAGACCATGGATTCCAGAATGTTTTCTCCAATGTTTCTCCAAATCCACCAGCCAAGCTATGCTCACAAACACGCGTTTCCAAGGTTCCCCACTTTGGACCAACCGAAGTTCCAATTGAGTAGGAGTTTTCTCTGAGCAATCGCTGGGATGGCCTTTGTGAGTCACCTCTGTCCCCATCTGGCCGAACAAGACTTCAAGTCTCCCCTTGCAAGCCCCGCCCCAAAGCTGACACTCGGGAAGCCTGTGCCTTTTCCGGGCCGTGACGGGAGCTCACGCAGGGTAGCAGGGGCCCGCAGACCTGAACGTTACCTTAGCCTCGCCCTGCAATCAGTGCCAACACCCACGGTGACCCGGACGGGGAGGGGGGCCACGGCTGGGGGAGGAGGCAGTGGTGGGGACACAGGACACAGGATGACGGAATGCCCATCAGGGTAACATCGGCCGAAGCCTCGAATTCTTAAGAACCTGGCTAACTTCAATCACTCATGCACTAGAATGTGAATTCCTGGGGCGCAGAGTTTCTTGTCTGTTCGGTTCACAGCTCCACCTGCTCCACCCAGGGCAGCCCCTGGCCCGTTCGGGAGTCATGAAGAATTTGTACCACGAATGGGGTAACGCTGCCGCTCTGCCTGCTTCGCGAAACTAGTCTGGGGTCTCCACTAGTCTGTGGCGGGGCCTGTCTGCGGAGTGGAGCTAGAAAGTCAGTCCTGCCATTCGGGGCCGGCCGCTGGAGGCGGCCGAGTGACCGGGCCAGGCAGCCAGCAGGCTGCCGTGCAGTGCTCGGGGCTGGGATGAGTCAGGAACTTTGCACGGAGGAGCCGTGACGCGGGCGGGGGGCCCCTCTGGGCCGGTGCTCAGGGCAGAAACGCACAGACAGACATACGGGAGGCCTCAGCCGAAGAGCGCCGGAAGGAGAACGGGACGGTTATGTAAGACAGAAGCGGGGATCAAAGGCCTGCACAGGGCGCTCTCCCACATGGCACTATTCTTGGGCTTTTTTCTTCCTTCAGCTCCAGAGGATGTGATGAAAAGGAGGGGAAAAAACCTGCTGCGGAAAGAAGCTTCGTTCACTCGGCTTGGGAGACAAGCTCTCACCTTCGCTCAGGCCCCTCAGGAGCTGAAAGGGGCCCATCCCGAGCTCCCCCAGCCATGCTAAGGGGCCTGGACCCACTTGTTCTTGGGAGGCACCTTTTGCAGGCCTGGCGTCCTGCCACTGTCCTGTTTGCTAAGCCCATTAGCGCTTACCCCGCTTTCCTCACCCCCACCATTCTAGCGTTTGGGGGGTCCGGTGACTGCGGTCCCCAACTGCGGCCCGCTCTCGGCTTTCTCCTCTTCTGCTTCTCCCCGGTGGCTTCTGTGGTCAAGAAGTACCTCCTTGGCAACCAGCTGTGGGGGTTAAGGAGAGCTGCCTGCCAAGGCTCCCCCCGACCCCCCAGCAGCCCAGCAGAGATCACCTCCGGCTTTGCCCAGTACGGCTCCCCTGGGCCTGGTGAGGGGGGTTGCTGCAGCCCAAACTCACTCCCGAGCTGCCTTAAGTCATCTTTGTTCTCCACTTGTACACACCTGGGAGCCATGGGGTGGGGGGGGGACAAGGGTAAGAATCCAGAGCCAGACACCGGAGTCACAACCCTGGCTCTGCGAAGCAGCACGTTCCTCCCCGGGAACCTCCCCCGGGGCCCCAAACTCTGTGTGCCTCACCGTCCTCCTCTGTAAACTGGGGAGGTCATTGCAGGACACGCCTCCTAGGCTTGTTGTGAGGATTAACTGGGCTCCTGTAGCACCTAGAACAGCGACTGACATGCAGTGCATGCTTGATAAATATTTGTAATTATGATTACATCTCTCCTAACCCCTCCTACCCTTCAGGGCCTAATTAGATGCCTCGTCAGGGTCTTTCTCTTCTCCGAGCTCCCCGAGTATGTTCATCTGAATCTCGAAAGATAACGCTTTGCATCACACGTTGTCCATGGGATTCTGTGAGTCTGGAATGTTCTTCGGCGAGGCTCTCTGTGCTCCTCACGGAGGCTGTGAGCGCCCCGGCTCCGGGCGCGGCCTCTCCCGTGGTGGCCGGTGGCCAGTTGCCCTGAACCCCTGCCGACAGTCTCTGTGAACCAGGACATTTTGGGGTGTGGGAGGGGGTGGATTTCTTACAAACTAATTTCAAAACTGTCTTTTAGGGTTTCCATATTTAAATTCAGACAACCAAGAGCGATTTTTCATGATTCTATCGTGTGTGGAGACATAAAGATTAATCAACCCATCTCACTTCGTTGGAGCCAGAAACCTTTGAGTCATGCCTCCCTCTCGTGCCTCCCTTTCCCCTGGTCCCCGTCTCAGTCTGTCACTGGGTCCTGTGGCTTTCACCGCATCCTTCCCCTCCCGAACTTCCGCAAGGCATCCGCCCTACTTGGGGCCCCGCCGTTTCTTGCCTGGCCTGTTGCAAAAAGTTCTCACCCGTGTCTCTGCTTCCAGTCTCTGCTGCCCCTCCCCCGGGGCATCGTACCAAAACGCAAATTAGAGCAGCGTCTCTCACTGACCACCGAGTACAAGTTCCAATTCCACGCGAGGCCGTCACCCCCGTGGCCTACTCAACCTCACTAGACTCAGCTCCCACCGGGCTCCTTCCAAGCACCTCGGATTCAGGTCCTGACAACTCCCCCTTCTGCTGAGCACGGCTTTCTTCCCCGACTCTCTTCCCCTGGCAACCGCCACCCTGGCTTCGAGGCCAGGTCAGATGTCACTTCCCCGAACTCCCCTCGCAGCTGTCTCCGCATCTTTCTGTTCCCAGAGAGCCTGGTGCGATCCTTCACTAGGATGCCTGTGGCTGTTGGTGGTAGCTCCCGGGGGTTCGGCTCCGTTCCTTTGGCACCCATGCCTGGCACACGTTAGATGACCGGGAAATATGGGATCGACCTAAAGTAAAGAGCACCCTAAAGCGACTTACCTCCCATTCTTTGCTCGCTCTTTTCGGCAATACTGATCGGAAGGGTGGTTTTTATACTCACTGCCTCAACTTTGTCCGTCCGTCCCGTTCTCTCTTGCATCCATTTCAACCAAGGTGGAGTCCCGTCGAGGGCACCGGTGACCTCCGTGTTGTTAAACCTCCGATCTCTGTCCTCATCGTCACAATGGGTCACCGCCTCCTCCTTGCTCACTTTCCTCCCCCAGTTCCCCGGACACACAATCTTCGGGTGTTCCTCCCGTCTCCTTGGTGGCTCCTTCTTAGACTTGGCTAAGTCCTCCTCATCTTCCTGACCTCCTACTGCTGGAGTCTTAGGGTTTGATCCTGGGACCTCTTCTCTTTTTTGTCTACTTTCTACCTCACTCCCTGGACCCCCTTGTCCAGAGTGATGGCCTTAAGCACCACCTCTCCATTGATTACTTCCAACTTGAGAACACCTGCCTATCCTTCTCTCTTGAACGTAAAGTTCCTGTATCCAGCTGAATAGTCCGCATCTCCACTCCACATTTCAAACTTGTTAAACAGAAATCCTGATCTACCTCCCCAACACCTCCTTCCTCTCAGTCCCGCCATCTCAGTGAATGTCAACTCCGGCCTTCTGGCTCCTCAGCTCAAACACCTTGAGTTCACTTGCAGTTCTTTCTTTCTCTCACACCCTACCTCCGATTTGTCACCAAACCCTGTTGCTCTGTTTTCAGTGTATATACAGACTCCAACCACTTCTCACTGCTCTGGCCAGTCTCGCCTGGCCTCTTCCAACGGGTCCCTAGCTGGTCACCTTGCCGTGGCCTTCGTCCCCATCAGTTTATTTCAAGAAGACGACCTGATTGGTCTCGTGAAAACCTGAGCCGGATCACGTCACCGCTCTGCGCAGAACTCTCCAGCGGCTCCCGTCTCACAATGGCCTGCAAGGCTCCGGGCGATGCGGCCCTATCACCTTTCTGCCACCACGCGCTACTGTTCTCTCCCTCCCTCCTTGACTCGGCTCCAGCCACACTGGCTTCCTTGCTCCTTGCTGTTCCTCAGACAGGTCAGGCACACTTTGCTTCAGGGATATCGGACTTAACTACTCTCGCAGCCTTGAATGCTTCCCAAAGCTGCACACTCACCCCTCCACCACCTTCAAGTCTTTCCACAGGCCACTTTCCCAATGATCTTCCCTCAACGCCAGTTATGACACTTGTAATTTACTTTAAAATACTTCAGTATGGTCAGTGGTGTATGAGAGATGTGCCCGTTAGTTTAATTCTAGAGATGGTCAGTTCGCGGGCAATCAAGAACGCACGGTTCAGGGATGCTCAGCTGGCGTTCCACTGGCAAAGGCCACACTCCACGGCAGGTGCTCCAAGAGTTTCTGTTGCCCCATCTCAAGCAATGACCAACACTGTTAATTAGCACAGTAAATTAAAAAGAAAAAAAAAGGTCTTTATTGGTGAAACTACAAACCTGTTGGGGTGCCTGGGTGGCTCAGTTGGTTAAGCGTCTGACTTCGGCTCAGGTCGTGACCTCACGGGCCGTGAGTTTGAGCCCCGCGTCGGGCTCTGTGCTGACAGCTCAGAGCCCGGAGCCCGCTTCGGATTCTGTGTCTCCCTCTCTCTCTGCCCCTCCCATGCTCATGCTCTGTCTCTCTCTGTCTCTCAATAATAAATAAACATTAAAAAAAAAATAAAATAAAAAAAGAAACTACAAACCTGTTAAGCAACAGGTAAAATTGAAGAATTACCTTTCTTAGGTAAAATTAAAGTCACCTCTGCGGACTGGCTCCCTCAGTTTGCTACGATACGTAAACAGGGCATACGAATCCAGTAAGGCTTGTAACCTGTGCCCACTAGGAGACACTTGTTCCCTACCCTGCCCCATCATCAGATACCAGTTTGGAAGAATCTGTGGCGTATGGTCCCAACTGGAAGGCAGAGAACCTTGGAAACGTGAAAGGTCGCTGGGAATTGAGGTTTTATGAATGCTGTCAGGCCTGCTTTGCGAACAAGTACTCGGCTAATAGATGTGATAAGCAGAATCCGGTTTGAGATTTCCTGATGGTGACATTGTGGGGGAATGGCCAACCGTCACCTACCTCAGACTTCTTCGTGGCCACCATCATCTGCCAAAAAGAACCTAAGAACTGAGCAGACACAAACCAGCTTAGGTCTAGTTTACAAAACCTTCTTATTTAAAAGCTTTACCATCCTCCCACACTCCGTAGCTCTATCCCTGTTTTATTCTCCATGACCTGTCAACCTGTAACATACTATACACATTAGCTTTTTGTGTTTGGGGCCTGTCTACCTGTAGATAATACAAGCTCCACGAAGTCAGGGATTTTCATCGTAATTTATTGACCAATAAATTGGTCCTGCTGACCACCACCACCTGGTGCAAATAACAGTGCCTGGTAGAATAACAATGCCTGCGTGTTTGTTAACTGGATCAAGAAAAAATGGAGTGCTGAAAGAGTTGAAAAGAAAAGAGGATTACTTTTGGCTGGAGAATCAAGAAAACAGAGCATTTGATCACGACAAGGAACAAAGACCATGCCTGTAAGTGTATAGGCATGAATGTATCGTTTGCCACACTAGGAAGAGCCACATCCTTTCAGAAATGTCAGTGTGTCTCCGTGAACCGAAAGTGAAAGGGGTAGATATAATGTCAACAGAAGTTTTGTCCAAATTTCCAGTTGACTCAAAAGGGAAGTTTGAAGTCTCTTCTTGAGACGGGTTACTGTTCTCGTTTTGCATCACTCGGATGTGGGGTGCCCGTCAAACAGACCCACGATGGGTTCCATGAGTCCCTGGTGGGAGCGGACCGGGAATCACACAGCGCGCTAATTCGTCCACGCATGGCAGAGGGGGGCGCGCGCTTTCTTCGGCTGTCTCGAGAGACCCGGGAGAAGGCCACGTGTGAGCCAAAGCGCTCAGGTGAGAAAATACAGAGCACATCCAAGGAAGACACAGAGCAAAGGGTGACTCTGGACAAAGGGTCAAAGATGTTGGGAGAGGAAGCAGATGTTTCGGGGTAGACTCCTTGAACGTGGCCAGCAATAGAGTCATCAGACGTTTAAAACCAAGAGGTACGATCGGAGCTGTGTTTAAGAAAGTTAATCCCGCAGCAGTGTGGGGAAAAGGCTGTGGACGCACCACCCGTTTTGGTGGGAGATGGTGGGGCCAAGAGACATCTGCGTCTTCATGGATGTACGGAGAGGGCTGGGGATTCCTCTGCCTGTGCACCACTTCTCTTCCCCGCTCCCCAGCGGAGCTTCCGGCAGATGCTTGGGCTATGGAATGACCAGTGTTTACCCAACCTTTGTCTCTTTTCTGCTGCATTGGGAAGAAAGGGGGTACTTTTTTATTTTTAATTTTTTTTCAATGTTTATTTATTTTTTGAGAGAGAGCGAGAGAGACAGAGCACGAGCAGGGGAGGGGTAGAGAGGGAGGGAGACACAGAATCGGAAGCAGGCTCCAGGTTCTGAGCTGTCAGCACAGAGACCAATGCGGGGCTCGAACTCACGAAGCTTGAGATCAGGACCTGAGCTGAAGTCCGACGCTCAACGGACTGAGCCACCCAGGCGCCCCAAGAAAGGGGGTACTTTTAAGGACACAGTACCCAAATAACTCTAACACAGTTCCTACCCTTGCCAAGCATATCCTACTTGCTTCTCTGTCAACTTTCCCATTTCAGCACCTTCTGGAGAAGTTAGGAACTAGGCTAGGAAGGGCAGGAACAGGCAAAAGAGAGGCAAGAGAGAAAACCGCCACCAGTGGGCTGCCTTGTGCCCAGGCAATGCTCTTCCCAGGGCTGACCTCTTCTCTCCCCCGGTTCCTCGGCCAGGAAATGCTGCCCACCAGAGCCGCGACCACAGAGCAGGAGAGCGTGGGAGAAACGGGTGGGAGGTGGGGGTGGCGGGGGGGTGGTGGTACTTGGAAAGTGCTGATTCCAGCAGCCCTGCAACACGCCTTCTGATCTAGAAACTCCTTCCCTGTCCTCAGGGACGTCCTCCATACACTGCCTTCTAAAGCAAGGAGAGCCAAGCTCTCCCAGCGAATCTGGCACTCTCCCTTGTCCCCCTCACTCTCCTCAGCTGCTCTTAGCAATTGCTTCTGACTCTCCTGACAAGCCATGGGTCACCTTCCACAGCCTGGGAAACTGCTCATCCCCGGAATCTGACAACCTAGTACAAGCAGATTTGCCTTGGCCCCAATCCAAGGCTAGAGCATTTCGATTTCTGTCTGTGGCCACACTGGCCTCTCCACCAGGAGACCTCTGCCCTCCCCTTGCCTGCCCTGGGACAAGCACCCTTGGAGTTGAGGCTCCCTAGCCCTCCCCCACCCCCAGCCCAGCAGGGGAAGGAGCTGCTGGAGGGAAGGTCCAGGAGCACAAAGCAGGTTCAGTTGTGCATGTGGGATCCAGGAACAGCGTAGGGCCCCAGGAGACAAAGATCCTTCCCTTGGGGTTCTGAGATATCCTGAGGGGGGCATAAGCTATTGACCCAGAAGGCAATTGCTCTCTTGGTCAGAAATAAATGTACCTGTCTGATCTCTAGATGGGCATGTGCTTGGGGACCTCAGAGAAGTGAATGAGTCAAGAGGTAAGGTAGGGGACATGAGTCTTGAACCAGGTAGCATGCCAGGCTCTTTTACGTCATTATATTGAATCCTTGGGCTGCTCCTAAGGTGTGTGGGTTTTGTCCCATTTGTCAGCAGAGGAAACTGGAACTCAGAAACCTTAAGTAACTGACCTAAGGATACACAGCTAGAAAGGGCCAATCTGGGATTCAAATCCAGTTCTGGCTGATTCTAGAACCTGAGCTCTCTCAGCCACACAGAACTACCTCCCGGGGAGAGTGTCAAGAAGAATGATATTGAAGATTTCAAGCCTCTTTCTGGGAAGAGTTAACAGCAGCTCTGTTGTGTCACCAAAATTCATATGTTAAAATCCTAACTCCCCGTACCTCAGGATATGATGTATGTATTTGGAGATGGGGTTTTTGAAGAGATAATTAAGTTAAGATGAAGTCATAAGGGTGGGCCCTAATCCAATATGATTGGTGTCCTTATAAGAAGAGGAAAGTAAGAAAGACCACTGTGAGGACACAGAGAGAAGCCAGCCACCCATGAACCAAGGGGAGAGGCCTCAGAAGGAACTACCCCTGCCGGTACCTTGATCTTGGACTTCAGGCCTCCAGAACCGAGAAAATAAATTCCTGCTGGTTAAGCCACTGTGTCTGTGGTCCTTTGTTATAGCAGCCCAAGCTGACTAAAGCAGGTCCCCATTTTCTGGGTGCTCATTGTGGTCTACACCCTGGGCAGGGTATTTGACATGGAGTCATGTTCAGAAAGGAGCCCCATCCAAGAAGTAGGCAGAAGAGGTTGCTCAGTCCTTTCAAAATAGGACTACAAGTGGGGGCACCTGTCTGGCTCAGTTGGTTCAGTGACTGACTCTTGGTTTCAGCTCAGGTCATGATCTCGTGGTTTCATGAGTTCGAGCCCCATGCCGGACTCTGTGCTGACAGTGTGGAACCTGCTTGGGATTCTCTCTCTCCCTCTCTCTCTCTCTCTGCCCCTCCCCTCATACCGTCTCAGTCTGTCTCACAATAAATAAATAAACTTTAAAAAAACCCCACACAATAGAACTAGAAGAAGCACAGGAGGGATTCAGAGAGACAGACACAGACCCTCCCTGATGACAGGCACGAGCTGACCTTGAGGCACTGGCCAGGTAGGAGTCCAGGCCCTTCTTCTCGGGGCCTCATTTGAGCAACTACTATTCTTCTCTGCAATGATGAGAACGAAATGCAAGACGGCTCACTCCTGGATCCTCCCTGATCCTCCCTGTCCACCCCCAAGCACCCCGCATCAATCATCACCCAGTGATCGCTGCTGACCTTCCAGAGCGGTAACTGACTCAAGAAGCACCGACATGTGGGAAAACCCAGACTGGAGGTGGAATAGAATCGGTCTCTGAATTTTGCGAGCACTGAATTTGAATACATCCTATCACAAGCGAGCAGGAGTTAACACATACAACAGAAGAGGAAGAAAGCCCCTCTGAATTGCAAGGGTGGGGACGGAACAAGGAGGTTTTACAAAAATGAGCCCAGGTAGGGACAGGGAGGTTGGAAATGGGTGTTTCAAGAAGAAAAAAAAAATGTATATACACACACTTGTGCAGATGTGTATGTATATACAAACACATGCATACAGGCATGCGTGTGCATATATGTATTTGTGCCCACGCACAGAGATACACATACACATTTTATCTTCTGAAATCTTGGGGGATTTCATACAGGAAAAGGCCTTTGTCAGAGCTGCCCTACAAGGAAGGGTTAAGCCCATCTGCAACTTTTTTTTTTTTTTTTTTTTTTTTTTTTTGAGAGATTGAGAGCATGAGCAGGGGAGGGACAGAGAGAGAGGGACAGAGAGGATCTGAAGCAGAGGATCTGAACCAAGCACAGAGCCTGATGTGGCGCTCAATCCCATGAACCGTGAGATCGTGAAATGAGCCAAAGGCAGCCACTTAACCGTCTGAGCCACCCAAGTGTCCCGCACAACACTTTTTCTTGATTCTTCAGCCAGTTGGAGAGCAGGCACAGAAACAGGGGTCCTCGTAAGGAAAACCAAAAGAATCTACAGTTTCAGCATTCTGCAGTTTGGTATTTTTCAACCTTGGTAACTTCCAAGTGGAAATCCTGACAATTTAAAAAACCGTTTCTGTGCTTTTCCCAACCCAAACTCTGTGAAGCTACTGCTAAAGGTACCTAGTCTGATCTCCTGCTTTTCCTTTTAAACCAACACCGAATCCCCCAGAAAAATGTCTGCTCTAGAATTACATCCACTGACATTTGTGTAAAATATTTATCAGTATGCTCTGTTTACTCCACTTTAACTCACATGTATAAAAGAGAAAAAAGGAAAAAAAACCTCTGCCTGGCTTAATATTCTAGAAGCGAATACATTCTGACCACACTTCATTACAAGCCTGAAAAATATCCCTTATGAAAGGAGAAAAAAAAGTATATGTGGTGTTTATGCCTCAGGCCAGGAAGTATACCCTTTAGCTCGGGTTCTGCTCTGCACAGCCATCTACACACATAAGCCTGTTTCAATGTGACTGCCTTTGTGCGCCTCAGCTGAGCGGAAGCAGCTAGTTTGGTCAGAAGTTCCTGCAAAGCACACGCCTCTTCAGGGCAGGATTGGAAAATGCCTGGAGCTTTGGACAGTTGCTCAAGCTAGAGGGGTCCAAGGAGAAGTTGGCCCCGTGGACTAGCTGGAGGCTAAGGGTCTGGATGGGTCTCTCCAGGCACCTGAGCTGTGGTCCTGGGTCCCCCCGGCTGCAAACATCAAAACCACATAAAAGGTGCAGGAAATGGTGGGCAGAGAAGCCAGCAAGAGTGATGGTGTGCTGGAGCAGGTGAATCCTGCAGGGTGTGTGAAAGACCGTAAGGAGCACAAACGAAACACAGAGGTGGCGCTGGGGGGAGGGGGAGGGGGGGAGACCGGAGAGGGGAGGGGGGCGATACAAGGAGCCTCGGCACTTGTTCTGCATAGAGCTCGGCCTGAGGATTGTAGGAGTTTCGTCAGGGTTCAAGCACAGAGCTTACAGTGTTGCCATTCACATGATATGGACAGGGGCTTTCGTGTGAATTTGCTGCAATGTCTAAGATGAGTTTCAATTCTGCCATTGAAAATAAGGAAAACTCCGGCTGGAAGTGGGAAGCTTGCTGCAGACTGAATGTTTGTGTCTCCTCAAACTTCATATGTTGAAACCCTAATTCCCAGGGTGATGGTACTCCCAAGAGGTGGGGCTCTGGGGGGTGATTAGGTCTTGAGGGTGGAGCCCTCATGAATGGGATTAGTGTCCTTGTAAGTAGAGACAGGCCAGAGCTTGTGTCCTCCCTCTCTGCACCGGGTTATGATGCCATGGAAAGACGGCCACCTGGAAGCCAGAAAGCGGGTCCCCACCAGACCCCAGATCTGCCGGCACGGTGATCTTGGGCAGAATCCCCAGCCTCCAGAACTCTGAGAAATGAATGTCTGTTGTCTCAGCCGCTCTGTCTGTGGTATTTTGTTATAGCAGCCTGAACAAACTAAGACAGATAGTTTGCCCAGGAGTAGAATTGGAGGCTACTGTTGCATCAAGAGCACTTCTCACATTCCTTAGTGGAAGGAGAAGTACCGTGCAGAAAACAGTTAAGAAAGAAATGAGTGCAAGGCAGCAAGGATTGGAGGAAGCCAGAAGCCGGAAGGGTTGCCTTTCTTGCTGAAGGGGTCACAGAAGTTCTCACTGATACAGTGAGATGTGTGTGGGGATCCGTGGGGTGGGTGGAGGCATATGGAGGGGGATGGGAGGGGGGAGCACGGAGCAGTCCAGGGTAGCGGGACGCAGCAGAAAGGATCCAGGGGCCTTTTGTGGCACATTGGCCGATGGGCAAACACCTGGCTTAACAGCTGGGCCAGCTCAGTAGCCTGGCCTGACGACACTGTACCTACACGGGCTTTTCAACGCACCTGGAGTTTTGCCAGTTGCATCTCTGATTCTGATGTATGAATCAGAAATGCTGCCTCACAGGCATCTCCCAGCTTAAAAAATTCTCCAAAAGAAAAGGAATAAATTTTGAAGAACGACACTCTCCCAAATTAGCCTAAGCATTTAGTAACACTCCCATTGAGAAGATGTGGAAAGTAAAGGTCAGAACTCATCCAAAGTTCCCCGGGTGGCCAAATGACCAAGTTAGCACAGAAACCCACATTTGTCTGGCTCCAAAGCCTGCGCCTTTTTCCACTGCACCAAACGAAAGCCAGGTCTGGAGAGGATATAGCTCAGGTTCAAGGCAGGGGCATCCAGATGGGCTTTGAAAAGGGCCCTTTGGTCACCTGGAGGAGAAGACCGTTCTCATTACCTTTTTCCTTGGTAGGGAGGTTGAAGACTGTGTGACAGACAGGATACAGGACACCAGGAGTCTGGGGAAAAAGAGAAATAGATTAGATTAAAAACGGAGTTGGCTGGGTGCAAATTAGTTAACCTCTAATCAATGGGATAAATAGCAGGATGTAATTAACCACTGCTTAAAGAGAACCCTGGGTATTTCCCTCAGTGAGCAAACCCCTGGGGATTGTTATGCTAATCGCAGCTGAAAAGGTAGAGAGAGGGACAATTCTTATCTGGAAAAGAATAGAGCAGGTTTAGCTGTTTTCCTTTTGTAGGTTGATGCCGGCTGGCCCAAATCATTTCTTTCAAAAAACAAAAATTGGATTAAGCAGCAGATTAGGTTGTATGGAAGAGAATTTGCACTGTAGGAGGGGCAGATCCTGGCGCAGAACATGGAGGCAGTGTCGTGACCAGGGTGCGTGGGCAGGTGGGGCTGTCATTCTGCAGGAGCTTCTGGGGACTCCAGCCCACGGAAAAGCTTGAGGGAGAGAGCAGAGACCTTTTGCTCCCCCTCGCCTCTGCTTCTCCCTTGGTTCCTTTGCAGGGCTGGTAATCTGAGCATCCTATCCAGCTGGGAGAGGCTGTTCATGCCCTGACCCCAGAAAACGATGATTTCAACTGGAGTGAACCGATCAATCTCCTGCACTGTCAAAGGCCTTTTGCTTTTTGCTAAAATTGGTAATTAAAGGTGGAAATTTTTCATTCATGAGTTGTTGGTTCTTGGCCTCTCCCTTCTGTCTACCTGAAAACTCAGAAATAAGGACTTCAGGGTTTCTAAATGATTAAGGGTTTCTAAAGCCACTGATTGGCTAAGTGGGACCGGTTTGTCACTCAAGCAAAGCTCAAATTGAAACTCTGATACCCTTCCTTGCACTACCCAGTACCTGCTCAAGCTGTGATATGGTTATCAAGGGAATCAGGATACAGCATCCCCAAATATGCCACTTTGGCATAAGGATTGTTTTGAGCTGAAGGCAATTGAAAAAAAAAAAACAACAGACAGAAGAAGAGCTCTCTGTTCCCTTTCCCATCTGCCTAAAAGTAGCACATAAATTTCCCTTGTGCGGGTGGCTCCTTCCATATAAGGAAGGGGAGAACAATCCTTAACCACCAGAGACAGAGGTGGCACCAAGATGAGTCTGTACAAATCTTAATAAACAATCTTTATCTAACGTTAGTTTCCTCCCATAGATTTCCTAGTTGTCTTTCCATAACTTATCAGCCCTAGAAGCCCAACCACCCTTTGTGTAGTCATTTATCTACAATTTGTTACCCTTTGTTAAAATGGCATTGAAGTCCTTAAGTTTAACCACTTCTTTAGTTTTCATTTCTCTGTGAAGCCCCTGTGCATGTAAAAAAAAAAAAAAAACAAACCCACAAAACAAAACCCAAAATAAACAAGAACAACAACAAAAAACCCCAACTAACATCAATTAAAATTAAATGCTTTTTCTCTTGTTAACCTATCTTTGTCAGTTTAATTTGCAAGCCCCAGGTACAAACCTAAGAGGGTAGAGGAAAGATTTTTTTCATCTCCTACAGTTTTGATGAGAGTTAACCAACTGTTACACAAATAAAACCTCAATGAAGCCAAAACATGGAAGCAAAGAATAGCATAAACATCTAATAGTAAGGACACACACTCCCCACACTTACTGGGCAGGAAGGACCATGCCCAGGACCGTCTGCAGATTGAATGTGGGGTATCAGTGGATAATGGTGATCTGGAGCTAAGGTAGCAACTATGGTAGCAAGTAGGTAGAATGACATAGGTTTTCTTGGTTGTTTTGTTTTGTTTTTACTGTTTCTCTAATGAATAATGCTCCAAAGTCCAAGATTTTCTGTGATAGTCTTAATTTGGGGCTGTTCTGATTGCTTTCGATTAAAGAAGATTTATAAAACATATAAACAAATGTGATTTCATGTTTACCTCTTGGTAAGAATTTTTATAGAAATAATTTCATAAGTCCAAAAATCTTTTCTGAGCATGTACTCGACATTTGATTAGGCAAATATGTTCACCAAGGCTGGGTCCTTAGAAAGGTGATTTTGATATTTTGTTGTCCTAAAAAAAAAAAAAAGTATTACATTATTTTTCCTAGTTTTATAGATGGTAAAATTAAGATCTAGAACAACTGACTTGCTTGCGATGACGTCACTGTCACTAGAGTCAGGCCCACACTTAGGTTACCTGGCATCTAAGGTCAGCTCACTGTCCAAGGCATAGATTTTCTACAGAGTTTTTGCATCATCTTGGCTCTCTTGTAGCTTCAGACCAATCGCTCATCTATTTTTAGCAGGCAAAACCACTGGGGAAGAGAGAGGTTAACAAATGAAAGGAAAAGATGTAAGGCACAAGGACAGAATGAATGTCAGAGGTGGGATAAAAGTTAAAAAAGAAAAAAAAAAAAGGACCTAACAGAGAAGTCAAGGATAACATTTAAGTAGATGAAATGCATTTTATTCGCACTGGCCTTTTCCTTCCATTTCCCTAATCCCGCAGCACTGTGCAATCCCTTTCTTTTCTGAATCCCCCTGGCATTTTATTTGTTTTTCCCTAATGATATTTATTAGATCCTTGCAATAACGTACGGTGACATTCACACCCTGAGTAGCCCGACTGAATTATAAACTCTTTGAAATTATAGTCAGTATTTTGGATAAGTTTGTTTCCCCCACCTTATTTCATGTGTTTGTTGAATAAATGTTATCAAGCTACTTGGGATATTAGCACTTGACAAAAAACATCTAAATAAAAACTACCAACTTTGCTCTCCATGAGCAAAAGAGGGCCAGATAGGAGTTAGAGACTGTTCCTGGTCTTGGGAATTTAGTGTGCCAGGCTCTGGGGAGGGAAAGGAGAAGGCTGCTGAGGTTTGGGCTTGGGGTTGACAGGAGGCTCTCCTGTGCAGATTCACACAGGGTGGGAAATGGACTAGACCTTAAAAACTGCCCTGCCCCAACTCTTCCATTTGCAGATGAGGAAACTGAGACCCATGGAGATTGTCTTGCCCAAGATCACAAAGCCACATGGTAGCATAGCCTGGATTGAATAGTTTTCAAATAGATTAATGAACCAAGCAATGTATTGAAACCTTTCTTCAGAGACCCTAAGGTTAGAAACCTAGCATTTTAAATCATTAGCAAGTGCTATAGCATTATGCATAGAAAGTAAATGTGACAAAGTCAGGTCTAAAACTTGAGGCTATGTTTTTGACATTGCTTGGTGATGTTCAGTCCAAATGCTGAAGAACATTCCATTGCTTTTGAGTTCTGACTTGATGAGCAGAGGTGGGCAGGGAAGGACAGACATGCCTCAATTCCATTTGTGTATGTTGCCTAAGAACATGCAGGGGACACACACTTTTCTGCTTTGAGGAGCATGAAGACAGCTTTCCAGTCCTTTTGAGCGTTCTCACTGCCAGAGGAGAAGCTTCCCAATCAGCTGATGTAGGAAGCCTAACCAACAGGTCCTTGCAAAGCAGATCATTTCCGTTCCAAGTGAGAGTAATGAGCAAGGTAACTTCTCTGCTCAGGAAAGAGGAATCCACAGACCCTTTCTTTCCAATGCCACCTTGATTAATTCATTAATGGGTTTTCAGGCAAGTTTTATTCAGGCACTTTGGGACAGGGCAGTGAGTCAGAGGTTGGCATCGAAACCAGAATAGAAGCCATAGTCCTCTCTGGGGACCCTACTCTGGGCTTTAAATTCCCAGATCACACAACAACCTAATTGGAAAGAAATGTTCTTAAACAAGAGCAGGGGTTTTGCCAGGTCTGCCAGGGACTAATAAGGTCGGTCTAAGGACTGTCTGATGAAAGAGAAGTTGGATTTACATGTCACAGCGAATTTTTAAAGTATTTTCACCCGGAGGGTTACTGCTGAATATAAATAAAATCTCTCTCCGTGGGCAATCCCACACCAACTCCTGCAGATATGCCTTCCTTAATTAAATTAACTTTGAAATGACATTCAAACAATGTCTTCCTGCCAAACGCCTTTGTTTTCTCCAAGATCTACCTTATTGACAAGCTGTTTCACGAGGTTCCTTTGTAAACTGATTGTTTCCCACTCCCAGCCTGCACATTAATTGGAGAGGAGTTTTGACGTCTCTATAGCCGGTATCAGATAGCTCTCACATTGCATTCATTTAACCGTGTACCAAATGGCCGGCACACTTACAATACCAAAAATTAAAAATGAAAAAAAAAATTATCTAGGGTGCTTACAGAGAACCGGATAAATACAAAATTTAAATTTCATCTGCTGAAATTCACACGCCTGAAGGCTCCGGAATTTCCCAAGTTGAGGAAAGAATTTTTTTTTTTATTAGTCTCTCAAAAATCAGGCATTCGCATTTGCAATTAAAGCTGCTGCTGGCTTAAATACATTAAGTCCGAAGCTGCGGCTCCCCTCCAGGGTGCGGGCGCGCAGGCGCGGGCACGCAGACGTGGACACACACACACACACACACACACACACGCCCGCCCACACCACCTTCCTTGTGAATTGCCTGCGGGATTTATGGGCTTCGCCACCACGGATTACTGTCAGGTGCAGAAAGCAAGCCTTTGTCCTTGGGCATTTTCCTGCCCCCCCCCCCCCCCCGCTCCCCCGGATTTGACGGTTATTTACCGGCCACGTGAGCGCTGGGCGGGGGTCGGGCAGGGGAAACAAAGGCTAGCTGAGCGCGGCCAGTGTGGCCCAGGGACCGCTCCCCAGCTCCTGCGACACGTGTGACATTAGCCCAGACCTGCCTCCGACTGAGAGGCTCCTCCAAGAGAAATCTCGTTCAAGCCCTTATAAAAGTGTCGGCGTTTCTTGAGGCCAGGAGAGCGCTCAGTCAGCGGGCCGGGCAAAGCCGGGTTCCTGGGCCGCCCCGGACCTCCGGGACTTGGGCGGCTTCTTGGAAAGGGCGCACACTCCTGGTGTACCAGTGAGAGCGAGTGTTTAGACAGAGCCTTGCTGCCGCTCAGCAAATGAGAAACCGGACACAGGCCCCCTTTGCCCTCAGGAGGAAGTACAAACCCCTCCCCAACGGAGAGGTCACGCAGTGAGCCTTTGGCTGCTGACCTCCCCACCCGGAGTGCCTGGCGCCCAAGGGCCTGCCTCCCCGAGGCCTCGGTCGGTGCGCCGTTGTGGCCCCCTCCAGGGCTCCGATTAGCAGCAGCGTGCCTTGGGCGTTAAAATTTCGGAGGCACCGAAAAGTGATCAAAAATGCAGTGCTTTTTAAAACAAAATTAATTGCAAAAAATTTATATGAACAAATTATTAAATGCTAAGTAGAAACCGGATCAGTGCAGTGCCGTGCTGAGCCATTTTGTAATCCGAGGTAAAAGGAAGATCCCCTACTTGACCTGAGCCCGGGTATCAGGGGATTCGCGGCGCAGTAGGAGGGGAGCGCGGGTGGTAGGCCTCGGAAGCCGGGGGGCCCCCTCCCGAGGCCCGGCTGGGGAGTGGAGGAGGGGTCCTGGGGGCCCGGAGATGAGAGCTCCAGGGAACCGCTCTGCTAGTAACAAAGGCGGAGCGGAAGGCCGGGTTTGGGGCGGGAAGGACCCCGCGGCGGCCGTCGCTGCTTGGGTCGTGCTTCCAGGGGAGACCCAGAATGGAAGGCCCGACCCCGCTGCTACCGGGGCCGCGAGCGAGTCCTGTAATTCCCCCGCTCGGTGGTTAATTCTCACTAACAAGATTTGGCAAGATGTCGGGCGAATAATTTTTGGCTTGTGTCGTGTCCCCACCGCGGCGCGCGCAAACCCTATGCCAAAAGCGGCCTCTGGGATATTAAATGCCTAAGTAAAACTGGGGGCGGGAAAAATGCTACATGACCTGGAAAGAGGGATGCATGGAAACCTGAATCACCCTCAGAACTTATTCAATCCTTTACGCGTCAATTTCTCAGGGTCTAGCCTCGCACCAAATGTAGACCGTAACTGTCATTTCCTGAGAAAACAATTCACATGCATGCAAGATGAGGTGAAGTCTTTTCCAAAAGCCTAAAACGTCGGGTTTTCCCCCCACCGGGATTCAATAAACATCTTTAGGAAGCGTGGACGGGAGTGGCACCCCTACCTTCCTCCATAGGAACAGCATTCCGGCAATTAATGCCTCCCTCTGGGTCGTAAAGCAACAAACCCAACACCTCACTACTACTGGGCTGCGGGGCAGGAGGGCTTTTCTCTTTCATCTTGTAAGTTAGGGCTTGCCCACGTTCTCGGGAAGCTATAAAGCTGATTTAATGGCTTGAGATGAAAATCGATCACGCTAATGCAGAAGCTAACGTCTGAGGAGTCGCTTTGACAAAACGACCGGCCGGGCGGAACGCACTCCGTAAGCCCCGGGCGAGGAGGTCCCCGGCCATGCCCGCTGGGCAGCGGGGCAACGCTGCCCTCTGCACTTCGGTTCGCGGGAGGAGACCTGCGAGGCTGCTAAGGGGGAAGCACGGGGGCAAAAAGGAATGAAACCTCCAAAACCGAGCCCCGGCCGCCGTTAGGCCGGCTTCCCGGCGGGCCGTTTTCCGTACGCCGAACGCCGCATCGCCGCGGCGGGGAGGAATGGCTGGACTGCCACTAGGGTCCGGGCGGGACGCGTGCCGAAGAGGCCGGGGCCGGCCGGCGGGCTGCGACAGGCGCTGCCGCGTTCCATTCACAAAGTCCTGGCGCGGCCGCTCGCCTGCCGGTCGGAGGCCGCCTCCCTCTTCCTCTAGGTCTCGGTTTTATGAATGGGCCTGAAGGCGAGCGCCGAGCGCCCTGTTTACTCTGCTCTTTGTGACGTCGCGTTCCCATGACTGGGCGCAAGCGGCCCGCGCTCCATTCACGCGCAGGGGAGGGGGCAGGGGAGGGGCAGGCGGGGCCGAGGGAGCAGGCGCGGGGCGGGGAGCCGGCGCGGGGGGCGGGGGGGAGGGCGCGAGGCCCAGAATGGCAAGGGGCGGGGCCTCTCGAGGTAGTAATGAATCTGCCCCCTCCCGGGGGAGTGCAGAGGAGCATTAATACATCTACAAGCTAAAGAGGAAACTCTGGCGGGGCAGTGCGCGGAGCTCCGGCTGTCGGTGGCGAGCGGCAGCGGCCCGAACGGCAGCGCCGGTGGCGGCTACGGCGGCAGCGGCACAACGGGCAAAATACAATAGAGGCAGCAACAGAAGGGAGCCCCGGTGGTTCTCTCTCCCATAAACACACTCCCCTTCACCTTCCCCTCAGCACCGCGCGCGGTGCCGCCCGGTGCCCGAGGCCGCTCGGACTGCTATGTAACCGCGAGACTGCTGGAGGAAGGGGACCGGGGAGAAGAGTCTCGCCCGTGGGAGGCCGTGGGGGCCAAGTTTGCGGCCACTTCTGCACGCGCTTCCTTTAGCCCCCGCTTGTCCCCTCCTGCAGCCCAACTGGCCCGGGTCCCCTTCGCCTCCTCCTCGCGTGCCCAGCAGCCGCGGTTCCCGGCGACCATGGTGACGGTGGAGGAGCTGCGGGAGATGGACTGCAGCGTGCTCAAAAGGCTGATGAACCGGGAAGAGAACGGCGGCGGCGCGGGCGGCAGCGGCAGCCACGGCGCCTTTGGGCTGCTGAGCGGCGGCAAGTGCCTGCTCCTGGACTGCAGACCGTTCCTGGCGCACAGCGCGGGCTACATCCGAGGCTCGGTCAACGTGCGCTGCAACACCATCGTGCGGCGGCGGGCCAAGGGCTCGGTGAGCCTGGAGCAGATCCTGCCCGCGGAGGAGGAGGTGCGCGCCCGCCTGCGCTCCGGCCTCTACTCGGCGGTCATAGTCTACGACGAGCGCAGCCCGCGCGCGGAGAGCCTCCGCGAAGACAGCACCGTGTCGCTGGTAGTGCAGGCGCTGCGCCGCAACGCCGAGCGCACCGACATCTGCCTGCTCAAAGGTAAACTCTGGCGCCGGGGCGCGAGCTGGAGGGTAGGTGTCGCGGGGCTTGGCGGCCTGCGCCTTAGTGGGCAAGGGAAGAAGTAAGTGCCTGGAGGGACTCGTGGCTGCGTGGGTACCCAGGTACTCCTTTGTGCGTGCTGTTTTGCATGGGTTTGCAAGGTTTTCGTGCGTTTGTGTGCAAGTGCGAGCGCCTGAAGTCCTCAGAGACGGTGAAGGTGCGTTTCCTCTGTCACCTGCAAGTCGGTACTCTTCCTGGAGACTGCATTTATTTACGCTCACTAACCGTCAGGTCTCTTAGGCGTAGCGGCTCCACTGCGTTGCCCACCCATATATAGTCCAGGGAGGTGCTCCCGGTGCTAGTGTGCGGGTGCGGAAGGTCAAGCCTGTCGTTTTGGCGTGCTCGGGCCCTGCACTGAGTCCGACCCCTTGAACCCGAGAGGTGGGGAATACGGTGAAGAAGGGCGAGCGCCGAGGTGGGATCGGCTTGGTAAATGCAGAAAGGAAGATCGGGTTGCGGACATTGCGTGGAGCTATCTGCTGCCCAACTCCGAGCTCCGCCTGGAAGGTGGCCAACTTCTCCCGCCTCGGGCTAGACCCCAGCTCCGGGAGCGGGGGAGGGGGGAGGGGCGGGAGGACTGAGTTTCGGGGAACGCGAGACGCGAACGTGCCCCTTAAATTCAGGCCGCGGAGAAGTACGACCTTTTGTTCAGACGGGGTTCTCGACTGTCTTGTTAGCGCGTGCTTGACTTAAGTGAAACCTGGAGAAACTCTTCGGGGACGGGAGTTCTGGTCAAATCTGGAAGTCAGAAACCCCCAAAGGACCGCGTGCTAAGTAACTGGAGGGACGGTGCCCCGGCCGCACCTGCCGGGCCTCGTCGGGTGCCGGTCCCTGACGTTCCTCGGGTGGGAGAGCCGTCAGGACGGGGTGTGGGTAGGGGCGCCCCTGCCGCGCTGCGCCCCGTCTTCCTACTGCCGCATTCCGCGCATTCTTTCGCCCGCGTCCGGTCCTCCCCTCCGAACCCGAGAGGCGTTTCAGACCCTGGCCTTCAAAGAGCCGCTCCTTTCCCTGCCGGCGTCCTTCGCCTCCTCCCTCCTTTCTTTCCCCTCCGGACCTGCTCGCCCCGGAGGAAGGGAGGTGGTGGAGGGAGGAGGGGCGGAAACCTCTCCCCACCGCCCTTTCCAAAAAGCACAACAAAACTGCTCAGTGCCGCCGAGCCGGGTTCGCCCCTGCCGAACAGCGGGGGGCTTTGTTCTCGGCAGTTGTTTCCTGGCCATTTGACCTGTCAGCTGCTGGGGAAATGCTGCTGTTGACCTTTGGTTGAACTACTAAGGCGATTTTGCTGATATTTCTTTCTCTGTGAGAGCTGCCTTTTGCACCTCCGATCCAGCCTAATCTTCCTTTTTTCTCCCCAAAGCGCTTTAAGAGAAAGTGCCGGGAAGGAGTGGCACCGGAAGGACCGGCGAGCCGGGCTCCTGGGACTCGGCGGCCTCGCCTGCCTGGGGGCCGAGCTGTGCCCGGAGCGCCCGGCAGACGCACGTCCGGCTTCCACCCGTGCCAATGTGGGGGTCCGGAATGCTGAGCGCGCCTCCCCTCCCCTGCCTGGTGCCGGCGTCCATGGCGACAATGGGAGAAATTTCTCCCGGGAGATAGCCCTTTCGGGTGGCACGGGCTGCACTCCGAGCCGCGCTGCCCTGGATCCCTCCTGATGGAGAGCCCGAGCCTGTGCCTTCCTTCGCGGGCTCGGAAGCCAGGGCTCTTCTCGAGGTGGTGCAGATCCACGTGGAGGCTGGCTGCGTTTTGTTTTGTTTTTCTTCCTGGAAGAAACCCGTAGGGGATCGCCCTAGAGCAGCAGCTCGGTCGGGGACCTTGACCCCTGGGCTTCCGGGCTCCAGGACGCTTAAGCCCCTGGGAGGGAGGCGTGCTTTTAAGGTTTCCTCCTCCCGCTGGTGGCACCTCCCTGGACCCGCAGGGGAGAGCCCAGAGCCAGATCAGTTAGGCTGCTGGGCGCGAGGCTAATGTTAAAGACTGAGTAGGGCAGAAGCCTCTGGGTAAAATGACAGTTCCCTGGTCGTTGGCGAGGTCCCTGGAGGGAGGAAAAGGAGCCATCTAACGGCTCTTTCCTATGGGGCCCTGTACTGCTTCCTATTGTCTGACCTGGGGTGGTGGGGAGGCCGACCTTCCCCTTCTCAAAGTCGATATTCTTTAGTATCTAGGCCTGGGCGGCAGGTTGAACTAATGCCTCTTCTGGAACAGGCCAGAGGGAGTAGCCAGTACACTCAGCTGAACAGCTGTGTCTTCTAAGGGAAAGGAGCCTGCTTTGGAAGCAGCAGCCTAAAATTCAGTGGTGGTGGTGGTGGTGAGGGGCTTGTTCTGTAGTGATGGTAGAAGCTTCCAGGCTCACAGGGTCGTATGCTATTAACCTGGCTTCTTTTCATATGTGTGCTAAGCAGAGGAAGTATTAATTAACACCGTTCCCCTTCCTTCCCTTGGCCCTGTAATGAAAAGGCATCCCTAGTGAGTTGAGGGAGAACCGGGAAGTGTCTGCTCCCACACCGCTGGAAGAGGACAGCCATGCCTCCTAAGTTCTAGTGGAGAAGCCAGTAAAATGGAGAAAATGTGGGTTCATGGAAGGGCACTCTGGGGGCGGAGAACTAATGGGAAACTGGGGAGGAAAAGCCCCTTAGATTATCTTTAGTAAATGCCTAAATTGATTCAGTGTTGGGTAATTTGGTTCCCATCGGAGTTGTTCATTTTAATTTCCATCTAATGGGACTTTCTATATATCTCATTGCACATGTGGTGGGGAATGTGAAAGGAAAAGTGGCCAGACCCGACTGTTCTCTGCCAACCTACAGGAACAGAAAAACAGAATATTTTCGGAAGTTATATTATCCTTTCCAGCCAAAGGCTATCTAATTCTACCAACTAATTGTGTTTAATAATCTGAGTTTTCTATTTCTGCCACGTGGACATGCGTTGGTAGAAATGAGTTAACTGCAGGTGGTTAACTAATACCACATGCAAGAATTCCTAGTTAAGAGTAAATGTTACTTAATACCAATAAAATGCTGCCTGGCCTTTACATTCCCTAAATGTTATCCCAAGTTTTGCTAAGAACGATAACCTTAAATCACTACACTCTCTGGTCTTTTTGCTAGTAGAAGATTCCCATTGGGGCAAATCTTCCCCCCCCCCCACCCCCACCCCCCAACTTTAAGCTCATTTTATTTAAAGTCCTGTAAGGCATTTTGGGGGAAAGTTTAGAAATTTCAGCTTTTCAGATTTCATTAGAATACACAACTCATTTGAACTCCCTTTCTTTCCTTGATAGCTCCTCAGATGAGGGTTTTAGACCCTGATCATTAGAGAAGGACAAAAAGGGCATTTTCTTACCCTAATACCTTACTTTTCTCCTGTCTCAAATTCATCTCAGCTCATGACTTCTGTCCGTTTTTTAAGTTCTGATTTAAAAGTTGTCCTGGCCCTGTCTTGAGGCAGTGGGACGATCAATTAGATATCAATTAGATAGCTTCTCCCTCCAGGTTGGGACTCACATACACTGTAGTCCTAAGGCCTGATCCTACAGACTGACATTACACTTTCTGTAGGAAACAGCCCCCAAGGCCAATGACGGAGTGGGGGGAGCGCTCAGCCAGCAGCTGAGCTGGGTCTTGTCTCTCTCTGTCTCCATTTTCCTGGCCCATCCTAGTCCCCCAGGAGGTCAGTGGCAGCAGACAGCAAACCCCGGCGGGAGGGGGTTGGGGGGGGGATGAGGTTGCACACCTTTTGACCCAAAGAGAAACGGACTGGCCTTTCTTCTTATAAATATGATACAATGCCCGTGCCAGCCAAGGATTGAGAGCATTAGAATTACACACAATGGCAGGCCTTAGAGCTAATCTCTCACCTCTGTTGTCATTCTTTAAAGAATGACCCGAGCGAAGCAAACTCCTTCGACCTGGATATTTCCAATCAACAAAAGTAACAGAAGACCGGGGCGCAGGTATCAATTGAAAGTGAAAACCCTATCACTAGGAAGCCTATCACAGGTCCCTTGGGCTTGTCCTGAGGGCTTATAGGAGAGACGGGCTACACTGGGAACTGAGGGAAGGTGGCTTTTCCAAGGAGCCAAAAAATTCCTTTAAAAAATCAGAACATCTGAAACCAGATAGCCAGTTTCCTTACTGGGAGGCAGTTGCCGCCTAACAAAGGAAGTTTGACAGGAAGAAAAGTTCACTCTCCAGCGGAAGGCAGCACCAGCCAGCTTGCTGAATGTAGCAGATAGCCCAGAAGGACTGGGAGGGACCGTGAACCAGCTCCAGCTCCAGGGTGGCATTAAGTGTCAGCCAGCTGGCCCAGGACGCGCAGGTCTGTGTGTGGGGTCCCAGGGTGGGAAGCTCACTTAGGTAAATCTTCAGCACTGCTCAGCGTTTACGTGGGTGCTTACTAAGTTAACACCCGCATCAACGGGAGTTCTCAAAGTCAAATGACCCCAGACTTTCTTGCTGGGCAGCGTTTGGCTCGTACTGATAATGAAGTCCCAGGAGAGCAAGCCCCTGTCTGTGAACGGGTGACATTCTGAGTGTTTGAGAGAGGGTGACTGGAAGAGCGACAGCCATATTAAGATCTGTGACCACTGTCCCCACCAAATGACTGGCTTCCCCATCACAGACCCCACGAAGAGTCCTACTGTGGTGATGTGATCGGCACTGCACCAGCCTGTCCTTTCTATAGCACTGTTATGCGCACATCGCAGCCCTGCATGGACGTGTGGACAGTGGGTCATCCTTTTCAGTAAGCTGTGACAGTTGTCTTGCTTTGTATGAGAAAAAGAGCGTGGAGTTCAGCTAGCTGTGGATGTGATTATCCCTCAAAAAAAGTTGGGGGGGGGTATTATATTCCTTTTCTTCCCTCTAGACTCTCACGTTTCAAAATTAAGATGAGAAAATGAGAGCTTTAAGACCAGAAAGTCTATTATTTTTTCTTTAATTTTTTTTCTTAACGTTTTATTTATTTATTTATTTATTTATTTATTTATTAATGTTTTTATTTATTTTTGAGACAGAGAGAGACAGAGCATGAGCAGGGGAGGGTCAGAGAGAGAGGGAGACATAGAATCTGAAGCAGGCTCCAGGCTCTGAGCTGTCAGCACAGAGCCTGACGCAGGGCTTGAACTCATGGACTGTGAGATCATGACCTGAGCTGAAGTCGGACACTCAACCAACTGAGCCACCCAGGCGCCCCACGTTTTATTTATTTTTGAGACAGGGAGAGACAGAGCATGAACAGGGGAGGGGCAGAGAGAGAGGGAGACACAGAATCTGAAACAGGCTCCAGGCTCTGAGCTGTCAGCACAGAGCCCGATGTGGGGCTCGAACTCATGGACCGCGAGATCATGACCTGAGCCGAAGTCGGACGCTCAACCGACTGAGCCACCCAGGCGCCCCCAGAAAGTCTATTATTAAGAACATGGGAAAAACAGGTCAAAATTAGTCAGAATATCTGTTATGGAATTACATCCAATTGGAGCTACACAAAACAGGCGGAAAGTCATTGGTGTATGTGTCATGAAACTGCATTCAGAAGCTAGAAATGCAGATCTTAGACACCTGCTTTGCAGAGAAGTTTGTGACATTTAGAATCGCAGAGTATCAGAAGTTAAAGATGATAACAGTCTGAAATCCTTGCATCGTGACCCCGTAGGGATACAGATACACCTGAAACCAGAGGCCCATGAACTTCTACCTTCTTTAAATGCAGTGGATTCTAGACGTTTCTATCCTGTTGTGTTTCCTTAAATAAAGAGTGCTAGTCATGACTCTTTAGTGGCAACCTGTAGTTTGAAAAACACCGTTTAGACGCGGAGTTTGGTGAAATGTCACGAGTGTCCAGATCCTTTCTGTTTCTACATGTGTCTTCAATGGGATGAAACCGGCAGTCTGTGCCTCCCCCGGGAGAAGGACCACCAGGAAGGCAGAGATGGGCACACAGCAGGGTCGGCTCCCGGTGGCCAGACTAGCAGGTGGCTTCGAGGCCAGTGGCCTGAACGCTGGCACTGCCCTTACCTGAGGTTGCCCTGTGCCTCAGTTTCCTCATCTGTAAAACTGGGGCCAGTCACCCCTCAAGGACTGCTGCTTGGGAAGAACCTGGCACATAGTGAGCATTTCCTCTATCCCTTTTAGTAACGTGGAGCCGATACCCGGCGTGGACGTGCTGGTCTTGTGGAGTGTGGACGTGGGTGGTTCCTCACTTGCAGCCTTCCGTCCCTGCCACCCCGCCTGCCACCCCGCCTGCGTGCTCTGGGGCTGTCCATCCATGCTGCGCGCAGCCGAGGTCCCAGCCCGGTGCCGCTCTCCACCCGCAGGAAGGAGCTCCTTGGGTGCAACTCTTCATAACGGTCAGCCACAGACCCTCCAGAGCTAGCGACAGCTCAGGAGGGAGAATCCCTTCCACGGCTGCCTGCCTGGGACACTCCAGTCCCTCAGGCAAATCTGCTTGTTCACTTGGTTCCTTTCTGCTTGTTCTTTAAAGAGCTGCCAAAGGGAACGGACCTCAGTAATCCTGTTTCTGCTCCACTCTAATGCTGCCTTCTCCCACCCTCTCTGCCCTGTTATGAGAGGCTTGGGGGTGGTGCGGATGACAAATGGCCCCCCTTCAAGCCTGGCCTGACCCCCCGGGTCACCTCTGTCCCTCCCAGTTGGCTGCTCCCCCCCTGCCTGCCACACCCTGAGGGCATCGGCCAGCTCGGGAGCCTTCTGGGCTGTGGGTGCTGTGCCACCTGCGGGGCTGACGGAGGATCGATCTGGAGGCAGCAAATGTCCCCTATGGGGAAAGGTCCTGGAACTCAGACAGTGAACTCAGCCCTTCTGCTGTCTAACTACCAGATCTCAAGACTGTGACTGGAAAAATAAGTAAAGCCCAGGAGGAGAGGGCTGTCCAGAGTCTGGGAAATTGCCCGTAATGCTGGAGTCCCCTTGTAAGTGCCAGAAAAGGAAGTCTTCGTTAGGTGCCTCCCCGAGGCCAGGTGCAGAGCACTGGCTGTTCCAATCAGTCCTCAGAGGATGCCAGGTGCGGATGTCTCATCACACTTTACAAGTGAGGGAGAGGCTCAGAGAGGTTCGATGACAGCCCCAGGCCGCACAGCTTGATGACTTGACCAGGTTGGGATTCAACGCAGGCCTTTTCAGTCTGGTGCCCTGTCCCGCACCTTCTCAGCAATGGGAAGGACATTGTGTGTTGACCACTCTGAGGCTCCTCCTACTTCCGCTGCCCTTTGGTGTGTGTGTGGGGGGGTGCTCCTCCTCGGTGACCTCACAGCCTGGCTCTGGCGCTCCTGTGTCTCCAGCACTCGCTTTCAGGGGGGCACCGCTAGTCTGCCTGTCTGGGTGACAAGCTTTGGGAGCGCACCGCCCATGTCTTCCATAGCTTTGAAAACAGCATATTTGAACAGCTCAAATTACGTAATAAACACAGGAAATCATTTTACTTAAAAGTCTTTAAATCCTATAGAAATACATAGAGTAACAGCTAATGGCTTTATATATAGGTGTTCAACAATGGTTTGTTGATTGATTCACTTCCCTTTCTGCCTTTCAAAGGGGAACATTTAAGGAAGTTTCCCAGAGTTCTACCTTAGGAACTTGAGCTAAAGACATTTGCTGGAAGAGCCATCTTCCCTCATTATGATTCACTGCATTTGGGGCAGCAATGTTTGTAGCCTTGTAAAGAAAAGGGGGTGCTAATGGGAAGGAGGGGTGCCCCTGTGCTGAGATGACCATTAAGGCCACCAACGCGCCCGAAGCTGCCAGTACTGGGCCCTCTCCTCCGGGGGAAGCTGGTTATTGTGACTCAGCAGGAGCCGGGCCTGTGACCAGAGAGATCCCCATTTATATCCCGAGGGAGGGAATGGAGGGGAACAGAGAGGAAAAAATGTATACCCTGTTCTGTAAGCCTTATGATGTGGCGAAGAAGCATTCCCTTCTTCTGCAAAGCAGAATTTTCTAGGGCTGGGATCTGGGCAAGTGATTGACTGTCACATGTCTGCATGTCGGAAGGTTACCACGAATGTCTCTAGGAACCCGTGACACCATGCCGCTTACGCGTCAGGATTTAACGGTGCTAGCTACATTCGGGACTGTTGGTTGAATGGGTCCGTTACAGTGGTCGCTTCACAACCTGTAGGCTCTCCTGAATGAATTTGTAATATGTTTCGGGTCCTATGGAAACTGCAAGATAAAAATACAAGCAGGGCCACACAAGGACCGTGGATGCTAAGTTACTCGCAAAGCAAAGTCCCAGAACTGAGAGTAAATCGGATACTGACCAAGCGTTTCTCTTCTAGTGTTTCCTGCTCCTCTCCTGCCTCTCTGCCCTCCGCCAGCCAGCAGGAGCTTTTCGGCTTGGCACTAACACTATTCCAGAGAAGTCGGCCCTTTATCTCTTTTTACTTAAAAGACCTCCCTTCCCCAGAAGACGATCCCACAGATAACCATTCCAGAGCTTAGCAACTCGCAGGTCAGGAAATCCTGCCTTGCCCCAAACCTGTATGTAGCAAGAGGGATTTATATTTAAGCCCGTTTCCTCTTATTTTGGCCCCTTGCTGATGAACAGCTGTTCATGAGGCTGGGCGATTGGCATCTGTTCTGTTGCTGAGATCCAGAAGGGCTGCTGCCAGGGTAAATTTTTTTTCCTTCTCTCCCACATTGCAGAACCTCTCCAAAGGCAGGACTGGAGGTGGGGGATGACAGACATCTTTGCAGGCCCCAAGGCCCAGCACCAGACTGCCTCGGGGCTCCTGGAAACACACAATGGCCAGTCTTCCATGCTTTGTCATCACCCCAAGAAGCTGCCGTGGAAAGTCCCTTCTGCATATCCCCTGCACGTCGTCCTTTCTGTATCTGCCTCCCAAACCTAAGTCTTGATCCTAAAACTTCCCTTCCAGCCTTCAGGATGCAGCCCTGGCCAAATGCGGCTCTCTGAAGGCTCCATAGCCGTGATCTCTGGGCCCACAGCGCCACCTGGTGGCCAATGTAGATCCGGCCGTTCCCAGCTTCCCAGCCGTTCTCCTCAGTCCAGGAGTGGGATTCAAGTACTTCTCTGGGGTTTTGCCGGCTTCGTGACTCTATTAACACCAACGTCTTTCTCTTTTACAGGTGGCTATGAGAGGTTTTCTTCCGAGTACCCAGAATTCTGTTCCAAAACGAAGGCCCTGGCAACCATCCCACCTGCTGTTCCCCCCAGCACTGCTGAGTCCTTGGACGTGGGCTGTGGCTCCTGCGGAACCCCGCTGCACGACCAGGTAGACCCGGGCCCAGAGCCTGGGGGAAAGGGGCAATGGGAGGGGGTGAGGCGGGGGCAAGGGGGCTTATTTTCAGAGTTCTGCTTTTCAGAGGCTTTGGATCCAGTGCCTCAATTTGGGGAGAATGGAGTGAACCCCGAGTACTGGGGTGCAGTGTTAGGGAGGGTCTATTTGTTTCTTCCTTCCCTCTTATTACCCTCATTTGGAAACATACAAAGACCTAACTTTCTGACTTTGCCTCTAACTTCACATGCGGACACGCGGGGATTGCTGAAGCCAGCGCATGTGGGCTGCTGTGTAGAAAGAGCCAGGCCACCCTGCCGTGTACAAGCCAATTGCAAACGCCCAATGGACATAAATGGTTGGCCAACCCTCCCCCAAGAAAACCGGCTTAAGCTGCTCTGTGTCTTACCAGCCTTTGCACTTAGATGGAGAAGGAGTGGATTCATAGGGTCCAGCAAGTCTGCTGTCAGATCCCAGACCATTTGAGTTGGTCTGACTCGGAAAACGTCACGAATTGCAGCCCACATTTCCTCATAGATCCCGCCTCTTGTCTGTGAGGCCAAAACAGCATACATTTCTAATGTGCCCAGGGAAATAAGCCCCTCGACCCCACAACAGACAGCCTGGCGCTGAGTTAGGGGTAGATTCGTGTCCCAAGTGGTGTGGCAAGGCCGGTGTTGTGTCTGCCACTTTATTTATCGAGGGGGAGGAGGGCTGCTTGAACCGGCAGGTGGGGCCCACGAGCCTTGACCTGTCCTGGCTTTGCCGCTCACAGCAGAGCGGAGCGTAAAGGCTAGAGAAGCCCACCGGGCCTGGTGTCCCGCCAGGAGCCCCCGCAGGCTAAGGGGAGACCCGGAAGGGCTGTGTCCACAGGTGTTCTCCCCTGGGCCTGTGAAAGCCCACCTCGCCCAGGTACCCCCCCGCCCGTCCCAAGCACCCGGCCATTTTCCTGGGGGCCTTACACTCACGATGTTGGGGGCACTCTGCCCTCTCTTTCTGGCGCAGGGGGGTCCTGTGGAGATCCTTCCCTTCCTCTACCTCGGCAGTGCCTACCACGCTGCCCGGAGGGACATGCTGGACGCGCTGGGGATCACGGCCCTGTTGAATGTCTCCTCCGATTGCCCGAACCACTTTGAAGGCCACTATCAGTACAAGTGCATTCCCGTGGAAGACAACCACAAGGCAGACATCAGTTCCTGGTTCATGGAAGCCATTGAGTACATCGGTAGGTTGGCTCTGGTGGTGTGGTGCAGGGTGCAGGCCAAGTGCGGGAGGTTGTGAGGGAACCACGGGTACTTGCCTGCAGAAGGAGGGACCGAAGGGGCGCGGTCGCCGGGCTGTGCCCGTTTCCCCTGTGCCTCTGAGGAAGGCTCACTGCCTGGATGCTGTGTTGGGTGGGGATAGGAAGAGAGACTCCCCAGCCGGGCCGTTAGCTTATCTAGGCAATAACGTTTTCCGTGCGTGGCTCCAGATGTCTAGATGATAAGGCTTTGGGGATGGGGAGGAAACAAATAAAGGGAGAACTGGGCCAGTGTTTTTGTTCCTGCACATGGAAATCCTTGAAGGTATGTTGGGATTTAACCGGCTTTACCATGCATTTTTCCCAAGCTTAGTGCATTTGTTTGGATCAGTCTCAAAAAAATAGCCCAGAATGGGTGGAAGGAATCCTAGAGTCCTTTGCGGTGGGCTTCCTCCTCCCCCTCCTCGGCCGCCAACGTTATTCCTTGACCCGGAGTGCCCCTCCCCCAACACTCTTCCCCTCCCCACCCCTCCCCCCGCGGCGCTGCCCGCACCTGCCATCTGGTGAAGCCTGGGGACCGCGCGCGCAGGGCACTAACCGCGTGGCGCTCTCTGCCCCAGATGCCGTGAAGGACTGCCGCGGCCGGGTGCTGGTGCACTGCCAGGCGGGCATCTCGCGCTCGGCCACCATCTGCCTGGCCTACCTGATGATGAAGAAGCGGGTGAGGCTGGAGGAGGCCTTCGAGTTCGTCAAGCAGCGGCGGAGCATCATCTCGCCCAACTTCAGCTTCATGGGGCAGCTGCTGCAGTTCGAGTCGCAGGTGCTGGCCACGTCCTGCGCCGTGGAGGCCGCCAGCCCCTCGGGGCCCCTGCGGGAGCGGGGCAAGGCCACCCCCACCCCCACCTCGCAGTTTGTCTTCAGCTTCCCGGTGTCGGTGGGCGTGCACTCGGCCCCCAACAGCCTGCCCTACCTGCACAGCCCCATCACCACGTCCCCCAGCTGCTAGGGCCGCTCGGAGCCCCCCACCCCCACCCCGCGAGCCCGCCGGCCCCGCGGGGACTGACCAGCGTGGGGAGCAGGCGGCCAAGCTCCTCCCCCTTTGCTCCTCCTGGGCCAGCCTGGGGCCAGCTAGAATGGCAATAAGGACTTCGAATACACCTACTACGAGCAAACAAAACACTCCAACCTAGAGCAATAACGGCTGCGGCTGCCTCAGCGGGCAGGGAAGACCTTGGTTTGGTTTGTGTGTCTGTTACTTTTCAGATAGGAATTTCTTACCTCATTTTTTTAAGCGGTAAGGCTTGAAGTTAGGAAACCCACAGATCCTGGCAAATGTGCCCACCCAGTTTTATTAAGGTGGGGGGGGAGGCGGGTGGGAGTGGGAAAGGGACAAAAAGAAAACAAGTTTGCCAGAAGTGCCTGGTTCTGTGTGCTTCGTCCTTTTTTTGTTCTTGTAACAGCTTTTTTTTTTTTTTGGTTGTTTTTGTTTTTTGGTCGATGTTTTGTTTATGTTTTTTGACGAAATCTTATAGGACGTGGTTTTCCTTTTGAAGTCACCAACAGGTGAATAATTACACTTCGTAATAAATAAAAGTATTTATTAAGAATTTCCTCAGAGTATGTAAGTACAAGGAGTCTAGTGACAGTGAATTTTGGATATGTTTCTGTCGATGTCCCGCAGTGGAGCACGGTAGCGTGCAAATGTCGAAGCAGTTAGAAGGGAAATGGCATCTCCCAGGTGTGGACAAGGTGGCGGGATAGACACCTGGGATTGGTTGCCACTGAGAAGCAGGCAGGGTGGGGTGGCAGGTGGAAGGAAGGTAAGGACTGCTGTTTGATGACTTTTGAGGCTGGTTCCTGGGCACATGGAACACTAAAGTGGCTTTACATCCCGACAGTACAGTCTTTTCTTTCTGAGGATCGGTGATCCAGTTGGCGGGAGCATGTTCTCACAGACCTGCCTGAGGACTTGCAAATCATCTGTGATAAATGCCATGTTGTATAAGGTGCTCCTGAAAAATTGGGCGCAGTGGAGATTTTCCTCCAGGGAATCACTGGGCCGGACCATTGGGGAACCCAGCTAGCTAGAGCCAGACGTGATGTGAGTCCTGTGAGAGTAGAAGTACGTCAACAAATTCTTGCCTTCTTAAAATTCCCCGGCTTAGGTGAATATTTTTTAAAGGTCCTTATTTGAATAAAAAGAGGGGAATGGACACCATGTTTCAGGTCTAGGATGGAAGAGTGTGTGTGAGGAGCTGGGCAGACCCTTTGCTTGGGAGCTGGCTGCTGGGCTCCTGGAATGGGCACCGTGGGTGCTCGGGTGCCATTTTGGAATCCATTCTTGGGATAATGCCATTTGAAGGGGCCTTTCCAAACGGAGGTAAGGCTTTTTGAGGGAGAAGGATGTTGTGTGTGGGTTGGGCTTGGGGGGAGGGAGGAGGGAAGCTACATGTTACTTCAATTGTGGTAGTGTGGAACAGTGTTGTTACTGAGTGCCAGCTTAGAGGTATTTGCAAACTTGTCTAGAAATGAGAGCATGTTTATTTTTTGGTTGTTTTTTTGTTCTTTGTTCTTTTGTTTTTTTGTTCTTTAGCCCCTTGTGAGTCTAGATCTAAATGAATATTCTTGCTCATCCGTAAATAACTTCAAGCCTCAATGTCAGAATCGTGTTGGAATGCTCTTTCTTATCCTGGCATCCCAGACAGGACCAGGTTCATTACATTTCCTTCCATAAACATGAACCTGTGTTGGCATCACTCATCCTGCCTTTGTCAAGCCCTGTCTTTGGGTGAGGCCAGAGTTCCCGCTTCCTGTTTTTAGAAAAGCCAAAGGCTCCCTCATTCCCTAGGAGCTGCTTGGCTGAATAGGGGTGAGGTGTGGAGGGGTTAAGATGCCTGGACAATGGACCTATTTAGAGGTGGCACAGCTGGCCATTCCCACTTTTTCCTTGCTTCCTGGAGGTTGCTCTGTGTTTTGTGGTGAATGAGGTCCACAAGGTTCTGCAGCTGAGGGAGCCCTGGGTTCCAACAGCAGATGGACCTGGGGGGCAGGGTGGCTGTTGCAGGGGGAGGAAAAGTAACCTGGAACAGACTCACTTTCTATAGAACAAGTGCACATCCGCCAAAACCTGTGTTTTCCCAGACTGGATTCCAACCATGTGGACAGTCGGAGCTCAGGACCAGCCCCAGACACGTCTTCCCCCACTTTCCAATTCAAGTCTTCTGTCACTGTGTCAAACTGCTATTTATAAAGCCATTTTCTTTGTACTTGATGACAACGTGAGTCCCAGAACTCTCAGAAATAAAAATAGGAAATTGGCTTGATAGGAAGAGGGGATTTGGGGGAGGTGGTCATAATTCTGCCATCAGAAGCCTCTTTGATGACTCGACATAACTCTAATGAAGTTCAAATGGTCAGGTGGGTTGCCATTGGCCTCTCTCCCACGAAGTGATTTCTGGTGATGCAAACTTTCTGCGATGGCCGGAAAACATTGCCACTTTCACCGATTATCAGCCATGCTGTTGGCTACCTTGGATCTCCTCTAGAGACCAAGGGTTGCTGTCAGCTCCCAGAATCTTGTGTGACCAAGGTTGTTTGTGGATCGCTGAGGGTAACACACCTGACTTTCCCATGGAGACACGCCAGGCTGAAAGTGCCATGAACAGGTGGCCGGGAGCTCACAGTCTCAGTCCTTTCCTCCTGGGGCCATTTTGCTCAGGTGCTTGTTGGAACTGGATTCCAGAGTTTTCAACAAGGTTGGGGTGCCATGAGAAAAAAATGCAAACATCTGTGGGAAAGTGGACAGAGGGAGGCAGGATGGTTGATCGGGACAGGAGTTGGCCACCGAGCCCAAAGTACAGAAGGGGTGGTTCACCTTGACTGTCCGCCGGCATCTGCTGGGGAGTTTTGAAAACCTTGCTACCAGGCTATCCCAGACCAATTAGGCCAGGATTTCTGGAGCTGGGACCGAGGCATCCGTGTGTTTCTGAGCTCCCCAAGTGTGCCCCATGTGCGGCCAAGATGGGGAAAATGGCCTTGCTTTCTGGAAGGCTAGTCTTCCTGACAGAACTAGCTTGTCCCGAAGAAACCACAGCCAGGGGTTGGTCACTGGCTCAGCAGGGTCTTGCCACCCGTCCCAGCCTGGCTGCGGGACAAGATGGTTTCTATCAGGAGCTCAAGGAGCATGTGACCTCCTGAAGGGGGCACCTCTCAGGCTCCTCGAAAGTCATCCGATCTGTGGAACGTTGTTGGCAAATTGAATACAGTGTCTGGACGTTGGGGTCTTTCCTTACATTTTCCTTGTCGAACAAGAAAGATGGGGAGTTTCACCTCTTGAAGATAACCCCGTCCCCGAAGGGCACCCTGCCTGTTCTTAGAGCTTATGAGTCATATGAGGAAGAGGCTTCTTCAAGACAGAGCAATGCAATACTTGTAACTTTTGTAAATAGCCCCATCTTTCAGAGTGATGTCATTTCTACATTTGATATGCTTGTATTTCTGTAGGATGTATATAGTTTAGGGGATTTCTTTTTTGTTTGGTTTTGTTTTTTAGAAAAGTTGACATGTCTGTTTTTATTTATTGCTTGAAAAAGATCATTTGAAGAAAAATAAATACATTTTCAACCACCTCTGGCCTGGTTTATTCTCTCCTTGAAAACTGCTCTGCTGGGATGACTTGGAAGAGAAGGGAAGGACTGGGTCACTTAATGTGCGCTTAGTGACATTGACAGTAACATGGTAGGCAGACTGGCTGGTAAAATCAGTGACCCCACTGTTCTCCCTGATGACCACTTGAGGACAGTGATGGTATAGCTGACGTGCATCTCTGAGAACCTGATTTCTCTAGGCACACTCCTATGGGAAGAATTCGACGGTGGAGCACCTGGGTGGCTCAGTCGGGCGGGTGTCTGACTTCGGCTCAGGTCATGATCTCACGGTTTGTGAGTTCGAGCCCCGCATCGGGCTCTGTGCTGACAGCTCGGAGCCTGGAGCCTGCTTCGGATTCTGTGTCTCCCTCTCTCTCTGCCCCTCCCCCACTCACTCTCTCTCTCCTTCAAAAATAAACATTCAAAAAAAAAAAAAAGAACAGTAAGAGACAGGGAGTGTCCTTCATCTGAGAATCTCCTTAGGGCCAAGCACAGGATGAAGCAAAAAGGGTGGCTCCTTGGTGGGAGGAGTCAATCAAACTGCCTAAGCAGGAAGCGATTAGGGCTATAGTAAAATGTATAAGGCATCACTACCACTGGGACACCCCTCCTCATTGATAAAAGGTCCTGCCTGACTCACACAGAATCTTAGGAAAGTTTACTGACTTCATATTCCATTGGGATCATGGAAATTGCCAGCATGTTTGAAGGCCAGATTGAAGAAATACCTGGATAAAGAATTCTATAAATTGGCAGTCCCCCAGTGCTGATCTGCGGATTGTTATCAGATTCCTTTGTGCAGATTTCCCAAGTTGTAAACCAAAAGCAATTAATAAACCTCATTCCCACTCTATCGTTTTTATTTGATATTCTGGAAGCCCTACCCAATGTGATTAGGAAGCCATAAAAATGAGGCATACAGTTTGGAAAGTGGGAAGCCAAATTGTTTGCAGAGGATATGTGTCAGGAAAACACAGGAGAATCAACTAAGAGATGATCAGAAGAAAATTCAGTAAGCACTTGATGGTAAAATTAACATGAAAAAAGCAATAGGTGCTGCTATGTGAACATATCCATCAACAGTTAAGATGGTAGTCGATCCCATTTACAGTATAACTTACAGATGAAATGCCTACAGGGCACCTGGGTGGCTCAGTGGGTTAAGCATCCAACGTCGGCTCAGGTCATGACCTCATGGTTCATGAGTTTGAGCCCCACGTCGGGCTCTGTGCTGACAGCACAGAGCCTGCTTCAGCTCCTCTGCCCCCCCGCCCCTCCCCCACTGCTTTTCTCTAAATAAATAAATAAATAGACTTCGAAAAAGAAAAAAAAAAGATGAAATGGCTAAAATAAACTTTACCAGACATAGGCAAGACCTATATAATGGACATAGTACAGCCCTACCAAGGGGTTTCTAAGAACACGTGAAAAAAGTAAAAGACATACTATGCTCTCAGATAAACAGACTTAATACTGGAAAAAATATTTCTCTATAAATTATACATTTTTAAAAATGTTTATTTCTGAGAGAGAGAGAGAGAGAGAGACAGAGCATGAGTGGGGGAGGGGCAGAGAGGGAGGGAGACACAGAATCGGAAGCAGGCTCCAGGCTCTGAGCTGTCAGCACAGAGCCCGACGCAGGGCTCGGACTCTCACGGAGGGCGAGATCACGACCTGAGCCGGAGTCGGCCGCTCAACCGCCTGAGCCACCCAGGTGCCCCTGTAAGTTATACATTTAATGTGATCTCACAACACCTACAGGATTTGTAAGGAACATGGGAAAATGATTCTGATTTCGCCTGGAGAACTAATGTGCAGAAATGGGCAGGATGGGAGAGAATGGCAAGGTGGGGGGATGGGGATTATATATATCCTCTCCTGTGGGAGATTATCTAAAACATAGAGGTTCTTGGGCCCACCTAAGACCTCCTGAGCCAGAGACCCTACAGACTCCCACAGGTGATGTCCGATTTACCACTCAGGAATCCCTGATACAGCTTTGTCTCTTCCACCCTCCCCCTTCCATTCAACCCCCAGACCCTGACTTCGGATTACTGTCACTGTTACTATGACAACTTACCCCAAGAGCTTCCTTGTATAAACCAATAACTGCTTTATTTTGCTGACGAATTTGTAGATTAGAAACTTGGGAAAGGCCCCACTAAGCAGTCCTCCCTCGGCGTGTCTCAGGTGGTCCCAGTCCCAGCTTGCACCGCTGTCATCCGAAGGTGGTTAGGCCGTGCCTCCAAAATGGCGCAAATGGCTGGCAGCGATGCTCTCAGCTAGAGTTCAGTTGTGACGGTCACTTGGACCCCCAACACACGCCCTCTCCTGAGGGCAGTCAGATTTCTCACGAGACGAGTGGTCCAGTCAACACCCCTTTTTACGATCTGGTTTCAGAAGTCACTTCCTCCCTACTTGGTTGACGCAGTGTCAGGCCTCCTCAGACTCAAGTTTTGCTCCTAACCAAGAGACATTTATCATCTAAGATCTCCTCCCAGGACTGAAACAGCTTTCGGCCACCACGCACACTGTCTATGGCCCCTTCTGATCCAGAAAACATCACAAGATAAATCCATTCTTCGAAAAACGACATGCTCGAACAGTACAATCCCAGGAGGGAATGCAGGTAGGAGGGTGTGAAGCAACCACTGATTTCAAGACCCCCACCTCACCATGAGAGTTCACCTTTTTACGTCTGCGTCCACCCAAGGTGTCTTCCCCGCTGCACGGCGGGGCGTAGAGACCAACCCAGTGCATGAGATGGAGAACAAGTGGCTAGAGAGAGTGTGCTGGGTTTTCCTCCAGCAGAATACAAAGCTACTGAAATTGTGTCTGGCAGCCAGTTGAGGCAGGCAGACCAGGGTAGCTCAGGGGTCTCTGGACAGACACATTCCCGTGAGCCCTTGCGAAAACTCCTTCCCCTGCGTCTCTGAGGGCACATACAGTGCTGTGAGGGTAGGTAGGTTTGGACTGGATTTTCATCCAAGAGGTTACTAGTAACAGCCACCAAATGGACACACATCTGCCACCTCCCAACGATGGGCTCTTACACAAGACCTGAGTCAGACAACCCAGCTTAGACCAGCAACTTCGTACTTCATGAACCTGAAAGAGCCAGGCCCACTGCAACTTACCGTCCTCGTTGCTGGCAGAGAAGGGAAGGGCTTTGTGGCAGGAGAAATAACAAGGAAAATGTGTTCACCTTGAGGCATAGGGACCTCACCCAGTGGAAAATGGCTGTCCTGAGTTCTGAGCAGTTAGATGGGTCTCCTTTTCCTGGGAGAGAGGAGAGAGAGAGGGTAAGCAGGCTGAGGCACAGAAAGGGGCTGGAAACAAAAGGAAAAGGTCCGTTTCTCCAACATGTGCCTTCAGGGGGAGAGGCCATTATAGAAAAGTCGTCTGTTACCTTGAGATTGGGGATTTCATGACCATCTGCTCCCTAAAGGTTGTCCGGCCTCTGGATCCATGGGTCTAAGTGGCATGGGCTTTATCTCTCAGTAATTAGCAAAGGTCCCATCGAGGTCCCGGGAACCTCACTGTCATCAGCGTAGACAGAATAGGGAGCTGGGACGGTCTGGAAACAGGGCCCGGACCTCTCATGAAAGCAGGGAATCCAGCCTTACAGAGCAATAATAGCCAAGGGAGCTGGCTCTGGTGAGGTGCCCTAGGGAAGTTCATTGGGAAGAGACTGAACTTGACCTTGAGGCGTGTCTCCCATCAGAGTTCCAAGCTGACTTGAGTCAACAATTTTGGCGGGGGGGGGGGGGGGGGGGGGGGGGGGATGGGGTGTTGCAGAACTCTTAAATTTAGTAAACTTACTAAAAAATCACTGAATTGCACACCTAAAATGGGTAACTTTGTGACATATAAATTATATCCCAATAAAGCTGTTCAATGATTAATATATGGAAATATGCTCACTGCCAAAAATTTCAAAGAACACAAATACAGATGAGGAAAATGGAAAGTTTCTCCTTCTCAATATTTCTGCCCTACATCCCACTGCTTTTACTTTCCATAACCAAAATGAACAATTCGGGACGATCCGTTTGAGACTTTAATTTACGCATTGTGTAAAATGTGTGCATTTGACAGGATAATACTGTCAAGCCAGGATTTTCCCCCTTGTTGTTCTCTGTTATTCTTGCCCTGCCCTCAATTTGATCAGCTCACCATTTGCTCTAACTGCCCCTAAGGTCAGGGATGGCACTGGGCCAGAACACAGAAACCAAGTAATCACACTCTTCTTTTGAGTTGCAAAGACACAAAGCAGTAGAATTGAGAAAACGTCTTTGTGCGGTCAGACCCTCCTGCCCTAGGGGATGGTGGGGTTGCACGTGTTGATCCACAGCCTACTTTTTCATTTAATGGTACACTCTGCAGATGTCCCGTGTCCATACCTACCATTTTACTTCACCTTTAAAAAATGTTTATTCATTTTGAGAGAGAGAGAGAGAGAGAGAGAGAACAAGCAGGGAAGGAGCAGAGAGGCAGAAAGAGAATCCCAAGCAGGCTCCTCACTGACAGCATGGAGCCCCGTGTGGGGCTCAATCTCACGAGCTGTGAGATCGTGGCCTGAGCCCAAGTCAAGTCAGACTCTGAACCAACTGAACCACCCAGGCGCCCCGTGCCCCCTTCTTTTAATTTTAAGTAATAGTTGGAGGTTTATCTTTCGATCACAGAGAAAACCTGACCATTAAGTCATAGAAATGTGCCCACGGTATAGGCTGAATTCTGTAATTAGGCCAAATGTTGATTCAGGGTATTTGTTTACAACAGTGTAACTGCATTTAATGTATAATCCATTGCTTTGAGGGGCGCCTGGGTGGCTCAGTCAGTTGAGCGTCCGACTTCGGCCCCGCGTCGGGCTCTGTGCTGACAGCTCTGAGCCTGGAGCCCGCTTTGGATTCTGTGTCTCCCTCTCTCTCTTCCCCTCCCCCGCTCATGCTCTGTCTCTCTCTGTCTCAAACATAAATCAACATTAAAAAAAAAATTTAATCCATTGCTTTGAGCAGACACAGCAAGAGACAAGCAAAGAGAGACCCTTCCCCCAGTCGTCTTCATTTCCACCTTCCAGCTGAACACATGCGCTTCCAACATTCTGAGCAAACGGGCAAAAATAACAGAGGCACTGGCAGAATCAGACACCAACACTGTCATCACCATCACGGCTTCTGCCGTCGCTAAGATGACTGCACCTGCTTTAAGTTTCCAAACAGATCAAAGCAATTCACGTAGAGATCAGACTCTAAATTTAGAGGGGCCTTGAGTTACCGAGCTACAGGAGCTTTTATAAATTATTATTCCTTTTTCCTTCCCACGGCAAAGTGGCTTTATTGAAAAATTCAAACGCAGCAAAAAATTAAACAGCACAAAACCTTCTGACATCCTTATCTCTGAAGCTACCACCCTTAGATTCCGTGAATGTTTTTTATGTATGTGTGCGGGTGTGCGTGCATGGATATATACATATGTGCAAAATATATGCAAATATACATGTGCTTTGATGTCCTATTTCATGGATGAGTCATGATAGCTCTGTTTTTCTTGTGGCTTGTGGGCGATGTTTCTTCCGTGTTCGACAGATGCAGGTGCGTGTGTGTGCGCATGCACACACTCACACACACAGTGTTACAGAGATATGTCAGACATATTGTTAAAGAATACTTTTCGACTGTGTGTGGCGCCTGGGTGGCTCAGTCGGTTAAGCACCCACATCTTTTGATCTCTGCTCAGGTCATTCGTGAGATCGTGCTGACAGTTTGGAGCCTGCTTGGGATTCTCTCTCTCTCTCTCTCTCTCTGTGTGCCCCTCCCCTGCTTGCGTGCGTGCTTGCACCCTCTTAAAATAAACATTGAAAAAAAAGAATACTTTTTGACTTACCTCCCACCTTCCACCAGACCCTGCAAACAACTATAGTACACAATCATGTGTCCTTCCATAGCTCTCCCTGCTCAGTCATATATAATGTATTGAATTATATGCTATCATGATATATTGTATATATACCATGTATCTCTATATGTAAGTACATATAAGGATTTTATTTCATAGTTGCTTCATTAAAAAAGCAACACCATATAATATGCAATGTTCTGTATCTTGCTTCCCTTAATATATTGTGGAAACCCCTCCAAGTCTAAGATAAATAACCCAATTCACTCCTAATTTTTAGTTCTTTATATAATTTATTCACACGGATGATCAACATCTGGAAAATACAGATGTGTATACAACAGTGTCTTCTTCTCAACTATGTTGCCTTGCCCCTCAGTTTACCCATGTTTACCAATGTTGTCAGATTTTTACATATTTACCCAGAAGATCTGCCATGCATATACAAGTAAGTACATGAAAGTGTGTGTTCACATTTATGTAATTTTGCCCCCCACTCACTGCTTTTTTACCCAAACACTCACTAACACTGTCATAAAACTTCCTGGGTTAATCTGGTAGGTAAATTGCATTAATTTACTTATTTTAACTTGCGTTTCTTTATTATGAGATTGGATACTTTTATGTACTCAAGAATCATTTGTATTTTTTACTATGAACTGTGTGTTCACAACTGATTGGTTTAGCTTACAGATTTTCACAAACTCTTTCTGTATGAAAGAGATTAATCCCTTGTCTATAGTATGAATTGAAAACATTTCCCGTTTGTCATTTATCTTTGCTTAGTTTTTTTGTTTTTTTTTTAACAAATACCTCTTTGAGTCCCTGCTTTCAGGGTATATACCATGCTGCCTTACTTGAACAGCTATGTAGACAGAGAACAAAGCCGCTTGCCCTGTGGCTGGGCCCTCAGGCCCGCCCAAGCGAGCATCGTGCGGATTGGTGCTGTATGTGCTGGTGAGCCCGTGGGAGAAGAGCTCATCTGTCTTAGTGCTCTCTTTCCCTCACTGTTTTCCTGGGTCTCAGCTTCAGGGCACCGGTCTATAAAATCCGGCTCCGAGT
The DNA here is from genome assembly GCF_046562875.1 of Panthera onca. Taxonomy (NCBI): domain Eukaryota; kingdom Metazoa; phylum Chordata; class Mammalia; order Carnivora; family Felidae; genus Panthera; species Panthera onca. Next base: position 177,685,414 of record NC_138342.1, read on the forward strand.
CCAAAGTGGAGGAAACACCAAGAATTTTTTTGCTTTCCCCCTTCATTCTCCCAAGTTTCAAATTAATTAAAAGTCTAGGATTCTTTAATATGTTTATACTGTTCACCTCCTTGAAGTCAAAGGAGGAATGAAGTCAAAATTAACAAATTTTATTTAATATTTATTTATTCATGTGCATGTCTAGGTTTCCTGTCTCCACTAAGAGAAAGTCTATCATCTATCATCTATCTATCTATCTATCATCATTATCTATCTATCTATCATTATTATCTATCATCATTATTATCTATCTATTATCTATTATTATCTATCTATCTATCTATCTATCATTATCTATCTATCTATCTATCTATCATTATCATCATTATTATCTATCTATTATCTATTATCTATCTATCTATTATCTATCTATCTATCTATTATCTATTATTATCTATCTATCTATCTATCTATCTATCATCCATCTATCCTTTGCTTGGACATGTTTCTATCCCTCATCTCTCTCTCTAAAAATAGACTGAATTTTTAACAGCAGTTTTAGATTCACAGCAAAACTAGAAGGTACAGAGATTTGCCATATACATTGTGTCCCCACACATGTGGCTTCCCCCCCCATTTTCAGCATTTCCCATCAGAGTGGCACAGTTGTCACAGTGGATGAGCCTGCGTTGACACCTCATAGTCAGCCAATGTCCATAGTTTCCATGAGGGTTCACTCCTGGGTGTTGTTCATTTCATGGGTTTGGACAAATGGGACACGTGTCCAGCATCACGATATCCTACAGAGTATTTTCATTACTCTAAAACTTTTCTGTGCTCCACTTATTTATCCCTCTCTTCCCACCTGACCCCTGGCATTCACTGGTCTTTTAACTCTCGATAGTTTTGCCTTTCCCAGAATGTCATGTAGTTGGAACGGTCTTTTCAGATTGGTTTCTTTCACTTAGTGGTAAGAAGGTTCCTCCACATCTTCTCATGGCTTGGTAGCCCGTTTCTTTTCAGTGCTGCATAACATCCCATTGTCTGGGTGCGACACGGCTTATTTATCCGTGTGCCTGCTGAAGGACATCTTGGTCACTTTCAATCTTGGCAGTTATGAATACAGCTGCCATAAGCACCCGCGTGCAGGGTTTTGCGTGGACGTGCTTTTCCACTCCTTTGGGTAGATACCAAGGAGTACAATTCCCGGACTGTAGGTAAAGAGTGTGTTTAGTTTTGTGAGACAGTTGCCGAGCTGTCTTTCCAAGTGGCTGTACTGTTTGGTGCTCCCACTAGCAATGGATGAGAGTTCCCATCACTCCACATCCTCAGCAGCATTTGCTCTTGTCCGCGTCTGGGATCTCGGCCATTCTACGTGTGTCATGTTTTCTTGTTGTTTTAGCTTGCGCTCACCTAATGACAAACGATGTGGAGTGTCTTTTCATACGCTTCCTCGCCATCTGTTCACCTTCTCCGGTGAGGTGTCTGTTCAGATCTGTGGCCTATGTTTTACTCCGCTCGTTCATTTTCTTAATATTGACTCTTAAGAATCCTTTGCGTGCTTTGGACAGGAGTACGTCTTGTCAGATGTGTCTCTTGCAAATATTTTTTCCCAGCCTGTGGCTTGTCTTCTCATTTTCTCCACAGTATCTTTCAAAGAGGTTTTTAAAAAATTTTAATGAAGTTTAGCTTATCAACTTCTTTCTTCTGTGGATCGTGTCTTTGGTGTTGAATTTTAAAAAGGCATTGTGAAAGACTCTGCCAAAGAACTATTAGGATGAATTCAGTGACGTCGCAGGATACAAAATTAACATACAGAAATCAGTTGATTTTCTATACACTAATAATGAAGTAGCAGAAAGAAACATTTAAAAAGCAATCTATCATTTGTTTTCTAACATCAGCAAAAACCACAGGGGAAACTGGAGCCCAAGGGCGCTTAGAATCTGATCTTCTCGTGAGATGATGACATAAAACCATGTAGCAGAGTCACCTTGGTGGTTTCATTCCTGCTTAAACACCAGCTTCAGACAAGAGTCAGGTTTGGTGCCTGTCAACAGGTGTTAAAGTCCATATTGGAAAGAATTCTGGGACATCAGTTATTTAAGCTGTTTCACCTCTCTGAGTCTGTTTCTTCATGTGTAAAATGGGGATTAAAATTCCTATTCTGTGGGGTTGTTGGGATTATTTTTTTATTTTTAATGTTTATTTTTGAGAACAGAGACAGTGTGTGAGCAGGGGAGGGGCAGAGAGAGAGAGAAAGACACAGAATCTGAAGAGGCTCCAGGCTCTGAGCTGTCAGCACAGAGCCCGACGCGGGGCTCGAACTCACAAGCCCTGAGATCATGACCTGAACCAAAGTCGAACGCTTAACCGACTGAGCCACCCAGGGGCCCCGGTTGTTAGGATTGTTAATGACAAGGTATATATAGAGTCCCTGACTCATCACAAGGGCTCAGTGATAGCTATTGCTATTTGTGGGGTTATTAGCGTGCTTGCAAGTACTTAATTTATGACCTCTTGTTCCACTTTGCTATGTAATGCACCACGAGGCATGGAGAGAGGAGGATGGAAGCAAAGGGAATGATTTCCTTAGTGCTACGTGCCAGGCACCGTGCCGGGTGCTTGGCGTTTCCCATTGCACCTGGAAGGTATCACACCGGGAGTGGTGGAGGCAGGGAGTCTCGGCACAGAAGTCGTGCAGGGCCTCCGAGATGCCCCGGACGCTGGCGTGGGTCTGCCGCCAGAGCCCGGGCCCCTTCATTTCAGAGATATTTCTAAAAGGAACCTGTGCTTCTTTTCCCGTGGCTGCTGGACGTCACCCACTCCCGTGCGAGCTTACAGGTGCGGATGAGGCGTCTGCAGTACGGATCTGAGCAGGAAGACGAGAGGAACAACAGCTACTTGTATTCTGACAGTTTTAGGTCAGTCGTGTTAAGGGTGGTCAGGCTGAAATGGACAAGCAGGGAAATGACGACACTCCAGAGCTGACTGCTGTCCATACACAGTATATTTTAAAAATGTTTTTATTGAATATTAAACAGTTACAAGTACTGTTAGACATTTAGCCAAAGCACAATTACAGGTTAAATATAATCATAAAGATGTCTTAAATAGAAACCCACCATGCAGGCAGGTGACGTTCCTTGATGCCCTCGTTTGGAAAGTAGAGGGCAAGGAAAAAAGGTCTTCTGTTTCACGGGAAAGACGGTAAAGACTAGAAGAATTTACATGCTGTAAGCGATTTCCCATGACCAAATCGATAGGGTTGCCAGATTTAGTAAAACAAAATAAAACAAAGCAAAAAGCCAGGATGCTCAGTTAAGTTTGAATTTCAGATAATGAGAAACTTTTTTTTTTTTTTACTGTATATATGTGCCAAATAGTGCATGAAACATATTTAAGCTAAAAAATTATTTACCTCAAATTCAAATGTAACTGGGTGCCTCGTATTTCATCTGGCAATCCTGCAAACGGACAAAGGCAAAAAAGCAAAGCGAGGGGACTGGAACCCCCTGCCACTGGTGGGTCACAGAGAGACTAAAAATAAAAAACAACACCAATAACGAACCAAGGAACCAAGGCGTCACTACAATGGTTACTCACACAGACCAACATCACAATGGGAACATATGATCACTACTCCAAATGCTGTTGCCAGGAAACACTCTTAGATTTCCTCAAAGCTGGTTTTGTAAATGTTGAGAAACCTTGTTGATAAAAGTACCTTTATAGTTTGTAGCTATCAAAGACAAATACCACTACCACTAAGACCGGTGATGTTGAAACAATGGAAGCAGAAGCAGGTATTGTATGCACATGAAGAGCTTAAATATTTTGTGTAATCACTACAATGGTTACAGGGTCAAGGTCATCCTCTAGGTCTAGGCTATTAGCCTCAAAGAGTTTGGTTCCGCTTGTACTGCTGTGTGTTCTCGCTCCTCATCCTGAACCTTGGGAGGGGCATGGGAGCGTGAGAGACACCCCACTACCAGAGTTTTCCTGTGTTTCTCTGCAAACATTCTCAATCAACAAAGGGCTTTCAGGGCTGCCTGAGGAAATGCACAAACAGATGAAAAAGTAGCAAAACAATCTGAATTGTGGCGCATGAGAAGTCTGGGCGAGTGTGACAATGTAACACGGGAAAGAAAACATGAACGAAGGAGGAGCCCAAATGCGACACCCCTGCGGCGTGGCTGTTATTTCAAAGGAGGCGGGACCTCTGGCGGATGTAGAAAATGGGTCGCACGGCGAGCGGCTTTGGTCTCATGGGGTATAAAAGCTGGAGCTTCCTACTGCCCTTCACTCATAACCATGGCTTATAATTTAAAATGATGAGAAAACAGCTTGGGGAACGCTCAGGCTCCACGTGGTATCACTTCGTGAGATGCTGCTGTGTCCCCCTCCGCCGCCCCCTGCCCCCTCCCCCGCCCCCAAATGCTAAGTTTTGAAATCCTGCTAGCACTTCTTTAAACCAGAATATCTGGTCGCCGGGGAATTTCAGGCATCGAGAAATCGGGGGGATTGATTAGATCCAGTCCGTGTTATGTAAGGGAGCATCGGTTGTGAAATACGTACCCTCATCAAATCAGCTTTATGGGTGTGACATACACGGAGACATGCCCGACTGACACCTTTCAAACACTGAGAAATGGAATTCTAACTTATTTATTAGGCTATAAAAGGTTAAAAAGTTTCTGCCACAGTTAAGGCTTTTTCTTAAGAAGAAACATTTAATTGTCTATTAATTTCAGAATGCACAAGGTATCTGAAGACGCCTCACTTTCCAGGGCGGTTTTTCAAAAAAAGCATTTCTTGTTCAGGTGCGAGATGTGTCCAACCAAAGCTCAAATATTATCTTCACAATTACGTTCTTTTCCTTTTTCCGTCACTCACCGACACTGAACACGTTTGAGTTTAGTCTTTAAATGAATTTCTGACACATGAAACCCTATCTCAACGTGGGCTTGGAGTGTTTCCCGCATGACTGGAGTCCATGGCTCTGTAGGAGACAACTGCCCAACGAAAAACACAGCAAGAAGGCCGCTTATCCCACATCCTCATACAAGGGGGGCTCTGGCCACACTGGAGGCAAGGTGCCCGAGGACACACCCACTTCTTTTCTCAAGGCTGTTTGCAGGATTCCAGCGCGCGCCCACGTTGAGAAAGGGGGGGCGAGCAGTGGCCAATAACCCCGTGCACTTGGCAGGTGGACTGAAATAAAGAAGAACCCAGGCAACTTCGTGCATTCTACTGCTGCCCTTCCAGAGCACACCGAAGCATTATTTTTTTGTATAAAGCCTACAATAATAGAATACTAATCTATATTACTTTATTTGCCACGTTCAGGCATTTCTCTCTCTACATCAATGCACTTTGCTATTTTGAGAGCAAAGGGAAATTAATCTAGCCGCTGATGTAAGCTCCAGGAGCACAAGGATGCTGTCATGAAAACATCCTAATATTACTTATTCTATTTATGTTACTGAAAAGCTAGAAATCCCGAATTCCAAGAAGGAAAAGGTAAGTAAGAATCCTGGTTGTACTGCTATTATTTTGCATAGAAGTAAAACTCTGGTTTCCATGCTGTCATTTGTTAACAGATTGGCAGGATCTTCGGAGCAGAGCACAGGAGGCCACATACCGGATCTGGTCGTGATATGCACAGTCTCCTTCTGCAAGACTCAAGATGAAGAAGGGAGGAAGATGAGTGGGGTCACAGGTAACTATTGGAGCTACTCAATTCCAGACTAGCAACCTGAGGAAAAGGGAAGAAGGCCAAGTGCAAGGAGAGAGTGTCTAGAGCACTTAACTTACAAGTTAAGAACCCAGCCGGCAATACCCAGTAAACTGGAAGCATCAGGTCTAGAAGATTTGACTTTAGAACTGCAGTCAGGCTGGTGGAGGTGTGCAGATTCTCTCTTCCATTTGGTTTGGGAAAACAGAAGGGCCATTTCAGGGGAGGCCACACTGAAGTCCTCAACTTGCTAGCGCTCCTACAGAAGTGCGTATACAAAAAAGTAAATGGATTTCGGCCTAAGTTAATGCCATGCTTTTATATTCCAAAGGGGTTTTCACACTGCTGTGGATGGAAGTTCCAAACGTAACCAACTGGTACTAGCTTGTGGGCACTCATGATGACCTTTGGTTTTCAAGTTTTGAAAGATGTATTTGGCTCCTGTGAAATATCAACGAACCCATTCTCTTGGCAGATGAATAATACATACACATTCTTTCGACAACTACTATGCACTTGGATCATTACAAGACAAGAAGCACTGCAAATGTCTTCCTTACACAAGTACCTTTACTCGGCACACGGAACATCAGATACAGAACATCGGCGGGTTAGATACTGAACCACAGGTGGACTTCTCAAGTGTAAGGCTGAAGTTTAACACATCCATTAATCTAGTTAGTATGATGGAAACAACATATAACCACAGTTGAGCAGTGGCTTATCTTTTTAATAAAGCTATAAAGCTTTTGAGATCTATACCATATTAACCCTTTTACTGAACTAAAAATCACAGCTGTGTTTACCAGTTTAAACTATTTCTAAGTGGGGAGGCAAGTATTATACACTTTCACAGCTACTGAAAACAATACAGATGCCATTCCTTCAACCCATTGTTACACACGGCAAAAAAGAAGGAAAGGAGGAAAAAAGCCTTCTTGACAAATATTAAACTCGGAAGCTTCGTATGGAATTCTAGTGCTATTACACAGGTAGCCAAGACACGAACACCCAGCTTGGGTCACTAAAACTTCAATAGAAGCAACAACTGAGGCTAATTCTTGATTTCATTTTGAGGACCCATGCAAGATTCTGCTATAAAACTCAAACTAGTTCCCGATGCCTAGTTCTAGCACTGGACTCAGCCAAAAAGAAAGCTAAGTGTATACTTTAAGAGCCTATTCTAGAATTTTTGCATGTAACCATTTTATTTTCCTTTAGGAGAGTAAATGAGGTCACAGCTTAATCAGCCTGCATTAAAAAATAAATCGGTTTTCAGAAATTGAAGTTGAAACGGCAAGTTTGTTGTCACACTGTTTCTCCTTTTCTTTTTTTTCCTAACCACATTTATGTTACTTTTGCTTCAAAGCTGAGAAGATGCACAGCGTGTCAAAGTAAGTGAGTTAACGTAGTCAATTCGATATTCAGTTCGGGTGAAAAGGGCGAGTGTAAAAACTGGAATGGGTAATCTTTTACGAGCATTGATGTGCACCGGGCAAATATTGATTAAAACATGCAAAACAAAGTAGTAACTTCCTGCAGAAACAGTATAGTATTTCTCCACCTTCATTTATAAAAATAACCGAAAAGAGCTTTGGTTTCAGTTTTTGTTCTCCTTGTCTGTTAAGAAGTTTGAAGAAACGGTTCGGAAACGTAGTGCAGGGACCTCTATAAACTATCTGAAGCACCTCACTCAAAATAAGCCCCAATCTGGAGTAAACACAAAAGTCCCTGCACATCTATCTACTAAAGACGATGTGAACTTTAGCTTTTTGAACTGGAGAAACCGTGAAGATTTTTGTGACTCTAATAGAGTACAATAATTCCACTCAATTTGGAAATAAGGCAGCTAATTTCGGGGGTGACTCTTCCGGCGGTCCGGATTAGGCGAAGAGACGTACTTTTTCTTGGAGGAGGCCCTGCGAGCCTTTCCTACGACGGTATCCTGCAACCACGTGCTCCTCCCACGCGTCAGTGGGGTCCCCCACACCGTCCCGTGGTGTTTCCTGAGCTCCGAGACACATCACACATCCCCCCCCCCCCCCCCCACTTTCCCCGGCTGCGCTCTTCGGAGGTCTCCGCACTAGCCCCCCTCCCAACACCTCGAAGGCAGGCTGGAATGGGAAGAGCAGGGGCCCACAGCAGCTTCCACTTTTCTGGGCTAGCGAGCTCCTAAGTCAGTTTGACCTGTGTGCCTTTCCCTTGTAAGACTGGCCAAGTCATAAAAGGAAACTAAAACCTGATGTTTTTCCTTCCCCACCCGATTTACAATGATACGAAGTACAGATACAAAATAGATCAGAGTGAAAAAAAAAAAGGGGAAACTAAGTCTTGCTCAGCCAGAAGCTCATGTTGCATTGCTAATGATTTTAGTCAGTGTGACTTTGTGCAAAATATCCTCGAGAAGGCTCTGGCTCATTTTCAAAGTAAACAAAAACACATACCAAAAAAAAAAAAAAAAAAAAAAAAAAAAAAAGGAAAAGGAAAAAAAAAAAAGAATGATGCATGTTTATAAAACATTTAAAATGAGCCTGACATAGTTATTTGTTGCATACACGTGCCATATGTAACAAAGCAAACGTAGTGTGTAAATTGTGAAATTTGGGAAAGTATGTTTTGTTTCTCCATTTCCAAGCCCAGATCAAAGCAATCTTGTTTTAGAAATGGACAATTGCAATGCAAATGAGCCTGAGATATGTTAAAAGGCCGCCCCTGTAAACATTTCCTCAAAGGGAACAGTAGCAGTTGAGTATTTATCAGTTACTCATACTATATTCATCACTATAGCAATGCTTTATAAAAGACAAACAGCTTATTTCTAGGCTGTCAGGGATTTACGGAATATTGATTTTGTTGGAAACAATCCACTGTAATCCAGTCCCAAGTTTAAATCCGATCTGGTTTTTCCCTGGGGGCCTTCACTAGGTCTTCTGCTCCGCGGCTGTGGCGGTTTGCGAAGGAGCTTCTGGCTTCATGATCTGGTATGTGATGAGATACTCTGGGTAGGCCTGCAAAGGACCGGAAGAAAACAAATCACTCCTGTGGCAGGTAAGATATTAAGTGGATGTCTCAGAGGCTGTTGATCATCATCAATATTCTATACATACCCAAAGCCTGCAAAGACCAGCCAATCAACAGGTGTCTAAACCTGCCCCCCCCACCGCCCGCTCCAAACATACACGATCTACCTGTATCTTGTACATAAACGTATCTAGACCCTATAATCGAGAGAATGGTTTTAATGTTATTTCTACTTTGAGTACTTTAAAGTGCTGCATTCACCTGTCATGCACATGGCATTAATGGGAAAGCTAAGGCAGGAGATAATCTCTCTCACCTCATCTAACGTGGTGCTGTCACACAGCATGTGTTTAAGAAGTTTGTTAAATGAAAAAGTAATTTGGCTGAACCGATTTCAAACTAATTTCAAATTAATTAATGACAAATAGAACCTACTGAACTAGAAGCAGGAAGAATGAGGCTTGTGGAGTCACCAGTAATGTAGAGGCAACAGTTTGGAGACAATGTTTAAAAGGTGACTAATGAAAGGTAACATAATGGTTCAGATTTAGGCCCTCCACCCCATATAGTCTCTTTTGTCTCTTTTTCTTGCAGTACATAAAATGAAAGGCTCAGGATCTGGAATGGAAAGGGTACTTCTTAGGGGAAGTTGTTACAAACCTTCACCAGACAACTGAGTGGGGGGCAAAACCCCCTTGTAGTATGTGTACTACATAGGAGTTCTTCAACCCTAAATATAATGACACAGCTGGATGCAGTATTTCAGAGAGGTCTGGGCCTGCAAACTACTACTCTTTGGTGAGGTAAATGTTTTGGGGCCCAAAAATAATTTGCTGAATGCTGACTTACAAATTACTTGTATACAGATATGGAATAATATAAAAAAAAAGATAAAAAAAACTGGACTTTCAAAAAGATACATGACCATCTATGTTCACTGCAGCATTATTTACAGTAGCCAAGACAGAAGCAACTTAAGCATCCATCGGTAGACCAATGGATAAGGAAGGTGGTGTGTGTGTGTGTGTGTGTGTGTGTGTGTGTGTGTAATGGAATATGACTCAGCCATTGAAAAAAATGAGATCTTGCCATTAGTGACAATATGGATGGCCTCAGAGGGTATTTCTGGAGTGAAGTAAGTCAGGCAGAGAAAGACAAATACCACATGCTTTCACTTATACGGAATCTAAAAAACAAAACAAAACAAACACAAGAAAATGCTAGCAAACCAAAGCCAACAATACATTATAAAAGTCATTCACCACAATTAAGTGGGATTTATTCCTGGGTTGCAAGGGTATTAATATTCACAAATCAATCAGTGTGATCCATCACACTAATAAGAGAAAGGGTAGGAACCATATACTCATTTCGATAGATGCAGAAAAAGCATTTGATAGAATACAACATCCATTTATGATAAAATCCCTCAACAAAGTAGGTTTAGAGGGAACATACAGCAACATAAAAAAGGCCAGATATGAAAAGCCCACAGCTGATATCATCCCCAATGGGGAAAAACTGAGAGCTTTCCCCATACGATCAGGAACAAGACAAGGATATCTGCTCTTTCCACTTATTCAACATAGTACTGGAAGTCCTAGCCACAGCAATCAGACAACACAAAGAAATCAGAGGCATCTAATTGGCAATGAACAAGTAAACTTCCACTATTTGCAGATGACATATTATGCTACATTCTATACTAATCTATATTTAGAAAACCCTAGACTCCACCCCAAACTGCTAGAATTGATAAATGAATTCAGTAAAGTTGCAGGATACAAAATCAATGTACAGAAATCTGTTGCATTTTTATACTCCAATAATGAAGCAGCAGAAAGGGAAATTAAGAAAACAGTCCCATTTATAATTGCACCAAAAATAATAAGATCCCTAGGAATCCAGCTTGTAACCAAACAGGTGAAAGACCTGTATTCTGAAATCTATGAAATGCTGGTAAAAGAAACTGAAGACAACAAAAAGAAATGGAAAGACATTCCATGCTCATGGATACGAAGAACAAATATTGTTAAGATGTCTATCCGACCCAAAGCAATCCACACATTTAATGCAATCCCTATCAAAATATCACCAACATTTTTCACAGAACTAGAACAAACAATCCTAGCATTCGTATGGAACCACAAAAGACCCTGAATAGTCAAAGCAATCTTGAAAAAGCAAAGCAAAGCAAAGCTGGAGGCATCACAGACTTCAAGCTATATTACAAAGCTGTAGTAACCAAAACAGTATGCTACCAGCACAAAACCAGACATACCAATCAGTGGAACAGATCAGAAAACCCAGAAATAAAGCCACAATTATATGGTCAATTAATCTTCAACAAAGCAGGAAAGAATATCCAATGGGAAAAAGGTAGTCTCTTCAGTAAACAGTATTGGGAAAACTAGACAGTAACATGCAAAAAAATGAAACTGAACCACTTTCTTATACCATACACAAAAATAAAATTCAAAATGGATTAACGACCTAAATGTGAGACCTGAAATCATAAAAATCTTAGAAGGGAGCACAGGCAATAATTTTTCTGACATTGGCCATAGCAATTTTTTTCTAGATCTGTCCCCTGAGGCAAGGGAAACAAAGGCAAAAATGAACTGCTGGGACTAAGAAGTTTCTGCACAGTGAAGAAACAATCAATAAACCAAAAGGCAACCTATGGACTGGGAGAAGATATTTGCAAATGACATAGCTGATAAAGGGTCAGTATTCAAAATACATAAAAAACATGCAACTCAACACCCCAAAACCAAATAATCCAATTTAAAAAATAGGCAAAAGACATGAACAGACATTTGTCCAAAGAAGAGACATCCAGATGGCCAACAGACATGTGAAAAGATGTTCATTATCACTTGTCATCAGGGAAATGCAAACAAAAACTATAATGAGATATCACCTTGTACCTGTCAGAATGGCTAGGATCAAGAACATAAGAAACAACAGGTGTTGGCGAGGATATGGAGAAAAAGGAACCGTCATGCACTGTTGGTGGGAATGCAAACTGGTGCAGCCACTGTGGAAGACAGTACGGAGGTTCCTCAAAAAATTAAAAAAAAAGTACTATGCTATGATCTAGCAATCACACTACTGGGTATTTATCCAAAGAACACAAAACAGTAATTCAAAGGGATATATGCACCCCTATGTTTACAACAGTATTATTTACAATAGCCAAGATAGGGAAACAGCCCAAGTGTCTACTGGCTGATGAATGGATAAACAAGAAGTGTTGTATGCATACACGATGGAATATTACTCGGCCATAAAAAAGAATGAAAGCTTGCCATTTGCAACGACATGGATGGGACTTGAGAGCATAATGCTAAAATGAAATAAGTCAGTCAGAGAAAGACAGATACCATAGGATTTCACTCGTATGTGGAACTTAAGAAACAAAACGAATGAGCAAAGGGAAAAAAAAGACAGAGGCAAACCAAGAAACAGACCCTTAACTATAGAGAACAGATGGTTACAGAGGGGCAGTGGGTGGGGGGATGGGCGAAATAGGTGATGGGGATTAAGGAGAGCACTTGTCGTGATGAGCACTGGGTGTTGTATGGAAATGCTGAGTCACTATACTGTGCACCTGAAACTAATATTATGCTGTATGTTAATTGACATTTAGATAAAAACTTAAACAAAAAACCCTGAAACAAACAAACAAACGAATGAACAAACAAACCAACCCAGCCTCACAAATGCAGAGAACAAATTGGTGGTTGCCAGATGGGAAGGAGGTGAGGGGATGGGAGAAACAGGTGACAGGCATTAAGAGGTACAAAATTCTAGTTATTTAAGTAAGTTGTGGGGGTGAAAAGTGCAGCATAGAGAATACAGTGGATAAACCAGAAAAAAACCTGCACTGTTGAATATTTAAAATGCAGAAATAAACATGCGATTGACTGACTGGATTATTTCTTTTTTTTTTTTTTTTTTTTAATTTTTTTTTTCAACGTTTTTTATTTATTTTTGGGACAGAGAGAGACAGAGCATGAACGGGGGAGGGGCAGAGAGAGAGGGAGACACAGAATCGGAAACAGGCTCCAGGCTCCGAGCCATCAGCCCAGAGCCTGACGCGGGGCTCGAACTCACGGACCGCGAGATCGTGACCTGGCTGAAGTCGGACGCTTAACCGACTGCGCCACCCAGGCGCCCCGACTGGATTATTTCTAATTTCACATCTGATTTTTAGGAGGCAGAAACTGTTACAGGTCTTTGCCTCCACTTTCCTCATCTATACAGGGGAACGGTAATAATACTAAGATTTTTGTAAGCATTAAATGCAAAGATCTTAGAATAGGTTTGGCCGACTAAGAATCTGGTATGTGTAAATTGTCACTATTAACATTATTATCATGATTTATTAAAGACATAAGGATAAACACTTAAAAAAAGACCCCTCCTGAGGGGGTCTCAGCAAGAATAAAAAGAATAAAAAATGTAAATGTGTTTTTAAAAGTTATAACTGTGTACATGTGTAAGGAAACACTATCACTCATAATATGTTTCCCAAAATTCTAGTCTGCTCCGATTTGATGTAAAAACAGCAATGGTTTCTATCTTAGTACCTCTAGTTGGAATAACACAATTAACAATCTTCATCTTTCCTGACTTTCCAGTCTGAAGCTTCAATAACTAAAAAGTTTGTAGTCTTATTTTATTATGATTTGAACACTGCTTAATTCTTGAAATGATATTTTAGTCAATTAGTTACTAAAACAGGCTAGGTCAGCTAGTCTCCTAATTCTAGAGTTAGAATAAAACTCTAGGAATCGAAAAACTCTAGGAAAGCTCAAATACCGCTGGAGAAATGGACAAACTGCCCAGCCAACTAGATGGTTAAATGGTCAAGAAAAGTATTTATTCACCACCAATATACATGTATTGAGCATCTCTATGTATAAAGTACTCTGCGGTGAGATAAGGTCCTTTGCTGTCAAGAAGCTTCCAGTCTTGCTTGGGAAGGTAAGTCAGACCCAGAAAAAGAAGGATTCAAAAACAACCCACACTGGCATGTGCCCAGTGTCAAAAATGAGTGTGAAGCACACTCCTACTTCTTTTTGTCCCAGTGAAATTTAGTATCTACCATACCTTGTGTGACACATTCGTTTTGCTTGCAGAAAAGCTGCTGAAGCAAAGGAGTTGGTAATGCTAGTGTTTACATTTTGGTGGTGCACTATTTAAGGAGAGCCCTCTCACATGTAAATTTTAGGCAGATTCTAAGACTCCAGTGGTATGAATGATTAAGGGCCCTGGTTCCTAGTGGTTAGGCTACCGCACTGTTTGTGTGTACAGGCTGATTACAGACATTCAAGTCCAGAGGGATTTAAGACAAGGGAATTATTTAACCGCAGGAGCAGAAGGGCGCAGGATCAACCACTGAGTGTTACTTCCTGTCAAGTCACTTTATATCCATGCTGGTTATAAAAGCGTGGAATGTCCTTTTTTTTTTTTAAGTTCCTGTAAGAAAAAATTCAACAACCACTTTGGTAACTGACTTTCAGGAACTGACTTCCAGGAAGTCCTAACTGACTTTCGGGAACCATTACTTAACCCAGATCCCTACTGTTATCTAAACTCAAATGCTTTCAGTTTATTCTTCACAGGGATGAAGAAGAATCATGGTCTCTTGAATAACCTTATATATTTGAAAATCATGCTATAAATTATTGTACAATTTTCTACTTTCCAGGTTAAATAACTACATTGTTCGTGTCATTTCAGTAAAATAAAGGCTAATCTCTGTAGCAACCAATGGCCAGAGAATACCTCTCCTTTATGTCTAATTTAATGTGATGCTTAAAGTACAACATACAAAAATACTCCTGACATTTTGAGTCCAGCCATATACTAAAATCAGAACCACTTTTCTTCCAAGCATAATTTTGAACATATCTTTTCAATTCTAAAGAAAGAAACAATCTCACCAATGATGAATGATACTCCTTAAATCAACCCTCTGAATAAAACATTTGTGTGTTCTTGAAAGTGTTAGTACTAAGGGTGAAGGATGATTTAAGGTATAACAAAGAGAAATGAAATAAAGTTACCAATGGAAAACTTCACCCAAACTTTAGGAGAAATGCCAAAATGGAAACGGAAAATGACTCAATTACTAGACAATAATTTAACAATATCCATGTGGGCAAGTATGCCTTGAAATAAAACAACTATTACCTGCGTTTCATTGTTGAAGGGACTTTTTTTCTTTCAAATAGACTTGGACTATATCATTCTCTAAAATTCTTTTAGCAACAGATTGTAAACAAGTTATCAAGCCAAATTACTCAGGAAATGATGATTGATCAGCAAATATCAGAAATGTAAACCTATTATTTTTGAAGTAGCCCTTATTATTTCTTTACACCCAAATATGAAATACATTATTTTTACCATAGGTAACTTTCTTGAAAAGTGTATGGTGAAGACCACTGAAATCACCTATAATCTCAATACCCTTAAGTTTTGGGGTTGACTCCATTTAACATAAATCACGTAAATGTATTTTTTTAAACTCACAGGCATATAAATATACTAACACCTATTTAATCATTCTCCTTGTTGAATATTTAGGCAATTTAAATTTTTCATTATGGTAATCAAGACAGTGATGAACATCCTTATATGGTTTTGTGGGCTTGTTTTTTTTTTGGTGGTGGTCATCATTTATTATATTGAATACAAATTTCTAGAAGTGGAATTACTGGATCAAAGTGAAAGTATTTTCCTCTCTGATTTACACAGAAAATTTTGACAAATTTGTTCTTTGGCAGTTTTTAAACTTTTTATTTGGAAACAAATGCAAACTTACATATTAAATTGAAAAAATTAAAATGTCACCAAAACACCTGTACACGCATTACCCATATCCATAAAATAAGCTTTTATTTACCCCTTTGCCTTGTCATGTACACTCTCCCCAACCTCTATATGTACTAGGGAGACAGACACACACACCCATATTTTTTTTGAACCATTTGAGAGTAAGTTCTATATATCATCATAGTTCTTCACCCCTAAATATGCCAGTATTTATTTCCTAAGAATAGGGATACTCTCTTACAGAAGCACAGGATCAACAGTATAATTTTATGCTAATACTTTAATACCTATCCTTCATATTCCAATGGTCTTGGTTGATTTTTTAAAAAGTTTAATTTATTTTTGAGAGAGTGTGATAGAGTGGGGGAGGGGCAGAGAGAGAGAGGGAGGGAGAGAGAGAATCCCAAGCAGGCTCTGCACCATCAATGCAGAGACCAACACAGGGCTCAAACTCAAGAACTGTGAGATCCTGACCTGAGCCGAGAGATCAAGAGTCACATGCTGAACCAACCGAGCCATCTAGGCACCCCATCAGTGGATTTAATGATGCTGTTTCTCTTCCAATACCAGATCCAACTTGGGGGAAAGACCTTAAGTTAGTTGTCCTATCTCTTGGGTTTCATTTAATCTGGAAAGTTTTTTTTTTATTAAAAAAATTTTCTTTAAGTGTTTATTTATTTTTGAGAGAAAGAGAGAGAGACAGAGCGTGAGCAGGGGAGGAGCAGAGAGAGAGGGAGACACAGAATCCGAAGCAGGCTCCAGGCTCTGAGCTGTCAGCACAGAGCCCGACAGGGGGGCCTGAATCCACGAACTGTGAGATCATGACCTGAGTCAAAGTTGAACCTTTGACTGAGCCACCCAGGCGCCCCTAATCTGGAAAGTTTCTAAAGCCTTTCTCTTTTATCATATTTACATTTCTAAAGAATCTAATCTTCCCACATTTTAATAGAAACTTTATTTCTTTATTTTGAGACAGAGAGCACACACCATGAGCAGGGGCGGGGCATAGACAGAGGGAGAGAATCCCAAGCAGGCTGTGTGCTATCAGCACACAGAGCCTAATGTGGGGCTCAG
Organism: Panthera onca; assembly: GCF_046562875.1. NCBI lineage: Eukaryota > Metazoa > Chordata > Mammalia > Carnivora > Felidae > Panthera > Panthera onca. Next base: position 177,702,074 of record NC_138342.1, read on the forward strand.
TCTTCCATACTGTGAGATCATGATGTGAGCCAAAATCAAGAGTTGGACAGTTAACTGAAAGGGCCACCCAGGTGCTCCATTCCTATATTTGTTTTATTAGAACATTCCTCATTTTGATTAGACCAGGGTTATGCATTCTTGGCTAGAATACTGCATAGAGGATGTGCCCTTCTCAGAATATATCTGGAGGCCCACTCTATTTCTGTCTGTCCCTCATTAGTGATGTTAATTTCGGTCATCTGGTCAAGGTGCTGGCCCCCTTTCTCCAATGTATCATTACTGTTTATTTCTCCTTTGTAGTTAATAAGAACACCATGCAAATATCATTTTTCTTATCAAAATTATCTCCTAGATTTAGCATCCACTTATGATTCTTGCCACAGTGGTCTCAGGATGATGACTTTCCAAATCCTCCCTCCACATGTCCTCATCTGCCCTTGGCTTTCTACTGTAAGCAAAACCTTCTTTGCCCCTTCATTTATTTACTTACCTATTTGTTATCAGTATAGAGTCATGAATTCCTATTTTTCCCAGTGGCTTAAAATTTATTACTGTACTTATTTTGGTATTCCAACTGTTCCAGATTTGGCCAGTGGGAGCCCCTTCATGCTGGCCCTGTGTCCTTGTGACATGCCCTCACCACTTCATTCCTTTCTGGCATAACAGGATGGTCCAGGCTCACTTGTTCCTATTCTGCTTCAGCCCTGGAATTAGCTGCTTCTCCAGAGACGCCGGGTTCCTTTAAGTGGGGAATGGTATTAGAGACCAAGGTCTAGGTCTGAGTATGTTCACTGCTATTGAGGTTTTCTTGTTTTCAGCAGACAGTGCTAAGAAATATATGTGAATATATGCTCATATACGCTTACATATACTCTTACCCATATACCGACACATAACATGGATTTACTAATGCACATACATACATTAGAAATAATGAGTTCCTATCGATACCTCCAATTTCAGTCCATCTCTACAGAGTCATTCTTACCATCCCCCCTATTGCATTTTTTATGTCCCTTCTTCCACCATGAGAATCCCAGGTCCCAAATCAAACATCAACACATTTACTCATTTGTTCAATCCTACAATGCACCTAAAGGCGTTTCATTGCTTTGCCCATATCCCCACAATCAACATGTCTACTAAATGGAGTTCAGGATTTGTGGCCCACGACTGATGGCATATAATACTGTTCTCATATGTTACTTGTACTTAATTTCTCCTTTCTCCATTTTGTTTTTCCTCTTCTCCATCAGAGTAGTTAAGGTATCCACTTGGAATTCAATGAAGTTCAGACAAACTGATCTTTGTTTTTAGACAAATCGGTAGGCATTTAGCAGTACTGTGAGAGTTAGGGACTTGGTTGAAAAATGACAGGAAGTTTTCCTGCTTTGTTGACAATTTTACTTTGGAGCCTCAGGCAGTCGGCAGAATTTAATGTAGCTTTACAACTCACAAAACTATTGTCCTATGTTAAGTGCCATGATCAGAAATATAGAGATTCAACTCCTGTGACCAGCCTATGGCAAGGACATCCATCAGGAAAATTCTTTAGGGGCACCTGGGTGACTCAGTCGGTTAAGTGTCTGACTCTTGGCTTCAGCTCGAGTCACGATCTCATGGTGGTGGGATCGAGCCCCGTGTAGTGCTCTGCGCTGAGCGTGAGTGTGAGGCTTGTTTGGAATTCTCTCTCTCTCCCTCTTTCTCTGACCGCCCCCCCCCAAATTAAAAAAAAGGTAGTAAAAATTCTAAAATAAATACAATATTTTTTTTTTTTTTAAAAAAAGGAAAATTCTCTAAACAGAAGCTGGTCTTAGTTCTCCTCGCACCAACATTTTAGCGGCTCAGTTATGCTTATCTAACGAATACCATACCTGTTCACCTCTGTAGATGACATATTCAGCATATGCCAGCCCGTTCACACTTGGTCTCCCGATCACTGAGTGATGTCCTGGAGGGGCATGAGCCATTTTCATGGTGCTGAATTGCAGAAAGGATTTGCCAAGGGTCACTCTACAGAAAAGCATTTGTCTAAAGAAGAAAAGGAAAGAAAGGAAAGTGATGCTTTGAAGGAGGCACTCAATCTTAGAGTGATAAAATTGTTATATTTGTTGATTTTATAAAAACTATTTCACACAAGGCAAGCTAGTTTAAAATGTCACTTTCAAATATAAGTAGGAATGGGATGGGAGGTGATAACTGATTTACTATAAACAGTCAGCAGGCTCAATAGTTAGTTACACAACCAATGACAGCTAATCCCTGGTGAGTTTTGACTAGCGGGACAAGAGAAATACTAGCAAAAACTGAGTTCTAAGAGGATGAAAAGGAGGAAACTGAAGCAAATAAACAGAGGGCAGATGCATCTGAAATTAAGGCTGGGTTTACTCATTATGAAGAAGTAAAAACAAGGATGAAATAAATAATAATAAAAGTGGATCATATACAAAACTACTTAGCTTAAATGTATGTCTAGGAATCCTCCTACTTGGGAGAAACACCAATTGGGGTAGATGTTAAATATTACAGAGAACACGAAAGGCTGACTGGGAAGAAGGTGTACTATATAAACTAGGGGTTGAGACGCTACGGCCTATGGGCTAAATCTAGTCGGCCACCTGTTTTTGTAAATAAAGTTTTATTGGAACACAGCTGCACATTTATTTACATGTCATCTGTGGCTGCTTTTGCAGTATAAGGGCAGAGGGGAGTCACTGTGACAGGGATCATATAGCCCGTGAAGCCACAAGTATTTATTACGTGGCCCTTTAAAATAAACATTTGCGAACCTTTAATATACACTATCAACACTTCAGTCAGTGAGACTGGTCACACTGTTAAATGTGTAAAACAGTATTCAGTCAAATGGTTTGTTTTTAGTTACACAGTATGATCTCTGCATTATAACCAACCAGAGATATTATTTTGAGCCCAAACTGTGCCAGACCCAGTCTAACTGGGTCCTGCCTGGGTTTGCTTTTTCAGCATGATGTTACTGATGACCCTGTGGGGTGCTGGCTCAGTACCGGCTGCATCTCCCGCAGGTCCCAGAGGAAAAGGTTTGGCTCTGTATTAGAGGGAGATGTTTGAGCCCCATTTCACATTATGGCGGCACTTGGGGGTCACTGGACCTTGCCCGCCCACTGCCATGGCTATTCTCAGTGCTTAGGTCACGCAGAGCTTGACCTGACAGGCCCCTGCCTCCTGGCTTCTGCTTCCTGCCCCGGACTTCCCTGGAGCTGTGGAGGCAGGAGAAAACGCAGGACCGGCCCACGAAGCGGTGGGCTGCAGACGGACAGGTGGAGGGTACTGGCTTCTGCTTGCTCACTCGCCAGCTTTGCGTGCTGTGCCGCATTCTGCAGACGCAACAGCCCCAGACACAGGGATAGCGATGTCCCGTGGGGCAACTAGTGACAGTGCCAGACAAGGGCCAGCAGACAAATTCCTCTGTATCTTCCCATGATGTCCTATTCTGAGATGCAGGAGTTCACACAGCCTCTCTGAAGACGTCTCACGGACTCAGCGACCACCTGCGCTCATTATGAAACAGGCCAACTCACTGATGCATCTCACGGTCTTTGCTCTGCCTCCTTCTCCACCTCACTTCCTCGTGTGCCCTCGTTCCTGCCTCCCTGGTATTGCACTTGCCAAGAAAGTGTTAGTACATCAGCTTTTGCTTCAGGCTCTGTTTTCTAGGAAATCCTGGCTAAGACATAAACCTATGTGTCTAGTTGTCATGGGCAACTGCTCATCTAGGCTCATTTTTATTGTTTATTTAGGATAGGTTTGCAGCAGCAGAGAGTTTTTGCATGTTACGTATCCCTGGGAATTTCTGTGTATTATTAACCGTGGCGGCTTTAATAGAAAGACGGTTTTTTTCTGGACATACCGGATCCATCCTAGAACTGCTGACGGCTATCATTTTTTCATAAAGTAATGGAGGGCAGGAAGTTTTAAAGTAAAAAACTCTATGTATTTCAAGGCTATCTGGGTCTTTTTGAGCTTTCCTCTGAATTATAAGATCTCTAACTAACCTGGCTTTCCATCTGGTTAAAGAAAAATGCAATCAACGGCAACCTCTGTGATGTATAATTTGTTTGTATTTTTTCCAATGGCAGGGAAGAGAATGGCATTTTTTTCACTGACTTCAGAGACAGTGTACTATTATTCTCTTGACTTTGAGTTTTAAAATTCTATTTAAAAAGCTAATATTCGTTTGTTTACTATTAAATCCAAAGTTAATATTCTGCAATTAGACTTCTCAAGGCTGACTATATATCCTGCCTTAAACACTGCTACAACATCAGAAGGAAACTGAAGATTCAACTTGTTTATAGAAGTTGTGTCTTAGTTCAAATGTGTCTAATGCTCAAGGTTCTTCGACAGATAAAATTCTCAACCTTTTCTTGTTCTGAATCTGAACCTCAGCAAGTGACACTCAGGGAACAAGTCCAGCTGGAGGGAGCTTCATCATAACCTATGACTGGTTGGCAGATACCTGGTTTTTCCCAGCCCCGCTGTTAGCTGTGCTGTCGTTTCTCTTCTTAGGACACAGGCTGATCAGCTATTCCTATCCAACCCCGAATCCGTGTGATCCATTATCAACACTGAGGATAACCTGTGACTTCAGCAGAGCCTGAGAAACTAATCCGGTTCGTGACCTGAGGATAGCAACCACTATACAAGACCCAAGGTGTTCACCTGTGACATATATAACACGAGCGATCTTTGTGCGTGGGACAGCCTGTTCCTCCGCCAATTCCATAAACATACTGGTTGCTTTTGGAGGAGTTTTCAGCAAAATAAATCCCGGCACCAAACATTCCTCCTATGTATGCATGTCGCTCATCAAACCCTTTATGAATAATGGCATTAATGAAAGGAGAACCTAAAAATACAAACACAGAAAGATCAGTTTTTGAGTACCTGTCTGGAGTCTCAATTAGCTGCAAACTATTTTGCACTTGGCACGTTAATATTAAGTAATTAGTGATGCACAAATGAAGTTGTAAGATGGTCTACCTTACATAAATTATTATCTTGTACTAGAATCTTAGCAGGGACCTACGGTGTTCACCAAGCAAGATGTAATATGGATTCTGCAGATGGCAGGAGATTTTAGATACCAAAGTACAATGCGGCTTTAAAAATATAGATTTTACACGCAACCTTACTTTACACAAAAACAGATAATCAGATAAGCTGAAGCAATTATGCTAAACTATAATAAAAATATTTTGTCATCTAGATGGCTCAACTTGCAATATGAGTTCTAAAACAATTTCCGTGAAGTTATTTTCACTCTGCATGCCTTGGAAAGCCCGTACTAACACGCAATGCATTATAAAACCGGTAACGCAGAATTAAAACAAAAACTCAAAACCAGCCATTTTTAACAACACTGATACGGTCAATGACATCGGAATTCGCAAAAAAGCCCAGAGAGATAATGGCGGGCCTGACGCTCACCGTGAAATAGCATGCGCTCATTGTGATGGTTGTGATTCTCCTCAGACACTTCCTTTTGTCTGTGACAGAATCGTTCCCTCAACTTCTTGTTGACAACTTTTTGAATCTTTAAGGATGAGGAAGAAAGAAGCAAATGAGTGCAAAGAATGTCAAGTGGCAGTTTATAATTTAAAACGAAAAGTATGTTTTCTTTTAGGAAGGTTCAATTTTTGTTTGCTGAAAACATTACCTGAAAATGATAAAGTTGCCAGGTAGCATGACTAAGTTAACATTCTGGCTTTTAGTGACATAATTTTCAGCTCTGGCTTTTGTTACTCTGCACTAGACCTGGCTGTGCCTCAAAATCACCCAAAGAATTAAAGAAAAAACAGAGTTATTCCTAGACTCCGCCCAGGCTTGCCGAGTTTTAGGATACAGGGGCCTGCACATCTACCTTCTTCGAAAATCTTTCCAGGGAATTCTGACGTGCGCTGGTGTAACTCAAAAGGGATAAGCCCGTGCTCAACAGATTCTACTCGTCTTTAGGACACTCCCTTGAAAAAAGCACATCTATCCTATATTATTGATCGAGATACTGAGACGAAGAGATATATGCATTCTGATACAAGTGTTGACTCAGACTGAAAATCCGGGCTCTGGACACTGCTCTGAGGTGGTGATGAAAATCACTGTCAGCTACAGTCGAAATATGTGGGTGGGCCAGGTCTCCTCACTGCCTCTGTACCAGCAACGGCAGCAGATCTAGACTCCAGTCTGTAGCTTTCCTCTTTCCACCCAGTCTCTGTTTCTAGCGAAGTATGGTCTTGAGGGGTCAGAGGAAGGTAACACCTGACTGTCAGGCAACAGATGACCCGATTATCTTGGCAGTTTAAAAGCAGGATGCTTAGAAAAAATTTGTCATTTTCTATATTTGATTTCAGGCACACCTTGCAATCTAATTTTCACCCTGAAATTTTAAAAACTTACTCGAATGACATTGTATCTGTTGAAGATGCCACCAGCATTACCACCATCTCTGTGTTCTCGAATCGTACTTTGCATCTATAGAACAAAATAAAATAACTTTCTGAAAAGATGCCAGTATCTAATTCTAAAGACATTCCTCTGTTGTTTTCAACATTCACCTTCTGTTATATTGTTTTACTGATGAGTCTCAGACTCAGCACTAAGAAATAAACGGAGTTCACTGTAAATTGTTCAACAAAGTCTAGTGGATGAGTATTTCTGATGAGAAAATAAGTCAGAAATAGAGATATTAAACCTCTACATTTTCTTTTTTCCTAATAAAAAAAAAAGCTTTAAAAGCTTTTCCTGTCAGCACTGTGGGCAAACACAGAAATAAAACATCACACTAAGCCATCTCCATTGCTATTTTATGGGACTGAGGAGAAGCCACACCGGGGTTAAGTCAAACTTCAACTCCTCACATTCGATGAATACTCATTAAACTCATCAAACAAATGTGATTCTTAAAAATTAGTAAGTTTTTGTTCCCTAGGTGAGATACCCCGTATTCTCTCTTTAACCTGGGATCTCAAAGTGCATCTGCACAGACTGGGCGAAGCTGGATGACGTCTGCCCGGGGGGAGTAACCTTCTTTGGTGCAGTCCTTGCTCTTCTCCCACGCTCCAAATTCAAAAGAATGATGGAAAAGTAACACGTTTGGAAGACCCAAGTTCCTCACAGAATTGACTCCAAAGAGTTAATTCTCCATCTCACTGCTCTATCTGTGAAGGTATTCTTCACATTTTTGACAGTACGATCCAAATTTGCGACCAGTAAAAGAAGGATCAGGCACTGAGCTGCTAGAAGATCTGATGCTCTCCTGACAGACTGGCCAGGCATGAGCTGAAAGACCACCTGAGGTAATAATGGTCCTGAACTTCCTGGGATGAGAATAATGTGAGCACCGATTAAAAGGCAGAAAATAAACAGAGAAAAATACGAAGGCATGCCTTTCTCTGCAAAATAATGGAATTGGTTAGGCAGCTTCTTTACTGTGACAATCCCACTGGCACTGTGTCTATTAGGTGTAAGAAATGAGGCATGAGCCAGCGGTAGAGGCGGAATCTCTATGGCATCTGTCAAGCAAGAGGGGCATCCATCAGCCTCACCACGGTGCTTTCACACAGTGACCGAAGAGATAAAAGGTGACTCGAGGTATGAGGCAGATTTCATAAGCACCCACGAACATTAGGTGTACTGATTTATAATCACATTTTATAACTTTGCATGAAAGTGAAAACAAGAGGATCTTTGCTATTCGTGAGGCAAGATTCTCACTCCCTATCATTCTTAGGTGGCATTTTAACACTGGAAGAAAACAGTTCTAGTAGGGCTCTTGTATAGCTTCAGGAAAGCCTCTAGGATGAAAAGACACCTCTGGCCCCCCTACTGGAAACCCTAGGCTTATTAAGATGTGCAAACACTGTGGCATAGTCCTAATCGCGAGTCCTAGCTGAATCGGGCGATATGTTACCATAATGGCTAAGGGAGATAGGAAAACAGACAGGTGAGCGATCATAAATCACTATAAGACCAACTTAGCTCTACTGGAAAAACAGGCTTAACCACAGATTTCAGGAAGAGAATGAAAAATTTTGATGTACATTACCTCTTCTTCTACTGACTGATATTCCTTATCCTCTGGAGCAAGATCCAGCAAAATAGTTCCCTGATTAACACAGTGAAAAGTCAGATAAGGGTTGGTGCCTGTAGGAAAGAAAAATGAATACGTTCAAGTCCACACTCCTCAGCCTCAATTTTAGGGAAAACTCTGTCATAAATAATTGACATTTTGGAACAAGTCTCAATTATTTGCAATTCAAACCTAATATATAAGGTTATATTGAACAGTACATCCAAAGATAAGAGCAGTAATGGAGATGTGTTTAGGGATCAACTTTATCTGTTCTTACAGAGTTCTCCAGCCAGGGCTCAACAATTTTTTGTTGAACTGAATTCATTCATAAACATACATGAAGCTATCTCTGATACCAAAGAGAAACACACTGTGATCACAATCTAGTCAGGTCTAAAATGTACGAATTATCCTGTAATAACTGTGAGATGGCTTGAGATGGTCACTTATAATCAGTTTAAAATACATTATTCTTGTTCATTTCATTATGCTTAATTTAATGCAGAGAAATAAGCGAGACTTAAGTTCAAACCTGCTAACACTTAGTTTCATGTTGCTCTTGCAATTTTATTGGCTGCAGAGTGGCTAATTCAAGTTTTTCCCTTTTCTCCCTTTACTTTCCTATTGTAAAAGCACTTTTAACAAATAGAAAAATGATAAAAATGGGGGTCGACAAAGGGGAAAGATAGGAGGCTTGTAACAGCAAAGTATGGTGGGAGGAAAAAGGCTGAGCTGACAACTGTGAGTGGGGAGAAAGGTTCAGGACGAGGTCAGAGAGAAAGGTCAGATTATGAAAAGCCATGTTACGAACGTCTGATTTTATCCTAAGAGCAACAGGATTCTGCTGAAAGGTCTTAAGCAATGGAGTGATCTGATCACACATTTTGAAAAGAGTCTTCTGAGTACATGCAGGGCAGGTACTGGAGGGGAGACAAAGGTGAGGGTCAGAGATAAGCTGGAAGGCGGTTGTGACAGTCAAGGAGACAGCTGACGGTGGCCAGGATTAGGTGACCTGTACTAGATTAGACAGCAGTGGGAAGCAGACAGAAGTGTAGATTCCAGAGATGTTGAGGGTATAAAGTGAGAGGGGAGAGGAGAGAACGAGTAGACGGCTAGCTAGAGCAGCGAGGGGGAGAGCCATGTCCATAACTAAGATGGGGCAGGCAGGAGGCGCTATACGAGCTGAGTGCATGCGCTCTGGGTTCAGACCACCTGAGCTCAGATGCCAGCCCTGACAACTTACTTGTTCCTTCTGAGATTTTAGTTTTGTTTCCGAATAGCTTACCTTGTTGTCCACCTAAGAGTCTTTCTACTCCTTTGATTAATTTATGGCGGTGTCCATATGCATTGATGCCTATTTCTTTCAACTCCTCATGACCCATATCAGCCAGTACATCTAGTGTAATCTAAAAAAAAATGGAACAAAATTAATTGCTAAATCTTGAACTGTTCCTCAGTTCTTCCATTGGTCTTTAATGCTACAATATCCATCCAAATTAACAAATTCTTTTGTCTCCTTTATAAAACAACCTTAAAGTTGTCTTGATAATTTTATCATTTTTTAAAAATTTTTTTGAGAGAGAGAGGGTGCAAGCGAGTGACAGCAGAGAGAAAGAGAACCCCATGAGCGGCAGGGAGGGAAGGAGGGAGGGAGGGAGAGAGAGAGAGAGAGAGAGAGAGGGAGAGGGAGAGGGAGAGGGAGAAGTGGGGCTCACCCAAAGCAGGGCTTGCGCTCATCCCATGTGGGACTTGAACTCATGAACCGTGAGATCATGACCTGAGCCAAAGTCAGATGCTTACCCAACTGAGCCCCCATGTGCCCTTTATCAGCTTTTTACTCACATGAAAAACCCTCTGCTTCCAGCCGACTGTGAATTAAAATGGAAGAAACAATGCTGTACAAATATAAAATGGTCACTGCTGTATTTCCTTTTGATTATTTAATTCTACCACCTTTTGCTTTCTTCAAGACATAAGAGAGAACAACCAGAAGCATAAAATAGGGAAATACCAGGTCCCAGTATCCAGCAGGTAGCAGAGAAGAATGGTAGGGGAATGGGAGAGAGGTTTATTAGCACAATGAAACAGAATGTGGCAAAAGGAGTAAGCAGTTTTAGGTAAGTGGGATTTATATCAAGATGAAGAAGAACTTCCCAGTGCTAAGAAATATTCAAGTCTGGAAAAGGCTGCCTTAGAAAGTGGTGAGATTCAGATGAGAAGTGTTTAGTTCAAGTACAGACCATTTTATGTAGAAGCTGTATACAAAATTCTGATTTGGAAAAGAGAGAGTAGATGGTTTTCAAGTTTTCTTTAAATTCCCAGATGTAACAGTCCCTGAAGCCTAACATTCTGTTGTTGTAAAACATAGTGGTTTTAAATTTCTGGTTCTTCATCCCTGCAAATGGAGATGATTAGTTGGCTACCATCAGGACTCAAAATCACCCATTTCCTTTTGTGGACGAACAGTTAACTGTGACTCTACCGCCACCCAGTGGCAGAATTCTGAATGCACAGGATGAAATCGTGGGCAACCACATTTCTAGGGGGCTGAACATGCAATTTTCTGGCTCAGAAGAAGCTGGCCCTCTGACAGTGCAGATACTACTTTACAAGATCAGCCTTTAATTTTCTCTTTCCTTGAAAAACTGAGAAATCCTTTCAGAGACACCGTTTTCCCAACTGAAATGAGATGTGTTTTATCTATCTATAGCATTCTCTACCTTTTTACTTATACATAACATTAAAAAAAAAAAAAAAACAAAACAAAACCTGACAAATTCAGCCTGGAGTTCTGCTGATTTTTATTGTCAGAATGAAGTATTTATAATGAGTCTGATCTCAGTGCAGCAAGCATATACCACTCATTCTCTGGAAATAATTACTATATTGCTCTTAAGTGGCCATTTGAGAAATGATTGCTCCATTGTACAAAACGGGCAATTCGCTTCCAATCACCAAAAGGAAATTTTGAGCAGAGCTTTTAAAAAGCAACAGTTTTGAAATATACATCGTGGAGACAGAATAGTTCACACCATAATAGGAGCCTGTACATTTTTAGCTACATGTAATTTAATACGCATTGGAAGCCACGCACAAGGTTGACTACATTACTGACGTCTCAGTTTTTCCTTCTAAACTTTGGTTCAGATAAAGTTGATGTACAAACAGGATCTCAATCGATGTGGTAGCTTCAATCCAAAGAAACCTTAAGCTTTTCTGAATAGCTACATATTATGTATATCTGGAAGCAGAAACCAGGCCAGCAAAGCATAGAGTGCTCTCTATGAGGTTCTAGAAAAGAAATGGAGAATGTTTAATATATTTGTTGATTATATAGCTCCATCCATAAAATAAATAGCTCAATTCCTCCTCCCAATCACCCATGAAGTACTACTGATATACTCATGAGGAAATTGAGGCCCAAAGAAGTCATAAAAACAGTACACGCAAGAGCGGAGATGGATTGTATCGGTCTTTCCCTTGCCTATATTTCTTCAAAGGGCTGACTGGAAAGCTAAAATAACATTTAGTTGCTTGGGGTTACATGATACCCAATTTGTCCCCATACTTATCAGGCAGTGGCCACTGGAAAACCTGAAACGATAAAGCTAAGGAATTCAGATTACTGTTCACTTGTTCACTCATTCATACATATTTAATGAATACCTTCTATATGCTAGGTATTTCCTTAAAAAGTAACTAAGCATTTAATTCTAAAACTTCCCATTATAGCTCAGAAAGGTAAATAACTGTCCCAAATTGGTAGTAAAGGACTGGGGCAAGTAAACAAACAAGGCAGTACCACAAAAGTTCATGCTATGTCCTCTACCAAGGAGAAGAGAAGTAAACACTAAAATACCGTACAGGTTGGTAAATGTTTTGGAGGAATCCTATGGGAACTCTATGGAAGGTTCTTACTTGATCAAGGCTGTAGGTAGGGCTGGAAAAGATGGAAGGAACAGGAAGGTGGTCAGGAAAGGTTCTTAGAAGGTAACAGCTTGGCTAAGAAGCAAGAGCTAATCAGTCGGAAGAAGGGAAGGGTATTTAAGACAAAGGGAACAGCGTACGGAAAAGGAAAAACAAGTAAGAGAATACAGAACATTTGGGAGATTCTCAGCACTGGAGTCCAAGAGGGTGAGCATATAACATACACACAGGAAAAAAGAAGGGATGGATAGAGCAGCAGGCTAGGAATAGATCTTAATGGGCTTTTTAGATCAAGTCAAGACAGTATCCAAAAGCTCCTAGGGAGCCGTTTCAGCAGACAACACAATCAAAGTTGTATTTGACGAGGAGGATGGTAGCATTCTGCAGGGTTTGGAAGGGAAAGGGACTGTGTGAACAAGGTCAAGATGGAGTGGAGCGGAAGGGAGGGATCAGAGAAAAATTTCAAAAAGAGATGACAGGGCCTGGTAAAGAGAAATGGTTAACGAAAAAAAAAAAAAAAAAAGGAATAGGAGTAGAGATTATCCCAAAAGTCTGAAAATTGGTGAATCTGAGATTATCCTATCAATAAAAGAAATGTAAATATCCAATATAAGGCAGGTTAGATGGGTTTTAGATATGTTGGTCCAAGATTTAGGGCTTTTATACTATTAGAAATAGATTTTTTGAAAATTATCTTTTACTCACTTCAAAAATAACTTTATTATATCTAGGAAATCACAAGTTTCTTGCGCTAGTTATTTATATCTAGCACACATTAAAATCAAATTGATCAAACCTGTCAGACTAGTTTACTATCAAAAGGAAAAAAATGACAACTGTTGGCAAGGATGTGGAGAAAAGGGAATTGCTGTTGGTGGGAATGTAAACTGGTGCAGCCACTGTGGAAAGCCGTATGGGGGATCCTCAAAAGATTAAAAATAGAACTACCCTATCATCCAGCAGTTCTACTTCTGGGTATTTATCTAAAGAAAATAAAAACACCAACTCAAAGAGACAGATGAGCCCCTGTGTTCACTGCAGCATTATTTACAATAGCCAAGATATGGAAGTAACCCAAGTGTCCATTAACAGATGAATGGCTACAGGTGTGGTGTATTTATACACAATATCACTCAGCCATAAAGAAGAAGGAAATCTTGCCATTCACGACAACATGGATGGACTTAGAGGGTATTATGCTAAGTGAAATAAGTCAGAGAGAGGAAGACAAATATATGATTTTACTTATATGTTGAATCTAAAAGAGAAAACAGAAACAGACCCACAGACATCGGAAGGAAACTTGGTTACCAGAGGAGGTAGGGGTGGGGAGTTGGGCAAGCAGATGAAAGGGATTAAGAGGTGCAAACCTCCAGTTATAAAATACATAAGTCATGGGGATGCAATGTACAGCATAAGGAATATAGTCAATAACATGGTAATAACTTTGTATGGCGACAGATGTAACTAGACTTATCATGGGGATAATTTTATCATGTATAAAAATATCAAATCACTATGATGTACTCCTGAAACTAATAAATGCCATAGGTCAATTATACTTCAATTAAAAAAATCAAATTATAATCTTTAAAATAAGGATTATCCATGTATCAATGCAATCATCTTGCATATAAAGCAAGCATCATTTTAGGCAGGTTGCCTTTTGTTTCTAATATCTGTTCATTTTCTCTAGGGTAGAGAGAGACAAAGTAGAGTTTTATTGGACAAAGAAAGTAGAGTTTTAATGAAAAAGCCCTTTCTTTTACTTAGGCTTAAAAGGATATAGGTCAGAGCAGAAATAACTTTACAATCATGTGCACAATTCATTGTCTTGAGTCCATTCCCTGGTCTTTCGATTTTGAAATAAAAATTTATATGATCACTTTTCATGAAAATATATAGGTTGCCCATAAATATGTCCACAAAAAGTCTTCTAAGTCATAGCATTTCTGTTTAGGAATTGCAGTGTAAATCAAATCAGCCTTTCTCATAGAAAAAGTGTTCTAATCAGGAAGCTACGTTATAAAGGAAGGGTGAAAGTGACACTGGTATTATATTCCATTAACTATAAAAGACCTGGGTGTGTATTACTTGGCAAAGTATATGTGTTCAAACAGGCCAAGTTAGTTAAGAGACATCTGAGGGAATAATTGTGAAGATAAGAGGTGAGGCTGTGATGTTCTGAAGGCAGTTTTCCTGATACTGGAGTAAAAGAACTACATTCCCCACTCCATTGGCAGAGAAGTATCCTTGAGCAGGAACAGAGGCACTGAGATCTTATGTGTCAAAACATCTCAGGAAACAGAACAACCCTCTGGATTAAGAGAAATAGATAAGAATTAAGTGAATATAATGTTTATACCCACTCCTTCCCTCCCTACACAAATATCTCGACCATCATCAATCACATACTCACACCCTGATATAGAATGTTAATGGGAGAAAATTCTATGGGTAAACTATAGAAAGGGTCACAGAATTACTCTATAACTAAAGGCTACTCAAGTAACACTTGGCGGTGGAAGTAAAAATTAATTTGATTGCTTGATGACTGGGCCAGAACACGAACACAGTTCAATACAAAGAAAGGTAAAATCATTTGTCTGCGGGAAAGGCGTTGTGCTGGGCAATATACATTAAATGGAATAGTCAACATATTAATTAAAAAGATATAGACATTATTCTGGCAAAAAGAAAATCGATGGAACCATTTACTCAGAACAAAAGACAATACAACGGACCAAACAGGATAAGCTGTCAAAAGGACAGACTAAAGTATTATGATCAATAAGGAGATAACCATGACATAGGAAATCAGTTACTGAGAGAATAAAGTTAAAGAGAAAAAAATAAAACACAAGATTATGTGCAAACTAACTGCAAGAGTAGAAACTGAAATCCTTTGAACATTTTTAAATAGTCATTTGGAGTTATTTGTGTGAATTAGGGTCTTCGGTTTATTAAGCAAAGATGTGTAAAATTTCACAGTTATTGTGGATCTGATCTGGGAAGAAGGGATACATTAAGATATATCTTTTGGCTTTATCAGAAGATAATGCTTTTAAAACAGCTTTCATACCTTCAGGGAGGGAATAAGGGGAAGACATTCTTACTGTTTAGAATATTCTCAGAAGAAATCTTAAACCAGAGGGTAAATCAATGGTAGGTGAAGCTAAAGGAAAAGTAATTACAGAAGTTTATAAAGTCCTCACCACTAGGGGCGCCTGGGTGGCTCAGTCAGTTGAGGGTCCGACTTCGGCCCAGGTCATGATCTCATAGCTCCTGGGTTCGAGCCCTGCGTCGGGCTCTGTGCTGACAGCTCAGAGCCTGGAGCCTGCTTCTGCTTCTGTGTCTCCCTCTCTCTCTGCCCCTAACCTACTCGCATTCTGTCTCTGTCTCTCTCAAAAATAAATAAACATTAAAAAAAAATTTATAAAGTCCTCACCACTAGACAAAGACACATCTGGTGCTTCATTAAAGCATGTTCTAAAAATTGGCACAGAAGCACAGCATGACTGAGAATTTTAACTGTCTAGACATTTGAAGGTGCTCTATTTTATAGTTAAGGGGAGTGATAACGTTAAATGCCTTACCCAATTTACATAGTTAATAAGAAAAATAATCACAACCAAGATCTGTTAGTCCAGTGCTATTTCTACTCAACCATTTTGATCAATAAGAGCATAAAAGATGAACCATAATAAGCACTATAAAGAAGTTAAGCTAAAAAAAAAAAAAGACAAGACATTAGAACATCCTCACAGTAGAACTGCTATAAAAAAAGAAATGGTGTTTTTTTTTTTTTAATTTTTTTTTAATGTTTATTTATTTTTGAGACAGAGAGAGACAGAGCATGAACGGGGAGGGTCAGAGAGAGAGGGAGACACAGAATCTGAAGCAGGCTCCAGGCTCCAAGCTATCAGCACAGAGCCCGATGTGGGGCTCGAACTCACGGACCGTGAGATCATGACCTGAGCCGAAGTCAGACGCTTAACCGACTGAGCCACCCAGGCGCCCCAGAAATGGTGTTTTTAATGAACTCCTAATTGACTATAAGCCTACGAAAAACCCAGAATGGGGCAAAGAGGCTAGTGAAGAATTTGGAAACTATGTACATATAAAGAATAACTGGGGAAAAAAAGCGTATAGTTATCCTAAAATAGGAGAAGCTTTGTAGAGTGGGTGGCTGGAAGGGTTAAGTCCATGATAAGCTGATTAGGTCTTAGAAGTATATGAGAGGCTGTATAACATGTTGTGGTGAGCTGAATGGCGGCTCTCCATGTTTTGATTACCAGAATTTATGAAGGACCTATTTGGAAACCTTTTTTTAGGTCTTTGCATATGTAACTAAGTTAAGAATCTTGAAATGAGGAGATCATCTAGTTTTATATAGGTAGGCCTTATACCTAGTGCAAGCGTATTTCTAAAAGATACACAGGAGGAGGCTGACAGAGAAGGCAAGGTGCCCATGGAAGCACTGCAGAAGAGCAGCCATAAGCCAAAGGGGCCCGGAAGCTGGCAGAGGCATGGGAGTACAGACCTGTCAAAAACTTGATTTTGGGGACACCTGGGTGGCTCAGTCAGTTAAGCGTCCGACTTTGGCTCAGGTCATGATCTCACGGTTCGTGAGTTCAAGCCCGCATCAGACTCTGTGCTGGCAGCTCAGAGCCTCGAGCCTGCTTCAGATTCTGTGTGTGTGTGTGTGTGTGTGTGTGTGTGTGTGTGTGTGTGTGTGTGTGTATGCCCCTCCCTGCCCGTCTCTCTCTCAAAAATAAATATTAAAAAACAAAAAACAAAAAACGACTTGACTTTGAACTTCAGGCTTCCAGAATTGCCAGGGAATAAGTTTCTGTTGTTTAAGCCACCAAGTTTGAGGTAATTTCCTGTAACAGCCCTATGAAACTAATACGTTAAGTAGACTAGAAATTAGATTTCTGTGCAAAACAAGGTAAATGTAAACATAAAATTAATGGATTATATACACAGGGGCAGATTTGGGCACACTTTAAATTACAAGCGTTTTATTACACTTCCTCAAAGTGTAATAAATCATCTTCCCACATGGACGTTAAAAGAGTAATTCCTATGTAGGATCTGGGAAAGTGACTTAATGATCTCTAAACACCTTTCCCATTTTAAGATTCTACATACAGTAGCAACTAACAGTCAATTTAAACTCAGGAACTTATTATTATTCAATGTTTAACACTGATCCTGGTAATAAAATCATTGATAAGTTAAAAACTCATTATCCTGTATAAAAGCAGAATGACAAACAGAAGGGTCTTAATTCATAAATACCCTAATGATGACCTCATATTAAGACCTTCATATACATGTAAGATGTACGTGAAAATAGGACAGGTCTATGAATGTGTGGCCAAGTTTAGGTTCAACATTATTTTGGACTCAACTGGGCAACAGAAATTTCATAAAGAGGCAATTTTAAAAAGGTACACTTATCTAAGAATTATTTTGCTTTCCAAATTTAACAGATAAGTGCTTTGGGAAGATTTTGCTAATGTAAAATTTGTCATTGCTTTTAAGTGGAGTCAAGTCACAACGGTAACATATCGAGATGAATAAGGAACAACACTTTTTGGAAACAAAATAATGAAAGAAGATTTTGAAAACATTCTTCCGAGGTGGTTTCATGGCCTAAGTTTTGACATGTAATAAAACATATAGAGTCAAATGGCTTATAACAAAATAACAGTTAATAACTCCCACCATCTATTAGACAATTTTGGGGAGAATAATAAAACACTGGGTTCCCCTGGCTTCTTTAGAAATTTGATGAGTTTTACGTATTGACTAAGTGATTAAGAAGTAAAAAAGAAACAAAGGATAGCAATTAATAGCTATTACTTTTTAATAAAAAAGACTCAGCTACATATGAGAGCTTACCTGTTCTGTTTCAAAGATGTCCCGAAGGTGTTCAAGACCAAGGCTTTTCAGGAATTGGCTGATATTCATGTCAAGACCCGCAACTAAAAGAAACACATTGAAGTTTTCAGAAAGCAGTTGATCAATCTAAAGGAAGTTACAGTATTTATTCAAAGCCATGACTCTGACACCCTTGGGTGTGCAGATGATTTTATACAGCGTAAAAATAATCCAGAATACATAAATTTAATTCAGACACTTCAGGTTATCTCTGAATTTGGCAGAGAAGTAAAAGAAGAACTTATCTTATCAGTAGCATTTATATTAATTGTAATATTATAATCTAATGCTTTTAGTGAAATATTTAATAGCTGGAATTAAAAATCAAATTTACCAGTTATTATTTCAGTTTCCACTCCTTAAACATCTTTCAGGTTTTTTTTTTTTTATATAATTTCAATAATAAGACTCACCAGTAGTTAAATGAAATATTATAGCTAAAAGTGGGTATACTGGAATATATGTAAGTAAGAACAAGATTGATGTCGAAAGATTTAGTCTATGAAGACAGTTCTGATAAACTGGTGTGTATATGAAGACTCACAGACAGGATGTCTTTAAGATAGGTGTTCAATACTTACTAAGAGAGGTAAGTGAAATCTATTCATTTAAAAAGCCCAAAACCAAATACGTGTTCACAAGTATACTCGCCTTCTCCCTCCTTCCTTTCTGCACCCGCTGCTCCATCCCCTGTGTTGGCCGCTCCTCCTACGGCCAGTTCTGCTAAAGGGCCAGTGAGGTTATCGATGCTGCTGGCAGCAGACAGGCAGGAGGGGGTGGATGCTGGTGAGATCAGAGAGGCACTCACTACGGTGGCCTGAGGTTTAAAACAGGTAGGTAAGGCCTCCGGGGGCATGGCATCTATCAGCAAAGCTCTGATGTCGTCAGCCTAAAAAGAGTAATACAAAAAAAACAAAAAAAACAAAAAAAAAACCAAAAACAAAAACACACACACACAAAAATACTATATTTTAAAACAGTAAGTTTTTCACTAAGGACAAAATGCATTCTGAAATTAGTCTTCGGCAAGTGCCTCATTATTGCCTATTGGTTTTTGATCATTTGTTTCCAGCCCCCGGCTCCAAAAAGTCCCAGCAGTTTCTTTTCTTTTCTTTTTTTTTTAATTTTCTTTTTTCTTTTTTAAAATTTACACCCAAATTACTTAGCATATAGGGCAACAATGATTTCAGGAGTAGATTCCTTAGTGCCTCTTACCCATTTAGCCCATCCTCCCTCCCACAACCCCTCCAGTAACCCTCAGTTTGTTCTCCATATTTAAGTCCCAGCAGTTTCTACAGGTAGACCTGGAATCCCTATATAATTTTTTAAAAAATATTTCATCTTTTGAAGATCTGATGTACAACTTGACTTCAGTTAATAATACTGTATTATATGCTTGAAATATGCTGAGAAGAGATCTTAAATGTTCTCGCTACACACACATCCACATATACGAGAGTTAACTATGAAAAAAAGTCTAAGAGTGTAGAATGTAGACTATGTTGATTTCTGGAATGTTTTTTAACACTACATGTGCATACAGCTGTTCATACTGATCACACAATCACACATGTATTTAAAGGAGAAGTTCATCTTTTTTTTTTTTTTTTTTTTTTTGAGAGAGCGAGCGAGCGAGCGAGCATGCACAGGTGAGCGGTGGAGGGACAGAGAGACAGGGGGAGAGAGAATCTTAAGCAGGCTCTATGCTGTCAGCGCAGAGCCCTACTGAGGGTTTGATTTCATGACCTGAGCTGAAACGCTGAGTTGGATGCTTAACCAACTGAGCCACCCAGATGCTCCTCATCTCTCATTTAAAAAAGAACCCGCTGGGGGCTCCTGAGTGGCTCAGTCAGTTGAGCATCCGACTTCGGCTCAGGTCATGATCTCACTGTTTGTGGGTTTGAGCCCCACGTCGGGCTCTGTGCTGACAGCTCAGAGCCTGGAGCCTGCTTCGGATTCTGTGTCTCCCTTTCTCTCTGCCCCTTCCCCTCCCCTTGCACTCTGTCTCCCTCTCTCTCAAAAAATAAATAAACCTTAAAAACATTTTTTTTAAAAAAAGAACCTGTTGCAGAGTGTTAATTCTCAATCTTTTCTTTAGAAGGAGTTTCTATACTTACACTATGGTTTTGTATACTGTTTAAATAACAACGATGATTTTTATTCATTGTGCATTATTTAGTGCACACTTAATAATTTAACGTATAATTAAAATCTGGAGACTTTTTTTTAATGTTTGTTTATTTTTGAGAGAGACAGAGCATGAGTGGGGGAGGGGCAGAGAGAGGGTGAGGGAAAATTCCAAGCAGGCTCTGAGCTCTCAGCACAGAGCCCAACGCGGGGCTCTTACCCACGAATTGTGAGATCATGACCTGAGCTGAGGTCGGACGCTTCACTGACTGAGCCACCCGGGGGCCCCTCTTTAATCTGGAGACATTTTACAAGGATGCCACTTTAATTTGGCCAGCTTATCTGTTAACTTCACAGTTAGGCACAACTGCTGTGAGACTACGTAGGAGCCTCCAAAAACAGAAAGCCATTAATTCCCTCCTCCGTGTACGCGCGTGCCGCTCTTCCCATCAAGAGGTGGCATCTATTTCCCTTCCATTAAATCTGGGTTGCCCCGCGGGTTTTTGTGACCAAGAGAACATAGAGGGAGTAATGTCTGAGGCTTTTAGTCAGGCTTTAACAGAAATGGCAGCTTCGACTTCTCTCCTAGAAGGTGTCTCCATGCTGTAAAAAAAGGTCAGGTTGGACTACTGACTCAGGAGACGCTCCGTGGAGAGAGGCCCTGTAGGATGAACGGCCGCCCCAGACCCCGCAGCTCAGCCGAGGTCCTGGCTGAAGGCAGGTGCACGTATCACTGCCTCGCTGAGCCACCGACCCACGGAACCGTGAGGAATAATAAATCACCGTTTTATGCCACTCACTCGGTTTTGGTTAAGCTACTAAGTGTTTTGAAGTGTCTGTTACTCAGCAATAGATGTATGAAACAGGATGTGGCTTGGAAAAGTACTTCAGGTTAAAAAATTATAAATTATTGTGCATATTAATTTACTTTTCCATCTTCGGAAAAATAATATACTGCCTAGAAGGTAATTTTTCTTGGACTCTTTCATAGTCTCAGGTAAATGATCATGAACATTAGTTGTTCCTGAACAATATGCCAAATGTAAAAGGTAGAAGATATTTTACTAGTGCAATTCTCTGAGGATATACGGTATGTTCTTCTAGGATTGTTTTCCCTCCCTGTTAGGCATGGCAAAAAGAATTAAGTTAGTGTACTGCTTAGCTTGCCTTAATAGAGTTCTGAATTATATAAAAAATACACATTAAAAAAATTCAGAAGGAAGGAAATTTGTTCTTATTCTAAGTGAAATACGCACCACTAAGGTAAACCTGCTGCTGCAAATTTTTTAAAAGTATTCATTTATTTATTTATTTAGAGAGAGGACAGCACGCACGGGGGAGGGGCAGAGAGAAAGGGAGAGAGAATCTCAAGCAGGCTCTGTCTGCATTGTCAGTGCAGAGCCCTCCGTGGGGATTGATCTCATGACCCTGAGATCATGGCCTGAGCTGAAATCAAGAGTTGGATGCTTAACTGACTGAGCCACCCAGGCGCCCCAGCTCTGTAACTTAAAGTCATCTCTGAAAGTATAAATTTAGTTTTTTTTTAATCAAAAAAAATTTTTTTAACGTTTATTTAATTTTGAGAGAGAGAGAGTAGACAGAGTGTGAGCAGGGTAGGGGGCAGGGAGACGGGGCGACACAGAATCTGAAGCAGGCTCCAGGCTCTGTGCCGTCGGCAAAGAGGCCAACACGGGGCTCGAACCCACAAACCGTGAGATCGTGACCTGAGCTGAAGCTGGACGGTTAACTGACTGAGCCACCCAGGCGCCCCGAAAGTATAAATTTGAAGCAATACTAAATAACTCAGAATGAAGACTCACCGTCGCCAGATCCAAAGGTGTCTGGCCTTCCTGGTTCTTCATAGTTGGATCTGCACCATGTGCTAGGAGTAGGGCACATAACTGTGTCCTTCCTTTCTGGGCTGCTTCATGAAGAGGAGTAAACGCCCACTTGTCTGTTGCATTTACACACGTGTTGTATTTTATCAGCAATGCCGCTATGTCCACATGCTGAGGAAAAACAAAGGATGTGAAGAGTGAAGAATGAGATTGGTGAAGCTCCATCAGGTACGCTCGTTTTATTTAACATTTCATTCCCTCTGTATCTCTATTCTCATCCTTCATAGAAGTTTCTTCCATTAAAAAAGTCCTACTTAGCCCACTCCTGCATTTTGGACTCCCGTCTTTTCTCACCCACAGAAGCTCAATTCCGCAATCACTCCTTTACCTGGTGACTCTTCACAGGGGCTTTTAACATTTTTTATTCAGCCTTTCAACACGGTCAGGTCTATCTTAAAAACGAACACATGAAATGCAACTATTACCTGACTCCACGCCTCCTACTAAAGGTCTAGTCTGTCTGTCAAACCTTTCAAACAAGTGTTCTTACTTGCTTCTTTTATGTTCCTATTTCCCTTCTAGCCACTGCAATCTGATCTATTTATTGAAATACGCGTCTCAACGATTCTCCGTATTCTCTCATCAGCCTTTGGGAAAGGTAATGTAACATAACAAAATGACTTTTTACAAAACTTAGTCTGTCATGTCCAAAATGACTCGAGGGTGGGGGAAATGTCAGCAGCAGACGCGTTAACTGACAAACGGCGTGAGGTGCTCAGATGCTGAACTGTGACAGAGGAAGAATAGAAAAGAAGAGCTACATTTGAGAAATTGTGAAGGAAAAACTACTGGGTTTTAGAAAGACATTAACTACAGAGAAAGAAAGTGAGAGACAAGTCAAAGATGACTACCTCTCTTTTTGCAAAATTTGTCTAGAAGATTTAAAAAACAGAATTGGAACTGTTAACAGAAACTGAGCAGTTTAAGTGGGAATGAAACTGTAAGAAAGTTAAAGTTCACTTGGGGTAAGTAGTTTTTGAGGTAAAATATCAAAGTAATGATGTTCCGTAAATGGCCTGACACAAATGGCTGGAGCACAGATAAGGGTCTGTTTATTCATTCACTTAACGCTCTCCCACCACCTCCCCCAACAAGCACACATTGGTGAACACCTACTATGCGCCTGGCCCTGGGGGTAGGGGCCCCGGGGAGGTCTGCAAAACAGAATGTCTAGCTGATAGCTGCAGCCAGGTGATAAATGAACTCACTAAGAAAAGGAATTCAGAAAGATGGTTTCAAGGGGGATAAAGCCTTGAGAGAACAATATTTAGGGAAAGGAGAGTGGGCGAAGAGGAGACAAAAGAGGCACTGAGAACGAAAGAACTATAAAGAGGCAGGACTGTGCAAGGCAACGTAGGAGAAAGTTTCAAGGAGAGCAGCTTCTCTCAAATAGTTAAGTTCTACATAGCATAAAGTTTGTTTCTTCCCAAAAGTCCTCATAAAATAAGCTTCAGATAAGCAATTATGCAACAGTAACATTGATTCAATGATTGGGCTTTAAGAATAATAAAAATAACCTTATTCTTATAAACATATTTAGGGATGCTTAGTTTGGTTACCTACCACTAATGAATGCATTTTTGAAATCCATTTCAACTCCAATATTCTATAATTCTGTGCAATTGGCACATTTGTGTTCTTTATGGATACATTTCCTGGCATAACTTGATCACTTTTAATAATTAACTCAGAAGCAAATTATCTGTTGAGACTAAAATTCTGACTCATGCCACAGTATATTCAATTATCAGAAACTTTTGTGAGAATGAGAAGAGATGGGGAAGGTAGAAACAGAAATATCCCAAGATGAGATTTAGGCCACCCTTCTTCATATTTTCTATATGACAGCCTTTTGCTCTCTTGAAGACACTCACCTCAAAAAGAACAGACACTTTTTCTGAGGTAATATTAAAGCTTTTTAAAGATAATACAAGTACTTATTATTTCAGGAAAATAGTTTCAGAAAATAAAGAGAAGAAAATTTATTAGGAAAATACGAATGAAATAACATTTTTATTAAAACATTTTTTTTAATGTTTATTTTTGAGAGAGAGACAGCGTGAGCGGGGGAGGGGAAGACAAAGAGGGAGGCACAGAATCTGAAGCAGGCTCCAGGCTCCGAGCTGTCAGCATAGAGCCCGACACGGGGCTCGAACTCCTGAACTGTGAGATCATGACATGAGCTGAAGTTGGACACTTAACTGACTAAGCCACCCAGGTGCCCCAGACCAAATAACTTCTAAGGACACTCTTGCATTTGCTCTGAGAGTACAAGAAACAAAATAGGAGTAAAGGAACATCATGACACTAGGGCGTCTGAGAACAAGCTATGTTTTGTGATCCTTTTGGGATTAGGAATGATACATCATCATTATAAAACTGACTCTAACACAAAAGATAAAAATAGGTACCAACTGTGGTATTATCCAAATTACTTAAAACAAAACAAAACAAAACAAAACAAAACAATGGGGCACCTAGGTGGCTCAGTTGGTTGAGCATCCGACTTCAGCTCAGGTCATGATCTCATGGTTCGTGAGTTCGAGCCCTGCATCGGGCTCTGTGTTGACAGATCAGAGCCTGGAGCCTGCTTCAGATTCTGTGTCTCCCTCTCTCTCTGCCCCTCCCCTGCTCGTGCTCTGTTTCTGTGTCTCTCTTTCTCTCAAAAATAATAAATATTTAAAAATTAAAAAAAAAAGTTTAAAACAAAACAAAACAAAAACCCCCCAAAACGTATCTCCCTTATTCAAAGGATGTATGTTGAAAAGATATAGCTTTTTGTTCAGTTAACCCAAATCATGGAATAACTTCAAGCTTCTCTCCAGTAAGGTTATATGGCATTCAAACAATGCTTCTGATGATTCATTTTATTCTACTCCCATGTGTACTGGCAGGGTGATATAATTCGGTAGACTAATTCGCACAGGCTTCCAAAATTAGATAGTCCCAGGAAAACTACGTGTGTGTGTAAAATGAATTGTATACAAGTATATGGTATTTATTATTCAACTTTCTTTATATTGAATATGTAGTTTATGCTTGGAGAAACCAATTGCATGCTTGTTAAATTTGCTGACAGACATGTGAAAGGGCAATAAACAGGAAGGAGTATATTACTACCAAAGTAGATGAAAAACACAATTCTTAAGTCTTCTAAATAGCTACACCACTGGGACAAAAATAGTAACTGAAAATTTAAGGCTGACAAATGCAATAAATAAGCTGCAGCTTAGTTCTATACCATTTATAAGAACAATGTACTGAACTAGAAGGTCTAGAAAAGGAACTGAACTCTGCTGGAATGTTTCCAGAAGAAAGAGCCAATTAAACATAGCTTCAGAATCCAGCTGAAATGCAGAATGCTTTAAATGACAGATACTATGTAAATACCGTGAGGGCCTTAATTTAATTTTAGAAAGGTGGAAAGTAGGGAGAAGAGAAACATACTTGCGCTCCAGTTAGAACCATTTAATTGTATGAATGTCATGAAATCCACCCAATATTATACACTTTGGACAAAGCACTGAAAAATGAAAAAGTCAGCAAGTTGATTTATGAGATAATAGAAAATCACATGCTTCACGGTAAATAAATATTGAGGTCTTACATTTGTTAATAGAAAAATGAACTGTCTCGTGTAAATGCATATTAAAAATATAAGGCATTATAATACAAAACACTAAACAAGATAATGTATATTACCACTAATAGAAACTCTCATGAAATCTACACCTTTTATTTAAACTTCTTAAACTATGTGTTTCTCTGTTTAGAAAAACCGAGGTGGCAAAGTTCTTTCTGTATAAAATGGTTAAAGATATACAGACAGCAGTCTGAGCTCTCTAGAGGAAAAAAGGTAAAATACAAGTCAAAGAATAATTACCAATAAATAACAGCTTAAGTAGCTTTATGTAATTTCACAGACACCTCACATGATTATTTTATCCCCAGGCTACCAGTCATTATCTCCTACCGAAGCCAGTTAGTCTGCGTCTATTTCATGCGGATACTGAGCTGGTCAAGCACACACATTACTCCTAGGGCTGTGCAGCGTAAAAGTGACATACAGCCCTTATTCTAACCAGTAGGATGGCTGTGGGGAGTGACTTATCTTATAATAATAGTTATTATCCCAGATTTTGTAGTGCCTTAGGCTAGAGAATGCACTTTCCACATGCAAGGTCTCATCTAATTATCACAACAACCCTGTAAAGAAGATTTCAGCGTCTGAGTTCTACTAACGGGAAAACTGAAGATCAGAAAGATTAAGGCACTTCCTGAAGATGACTGGGTTACTGAGTCAAAGCCTAAAGACTAGATCCCAGATGTTTAGATCCTGAGTTCAGGTCCTTCCATTACACACAGCTGCCTGCAAGGTCTTGCTGGACTAAAACTCAAGAGTCATTTCTTGAAGAGCTGAAAATGGCAAAGTGTATAGTATCAGGGAGAAGCCATGTCAGCAGGGATTACTGGGTAACACTATACCCCAAACTACTCTGCGAATAGCTTTATTTTTAACTTAGAAGTTTCTATTTCATAGGAAGTACCACAAAAATCTCCACAAAACTGTTATTTCAGGGCAGGGCAGGGCACACAGCCAGGACAGCTCAGGCATCACTGGGATGAAGACAATATAACTAGTGTTTTGCCACTTTAATGTGGACCAGAGCCCTACGATTTCATTAAAATATCCAGCCAAGGCTCATTGTAACATGAATAAAAAGGGACTTTTGAAAGATAACAGATTTGTATACCCATAGATAATAAAAATATAATTCTATCTACCTTTTAGTTAAAAGACAGGGTAGCTTTGAAAATTTTTAGATTGTGTTTAACATTGGTCCTCGTTTTAAATGTACTAATTGAGATTGAGATAAATACTGATTTGATATGGTTATTAACAATAGATTATACGGTATACACATTGCATTAGATAAAATAATTTTGTAGAGCAGAGATTCTCAGTGGCGGGGATAATCTGACCTACTGCCAACCGGAATCACTGTGGATCATAAGGGATGCTACTGGGACATGTTGTACATGCCAAAACCCTGGCAAAAAAGAAAGGTCAAGAAACCACAAGGTAAAGCTTTTAGTGAATAACAACACATAGTCATGAACTCACAGATATTTGATTTTTGAATTCGTAAGTTGAATACCAGAAGGACTTTTAATGACTCAAAAACTCCACCTCCACAAGGAGGTAAAAATACCTACCATAAACGCATTATCTAGCCTGTTAACATTCTTCAGTAGGATGGGACAAACCAGGTTGACCAAAACCTCTACCCACATGCTCTTTACACAGCCTGGAGGATTTTCTGTTCATTTTTACTTTGAAAAATTACCTTCATTTACACAGAGCTTGGCAGCAGGGATGTGGTAACACACAGGATAACACGAGATGAGAGAATGAAACACAAAAATGTCCACTATTTGTCTCCCACGGAGTTAGAAGGAGAGAGCAGATGGATGACGGTGAAGTAAGTTCATGAAATGGCACAGGGGGCCTCTGGTCTGGGCCCTGATTGCATTACACCTCCCCTCGGCTGATGGAAGATGCTTCGAGGGAACGTGAAAGAAGACAAGACTGACCTGCACACCGCACTACTCGTTAACCACAAGATAGATCACGAGACATTTTGATTCTCTCCTCGCGCTAGTCACCACATAATACACGTGTAAGTAACATCTCAACACCTTTCCGATCAGAGAAAAGGTAAAATACTTGACTTTTCAAGGAAGTTTTATGTTCTTTGCTCTCTGTGACAGCTGTGAAGACTGTGACAGTGGAAGACTGAAGGGACAGAGCTTAGCCACAGCCACAATGTGTAAAATACACTGAAAAGCACACAGACCCACAGAGTCTACATACAACTGACCGTGTAAGTTTTACCAGGTTGGGGCAATTACTCCTTCTACTGCCACACCCATTCTTACTCCAAAGACTCCGCTTTAAGTTCTACTGGACCCATCAGTTTGATAAACTCTTAACTGAAGCTTTATCAAACAGATTAGTGGAACACAGTATGGAGAGAAGGATCACGCTAAGAAGTGAACGTTAATCTCCAAACAATACGTATTTGTAGTTCTAACACAGAGGTAAAGAAATTCTACATAACTGTGTAAGCAGATGGTAGCGGTAAATATTTAGCGTGTCTGGTCTTCAGGAGAAACATATGCTGTGCAGTGAAACTGGGCATCTTATATGAAGGAAGGTTAAAATTCTAATAAATGTCATTAAAGATAATCATCTTTGCACAGATTACTGCAGTTCCAAGAGGATTTCAGTATAATAATACATGCAGTAAATATGGTAACTTTTGATGAATTTATGTGACATTTGGAAGTATAATTTTCTTTCCTGTTTGTCCAACTCCAACTAGACTGTTTGCTTTTCTTAAGAGTATTCCCACTCAGACTGTCATCTCTCTGAAATACAGATTTTTGCAGAGGGGATATGAGAAGATGAGGACATTCCTTATGGAGGGCAAGGGGGAAAGACAGTAAGAGAATATGGAAATCACAATGATTAGGTTTTACTTAATAGCTTGTTAGGCTTTTGCAAATCCAGAAACTGTCCTCAGCAATAGTGATTCCAGCTGTGAGAACCCCTGGTATGTACGATCGGGCATCTGTGGGTTTTTATAATCAAATAGGGATTTAGTGAATGAACAGATAAGCACATGAACATTCATCCTGCAGGATTATTCCTGTGTGATTCAGGCCTGAGTGGGCCTGGGTGACTTCCAGGCAGTCAGTTTCAACAGACATCATCAACACACTGCAAAACACTCCCCTTCCTCGTCCTCTTTCAGCTGATGATTACAGTTCCAGTGCTTGGAGAATGGCTCTGGACTCTCACTGCGGGGCTTTAGCTAGTCAATCAAATTCTACGAAACCGTATGTACCAAGAGCTGAACCATTTACCTGAATATTTTTAAGATGCGGACGATAAACAAAAGCAAGCATGATTTCTATGCCTGCAAATAAAAAGCCTCCTGGGTCTTACGGTTTCTAAAAGCTCTATCATCTGTAACAATAAATATTAAATGAGCAGCCATTACACACCTATTACTGCGCTAGACAATGTGAGGAGAACAGGGAGCTGTAAAGAGCACGGCCCTTGACCAAAAAGGTAGTTAAGCTTAACTGGGAAGGCTAGAAACGCGCTGAACAGGAAGACTAAGATTGTCCTAAATTATGTTGTTGGTTAGGTATCTACTTACTTCATGCACAGTATGCATTTGATAGAATAGTAAATGTCAGTGAAGTTTTCTAGACTTGAAATGTAGCATGCTCACCCCATAGGATGCTGCGTTATGAAGAGGAATTAAACCACCTTTGTCTTGGGCATTAACATCTGCTCCGTGCTCCAGAAGATATTCAGCTACCTCCAGGTTATTGTAGCCTGCTATTAGAGTGGAAGAGGCGAACATGTCAGATTAAAGAACTATATATTTCTATCTATGTATACAAATCACAAGGGGTGAAAAACGTGACGATTTTAATACTTTTTGCTCATCTGAGCAGCTGATACTACTCTCACGTGACTAAGAGCCTTTATGATAAGGCGTCATACAAAATGAAGCCAATCAAAAGCATTTTACTATTTCTGTCCAGCGTCTCCCTCATCTTCTGGTGAGCTGTATCAGGTATCCGAGCAAGCACCGTGAGCCTCAGGGGGGCTGGGGGCGCTCACCCGCCAGGTGCAGAGGGGTGGAGTTTCTGCCCTGGGTGTCCCTGCAGTTGATATTCTCTGGCGTGCAGAGCTTCTGCACTCTCGCCAGGCAGCCTTTCTTGGCAGCGTCCAGTAAGGCGGCGTCTCCCCTCAGCAGGTCCTGGATGTCCGTGTCTCCCTCTTTTACCAAATCTAATGGTGTGTTTCCATCTCTGTTCTTTTTGGTTGGGTCTGCTCCATGCTAAAACAACAACGAGACAAAACCAAATGGGGTTTGTATTTTCTATAGTACCTTTCTTAAGGTCTTTTTAATTTTTAACTTCACCTTCATTCACCCAAAGAAAGGTATCTATATCCTGTATGCATTTTGAAAAACAGAGGCAACACCCGCCTTTTCTTTGTAAATTCCCTGCTCAGCAATATGGTGGATCAGCTTTGTAGCTACTTCTCAGTGGAAAGTCTAAGTCTTAGGATCAGTGGTGACAGTGAAGTGGGGAAGGGGCTGGGCACCTTTTCTGTGTCATGTCATATACTTTCCCAGACACCACGCTGTCTCCGGAAACCCCTTTTCCTTTTAAGAGCAGCCTGGATATTACTTTTTGACCAGATTTTAATGACATAAAGATATTTAGTGTGTATAATGGGAAGGAAGTAAGAAGAGGAAGATACACCAGTAGAAAAAGTACTTGATTCTAAATGCAATCAATACCAAAGTCTGCTAATTTTTTACTGTTTTCATTTTAAGTCTTAACACCTCATGTGAAATTAGGTGTAGATGTGTTAACAATGGATTTGATTTTAAAAGTTGAATCATCTACACCTACAACATGAAATGAATAAAAGTCAAGGACCTTTATTATGGGCCTGACAGACTGCTACCAGCCCACTGGAGAAATTCAGAATAAACCAAACTAGACAGTGAATTCACAGTGACCTGGAAGTTCTTTGTTTGTTTGTTTGTTTTTCCTGGAAGTTATTTCTTACCACCTAGTGAAGGTAAAAATGAGTATCAAATACATTATTATCCTTAAGACTCATAAAAACATATTTAATGGCATAAAGGTGGTGGGGACAAGAATTCTATTTATGTTTAACCAGCATAAGCTTTAAAAAAAAAAGACAGAAAACTACACAAATATATGTCTGATCATTTCTCACATCTTTTAATCCACAACATTATGTTAGTTTCATATAACTATTAGTTCCTACTATCTCGTTGCTTTCCCCCAAATTTATATGAATAACTTTGTTTAAAGATTACTTTGTATTTTAATAAAAATCTAATATCAAAGTTTTTATAAGACATGTACGTTTAATGTTGGATAATGAGCAATGAGTTTGTTAATAATAATACAGCTACTAAGAAAAAAAATCAAAGTTGATTGAAAAACTTGTTTCTCCTTCTACCATGTTTTCTGATATTAATACCACAAGTATAAGCAATGCAAACAAATGCAACTCTTTCCAAGACCTACCTTGATGAGTTGTGATGAAATGAGCTCATCAGATCAGCTCAGAAAGATACTTCAGACACTATTCAAAGCTATGCAAGTATCATGTTATCACACTCAAACACGCCCCTAAAATAGAAAATGTAAGCAATCTCTACAGCACTTATTGTACTTAATAATTCACTGTGATGTAATTTTCCATACTAACCGAAAAGCCAATGCAATTACTTTTTATTTTATAATTTTAAAAATTACATACTTTTAAAAGGAGCTTGCAGATTTCATATTTTCCTTTAGCTGCTGCTTCATGCAGAGGGGTAAACTTCCATAAGTCCGCCACATTGACAGAAGCCCCATGCCTTACTAAAAGTTCCGCTACCTCATAGTGTCCATATGAACAAGCATTATGAAGGGGTACCAAGCCACTAAACAAAAGAAAATTATTTTTAAGACATGTAACAGATCTTTGTGTTAAGATGATACTTATAATAAAAATGATGTTAATTCTTCTTTGGCAGTGACTATGATGAGCACTCACTTAAAAAGAAAGAATTCTCCCTGGGTCTTGAAGATACAGTCACCCATTTCCAAGTAAGGATTAATAATTTCAAAAACACCCCTTTCAACACAAGGATTTCCCCTAGCCTCTTGGTGATGGGACAGAAATTTCACAGCAATCCTATGCTTAGAACACATATAGACAGACCCAGAGAAAAGGTTCCATCACAATATTTTTAATTAAAAAATTTTTTTTTAAGTTTATTTATTTTGAGAGAGAGAATGCAAGCAGGGGAGGGGCGGGGAGACAGAATTCCAATCAGGCTCCACCTTGCCAGCAGAGAGCCTGATATGGGGCTCAAACCCACAAACTGCAAGATTCATGACCTGAGTGGAAATCAAGAGTCGGATGTTTAACTGACTGAGCTACCCAGGCGCCCCTCCATCACAATATTTTTAATTCAGGTTTCATCCTGGTGATAGGGAGAGCAACACTACAAAGTGATTTCAGGAATATTTAACCAATAATCTGGTTTCATCCACTCAGATTTTCTTCCATTTGGGTTTTCCTAATGAAAATGGTATGCCTACTTATAAAATAGACAAAAAAATTTAACTAATTTACTCAGTCGACTAAGTTCTACCTTCTGTCTATCATTTTTATTTCTGAATTACTAATAATTCAGCAGTGGCTTCAATGCACAGATTTAATATTTAGATGTTATATTTAGATGTTAAGCAATGAAAAGTCAAAATCCAAGTGATCCAGGAACTGTAGTACTTGGTGAGGAAAATAATGACACCAACCATAAACTCTAGTTGCATGAGAAATCTAGCCACCTCAGCTCATGAACAAACTATTCTGAGACAACTCCAAGCTCTGGTTAGAAGGCAGCTGGCATTCTAAAAGGATAGAAAGCCGTTCCTATAAACAGGGTGCAATGAAAGGATAAGCTTAAGTTGCACTTAAAATATAACAAAAACAAGGTATCAAATGTTTTTTTTTATTTAGAGATCAGTACTTTTGTTTTTAATATTTTGAGATAAAACATATTAAGTGCTGGGGCACCTGGGTGGCTCGGTTGGTTAAGCGTCTGACTTTGGCTCAGGTCATGATCTCTCGGTGAGTTCGAGCCCCGCATTGGGCTCTGTGCTGACAGCTCAGAGCCTGGGGCCTGCTTCGGATTCTGTGTCTCCCCCTCTCTACCCTCCCCCTCCCCCACTCATACTCTGTCACTCTCAAAAATAAAAAATAAAATAAATAAACATTAAAAATACTAAGTGCTAACTACAATGGGCAGTAGAAATAAATGTTGGTTGCTCTCCAGTGGACTACAAAACTTCAAGTCTGATGTATCCCTTTTAAAAGATAAATCCATAATGGTTAATTAAAGTCTAAATTGTGTGGTTTAATTCTACAGTACTCTGATATGTAATTGCACAGAAAAGTGCTTGCTTATTTCTATTTTGAGATGATATGAAATTAACTCAGAATATGGAAGCTCATTTCAGTTAGAACTTCCTTCTTGCATCACTAAATAGCTGCCATGGCTGCTTTAAACTCTGACTAGATAAATTAAAATAATTTAGTAAACTAACATAAAAATACAGAATATCTGAGTTGGTAAAAATAAAATTATGTGTCTATTAATAGCAATGACGTTGGGATGGATGGCTTCTTTTGGAAAGAGATTATACATTTTTAATAGCAAAAAAAAGGACACACAATAAATTATAAACTATATAAACATATTCATACAATGCAGGAAAATACTATGATAGGCATTAAAAAGATGAGATGAACAATTAAGTACAGATATGGAAAGCCATTCAAGACCTATTTCTGGGTGAAAGAGCAAATTACAAAGCAGGCTGCATGGAATGGCATCTGCATTTATGTTAAAAACGAGCCCGACCCCCCACAGCAGCATTCCCACTGCTTTTAAAAAGTCTGGAGGATTACAACAAAATTTTTATCTAGAAGGTGGGGTGACAGGAATTTTCGTTTTCTATACTGTATGTTTCTATTAATGCTTTAGGTTTTAAAAAAGCATGCATGACTTTTTTAACAGGGAAAAGAATCTGAGACTTCAACCACATTTTAACAATTTTTAAGTCCCAAACGGCTCAATTCTAGCACCTACCCTTTGTCTTTGGCGTGGACATCGGCCCCGTGGTGTAGGAGGTACTCCACAACAGACACACGATTGTAGCCTGCTGCAAAGTGTAGAGGTGTAGAATGCCGACCCTCCAAATCTCTGCAATTCACATTTTGAGGGCTGCAAAGTTGCTTTAGTGACACACACACACAAAGGACATTAATATTTATTCATAGGTTTTGCTCCAAAATACCGCAGGCATCTTAGATAAACTGTAATTTTCTAATGAATATTTATTTCCAAAGATTGGATCACGCAAGTGATGTTTAAAAATCAACACTATGCCTGGCTTCACAGTGTCTACAAATGTTCTTACTGTTTACAGAGCAATTTAATCTTTTTTTCATCATTTCCTGGCCAAAATCCTAATCGAAAAGAAAAACCCGGCATAAAGCAAGGCTTTCCAAGGCAAATGATGCCTTCATTTTTCATCCTCACAGGGCGTTTCTCCCTGAGACTGACCGCCACAGCGCGTCTACGGTCCTGCACGCGGTCGGCTACTCCTTCCTCAAGCAAGACCGACCCTGCTTGACTGCAGAACCACCCAGAGCTCCTGGCTCTGCGGATATGGCAAGCAGAAAGCCTCCAGAAAAAACAAATTCTGCCTGGGCCACCCACTCGGCCCCCTGACCCACTACAGCAAAGCCGGGCAGTCACCAGGGCTTGAGCTGATCTTTGGGAGATGTCCGTCTGACTCATAGAGTCAGACTGATTTCAGTCATGCTCTAGTGTTTCGCCTTCCCTTTCGTCTCCTTCCGAATGCTACTGTCTCAGCACAAGCTCCATTCTGTCTGCTTACACGGCAGTGGGAAGCAAAGAAAGGCCAGTAGGCTGTGCCACTGGTGGTGATAGATGAATTATAACGGTATGTGAATAATAATCCACAGTTCATTTAGAATCTCATGTTCTTTCAGTGAGAGAATTACTGTCCGTGAAGGGGCTCATCATCTCCATCTCACAGATAAATACACCAAGGTTCAGAGAGGCTAAGTAGCTTGTCCTTTTTCATAGAGCTGGTGAGGTAAAGGTACAATGAAGACCCAGACCCGGTTTTCCTGATTTGTGATCTCTTGATCTTTCTGCTCGATCCCTGCTTACTGTCTTAGTTGCCCTCGTTCAGGGAAGTGATGTAAAGAAAGGTAATAGAAGAACAGTCAAAAAAGCCGAGACAACAGTGACATTTTCTAGGCTACAAGGTATGACGGCAGGACTTTCCAGGCATTTGACAATCTTGCTGCCACTCCTGCCACTGTAATGAGCTACGATTATATAAAAACTAGGACCTTGGAAGGCATCTGTTTCTACGGATTTACTGACGAGGCGCCTTCAACGTTGGTAGGGTAGAAACAGGGCTTTTCAGGTGGTACAATGCTTACATGACAGAAGGAAGTCTGGGCCATAAGGGAGAGCCTACGATCTCATCAGCTCTATGTGGAAAAGCCCCAGACTCTAAACTCCGAAGAGCCACTGTCATCTGGCCAGGTCATACATCTTATCCTTTCACGACAAGTGAATCTGTGGCTACATTAATACATATACTATAGAATCAAAAAACAGAATAAACACATAAAGTAAAACGAAAGGATACAAACATTGGTAGCAAACACCTTCTACTGGTATCCTACGTGATGAAAGCTGCTTCATGCTGCTGCTGGTGGCTCTTTAGGCTGTTATACTCTAAATTCACTTTTTTTCCATGCAGAGAATATTGGCAAAACAGGGATGAGGTAGGGAATAAAACACAGCTCATTTAGCCAGGTCCCCAAAAATAAAAGCTCATTTTGCTTATTAAATATTTGATTTCTAATATTTGAAAGTTCTTCATTCTCTGTTCCATTTCACTTTCTTTTGAGTGCCAAAGAATTTCACATCTTTCTCACCTGGTCTCCACAGTTTCAGTCAAGCTGTCTGCTTTACTCAGCAGACAGCCTTGCCTCTAATTCCTAATTTTTAAAAATACTTTCTGAAGCCTATAGGGAAAGCAACCTACCACACTTAATTCTCAGTCTGTCCTTTGCTTTTTTTCTTCTACTTCCATTCCATTCATAAAAAATTATTTGGCCTTTACTGTGAATGGACTGTTTCAGAAACCTGAAAGCTGTGGTATATTTGCCTATCAGTACATACAGAACATGTGGAATTAAAAACTACATATTCGGGAAATACTAAACGATTAATTTAATGATAATGGGCACATGTAGTAAGTCTGGAGCCCAGATTATCAATGCTGTGATGCAGAAAAGGAGTCCTGATCACTTTTCTATTTAAAGATTTTTTTTTTAAGTGTATTTATTTTGAGAGACAGAAAGAAAGAGAGTGCAAGAGGCAGTGTGTGTGCACGCATGAGCAGGGGAGGGGTAGAAAGGGAGGGAAAGAATCCCAAGCAGGCTCAGGCTCTGTGCTGTCAGCACAGAGACCGACACAGGGCTCGATCCCAGGAACCATGAGATCATGACCCGAGCCGAAACCCAGAGTCAGATGTTTAACTGACTGAGTAACCCAGGTGCCCCTAAAGATTTTCTGTTATTAGGATACATTTCAAATGACAAGAAGTATGTAATTTTAATTATGAAAATAAAAAGTATATAATTTTAGATCTAAGAGAACTTTAAGATTTCTCCCCAGTGGCTATTACAACTGAAATTTACTATTTTTTCTTTAAATAACTTAGATGTTCTTGTAAGATGGAAGAGATGTTAGAAATGGCCACATACTGAAACAAAAATAAAATTTCTGCGCATTTATTGTCATTTTCAACCAGAAAGAATGCTAAAGGTAGTGTGCTAAAAATCACAAAAATAGAGTTTGCTTAATAAGTGACAAAGTTTAGTTTGTAAAAAATAAAGTTACGACTATCAGTCCCAATTTCACATTAGCCTTTCTTTAAAAGAAAGAAAGAAAGAAAGAAAGAAAGAAAGAAAGAAAGAAAGAAAGAAAAACAAACGAAACCACAAGACCAACCCCTAAACAAGAACAAAATGCCACCTCTTTCTATCACCCCTGCATGAGTGGTTACAGATAGGAAGTGTATTTATTTATTTAATGTTTATTCATGTTTGAAAGACAGAGAGAGACAGAGCACAAGCAGGGGTGGGGCGGAGAGAGAGGGGGACACAGACTCTGAAGCAGGCTCCAGGCCCTGAGCTGTCAGCACAGAGCCTGACACGGGGCTTGAACTCACAAATCGCGAGATCATGACCTGAGCCGATGTCAGATGCTCAACCAACTGAGCCATTCAGGCGCCCCGGAAGTGTGTGTTTTTAAAAAACATATTCAAGATCAGACTATTATTTTATATTTGAAAAAATTAAATCTATAACCATGTTTCTATACCACAAACAACGGCTGTTGAAATTTTCCTGGCAAGCAGAGTTACATAGAAAAGAAAATCCATCCTCTGTACATAAGTAATTCCAAATGGTTGCAGGATCATAAGAATGCTTTTCTAGAGCAATTGTTGAGAATCTCTTGGAAAAGTTGAAGAAACATTGTTTTGAAATTTATTGTACTATTATCTGGGCTTGAACTAGCTTAGAAATTTATGAGTGTGGCCAAAAGTAACAGTTTCATTAATATAAGTGAAAATAAAAGAGCTTTCATATAATCAGAAGAAAAGTGACTAAAACTGGTTTAATGGATATAAAGCACGTACTAGGAAATCTTCCTGGTTTATGGATCGACTTTGTTTTTCCCTTTCATTGTTTGGATTTGAATGGTTTCACTTATAAGCTTAAAATGAATTGGTTAGCAAAGTTCAATAGTGCCACCCAAGATGTTAAAAGCGCTGATTTACCTTCACAGTTTCCAAGTCTCCAGCTTTAGATGCCTCTAAGAGCCGATAGTCAACATCAGAAGTGCGTATAGGTGTACTTTCTGAATAAAAGAGAGGAGAGATTAGTGTTAGGTTTTAAGGAATCACAGAGTTAAGAAGGAAAATCACTTGGTGAATGGAAAGAGGGATTAAGGGGTCAGAAATTCCTGAGATATAATCTATGGATTTTCTAAACTGTTTTCAGATGAGAAAAAAGTGGCTTCTTATTTCAATTTACATCCATCTCATCCTAAGCCACATTAAAAAAAAAGTATTTATTCTGAGAGAAAGTGAGAGAGAGAGTGGGGGACGGGGGCTGGGTACAGACAGAGTGAGAGAGAGAGTGGGGGATGGGAGGGTGGGCACAGAGAGAGTGAGAGAGAGAGTGGGGGAGGGGGGATGGGCACAGAGAGAGAGAGAGAGAGAGAGAGAGAGAGAGAGAAGAGAATCCCAAGCAGGCTCTATGCTGTCAGCATAGAGTGCAATGTGGGGCTTGAACTTACAAACTGTGATATCATGACCTGAGCCAAGATCAAGAGTTGGATGCTTAAGTGACTGAGCCACCCAGGCACCCCCATCCTAAGCTACATTTAAATAAATTCGAAGACACATAAATCCTTCTCTGTCCCTACTATGCTAGCTTTCAAATCTTCTGGCCAAAACTTGGCAAAAGGGAATAAAGAAACATAGAACACAGTATCAAGAACATCTTTATGACACTTTGGTCTTACAAAGTGCTTTCGCAAAGCTTTGCCATTGATTTTGTTGTGGAAACCTAGGGAAGCCACTCAACTTTCAGTATTCAATGTTTAGCCTTTTTCTTTTTGGCCTCAACTTCCTCAATTGGAAACAGAAATACTACTCTCAAAATTAGTGATCTCAGAAAATATAATCAGTGTACTAAAATTCACATTAATTCACATTTATTGAATGGCTTCAGGGAAATGCAATAAAAAATGTCTGTACAATTGGGAGATGTGACAGAAATGCCAAATGGAATATAATTAGATTAGGCCATTAGGTCCAGATGTATGAAGTTAACAGATGAAGTGTTTTGATTAATATAAACCAAAAATTCATTACACGTAGGCCCAAATAAAAATTTTTTTAAAGAAAACAATGTACAAATATGTCACTCAAAATATGTTTGTGGACATTACGTTGGCCTTTCTACTGCACATGTGTATACACACTCACGTAACACAAAAGGAGTGAAGTCCAGGAGATCTGGATTTTAACAGTGATGATGGACAAATCACTTAATAGCTTAGTTTTTGCACCTATAAACTGAGTGTTGGGTTCCCTTAAATCCTCTTGCAGATTTAAAATTACATTATCTTTTGATCAAAGATCCTTCCTTGAGTCCTCTGTCTACATGGGAAGATCAAGTGATGCTATGAAAAGGTTTTAGATTTCAGAAGAAACAACTTCAGCTCTTTCTAAAGTGCTTCATTCAGGAAGAGTGGCTTTTACAGCATAAGTTTTGAGAACTCTTCCATAAAAGATAAACTGTGTTTATTTAGTCATGATATTACTTAGCAGATAAAATGCTAAGATTAAAGGGAGGAGAGGAAAATATTTCATTTAATGAAGTACATTTTTGAAACATCAATAAGTATTTTTCTTTAGACAAGAGCTTATTATTCATTAATTTGTGGAACTGTCGAGGAAAGAAATCAAGTCTTGCTCGTCTTCAAGGTCCTTTTCACAGAGAACATTCAGAAAGCATTTGCTGAACTGACTTCCACCATGCTATTTTATACTGGGGTCAGTGTGTCTGGCCCACCATCACTCTTTCTTTGGCTGCCTTTATCCCGTTCTTTGTTTTCTCATTTGCCTCCTTTCTCGGTGTGCACGACTTTGCTGCATTAGTGGGTGAGAGAGTCGGTGTGGATATTATGTCTCTGTGACAGTAATTCTCGCAGCTGGCAGAGCTCACAGAAACATCCTTTGGATGTATATAGGTAATATTTCGCAAAGTGAAATGACAGTTGTTTATGTCTATAGAGTTAGAACTTTGGATATTTTCAGATTCTAGCATTTGAGGGATACTGCTCGTATGGATAAGTGTTTTCATTCTATCAATTATTTGAAATTGGCATATTGGTCTTGATACAGACTACTTGCAAAGGGTTATAACTTTACAATCAAGCAAAAATTTTTATGCAAATATAAAAATATCTCTGAGAACTATGGAGAAATTCTTACTCCTTGTCAAAGAGTAGAAAGTAGTTATTTAAAGATATTGATTAATTACTATAGAAATTATAGACCTTTGCATCCATTATAAATCCTGAACAGGCTTAGAACAGATTCATTTCTGGGAACAAAGTAGTAGCTGAAAGGATATGTATACACCCAGGAGCTTCATACAAAGAGAAACAGAATTAAAAGAAGGATATAAAAATGAAGTTAAAAGGGAACATAGGTAAAATAAGAGTAGCTGATATGCAAAGTACTGTATCAGTAAATTCCTTTATGAGCACACTGGCTTTTTCAGAGTATGAAATTAAAGATTTCACTTAGAGTCAAAGGCTAAAGATAGGCTTCTAATTTTTTCTCCAATTCTATTCTGGCTTACCAGAATTTTAAAAAGAAAATAAAAGAGAAGAAAAGAAAAAAAAAAAGAAAAGAGAAGAAACCCAAACTGAAAGTTCCAAAGGTCAGAAGGCAGTTTGCTATTAAAAAACAAACAAAACAGAACAAAAACAAGTCTCCTGTAGACTGGCTGTCACTGGACTGGCAATAGGTCTTACTGACTTATTTCAATGTGCAAATGTAAGTGGGGATTTCAGTATTTAATTTAGCTCTTATAAATCTCCAAATCCTTACCTCTATAAATGATTAGGTAAAAGTAATGGAATAGTCACACTGGAATATACAGTCAGAATAATTCATTCTAGGGTGCCTGGGTGGCTCTGGTTAAGTGAGTGACGTCAGCTCAGGTCATGATCTCGTGGTCCATGAGTTCAAGCCCCACGTCAGGCTCTGTGCTGACAGCTCAGAGCCTGGAGCCTGCTTTGGATTCAGTGTCTCTCTCACTCTCTGCCCCTCCCCTGCTCACACACTTTCTCTCTCTCAAAAATAAAGAAACATTAAAAAAAAAGGAATAATTCATGGCAAGGTCTAGCCTAAACATACTGTTTAAAAAAATTTATCTGTGATGCTGGATATATTCTTTATCTATGGTAATATAGTAGCCACTAGTCATATGTGGTTAGGACAAATGATGAACAGATTTAAAATTTTTATTTAATTTTAGTTAATTTAAATTTAGCCACAAGTAGCTAGTAGCTACTACACTGGACACAGCAGAATATAGAGAAAGCAGGTCTGGAGAAAAAAGTCAAATCTTCTGAAATCATGTTTTAAAAATCTGGTTCATTGGGGCGCCTGGGTGGCTCAATCAGTTAAGTGTCCGACTTTGGCTCAGGTCACGATCTCAGGGTTCATGAGTTCGAGCCCCATGTGGGGTTCTGTGCTAATAGCTCAGAGCCTGGAGCCTGCTTTGGATTCTGTGTCTCCCTCTCTCTGCCCCTCCCCCACTCGTGCTCTGTCTCTCTCGGTCTCTCTCTCTTTTTCAAAAATAAACATTTAATTAATAAATAAATAAATAAATAAAATTCTGGTTTATAAAAAGCTGCTGACATTAATTTTGACATAAATACTGCCAACAGTTTACAATTCAAACTTTATTTTATTTTTAAAGTATTTATTTATTTTTAAACTATTTTGAGAGAGAGTGAGCAAGTGCACAAGTGCAGGAGGAGCACAGACAGAGAAAGAGAGAGAGAATCCCAAGCAGGCCCTGCACTGTCAGTATGAAGCCTGATGTGGGGCTTCAACCTATGAACCATGAGATCATGACCTGAGCCGAGACCAAGAGTTGGACACAACCGACTGAGCCACCCAGGCACCCCTAATTCAAACTTTATTAATGTAAACTATTGGCAATTACTGACTTGAGAGCTGGAAGTGCAGGTTTCTAAAAGTGGATCTTAAACCTGGTATCAACATTATTAGTTAAATGTATCTTCATAAAAATGTTACCCAGAACAGAACTCCAATAACCTGGTATGTATCCTATATGACTGATGCATTCTTTTAGGAGTCATTAGAGATATAAACTGGAATTGGATTAGTCCACAGACTAATATAGATACTCAAGTTGCTCACAGAAATATTAATTTAAAACATTGTATCCTCGGGGCACCTGGGTGGCTTGGTTGAGCATCCAATTCTTGGTTTCAGCTCAGGTCATGATCCCAGGGTCATGAGCTCAAGCCCCGCTCAGCATGGAGCCTGCTTAAGATTTTCTCTCCCTCCCTCCTTCTCTCTGCCACTCTCTCCCACTCGTGTGCATGCTCTCTCTCTCAAATAATTAAAAATTAAAAAAAAATTGTCTCCTCTTCCAAAAAACAATTCCCATTTCAAAACCTTTCTAAGGGCAAGATTTTATCATATAATTCTACTACTGTATTATTTTTCCATATCAATAAAGAATATTAAGAATTAAACCAAAAAGTTCTGGCATATCCTATGTTAAGCATTTAATTACCTATTTAATGTTTTATCTTCCAAACAAACTTCTAAGAAGAATTATCAGAATAATTGAATAAAATATTTCATTTGTGATTCAGTATTTAATTTTATCTTTTACCAGAAGTCATATACTCTAATTGCATTGATTTAGAAGACATTTAAGAAACATTAATGGATCAAATCTGCCTAATTTATTCAATCCTTTCTTCTCCATTTTGTCAATTATCTCTAAATTATGCGTAGTATTATTAAGAATTTTTAACGTGATGGCTGTTTGCCTGATTTATGGTTACAATTTAAAGAAACTAACTGAAAATTCAGCACTAAATGGTTCTTGGTAAAAAGCAGAAGAAAAACATTTAGAATGTTTGAACAAAAATCACACCTTTTGGAATTAGAATTTACTGGGAAGGCAGAACTATTTCCTAGTCAAAGCATGATTACCTCCTTTAAGTAAATGTTCTATTGCTCTGTAGAAACAGGAAGTTAAATGAAGTCATGTTTTTCATAGTTTAAGCTTGAAATCCTATAACAGGAAATTTCATTCCTTTACGATCTTATTAGTTTTGATAGTAAACGTGTCCTAGATAGGGCTTACTTCAACTCAAGATCAACCATCTAAGACTGAAGTTGAACGATACTACCTCCCAATGAATTAGCCTGAGGAAAGTAAATCCTAACTACTAGCTCTTACAGTGTGGCACACTCTTAGGGGGTTGGTTAGCTCTGATTCAGCTCTAACACATATGAGCTCCACAAGTCTGGAAAGTTCCCTATTTTAGTAGACAGCTGTGATGCTCAACTGTGTTGTACTTTTGGGGGGTCTTTCAGATATTTGTGGGGTATATTTTTATCTTCTAGTGTAGTTTTGCCCAAGCTATTACTATTACAATAATCATAAATTATTTTATTGTAACTTACTGTCATTCTTTATATTATAGTTAGGGCATTTAATATGAGTTTTTAGAAGGTAGCTGTAAAGGTAGGTCACATTATTTATACATTTCATTTCTGTATAAGAAAAGGGGATGTTATAGAATATTCATTACAAAAAGGGGGCACTGTGCCTGATGGCGTAAAGAACTACTGGGTTACAGGCAGGAGAAAGAAACTGGGACTCGGGATTACTAGTCTGTAGCCTTCCTTCTCCATTTAACTCTTCCAGTCGGTTATGTCATTCTAGAGCAGATATGACCCACAGACAAAATAAAAGGGATGGGAAAGAAGAGTCAATTACACCAAATTAATTCTGTCCACCATTTTTTAATAGCTAGACTGTGTTATTTCCTCTAATTTGGGGGCTTGGGAAAC
The DNA here is from genome assembly GCF_046562875.1 of Panthera onca. Classification (NCBI taxonomy): domain Eukaryota; kingdom Metazoa; phylum Chordata; class Mammalia; order Carnivora; family Felidae; genus Panthera; species Panthera onca. The sequence goes on from NC_138342.1 coordinate 177,745,538, forward strand.
TAATCTACTTTCATATCTGTTTACCTTTGATTTCCCTCAACAAGTTAAAGAGTTAAAATATCTAATACTGTTCTAGGAAGGCACTACCATTCGGCAAGATTTTATAATTATATTTAAGCTAGAAAAAAAAACCAAGATAATCTCATAATGGCACAATGAAGGTAAGAATTACAAAAAAGCAGGTCAGGCTATCACATATGTAAGAACAGTCAATTAAAGATCATTACCATATGAGTGATTTCTAATTTTCTCTATTTGATAGATTTGAGAGCTACCATAATTCCACACTGTTTATATGAGCCTTAAGTCACCTCTGGTTGTCACACCCTGAGTCGGATTTTCAATTTAAAACTGAAAAAACAGAGCATAGGTCTCCTTCTCATGACACCTACCTCACTCCACCAAAAAGCCTGATAGGGAGGGTCTCAGGCTAAACTGGGAGCAAGGAGAGGTATGAGAGATGCTCAGGCAAAGAAAGCCTTCCAAGGAGCTACTTAAAACAAGCGGTGCAAAGTTTGTCTGCTTAGATCGGTGGCCGTGAAACGGGAAGCGGGAAGCCGAGACCTCACCATTCATCTGCTTTAACTCACCGCTCAGAATCTGCTGCACGGCTTCGTTCCCCATCTGCGCTGCCGTAAAGCCTTGTAAGGAGATGATGGAGGGATCGGAGCCGTAACTCAGCAGGAGGCGGCAGGTCTGCAGGTGGCCTGCTAGGGCAGCTCTATGCAAAGCAGTCTGACCAAGAGTGTCCAGTGCGTTCATCTGAAAGATCATTGGGTGGGCACACGGCATTGAGCATCTATTTGTTCCCTTTTACACCCTAGCAAATAAGTTTCTACGAGAAAAATAAATTGTCAAAGGTTTTTGAAAAATGCCACAGACTATTCACTGTTAACCTTTGTTTTCTGCTTCTGAAAAAATATCCCTTTCTTAGTCTCACCACCTTCCAAATACAAATGACGACATACTCATCCTTTCCCTGAGTACTGTCTTCTTGTCCATCTTCCACGCCCGGCCACTCCCCTCAACAACTAGGATGTGAGATCCCTGAGGGAGGGACCCTGACCTGCACTGCCTGCCACATCTGAGATGCACATTAAATACTTCTGGATGAATGGGTTTTACCAAACTTGCTCCTGTAATATAAAGACAGCAGGGTATGTAGACAAAGACAAAGTAGCTAATTACATTTCTCTTCTAATTTTAGTAAATAATTATAACAGAATGCTCTCATTGAATTACCAAAACATTTAACAACCCCCCCCCCCACTCCGCCCAGAAAGATTTAAAGGTTCAGATGTTCCATTTTTAAAACTTTGAAGAGTTATAAAGGAAGAATCATTTAGCTAGTCTTCAGACTGTTTAAGACAACATTAAGCTTTGGAATCACATTCATAATTTGATCAAACCTGTTTTCCAGGAGGTCCCCCAAAATATCCAGGATGCCCCAGTAAATACCCTCTATTCCAATCAGACCACAGTCCCTGTTCATTGTATATGCTGCTCCTTTCAGACAAGCCCTCTGTCTGCCTTTCTGGATTATGAAATCCAGTGCAAGTCTCATCTCTCTCAGGAAGTGTTTTTGTTGCTTAAAGGCTTGATGATTACTGACTTTCCAAATATCCATGTCAAGTTAGCACTATCTTACAAATTATAACACCTGGGTAGTTTTTGTTCACCAAGTTAAAGTCATGGCTATTGAGAATATGGATTGTATTATATAGGTTTTCTGGGTCCTCTAGAAAGCTCCTCTTAAGGACATGTAGTGAATTCACAAATATATGCTAGTAGGTTATTTTAAGCATTTGTCCACACCCACCAAATAAATACAAGATTAAGGAAAGAAAATATTTAAGACAACTGATCTCTATGTCTCCAGTCTTTCATCATTATTAGTAAGGCGGTCACACTTGTTCAGGCAAAGGTTCATCTAAATTCTTAATGGTGTTTCACAAAATTTGCCATGAAATACTGACATATTTAATTAGATCTCATTTGCCAGCAGAAAAGCGACTGTTTATACAGGCAACATAAAAACACAGCCATTACCATGTATTGATGGAAAACATAAGCTACCAAACTAAATTTCTTGACTTTTTCTATGAACATTTCTGTTACTTCACCACAAGAGAAAAACTTAAAATTGGGAATATTCTAATCATTAATGATTTTCTGGAAATTGCATAAGAAACTCACTAAATTATTTAATCAGAGTGACAGAAATTCTCAATACAGCTTGTTAAACCACGGTAACATGGTTTGAGAATTACTACTCCGAAATTCAGATATTACCTAAAGTTATTCTTCAGCTCAAACTGAGGGTCTCTTCAGTGCCTTCAAATAACCTTGAATTCTTCAGCATGTCATTTAAGACCATCTGTAATTTACTTTCACACTCCCTTCCTTTCTACTATATTTTTTCATCACAATGTGATAGGCCTGCTATGCTCTAGCTTTATTAGATCACCCTGGAACCCCATTTTATGAAGATGTTCGTTTCTAAAGTCATTGCAAAAGGTAAAGTTTGCCTTTGGTCAATATTATCCTTGAAAATACCTTAGCAATGCAATGGCAGAGACAGACCTAGGGTTTCTCAGTAAATTCAACACTCGTTTCACCTTCAATGTGTGAACAGATCAACCGAACACCAAAGTACATACAGTATCTTTAAACAGTATAAACACACTACGTGTGAGGAGAGGTTCTCTCAATGCATTTGCATGGTGAAACTGAGTGCAATACAGAAAACAGCAGATTCCCTTCTCTCTCTCACTCACCCTGGAGCATGCACTCATGGAGTGAAATCGGGCCCCAAATCACCACTCTCTAACGTTATGTACATTAACTTTTCTTGTTCCACTCCCCCTCTCGGTTTTGGATGGCTGCTTCTGAATGCAGCTCCACTGACACGTATTCTCATTTCTCTACCCAGTAATTATTCTCTTCTCACGCTCCTTACCCTCGCATTTGGCTGTCAAAATTAGAACCAGGTTGTTTACCTCCAAAGAAGTCTTGTAAGGAAGGGATGCAACTAACATTTACTAAGCACTTGCTAATATCAGGCTCTGTTCTAGATGCTCTATTGAAATTGTAAGCGACTTAAAAGCAGAAATTATGACTTAATCTTAAATGTAACTCTTCCCTCTACCCTCCCCACTCCCAGAAATATAAAAGGTATAGGGCATTTCATGGAGCTTCACTAATATCTTGTGAATAAGTGAAAAAAATAATGTATAAGTCGTTTAGAGTTAATTTATAAAAGGAATTTTTTATGTTTAGCTGAAAAAAATTCCAACCATTTGATGAGGACTGATTGGTAACACTAGAAAGTTAAAACCATGCTGATATACTGAAGCTTTGTGTCCTCATCCCTGTTTATGTATAGAAGGCATCTGCTCCTTCCCAAGGTAGTATTGTATTCTAATATTTCAGAAAACCAAACTTTCTTAAAGTACAAGACAGATCAGTGTAACATAAAATTCTTTGCTTTAGAAAATGTATTTTTTATAATGAGAGAATTTCCCCCTCAAACTCTAGTTATCACAGCAACAAAAGAATATGGAGTGCTTTATCAGACAACATAGCTGAAGCACTAGAAGTGATAGAAAAGTATCAGCGATATTTAACAGGAGCACTCATTCCATGGAAACAAGTGGAATAATTTGGTGGAACTGTGTACAACCCATAGAATGAACAAGGATGGATGACAGGGAAAACATTAAACAAACATCCCACAAGGGTTTTCGTGAGGAAGGGTTATTCCTTACTAGAAGCAAATGTCAAATTTCTCAGATTCCCCGATCTCAGGACTCCAAGCTGGTCCTTCTATGGTCCAAAGATATCAATGGCAGCTCTGTGCAAACAGCTCCATAAATCTCAGCGAAAGCCCAAAAGGATGTCTCATACATCTATTGTAAGAGAGAAGAAACCTTTCCCAGAGGACTTCTCCTCATGCCTGGAACCAGAAACGCTTCCTGAAGCCATGCCTATACCAGTCACTAGCAAGGACAGTAAGATCACCAGAACTGTGTCAGACCCAGCCTTCTGTGGAGCTCCCAAAACTGAACAAAGTAGAGCTCCACAGAAGAAGGTTGCTGAGGCAAGCTATGGCCCGTGGGTGAATTCCGACCAGGTGACTATTCTGTACTGCTTGCAAGCCAAGAACGATTTTTAGGTTTTCAAACAATTACATTTAAAATGGCTAGAGAAGTATCCATAAAGCCTAAAGTATTTACCATCTGGACTTTTAAGAATGCATTTGCTGATCCCTGTTCTGAAGCAAAGAAGGGGGAAAGTGATTATTGGATGGGAAATCAACTGTCTGTTGGAGTCATTACTGACCTTTAAATTGATTCAAAATTAAAAACAAAAATTAAAGTCCCTAACTTCCTCTTAGATTTAACTTTATCAACACCCTTAATGTTCTACCTTTGTTTACTCTTTTATCCACCAGTCACGGGATACAATCAGGGCTCTCTACAAGGTGGTTAGTCCAATTTTCTTCCCTCCACATGTGTAGTTCAAGGCACAGAAGTCCAAAATGTACGTGCCTTCCAAGGTTGGTGATAACTTTGTTTTTAGAGGGCAGCAGGAACTATTTTATAGGACTACACCTGTAGCGTGTCCCCGAGTTTTTAAATGGGTCATCTGGCAGGATTTGCATTGCTGCTCTAATTCAGTTTCACAGTAGAAAAGTGATATTTTGGAGCTAGTCTATATTTCACTGTGGTCCCAGAGAGTTACAGGGAGCGTTAATTGTTTAAAGGTTCCCATAAGTTTGGATTTATGACTCTGCTACCATTCTGTAAGTTACACAAATGGCAAATGATAGTAATTCACTCTACTGATGGAGAAATATAGGAGATTAAATGACTTGGGCATGTTATCCACAAAATCTATATATGAAAGCACTGGCTAAAAGGGCCCACCAACGTACAGAATATAGCCCATGACCTGAAAGTCATGCGTTTGTGTGTGTGTGTGTCCTCCTGGCTTTGACAATTTTGACTCACACATTGACAATTCTTCACTCAGTCAAAAAACAGGCTTAACAACATTTAAAATATTCTTTAAATGTAAGAATCAAACTCCTAAAAAAAACCCCAAAATACAGTCTTGTATTATACATATAATTAAGTACTTAAATGGTCATTCAAGCTGAGATAACTAAATAAATGAGATTGCCACTCACAGGATTCTTCTAAGAACTTTCAAATTAAAAAAAAAAATGTATAAATATATGCATATACATATGTATATTGCTCTCTGTAAGTTTTATGTTTTTAACCTAAATGATATATTTGACAGACTTTATATATATACCACCATTAACTTATTATTCATATTTTAAAGAGATACAACCTGTGTGTGTGTGTGTGTGTGTGTGTGTGTGTGTGTATAATTTGAAACCACCAACATACATATTTCTGGAAGAATTCAGGGAGTTTTGCATCAGTTTTTGTGACCAAGTCTTCTTTAGAGCCAGTCCTATTTCCATCACAATCTCCACCATGAGGATATGATATAAGATGCCATCAAAGATGCTTACCATTCAGCACCAAGGAGATTATTTTCACTGAAGTACAGAAACTGACTCAAATAAGAAAAATGCTACATATGTGTGGTTAGGACTTGGCTTGAGAAAAAAACATATCTGGCAGTTTTAGAGACAAAATATATTCCCCCTTTTTCCCTTGTATCTAGAGAAAGAAACCTGAGGTATGCACTTTTTTTTTTCTATTTCTGAGTAGTAATTAATGATTTTCCTATAGAGGGTAATTAGATACATGATACAAAATCACAATGGCATCTGGCCTGAAATATATGTCTTATGTCTTATGTCCTGTAGGACATAAGACTATGATTCAGGGTCGCCTGGGTGGCTCAGTTGGTTAAGTGTCTGACTCTCGGTTTTGGCTCAGGTCATGATCTCACGATTTTGTGAGTTCAACACCCGTGTTGGGCTCTGTGCTGACAGTGGAGCCTGCTTGGGATTCTCTCTCTCTTCTCTGCTCCTCCCCTGCTCACACTATCTCTGTCTCTCTCAAAATAAATGAAAATAAAACTTAAAAAAAAATCATTAAAAAAAAGTATGATTCAAATATGCCAAAACAATCCTGAAAACCCCAAACCAACTATAAAGAAATGGCTGAGGGGAGCCTCTCAGTATTCGAATCCGTGTGAATAGCCTCGTCTCAAAGTGCTAACCTCAAGACTGAGTTAATCTCTCGCCTAAACTTAAAGCTATTATTGTCCACATCACTTATTTGGTAATTAATCATGAACAGTTCTGTGATGTTGCTGTAATTAGGCATTTATTGTTAACTCACATTATAATTCTACTTTAGCTGCTGAACGTGGGTATATCTCAATCTAAACTGGGTTTCAAGTAACCTGAGCACTGAAAACAGTCTCTGTATTCCTTTAGCTAGAATGACAATGTACTTTCTCCCCAATCAGGACACTCTGAAAGTGAAAGTGAAGAGTTAAAACAAAGGCATTAACACATCTGCAAGAGAGGAGCAAAAGACAGGGATTTGAAATAGGTCTATGTCCTGGTAGACAGACTATAACCTAGGGAACAGGTGGCAGGCATATTATAACATAGTCTACATTTCTGTAATTGGCCTTATAGGAGAAAGTAGCCTTCTAGGAAGTATCTACCTTCCTGAAGCAGGATTCTGTGCAGGCCACCTACCTGTTCAAAACTTCCCAATGGCTCTCTCAGTATTATGAGAACAAAATCAAAACTCTCCCATCGAAACTACCAAGACCCTGCTCCAACGTATATTTTCAAGATTTTCATTATTCTCCTTTTCAGTACCCCTGGGCTCACTAATTATAACTCCTGACTAACTGCTTTCCTGCTTGAGTCATTACTTGAAATATTATTTGTATTTTGCCAATTTCTATATATCTAATCCCTAGACATTCCTAGCTGAAATCCTACTTTCTTCATGAAATTTCTCCAATCTCTCCTCCAGCCTGTTAACCACCAATGGAAGTAACCGTTCTCTGAATAGCAATCTACCCATACTTCTCTTATATATCACTTTCCAATGTGTATGATAGATATTGGCGTTGACTATAGTAGATAAGACTATTACTAGATTTTAAGTCCCTTCAGAGAAGACTCTTGATCAAATCCAAACTTCATATATACCCCACAGTAACAAGTGCAATGCCTGGTACAAGTTGGATGTTCAAAAATGGTTGGTAAGTAAATGGTTCACAAGAACAATAAATTAGTAAATTCTGATAATACTGTTTTCATCATACTAGTGTGTATACTACATGAACATCAGACTCTTAAGATATTCTCTAACCAAAAAATATATATTCTTTCCCTAGAAATTTGAAGGAAAAAAGAAGTTAAATGCCAGTGTTGACAGAATTGTAAAATATTGAAAATAATTAACTTACTTTATCTGTAGTAAGAGTATAATTTAATTTGATTTTAAAGTTTTACAGATATTTACAGAGCACTGTTATAAGGAGGATAGACATAATTAAAGCCTCTCCTGTGAGGAATGAAATAGACAAAATGACCACAATTTAATTCTTAACTCAAATTCTGATACAGCAATCAATATTTTACTTTAAAGGGTTTTTAATCCTTTAACATTTACTAGCTGAACTCGAGTGTATTATTATTTGCAAACCTTCAAAATTCATGTGGAATTTTAAAAGAAACAAAAGAGATATATCATAATGGTATGTGTTTGCTTTGCTTTATTAAAAGGGCGCTCACGTTCTCACATGCCCTGTGTGAGAAACGACCTCCTGAGCAGAGCTGATTGGACGAGTGGGAGCCAATCCGATGGCCGTGTGGAACAAACTGAGATCTCATTCAGATTCTCCCTTTCTCCTCCCTGAGACTCAGGAGAGACTGTAGCTGCAGGTGTTATATTTTTAAGACAAAGACTCATAAAACAGGGGCTACCAAGTCCATATTTAAGCCATAGAGAAGTAAAACAGAAAAATGTAGTCTATTAAAAGAATGAAGCAGATGAACTAAGACAAACACAGAAAAGAAACCCAAGCGACCAGAGAGAGAGAGAGAGACAGACAGACAGACAGACACACACACACACACACAGATAGAGAATGCAGTCGAGGTACTCAATAGTTTCCACATTCCTTGTTCTAGTCTTTTGTAAATCTCAGCTACAATTCCTGTAGATTATTTCTATCCTGTAGATTATTTCTATGGGATAACAATATGGGTAATCTCAGAAAAGTAATAAGCATACATTTATATAAGTATAAAACAGATTTCCATTTGTGCTTACTCTAGATTCAATTGATCTGTTACTGGTAACTAAAATGTTTCTGAGACACTGGGCCTTTTGCTCTTTGTGCTGATATGCTCAAACTGCAGATAACTGAACGATTAGAGATACTTTACATCTATAGCTTTGAAAGCATTTTAACATCTTTGGGCTAACAGAAACTGCTTATCAACCCACCTCTTGAAGAGCATTAATCAGATCCTTATAATGAGATAACACATTTCCCCAAAGTGAGCAAAGACTCTTCATCACTTCTCAATGTGAGAAATAAGCCCACTTAATGCCAATTACTATTGACACAATTTCTTCTTACATACAATATAAATAAATCTGTCAAATTAAGACAAATGAACAATCAAACTTCTCCATGTTCCACACATTTAACAGATGCTCAAGTAATGACAGAATAGCAAGTGCTTTTCTATATGAAAAAAAAAACACTTTTGAATTAAACCTTTCATTTTTAGGTATTAATAATACCATATGCAGTTGGGACTTAAGTTCTACTTAATAATGATAGCAGACACAGCAGTAGCAATAGAATGTCAGGGTAGGCTAACAGCAATAAAGAAAAAACTGCCACATGAAGGATAAAATCTTCATGTCTCTCCCATTTAGGCTTTATAGCAATCTCGCAAAGCAGGGGATTGGTAGAGATACTTGACTTTTTTTAGAAATAGAAATTTACTCCACTATAAAAGTTGATTTTTCAAATGAGTTGGCTAATACCCCCATTTTCTTATAACTCTCCTTTCTTTATAAGCCATCTGTTTCCTATCCTTTTTCTGACTACTGCCTGCTTGCCCCTCCAGATTCCTACCTATCCTCCACCCTGCTCGATGTCCTGCTTGATGTCCTGGGAAACTTACTTAATATGGATCATATCAATGGGTTCTTTTGGTCTTTAAGTTGCTACATTTGGACAATGGGAGGGAATGGCAAGAGACTGGTGGGGAGCAGGGGTGTGAGGGGTAGGGGTCAGATATACCCCCTATCAAAGGCTGCAGGTGGTGTCAGGAGACCTTCTCCAAATAGCTACCTTCTTCTGCTTCTTTGCCCCTTTGGGCCCAGGGACGATAATGTCTCCCCATTTGCTGCTATCCCTTGCTCATATCCCTAAACCATGCCCACCTTTGTATATAATTCTTTTATTAAACTTTCCTCAAATTACCCACTTTGAGTATGCCGCTTATTGCCAAGACTCTGAATATAATTCTCTGCCCCTGTATCTTTGGAACACCTCCTTCAAAAGCTGCCAAAGCCTTTATATAAAAGTTGTTAAGTTAAATGGCATTGCCTACCTTGATTTCTCTTTGTAGCACCTGTTACTTCTTCACACTCCTACTGTACTCAGTAGACACTGTGATGGATCTTTCAGTTTTCTCTTCCCATTGCTGCCCTTCAAACATGGTAATTTGCAAAGGTCCTTTCCTAAATTCTCAACGCATCTCTCTACACTTTCTCTACCTTGGAATGCATGATCACTATGTTCATGGCTTTCCAAAAGATCTTTCTAACCCTACCTAGACTGTCTTTCACACTCTAGTGCAATTATTTCCAACTGCTAGTGATACTAAATGTCCCTCCCTATCTCATATCAACTCTAAGTACAAAATTATCAAGGCATAGGAAACCAGTATTTCTCTCTAGCTTCCTCACTTCCCTGAACTGTACCACCCTTTTCTAAGTCTGTTCTAATGCCCGATTCATTTCCACGTATATAACTATTTCTTCATAAGTTACTTTCATCTTTCTCTTCCTTCATTACTCATGCCATTAAATTGGATTTAGGATTAGCTTCAAGTTTGGTAACTGCATAAACTTCAAATTGGTACTTTCCACAGTATCTAGCATATAGTCTTAATCATTTTGCATCTCAGTATTTCTTGCGTTAATGGATCAAAACAAATTATAAAGGAACCGATATATAAATCTTACATAAAAATTTAGGTGATTAAGGGAAATATGTAACATATGTCTGAAAAGACAAATATGGAAAAATACAGTGCTCATATTTACAAGTAATTAAAGTATTGCTTGTATGTCAGATATTATACCACACACTTATATATACATAAGCTCATTTAATTTTTACACACATACACACACAGGTATCAATACACACATAATCACTTATGGGTGAATTAGGATTCCAGAAAATTAATTCCAAGTTCACGGGACTAGAAAGTGGAGGACTGTACAGTGAAAAGTATGCTTGTCTGTTACATTCCCAGTATGTTTAGTTTAACATGCATAGTGAACCTGAGCTTTATCATCAAGCTTTGAGCAAAAGAATGTTTTGGCTTATGTAAAGATTACTAAGTTCTATCTGTCAAACTAAGACAGATTAGTTCATGGTATTAGATCTCCCTATCCAATTCTCTGCCTTTTCTGACTTATTAGCCTTAGCCTGGGAACTTGACATGAGGAGGGAAAGGAGGCAGGATGGTGGAAACAGTGTAAGGGTTGAATCCTAATCCAAGGGTGGTGCTGCTTGATCAGAAGGTGTTTTTAGAATCAGATGGAAAGCATTAGTTGTCCAAAAATCAAATTGAAACCGTGAGTTCTCCAGAAAGAACACTAAGCAAGCAAACAATGGGGCCCAAAAGTAGCTAAGTGAGTTTTTATCAACACATTAGTCACCAAATAAGCCAACCCTGAGGGACATCAGCCTGAGTTGGAACCAGGGAATAACTGAGTGCGGAGGATGGCAACTACTATTTATTGGTTCAGAACCCTGATTCAGTAGGATTTATTTTCCATTTAAAGGGCCTAAATAGCAGGAGTTCTGGATTTGGATGAACTATAGTGGAAGGACTAGGGAGGGTAAACTAGTCTAAAAGTCCTTCTGTATCACCGACAGAGTGTTTAAAACTGCACATACCCCACTGATGAATTGAGACGTTATCGATGAGGATATCCCGTGAAGACGAGGAGCAGAGTAAGGTTGAGAACCACAGAGCTAGAGCAGGGCTGACTGGGAGAGCTTAGAAACGCGTGCTGTTTTTCACTGAAACGCCATGAAATAAAATGACTCATGGGAGAAAACAAATAGGTATTTTTCAAAAAGGAAGGGCATTGTTCATGGGTTTTCAAGAACGTTATAAATGCCATAAACTGTTTTTAAAAATGGGTCAGTGGTAAACAAAAATGCTCTTAAGTATAGCAGAGAGTCCACTTAGCTTAGTATTTTCTGCTTGATGGAGCAACAAGACATTATTTATATAACAATGCAGGAGTTGTACCCTCAGAACAGGTAATAAATTGGTAGAGTGCTGTTCCCTCTCATTCTAGGTCATCCTGACTTTTTTAGATAAAAATGCCAATTGTCCTTTTAAAGCAAGGATATCTAAATTATTGGACTGGGAACCTTATGAATAAAAAAATGTTTTGAGAAACCTCTCAATATACATATGTGTTCATCTGTAACCTTAAGAAACAGTGCTATACTAATATATGAGAGAAACATATAAAACCTATATAAAAAGAAATTACAAAGGATGGGAAAGAGATGACACAATTAAAAATGAAAACATTTTATACTAATGTACAAAATACCTTCGGGCTCAACTAAAAAACCTTAAAAAATCTTATGAAAATTGCAATGTAGATTTGAGGATCTGATTCTAAGTTCATTTTCAATAGCTGGTCCCATGGACCATATTAGCTCAAAAGATGGGAGAGAAACAAGTTAGAGCCCCTGGAAAAAGTGCACTCACTGTTAGCAATGCCTACTAAATCACAATGCTTATTTTTTAAACATTTTTGGAAGTTTATTTATTTTGAGAGGCAGAGAGAGTGAGCAAGGGAGGGGCGCAGAGAGAGAGAGAGAGAGAGAGAGGGAGAGAGAGAATCTGAAGCAGGCTCTGCACTGTCGGTATGAAGCCTGATGTGGGCCTTGAACTCATGAACTGTGACATCTTGACCTAAGCCAAAAACCAAGAATCGGATACCTAACCGACTGAGCCACCCAAGTGCCCCCACGATGCTTATTTTTAATGTAATTTACTTAATCATGCTAAGGTTTTAATTGAAACTCTGCTAGTAAAATTTCATCCTTCTTGATGTTTTCTAATAAGTTCAAAAACCACCTAAACACAAATTAAGAAAGACTTTAAAACAAGTTGGAAAATTGTTTTCCAGTTTTTAAATTACATGTAGATGTAACAGTTGGGTGATACATTTACATCATTTTTTGGCAACAAAATCACAAAACAGTGGACATTTTCCAAAAATCTATTCTCAAAACGTCCCCTTCATTTTTTGAAGTTTCTTTAAAAATGCAGTCACTTTCCCATTTACTCTAAAATATGTAATATTTGCCTTTAAGGGCCTGAGTATGTTTCTTTCTTAAACAAAGTATCTACATCCAAGTAAAAAAATATCTACATGCAAGTAGTCATTTGTCATCATAGATGACAACAAATTTTGAACCCTCTTATTTTCATTAAAAAAAAAAGCACGAGAACTAAGATCAATATTCTTGAAAATACTAATTCATGAAATAGCCAGACAACCTCTTTATGCATCAAATTGTCATTCCCTCGGATTACCAACAATGTTATTTATGAAGGATCTACCGTTTAGGATGGTACCCATGAATCTACTCGTGTGGACACGTGTAAAGTACAACATGTCACAACATGCTGGACGTGAACAGATGAGTAAGTCTGTCAGTGACAACCCCTCCCGACTGAGCCTCCCCTTCTCCTCAGAGGAAACACCTTGAACCGACTCAGACAGGCTGACACACAGACACGTAGAGGGAGCCAGCATCAATCTTTGTATTAAATATTAGTAGATCTTAACTTCTTTATTCATAAATAAGAAATTACGATTAAAAAAATTAAAATTCTAATATTTTTCCTATCTCAATGGCTCATCTTGTATATTCCATAAAGTGTCTACTTTGGAGACTTCTGCTTTAAAAATATATGTACTTTTGAGGATTTAAAAGTATGCATATTCAAGTTACCTCTGAAAAACAACCAGTTTGCTTCCTTCCTCCCTCAAGCAATTCATAGTTTCAGACAACGTCAACAGAAATGGTTACCCCCAAATTTCTTATTTTTTCAGTCACTTGAGAAAATTATTATCATTACCAGTTTGAAGGAATAAAAATATTCTTTAGAGTAAGTAGCAATATTTTGACTATCATTCACATAAATTATTCTCTGATAAACCATCAATGATGTTGACTATCGAAATATATCAATTCCAGTATTAATGTACAACAACGCAAAGTTAAATGTGTTTCAAATGATAAGATCAGAGCTACATTTTATTGCTTTACGGAAGAATGACATTAAAGGAAATAAGACACAGCTCATTATTTTTATTAGTAACAGGACTTAAATTAGCTTGACAAGAGAACAGATGACTTCAAATACACGGTAAGAGTCCTTTACCAAATTAATTTCTCCCGGAAAATCAGAGAGAATAGTAATAGTCTTAAAAGCAGCTAGCTACTCAACTCCAAATTTGGGATTTTATTTCTGATGTGTGTCTTACCTTTGCTCCATGCTTATGTAGAACTTCCATGACATCATTGTGAGCTCTTTCTGCTGCAACATGCAAGGGAGTCATGAAACTATGGAGAGGAGAGAAGGAAAATGTAATGTCCTAACTTTTGTTGCATTTCCCCTTTAAGAGCCGAACACCTCCTTCTGCGATTGCACTTACTCTTTATTTTTTTCATTAACATTTGCTCCTTTTCTAAGTAATAGTTCTGTCACTTGTTTTCGTTTGGGATGCAGGGAGGCCACAGCACAGTGCTGTAAAGTAAACAAAACTAAGTTAATAAACTTCTATTTAAAAGGAGAATTCTGAATTAAGTAGCATCTGCTGACTCTTTAGAACACTGTTATGTCAAAAAACGTTTACATTATTTTATGTTATGGAGATGATCAAATTCTCCCTAAACACCTTGGAAGTGCAAGACATGGGCCTTTATTTTTTTTTATTTAAAAAAAAAATTTTTTTTTTTTAACGTTTTTATTTATTTTTGAGACAGAGAGAGACAGAGCATGAACAGGGGAGGGGCAGAGAGAGAGGGAGACACAGAATCGGAAGCAGGCTCCAGGCTCTGAGCCGTCAGCCCAGAGCCCGACGCAGGGCTCGAACCCACGGACCGTGAGATCGTGACCTGAGCTGAAGTCGGACGCTTAACCGACTGAGCCACCCAGGCGCCCCAACACGGGCCTTTAAAACGAGATAAAATTATCTTAGTTAAGCATTAAGAAAGACTGTTTCTCTTCCTTTGGCCGACGCATAATTTTCCAGGATATACTTGTTTGAAGGTAACAGAATACTGCCTCTCCAAAGGTACAAACATCTATACCTCAGTTGTTCAATCCTTCATTGGGTTGTCAGCTACATAAATAAATAGTTCTCAAAATCTTCCCCAGAGCCACTCCTGGCACTATATAAGCCTATACGCCCAGGGATAGGCAAGAGGTAATAGACTTGAAGGAGCTTAGTGGAAGAAGTATTCTCAGAAGTTTAATGTTTTATCCTGTATTTATATGATTTTTGTATTCAACTTTGTTTTATATTAATGTTTTATATTCAAATTTTATGAGTAGGGGCACCTGGGTGGCTCAGTGTGTTAAGTGTCTGACTCTTGATTTCGGCTCGGGTCCCGATCCCATGGTTTGTGAGATCAAGCCCCGTGTTGGGCTCTGTGCTGACAGTGGCGAGCCCGCTTTGGGATTCTCTCTCCCTGTCCTCGACTTTCTCTCTCTCTCAGAAGAAACATTAAAAAAAATAAAATTTTAAGAGTTAAAACCTACTTACTAATGAATAAAATGAACACTCCCAAAAAGCAGGTCAGGATTATTCTGTTGCTTTGGGTGTCTCCCGGCATAACGCTGTATAATGTCAATATATCTGAACACCAGTTTGAGAGGCACGTACTTAAGTGTACATACAGCTGGCCCATTCAGTTTGATGACTCTTTTAGTGTCGTTTTCGGCAGGTATTGACTACAGGTTGACTTTTTTGAGCCGGATATATGCGGGAATTTTAACTGAAGCGTATTTAGAGGTCTGTGATATAGGCATCACACATGCTTCAATTCTGAACTCAGGAATAATTTTACCGGCCCTATACCTGAAATTTAATGTGACCAATGATAAGAAAAATAAGCTAATCTTTCTGAAAGTACGTTAGAAGAAAAAACATGAACTGTTTAAAAAACAATGTGTATGGTCTGGAACAAAAAATTCATAATCTTCGTATTTTTCTATAATGAATGTAGTAATTCTTTGGAAAATTAAGAATAATTCTTTGGATAACTGCTCCAAAGGATAATGCAAGTATCTCTGAAAACACTTTTAATATTCTACAGAAGACAAACAGTCTTTACCTAGCAACCATAAGAAAAAGATTCTATAGAGAAAATCACATCTTGTATTTTATGAAAGAATTGGCCACAAAAGTAGACTTGTTCGAATACAGTTGGGTAAGGACTAAGGTAAAAATAATTCCCAAATCAAGGGTGAGCAAACATCTATTCTCTCATGCATGAAAGCAAGCATCTCCTGAACCAAATTAAAAATCAATGCAACCAACATTAAAATGGAAATTTCTGGCATTTCTGATACGAAAGTTACTTAAGGGTTCTGAAATGAAAATCGTACATTGGGCTTCTATTACAGACCTAAGGAATGGATTAACGATAAAATCTTACCAGGGCAGTTTCATGAGACTGTGGTTGTTTGAAATTAATGATTTCCAAAGCAAGTGTTTTTTTAACTTTGGCTAGGTCTGCTTCTCTGGCTGCTTGCAGTAGAGAGTGACCTTTAAATTCATCTGTCAATGAAATAATGGTTGACATAAAAGATTTAAGATCTGTAAAAATCATTAGCATGATTACAAATAAGAAAAGTACTAATTTTACATATTACTTTATTTTATCAATAGCAGTAACATGATGCTAGGATGATAAAGGCACAGAGGATGTGCAGTTAATGAAGAATTTTGAAAAATGTATGCTCTGAAATAACACCATTTTATACTCTCAGAGTCCACAGAGGTGCACACATACAAACACATTTACCCCCGCTAAGTTTTAAAACAAGCAACCAAAAACATCTACCAAATGGAAGCCGGTTCTAAACATATATACACTGGAATACTTTATAGCTCTGAAAAAAACAGGAGGTCTGCACACACTATCATGAAAATATACATAATTAAATGAAAAATCAAGTAGCAAAAGAGGTATGACAGGTTGACCCAGGTTTTTTGTATTGTTACTACTGCCATTGCCACCACAACCAAATATAAGAAATGGTACAAAAAAGGCACTTAGAGAAACATTTGCCAAAATATTAATAGTTTTAGCCCTGAAAAGGGAAGAACTGAATTATAGGGTAAATGCCAAGAGTCTGATAATTTTTCGAAGAACAAATAGTATTTTATTATTTGTATAAGAGATTTATATAAGCAAGTAAGAGATTTCTTCAAAAGTGATTTCTTAATTAACTGCATAAATAAAAATCCAATATTCTAACTAAAAACTTAGAGTCATATTTTCTATTTTACAGTTTTGGTTTGTATTTTGATATGACAAAAAGCTGGAAATTCTTCTAAAAAGACGCAAATGATGTGTGAGCTAACATATTACATAGCAATCCCCGGCCAGCCCACATAGCCTTTGCACCTGCCTGCTACTAAATTCCTTTCTTTTCCTCTCTCCTCTCCTGAGTTCCCCATCTCACTCCCCTCTGTCCCTCAAAAGACAGAGAAAGACACACATGGAAACATATGTGCCTTAATAACTCCTATTACTGTGATGAATCACAAAATTCTACTACTGAAACTAAGATTTTACTATATGTTAACTAACTGGAATTTAAATAAAAACTTAAAAAAGAAAAAAGAGAACTACTATCATCGTTCAAGGCCTCAGTTTAGATACTCTGGTGAGGCCTACCTGATATTTTCCATTATTGGCCTAGGATTCCTTCTTATGAAGCCCCCTGCACTTGCATTAGTCTTACGTCACAGGACAGATCACATGATCTTATTTGCTACGGTAGTCCTATCGCTTAGCACACTGCTTGTATATGGTATATTATGTATTCAATTTGTTGCATGAATGGTGAATATTCATAAAATAAGTCATGGCAGGTGCAGGGGAAAAACCATTTTTATGAAACCTCTTGTTTAGTGGTACCTTATCACTGCTAAGTTCCTCAAAGTATAGGACTTTGAAACTTCAGAAACTCAAAGTTAAGGTCAAATGAAGTAAAAGTAAACCAGTGTTTTCAAAACACAAAATTATAGATTTTCACGTTAATGATAAAATTAGGGATAAATCAAGCGGAAGAATTACAAACTGCCATATGTAAGGAGCAGGATCCTGCCGACTGCAAAGGAAGGTGATGTGTTGAGAACGGATTTCAAACAGAAAGTATGGTTTTGCTTTGGCCATCAGTCTGGGGAAATTTAAATGGAATTCAAATCATACTGGCTGTTTCTCTAATGACAAATGCTCTATGACTATCAAAATGATATAAGCAATTCTACTTTTTCAATTACTCTTTTGAGTTCAGGATAGGTGACTCAGAAAAAAAAATAAGGGTAAATTTATGAAAAACATAAGTAATAGGACTAGAATACTAAGGACATTACAAAATTAGGATGTATGCAACAATGCAATTAGACATAATATTTTCTCAAATAACAAGAAATAAAATATTCCTTATCTTTGCTCTTTAGGAAAAAGTAAAGATGTCTGCCCAAATTGGCTTTCAAATTTAAAATATAGTATACTCAAGATTAAAAAAAACAGAGAATGGAAAAATATATCAACAATACAATGATCCCTCCCAATGCAAAGGTTACATAAAGATTTGTTTTTAAAACCTCAAGGAAGTACTTAAGTAGCAAAAAGAAGGCAATAAAATTGCAAATTATACTCAAACTTACCTTGAAAACTTAATACTTATAAGATGCCATAAAAGTTTTTTTTTTTAAAGTTTATTTCAGAGAGAGAGAGAGTGGCGGGCAGAGAGAAAGAATCCCAAGCTGGCTCTACACAGCCAGTACAGAGCCTGATGCAGGGCTTGAACTCACAAACCATGAGATCATGACCTGAGCTAAAATCAAGAGTCGGACACTTAACCAACTAAGTCACCCAGGCGCCCTAAGTTCCTCTTCAAAATCATTTTGGAACAAGAATGAAAGCTACGTTCGGTATTTTCAGCTTTAATATATGCAGAATCCAAACTACCTTGCTCATTTCGCTTCATGGAAACAGTAAAAAAAGAGAGAGAAAAGCAGAAAAAAAAGTGTGAAATGAAAATGCCTATAACCATGGGTAGGATCAAAATCTTGTTTGTTTCTTATATAATTAAAAACATTTTTAATGTTTATTTTTGAGAGAGAAGAGAGAGAGAGAGAGAGAGAGAGAGAAAGTATGGGGGAGGGGCAGAGAGAGAGGGGGACAGAAAATCTGAAGCAGGCTCTGTGCTAACAGCAGAGAGCCCCAAGCGGGGCATCAACTCAGGAACTGAGAGATCATGACCTGAGCCAAAGTCAGAAGCTTAACCGACTGAGCCACCCTGGTGCCCCTTGTATACTTTTCTTAAGAACTCTGTTAGGGGTGCCTGGTGGCTCAGTCGGTTAAGCGTCTGACTTCGGCTCAGGTCATGATCTCATGGTTCGTGGGTTCGAGCCCCACTTCGGGCTCCGTGCTGACAACTCAGAGCCTGAAGCCTGCTTCATATTCCGTGTCTCCTTCTCTCTATGTCCCTTCCCTGCTTGCACTCTCCCTCTCTCCCTCCCAAAAAAACCCAAACATTAAAAAAAGAAAAAAAAAAAAAAGAAGAACTCTGTTAATTGTGAATGTCTAGAGTAAGGCAGCGGGCATGATGATGAAAATCACAGAGAAGTTCCAACTTTGTTAAATCCTTTTCTTCAGATAATTCCTTGGCGGAATCTTATTTAATAAAGTAAAAGAAATACTGAGCAGGTTGAAAAGTACTCTAATCAGGGAACTTCTTTTACAAAACTATATAAATTTCTGTTAAGTCATAATGTGTACACTGGAATCAGATAGTGAAATACACTATAAAAACTCATAATAATATTCACAATGGGAAAAATGCTTGAAAGGAAAAATAAGTCAAAGGTGACATGGAGGATAAAGCTGAGTCCAGGGTATAAACTAAAAGAAGGAAATTAAAACAACAACAAAAGATTAAAAAAAGTTTTGAGCTCAATTCAATTCAATAAACTTGCTGTGCACAGTGTTCACAATGAACTGTGCTGGGGTGAGGGGGGCAGATAGAGAGATCCAGACACAAGTACCATCAACACATTTTTACTGGGTAACGAGGCACTGTGCGGGTGCTAAGGAGACAAGAATGAAATGAAAAATCTTTCGAGAACTTAAATTTCACCGTGAAGATAGAACACGCACATAGAAGAATGAACTGTATGATGCAAGATAACATATGGCAAGGGTCATATGAGTGGGAGAGAGAAAAAAAGCATTTCTATGAGGATTCACTGCTAAGACATCTGCCCAGTTATAACCTGGTTTGTGCTGGACTGTAATCTAGTCGATGTTATCTGTGCCAGGACCAAAATAAGTTTAAATTTCTACTTAAACAAAGTGAAAATTGCAAGTCTTCCTGTTTTAATACAAACCAGTTTAAAATCTGCTTAAATTTAAATGACATCATCATTTTGACTCTGCCTTTTTCTTAAGTTATCATTTAAAGATTTTCTCAGGCATTTAAATCCAGTTACCTTATTCTTAGAATCCTGAGAGAGAATACCAACCATAGGATGAGTTAAATGGTAGATAGGTGATGCCTAGTTGAATTTAGACCTGCAATGCCCACATACAGAATTAAACAGATCTCAGTATTTGATAGGACAACTAAATGTAGTATAATATCCTGAGGGAGATCCAGGAACAGAAGCAGGACTTTACATAAAAACTAAGGAAATCTGAGTAGAATATGGTCTTTAGTTAATAATCTATCAATACTAGTTCATTAACTATGGCAAATGTATCATACAAATGTAAGACGTTAATGGATATGGAGTATATGAGAACTCTATGCACTAATTTTGTAACTTTTCTGTAAATCTAAAACTATTCCAAGACAGGGGCACCTGGGTGGCTCAGTTTGTTAAGCACCCGACTCTTAATTTTGGCTCAGGTCATGATCTCCTGGTTTGTAAGACTGAGCTCCATGATGGGCTCTGGGCTCACACTGCGGAGGCTGCTTGGGATTCTCTCTCTCACACCCATGCACGTTCTCTTTCTCAAAATAAATAAAATGAAAAAATATATACATAAAACTCTTCCAAGACAAAAAGCTTATCTAAAAAACATGCATATGGTGGCATGTGGGTGGCCCAGTCGGTTAAGCATCCGACTTAGGCTCAGGTCACAATCTCGTGGTTTGTGAGTTCGAGCCCCGTGTCGGGCTCTGTGCTGACAGCTCAGAGTCTGGAGCCTTCTTCACATTCTGTGTCTCCCTCTCTCTCTGCCCCTCCCCTGCTCACACTCTGTCTCTCCCTCTAAATAAAAATAAAAATAAAAATAAAATTAAAATTAGAATAAAAAACATGCATATGTATATATAGGTAATATATATCAATACATGAGAATATTACTTCCACCAAATCTTAAAAAAGATCTTATTTAAATTGGGGCAAGTTGGGGCACCTGGGTGGCTCAGTTGCATCCAACTCTGGCTCAGGTCATGATCTCGCAGTTGGTGGGTTTGAGCCCCGCATTGGGCTCTGTGCTGACAGTTCAGAGCCTAGAGCCTGCTCAGATTCTGTGTCTCCCTCTCTCTACCCCTCTCCCACTCACGCTTTCTCTCAAAACATTTTTTTATTTTATTTTATTTTTGAGACA
Source organism: Panthera onca (assembly GCF_046562875.1). Classification (NCBI taxonomy): domain Eukaryota; kingdom Metazoa; phylum Chordata; class Mammalia; order Carnivora; family Felidae; genus Panthera; species Panthera onca. The sequence continues at coordinate 177,766,718 of NC_138342.1, forward strand.
GAGAGAGACAGAGCGTGAATAGGGGAGGGGCAGAGAGAGAGAGAGACACAGAATCTGAAACAGCCTCCAGGCTCTGAGCTGTCAGCACAGAGCCCGACGCGGGGCTCGAACTCATGGACCGCGAGATCATGACCTGAGCCAAAGTCGGACGCTTAACCGACTGAGCCACCCAGGCGCCCCTCAAAACATTTTTAAAAACTGAAAAAAAGTAATAAATTGGGGCAAATGATTGCACTTAGGCTATAACACACACAAGAAACACAAACATGATTGTGCAACCTTGCAGGGCCTGGGAAATAGTGAGTGTTCAATAGCACAAGAATTATAAGCTCTGTGAGCTCAGAATTTTTTTCCTGGTTTGTACACTGTTGTGCTTGCAGGACCTGGCACAGAGTAAGCATGCAATAAATGGCTATGGATTGACTCACCCTCATTAGCCTTAGAAGAAAAGTGCAGGATCAGAAAGGAGGATTACAAACTAGCGTACGTGTAAGAATAGAAGGTTGTTATTCAAGTTGGACAAAACACCAGTCTTCATAACTAAACAAAAATGAGATATTTCAATTTACAGCAAGCAATGTTGAGTCTGAGATATAAATACATACAAGTCAATCTCTCCCGGAGCTCAGGAGTTGGAGCCATATCTACAGCACTTTTGCCATGGCAATTGACTAGTGTAGGATCAGCACCATGGCTAAGTAACAGAGAGCAGACTTCCACACGATTCTTGGAAGCAGCCTCATGGAGTGGAGTGAACTGCCAGAGATCCATAGCGTTGACACAAGCTCCATGCTGGATTGAGAAAAACAGTTTCAGGTCAGCGATCATTTCACTGGATCTTAGTAAAACTCAGAAGACATTTATCTCATTGTAAATTTCAGCTGTGACTCTTTGAAATGCCAATAAGCGTTTTAGTTTCTTTCACTTCAGCTTTTAAAGACAATTTAAAATAAGTTAAATGTTTTAACATTTTTAAGGCAACAGTAGTATTTTTTAAAAACATTTTATTTTCTTAAAACTCTTATTGGCTCCCACAACACATGAAAACTCATGACAAGTTAGGGAAAAAAAAGCAAACAGTATCCAATGTTTTAAAACATCTTTTACCTTAAGTAGCAGTTCTGTGACTTCATAATGTCCATATGAACACGCATTATGAAGAGGCACAAGTCCACTAAATGGAAAAAAAGGCAATAATGTACTCAAATTTCAAACAAACAACATATAGTCATTTATCTAAGTGCTAAAAGACAAAAACTAATAAATCCAAATATAATTATATTAAAAACATTTAAAAATATTTAATAAGAGGCTACAAAGCATGGCTAATGTTTAACCTTTTGTATTTATCTTGTGCTTTGTGTACACAATGCTTAAATATGATAAAAACACTAATTAGAAAAGCATTGAGGTAAAAGGAAGGACATGAGCTAATTGACAACTGCATGCTTTAAAGATCAAGTATTTGTAGAAAAATGTTAATGGAGAGTGAGTTGAAACCTTCCTACCATTTTATTTCACTCTGTAGGTAACTGCCAGCATCAGAATGAAACATCCAAACTATTATGACTTACATATCCAACTCTCATTCTGCATGAGTCAAGGACTCCCATTTTTGTGGTGTACTTCTCTGTTTTCAGACAAGCATAAGGGAACAGAGATGTACGAGAGCATGAGGCATTTGTGCCCCTGTACTATGGGGACACCATTCACATAGGGTACATGTCAGGCGAGACAGAAACAGTACCAAGAAGAGGCTCTGAAATGATGGATTCCCTCTCTGGTAAGTGTCTCAGGTACTGAGTTGTTTCTTCATTTCTAATGTTTCCTGACAGGGAGAGGGGCAAAGTGAAAGAGACCCTCCTCCCTCCAGGGCTTCTTTTCTTCATGCTGCCAATGACCGGAGTGTAATACGGATCTACATTACCTGGGTACTGAGGTCAATTCTCTTTTATTTTTATTTTTTATTTAAAAATTTTTTTTAATGTTTATTTATTTTTGAGAGAGAGAGAGAGAGGGAGGGAGGGAGAGACAGAGTGTGAGCGGGGGAGGGGCAGAGAGAGAGGGAGACACAGAATCCGAAACAGGCTCCGGACTCTGAGTTTCCAGCACAGAGCCAGACACGGGGCTCGAACTCACGAACCGTGAGATCATGACCTGAGCCTACGGCGGACGCTTTAACCGACTGAGCCACCCAGGCGCCCCAGGTCAATTCTCTTTTAGATCTGAAGGTGGGATAATGAGAAATGTTAGCCCATCACATAGGAGCAGACCTAATTCCTATGTCTCTGAAGACGAGATAGGAAATCGGTACTAAGTTCCCCAAAACACACCTATTCATAAAATAAAGGGCTTCACTGCTTTCTTAACTGTCCTTCTCCCCTCCATTCCCACCTCAACCTTTGTAAATGTTCTCAGTTCAGATGTCCAAGATTTTATCAGGATAAAAACCAAATCAGAATATTGTAAACGTATGCTTTTGGTTTATTAATAAAAGATGATCCTTACACACCAGATGAACAGGACAGCTACGTTACTGGATTATCAGAATTTTCTATTTGTTTCATCTCCCTTTCTGAAATGCAATTTGAGTTGAAAAATCAATAATTGAGAAAAGCAAAATTTAACTTCAAATAACAGAACTGCAATAAAATTGAACTAATTTAGGAAATTACTATGAGAAAGCATCTTTAATGAGTAGAACATGGAAATGAAGTCAAACTGAAGTTGCAAACATTCTTAAAGTGCTACACAAGCTATAAAGAAATGGATTTAGGACTTTGTCCAGTGAGCAAAAGCTTTAGTGTATCAGAAGCTAAAACAAAGCATAACAGTCCATGGGTGAGACCACTAAAGGAAATAAACTGAGGTGCGCCTGGGTGGCTCATTCAGTTAAGCGTCCGACTTCGGCTCAGGCATGATCTCACGGTTCATGGGTTCAAGTCCCGCGTCGGGCTCTGGGCTGACAACTCAGAGCCTGGAGCCCGCTTTGGATTCTGTGTCTCCCTCTCTCTGCCCCTCTCCCGCTTGCATTCTATCTTTCTCAGGAATAAACATACATGAAGAAAAAAAATGTTTAATAAAAACAAAAAAGGAATAGATGGATACACCTACCCTTTGTCTTTTGCATGAACATCAGCACCATGCTGGAGAAGAAGCTGTACTATCCGCACTCTGTTGTAGCCTGCGGCCAGATGTAGAGGCGTAGACTAGAAAAGAAAAAGAAAACACGTCCCCTCTTCAGGTAAATCGTCCTCGCTCTGTCATTTCATCTGTGCTTATGTAGACTGAAACACAATACATTCTAACATACACAGAAAGCACTGAGTTGAAGTGCGAGAAAGTCACATTGCATAATTGGACGACAGTTCACTCACCTCAGGAGTAAATTCTAACTTCAGTGCTGTTCACCGGTTTCTCCTACTTGTGGTTTAAGGCCTTCAGTAATCTAGCTCCAGCCTACCTCCTCTACTTTATTTCCTATTTCTTTCCAACAGGAATTGTCCTCAGTGTTCTGAGAGGACATGTTATAACCAAAAACATTCTTCCTTATTCTACTTAAACCTTGCCTACTTTTCAAGTTCAAGTGTTTAAATCTCAATTCTACCATAAGGACTTCCCAAAAATCTGGCTCTCAAAATTTCTCCTGAACACAAAGGTTGAGAAACCTCTCTAAAGACAATTTGAAGGAACTTTAGTGGCAACAACAAGGACAATGGACCATATTCATTCCACATGGCTGTTAGCAATGGGTTAATTTGCTATATCAGAGGCAGTGAAATATAAGATAATATTTAATTCTTCTATTTTATGTACTATAGATGCAGCATATATAAAAAATCTAGTTTCTTCTCAACCAATTTCTGCCACATTAATCTGAACCAAGTTATTAAAAGAATCTCTGCTCATATTTAAAATGGTAATTAAAATAATCAAACTTCTTACCTCTTTTTTAAAAAAGGAAATAACATTAATTAAAAGGTTCTCTGCAACCATTGCAATTTTCCTACCTTTGCTCATTTCCTTAAAGTTTAAATACTGTAACAGCTTTTCACACAAGGCCTAATATACCTTAATGTACTCTCATTTTTTCCTGTCTTCTATTTGGACCTTGATATTTTAGTAAGACTTTAAATTTCTTTTCTTGATGTACTGCAAACGTCAAGATACAAAACAATCACTTCAAGGCATGTGGTATATTCTGACAGCCTCTAAGTTTAGGAAATATTTTTGAGTAGTACACAGCTAATAGTGAGGAGATGGGAGTAGGTCAGTAGAGAGTCCTGAAGAGGAAGTCAGGAAGCCTGATTCTATTTCTGGGTCTTATGAAACGGTGAAAGTCATATTACCTATACATCTCAGCCTCTTCATGTATAAAATAGAGAGAAAATCACCCATCCTAGCTACCTCCAAAATGTGCCAAAAGCAAGCTTTCTCCCATATATAAACACTTTCAAAATGTAAAATGTCGTACCAAAATAGATGATTAAGATCTCTGTATCATCAAACACCTTGCCCGTTCAAGTTTCCGCTTTCGGACACGGGTCAAATGCTACTGCAGATGATACTGACAGGAGATGTCGAGTTATTTTTAAAACTGTTTTTCCCTCTCCTTTAAGATTTTAAAGATGTTGCTTTGCTACCTTCTGGTCTGCATCATTTTGGACTAGGAATTTGCCAACATGCTTATGTTTCTTCTTTTATACAGGTGGCTTCTCCTCCAGATGCTTTCATATTTCTCTTTACCACTGGCTCCAAGCAATTTGACTGTGAAGTATACTGGTATACCCTTCTCCTCCTCCTCCCCCTCCTTTTCCCTTCTCCTCCTCCTCCTCCTCCCCCTCCTTTTCCTTCTCCTCCTTCTCCTTTTGTGATGCTCAGGGCTTCCTGGCCTTCTTAGATCTGTGCTGTATAGTTTTCACCAAATTTGGAAAACCTTCAGCTATCATTTTTTCATGTATTTTTTCTGCCCTCTCTTCCGCCATTCTCTCCTTCGGGGACTCCAAAGATACATATCTTAGGTTGCTTTCCAAGCTTGTTTTTAAGCTTTGTTAAACAGGCCCAGAGCAGCTTTTTAAGTCTAAGACTAATTTTTCTCTCCTAGTGAGGTATTTATTACCCTTCTGAGTACCTTATGATATCTGGTGAATTAAGAGGTTTGTCCACTCTGGCTGGTAGCAACAGACACAGTGACAGATGCTATGTGACCTGCCAGAGTTGTTCCCTCTAATTCTCTTTTCCGTGGTTCTTCTCTTGCCTCTTGTGGTTTCCTCATACTTATATCAAATCAGTACTCAGCTGAACACTGTAAGGGGATCCTTTGCAGATCTCTGGAGCTCTCCTCTCGCCGGTCTCCAACCTGCTAACTCTTGCCCCATGGTCTCCCTAAACTCCTAATTCCACCATCTCAACTCAGGGAGACCACGGGGCTCCTCCTGGGTTTCCCCTTTCCTGTTTAAGGACTGGAAATGCTTTCTTGGCAGTAAGCCAGAGCAGTCACACAACTCAGCTTATTTAATGTTTATCTCTCAGGGATCACTACACGTACTGCATGATGTCCAATTTTTGAAAACCATTGTTTCATAGATTTCATTTGTGTGTGTGTGTGTTTATTGTTTCAAGAGGGAAAGTAAAACTAGTCCCTATATTACTCCATCTTGGCCCACTTTCAGGACTTAATTGAACTTTATACTGCACTTGGGAAGCTTCCTCTAGAGACAGTGACTGCTCTGGATGACTGGTCAATAAGTCAGTAAGGTCTTTTACAGGACATAGCTGACATTCAATATTATACGAAAAAAGTGACACCTTCATTACTGATGCACAAAAAGATTTCCCTTTTTCATATTAAGAATCTTTTACAAAATTTTATTTGTATACAGTTGATTTAATAATAGTTTTTCTGATTTTTGAAAATGAACAAAGTCCCTAAGTAGATGAATACATACACACACACACACACATTAACTGTTTATTTAGAAGAATTAATCAGAAGAAGAAATATTTAGTTTCTGGATTTTTACAAATCATTGAGACTAAAAATTATTTATAATGCTTTCAAAATGGCTATGTACTTAGTTTCTAAACTGCTGTGATCAGGTAAAGTAGAAGGCTCTGTAGTTGACAAGGCAGGAAGTGACAGGCTTGAAATAAAGCAGTTGTGGAAAAAACAAGAGTTGAGGAATGAGTAATGTCAAGAACTATTAGAAAGCAGAAGTGACAGAGTCTGAAAACTGACGGATGCAGGTAGTAAGGGATACAGCAGTTCCAGTTTGGAAATGTCAGTGACAGATGAAAGAAAAGAAGGATGTAGGTCGGGGCGGGGAAGGGAGGAGAGAAGAGGAAGAGGTTTGGGTTTATGAATCTGAGGTGCCTGATACCCTAGTGATCATGGGACCAACTAGAATTCAGGAGAGGTGAAGGCTGAACACAAATTTAGTTATCACTGGCATTCATTTAAAATATTTTAGCATGTGCAGTGTATCTTGCAGTATGTTAAGTGCTAGGGGTAGCATGGTAAACAAGAAAGGCTCGATACTTTGCCTTGATGAGTCTTCTTCCTTCAAAATATGAGTCCCTAAATGAAATACATATATACTAATTCTTCAGAAGGACAGAAGATGAAGAAACAAAAGCCTAGCTTCTGAGGAATCAACTAGAGAAAGCAAATACTATTTTTTTTTTAATTTAAATTCAAGTTAGTTAACATATAGTATAGTATCGGTTGCAGGAGTAGAATTTAGTGATTCCTCACTTACATAAAACACCCAGTGCTCATCAAATACCGTTAAATGTGACAAACAGTTCAAGATGTCAGGAGAGGCTAGAGGCTGCATACCTAACCCACTCTGGAGGCTAGCAGAAGGGACTGGGCTTAGGAAAGATTCTCAGAACTGCTTCCTGAGGGGAGACTGGAGGATAAACAGAAATCCCTGAGGCAAAAGGATGGGGAACTTTATTCCAGGTAGTATGAAGAGCACATATTAACACCCAGAGGACACGGAGGAACTAAGGAAACTTCAGTGGCTAAATTCAGTGTATGAGACTGGGGGGGGGGGGGGGAATCTAAGAACAACGGGAACCCCCTCAAGAATGTGAAGCAGAAAATTATGTTAAGACTGTAGTTTGGGAAAGATGGCTCTAGCTATTCCACAGAGAATAAACTGGGGGTGGGGGCCAAACTAACAGCGGAAGACCTGAATTGAAGATCGCAGAGGGAGAGAGATAATGAGAGGGTCAGTTAGCAAAATGGTAGCAGTGCCTCAGTAGGGGTAGCTGAGCCAAGGGAGTAGATAACTTTGCAGGGAGAGTAAGTACAGAATAAGCTAGATGAGACTTTCCAAGTAGTCACCATAATGCGGATGCTAATTATGTAAACTGAATCGTATCACTAGAAGGCACATACAAATCTGTAAATGCATGCAATAAATTTGAGGAAAGGGTACAAAGCAAAAAGAAAAAGTACAAATTAAGAACCAAGGATGGTTTAAACAAGCTTACACTACTAAGAGCCCAGAGGTTTTTCTTCTAGAAAGAAGTTCAGTAGGTGTAACGGTTAGCTAGATGGTAAACAATACACACCAAATACTATTTTCTGATGCAAAGCAATTAAAATCATATGGCCTAAGACTAAATTTAGTGCATGGTTAACACACAGTGCCCACTTTATACTTTTACAATTGCAAAATGGCCAAGTAATGATAAAAGTAATTTTCTAAATGCTAGGATAATTAACAGAGTGCAATTTAGGCTTTGAAAAAATAAAGAAAACCCGTTTGTAAAATATTCACACATGTTCCTTGATTTTGCGGTGGTTGTAAACTAGTAAACACAAGGAGCAAATATCTAAGACATCATCATACAGAGGCCAGCAACTGCCGTTAGTTTGCACACCTTAGATGGATTCTTAAAACTGATTTTTCTGTTGGAATATTTTAAAAGTCAGCCTGAGGAGTGATAAAATATGGGACAATTGCAAATATAAAAACTTTTCTCTGCCGTAGAGAACGTTATTACTGATGTTTCATATTGTAAAATGTGTATGGAAAAAAGAATCTTTACTGAAAGAAATCTCCTAATTCGAAGTTTCCTTCTTGGAATCAGGCCACAGGAAAAAAAACCAAACTTACATATCTACCCTTGCCTTTTATGATATAAATTTGCGGCACAAAATAAAGCATGTAAGATAGCTTTAACTTACCCTACACATAAATGCATAAAGTAACGTCAGGTGAAAACCCTGTTAAAAAACTGTGGTGGCAACCTTACTGTAAGTCCAGCAGTATAATATAAGGAAAAAAGTAAAGCCTTTTAAATTTGGGGTTTGCATTCTTGCTTTGCAACTTTACAAGGTATATAGTTTTGGACTAATGTCTTAGTGTCTTGGAGCCTTGGCTTCCAACATCTATAAAATGAGAACTGTAATTCTTACCATATAAAGCTATTTAATGGGTTACAGAAAACTGTATAAAGCACCTAATACAGTATCCCACAGAAAAAGCCCAATAAACAGTAGTTACAACTTATTATCACCTTATCAAGTATCTTATATGCTTAGAAGTTATCTCTTAGTGGTCATTTGTCAGTCCTCACCTTACTTTACCTGTCAGCACTATTTGACGTAGCCGATCACCTCTCTTCCTTCTTGAAATATTTTTCCCCTTGGTTTCTAGGATACCTAGACACCTTGCTCACTGGTTACTCCTTAGTCTTTTTTTCTGGTTGCTCCTCATTTTCTTGACACTGGAGTACTCTAGGACTACGTCCTTAGATCTCTTTTCTTCATTACCAGTATCATTCTTCGGTGACCTCATGCAGTCTTGTGGCTTCAAATAACATTCGTACACTGACAACTCCTCAGTCATATCTCCAGCTCAGTCTCTCTGCTGAACTCCTGACTCTCATAATCTAACTTCCTACTTGACGTCACCACAAGGACATGCTGGAGACATCTCATGCCGAGGCCCACAACTGAGCTCCTAGTACTCCCTCCAAAACCTACTCTGAAGAATTTCCTATTGCTGTTAATACCAACTCTATCCTTTTTCTTACTCAGGTCCAAAACCCTGAGTTCTTCCTGAGTACCATCTTTCTCTCACATACGATGCTCACCGCATCAGAGTATTTCTGTTGGCACTATCTCCAAAACATCTCCAGAATCTAGTCACTGCTCGGTCACTGGCCTGGTCTAAGTCACCATCCTCTCTCAGCTGGCTGAGTGGCAACAGCCTTCTATTTGGCATTCTGGCTTCCAGAAGAATCCCCTTAGAGTTCATGCAACATAGCAGCAGAGTGATCCTGTTGTAACATACCAGTTAGATACACCAGTCCCCTGTTCAGAATCTTCAGTGGCTCTTCATCTCACCAGATGTAAAAGCTAAGTCTATACAATGATCTGGAAGACCATAGGGAATCTCTCCTATCACTACTCTTCAACTTTCCAACATCATCTTTTACTCTGCTCTCCCTGGTTCACTCCACATGGCTCAAATACCCTAATTACTAATTAGCTGAAATGAATGGGAATTAGATTATACTAATAAGTGAAATACCTTCTGGAGAAATTAACTAGTAACAAAATATTCTCCCATTTAAATTGAATTTCACACAACTTCTTAACAAATCAAAACAACAATGAAAAGACAAAATATTCTTGAGGGTTAAATATTAAAATAAAAGAATCTCAGGGATCCATAAGGCAGCTATGAGCTTTCAGGGACCTATGTATTATTACGTGCCTAGAATATAAAAATTTAATTTCTAAATCTTGTTTTTTCCATTGAGCAAAGAAATCATGATAACCATGTCTCAAGATTTAAATGCATTATTACAAATGTTCAATGCCAAAGGAATTTTAGCATTTATATTTTAACACAAAACCCATACTGCTCTCTCACAAATGACTTCTGGGTACAGGGGAAAGGGTTCCTTGATCTGACAGTGCTGAGAAAGCTTTTGAAGTTCACCATTATCACACAGAACATCCCAATCTTTGTAACACCGTTCATCTCAAAAGCATAAAATATAAACATTAATTCTTAATTTCTTAAGACTGTTATTCTATTTTTATAAAGCACAAACTTTGGGACATCCTTTGAACGAGATTTTAAAACGAGATTCCAAAATACCAATACTCCAAATAATTCTCTTTTTTCCTCTTGTTTTGTCTTTGTAGAATACTTTTGCAAATAAAATACAAAAAAGGATTGCCAAAGACTGGTCCTAAAACCATTTGCCACAATCTTTTACCGTAACACTTGTCACAAAATAACATACAGTAATTATTTGTCTCCTCTAATCCACCGTGAGCTCGTAAGAACAGAGAATATATCTTAATTTTCCGTTTGAAGGCTTAACATAGTCCCTTATATTTAGTAGAGTGTTAACAAAATCAAAGTTATTGTCAACTTTTGATTTACATTACTAAAAGGGAACAGAGGACATGAATGATCCAGCTTGGTGAATGAGACTTTAAATTTACGTGAGAGATTTACACCTACATGTCAACACATGCCTGCGTGATGTTTGATGCGTTCCCTAGGAAAGAACAAAACCACAACTGTGAAGCCATGATGTAAGTTATCAGACAGCTGTCTAACCTCATGATATATAATGTATTTCGGTTTTCATTAAGATGAAGGCCCAGTTTGACCTCTATCAAATCCTCTAGACTTTCCTAGACTAGGGTGACTAGCTCATCCTGCTTTGCCCAAGATTTTTTTGATCCCAGGAAGCCCATTCGTCTGAGGCAAACTGCGATGCTTGGTCGCCCCACTCCAGCTTAATGCTGAATGAGTTTCTAGGTTCCTGGAGTTGTCCCAAGTCAGAAAATCGTGTGTGTGTGTGTGTGTGTGTGTCTGTATGTGTGTGCCTACGTGCAAGGGCACACAGGCATTCTGAATAAAGCCAGACTTATTCCTCTGCCAAACTAGGAGAAGAATCCTATTAAAAGCTGGCTCAAGAGATAACAAAGGATACTTCTCTTTCCATTTAACAATTTCTTCAAAAGCGTAACCTTTTCTCAGTCCATACAAGCTCCATATACTATTCAAGTTCTTCCTTCAGCCTCTTGCTCTAGAAACAGTTACAAAAATGGCTTCATAAGATAAAAATATTATGATCTTTTCAGCACTTGAACACTCATGTAATCATCACCCAGATTCAACAACCGTTAATTATTAAGACTTTGCTACCCTGGCCTCTGCCATCTATCTTTTCCTTTTCCCACTAAAAGTATTCTGCAGCAAATTCAACACATTGTAACAGTTCGCCCACACACACTTCCACAGGTATCTCTAAAAATTATGGGCATTTTCTTTCAAAACCCCCAACTTAGTACATCTAACAGAATAGGGGTATATCCATCTATTACCCATGCCAATATTCACATTTCATCATTGGCTGAAAAAACTTCCTAACACTGGTTCACTGGATGTCAGGATCAGTACTTTTGTTCTTGTGCCATCAAGTCTCCCTAAATGTACAAGGGTCTTCTTCTCTCCTTTTTTTCTCTTTTCACCTTACGGACTTGTTGAAGAGACCTTGTTAGTTGTTGTCTTTTCTGTGTGATTAACTTGCGCCTATCTATATTTTCCTCTTTCACATGAAACTTCTTTCGCAAGAATGTTTCATAGACGATATGTTATACGGTATCATATCAGGCAACATTTCATGTCTGGATATTCTACTTTTTGTGATAAGATTGCTCTGTGTACCATCAGTTTTACAGTTACTACCTCTATGAATCTGTGAATTAGAGGTATCATGGGTTGTTTTGTTTGTTTTTGAGAGAGAGAGAGAGAGAGAGAGAGAGAGAGAGAGGCAGAGTGGCAGAGAAAGAGAATCTTAAGCAGGCTCCATGCTCAGTACAGAGTCTGATGTGGGGCTTGATCCAAAGACCCTGGGATCATGACCTGAGCCGAAATCAAGAGTCAGAGGCTCAATCAACTGAGCCCTCCAGGCACCCCTTGCCATCTTTTTTTAAAAATAAAGTATATATAAACAAACAGAAAATCATTACACTTAAAAATTCCAATACTTGGGGCACCTGGGTGGCTCAGTCGGTTAAGTGTCCGACTCTGGTTCAAGTCATGATCTCACGGTTTGTGAGTTCGAGCCCCATGTCAGGCTCTGTACTGACAGCTCAGAGCCTGGAGCCTGCTTTGGATTCTGTGTCTCTCTCACTCTCTGCCCCTCCCCTGTTCACACTCTTTGTCTCTCAAAAAATAAATAATAAAAAAAAATTTTTAATTCCAATACTTATTTCCACTTTTTTATACAAACAGACTTTCAGATATGGTTTTAAAAATGAGGGGCGCCTGGGTGGCTTGGTCGGTTAAGCATCGGACTTCGGCTCAGGTCATGATCTCACGGTCTGTGAGTTCGAGCCCCGCGTCGGGCTCTGTGCTGACAGCTCAGAGCCTGGAGCCTGTTTCAGATTCTGTGTCTCCCTCTCTCTCTGCCACTCCCCTGTTCATGCTCTGTCTCTCTCTGTCTCAAAAATAAATAAACGTTAAAAAAAAAATAAAAAAAAAAATAAAAATGAGATATTACAGGGGCACCTGGGTGGCTCTGTCAGTTAAGCGCCCGACACTTGATTTTAGCTCTGGTCATGATCTCACAGTTGTAAGATAGAGCACCACACCCCATGCCCCCCGTTGGCTCTGCGCTAGGCATGGAACCTCCTTAAGATTCTCTCTTCCCCTCTGACTCTGCCCCTCCCTTGCTTACGCTTCAGCTCTCTCTCTCTCTCTCTCTCTCTCTCTCAAAAAAATGAGGTATTACATAAGTATTTTCTCAGTTTTAACTGGTCTCACTTATCATTTACCTTTACTCACCATTCCCTCCCCAAAAGAATTCTTTTAAATGATAAAAATCATGATTCCCTCTAAAATAATATCAAGTAAAATGTCCTCAATTTCTTCCTCTAGCTCAACAAACCCCTTTCCTGTAAGTAACCATTGCTTAACATGCACAAGTAGCATGTGAGATTTTTTTTTCTATTCACATGAACATGTGTTTCTCTGAGTTCTTTTTACTGTTGTTTGGGTCACACAAATGGATCATATTACAGTCTTCTGAAGTTTGCTTTTTTTCTCTTAAAAGATTAGTACATATAAGTCTAATCTTACTCTTTGCTTAGCCATTTCCATTGTGTAGCTGTATCATAATTATTCACCGATTGTCTGTAAATAGACAGGTTGTTCCATCTGCTCTGGCTATCTTAACAAAAAACACCTCATTCAAACGTATCATTTGGTTCAGATAGATCAGTATTTCCCTTCTACAAATAAAATACTGTTATCAGCCATTAATATAAATTCCCAGGAAAATATAACAACCACATAATTAGAGCTATTAAATTTCTTTCAGGCAGAGAGACATGATTAATCTGCTTGGAAGGTATACCTAAGGAGTTCTTTGAGACAGGGATACGTAAATCAAAATCAAAACAAACTATAAGCTAGAGAATCCATATGGGCATGAGTCCATGGAAATACATATCACTGATGCCTGTCTTTTGAAGGGAGATTTAAATAGTACCATAATGAAGACTAGACAATCTCATCCTTGAAATTTCTCAATTCTTGGGCCATTATAAAGAGAATTTAAAAGAGAAACTATCTGGAGAATAAAAATTGATGAGCCAAAGTAGAAATAAAACTTTTTAAAAAAATATTTTATTCATACTTTTTTCAAAAACTTTGTTTCCTTTAACTTGTCTCTTCTACAGATTACACATTACTAGATCCTTCTACGGTAATGTTTTCTTTTCCAGTCTTTTCCTCTGGTCCTCTGACTCCTGGTGAATGGTTCTCTCAAGCACAGTACCTTGAGCTAAACAAAGCTAACAACATATATAGTCTTATCATAGTGGACTATGTCAGCTCTATAACTCTTCTTTCTTTTTCTTTTCTTAAGTTTATTTCCTTATTTTGAGAGGAGAGAGAGTGTGTGAGCTGGGGAAGGGGAGAGAGAGGGAGAGGGAGATGGAGAGGGAGAGGGAGAGAGAGAGAGAGAGAGAGAGAGAGAGAGAGAGAGAGAGAGAGAATGAATCCCAAACAGGCTATGTGCTGTCAGCACAGAGCCTGATGTGGGGCTCCAACTTGTGAACCACGAGAACATGACCAGCCAAAATCAAGAGTTGGGCACCTAACTGACAGAGCCACCCAGAAGCCCCATGACTATGACTTTTCAAAACAGACATGATACCACTCCTAGAACTGAAGTGTTTTAACATATTAGTGTTTTTAAGTCACAGTCTCTGTAATGGGAGGAGTTGGGTGACAACAGTAATGGTTTCCTCATTGAGTTATTTTCAGGCTAAATGAAATAGAAGACATGAAAACATTTTGAAAATACAAAGTAGTTTATTGAAAGTAATAGCTAAAATCTAAAATCTACTGGGTACTTTCTATGTACCAAGCACTCTTCAAAATGTGTATTTATTAATTTGTATTTACTTTACACAACAATGATCAGAGCTAGAAACTATTATCTCCATATAACAAAAGGGTAAACTGAGGAAGAGGAGGATGAATACAGCAAGTTAACAGCAGAGTTGGAGATCAAAAGCAGACAGTCTTGACTTCAGAACTCTCATTCCGCTTTCCTTCTTTTCCTTTGCCTGGGTGCTCAGGTTCTGCATAGCATGTTCAGAAATGGACTAGTGTGGCTGACTGCAGAAGGGTAACTGGGTAGGCAGGGATCACACTGGTAGTTCTGGCTACTTCAGCAGTGATCCAGGGGATACTGTATGTGAAATCCTACCAATAATGAGTGTGACCATACCACTGGATGAGCACCCTGGAAATGTAGGACTTCTTAACAACAGAAGTTGTCTAAAATAGTAAGTATCAGAAGACAAGAAAAGAGTAACAGAAAATTGAAACTAGAGAAGACAATTTACCTGCCTCTTTCCTAGGACAGGATTTTTCTGCAGATCCCTAACAGACAATCATTTGGTCTCTTGAACTAAATTCCTGAAGTTGCCTCAACTGCTTTTTCCAGAATAATGTCCTGACTACCTTCCTAGTCACCCTCGGGCTGGTCAATATGCCTCCCGAATGCGTGAAACCTGAAATTCAGCACTAAATCAGATGCTGGCTGATCCAAACCAGTGACAGTGAGCTCTCACTTTTTTAAGAGTGTATTCAAGCAGAGCCAGACGACAATCTGTCAGAGTTCCCATAGTGAAGATGAGAACTGTGCTGGGAAGTTGGACTAGCTGTCATTTAAGTTCTTCTCCAAATAAGATTCTATGAATTCTAGATAAGCTACATGAACAGAGGTAAAATATGATTGATATTCTCCAGCCTCAGAGAGGGTATTCTTCCAAAGTAACATATGTAGGCATGTTTAGGAAGGAATCAAAGGCATTTGAGAATTTGTAGAATTTATGAAATATCTTCTAAAACAAAGTTTTTGTACTTCAACTGTCTTTTATAATAAAAATTTATTTTTATATTGAAAACATAAAGGACTATCTTTAGTGTGCGTATTGGGAAGAGGAGAGGGGAAAGGAAATGAGCATACAAGAAAGAACAGGAAATCCACAGAGGAATCTTTGTGAGAATAAAGCTCTGAATGCCAACTTAATTCAATTTTAACTTAACGTTCTCATCATGGAAACTCCAAGGGGATTCTTCAACAGCCAGAAATTTGTTTTCCTCTTTTCCAGCCTCAGATTTAGCAGAATTGAAATGTATGCATGAAAATGAGTTTCTAGCTTCCTCTCATAGGGTTTGTATGGGAGGAAGAAAAAAACAGAATGCTTAGCACTCTCAGAAGGTGCAACATTAATTTTGCATTGTTTAATGAGAAACAGCTGGCAGACTTTATGGAAACCAGGTTTCATGTCTGATACGAACCTGATGTTTTATACCTTAAGCGGAAAAGTTTTCACACAACCCAAACCTCACATGAATCCCTTTTTACAGTTAATATTTACAGTCTTGGGTTTTTAAATCTAAACATCAAAGATTCTAACTAATGTTCAACAGATAGCTGGCTGATTCTTGAGACAGGACACAAGTCACACTGATTGGCATCTGAAGATCATTTGTGAGGGAATCATTCCACATTAGATCATTAGTCATTTTAACTGTGCAAACTGGGAGAAATTCCTCACAGCTCCTTCAGTGATACAGTCCTTGTTGTTTCTGAGTTTGCATTTGTGAATCTGGCAGCCGAGAGTAGTCAGGAGCAGAGAGCTCTCGTTCTGTTCCCTGCCCATAGCCCCTTCCCCAATTCTAAGAGGTACTGAACCCACTCTGAAACTAGGAGATGACTTTAATGGGCGTTTTTATGGTATTCAGAGTAGGGTTTTATCATGTTACTATCTTCAGAAAAGGAAAACCAATATATGAAACATTTTATATTTAGAGTTTGTCTATTTTCAAATTTGCTAATTTGGCTACCCAAACAGGCATTTCAAACAATTATGCATGGTATTCATAGTGTTTCCGAAGTTTTACTACTGATGCTATTCTTAGTAGAGAAAGATGTTTTCTTATTAGTCACTGAAAACAGTCTTTTGAGAAAAAGAATATTATGGGGATTCTTGATACTTCTTAGAAATTTTCTTTTATAATTCCAATTTAATTGAGCAAGCAAATAAATGGGTGACTATGCATGGGGCGGGGGAGGAGGGAAGTAAGATTCCTGAGCAATTATTGTATTTCTTTAAAAAAAAAAAAAAAGTAGTGACACAAAAATAACCAGGTGTTACAGATGGACTGAGTGTTTTGTGTCCACCCCGACCCCAGCAAATTCCTATGTTGAAGCCCTAACCCTAATGTGGCAGTATTTGAAGATAGGGCCTTTAGGAGTAGTTAGATTTGGATAAGGTCACAAAGTGGGGTCCTCACAATGGGGTTGGTGCCCAAGAGCTCAATTCCTCTTTCAGCAAGAAGGCAGCCCTCCCCAAGCCAGGAGGAGAGCCCTGCTGAGAAGCTGACTATGCTGGCACTCTGACCTTGGGACTTCCCAGCCTCCATCCAGAACTATGAGAAATAAATTCCTGTTGTTTAAGTCACCAGTCTATGGTATGGCAACCTGAGCTAAGATTTCAGGTAAGCAGTACAAAATGAATTAAAAAATTAACAGTTTATATTGGTTTTGTATTATGGCCGGACCACAGTTCCTAATAATGCTAATTCAAAGCTACATACAATCTCAAAGTTCTTAAGTCCATAATTAACTCTTCACTTTTTGCTGCTTCTCATCAGGCCCGAAGTTTCTGAAATCAGACTTCTCTTTGCTCCTAAACAAGCCTTTTTACCCACCTTTAGTAAAGGTTCACCCTTTACTAAAAGGATTTGAGCCCTTTTCTGAATACTCTGTTAACTGAGGTTAACCGAATAGTTTAAGCCAAAGAGATCATATCAAATCATAATCATTATGGGACTATTTTTAAATGTTTTTCTCGTGTACCAATGGATACAGAAAAATATGTTAATAACACTACCCACCATCCCACTCAACTGCAGAACTAGGACATCAGCAATACCACTGAAGCTACTTTCTGTGTTTCTTCCAGAACCTATTCCCTTGCCACTCTGCCAGATGGATGTTTTTCAAGTGAATGCTGCAGTTGTAATCTAGTGTACTCTATAAAGTTTGGTTTACTTGTAGAGGCAAAAAGAGCACTTTAAACTTAGACTCTTGCCATTTGAAAAGAATACACTTAAGTGTCACTTCTGTAAAGTGGCTCCTATAATTCAAATTTTAGTAATGAATCATACTCACAGCAAAACGATTTAGTACTCACTCCTTTTCTATCCCTCGACCAGTAACCAGTCTAATGTTGAAAACTGCAGCAAATATGCTTTTTGGATGCAAGTGTAGGAGAAACCAAAGTGAGGAGGAGAGTGATTAAGCAGAGCTCAAATAAACTCCTGTGTTAGCACCTGCTTTTTAACACAGGTCCCTTTCGACTAAAAATTCTCTCCTCACAGAGAGAAACAGAGCACAGTTGGCATGGGTACTAATTACCCTCACCAGTAGAAATGTCATGCTTGACAAAATAGAGACTGTTTTAGTAGAAGCGATTCCCTAATGAAAAATAAAAAAGACATTTTCAAGCCCTTATTGTTACAAAATGAATATACACAGGCATAAAGATTTTATACAATATACTCCATCATAAGTAGGCAAGAAAACTTGCTCTAAGGGATTTCTGCATTACAGCAAGACATGCATTGCTCAGCAAGATGTACTTTAAAGAAGTGATTAGATATATAATTAAACGTAAAGTGCTTGAAGAGTTCCCTGATGCATTTGACCTTCCTGTAATCCCATGTAACATCTGAACTCTGGCGCATAAAAGTTGGATATTAAAAAGTGGTATGACCTTTCATCTACCAGGTTTTGCCAAGAACAGAGGAGGATGATAAAGGCCACTAAAGGCCACCGAGAGCCAGGCATCGGCCCCCAGGTAATGCTAACACTTTCTTAAAGGGGAAAAGACTCTATGTAAACTTTATTCCAGATTCCAGGAGCGTCTTATCTCGTGTGACTCCATACACCTTTACATAATCCAATTCTATATTGCTGGTAATTACTACTAACTCTAATGAGAAATAAATAACAAAATACATTGCAATCTTAAAATGTTAGAGTTGAAAGGTGTTCTTTTTTTTAATGTTTATTCATTTTTGAGACAGAGAGAGATAGAGCATGAATGGGGGAGGGTCAGAGAGAGAGGGAGACACAGAATCGGAAGCAGGCTCCAGGCTCTGAGCTGTCAGCACAGAGCCTGATGCGGGGCTTGAACCCATGAACCATGAGATCATGACCTGATTTGAAGTCAGATGCTTAACCAACTGACCTACCCAGACACCTCTAGAGTTGAAAGGTATTTTAGAACTCAGGTGGCCCAAATCCTTCATTTTATAGGCTAAAAAATGGAGAACTCGGAGGCATGACAAAATTTGCCTCATAGGAATTTTAACTTAAAAGCTAGTAATAATTTTACCTTAAAACTTGGGTCTTCTAGCTTCCAACTCCTGTTTTTTCCCCTGAGACTATGACCACAAAAGATGTACATGAAATTACTTCCTTGCACTCTGAGGGGGAAAAGAATCATAAACTGCAAGATATAATTCAAAATCATCTTTACAGCTAAAGAAATAAATACATTTGGAGATTTATCTTTAAATCTTCAGGACTCTTCCACACAGCTATGAAACAGCCGTTTTCAGTAATCTACATGAGAAAAGATGCAACCTTCTGGCCCAGCAGATAACAAGCACTGAGTTATTATTTTCTTACAGTACGGGTATATTGGTTATCTTTTACTAGGTAACAAAACCCCCCCAGCTGGTGGCTTGCAGGTGGCTCTTCTGCTCCGTGTGGCATGGGCTGGGGTGCTGAGGTGGCTGATGTCACCGGGAGGCTACTAAACAGGGAGCTCAGCTGAGGTTATGAGGCCTGGGACGCCTGGGCAATGAGCTGTTTGTTTAGAGGCTTCCCCGAGCTCAAGTGGGTCTCTGGCTGGAGGCCTCCGCACGGCTACCTGGGCTGCCTCATGGCATGGCAGCCGGGTTCAAAGAGGGAGGAGCATTCCAGAAGCAGGGAACTGGCAAGCAGCCAGGCTACCTCAGGGGCTAGTCCTGGAAGAGGCAGAGCAATCCTGCTTCATTTTATGCATCGAAGCAGTCCCGGGTTTAGCTCAAAGTCAGCGTAAGAAGGAACTCGGCCAAAGCATAAATAATGAGGGGCACGGTTTCACTGAGGGGTCTTCAGAGTAATAATCTACCATATAAAGGCTGTTTAAATCCTGGTCAAACCTGATATTTGGTGGAGACTTACAGTGAGGGAGGGAGCTGTTAAACAAGAATACGGAGAAATTCTATACTACAATATGACAAAGGTAAACAACCCTAAGCACTCCCATATAAATACAAAAGAAAGTTCTCTGTGCTTCACTGGATGTGCTCTATGCAATTCAAATGAATACTGTGGCATTATTTTCAGCCAGATATTAATTTTTCACAAATATAGTCTTAAAATGATTATATAGAGCTCAAAAACACATTTCTGAATTTACAAACTGTTAATATAAACAAATTTACTTATTAAGTGTGAGGTTTTTGGAGGGTGGTGAAGACGGAGCTCCTAAAGAATTAATTGAATCATATGCTTTGTAGATTACCTGGTAACGTACAATATCCAAATGATATCTGGGACTGAGCTTGGATAATAAAGACAATTTCTGTGGTGGAGTGGAGAATGTTGTGATACTCAAAACTATATATATGTCCATTCTAAATATGTCCAAAGTCTTCAAAAAATGTTTCAAAGGAGTAGGGATCTAATTTACTGACGTTCTACTAAGTTACTACGATGGCATAACTTCATCCTCTCAACTACCTTGTGGAATGAGTAGGATTATCTCCATTTACACATGAGTACATTGAAAACTACAGAGCCATAGTCACACTTAGAAAGTGCAACAGCAGAGAAGAGAACCCAATCTGTCCGACCTTACAGCCTATTTGCTCTTTTTTTTAAATTTTTTTTTTGATGTTTATTTACTTTTGAGAGAGAGAGAGAGAGAGAGAGAGAGAGGAAGGGCCAGAAAGAGAGGGAGACACAGAATCTGAAGCAGGCTCCAGGCTCCGAGCTGTCAGCACAGAGCCCGACATGGGGCTGAAACTCACGGACCGCGAGATCATGACCTGAGCTAAAGTCAGACGCTTAACCGACTGAGCCACCCAGGCGCCCCCCCCTTTTTTTTAATGTTTATTTATTTTTGAGAGAGAGAGAGAGAGAGAGACAGAGCTTGAGAGGGGAAGGGCCAGAGAGAGAGAGGGTAGTTTTGCTCTTTCAACTAAATAACTTTTTTATGGTATCTTCAAGGGATGGCATTAAGTTCTACTTTATTTCTGACTGATCACTATTAAAAAATAGTTTTTAAACACTTCACTTTTCTCTGTTTCCAGAATCTTTCTCCTAATTAACTGTTTTATGGAGGCAAACATTTACACAGTAGAAATGTGACATTTAAAGATATCCTTCAGTTAATCTTTCTGAGTTTAAATCATGCTCCTCCAACTGCCTGTTCATCTACATCTGTGGTTTCCTAGAAGAGGATCCATGTCTAAAAACCAATGCTTTAAAATAAAAGTCCCCCCCCCCAACAAAACCCACCCACCTTAAATCTACACTTTATAATTGTACCACAGCAAAGGGAATCATACATTTTTTTAAGAGGATTAACTTCAACATACTGGATAATGTCTGCTTTTTTTTTTTTTAAGTTTATTTATCTTGAGAGAGAGGGAGAAAAGGCACGAGCAGGGGAGGGGCAGAGAGAGAGAGGAGAGAAGGAGAATCCAAAGCAGGCTCCACACTGCCAGTGCAGAGCCCGATGTGGGGCTTGAACTCACAAACTGTGAGATCATGACCTGAGATGAATCAGATGCTTAAGAGACTGAGTCACCTCGGCGCCCCACAAAGGACGCCACAAGGGAGCATGACCTTTTTTTTTTTTTAATGTTTCATACTGGATGATGTCTTAATCATTCTATCAGTTGTCGAGTTCCTTGTGAACCAATACCGTTAAACACATATTTCTCTCCCATGACACTTGGCACAGTGACCTATAGGCTGTAAGTACTAAGTGCTGGCCTAATGGGTGAAAGGAGCACAAAGAAACCTGAAATACCAGAAATTATATTGAATACTTTATAAAAATAAATTACCAGTCAAATATTAGTTACTTTCATTATTTGATGACATACAATCATAGCAGCATTAGGCACCATACATGCATGCAAAGATATATATTCCTATTTAGGAATACATACAGTAATGCTCAACTCTATTCCCTTGTTATAAGGAGGAGATGAATGTAGGACATTTATTTTGGAAGGGGATAGGCAGACAAGAAAGGGAAATGATACAAGAAGGACCAAAGAGAACTCTGAAGAGGGCTGAGTATGGGAATAATTTGAGATGTATTCAAATATTTTTTATTCATTGTCTAAAAGTATCCTTATGAGAATTAATACTGAAAAACAAGAGACCACGGCCACCTTAAAGTTACAGGTAAACAATTATTTGGCTAATTGCTAATAAAACACCTCGACAGAAAATACTGTAAAGGGAGATTAAAGAACAACAAATCTAAGCTTGAAAACATAGGAAAAAAGAATTCTAGAAAGGGAACAGTATCTAGTTGCATTTCACTGTAGTTCAAAATAAGGAACTGTAGAATGTTCTGTCTAGTCATAATGGGTAGGAGATTGAAGAATAAGTTATATCTATGCCCCTATGTTTCTAAAGTGGCCATCATTTGAGCGTGTATGTAAGTGTATAAAAGTGGCATTTTAGAACAAAAAATTACAAAAAAATTTTGTCTTTGATTTTTGGGGAAAAAAACAACTGGAAATTTCTAGAGTAGCTAAGCTCCACTTTGATTTACATGAAAAATAAAAGCATAAATAACAACATAAATTACTTAAAACCTTATTGGTACTTCACTATTTTCAGAATTCTACAGGTTAGAAAAACAAATGTCTATGGGAAATAAAAACACAAACGACTCGTATATTACCTAATTAGATAATCACCAAGTGACAGTATAGAATTAAGAGGCTTTTGAAAAGTTACATTGTCATTGTATAACCCCATGTACTGCATTAAAGAGGAATGCTGTAGTCTAAAACCCCCGCATATATCCAAGGCAAATTCTCCACCTACCAGTTAACGTATAAGGAACATTTCTTTTCTAAAAACATTATGAAATTGACATTTCCATGGGCTTTTTAAATTTACAAACCAGGAATCATAGTAAAAACAGAGACAGGCAAGGATTCAGTTAAGCATTAATACAGTCATTTAGAAACCTGCTAAAAATAAGTTTGATTCAGTACTGTGCTCTAACATGCAAATTCAAGAAATAAAACTTTATATACCTAACTTACTATATATGTAAAGTACCTTTATCCTTTTATTGTTAATATACAATCTAATTTCCTAATTGTAGATAAACACAGGCAAATGGCCTGAAAAAATACTAAATACCTAAGACAGACTTGTAATTTCACAGCTAGATTTCCTTACACATTTTCTTGACACCAATAACAAGAAAACAAAAGATACTGTCATAACTAAAGGACCTTATCCCAATCTCCATCAGCACCCAGAATATTTGCCACTTTGTGGCTTTACCATAGCTGGCACATTTAATAAGAACTATTCTGTGCCATAAATAAGGGTGATATGTAAATATGAATATAATTAAATTTTAATTATGAAATTTTATTTACATTTTGCATACTGATGAACAATTGTGACTGATTTTTTATGTTATATGCATAGCACGAAAACCTAATAAATGCTTACATCTAATTTTCTTTTTCTATCTAATTTGAGCAAACTAATAATCTAAAAAAGTATAGGAGCCCATTTTGGAGAATTCTTACATTATTTATATGGTATGAATCCTACAGCAAAATCACAATGTATGAAACACGTTCTTAACAATGTTCTATACATTAAAATATAGCTTTCCTTCATGATATAATAAATCAAAAATAAATTAGTAAAATAATACTAGTAATAACATAATAATGGAAAATATAAAATCTTCTATTCACACACTTCTGAGTTCATTTTCTAAATGGAAAAGAGCACAGATGATTTTTCAGTCAGAGGATAAAATTATGTTTATTAGGGAGCATAGTCATATCCTAAGATTCTGGCTACCTGCAAGGTACCAGGCTTGGTCCAGGGCAAAATACAAAGAGCTAATGGATGAATAGAGGAAAAAACTCTCTGGTAGATGCCATAGAATAATACAGAAAGGGAGCCCCAGGAATTTGGGTAAGGAATACATTGGTTCCAGCTAAAGGAATGAGGGAAGTGTATTCTCCTTTGGGGAGAAGGGAAAAATAAAGGAGTTTATGTAGTTAGGCAGGGAGTGAGGCAGGGAGAAGAGGTAATTTGTTAATTATCAGTGTTCGTGCTCCTTAATTATTATGACTTATTGAGCTACAAATGGGGCTGGTAAGGTATAAGGCTGACGATGGGAGAATGAGGCTGGAATAGAAATCGGCTCCTGCTAGAGCCATCGCACATAAAGTCTGTAATATTAAAACGACTATGGAAACTGAAGCAGGCTGGGCTCTAGACGAGCTCTACCTGAAGACAGAGCTACACTCACCATAGTTAAGAAGGCCCTCTTCTGCACACTGATAAAAGTCACTTTATTTACTGAGAGGATCCAAACAAAATCTGGAGCTCCAAGTAACTCAAGAATGTTAAAATCCCCAAAGCAGCTTCAAAATTGAAGGGAAAAAATGAGCAGTTATCATTTAAAACCGTCTCCCAAAAGTCATCACAAATACTGAGTAAATCTCTGCTAGTTTATAGCTTGATATATGTATAATAATTTAACGTTCCATTAAAGTAGAAGTCTGTCCCCAGATTATCCAGAGAAACTGAATGCTCAACAGGCCACATGAAATAATATACAAACCACCTATAATAACAAATAACATATATTCTGTGGAGAGGATTCGGTTCCTTGCCACTATTATATGGGTTTCATTGGAATGGAAAAATGTGTAGAGGCACTATAAAGACACTATATATATCTAAGGGGTGTACCGTCCATCCTGATATTTCCCATAGCACATTTTCACTATAAAATAATTTCAAAGAAACTAATTCTTTAAATATTAGACACAAATGATGTTCCTCAACATTCACAGTGTAACTTCAAAAATATTTTACATTTTTAAAATACAAAAGTTATCCTTAATCATTAAAATACGAGCTGTCATTTTAACCAAGGCTTTACAATACAGAGTGTTTTATTTTTCAATATCTATTAGGCAAATCCCTGCAAAACTTTGCAGTCAATTACCAAAGGCTGTGAAGGGATACATTTCGGCCCATACTCGGCAAGAATGCAGGGCATGTAACCATGTAACGAAGACTCAGCTGTACATTTATATATACCTTACATTTGTAGCAACTGTAAATTAATGCAGAATATTTCTCTCGTCTTTAGTCTATTTTCTTTCAACAGACCATGATAAAAAACTTAGCCAATAATAAAAAAAAAAACAAGCAAAAAAGCAGTGCTGTTACATATCTAAAAACTGTTAGCATTTTCTCAGCTTTAAATAGAAAAAGTGTTGGTATCTACCAAGCAAATCTTCCGCTGCCAAATAGGAGATCAAAAATGCAAATATCCAAACAAAGACAGGTAAAAATAGGACATAAACAAATATTTCCAATTTTCATGATCATACATAAAAAATAATATATGTTGCTATAATTTTAATCACCGACAAAGCTGCAGTTCTATTTAACAAACAACTTTCAGTGTCTGACATTTAAGAGAAAAGGCTTTAAAACCCATGCTTCACCAGTTCTATGAACATGTCACAACTGCCAATAACAGATACAGCAGCATTTCATTTTATGGTGAAAAGATGCCAGTAAAAATAGTTGTATGTACATATGTACATATATGTATGTATACACATATATGCCGACTTCAAAAATTTTCAGTATAAAGCAAGAAGAAATTGTTGAAGGGGGATATCAAAGAACTTACCTTTCGCCCATCACTTGCATGGCAATTCACATTTAGAGGAGTCAGTAAAGCCATTAGTTTTTCTTCATTACCACTCCTGTAAAAAGGTAGTAAGTCAATTCCTATGATATTATAGAGCTTCTCATGAATATTTATGGATATTTTTCAGAAGAGTGGAAAATAATATAGGCTTGCTTTGATTTCCTGTATATGGTTCTCAATGACTCTCTTTTGGTAGACTGAATTAAATTAACACATTCCTAATTAATTCCTGTGAATCATCATACAGCGGTACATCTTGGATAGTACATCTTTCTACATTTTTAATGGTTTTATTTATCTGCATCAAGTCACCTTCTTAATTACAAACAAACTTTATTTTGATAAGTGCTCTAAAACACTGGGCTTAAAAATACATACAAAATGATGAATAAAGCTAACTAATTAAATTATAAATGACCAAGAACAAAAGAAAATGGATGAGAATTTTAACATTTACTTTATGCTCCCCAGGCAAGCTTTGCTAGAAAAATTTTCTGAGAAAAATGAAGAGATAGGTTTTTAAATACTCCACGAAGATCATCCGAAAAGCTGGGCAACTAAGGTCTGCAGGTACCCTGAGAAATGTTCCAAATAAAATTAACCTTGTAATCTTTGCCATGTTGCACAACTCTATCATTTAATAAACATCATGTAAAACAAAGTATATAGAGATTGAGTATAGGGTCTCAGCCGCATTATCACGTAAAATCCAAGCGAGACAATAACATGTTATAATTTTTATAGTCCTCCACCTGCCCTCCCCCTTTTCTCCCTTACATGCATTATACTCACTTAAAATGAATGGAATCACTTACCTAGCAGCTTCTAGGAGTTCGTCTTTCTTGTATTCACCTAGATGATTGCAAAATATCATGCTGTTAGCATTTGGCAGAAGACAGATTAAGAAATGCAGTAGGCAGCAAATAGAGAATTAAATAGAGAAGAACAGAAAAAGAGAGTCCACACCCCGCTGGGTGATGGAGCCGTGACGTTAGCCAGCTTGTGAAGGCAGCATCACCAGTGCCTTGGAGACGGGCAGCAAATTGACGCAGCTTCTTGTCCAATCCTCAGATGAAATAGCTTTCTTCAGACAACCAATGAATGCTAAATCTCGTGTCCAGAAACACATTCCCTCTGATAACAGCATGCCAGCTGAAGACAATGTCCCCTCCCCCCTTTCCTATTCAGGCTGTCACAGTATACTTGTGAAGCATAATACATTCTGAGACAAAAGCAAAATAATGTGGCTCTTTAAAGGTACAAATTACTAGCCTTCAGAAAAAACCTCAGTTTTATTTGTAATGACATGGAAAGTTTTTTTTTTTTTTTTAATTAATTACCGTTGCTGAGCATTATAGCAGTAGAAAAAAACACATCAGCATCATGAAGCTTTTGCCTCAATAGGGTAGGTCTGTAGACCAGAAATACGTGAACTCCGTACCAAATGCTACGAACCTCTTGGAGGCAGTGCTCCAAAAACCCAAACAGTGAATACAGTCTTAGATGACAAAAATATTCTAGCATGCTGCAATCTTCAGACTTTACACAAATTCAATACCAAATTTTAGTAAACAAGAAACCCTTAAAATTATTTTTAAAAAAGGAGGCTGGGGTCTCTGAGAGTAAGCAGATAGCCAACTATTGAGACGTGGACAATTTTGCTCCCTTCTATTCTTCAAAAATATCGCAGACTGAAAAACAGGTATATAATTTCAAACCTTTGATACACATTCCTTAGAGTATGCAAGATCTAACAAACAAGCTTCTTTTGCAAACTCAGTTGAAGGACAAAGAATTTTAACAATACAGTGTTTGTTTATTCAATAAATAAAAAGAAGAGCCAGGACTATGATTCAGCTATAATGTGCTGAGTCAGTTTGCTATATCATTAGAGAAATAATTGTACAAAATGTCTAAGCAAATAATTACATGAAAGCAAATATTAACCATACATTGAAGAAATAAAATTTTAGATTAAATGAAAATGTTACAATTCTATTAAGAATTAAGCTTAAATTATTTTAAACATCTTATCATTTATAAATATGGATTTCTTTGCATTTTGTTTCTGTTTTGTAACAGAATGCAGAATATTGATGCAAATACTCAAAAGACACCTAAGGACAACCAAGTACACGCTTAAATTCTATAGCCCATCACTGGCAAATATTCTTTTGGTTTAAACTTTGTCTTGCTTCTCATATTAAGATTACCTTAAAATCTAGAAACTGTAAACAGTTATTTTCAAATAAGGAAGAAGTCATTAAATATCTATTCCCTCCTAAGGAAATTTTATATACCACTAAAGTCACAGATTCAACAATCTACATGGATATGCTAGAATGCATCGTTCATCATAGAGTTTGGTCTTTCCAATTTCCCATGTATTGTATTCCACATTCTTTGGCTAATTGACAATGTTAAGATTTATATTACTGTATCTCCTAGCCAATAAGGTTCTTGTCTTCCCAAAGCCAAAGACCTACCTTTACTACACATTTTAGGTGGCAATATGGAAGTGAGTGAGTCAATTTAAAAAGCTCCTTGTGAGGAATATGACATAAACCATACTCTCAGATGCCTTAAGGATCAGGGCCAAAGTAAGTCAAATTATGAGATTATCTCTAGAAGTCATTCAGTCAGTCAACAAACATTTATTTGAAAATGCCAGTTTCAGACCCACAAAAGACCCCAGTATCATCTTTGAACTCAAGGAGTATTGGTCTCTTAAGTGAGCCAGACAAACATAAGGTCCCAGTAGAGTATGAAAAGAATCTTGTGAAAGTCATAAACAGCTTAAAGGCTGGTCTGACTGAGATTAGTAAGAGGCAGGGTAATTGTGGCTCAAGGAAGGTTTCCTGGAAGAAGGGAAATGCACGCAGAGTTTTGAAGGAAGAGCAAGCGATTCTCAGGTAAAATGAAAAAAGGGTGAAGGAGAAGCAGGCAACCAGTGTAAAACAGAAACAAAAACCAATAGGAAGGGAAACAGTAGCTCTGTAAGTCTGAAACCACACTCACACTGCAGGGGAATGGGTAGGGAAGGAACAGATCACGAACGGCTCTCTAAGAAGTTTGAACTTTACTTCAAAAATAATGAGGAAATATGGAAATATCTCAACAAGAGGAGTACGAAGTATATTTAAAGACCTGTAAGTTTTGTAATAATATAAAATATCTCCAGACTCTACTTCTGTGAACCGTTGTCGGGGAGAAAAGTGGCCCAAGAGGTAGGGGGTGGGGAGCGACAATGAATTCTGACATAGTTTATGTTTTGGGGCCAGTGTAAATTCCCTGATTGACGGTCACAACACATGAAAATTGGGAACTGAAGTAGCTACTATTGAAAGCTGAGTCGTAGTGAAACAAGACTCTAATAAGCTAGATAATAAGAGTGCAAAGTATTTAGGATTTTCAAAGTTCAAATCAGTCTACCCACATAAACTTCTCATCAAGTATTGCTTATGAATGTTTTCTCCAAAAGGCGCATTTTTTTTTTTTTTTTTTTTTTTTTTTTTTTTTTACAAAAAGGTTATTCCTGCATGGATAAGATGATAATAAACCAAAGCTCTCCAAAGGAACCATGTAAGTGCACCCGACAGAGTCAGGCACAGGTATTACAAATGACTTTCTACTTTTACTTTTAGAGGCTCTAGTACTTTAATCAGCTTTTCTGCAATACATTCCAACATCCACTATCTGGTGCCCAAGGACCATAATCCATAAACAGCTGAAGCTGTTTTTCAAATGCTACATCTCAGGAACAACGAGCAGTGAATTTAGAATCCCTTGTACATTCTGACAACAAATCTGAGCTACTTACTTACCAGCCAAACCACTGGTTTGGTGTCATTTTAGCAAAGAATCTGAGAACATTCTGGCTGGGACTATATGGTGCTCTATGGAGCATTTATATTCTTTAATAACATCCAGATAAAGGCTAGCAATAGATCAGCCGGAAAGGAAACTAGGCAATTACAGTCAAGATAATAGCAGCCAGGAATGCTGAAACCAGATAGCTTAAAATATTTTTCTTTGATTAGAATAAAGTAAGTGGGATTAAAAAAATAAGCAAGCCACAAAGTTTACTTTTCAAAGTCTGAACTGCTTTTTCTTTTTAGTAAACTAATGCCAGGATATATGTAAAAATACACACACACACACACACACACACACACACACACACACACACACACACAAGTATACACACACAGGAGGTGTGAGTCAATGTGTTAAAAAGAAAGGTTTAAAAAAAGGTTAAAAAATAACGGTCAAAACAGGTTAAAAATGAAACTCCCCTTTTATTTCTCTGAGGTAGTTAGAAAAAAAAACTTCTC
Source organism: Panthera onca (assembly GCF_046562875.1). Classification (NCBI taxonomy): domain Eukaryota; kingdom Metazoa; phylum Chordata; class Mammalia; order Carnivora; family Felidae; genus Panthera; species Panthera onca. Next base: position 177,796,649 of record NC_138342.1, read on the forward strand.
TTTTCACTTAGTATGAAGGCAAAATTACCTTTTGAATAAAAATGAAGAAAACTTACATCAATAAATAGGAGTCATAATTTTGACTTATCTCAATTTCAACATTTAAAAGTGCTTTTGCCTCTTTCTTTAGCAAGTGAAAGAATCAAAGGAGACTTAGTTTTGTAAAAATGAGTCATTTGGCTTTGTTGAGGGGAAATAGCATGGAAAGATTATGAACACAGAATCACAAATTCTTAGAGCAATGAGGGACCAAAAAAGAATTACGACTTTTGTCTACTTTGAAGCCATTCACAATATATGCCTATAGTAACATCTTCTTAGATGCAATGAGGGAAATGGAGTTTGAAAGTCACCTTTCTTCTGTCACCTCACCTCCAATTTCAGAATTGTTCTCCTAAGGGATCATCTGCAACATATTCATTTACAGTTAATGAAATTGACACCGAGGTAGTTAAATGAATTGTCTAAGGTTTTACTGAACATTATTCATGATCAGCCAGGCCCTGAAAAAAGCTAATATGTAAGCACAAACTAACCAAACCTGAGCTCTACAAGATGATGTAAACCAAAGAGTAACAAAACAGTAATAGCAATAAAACAATTTTAACGTTTTTTTTGTTTTTTTTTTTAATTTATTTTTGGGACAGAGAGAGACAGAGCATGAACGGGGGAGGGGCAGAGAGAGAGGGAGACACAGAATCAGAAACAGGCTCCAGGCTCCGAGCCATCAGCCCAGAGCCTGACGCGGGGCTCGAACCCACGGACCGCGAGATCGTGACCTGGCTGAAGTCGGACGCTTAACCGACTGCGCCACCCAGGCGCCCCAAAACAATTTTAAAAATAGTTAACAATAACTAGCTTTAAATAGGTTAAACCTATTTATATTATTTAAGCTAAATATTTCCATCAAAACCATTTTAAAGCATTAGAACTCTCATATGAGCTTGTAAACATGGACAAAAAAAAAAAAAAAAGTATACAGGGTTTAACCTTTTTAGTTTGTTTTAACATTTTGGACCAAGGGAGTAGGAATGAGAAAAATTCATTCCAGGTCTATTCAAATGATCAATGCTTTCTGCATTTCCATTAACATGCTTAATTCCTCCTGCTTTAGATACCTCAAGGGAAGGGCTATGTAAAGACTTTAATCAATCATCTCAGTTATCAGGTGTAGGGACCCTTGAGCTGCTGAGTGCTAAATAGTACCATGAATTGATAATTCTTATAGAGATACTTTCTCATCAAGGTACCAGCAAATATAAGAGATTAACTGATTCTTGTAGCTAAAATGACAGCCTACATGGGGAATAAAATATTAATTTAGGTGACAAACTCCATTGTATTTTCACTAATAGCTTTGAAAATTCAGAACTAACTATGTAGCTGTGGAAGGAATTTCATTAAAGCACTGGGAAATAATCTCATCGCAAGAAGCTTAAAGCTACAGGTCTTCCACCAAAAGCAATTTGCAGATAGACTGGTATTCTACTTTAATAAACAATGGCTCCAGGAGTTCTCGAATTCTTTTTTCTCTCTGAAATCTTTCCTAAATATTTTCAGGACAACTGGAGAAAAACTACGACGTTGTAAGAGTTCTCCACGCCTTCCTCCTACTTCTGAATCTTATCAGTCTTCCTACTCATTCTGATACTGGAGTCAAAGTCCATACCATTAATTAAGTCTAGAATCATGGTGAAACTACACACTCCGCCTCCATTCTAAACACAGAATAATGTGGGGCTTTCAAATTCTAGGCTTGAACAGAGAATTGTTCTAGTGGAGATCCTTTTATTTTCCTTTGCTTCCTACAACTCGGACCTTTTAATTAGTCAACATTAGCTAATAGCTAACATTAAACATCGCCTGCACTACCATACCAAAGGTCCATACCAGAGGACCTCAAAGCCGTGCTGTCCTATACAGTACACGGCACTCTCTCATAGCTATTTACTTTCACGGACATTCACATTCTACAAAAACAAAAACTGTTCATCAGTTGCACTAGCCTTATTTCAAGTTTTTCAATAGGCACATGTGGCTATTGTCTCCTCCAGCAGACAGTGCAGAGAGAACGTTAGAACAGTTAAACATTTTTTGGACCGTGCTACTCTAGGGTTTTTATTGACTATTTAAGAAGTCATCTTAAAAAAACAAAAAAGAAGTCATCTTTTACTTTAATAAGGTACTTTCCATATTATTCTTACTATTAATTTGTCAATGCCAAAACTCTAAACTTTTTTTCCCCTATTAAATATTAAACAACTTCTTCATCAGTATGAAATATAGGGGAAGACACTGAACTGTATGATAAAAGATCTGGAGTGGATTCTACCTCTGCCATCAATTTACTTGTGTGACCTCGGGAAAGTCACTCTATATTCTAGGGACCTTCTTCTATTTTATTGCCATCTGGAAAGGGAAGGTGAAGGGTTCAATGATTTTGGGTTTCAGCTGTAAAATTCTCATCCTGTATTTGATTCTCAATATTGCTCAGCTCTTTTTCTAATACAATTTTAATGTTGCTCCAAACAAACTTTAAGGAAAAACATAAATTATGTGGGAAACAAAATCTCTACTGAACTGTTATAAAACGTACTACACCTGTGAATTACAGAATAAGCGGTAAAGCAATTTTAGTCAACCTATACTATTTACTTAGTTGGTTCTATATTTTGGTGACACTCTAACAGAAGCTAAATGAAAATAGCTCTTTCAGAAGAAAGTGGTGATCTGTAGAATTCTGATATTTAATTATAGATATTTCTATTTTGTTGGTAAGATTTTTTTTTTAAGGAAAAGTTCATGTAAGCATTGAACTAGATATAAACCAAAAGATTATTTGAGAATTTTCCAATTCTTTGAGAAAATGGAAGTGTCCCACTCCCTGCAAAAAAAGAAAAATCAATTTTCAAAGAAAAAGGCCCCCAAATACGATTATATTATCCTAGATCACAATATTTAAATGATAAAAAATAACAACAGATTACATGTCAACACAAAACCCAAACTGATGTCCTAAAACATTTAAAAAACATAATATAACATTCAAATGTAACAAAGGCTCTGCGAAAAAACCATGTAATGCAACCAGTAAATAGCAATTATTTTCTTTTAAAATTATTTTAATGTTTATTTTTGAAGGAGAGAGAGACAGAGTACAAACAGGGGAGGGGCAGAGAGAGGGAGACACAGAATCTGAAGCAGGCTCCAGGCTCTGAGCTGTCAGCACAGAGCCCGACAAGGGCTTGAACTCACAAATGGTGAGATTATGACCTGAGCCAAAGTTGGACACTTAGCCTACTGAGCCACCCAGGCGCCCAAATAAATAACCGAATTGTTAACTCTTAGTTTCTGTGTGGGCGGTCATATGACCTTGCTTAGCCCCAGCAACATCTAGTCCAAAGTGTCCCATTTATGGACACTCTGCAGAGTTTCAAATAATTTATACAGGTCTCTGACATTCTGTCAGTTGTATCTGGCACATAACAAGACTTTTCATTGGATTTTTGTTATTAAAAATGTAAGTATTTAAATTTGGGGCATAAAAATAAATGTACACTACTTCTCCCCAAAAGGGTATATTACAAGATATATACACTCTCTAAAACTGGATATTAAAAGCCAAGAAAGGTGTTCCTACAGGATGTTATTAACCAATGAGAAATTCTCCAAGGTATGCCTATACTTTAAAAAGGAAAGGACTTTTAGATTATTCTGCAGAGGAAAAGACCTTTTGATACATCAAAAAGAAGACAAGAAGGGAGAGCTGGGTGAGACTGGGAGACGTGGGACACTGATTTTTTTTTATTATCACAATGGCTGTTCCCCTCCCAAAAAAGGGATTTGGAAAAGTAAAATCCATATTTGATCCAAAACAGTTAGGCCAATAGTTTTATATTCTTTGTTCTATTCCAGTGGTCCCTTTTCCATAGTCATCAATCTACAATTTCTTATTTTTTTTAACGTTTATTTATTTTTGAGAGAGAGTGAGCAGAGGAGGGGCAGAGAGAGAAGGGGACAGAGGATCCAAAGCAGGCTCTGTGCTGACAGCAGACAGCCCAATGTGGGAGTGGAACTCATGAACCACGAGATCATGACCTGAGCTGAAGTCAGACACTTAACCAACTGAGCCACCCAGGCGCCCCCACTATTTCTTATTTGTAAATCTCAAATCCAAAAGGCTCCAAAAAGTCATCTGGCAGCAAAACTTAACCTACTCAGCGTACCTAGTTATCATATATTTCAATGCAAAAATATTAATGTTTGACTACAAGGTGCATCACCAGACTCTATCGGGATGTTTTATAAGGCATACAAGATGGACGTACAGTGTCTTATTTTATTTGCATACTGAAGTATAATTTATGTAAAGTTAAATCCATCCCTTTTAGATGTACAATCCTGTGAATTTTGACAAACTTATACAGCCTGTGGCCACAACCTCCAGATACAGAATATTTCCATCACCCAAAAAGTCTCTTCAGGCCCCTCTATAATCAATCTCCTATCCCGACCCCCTTCCGTGGCAACTGCTGATCTTATTTCTGTCCCTATAGTTTTACATTTTTTAGAATGCCATACAAATGGAATCAGAGAATATGTAAACTTTTGAATATGGGTTCTTTTACTTAGTACAAATGCTTATTCATGTCATTGGACAGATCAATACTTGTTCTTTTTGACTGTTAAGCAGTATTCCCTTATATGAATGCACCTGAATTTGCTTACCCATTGACTAGCTACTAGAGATCCAGGTTGTTGCCAGCTCTTTGGTAGATTATGAATAAAGTAACTATAAAAATTCAGATTTTGCAAGGACCTATATCTTCATTCCCTTGGGCAAATATTAGGAGCAGGGGTACTACATATAATAAGTACACGTTTAAACTTTATAAGAAACTGCCAAATAATGACTTCTTTAAAAATTTGAAAAAATTCTTAATTCTGGAATATGGATGTATCACCTACAGAAAGGAATAAGAGGGGCGCCTGGGTGGCTCAGTCAGTTGAGCCACCAACTCTTGATTTTGGCCTGGTCATGATCCCAGGGTCGTGGGATCAAGCAAGCAATGGGCTCCACCCTGAATGTGGAGGCTGCTTAAGATTCTCTCTCCCTCTCCTCTTCCTTGCTCACTCTCTTAAGTAAGTAAGTAAATAAGAAAGAAAGAAAGAAAGAAAGAAAGAAAGAAAGAAAGAAAGAAACAAGAACAAAATAGAAAAAGTTTACTAATGAGATATAAGACAACTCTGCCACAACCTCACAAGTAGAAACCCCAACCCTGCCTCTCATGGGGGCAATTCACCTAAAATGAACTAATTTGCACAGCTTTTTAGTTCTTCACTTAATTGGGCTTTTGTATTTTTTTCAATTTTTAAAAAATGTTTATTTATTTATTTTGAGAGACAGAGAGTGTGTGTGTGAGTGGGGGAAGGGCAGGGGGAGAGAGGGAGAGACAGAATCCCAAGCAGGCTTCACGCTCAGCATAAGAGTGCCTTGCACGGGGCTTGATCTCAAGACCACGAGATCATGACCTGGGCCGATTTATTAAGAGTTGGACACTAAACCAACTGAGCCACCCAGGCGCCCTGGTATTTTTTTTAAACAGGGAGAATATACAAATTTGATCTCTTCGTGCAAGAAACTGGTACATGCTACCTGCAATCCCAGAGCTATGAGAATATATACACAAAGCATATTTTGATGTGTAGGAACCATGCTGTTATCTGTGAAAGGAAAATTACTTTCCTGCAGTCTTACACTTATCAGGATGCTTGGCCCCTCAATGCATCGGGCTACTGAGGGCCTGGAGTTTTGTGAGACACCTACCTGGGAACTGTCCAACCTCTGCTTCTTATAACAAGGAACTAAAAAACAAAGGCTAATGTAGAAGGGCAAGTGACTACCTTTTGAATAATATAAGAACTGGGCTTGTCTTCATTGTAATTATTGTGCATGATTGCATTTATATTCTTTGCATAATGTATTTTGTCCTTCGTTTACAAAAATCTCTAAAAGACGTAGTAACCTTGTTTGCCATTCTGGCCTTCTCAAAACACCAATTGTGGTTTATTTCAACTGCAAATGCTTAATGTATTTTTCTCTTAAATTGTCCCCAAAGTATCACTCAATCTCTTATTCAAGTTTAGAGGTTCATTAACTTTAGTGAAGTTTCATGGTATTGTACTAGGCACAGTCTTTCTCATTCAAACTCTTGTTCTTTTTTTTTTAACTGCCATTCATTTATTAGTTCTCCTTTGAATAACATCCTTTCTTTATTCATATAAAAAACATGCATTCAACAGCTACAATATGGCAATAATACAGCTACCACTACTGTGTTGTGTACTTAATCTGGAATCAGCAGGAGAAAAAGCGATAGAATTAGAGCAGCATGCCAGGCATGGCACCAAACCTACACAGCATCTCCTGCATTCAGCAGGCTGCAGTGCAGAACTGTTGTTGATGGCAGTATCTCACCCATGTGAACGTTATCTGTCACGTGTGGTGAGGAAAAGTGGTGGAGGACCACCCTAAGGAGATAACAGAACTAAGCACTACATTTTTAAAGCTTTCAGATATTTACCAATGCGACCGAGAGAGATACTGTGTGTGTCTGGGTATGCCGGGGTAAATAGAAGATTCAGGTCAGGGAAATGGATGGTTCCTAACCTTTTTTGGATCCTGGACCATCCTAAGGAGTTAAAGAAAGAATAGCTTTAGACCCCCTCCCTAGGGAGAAAACACCTTGCACACTTGACCCTAAACTCAAATCTTTTAGAGTTTTTGCAGGTTTTTTGGATTCATCAAGTCACCACAGGTTAAGAACCTCTGGTGTGTGCTCGTCGCTTCTCAATATAATTTTAAAACAGGCTTGGCAGTATAAACAGTTTGATGTCCTTATTTTATACGTGATTCATCTAAGACCCCAAATTTGAAAACTATGTAGTGACAAAACTAGGACTGTAATCTCTGCCTTGTGACAGTAGGGAGGGGCCAAGTTGGTGGAGCAGCACGGAAGTTTACTACTTCTGATGGTATTTTTTATATGAATGGTATGGAGTGATTTCATGAAGTCAAGTCATATACAAGCTTGGCCACATATTTTTGGGCAGGATTTTAAACATGTGGAAATGGACTAGAGGTTGGATAAGTATCTACCTTAACAAAGAAGTTTGAAAATTCAAGGTGTATTTGGGGAAAAGTGACTGATGTCAAATATGTTGAAAAGGCATAAAGAATACTGAATAATACTTCAAATAAAAATCTGGTCCATATTTTAAAGGATCTTGAGTGAAAACATGGTATCTGTCTTTCTCTGCCTGACTTATTTCACTTAGCATAACACTCTCCAGTTCCATCCACGATGCTACAAATGGCCAGATTTCATTCTTTCTCATTGCTAAGTAGTATTCCACTGTATATATATAAACCACATCTTTTTTATCCATTCATCAGTTGATGGGCATTTAGGCTCTTTCCATAATTTGGCTATTGTTGAAAGTGCTGCTATAAACATTGGGGTACAAGTGCCCCTATGCATCAGCACTCCTGTATCCCTTGGGTAAATTCCTAGCAGTGCTATTGCTGGGTCATAGGGTAGATCTATTTGTAATTTTTTGAGGCACCTCCACACTGTTTTCCAGAGTGGCTGCACCACTTTGCATTCCCACCAACAGTGCAAGAGGGTTCCCGTTTCTCCACATCCTCACCAGCATCTATAGTCTCCTGATTGTTCATGTTAGCCACTCTGACCGGTGTGAGGTGGTATCTGAGTGTGGTTTTGGTTTGTATTTCCCTGATGAGGAACGACGCTGAGCATCTTTTCATGTGCCTGTTGGCCATCTGGATATGTGGATCCTGAGAAACTCAACAGAAGACCAGGGGGGAGGGGAAGGGGGAAAAAAAAAGTTACAGAGAGGGAAGGAGGCAAACGACAAGAGACTCTTAAATACTGAGAACAAACTGAGGGTTGATGTGGGGGGGAGGGGAAAGTGGGTGATGGGCAGTGAGGAGGGCACATGTTGGGATGAGCATTGGGTGTTGTATGGAAACCAATTTGACAATAAATTTCATATAAAAAAATAAACGATCTTGAATGTCAGGGTGCAAGATTGAACATTATTTTGTAAGGCATAGGAAGAGGGAGTTATTCTTTGCTTTTTTTGAGTACAAGAGTAAGCTAATTAAAGCTGAACTTAACCTGGTAACTCAATGAGTTAAGACCTGGAGACACTGGGGATTAGTTCCAGGGTCACTGGCAAGAGGATGGTGGGAGGAAAAAGAACATAGATGGTAGCAATAAGAATGGAAAGAATGTCAAGGAGAGAGAAGGCACTGAGCGGATCACGATGCAGCAGAGTTTGTAAACTGATGTGTTAGCTTTATGGTGTGATTAGGAATATCATGTTGCAAAACTATAAACTGTAAAATTTAAAATTTAAAATATTTGTATATTGATCTTAGATTAATACTTTGTCCAATAATCTTTCTGAACATAATCATAGAAGTACTTTGATGTTTCAGTTTATATTTAATGAATATATTACTATAGATTCAGACTTCATATACTGAGAAATGTCTATTAAGTTAGAATAACCTATTTAAATAATATAGTTTATTTAATTAGTTAATTAATTAATTTTTAATATATGAAATTTATTGTCAAATTGGTTTCCATACAATACCAGTGCTCATCCCAAAAGGTGCCCTCCTCAATACCCATCACCCACCCTCCCCTCCCTCCCACCCCCCATCAACCCTCAGTTTGTTCTCAGTTTTTAAGAGTCTCTTATGCTTTGGCTCTCTCCCACTCTAACCTCTTTTCTTTTTTCCTTCTAATATAGTTTATTTAATTATTTAGTTGTTAAAATTGAGCAGCCTTTCATTCTTGTACAGCCCACTTAAAGACACATATCGAGGGTTCACAGTCCAGCTAGGAGGCATTTCAGACATATTAAAGATAATGTTCTCCAGGAGAAGTAGTTTTCAAAAATATTGTATCTAAAAGACTATAAAGAGAGCCTGGAAAGTCAATTTGGCCTTTTCCTGAGCATAACATTAACTTCAAAAAAATTTTTTAATGTTTCTATTTATTTATTTTTGAGAGAAAGAGCACACGCAAGGGAGGGGCAGAGAGAGGGAGACACAGAATCCGAGGCAGGTTCCAGGCTCTGAGCTGTCAGCACAGAGCCCGACGTGTGGCTTGAACTCACAAACTTCGAGATCATGACTTGAGCTGAAGTTGGATGCTTAACCAACTGAGACATCCAGGCACCCCAGCTTCAAAAATTTCTAATCAGGCTGAACATTCACTTGATTAATTTACCTAACCATTCATTTTATTATAAAGTGAATGCACTGGGCTATTGTACCACTACGATTACTTCTGGCTTCAACTATCCTCTCGTATTTTTATCTACTTTCCTTATTTTGTTCAGTGAGGAGACATAGGAGGATGTTTACTATTTCAGAAAAATATGGAAAAAAAGACTTTAAAGTTGAGGAAATAAAGAGGACATATTTGCATTTGGGGGAAAATTATTTTGTAGTATTTTGCTTTGGGAAAGTGTTTCATGTCCGACTAAATAAAAGTCAGAAAAATGTTTTTATCTGAATTAGCAAACAGGAGAAAAAAGAGATATTCAATTTCAGATAATCTTAAAATTATCTTACTGGGATACATTCTCCTATGCAGATCTGGCATACAACCACATGTCAATTATACATTTTCATTTTCTTATCTGAAATATATTAAACCCCATCCCTTAGTATCAGTTTTATCTAGTTCCTTCTTATTTTAAATACCTAGCAATACAGGGAAGCAACATTTCTATCAGAAATACGTCAAAGACAATCTGATATTAATAACAATGAAATGTGAGTCAAAATTCCTTGTCTTTTTGTCTTTTCCTTGCTGATAAAAATTTGTCTCTTAGTTATTATTTCTTAGAGGGCAGAATTTAGACTTATGTAACTTTCAGCACTTGATATCGTTTCAAACATAATTATTCAGAAATTCCTTGTTCCTCCTTTTTTTTTTTTTGGAAGGCTGAGGTTAACCTGTGATACACATCACTTCATGCACACAATGTTGCCATGAGGTTCAGACACGGATGGTAACATTAGTTTGCTTTTTCAGGGTTAAGTTTTGGTTTTGCATTATCCATAACTTAATTGGAGAATGTGCCAGTAATAAATGTTTACCACCATTTCTAGACACAGATAACAAAAGACAAAGACTGCAGGTACTACATCCGAAAGTTTCTTGAATGAGGAGATCAAATTTATATACAGGTTCAAAAAAATTATTTTTGAAATAATGATTTTAAAATAAACACAATAGTTGGCATCAAATTTTAAACATTTCTGAAGAAACAAACTGTTTTGGGGCATTTTGGGATTTCTACTCTTGCATGGACTTATTTGCCTTGCATGAATTTGTCAACTACTCTCATGTAAAAATTGTCACTTTGCCTTATTAGACAGCTGCTGCCATAAAAATTGACTCTCTCGGAACACTCAAAGACCGCATCACTCCGGACAGCCAAGTTTTCAACATCACTCTGCTAATTTAGCAGTTTAATTCCTCTGCTCTTGATGGAATTTCTTTGTGAAATATATTACACAAGCGTATGCATTCAAAAAATGGGTTATTCCAAACATAATTTAACCTTTCGTGACAAATCAGGGCCAATTATTATGAACCTCAGCCAGACTGTGCAATGATGCAACAATGTTCTTTGGGCCTAATGACAGGTACAGGCATGGCTGTACCTGTCCAATAAGATTGTTATGCATTTTATTATTTTTAAAGTATAATTTATTTTTTTTTCTTTGTGTTAATGATTCTCCTTAATTTAGAGTGTCTAAAAATGCTGTCTAGGGCAAACATAATTCAAGGCACATGTGTAACTTAAAATTTTCTAGTAGCCATGTTTAAAAAAAAAGTGAACGGAAGACACTAATTTTAATAATACATTTTATGTCACCCAATATATCTAAAATATTACCATTTCCCCATGTGGCACTAGGCCCATTGCTGTGTTCAACAGCTCTACCTGTGGCCAGTAGCTACTGTTTTGGACAGTTAACATCTGAGACCATCATGAGCTGGAGGACTACAAAACTCAGTAAATGCAGTCACTAAGGTAGGAGCAAATTCTAAGTTAAGAATGGCTCTCCTAGGTGTAAGGAACTTCTGATTCCGAGCATGACTTCTGGACATTTATTTGGCAGGGGTGGAGTGATGGGTGGGAGAAGAAGAAAGGGAAGGGGAGGTGGAAGAAGGAAGAAGTAGGGGAGAAGAAAGGTCAACAGTAAAAGCAGAGGTAGGGATGAAGTCAGGGAGGACAAAGAATCCAAGAATAAAGTTTCTGAGGTAGACTCTGAGAAGACTGCAAACTCAGAGGTGAGTAAAACATACAAAGTACTGAACACTATTGACCAGATAATGCAGAAATGAGGCTTTTCTTAGTTGGTAAATAGGGCTTTTAAAGATGTATGCAACAGTGAAGAGAATTCACAGGTATTAAGGACTGGAGAATCCTTGCCACCTGCTAGAGGATCCAGAGAGGGAGACCAGCCATGGTTAATGGTGACTCACAGAGGCAGCACAAGCTTTTTACAAAGCTACCTCGTTCAAATGCATATGCCAAAAAGTGTCTGAGAGTACGCTCAGAGAATGTGTCAAACACACCATTAACCACTTTTAATGAATCTTGTAGAGATGAACAACTTTACCAAAAGAAATATAGACCATTTCTAGTGATAATGACACTCAATCCTGGGCAAGAGACCAAAGGATTTGGTAAATTCATTATTTCTTCTTGAAACTTAAAAACAACAACAACAACAAAAAAAACTTTGTAAAAAAGGAACAGCTGGCTATCCAGATAACATGAAAGAATAAAATCTGGTCTTGAGGAACCTGAGCTTTAGGACACAAAATGATGACAACTGGTGGCTAACACTACAAGAATAACAAGAATAATGAGGATAAATGCGATACCCTATTAGAACAAATAAAAAAGTCAACTGCTCAAATATATAAGAAATACTTAAAACTGACTTAAGACTCGCCCAGATTAAACTACTCTGAAGCTAGTTTGACAGGAAGCTCAATGAATTAATGTGACAAATTTACAAAAAAGCAAACAGAAACTTCCACTGTGTCAGCAGAATAAACAAGGTAGGAGTGGGTGCCATTCAGCTTACAATATAAAAACTAAGATGGAAGAGGTGGTAATTATAGTGACAGTAAGTGTCCTCTATTACTGCCAGTATTTCAGAGGAGGGTCTTAAAAAAAAAATGCATAGCCATACACAGTGTACTTCCAAAGAGAAGTTACTGCATTTGGCTTAATAAATGGGTGAAATATTACCAACCATTTAAGCTATTCAACAATGGACTAATTATGTCAGAGAGCTCATAGGGATATGGTATAGAAATGTCATATAGGAACATAGTAGATAATCCTGAAGGAGTAATGGAATAGATTAGCTGAGCTCTAAATCTAAGGTCCTTCCAGATCCATGATTGTATGTGTAACGTTTATGTTACAGTTGTCTGTAAATTATAATACATCTAGACTTAAATTATACATGCATGTATTCGGTACTGTCTGTTCTTCATTAGTCTCTAAGTTCAGTTCATATATCAAATTATAGATCTCATTATTTGACGGGTACTATCCTTGAATGAACTCATTTAATCCTCAAATAATGTTTGATTCTGTTATTTCCACCTTTACAGATGAGGAAACTGAAAAATGGAAGGTCACAGAGCTAACTGTGTTAGTTTCTTGTTACTGTAATAAATTACTAGAAACTTAATAGTTTAAAACACAAATCTATTCTCTTAGGATTCTGGAGACCAGAAGTTTGAAATGGGTGAGCAGGGCCGCATTCCTTCTGGAGGCTCTAAAGGAGAATCCACTTCCTTGCCTTTTCTAGCTTCTAAGGCATGCCCACATTCCTCGGCTTGTGGCCCTGCACCACGACAACCGACAACCTCCGTTTACATGCCGCATCTCTTTTCTCTGACTGGACTTCTTTCCTTTCTATAAAGACCCATGTGATTGTTGGACCTACCTATGCAGAGAATTTAAATTGATCTCCCCATCTGAAGATCCTTAACTTAATGATGTCTGCGAAGTCCTTTTTACCTCATAAGGTAACATTTGCAGGTTCTGGGTATTAGTGTGTGGACGCCTCTGGGAGGCCACTGCTGTGCCTACCACAGCTAGTAGAGAGCAGACAGAGGGTGTTTAACCACGATGATCACTGCTTCTCAAACACTGCTCCTGACAAACGGAAAGTACATTATACTTTCCAAGGTGTTCCCTACCAGCTGTCTGGAATAAAACATTCTCTTCAACAAGACTTCAATTTAACACCTAGAGTTACAGACCAGAAAGCAAGAAATAAAATTCCACCCGGCATGACCTTCTTTGGAGCATAATAAATATGTATTTTTTTGTTTATAAATATAACAGATTTTTCTTTAAAAATATAACATATTTTTATGAATCTAAAGGAAATAGCTACTCTGCTTTTTGGTTAAGTTTGCAATGATATAAAAAACAATATCAATAAAAACATAAGTTTATACATTCTGAAAGGGAGATTCTGGTGAAATTCTGAGGAACTTCATTCATACCTCCTTTCAACTGCAAGGGAATTAACATTTCATTTTTCTTGTAAATGCAGGTATATTATTTAATGAATATTCCATCTTTAGTTATAAGGACTAGGTTAGGAATAAACTAGGGAAAAACATAAATCCAAACAGAAAAGCACAACAGACCTGTTATTTTTGTCTGCCCAAGTGCCTGCTACCTCTTTCTTCTGATATGTGCTCTCTCCCTAGTGGTGGGCCATCTCCCTCCTTTACTGTGTGTGGTTGTAACGGGGTTGCCAATCAGAGCCCCGCTCCACCCCTGGCCAATCATCAGACTCCAGCCACAGACCGGTGCCTGATGCAGGTACAGATATTTGACTGAAGCAGCTCAGAGTTCTTCCTTGAGACGGTTCACTACGCAACTGGGAAAGAGCCCTCTCTTTACATTAGAAAAATAAGAAAAGCTATACAGCTGTGGCCCCAGAGCTGCCAATGGCCATGTTCTTTGACACATGAAGACTAAGAAAACAACAACAGAAAAATGAAACAGAGAGGCAGGGAACAAAACAACAGAGAAGGGGAGGAGAAAGAACAAGAATGAAAGGAAGGAAGCAGAGAAGGAGGCAGAAGAGTGCTCAGAGAGTGGGGCAGGAGGAGGTGGGTGGGTTAGAGAAACAGTGACAGTCAGATACAGGATGCAGTTTGAGTCTCTGGATCCAGCAGACCTTGATGTCCAATGTATCTTTGCCTTTATGTAGTTAATACCCTTAAGCAACAAACGTTATCACTTAAATAATAGTAATTTGATTCATGAGTGTTTACAATGTGCTTTGTTCTCTTCCCTTTAACTTCCTCCCACTTCACCTTTAAAAAACAACAGGCAAATTCAAACCAATTTTCAGCAGCTGAAGCCTCCAACCTAGTTTTTAAAAATATGGCTTTAGATTCCAAATAATTTAACATTGCTATGATTTAATTCATTTACTTGCTCAACATTGTTTTTAAAATGTTTACATTTATTTTTATGTAATTCACAAGGCCCTTTAAATGTACATTATATAAGTACCTCACTCAGAAATAATCTTGTAGAAAAGGATAGATAGATAAACATACATATATATCCTTATAAGATACAAAAGGATACACACACACACACACACACACACACACACATTTTCTTTTCTTCTTTGACTCCAGAACAAAGTCTTTCTGGCAAAAACATTTCACTTGTGTCTGGGATTTTTTACAGTAATCTTTCATATTAAGTAAGATGGGTTAATAATGAGTCTCCTCCAGAGCTCCACATGCTTTCTGAGGACAAAAAATAAAAGGAGAAGCTAAAAAGCTCTAATTGGAGTCAGGATGGCATATTACCGCTGTCTTTAATCTTTTTTCTTCCTCTAACTTCGTGACTTTGATCATAAAGAGGGGGGTGCCATGTGCACTTGTTCAGGGGGAAGCATGGCCTGGGCCTGGCCCAGAAGCACTGCTAAATCACAACAAAAAGCATCACCTTTTGTGCCAGCCCTTTAGATGAATCCTACGTCTGCTACTATCTCACCAAGTCAGTTTGACCAAATCATTTAACCTTCATCAGAGTTTCATGTTTCCTATGGTAAAACGAGAAAGATAATGCTTATCTTATGGGTGCTCTGAGGGTCAGGGATAAGAGAAACAAAACACCCGACACTGCTTGATTCACAGTAAACCTCCAACACAAGATGATGATGGTGATGATGCTTTTCAAATTTTAAAGCACTTGATTTAGTAATAACTGTGTATTATTTCTTACTATAAACCAGCAGGGAGACAGGACCTCTTTTTCATTAACATCAGTGAAAGAATTTTAATTAACATTTAAGGAATTTGAGAAAATCGACTTCTCTACACCCCCACTAAATTTCTCTATAATAAATGGCTTTTATATAATGAAAAGCAGGGGAGGTATTTTGTCTTTGGCCCTAAAAATTCAACTGGGCCCCTAGAAAGTTGTAATCACAATGTGAGAAGAAAGCTATTGAAACTGATGTACCACATAAATAAAATAGTAGAAAGAAATGGAGTGGTTTAAATAATTTCTAAGAAGAAGTGAAAGCTATTCAGAGGAAGATAATTAGAAACACCAGGCAAATGAACCTCCCTTCGCCTCCACACCAAAACAGATAGAATCTTAACAAGACTGATGGAACCTTACAAGGAGTAAATCTCTAGTTCCTCATTAAAGAAAAAACTTCATTCCACAAAAAAGAAGTATTATGTACCGGTAATAAGTTCCTCTTCTACAGACATGTGATATTTCTTAAATCCTAGTTGGTGATCTACTGACTTCAAGTATATCCACCTGTCAATAACGATAAGTCTGTGTTTGGTTTTTGGTTCATTTTAACTTTAGATTTACTTTAAATTACATATAATGATTTCATGAAATGCATACTGATTTTGGCAAATTTTATGTCTCTACCATGGAAATGTGTCAATCATACGAGGCAGCAATCCTTATGAAACCTGGCTCAAGATTCATATGCACTTATATAAGTAGTCGGTATTTTAAAGTATGAGTTTTGAGATAAATTAAAAATAAAAGTAATCTCGGATTAGTACTATGGTACATACTGAGGAAGTGAAAGTCAGCCCTGCTGATAATGACTGTTTCCAACGAGACCTGGATAAGGCCACATAAAACAAAGTTCCTCTACAAGGCCATCCCACAGCTATAAAAGGGTCTGACAATCCTTTCTAATGAGTTACTGTTGCTTTAATAAAGACATCACCAGCCTGGCTTCAGGATCAGTTCTGCTAGTCACTGATGGTGTGCGTGCGTATGTGTGTGTTGTGTGTGTGGATCTCCAGTACATGAGCTCAGAGTAGGCCCTAAATAAAGCACAGAAATCTGGGATGGGCAGACTGCAGACACCTATTTCCTTTTCCTTTCTTCTTGCTTCTTTAGTAGCAAGACATTTGTTAATACATTAGGAAAATTTGTTAAAGGGTACATTTGAAACTCATGTTAAATAAGTAACCTATTACCATCTTCAGGAAAAGGTTCTGAAGTTATACAAGTTTTAACTTGAAAAAACAACAGGCAAACCAGCGAACACACACAGGCAAGCATACTTTTACCCTCATTCAAGACGGTAATTTCTTGTGTTCACGTTCTGCATAATGATTGTAATCACTTGATGCCTCTTGTTGTATACAGAAGAAAGTACTATCTACTCGGGAGAATGATACTGTTGTTGCTGAGAACAAGCTAGAAAAGAATTGTATTTTTTCCTTTTGCTTAGTTTGTTTATTGCATTTGTTTCATGCCATGCTTTCAGATGACCCAGAAGTAACTGGAGAGTGAAATTGAATACCATTTGGTTTTCGTCTCGGCCATATTCTTTTGACACTATTGAGGAAAAACAGAATGGAAAAACAGAATATTCTAAATGGAAAAATACACAAAAATATTAGACAGAAAATACTAGGCCTCAAAAGTAGAGAACAACCTGGGTACAGTAAATGCTGAGTTCCTGGCTTTAATAATCTCTCTGGAGAATCAACTGCTCCTTCCTCTGTGCTCCAAACACTTTGTGTTGTATAAAAAATCATTTGTCTGTATTCCTTGCCTAACCTGAGCTCCTTTAAGTCAGACAGCATATTTTATTTTCATTCTTATATTCCCCAGGAACATTCAGTGTACTTTATTAAAACAAAAGGAATACCTATCTCACCTTTGCATATCTGGAGGAGTCCATGATAAATAGTGATAAATGTCACTAGATAAAAAGAATGTCTTACGTAGAGGAAGTACCATTGCAATAATAGTATCTAACGTTAGAACTGAGTATAAAAGTACCACAAGGTTGCATGGAAATTCCTAAAAAAAAAAAAAAAAAGAAGAAAAAAAATCCAATGCTATAGGATTAGGATACAGATTTAGATAACTGCATTATGAATAAAACAGGATAAATAAACACAGAATATGATGCGGCAATCTAAAACTGCTGAGTCAGGTGGCTTTTAATTCAGATAAAAATTATTGTAACCATATATAAATATATAAATGTACTCTCCAGCATTAAGTGTGGCTTGCTACAGTTTGTTAGCTTTTTAGAACGTATCTCTTACCTCTGAATGCAAGGCAAATAGTTCTGAGCCAGCTATTTGAATTACACACTGGGAAGAAAAAATTTCGACAGTAATCAATAAACTAATCAAACATAGCTATTAATGTTATGCAAAGAACTTGTTATTTCTCTCTTTCTCTGGGAGCATACTGGACTAATTATAAGTGGTGAGCCTTTTATAAGGCTGAATAAAATCCATTTTATGGACATACCACATTTCTTTATTCATCTTGTGATGGGCACTTGAATTGCTCCTAACTTTTGGCTACTGCCGATAATGCTATTATGAACATGAGTATACACATAGCTCTGAGTCTCTGCTTTCAATTCTTTACAATAAATACTTGGAAGTTGAATTGCTGGATCATAGTGATTCTGTTTTTATTTTTAAAGAACCTCCATACTGTTTTCCATAGTGGCTGCATCATTTCACATTCCCACCGACGGTGCACAAGATTCTGACTTCTCCATGTCCCGGCCGATATTTGCAGTTTTCTGGGTGTTTTAAAGTAGTAACATCCTAACGGGTGTGAAGTGGTACCACTCCAGATTTCTTTTTACATTTCAAGACTCTGTCTAAAGAATAAATTTGAATAAAAACTCATTGCCCAAGATTCTATAAATGACTCCAAAATTACAGCAAAAAAGCAAACCTCTCTGGATCATTTCTCATATTAAATGATGCTTATTAAAGCAGATTTTGGTTTTTACTTGATCTGTCTCTTCCTTTCACTGACTTAAAATTAACATAAAAATAAATTAGATAAAATGTTTGTCTTTTCAGAATATTCTGGGAGTACAGCATAATCTTTATGCTAACTTTATGACATAAACTTTATGACAACAGGGTATGAAGATGTACAGTATTTATACACTTGTAGTCAGGTAGTTACTGTGATAGTCCTCCAAAAGGGGTAAAATAATGAATTTTCTATGTTTTGGTTTAAATTTACATGAATTTTTATGAGATTCTAAAGTATGTGCATTTACTTAGTAATATTTTCTTTCCATGTATAAACCAAGGAAAGAACTAACACATTTCTACTTAAGGTACTATTATTCATTTTCAATAGAGAATTAAAGTATCCCCGGAAAAGACTTGAGGAGAAATTAGGGTGGAAAAGAAATGAAAAAAAGAAAAAGAAAAAAAATGGTGGTCAATATTCTAAACTAAAGGGAATTGAATCCTATTTCAAGGACAACTTCAAGGATTTCTTTTATACATAAAAAAAAGTCTGACATATTATAGCAAAATGGTTCATGGCTGGTCGTGCTTATGAAAGATGACATTACTCTGGCCCATTTGCCACCATCTCAAATCATCTGTCCCCAGCCCAAAGAGAATACAGACACAAACAAAATTTAAATTATGTTTGTGGAAACCTTGGTGTGACAACAGCAGGTAATGGTTTCAAATAAATTCACATTTCTAAGTTGTGATTAGGTAATAATAGTCACACATTTTAGAGAAAGCTATAATTAACGGCAACTACAACCATGCAAATAACTGAAAACGATTCTTCCTTTACATAATCTCTCATTCTGCGCTAGCAAAAAATACAATGCATTCATTTTGGGTAAATGTGGTTTAATTGATAGAGACAGCCATTCCTGTAATGGTTTCAGCAAATAATTACACCGGAGTGGTGACAAGGATTACCTAAGAGTGAGTTAGTACAAAATTTTAGCAAGCTATTTTCAGATTCCTGACAGCCTAATGTTTTCTCATCTTGATAACCTTAAAGATTTAAGGCAAACACATCTACAATAAGCTTATAAAGAATTATCTGTAGCTGTTGAGAAGTGTAGAAATTTTAAGTCCCAGGGGTCTACCGATTTGCCTTGGAATACAAGAAGACTTGCTGAGGTTATCTGCCAAAGAGCGAAACCAAGAAATGCTTTAAGACTACAGCCTCTGCTTTGTGTGAAATGAAGATCTATAATTTTCATGACAGAGACTGAACTGAGAAACTTTCATATCCTACAGAAAATAACTTGTGGAGACAGATACATCCTGGGGCAGATGCTGGAACTAACAGTAATTCCAGAGCTTCTTTTAGGAAGGCACATAACGTATCATCGTAACTGGCCATCAGCTAGTTCTGCGTAAATTATTGTGACTGAGGTACAAAGTAAATGTCTCTCTCTCGGTCTCTTCCCCCCAACTCCCTACAATACATTCTCAGATTATTTTATAACATTACAAATACTCCACATATTTGGAATAATATTTCCATTCTCTTTTCTTTAAGAAACAAAATATATAAACTATCATTCAATAACATCGTTTTGTTCTGAAAGAAAAAAAGAGTAATCATGTGAAATGAGTATGTCTCTGCATACACACACACACACAAGCACACGTATATAATTACACATGTGGATGTGGATGTATGATCATGGCCATTTTCTTCTCTAGGAGAGGAGGCAATCTTTAGGTCCAAATCCTGCCATAATGCAAAGTATCACCCACAACATTTATACATGACATTTGGCCCAAAGTGTACTTTAAATAATGAACACAGTAACAATGACATGAAAGCCATGATTAAGGTAAATACAGAGAAATATAAAAGGATCCAAGGACTTTCTATGAAATCCTAGTCCTTTAAGTTGTCAAATGCCCCTAATTAAGAATTAAAATATCAAGAAAGGTATAAAAAATACATTCTTAAGAGAAAGGAATGAATAAAATCACAGACTTTTGGTATGATGGTACTAAGCATAAAGCATTTAAATATCGCTTCCATTCTTTTGTTTTGTTTTTGTGTATTTTTGAGAGAGAGATAGAGTGTGAGCAGGGTAGGGGCAGAGAGAGGGAGACTCAGAATCTGAAGCGGGCTCCAGCTCTGAGCTGTCAGCGCAGAGCCTGACACAGGGCTTGAACTTATGAACCGCAAGATCATGACCTGAGCCGAGGTCGGATGCTTAACTGACTGAGCCACGCAGGTGCCCCAATATTGCTTCCATTCTTAATTGAATTTCTGTTCTGCATTCTTGGCCAGTCTTCTCTTCCATAAATAATCATTAATATTTCTATTTGGCAAGTTTTTCTTTTTGCTTTATAAAGATTACAGGTGAGCAGTTATTTTCTCCTCCCTTATTAGGTTTTTAAAAATGAAAGAAGACTTATTTTTCAAACAAGTCCACAAAATTTTCACTCTTCCGGAGAAAAGGATATGTCTCTCATGTCTGTCTGTTACTGCCACCGGCATTCTAATGACTTTTTAAAAACAAGAGTCATTTTTATGTCCTGTCATAAGCAATACATCATTCACTTTCAGTGCAATGGAGGGTAATAGAATAATGGAGAAACAACATAGAAAGATTAGAACATCAGCTGAGGAAAGATTACTTTTCACTCACCTGGGGCCTACTTCCATACACTGATGCCAAATACATACAACTAAAATTAAGAGCAATGAATTTCTTCCCACGAAGAAAAAACCAGAAGGAAAGAAAGAACTGATACATGGCATTGTTCCTCCTGTTCAGAGAGAAAAGAATTATAACCTAAACTGGAGGTGGCGAAGCTCCGATAATCCACAAATCAACAGACAGCCTATTTGTAGAGCCCTGATTTCCTGTCTAATTAATCTCCTAAAAACTACTTCTTTGAAAAGAAATGCCCACACCTAAAACAATACTCATAGTCATTTCAGATACACAGTTTCCTCTTGCATTCAAAAAGACGTGAGCAGATGATTCGTGGTACTCCTGTCAATTCGGATGACTTTTCAATGCCCACGTCAAAAAAAAAAAAAAAAAAAAAAAAGTCAAGCATTTTTAAACCGTCAGAGACTGATAATCAAATGTACAATTTTAAGATAGTCTAAATTACTGACACTGTGAGCAAGCCCAGTCCTTTCCCTGAGAAGAGAAAATCCCACTCACCTACCTATCACAGTCAGATGCACAAAACTGAGAAGGCTAATTAGGTTAAAAAGCTGCCTGGGCACTGATACCTACCTAGTGCCCACTAAAGTCATGTAGCTTCAAAGAAGGGAGTGAATACATTCTTACCCAGGGAGGAACATTAAGTCTATTGTGTTCTTGAGGAAAAGAAAAGAGAAAAAGATCCAGCTCTTATTATTTGTTTCAAAACAATCTCAACGAATGTAATGCCCGAGAGTTTTCTTCAGAGAAAGACAGAAAACGAAGACAGTTAATAATCTAACAATGCTCATAAAATGGTATGCTGATCTAGAGCAAGGCATGTAGACTTTGACCTTTATTCCCAAAATAGAAATAAGCATTTAATTTTGAGAGAATAATAAACAGGAAATACCAATGCAGTTAGAAGTAAAATGTAAAGAAAAGAAGATGGAGCTTTTCCTAAACACTAGTAATGTGAAAAAGTAACACTGAGATCTGAGTTTGAAAAGCAGAAACAGTAGAGTGACCATATAATTTATTAACCCAACTGTCACTTTTTAAAAATAATTTTTTAATGTTTATTTATTTTTGAGACAGAGAGAGAGAAAGAGATCATGAGCAGGGGAGGGGCAGAGAGAGAGCGGGAGACACAGAATCTGAAGCAGGCTCCGGGCTCTGAGCTGTCAGCACAGACCTGACGCAGGGCTCGAACCCACAAATCTTGAGATCATGACCTGAGCCGAAGTTGGACGCTTAACCGACTGAGCCACCCAGGGGCCCCAGGTTTTGTTTTTGTTTCTGTTTGTTTGTTTGCTTTTTGCCCACAATGATAACTTGAAAAATCTTTGTATTTGAAATAATTTCAAACCTAGAGAAAAACTGCAAAATTAGTACAGAGGATTCTTTGCCCAGACTCACCAACTTTTAATTCTCTACCTAAGTATGTGCTTTACATTCTCTCCCTCTTTTCCCAGTAGGGGCCAAGGGCAGGCCACCCCAAACTGCGTCACTTGGTATGATATATGGATTCTTCCTAAATAAGTTAACATTAGAAAGAGCTGGTACAAGGACCCTCAGACCCTCCTCTGTCCCCCTGAAAGTGGGAAACAAATCTCCTATATGACAAATTCCCTCCTTGTCTTGAGAAGTTAGAAGATATCCTTATCACCAGAGACAGGACTCGAAAGCCAAGAAAGCTACAGGAACAAACCTGGTCTTTTCTCATCTACCACCTCAGCCTAAATTCTGCTTGGAATTCTCTACTAATTAGAGCTCCCAAACACCTGTCTTCTTGATCCTGTCGATTCCCCACAAATTTATAGTCTCTCCATCTAAATGTGTAAAAACTGCCTGCATCGGTCATTTCTCTAGGTCTCACTTTCACGAGTGGGCCTCCATGCACATGTATTAAAACTTTGGTTTTTTTCTATTAATCTGTCTCACATAAATTTCATTCATAATCTAGCTGGAGAGCCTTGAAGGGCAGAGAAAAAAAAAATACTGTTCCTTCCCAACACCCTCCAAATCTCTGGGTATGTTTGTATAAGTAACAAAGAAGTTTCCTGAGCCATTTCAGAAAGTTGCAATACATCGTGTCTCTTTGCCTTTTATTACTTCAGCATCTGTTTCCTAAAACACAAGGATATTTTCTTATGTAAGCATTGCAAAGTAATTAAATTCAGGAAATTAAACACTGGTTCAACACTTTTACCTAACAGAGAGTAAGCATTCTAATTTGTTATTGTTCCAATAATATCTTTTATAGCATTTCCCCTTCCAGTCCAGGATCATGCAGTTTGCATTCAGAGGTCATGTCTCCTTAATCTCTTTTAATTTGGAATATTGCTTCAGTCTTTGTCTTTCAAGACATTGACATATTTTAAAAATACAGGAGAATTAGTTTATAGAATGTGCCTAAATTTCTATTTGTCTAATGTCTTTTCATGAGATTTAGTTCTGCATCCCTGGCTAGACTACAACATAAGAGATATGATGTCCTTCTCAAGTATTACATCTGCCAGCACAGAAAGTTTATCTGACTCACTGATTGTATTAATTTTGCTTTAATTAATTTAAATAAATATTTAAATTAAGTAATTTAAGACGGTAACGTCCAACGTCTCCACTGGATAGCAGTGGGCAGACATGCTGAGAACCGGTTGCATACCTACTGCTCATTAAATCTGGGCCTCAAGATTTAGCATCCACTATTGTTTCTTGTCCTAACCAGTCTTCACTATGATGGTTGCAAAAGGTGATTTTCCAACTCCAACAGTCCCTCCACATTTATCAATGGACATTCTAACAGTAAGAAAGAACCTCTTCCCATTCATTCATTCACTCATTTATTATCACCATATGAATATAACTATTCTTATTTTATCTAATGGGTTATAATCCATTACTCTATTTATTTTGATGGTTAAATTGTCCCAGAGCTGGTCAGTGGGAGCCCCTTCAAGATGTCTCCTGTGTCCTTTTGACATATCTCCATTATTTTTTCGAGCACTTCTTTACTTTTTTAGCACAATAAGATGCTCTGGTTCATCTTACACCATCCTGTACTAGCCTTGAAATCAGTCATTTTTTTTTTTTTTTTCAAAAGAACTCTTTTAATCACATGTAAGGGAATAGCATATAGCAACCAAGATACAGAAATTAGGTGTGCTCCATTGCTGTGGGCAACACACTGTTTGTAGGCCTTTCCTGCAGCAGACCTAGGAGATCCCCACCCCCGCCCATGATCCTGATTCCTACACCTTCAATAGAATGCCACAAGATTCTCCTTTGTCTTCCACATTTGTGTTTCTCGTGCCATAGTAAGAGTCTTGGTTCCCAACACATTTATTCAATCTCACAATATACAGAAAATCATTTGTGAATAACTATCTCCTATCACTGCAAAAAGCCTAATATAAAGAATTCAAGGTTTGTTTGAAATTGTCCTTTCTTCCCCTTCTAGACTGAAGGTATAAAGTCAAAGTGCTGGGTTCAAAAGTTCCTTGGATCAGTTGTTTTTCTTTATTTCTCTCAGTGTGGTTTTATTTGAAATGCAGATGGTTCATTCATTAGTTTCAAATCTAATTTTAGGATCCCCTCCCAACCTTGATTTAATTTAATTTTTTGTAAGTTTATTTGTTTATTTTGAGGTGGGGGAGAGGAGGGTGGGATCCCAAGCACTGACAGTGCGGAGCCTGATGCAGAGCTCAAACCCACGAATTGTGAGATCACGAGACCTGAGCTGAAATCAAGAATCAGACGCTTAGCCAAATGAGCCACCCGGGCACCCCTGATTTTATTTCTGAATATGTAAAACATTAACATGCTTCCAGAAATTAAAATTATATCAAAAAGGTATACTATAGAAAATGCCTTACCTTCTTTCCCACTGGAGTCCCTACACCCTTGTAGATAACCAATTTCAATGTTTTCAAGTTTAGCCTTCTTGTATTTCATTTTGAATAACAACAACAACAACAACAACAATAAGCAGTTAAATAAATCTTTTTAAAAATGTTCCCTTGTGTACTGGTATCTATTTCTACCTAACAAATTACCTCAAGACTTGGCAGCTTAAAAGAACAAATATTTCCTGTAATTTCTGAGGGCTGGGAATCCGGGAATGGTTAGCTGGATGATTCTGATTTAACGTCTCTAACAGAGCTGCAGCTGAGCTGTAGGATGGAGACTCTGCCACCAAGTACAGTGCTCTCCCGTGGCAGCTGGCAGGCCTCAGTTTCTCGCTAGCTGCTGGCCAGAGGTTTCAGTACCTCCCCGCACAAGCCTCTCTATAGGGTAGCTCACAACATGGCAGCTTGCTTCCTCAAAGCAAGGGATCCAAGAGGATGAGAAAAAAGCCCAGGACACCAGCCACAGTCTTCCACAATCCATCTCAAAAGTGACATACCATCGGCGCTGCCATTATGCTATTGTTCACACAGAGTAACTCCGACACAGTGTGGGTGGGAGGGGCAACATAAAGGTGTGAAGAAGGCCAGACAGGCAAGGTAACTGGGGACTAGATATCACTTCTCATTTTACACAAAGGATAGCACACTATAAGTGGCCTTTCATATTTTGTTCCAGTAAATGATACTCCTTAGGGAATTACATCCTCGGTTTATAAAGAATTTCGTTATTTTATAGCCATGAAACGTCTATGAAATATGTACCACAGATTGTTCAACCATTTTCCTATAGGTGGGCATTTAGGAAGGTTGCAATATTTTGCAACTATAAACAATGAATAACCTTTTGCTTATATATTTTTTATTATTGACAATTATACACTCTTAGAAAATCCAGTCTGGACCACCAATGCATTAAACTCCCTTGAGAAGATCAGTAATAAGTTTTTTGAAGGGAGATTAAAAAGTCTTAATTTGATTTTTAAAACAATTTTATCATGCATTTCTTAAGAGCCTAATATAAATAGTAATGCATCATGTTCTGTAATTACCACCTGCATCAAAATATCCCTGTAAAGAACAAGGCAAACACAGCCAGTAGTAACATCATTAAACCAAAAGTAAAAGACATAAAAGAAAAAAGGCAAATGTTTCAGTGAACAGATCTACCAATCTCTACGTGTCTATGAAAGAGTTCAGGAGTGCCTGAGTGGTTCAGTCAGTTGAGAGTCTGACTTCGGCTCAGGTCATGATCTCACAGTTCATGAGTTCAAGCCCCACATTGGGCTCTGTGCTGACAGCTCAGAGCCTGGAGTCTGCTTCAGATTCTGTGTTTCCCTCTCTCTCCCCCTCTCCCGCTCACAGTTTCTCTCTCTCTCTCTCTCCCTCTCAAAAGTAAACATTAAAAAAATTAAAATTAAAAAAGTAAGAGTTCAAAGGGCTCAAAAGCTACCTAAAGAAACAGAGTTACCTGGTATTGATGAGAAAAGTCAGAGGCCAAGAAATATTTTCCTAAAACAGTAGGAAGAGGGATTGTGTATTAGAGACAGAATTGTATTAATGCTTAATTTCCCAAGTATAATTGTGTTCTGGCTCTCAGGAGATACATGCTGAAGTGCTTCGCTGTGAAGCTCCACAATGTCTATAAGTAACTCTAAAATAGTTCAGAGAAGAAAAAATATTGAGAATGAAAAAGATATAAAATAAACTGGAAAATGTTAACAATTGGTGAATCTATGGGAAGAGTATATAAAGTATTCATTTTACTATTCTTTTAAATCGGAAATATTTTTAAAATATAAATGTTGGGGAAAGAGTGGATGGGAAGATTGACATTAACAACGACACATGAGTCACGCAATTCAGTAGCTCAACTACTTATCCAACAGATAATGCAATTTTGAGGCAGAATGGCAGTTGCATGTGTATTAAGAAGTTTAAGCTATAAAAATTTCACTGTATTTTAGGATATGAAATCTGTCATTTTTTGCTTATCGAAGGTCTAATGGCAAGCTATCAGCTATGAATATCATTAAGTTCTCTAGAGATATAAATAATAATAACACCTAAAACTGCCACTAATGATCCACCCAAAGCTTTTTCAAAGACTTTTATGTAAAATCTGATTACTTCTGAACACACAACCCAATGTTCATCTTCCCCCCTTTTATAATAAGACTTATAAATGAGTCAATCATTGCAGAATGCACCATTGACATTTCAGCTGCTGTTTTATAATTATACCTGCTTTCTATAGGTAGGTTAATGTTAAAATTTCTTAAAAATTGCCACCTTTTTCTTGGAAAAAAAAAATGAACTAAACATGTTAGATTTTTTTGTGCTATTTTGGAAAAGTCTTTTATAACTGAAGAAGTTAGATGAAAACCAAAAAGAGAAAAAGGGGAAAATTAAGGGCTTAAAAATATAAAATTAAAAATTTTGTAGATTGGAAATTAAGTCTACAAAAAAAAAAAGGCAAGGTTGTTTATTTGAATGAGAAGAACCCCAAATTGGGTTAGTTTTTAGTACATTTCCCTCCATGACAACAGATAACAACCTAATTTTATAAAATAATTACCAATGGCTTCTTTCTCATCAGTATATTTTATGACCTCTGACCAAACACATGAAAATATGCCCACAAAAATCATATCATGCTGGAGTAGGATTGTTCTCAGTCATGGAAGGCTTTCAATCTTTTGTATACCCTAAAATGCCCTAAATGGCTCTTGACCGTGGCAATGTCACGGCATGGCAGGTGTCAGGAAAAGTCCTGTCACCTGAAGATCCCTTTTAACACTCTTCAGAAGCACAAGAGGATCCTTGCTATGTAAAAATTTTAGGTGTTAACAGTGTTATGGAACACTTTATGAATAGTCAGCTTTATGAACAAGCTGACTGTTAAAATGAAATGTTTGAAATCAACACAATGATAGATATGAAGTTTTTAAACTTAGCAAGAATATCTACCTTAGGGTGCCTGGGTGGCTCAGTCAGTTAAGCGTCTAAATCTTGGTTTCAGCTCAGGTCATGACCTCAAGGTTCATGAGATCGAGCCCCGCATAGGGCTCTGCACTGACAGTACAGAGCCTGCTTGGGATTCTTACTCTCACTCTCTCACTCTGCCCCTCCCCTGCTCGCATACACATATGCATACTTTCACTCTCTCTCTCAAAAAATAAACTTAAAAAAAGAATATCTAACTTATGATATAGCCTCTTGAGAATCAATAGAATCACAAGTTGTTTTCTTTAAAAGTTAAGACCAAATTGGGGCACCTGGAAGGCTCAGTCAGTTACGCATCTGACTTCAGCTCAGGTTATGATCTCACAGCTCATGAGTTCAAGCCCCGTGTCCAGTTCTGTGCTGACAGCTCAGAGCCTGGAACCTGTTTGGATTTCTGTGTCTCCTTCTCTCTATGCCCCTCCCCTGCCAGCGCTCAGTCTCTGTCTCTCAAAAATAAATAAAACATCAAAAAAAAATTTAAGTTAAGATCAAACTGTATGGAGATTTAAGAAACCTCATGAGGATGTATGCACTGTTTCATCAAGGAGAGAAATAAGACAGTAAAAGAAGGCTCTACGTCGGAAACAGTAAAGAATGTGTGCTGAAATTATGAAATATTAAAACAATCTGAGGGTGTATAGAGAGCATGAATTTTTATACAAAAGGTGTTTTTGTTTTGTTTTTCATTAATGATGAGGACTATTTTTTAAGCAATCTAACTAAAGAGCAAGTTTGATAGTTTATTTAAATGAGCAGGAAATGGCCCTTGCAGATTCTGGGATCAACAGATCAACACAGATTAACAAACAAATAAACATTAGATTCAATAACTTATCAAGGATCCTTTTCTGGATTTTATGGTCATTGGCAGCTTGCCTGACTGATGTTATCATTTCTTGTACATTTTATAGTTCTGGAATGCTGTTTTGATTTTACCATGTTATAGTGGCATATAATAAAACAGTTCTAGTTTATGAAGTAGCAATCAACTGAATGATCATTCATTTAACAAATATTTAGAGAATGCTGACACTGTAAACAATGAACAAAGAGAAAATCTCACTTCTCAAGAAGCCAGTACTAGAATTCAGGGATTGGGAGCTAAGGAATAAATAAGCAAAATAGTAAATAAATGAAGTCATTTCAGACAGTGATAGGTGATGTAAAGGGGGACCGGCAGCTGGACTGGACATTTGCTTATTTAAGGGGTTAGGACAAACTTATTTGAGGTAGTGATTTTTGAGTTGAGACCTAAATATTGAGAGAAAGTAGTTAAGAGAAGATCTGAGGAAAAGAACACTCCAGTAAAGGAACCAGCACACCAAGGAGAGGATAGAAGGCAGAAAAAGAAATCAAGACAGAAACCAACTTGGAGTCTATGGTTAATAGAAATGCAGTTGGTATGTCTGGACTATAAGGAGCAACAGAGAAACGGTTACACAATGCAGTCAGATAAATAGGTAGGGGACAGATAAAGAGTTTGAATTTTATTATGAGTAGAATTACTTTTAAAGAAATGAATGAAACTGGGGCGCCTGGGTGGCTCAGTTGGTTAAGTGTCCGACTTTGGCTCAGGTCATGATCTCCTGGTTTGTGGATTCGAGCCCCTTTTCAGGCTCTGTGCTGACAGCTCAGAGCCTGGAGCCTGCTTTGGATTCTGTGTCTCCCTCTCTTTCTCTGTCCCTCCCCCATTCATGCTCTGTCTCTCTCCATCTCTCAAAAATGAATAACCATTAAACAGAAATTTTTTTAAAAGAATGAAATTAACCAGTTAAAATTTTAAAAAGTTTACTGGCTGCTATACAGACAGTGGTCTAAAGGAACATTGACAGGAGGGTGTCAGCGGTGGTCTAAACCAGCACTCATCAAAGGAGCTAGCCAGCAAAAGATCAGGAGCTTGCATCAGAAGGCAAAATCATTGCAACGTGTTTTCATCAAAGAAGTCTTGCTATTAAAAAGGGTGGGGGAGGGGGGGCACCTGGGTGGCTCAGTTGGTTGAGTGTCCAACTTTGGCTCTGGTTATGATCTCACCATTCTTGAGTTCTAATCCTGCATTGGGCTCGCTGCTGTCAGCACAGAGCCTGCTTCAGATCCTCTGTCCCCGCTGTCTCTCTCTGCCCCTTCCCGGCTCATGCTCTCTCTGTCTCTCAAAAATAAATATTTGAAAATTAAAAAAAAAGTTGGCTAAACTAACTAGTTGATTTATATTCTGGTGCCACTCACTTATCTCATCACAAGCCAGACACAAACAGCTCATCCGAACCAGCCTATAGATCACACTTTTCTTAGCCCTGGTCCAAATTAGAATTTTGATGGCGGTAGGCAAGACTGAGAGAAATAAATCTGGAATCAGTTTTGGAAGTGAAACCAACAGAATTAGGTGATGAACTGAATACAAGGTATGAGGACAAGAGAAGAATCAAGTCTGGCCTGAAGTAGATTTTGATGCCATTTCTTAAGAATCTGAAAGAATGGGGTTCAAGCTTGATGGACTTGGCAATGGCATCAGATAGGGAGATAAGGAATTCTGTGCTGGCCATGGTAAGTTTGAGATGTCTACAATGAAGTTGGAAGTGTCAAGTAGGATATGTCAGCACTACAGTCATGAATTGGTGGGATACAGGGTTTGAGAGGCCATATAGATACTATTTATTTAAAGTGAATGGACTAGAGGAGGTCACCTACAAAGTCAGAAAGGAAACGAGAATCCTAAAACTACTTCTGGGCCATTCCAGTATTTAGATGTGGACCAAAGGAGAAAGAATCAGTGAAATGGGGGGTGGGAGGGTAGAGCAAGAGGGTACGGTAACCTAGAAGCCATCAGAAGACTGTTTCAAAACAGGTAGTTGTCCGAAATTATGTTGAATGCTGCTAAGAGGCCGCACAGGGAAGTGACCACTAGATATACAAAACAGAATTTACGGATAAACTTGGGAGAAAAAAGAAAATATTTTATCACAATGGTTAGGGGCAAAAATTAGACCAGGTGAGTTTAGTTCAGAATAAGAAGAAAGTAAAGAGCAACCATGGGTAACTTCTTGTGCTCCAGGGGGAGGCACAAAAATGGGGTCCTCGAGAGTGATGTAGGGATCAAGAGGAAAATTTTTGTTTTTATTGTATTTTTTAAAGATGGGAGCTACTAGAATCCATGTGTACACAAATGGTTATAAGCCAACAGGGAGAGCAAAACTGCAGAAGGTCCTGGAGCAGGTGAGACGGGATGAAATCTAGAGCAAAAGTAGAAGATAGAAGCAGGATGCTTCTCTCACCGTAACAGAAGGCAGAGTAGGCGAGTACAGATGTAGCCAGGCTGGCGGAAATGGCCACAGCAACAAGTTCCTGTTTGATGGGATCTTTTTTTTCAATGAAATATGAGAAAATAAATTAGCTGAGAAAAAGAAATAGAGGATAGGTGCTGAAGATTCAAGGAGAGAAAGGGCTGAAACAAGAATAAAAGCCGATGTGAGATTTATGGTTATGATACTAAAGTGAAATCAAACAACTCTCTCTCCAGGTTTTTTTTTTTTTTTTTTTTTTTTGGAGTTTTCCAACTCTCTCTTCTTTTCCAGCCCCATTCATTTCTCAAGTGGAGGAATAAAATAGACAGATAGCCGGGCTTAATAAATACTACAGTATTGCCAAGGGAGTACACTGGCTAGAGAGCTGGTGAATAGTTAACAGTGTTCGTGAGCAGGGGAAGACAATGGTGGGCAATAAAATCTAAGCTGGATAATAAGATGGTAAAGACAAAGGGGGTAATATATTGAAAAAAAAAAGGTAGAGTCTATTGATTAGAGGGACTGATGAAATTCAAGAATGCACAAAATAATAGAGTTGGAGAGAGAGAAGGACAAAAGCCGTAAGTCCCGGTACAAAATGAAGATTTTGGATGTACGACAGTCATTACAAGACAAGATGAAGAATCTGACCACAGTATGAGCAGCTAAGGTAGGATGGAAAAGTCGGTACACATAAGCAGTCAGGAAACTGAAATGGCAGCGTGTTAAGTGGTCACCCATGTGGAAGATGAAATAACATGATAATGTTAGTGAAATAATATTCAATTTCTCTAAATAATATGACCTGAAAAAGTAAATGAAACAACTGTTATTTACGGATTTTGAGGCCATAAAAGGGCTGGCCTATGACTATTTGCCTTTTTTTGTTACTCATTCCAGTAATACCTGTTAATATAATTGTTTTCTTTTATCCTTTGGTAAAGGCTGAAAATGATTAGAAACACACACACACACACACACACACACACACACACACACCATTTTTGAGGACAAAAATCGACAAGCATAAAATAGCGTACAATCTTCTCTCTCTGTTTTTAGAGGTTAGTTTCCAAGGAACTTTGGGACCCAACCTACTATAAGGACATAGTATCTTAATTCCCACTAGAACCATTTGCTTTTCAGCCAAATCTGCTTCAAAGTAGCCTAAAAAGGAACGCACCAAGATATTCTTTTTTTTTTTTTAATTTTTCTAATGTTTTATTTATTTTTGAGAGAGACAGAGTGTGAGCAGGGGAGGGGCAGAGAGAGAGAGACACACACACACAGAATCTGAAACAGGCTCCAGGCTCTGAGCTGTTAGCACAGAGCCCGACACGGGGCTCGAACTCACAAACAGTGATTATGACCTGAACTGAAGTCAGACGTTTAACCTACTGAGCCACCCAGGCATCCCACCAAGATATTCTAAATACAAAAAAAAAGGATCTAGAATCAATTTATTATCCAATTATGTAGAACAAAATGTAGATATGCCAGAATACAGTAGTGTTACAGGTAAGTTGTGTTTATGTCTTTCTGATGCCCTTGTGATTAATGGCTCATCATATAATTACAACAAACAGAAATCGATTAATTTTAAAGAAAAGATCATCATCTGCCATTCTCACTTCTATTTACAGAAGAAAAAACAGAAACAAAATTACTTACCCAAAGGCCACAAAACTTTAATAAGGGGCAGACAACCGGCATCTCTTGTTCCCAAATATAAAGCGCTTTCTAAGCATATTATTTTGGCTCCCAAATATCTGAATAATGAGCTAGCCCATTTATCCTAAATAAATTTAAAAGTTAAATACACACACACACACACACACACACACACACACTGTAGTTCTATCAAATCCATTCTTTTCACATGTCTTGAACTCATCCCTTTCTCTTCATTCCAGTCTAGTAATCCATGCCCTCACCATCATCACCTCAAGCCTCAATTATTCTTTTCCCCAAAGCAGTTTCCTTACTTCTTATCTTTCCTTATATTAACACACCTAATGCGTGTATGTCTAATTAATATTCTTGAACTAGAACACTCTCCAAGCAAATCCCCTGCTTAGAAACTAAAAAGAGCTCCATGGAGAACAAATCTAAGACTTTTACTGGGTCTCATCTTTCCTCCAAACTTAGACTCGAGGCCTCCTGAAAGGCAACATTTTCTGTTATACCAAATAGAATACACTCTTCCCCCTTTTCTTCATCGATCCGAATTAGACATGTGAAGACCTGGGGATGGGGACGGGGCAGGGCAGTGTCAACAAATTTTAGAGGAAAAGAATTCTCCCCTACCCTCCTAATCATACTGATGCAGAGCTCTGGCTCATCTGGTCTTAATAATATACTGCTAAAGCAAATTCCTAAGCTGTGAAAAGGCTTCTTGGTGTTCCCGACCTTAACTATATATTGTTATTTATGGCTTTCTCCCGTATTTGTTCAAACACTCTCTGAATCAATTTCTACTTCCTTCCAGTACACTCTATATAAACCTACAAGTTTATTTTCTGGTAGGTAGAGTGAAGTTTTTGATCAATCTCTCTTCCATCTACATCTTTGGAAACTCAAAAGACTCATTACATATTCTTAATGTCTCACCCTAACATACTTCCCTCATAAGCATGAAAGGTTCATAAGGACAAAATTTTGATGATTTTGTTCATCGCTTATTCCCATCCTACAGAACGACAAATCCCCTCTGCTTCCGATCCTGTTTGTTCTATTACTGTGGTTGTTCAGTCTAGGAAATTTTATACTTTCAGAGGTACACAGACCACCACTAAGGAATCATTGTTGTTTATGAGTAAAATACTGTTTTGTTTTGTTACGTTTCCACGTCTCCTTGATGATATCCAAGATGTATTATGTTTTTAACTATAAATTTACCATTTTATACTTAAGAATACTGACCTCCAATTTTCCCAGGTATCATTGATCAGTTAAAATCACAGATAATTTCTAAACATCTCAGAGTCAACACATTTTTATGACTCTCATCAAAAGTATCAGCAAAGAACAAACTTGGTGATTCAGACTTCCCTTCCCCTCCCTTTACTAAAGAACCAGTAGATAACCTAAAGTTCTCAAACTAGAGCTTGTACCAAAATCACCTGACGGGCTTATGGTCAAACACAGACTGCTGGGCCCCATCCCCCAAATTTCTCATTCAGTAATTCTAGGATGAAGCCTGAAGATACGCACTTCTAACAAGTTCCAAGTGATGTCAATGTAGTTGATCTAAGGATAACTAACTAATCTAACCTAAAGAATAAAATAAAGAACAATGCAAATGATCGGACAAGCCCCAGAAGAGCTGAGCTGGTAATATTTAAAGTCAAAGCAATAAACATGCTCATTATTAATAAAATACAATTTAGTGTTTTCTTTGTATCAAGTGTTTTCAAATAAGTTTATTCCATACACAACCCCAGAGGTAGGTATCATCACCTCCACTCTCTCAATGAGAAAATGTAGGAAACTGAGGCTTAGAAAGGCAAAGTAACTTCCCCAAGTTTACAACTAGTAAGTGGCAGAATTAGGAACTAATGCAGATATTCTCGATTCCAAACTTCGTGTAACTGGGCTGTAGAGCCGCTGCCGCAGTCTTACATTGTAGCCACAAACCTGCTACTAGTGACACCTCTGCCTCCGTCTGGCATAAAAACGGCTGCAAAGAGCACGGTGCCTCTACGGTCATCAACAAGCCTCCCGCTCCAAGGCTCCCCTAACCTGCTCCCTAAGCAAATGGGTACACACATCTATTTAGCCTCTGCCTAGCAGCCGGCACAAGTCCCTTACTGACATCTGCTCAAACAGCTTGTTGGAGGGTATTGAACGCAGGCAGGTGGAAGGACAGTTCTGCTTGGAAAATACCGGGCATAACAGCAGGTATCTGTCCAAAGAAGGTTTTTGTTCTAGGTCAACTTATATCTTTTGCATCATACCCTGCTCCAGTTTCCCCAGCCTTATGAATGAGTAATATAAGACAGGGACACTGACACCCTGTGTAGCAAAGCTGGGGCACAGCAGGAAAAGACGGTACTCTGTAGAAATTCCGACAGGAAATTCACTAACACTAAGCTGGTTACTTTAATTATGGAACCTTTTTGATCCTAAATAATTACCGAATATTCCCTTTATTCCACCACTCAGTGACACCTTGTTTTGTTTAATAATAAAAACTTCACACCACAGGTTTAGTGACTTTTTAAAGTTCCAAAATGTAATTCCTCTGGATGAGACAAACTGGGAAAACACTGGCTGCTGGCCTCCTCCCACCTTAGGGCTGTGCCAGAGTCAATGAAATTAGTGAACAGCACAGAAAGAAGATCCAAGAGGAGGCTATAAGCTTTTCTACCAATTACCAACTGAAAAGTAGCAGGCTACTGATAACTTTTTCTTACAGTCACAATTATTTCAATTATAAAACTAAAATCATAACTGTGCTTTTTATTCAGTTAAAAAAGCAAAAGCATTCATTAAGCAATGGTATTCTTTGCAATATTATGTGAACAGTACTGAGAGTCCACTACTACCCCTCATAGCGCAAAGCTATTTAAATCTAGGTTTTTGATCTGCGGGTAGATTTAGAAAAATAGATATCCAAAAAAAATCCCTACTGTTTATGCAGCTTCACTGTCTGCATACATCCTCAGAGTAAGGACTCTGAGTAATGACTCATTCCATATAGTAATGACTAATTAAAAAGACTTTCGACACTTCTCCCTCTACAAAAATGGAGATGTGTGCTTTTCCTTATTCTTGCTAAGTACACCTAAAAAACCTGGACCTTATATGTAAGATAAACAGATGAAGACTCCCAAAGGTGGACAGAAAAGGCAGCCTGGTTAGGGATCTCAATTCCCAAGGAACGGCATGTTGGTGAGTTTTCAAGTTCTTTTTGCTCCATACACACACACTTAAAAGCTGAAGAAGCTGGCAATCTAGAAATGCCAATGGGTGCAGACAAGAGAAAGCCTGCTCCCTCTAGACAACGGAGCAGTAAAGGGACAGCCTAGCAAGACAGAAAACCTTTAGACAATCACCAGCTTATTCCAGCCAAATATGACCAAAAAAACAGAAACAAAAACAAAGCTCAAAACAAAAACAAAAACAAAACAAAAGAGAAGAATTATATAGTTCCACCCACACTCATGAAGCAAAGGCCTAGTGATGAGCCTAGATTTATAACCTCACTGGGAGCCAGGACTTTCATATCTGCTAGGTAATAATTAGCCCCTCCTCACCACAATGTTAGTGGAGACCACGAGTGCCACACACTTGCACTACAATCCAATGGTAATGAGGCTGCCCTCTCCCACCTCTTGCCCTGTGCTATCAGTGGAAGTTCTGTGAAGAAAATCAGCAAGGATACAGAAAAACTCAACACCATCAACTAACAGGACCTAACAAACGCTTATAGAATACTCCATCCAATAAAAGCCGAAACACATTCTTACCCTGTGCCCATGGAACATACCAAAATAGGCCACATTCTGGGATATAAAACAAAAACTTTAAAAAGAAAAAAAGAAAGAAAGAAAGAAAGAAAAAAAGAAAGAAAAAATAAGGAGTATTGCCCAACCACAATGGAATCAAACTCTAGTTTCTAAAGTAATATCAGCGAGGTAACAGAAAAGTCTCCAAATATTTAGCATCTAAACAACATACTTCTAAATAATCAGTGGGTTACCAATTATCAAAAATGAAACAGGAAAGAACATTACAGATCCTGCAAACACCAAAAGCCCCATGAGAGAAGACTATAAACGATTCTACACACAGAAATTTGACAACTTAGGTGACATTGAGCAATTCCTTGAAAGACATAAACTATCGAAATTCACACAAGGAGAAATATATAACCTGGTTAGCTCTGTATCTATTAAAGAAACTGAATCAGTAATAATCTTCCAAACAAGAAAGCCCTAGGCCCAAATGGTTTCACTGGTGAATTCGACCAAAAAAAAATAATCTCTTCCAGAAAATAAAAGAACTCAACATTTCCTAAAGGATACTTCCTAACTCATTCTATGAAGCCAGCATTACCCCAATACCAAAACAGATAAACATATTATAAACAGGAAAACTACAGAAAAACATCTGCTAAGATGGAAATGTTCTGCATCTGACTATATCAATGTCAATATCCTGATTATGATACCATACTACAGTTTTTGTAAGAGGTTACCCCTAGGGGAAAATAACACACTAGGTACAGGAGGCCTCTGTATTACTTGTTAACGATTGCATGAAAATGTACAATTATGTCAAAATAAAAGTGTCATAAAAACTTCAAAAAAAAAAAAAAATAGAGTTATCAACCCTTACGATACCAAAGCATTAATGCATTCTAATGTCACTGCTATTTTAAGAAAGTAAATGTTAATAGCAATTACTTTATTGTAAGAAATTTTAAAAGAACCATTTAAAATAGCCGTAATTTGGGGCACCTGGATGGCTCAGTCGGTTGAGCATCTGACTCTCGGTTTTGGCTCAGGTCACGATCTCATGGTTCGTGAGTTCAAGCCCCACATCATGCTCAGCACTGCTGGTGTGGAGCCTGCTTGGGATTCTCTCTCTCTCTCCCTCTCTCTCTGCCCCTCCCTTGCTCTCTCTCTCTCAAAAATAAAAAATCAATAAATAAATAAATAAACTTAAAAAAAATAAAAGTAGCCATAAATTGGTTGTAGTTGAAGCTGTAATCCAAAATGCAATGAAGATGCTGTGTGAAAGTTACAGTTACACACCAGTTACTGTTACAGTTCACTGGGGAAAATGACACGTGCTCTCAAGGTATACACTAACAAGTTATTATGCTTCACAAAGATGTCATTTTTGGTGCACTGAAAGATCATGCTGGTTTTAATGATGTAGGCTTGCTAGGTTTAATTACATCCAAAGGTAGATAGGAAGAGTTTGAAATACTGGAGGGCTGGGTTATATAAACAGAAACATAGTTTCTATTCCCTCTTACTCCTAAACATACATAACTGCCTATAACTCATGAAAGGCTTACACTACATACATTATTTGAGGTGCCTCTTATTTACGAACAGCTCAAACATTTTGAAATTACATCGTCCCTTATACTTTCAAAATATTGTGTTTTTTAATGTGTCCACTGAATGTTATTCAAACCTACTGGCTAGATAGCAAAGACTTAAAAATAGCATTTATAAAGTTAGATTAATAACTTAAATTACCCAATTAATTCATTTTATAACAATATGATGATGAGTCTTGCAGGTAATATCAATCAGGTGAATTTTCTTTTTTGAAAGCACTAATCTTTAAGAAAGCAGAGAAACACGTTAATACCTTGGATTTAAGCCCTGAATTCATGAGTTAGTCCAATTTTTCAAATATGTTTATACCACATCCTTCTAAATGAACGAGTAGGTAAAAAAAATCTGATTCTGCATAAGAGCACTGATTCTTCAGAAACCAAACTGTTTGACTTCAAATCCCAGTAATTTCCCTTTATAACTGTGTGAACTCATAAATGTGACCTGACCATTCTGATATCTGTAAAGATGGGTACAATCGTATCTGTTTCCCAGTGTTCAATGCCCTTAGAATAGTGCTTGGCTGACAGAAGCACTCAGGAGTTGTCTATCATCATCATCATCATCATCATCATCATCATCATAACTAGATTCAGTAAGGTTTTGACTTGTTTATTTAAGGTGCAATATTTTAAAATTTAAATCAATATGACCTATGTCAGCTAAGGGCTTTTTAGAAAGGTACTAGCTCTATAATCCTCTCCTAAATTATTTTCATACATTTAAAGTTTCAAAAAAAGGTGTTTCAATCACTTTTAGTAACAAAATCTTACACTTTCCTACTCATGTCCAAAATTATAGACAGATCAAAGCATTAATAAAATTTTCTTAAGAATTATGTGGTTAAGGGATTAACATTTTCAACATATCTTTAAAAGGAGTGTTCACACTGATTTATTTCAGCAATAACCCATTTTAACTTTCTTACTCTTACACTAAAGGGAATTTTTTTTAAAGACCAGGAATTCATCTTAACATAACAATAATTTTCCCTAATAAAAATGAGGCAGATAAACATAAAGCTATTCTTTAAAAGTAAGCTATTTCCTCTTATGGTTTCTTTACGGGGGAGGGGGGGCGGCATATTATACTATTAGGCTTCTGATTAACTGATAAAAATAATTCCTAAAGTTCAAAGTAAGGGTCTAGGAAATCAGTCCTCAATCACATAGGTTATTAAAAAGGTATTACACCTGATACGCAATATGCCACCTCGTAGTATTAGTGTGCAAAACAGCATAGTAATGGAGCCATGCCAAAACACAACAACAACAACAACAACAACAACAGACCAAAACAACAAAAAAACCACAAAAAAACAGTAAAAATTAGGCCCTGGTTTAACATCTAGAAGTTTGATGTGACAGCTGCAGGCACTTTGATCTTTCCAGAACTGGCATGTTCTCGATCAAAGGAGCTACCCGAGAAATCTGTTGATGAAAGGGTCAGTACACACCTCACCCGTCACACCAATTTAAAAATTATTTTAAATGTACTCTTAAAAGAGTATGTACATGACTATAAGCAATCCAAAACCATTTTTGGGAAGTACAAAATTTAATAAGACTATTACAATACGGCACGAGATACCAAGTAATTAATGGTTAACGAGTATTTGTAGGACCTGGAAGATACGCTGCCCTCAGTCACCAGTAATCAGATGCTTGAAGTATTTGTTTATTTAATCATTTCATGTGTTTATGTTAAGTCCTGGGCACAACGAAGTGAGAAGACACACAACAGTCCAAATCCTTGTAGAGCTTTCGTTGTATTGGGGCAAATAAACAAGAAAAAAAAATGCCATTTCAGATATCAATAAATCCTTGAAGAAAATAAAGAAAAGCTAACGGGACTGAGGACAAAAAGACATCTCTGAGGAGTAAGCACCTAAGTGGAGATTTGACTTGAACGACGGGAAGTTCTGGGGCAGTGTTCCAGGTTCAGTAACTAGCATGTGTTAGTCCAGACACAGACAAGGCCTTCGTCTGTCTGTTGGAGAACAGCAAGCATCCAGCTGTGGTTGAAGCAAAGAGATCAAGGCAGAACAGTGGAAGACAGATGAGAGATAAGCAAGGCAGGGGCCCATCGTGGTATGCTATGGCCAAAGAGTTTGGGCTTTAGTTAAGGGTAATAAGAATATATTAAGGGATTTTCTAATCATAGGGCTGATCTATGCTTTAGAAAGACCACTCCAGCTACAGTGAAAACTGAGTGAAAAATTAGTGGAGGCAGTGACTCGTTACAAGGTTACTGCCGTCACAAACAAAAGAAAGACGGTCAAGGCGTGTACTAAGGCTGAAGCGGTGAAGCTGTAGGACATGGCTGCGTTGGAGATTTGAAAGTACTGTAGACCTGAGTTACTGACAGTGTGGATGCAAAGTATGAGAAAAAGAAAGGAATCTTAAATTTTGGCTTGAGCAAACCTATCTGGGTAGGGTCCAGTTCCCTAAAGTCCTCACCAATCATGCTGAAGATGATTTTGGTTTCTTCTAAAAAGCAGTAGGGAGCAATGGAGTAGAAAAAAAAAAGAAGTAGGACTCCAGATATATTTTGTTGACGAACACACCACACTCAGCAAGCACATGCCAGACCCCTCAACGTTGCCTCTAGCCTGAGCCAAGGCTGAGTCCTTCTGGAAAGCCTGGGAGCCAGCCCATCAATCACCAATTGGGATTTCCTCAGAAGTGCAATGAATCCAAGTTAAAGCTTATGCTTGAGACACCTTGGTGCATACACATCCTTCTTCTCTACTTCCTTACCCCTGCTAGAAAACCGCTAGGACCAATTAACTGGGCATCCTTGTGGCCATCTAAACTCATCTTTGGTTCTGCCAATGATAAACAATCCTTTGGTTGGGTATCCTTTCCCAAACTCTCAGCTTCAATCTGCTGTGACGGCTTCTCCTGACTCAACTTCCCACTGTGCCCTACAAAACCACCTTTACAGGATTAGCAAACACCCCTACATCCTTGCCCTCCGTAAGGAACATTTCCTGTGTCAACCAACTTTAATTTAAATGTGGCTCTCCCCATATAACACCACATGCAGTGCAGACCCTTAAGAGGGAAGCTCCTCGTTCTCCAAATCCCCACATACTTCAGTCAGGAATGGAGAGAGAGAACATGTTTGTGGATGCTAAGGCTGAACATGATAAAGAAGCACATTTCCAATGGAATTGATAAAATGACTCTACATTTACAAGGAAGAATAAAGAATGAAAACAACCTACCTAAACGGGGGATTTAGCTCAAAAATTAAATATATCCATAGAAGGATATTATAAAGTCATTATAAATTCATGTTGCAGAAGAAAACAATGCATTCTGGGAGTATCCATGTAATTCCATTTTTTAAAAAAGTACTATTAAGCAGCATGCAATGTATAAGATTGATTTGATTAAAGAGAAAGAAGAGTGTGGGATATGTGTGCTCAGAAAAAATGGTTACAAATAAAATAGACCAAAATGGTCTCTCTAGGTGGTAGAATTAAGAATGATTTTTTCTTTCTTGTACTTTTTCTACTTTCCTTAATTTCCACAAGGAATGTATTTCTTTTAACAGGGGGCGGGGGGGGGGGGGGGGGGGAAGAAAAGGCCAAAGTAA
The DNA here is from genome assembly GCF_046562875.1 of Panthera onca. NCBI lineage: Eukaryota > Metazoa > Chordata > Mammalia > Carnivora > Felidae > Panthera > Panthera onca. Next base: position 177,838,629 of record NC_138342.1, read on the forward strand.
AGGCACACCCACACTCCTCTTGAATAAAATTTACATAGGCTGTTTTAGGCTTTATATATGTTTATTTCCTGAAAATAAAAACAAACAACCACCTCCAAAATCTTAGGTTAACTGCCAGAACTTCAGAGTGGCTAACAAAAACCAACACCACCACGACCAACAAAAAAAACCCTCAAGATTTCTTCTTTGGGTATCATTCACTTAGCGCAATAGGAGTTTGATGAGTCTGTCCAATTAGTTATTCTAAAGGTATGCAGTTGTTTTCTATGGCTTCATAAAAATCCATGCATTCTTTATGCAGACGAGGATATTAGTCATTTCTTCAATGTAGAATATTTAAAATATTCTATAAAAAGAGATATTCACTTTGCTAACTTCCTTTAAGGAATATACATATACACCTGTATACAGTTTTGCCTAATGCATAAGTAGTAACATAAAAGATATTAGAAAACCGTCTTCAGCAACTAAATTCCCAAAGAGGAAAAATACCAAGAACAGGAAGTTTACTCTTAAGCTAAGTACCAGTACTAAAACCCCACCTGGCATAAAAACAAAGAATGACACATCACCCAAAATAATCTCTAATAACTCTAAATTAAGGCATTCCTTTCAAAAGATTATTTTTATCAGTGCTTTCTTGTCTTAATTTAGCTTTGGAAATACTATTGCCTCTATAATTCCATTCAGAAGGACTGCTTGGAAGGAAACCTGTATGGGTAGAAAAACATTTTGGAATCCATTTCCCTAAAGTGTTAATTCACTAAGATTATATAACATGAACGTGTAAATATCACTAGCTGATATTTTCCACAAAATTAACTACCACCACTAGAATGTTTACCTTTTAAACCTAAAAAGTGGTACATCATTTCCAAAAGGGTAACTATTCATGAAAAGAACAATTAATGAATTCAGTATTAGGACCAAGAAGAATTAGTATCTCCCTATCTAAGCAAAGTACAGCCCAAGAGGGTTTTCAAATCAAGCTTAACAGATACGGCATCTGTCTACCAGGAATCTAGTCTCCATGAGTTATTATGCCAAAGCTCTTCTGCAAACGAAGAGCAGCCAATATCATCCCCCCAGAAATTCATTTCAAGTTAGGACATAGCTTCGTGCTGTTAATAATTTGTATTTCAACTTTGTCTTTGGAAAAACTTGGAAGTGGATTTAAAAACACGGTTGCATTAAATGAATCTCACAGATGGACAAGAAAGGCATTGAGGGTTGAAGAGAAGGAAAGGTCAGAAGGAGGACACTCAGCCACAGAGACAGTCTTGGTCCGCGTTTGGAACACACCTCGATTCCCACGGACGCTGTTTCTCCTCCGGTCACAGCCCACTCCAAGGCTGCTACTACTACGGCCCTAGTGCTTTGTGAAAAGAGGGGATGGAAGGAGGCCTGAGGCTCTATCTTTTCATTGCATTAGTTAAAATTATATAATTATACTTAAAGTTCCTCTTATCTACACTGGTTTAAAATAGCTTTATTTCTCTAGTATATGTTATCTTGATTCAGCAACCAAATGACTTCACCAATTCGAATCACTTAATTAATGGTGAAAAGTCTTATCACTCGGATTGAGCAGAGATTTATCTCAATTTTAGCAATAGTGAGAAGTTGTGTATGTGGAGTAATTAAGCAAAATTCCACACATTTTCAAAGCGTCTACGTATAAACCTTTTCCACGCACCTCAGGCTCTGTTAAAAATGCGCAGCATGTACTCTAAACTTAAAAGTGAACATAAGATTTATTTTCTTCAAACACAGGCAAATTTAAAAGGAAGGTAAAAGTCATTTACTTTCACACAACCTAAAACAATACTGTTAGCACTGCAGTGACAAAGAGGCTCCAAATTACAAAGGTCAGTTAAGTAAAAGAAGGCAAAGGCAGCAGAACTCAGATGCTAAGAATAAAAACAAAAATAGATCCAATGCAGTATTCTGAGAACGAAGATCAATGAGAACAGTTGCTCCGTATCCTCTCACTTATAGCATTATTTTCTATATTGTTATGAGATAGCCTTTCTATGCCAGCATCTCCTCTTTGCTGGCTCTTGACATTTGCCTTGATAAAACCAATATGTAAGCCCCAAATGTTCATTATCTGAAAGAAAAAGGCAATACATTGCCTCATCTACAAAGTACTTAGCTATCATGGGCAAAGTGAGAAGACAGGATAAAAATATAAACAGAACGGCAAGGAAGGAGCAGCATCATATTTTATTTAACTATTGATCTGAGTAATAAGGCAGCAGGTTGTCTTTCCAATCAAAACTACTTTTATAAGTAATACAAATGCCCTTGCTTGCTCAGTGGTGAAGGTCTTCAAAAGAAATCAACGGAGAAGAGGAGGTTTAGGGAAATTATGCTCGAATCCATAAAAAAGGACTAACACATGAGTGAATACTTTATGCTATCATTTAATGCTGTAATTCTCAGAAATTCCAAGCAGAATAAACAATCTTACTGCTTATGCTTATGACAGCATAGAAATTAATGAGACAGTTAATATAGCAAATCAATAATAAAGTAGAGATAATGGCACGCATATTTGTTGAGCTTAACCAGCAGGAAAATAAAATTCAGCGCAGAAAGGTTTTATGTAAAGTCAAGCTAGGGGTCCCGTAGATAAAACAGCGTGGTAGCTTTCTGTTTCCTTACCTGTGAGGACAGCTTTCGCTGAAGAGTCGGCCAGGTCCAGGGCTGATTTCCCATCAGTGTTCCGAATGTTTGGATCGGCTCCGTGCTGCAGCAGCACTGTGCAGGGAAAGCAGAAACAGTATCTTACCTCAGGGATACAGAGATTATTTACTGGTAAGTGTCGCCTCGGCATGGTGTAGGCATAAACATACATTGCACGGTTTTTTCTCTTTCAAGAAAAAAAAGAAGAAAGAAAGACACAGAAAGGTGGGAAAAAAGCACTGCAGCAGAGGATCCTCTCTAGAGTAAAGCAAAGTTGGCAACTTGTGGTACAGTATTATCACATGACTTAGCATCATAAACATGAAACTAGAAAAATCTTGCGAGAAGCCAGTTTTGGTTTGCCTCCTTCAGGCAGCGGAATGGGAAGCTGTGTGCTCACTGCCTCACACTGGGAAATACGCTAACCGGGAACCTCCCTATCTTTACTACCACTGTGGCTGCTTGTTGCTGCTGCTTTACTGCTGAATTTCCTAACGCTTCCTCTCCTCAGAAGAGTTGTAATACCGTGCAAGCCTTTTAGTGGCTCGCTGCTTGCACAGGAAACTCACCAGAACATACTGGCTTGCTTCCAGGAAGTTTAACGGACATAGGAATGCATGCAACCCTGCTCCCCTGCAGTCAGGCTGCAAAAAAAGAACTGCCGTCTGCAATAATTCTTTCCATAAAAAATGTTTAGAAGCAGAATATCACTATGATATATGCCAAGGAATGAATGCTGCACATGCTGTATTAGGTAGAAAGCAGCTACGGAGAATTCTTAGACATGGAGGCTCCCAAAGGAGAGAAGTACTGTTTGAGTCAAATCCAGATGTAATGATTTATTAATCCAAAACACTTCCCCGCCACACCTGGTATGTGAGCACATGGGCGTGGAGGGATGGCGGGTGTTGCTGTAATACCACCCAACGGACGGTTAGGCTACTAAATACAATAACAACTAGTCCAAACAAGCAGGGTTCAATTACAAGTTCTTCTAACAGTTCAAATAGTTAAGACTTCGTGTCCTGCTGAGAACAGTAGCTGTTACCATTTACCACTATACTACAACATAAATTTAAAACAAAGCAGAAATGTCATATTCAAATAAGTGGTTAAAGAGATGTTATATAATGTCTAAAAGTGTCGGAGCCACTGCTGTTGGTGAGTCCCGAATTTTCATTCATTGGCACTTCCAAGCTAAAGTACATACATTCCTTGGGAATATATGGAAGGCAATCCTCCTGTATTACTAAGTAACAGGTCCTGCTGTTTATAAAGCTCTTCCCCCTCCTTTAATCCATAAGCCATCTAGTCAATGGCTTCGTTATAAAGTACAAAGGAATAGCCTTATCTGGAATTAGGACGCAGCTGCCGGAACAGTGTTCATCAGCACCTCTTGCACTAAATCTTGGCCACTCTCAGATGTGGGATAGTAAAAACTAGCCAGGGCTGAGAAGATGGGAGTGAGATTTTGCCAGGACTTTCCATATTATTTCATCTCTGAATGAAAGCAATCATAATTATTTTCCACATGTTTACACACTGACTCAAGAGTAAACAGAATAAAATAGCAAGTACCACAATCTCAAACCGTGGTTACTCTTTCATCACGATGAATAAGCTTTCATGGCAACAGTTGTGTTTTTGTTTTTGTTTTTTTTTAATTCCAAGAAGAAATCCCCACATGAAGGTTTGGCTTATAAAGGGTCTTTATCATGAAGGGGACTCATGTATCAAATGTAAAGCTGACAGCTATGGCTCTATCTTTATTTAGTAGCTGAGTGATCACATGCAAAGGGTAGGAAAACAAAGAAGTAACAGCCCCATGAAAAGCAGAGTTTTTTTACTGCATACTTTGAGAACTTCAGACCTGCTTTAAATAAGTAAAGCAGTATGTTCATTTAACAAGGCTTGACAATTATATGATGGGAGCTTTTATTTTGCAGTTTATGAGGTAGAGGAAAAAACCTGAAAGCCTTATTGTTTCTCCAAAAGTCACCTAAAATCTCAATCTTTTTTGTTGTAACTAGTACTTTACCTATTATATTTCTGCTATTTTACAATAGAAATCTGCCATTAAGTTTGGCTGCAGTTTTGCTTTATTTTAGGTGACTTTTAAAGAAGCAATCTTGTTACTAAAAAAATCTGTTTTCTAAAGATTCTGAGTCCTATGTATTTCTTTCATTAGACCTGAACGCACAGAAACAGTGCAAACTAAAGTAGCAACAGGGAAGAAGAAGTTGAATTTTCTGAAGCAGATGCTGACAACAAAATCTACATTAGAAAATATTCAATCATTTTTAGTTAACTGGAGAGCAGTTAACTAAAAACCAAAACTCAGTAGAATTAAGAGTTTTGGGGGGGGCGCCTGGGTGGCTCAGTCGGTTAAGTGTCCGACTTTGGCTCAGGTCACCATCTCCTGGTTTGTGGATTCGAGCCCTTTATCAGGCTCTGTGCGGACAGCTCACAGCCTGGAGCCTGCTTTGGATTCTGTGCCTCCGTCTCTCTCTGCTCCTCCCCTGCTTGTGCTCTCTCTCTCTCTCTCAAAAATAAGTAAACATAAAAATTTAAAAAGAAGAGAGATTTAGGGGCAATAAAGGCATCTATAACTAGAAGTAAGCTAACAACTCTCTAACTTGTGTAAAAGGGCAGTGCTGGGAAGTTTACAGAACCGTGGCAGGCAAAGCACTAAGCACGGAGCCTGTACTACACAGCAGCTAACGACAATATTTAAAGCACATTTGTAAATGGAGACCTTGTTTGTGCTCTCAACTCTACCACTAACTACTAATTCAATGCTTTGTCCTAGAGCCAGCTCTTTAAATCTTTATTTTTTCTGCAAAGGGTCTGATAGTAAATATATCAGGCTCTGTAGACCATATGGTCTCTGTCTCAACTACTCATCCCTGCCTCAGCCTCATCCTTACAGGGGAAAAGTAGCTCCAGACAATACTTAAAAGAATGTGTGTGGCTGCGCTTCAATAAAATTTTAGTTAAGGACAGTGACATATTAATTTTATATAGTTTTCATGTGTCACAAAATACTAGTACTGTGATTTTTTTAAAAATCACTGAAAAATGTAAAAGCAATTCTTAGCTTACATACAAAACGCAAGGGGTGAGCTGTATTTGGCCCGTATATGACAGTCTGCCAACGCCTACCTTGACAGTGATATACCAAATATGGTCTATGGACTATTCTAGTCCCAGAACTCTTTGTAATCCATCTACATTGAAATAAGCACAGAAACTAAGAGGAAGCATCTAGAATTGTGTATGTTATTTTAAAATTATTTACTGGTATTTCATTTTTATTGTACTTTACAAAATTATTGGCCTGCCATACCCTGGGGAGGAAGAAAAACCTAGTCCTCTACCTCATATGGTTTGAGAATCAAAAAATTCTCTGGGCCAGACTTCCCAAGTCTATAAAGTGGAGGAGCTGGACTAGGCAGATGATGTCTAGATGTCTAAGGTAGAAACTCAATTAAAAAGAAAAAAAAAAGTTATTTCGAGTAGAACCTTTTCCTTCCCACCCTCTAAATCAAAATAAAAAAAAAAAAAAAAGTTTTTCATTCACCCTAACACTTTAGCTAACAAAAACCAAACTCAAAGTAGAACCCCATAATCAATGGAAGTTGTGGGGTACATACTAAAGCGTCCCAACTGACTCCCAAGCAATTCCTCCGACTGAAATTCTGTTTCACACTATTCTCTACGGGGAGTCGTTCCTCTGTTTTCCAACGCCAGACGAACAGCACATACATCAGGCCAAGGTAAAACAATGGCTTTCAAGAATGACAGTCTACACTTGAACTGGCGACATGTGGAATTCTCAATTCTGCTTCAAATTTTGCATTCAAACTTCTGAGCTACCAAACAGTTACAAAATGTGACTTGCAATGCAAACTACAATTAGAAATTCCTCTCTCTCTACCCCTCCTCTGCACTTGCACACATCCGCTCACATGCTCCCTCTCTCTCTCTCTCTCAAAATAAATAAGTAGTGGGGCACGTGGGCGGCTCAGTCCGTTAAGTGTCGGACTTTGGCTCAGGTCATGATCTCAGGGTTTGTGAGTTCAAGCCCCACATTGGGCTCTGTGTTGACAGCTTGGAGCCTGCTTAGGACTCTGTGTCTCCCTGTCTGCCCCTCCCCCACTTGCGCTCTCTTTCTCTCTCTGTCTCTTTCTCTCTCTCTCAAAAATCAACATCAAAATAAATAAACTTAAAAAAAAGAAATTCATCTTGTAACATCAACATACACTGACAACACACTCATATAAAACAGTCTCCTTCAAAAGTAGCACAACTTCTGAAGCAAAGTTCCCAAAATATACAAACAATATAGAAAGTAAGGTTTGAAAGAAAAACAAGGAAACTAAAATCTGAGTAACAATTCAGTACATAAATTCAAGACTACTGTGGCCATTCAAAAATCTCCTTGTACTATCTTTAACTGATTAGCTCATCATCAAATCTCGAATCCCAAATGACTTGTCTAAATCCAATTGTTCGACTGATGCATTTCAAATCCATTTATGTCCTTCTGAGTTTAGGAGGATGGAGAAAATATAGCAGCTGGCATAACAACAGATAGTTAAAACCAAGGTAGGATTACAATATTCAAACTGTCATTCTCAAAAGAGCTTATGCCAAGAAGGACATGTGATTTTCCTATTTCTGGTGCAAGCATTCAGCTATAGTGAGCCAGATTCAAAAGCACGCCTTTACCTTGTGACCAATACAGTAGAAATTGAAACTGTTTCATCTCTCAAAACTATTGAATTTAAGCATGCCTATAATTTTAATTCTTCCGAATAAAAAGAAAGTATTTTTACATGTATGCAAAGCCTCATCCTATCAAATTCCTAGAAAAATACCAAGTGCTAGTATGGTAGATTGTATTTAATTATAGGTATTAGTAACTTATTCAAGAAGATAAAAGAAATAAAAACAATACAAATATCCAAGCTAAAAACATAGCAAGACTTTTAGGTAAGTTGTCAAAAAGTGTTTAATATAGTTTTCACTATAAAATGTAGACATCCTCTATTAAAATATTGTAAATTCTTTGTTATGTGAATTTTAGAGCTACATTAAAGGTCTAAAACTGTTCCTCGCAATGAACACTCAATTTTATTTATTTGTTTATTTATTTTTGAGAGAGAGAGAGAGAGAGAGAGAACAAGTTGGACAGGAGCAGAGAGAAGAGGAGGGAGAGAATCCCAAGCTGAGTGTGGAGCCTGATGTGGGGCTCAACGTCATGAACCACAAGATCATGACCTGAGCTGAAATCAAGATCATGACCTAACCAACTGAGCCACCCAGGCCCCTGAATACTCAATTTTAAAAGCAGTTATGTTTATGTTAAAATGTATTTCACAGTCATCTTATCTTTATGAGTATAGAGATAGTCATCTGACTGAGCTTCCAAAATTCAGTCACACAGAGGACTAAATTCATTAGATTTTTTAGCAAATAAAACCTAATCTTAGAGCAAATATCAAGTGGCCCAATTTTAACTAGCTACAATCTTCAATATATAGGACTCTCACCAACACACATGGCTTTTAAAAGACAGATTACTTTTTCTTTTTTTTTTTAATGTGTATTTATTTATTTTGAGAGAGACAGAGCATGTGCAGGGGAGGATGGGCAGGGAGAGAGGATGAGAGAGAATCCCAAGCAGGCTTTGTCAAGACCCTGAGATCATGACCTGAGCCGAAATCAAGAGTCGGACACTCAACCGACAGAGCCACCCAAGCACCCCAACAAATTATTTTTTCTAAGTGATATACATGGCATATCCTGAGGTTAATACCTATTCAGATTGCCTTTTTCCACAGGAACATGTACAATATTATACTTGTATTATAAGATATTTATATATTGTACACATTTTTTGAAAAGCCATTTATCTTTTCATTCAGGATACACTTTACTTACTATGGCATAAAGGTAAACTACCGTATTTTATTTTAAAAAATCATCAAGAGTTGATTTATCACTAACAGTAGACATGAAAATTCAAGTAACCAGTGTTATCCTACATAGTAGTGTGGCTTACTGAATCTGAAATAGAATTTAGTATATGTGCTGCCGAAGTGAGCACTGAGTTAGAATTTGAATGACAAGTTTCTCTTTTCAATACTGGCTGACCATTTATTTGGACCAATCCTTAGGCTGTGAATAATGAACAGAACTAGATTTAAAACAAAAACATAACTTCATCTAAGAGCTAATGACAAAGAATTACTAGCCCAAAACTAAGGCACAAATGGGAATCCAGAGGACAAACATATATGGAAACTGCCTTTGTTCTGAAAGCACTTACTAATCCAGAAAAATATAAGTTGCCCTTTCAATGTCTCATAGGACACAGGGAACAGCAATCATTTCTGCCCCCTCCCCCCCCCGACAAAGTAAGGATTCTAACAAAGACTGTCCCCATACAAAAAGGGCTATATCCTCAGGAGGAGGATCAAGTGACCTGAACTCACCCTAGCACAGAATCATCCCTCTGGCTGGAAACTTTGGGTGTCCAAACTATGTGAAGCCTTGAGTTTAATTTGAAGGTGGTCCCAGATTGGCAGTAATGTCAGGACATCTGGCAAACATATATGCCCATCCTCTCAGGGGAAGGTACTTTCATCAAAGGGCAAAAAGTTAGTCCTTACAGATAAATTTAGAGTAAAAGGCCCACCACATAGCCAAGATAACCAAGTACAGAGGTAATCCAAAATGCAGAAGCAACAATGAATATCAATAAACAACACACACAAAAAAACCCCACAAAAACTTTAGATATCAGAAAGAACTACCAGATACGTTATAAAAAGAACTATGCTGTTTAATAAACAAGCAAAGACTGAAAACCAAAAAGAACTATGTTCATTGTGTTTAATGTAATAAAAGACAACCTGAAATATCTAAGTTAGATGAAACTATAAAAAGTGATAGAGCAAAAGAGCCAAAAAGAATCTTTGAAGGCAGGGATCAACGGTGGTGCTAAACTGTGACCTTTGCAAGAAAGGAAACTCAAAAGATGGGTACCATGATCACTCGACTCTGTCCGTGACAATTTGGCAACCACCTGCCTACAACTGGAATCAGAGCAGAACAAGGTTGTCACGCTGAGCTGAGAAGACAGAGATCTGAATTCGGAGAACATGAACTGGTTGGAATCTGCAGGATGGAAAACTGGAGAGGAGGGACGAGGCAGCGAGCAGGGCCCGAATGTCTGTGTAGGGGTCCCTTGTGATAACAAGGCTGTGGGCTGGCCTCGTATCGTTTGTATAAGGTAAGACCACCCGAGGCTTGACAGGTAGTAGCTACTGTTGGGTTGAGCACATCACGCAGTTAGTGGAGGTCAAAAAGTGCAAGGGGTGGGCAGCAGTGCTGAGAGAAACTGAAATTCTGGCCTTAAGAAAGTACAGAGATACTAAAAACACCTCCTCAACACAGTGCAGAGCTGAGAAAACAAAAGGCCATCTGAGTTATGAATAGGCACCATACCCTAGAGCAGAGACTTGGGGTCTACAACGTCACTAACTTCCCTGTTTCATTATTATTAACATCTGCACTGATGGTACAAAAGCAACGAATAAAATTATTGGTAACTTAGCACAAACCAAGGCAGTGGCCCCAAACTATACTAGGGATCCCTACATTCTTCACTGCCTTGAAAGAAAAAATAAATAAATAAAGTGGTTTCATTTTAGAATGTCCTTAATGACAGTAAAAATTATTAATTGTATTAAATCTTTACCCACAGATACACGTCTTCTTAATGTTCTCTGTGAAGAACTGGAACATGCATAAAGACTTCTACTATCTCAGTTAAAGGACTCATGGGATTACTGTGGTTGCAAGCTGAACTAGCCACTTTTTGTCATGATGCACCATTTTTAATGAAAAGAAGAGCAAACAAACACTATGGTCATTCGGACTTGGTATCTGGCAGGCATTGTTAAAATGCCAATGATGGAAAATTTAAGTTTTCATGCAAAAATTAGAATTTTGCAATTTTTTTTTCTCTGCCTACATAAATTTGAACGTAGACTTTTCTGCTGACATTGGTATAACAAAAGTAGTTTTTTGGTATAGATTTAAAATATGTCAACATCTTGGAATTTCCAACTCAGTGAGTTACTATTTTCAAAATGACCAATGGAAACCTACAAAATCATATTTGAGTACAGAACCTTTCCAAGTGAAACACAGATTAATAGACTGTGATGTTACAGAGTACAAAAAGTTTTTTGTTATGGTCTGTTTCCATATGGCAATTGCCTATTTAGAGTCTACCACTTGTCAAGTTTGGATTGGGATATCAAAGAAGAATACTCACAATTATTCGAAAATGTTATTATATACATTTCCCTCTTCCAACTATAAATCTGAATTTTCTTCATCAGAACATATTGCACACAAAAGTAGACAGGAGGATCCCATTGTCTTTGATTAAGCCAGATAATAAAGACTATATGCATTAATGCCAATATTTTTACTAACTTTTTGGTTTTGGAAAACATAGTTACTTTTCATAACAACATTATTTCTCTCAATATATAGTGAATTTAGTATTTGCTAAATAAATGAGTATCTTTATGAAGATTGTAGTTTTGATTTCTAATGTTATATATGACCCAAGTAAACAAAAGCTCTTCAGAACAGAAAAAACGCCAAAATACTTGGAAATTGCTCTAGAATAAGCCCTAGACTCGACACACCCTAATAAATTCTAAAACCAAACCTCAACAAGATCTGCAGGAGACAGTATGAACATTGAGTCCCACTATGATAAAGATTTTAGGAAGCACCTTGGGCTTTCCACAGAAATGCACTTATTTAATAAAGCATAAATCCAAACATCCAGAAGTTCAGGGTGATTTGCCAGCAACCAAAGTCTCTGCTAAAACAAGCATAAAAATTTTTCAGAGGAAGATAAATAAAAATAATATTGTAGTTCCTATAGTGTCTACTATTGAATAAAAAATTATTAAACATATAAAGAAAAAGGAAAATGTGGTCCACAGTCAAGAACAAAAAAAGCAGTCAAAAGAAATCATGTCCAAGATGGCCCAGATGTTGGACTTAGCAGACAAAGACTTTAAAGCAATTATTATAAATGAGTTCAAAGAATTAAAGGAAAATATGATCTGAAAAAGTAGAGAGAGATACTCAGAACCACGTTGGAAAGTTGAAGAAATCATGCTACCCAATTTCAAGATTTATTAGAAAGATATAGTAATTAAGACAGTGAATTATTGGGATAAAAACCGATATTCAGATTAACAGAAAAGAAAACAGACCAACACAAGTATAGCTAATTGATTTTTCTATAAAGAAGGCAAGGATGGGCGCCTGGGTGGCTCAGTCAGTTAAGCCTCTGACTCCTGATCTCAGCTCAGGTCATGATCTCCTGGTTTGTGAGATGGAGCCCCCATCGGGCTCTGGGCTGACAACACAATTCTGTTTGGGATTCTCTCCCCCCCACCGCCCCTCCCCCACTCGCACACTCAGGCGCACTCGCGCTCTCTCTCTCAAAATAAATAAATAAACTTAAAAAAAATACAGGCAGCAAGGTAACACGATGATGGAAAAAAATATTTTGAACAAACTACGTGGGAACAACAGTTACCTACGCAGACAAGAAAAAGAAAACACACAAAGTCTGACTCTTACCTCACACTTAGAAACAAATTAACTCCAAATGAGCCATAAATTCAAAAATAAAAGTTAAAACAATAAAACCTGTAGAACAAGACATGGAAGAAAATCTTCATGGCCTTGAGAGAGAAAAGATTTCTTAAGATAAAAACGGCCTACCCATAAAAAAAAAAAAGGTGATAAATTGTACTTCATCACAATTAAGACTTTCCGCTTTTCCAAAGACAGTTATGAGCATGAGAAGGAAAGTCACAGACTAGAACAAAATATTTGCAACAAGTACATGTGAGAAAGAACCCAGATACAGATTATATAATGCTGAGACTGTCGAAAAGAAACAGTCAAGAAATAATTTTCTACTGTGTCAAAGTCCCAAGTTTTTAATCATACCTTTTTTAGTCTTTGCCTTTCATACCAAAGTCACCAAAAATTCAGAATCCTGTCAACATCTGGGACTAGCATACTTGTGATACATTACTTAATTTCACCTCAATGAACTACCCGCCTTTTTGTGCCTAATCAGATACCCACTTATTACTTTTTTCCACGTACGTCACTGGAAACAAAATAAGGCTGCACTTCTTTTTTGGAAAAAAGTTCAAAGAAATCAAATTCTCTGCAAGTCATCTTCACTCACTACTGACAAAACGTCACAGTTAACCCGTTAAGAACACAGTTGGGTTAAGAGACCATCCTCTAGAACGGGACTGCATGGGTTGGACTCCCAATTCCCTTTCTCCTAGTTCTGGGGCCCTAGGAAGTGATTGCACCTCTCTGCTCTTCCATCTTCTCATCTGCAGATAAGAAAATAGCAGTAGCCACCGCATGGAGTTACTAGGAGGACAAAAAGAATAAATATCTGAGGAGTTCTTAGAGGAGTGCCTAGCACATAGCAAGCATGAGCATAAATAAGGCAAAGGGCACAAACTTCCGGTTACAAAATAAGTAAGACGCCAGGGTGTAAAGGACAGCATGGGGTGCACACTAAACACTACACAGTATTAACAGTAATAACTTTGGCGACAGATGGTACCTAGACTTACCTTGGGGATCACTATCATGTATACCTGAAACTATCTATGTTTTTTTAAGACATTAAAAAATATTTACTCACTCAAACAATTAAGCCAAGTAAATAAAAATTTACTGAATTCACAACGGAGTTTTTCACGATCAAATTTTGGCGTGAAATTTTATAATAAAAGAATCCTCCAATTAGAATCTGCTCCCATTATCAAGTTCACCTACAAATATAGAAAGTCAAGAATTTTTTAAAAGGCCCATTGTATCCAGAGTAACTTAGAAACAGATGATTCTATATGCATATATAGTAGATTTTTAGATCCAAGTCAATTATATCCTTTTTATAATAGAGGTAAGCCAGGTCACAATACATCTGTGAAATCAGCATTATCTGCTTACGCAAACCACAATTTAAGACAAAGCAGGCCCTAAAATAAATCTAAGAATGAGTATAACAAAGGATACTCTTTCTACCTGGAAACCCCAGAGAGTCAAGTCTAAACGTACTGCCCAGGAGTCAGACAAACCTGAGTTTTAAAATACTGTTCTGTATTTTGCAATTGTCTGACCTTACACAAGTTTTCACCTCTGTCAATCTCAATTTCCTCTTTCATAAAACACTACCTACCTCAGAGAATTGCTGTTATAATTAAGTGAGACACTATATATAAACCTAGCTTGGTTCTTGGCATATGATAGGGATGCAATAAACACCTTGTCCCTTCAATCAGGATCTTTTCACCTGCCTTTCAAAAACAGAATCATACACACAGAAAGCGCTAAAAATCTATCTGTTGGACTGAAATAAAGGCAAAATGGTAGGAACAGCCCTAGGAACAATGAATTCATTTGTGCCAAGTCAATTATTGTTTTATGCTTCCTTTTATTTAGGGGGAGATTACTTTTCTAAACCTTGGCTAGACTCTACTAAATGAAACACAGCAAATATGAACTTTGTTATGAACAAAGCAAATAACCTTAGTCTAACTACACAAGTTTCTAAAAGGATTACATTTTTTTTTTTTACAGTTCTAAGGGACAATGACCACATGAAAAAGGTGCTTCCCAATCTGTCTCTGGGAGAGAAAGGCAGACCCTACCTCCTTTTCAAAACCTTCCCTAAACTGTCACCCCACCTCCCCTCTCTCAAGTTCTCGAGGATTTAGTATTCCAGGCAAACTCCTCATTAGTATAAAACATTATAGCCAATTAAAATTCGTTTTAGTGCCACTAGGTACAAGGTTTAAAGTTACATATTGAGAAACAGTTGCCTCAAGGAACACAGGATTGTACCTGTACCCTAACATTCTGATTTTGCTTTGAACTTTAGTTTAAGAAATTATATCACTACTATGGGGCGCCTGTGTGGCTCAGTTGGTTAAGTGTCAGACTTCAGCTCAGGTCATGATCTCAAGGTTTGTGAGTTCGAGGTTCCTGAGTTCAAGCTCCTCATTGGGCTGTGTGCGGACAGCTTGGAGCCTGGAGCCTGCTTTGGATTCTGTCTCTCTCTTTCTCTGCCCCTCGCCTGCTCATACTCTCTTTCTCTCACAAACAAATAAGCATTAAAAAGTTAAAAAAAAAAAAAAAAAATATATATATATATATATATACACTATATATATATATATATATATATACACATATGTGTGTGTGTGTGTGTGTATATATATATATATATATATATATATATATATATATATCACCACTATTTTTTTCCTATACCTCTGAGAACTGATTCAACAGACTGAACTTCAATGCACTGTTGTTCTTTCAATCTGACAAAGAATGTAACTCTTTCACGTTT
This sequence comes from Panthera onca, assembly GCF_046562875.1. Lineage (NCBI taxonomy): Eukaryota > Metazoa > Chordata > Mammalia > Carnivora > Felidae > Panthera > Panthera onca. The sequence goes on from NC_138342.1 coordinate 177,853,816, forward strand.
TCATTCTTTGGGAAATATACCAAATAATTTTTTTAAACTTACTTTTGTTTTTTACTGGATTTGATAAATGATCCCATTAGCAATATTCTTTCCTTTCTTCTGTTTTTTGCTCTACTTTTCATCCCCGTGGCTTATTTTACAACTGAAAGTTTGTACCTCTTAGTCCCTTTCACCTGTTTTGCCCACACACTGGCTAACCAATGTTAGCAATATTTTTAATAACAGTACTCAATCACATTTTCACACCCCACCTCAGCTCATTTCCCCCACACTGAGGAAAAACAACAACTGATTTCATGTTTTATCATAATTCAAGTTCAAAAAATTACACAGGATATGAAACAAAGGACATAAACTAATTTGCACTGATGGTAACAAAGAATGGCATATGGTAATGGACAGTTATCCAAAGTTAGCTTACACAAAACCCAGCCGTAAGAACTCCTTACTGTTGCCACCCAAGGGAAAAGAGAGTGAAAGCAAACGAGCAATTACCGAGGCTCTACCTGCTTTACTATTTCACTTAACTTCCTCTAACAACCCCATGCAACATGATGCTCATTTTATAAATGAGAAATTGAGGCTCACAGCAACTAAATTTGCTATCTGTCCAAGATGACAGTTTATAGGTGGAAAAGTAGAAGTCATATCTAATACTAAAGTCCGGCATTTAATTTCTGCCTTATTCTACACGAGTACAAGCAAGATCACCCCAGAACTGTAACTCAAGCTTTTTTACCCTTAGGTGAATTATGAAAGGCACATCTACGTACTTGTCCTAAATAACTTTATTTACTGCTCCCATGACCAGCATCCTCTTTCTCATCCCATTGAACAATCCCCCTGTGGGAAACCATGAAACCAAGGTTCAGAAATAACACCCATGACAGCTAGGGTTCCATTTTAGAGACCCACTAGAATATTTCCTGTTCTTGTTCCCTCAATCCTTATGATCAAGCATATTCTTTCTAAAGACCAACACTCAAAACTGTGCCCCCAAACAGGCACCGTAAGTAAAAGGCAAAATAAAATATATGTCCTCTATTTCTAACCCTGATTACTTGTACCACAGAGCAAATTTAGAAATTTTCAGGCCTGACACAAAATAAACATATATATTTAGACACAGTGCGGGATTTCTTCATGTCTTATTTGTATCTGTCATGTCTAAGGGAAAAATATGGAACAATTCACGGTAAGGTTTACATACTTAATCCTGGATTCGGGTTACAGATGAAGAGTCTGACACCCACTCCATTTAAAGAGAAAATTAAGGGGCGCCCAGGTGGCTTAGTCAGGTAAGCGTCTGACTCTTGATTTCAGCTCCGGTCACGATCTCACATTTCAGGAGATGGAGCCCCGCATCGGGCTCCGCACTGACAGCACAGAGCCTGCTTGGGATTCTCTCTCTCTCCCTCTCTCTCCTCCTCCCTTGCTCTCTCTCCCCCAAAATAAGTAAATAAACATTAAAAAATAATACGAAGAAAATTAACAGATTCCAATAATTTAAGGACTAAGAGTACACATTTTTTTATAGCCTGGAACTGCACTTACTATACTTAATAATTTTCTATATAGTTTGGGTCAGTTGAGAATGAGGAGTGAAAAGGACGCTGTAAATCTTTCTTTCCCATCTGGACCTGCTTCTGCAATCTCAGTTACCACGGAACTGTACAAAGGGAGGACACGGCTTTAATATGAACACGTTTCAGATAATACGATAACCATGTAAAGGGAGAAATGACTGATTCCATGGGCCATTTGCATCAAATACCATTTTCATACAAACACAAATTTACGCCAGACATCTCATTGCAATCCAGATCATTTCGGACCTCCACGGTTAATCTAAAAGTAAATGCAAATGTATAATTAATTCCTTTAATAGACAGACTTGAGCAATAAGCAAATCCCTGCACCAGTTCAAAAACTGTATGAGGTCTTTTTTGTTGTGTTGGGTTTTGACCCTTTTCCTCCTAATTTAAACATCTTGATATATTCCTTAAAGCCTTAAGAGAACGAAGGCATTCACTCTGGGAATTATAATAAAATGCAATTGGACAAATATAAAACTTTATATATAAATATATACACTTACCACCATTAACCAGAATGCCTACTAAAGTAGTCTCAGATTTATAGTAAATGTATAAATACTCTAACTTTCTTGAAAGCAGTTGAACCTAAGTGGGCAAGTTATCAAGATAACGGTGTTTGGTGTCGGTGGGGATTTTTTTCAGAAGGGAAAAATTATCATCATCCTTAGCTCTTCTTCTCCTTTTTAAGGATACAAGTGTGGAATTTCGCCAACTTTTACTTTTTATGAAAATGCTATATTGAGAGTTGTTTAGAAGATCTCAATTCAGTTTATATGGGGAACTGATGTTAAAAAAGCCCACGGGAGGTATTCTGGCAGGAAAAGGGAAATGAGACAATCATGAAACAAAAGCAAGCGAATCGCATTCTCGAGGGCTTCACTGAATTCTTGATGAATTTTTGCAAAGAGTAAGGAAGATGTGAGAAATGACTTTCCTTAACCCAGCTCATTTATGAATGACATATAAATACATAATGTGACAGATTAAACCAAGAACCCAAGTGGAGATCTCCAGCAGTTACAATTTCATTCTTATTAAGAATTTGTGGCTTTCCAGGACTTTATGCTAAGATAATTAAGGATTACACATATATCTAAAGAAAATATTCTCTATAGTACTATTTATAAAACAAAAGTGAAAAATCAGAAATATTATAAATGGTATAATATAGGTGACTGATTTAAAAATAATGGTTATTTCCATATAATTCTTGACAGCCATTAAAATGAGATTAGATAAAAATATTCACTGATAATGAAATATGTTCGCATCACAAAGTGAAAAAATAAGAAACAGTATGCATGGAATGATCCCATTTTTACTGTAAAAAGGATTACATACACAGGTACTGTGGGTCTAATATTGTTCGATAGAAATCCCTACAATGATGGATATTTCTATAATCCGCACAATCTGATAGGACAACCAATAGTCACATATGGTTATTACACATTTGAAATGTGGCGAGGGCAACTGAGGCCCTAAATTTTTTAGTTTTTAAATTTTGGCTAATTTTATTTAATGGCTACCATATTGGACAGAAAACAAGATGTGACAGTTGTTATAGGTGTATTTCCTAATTTTTCTTTAATGAACATCTGTTACTTCTAATAATACTGTTAAGACAAAACCAAGAAAGTTGTTAACTTTGACATGCTATGTTTAAAATAACAGGAGGTAAGTATGTACCTGGAGTAGTCCAGCACCGATCCCACCCTTCCCTCCCTGACCCCCAATGTAGGCCATTCCAAGTTCTAGGGCTTTTAACTTCATAAAAGGACAGGTAACCATGGAAGTGATCAGGCAAAACTCCATTTAAAATAGAATTTATACAAGGAAAGTAAGTATCTTTTTCTCGATAGCGGATAAATAAAAAATGTAGTTACCTGGAAATCATGAGAGGGATATTACCTTAGGAGTGAATTACAATAATAAAAACTTGGTTTAAGTTTTAGTAAATAGATTATCTTAAGATTTTGTTTTTTGGTTTTTATTTTTTCATAAGGCTAGCCTGGTAAAGATTGCTACTTAAATTTGCTAAATATTATACAATCTAAAAAGCTAACCTAAAAATAAAAAAGAATTTATTCGGCACACTTTAAAGAATGAAATTAATTCTTTATCCTTAAAATATATTCTTAAATAAATCCCACTAAGCAGACAGAACTTTCAGTTCTCAATAAAGAAAACACTTCTATTATAACAACTTTATATCAGCTTTACGGACTGCTGGAAATGAACAATTTTCTCCTTTCCTCACAGATAAAATGGTAGGTAAGATGAATCGTCTGCCTCATGCATAAGATACAAATATTAGCAAAATTAATTTGGCTAAGTGCTTTGAGCCGCCTCAAAGGAAAACACTTTATTAAGTATCATCCATCCACAGCAATTTCTGGTACATTTGCCACCGTCACCTTTTTCTTTCTTCTCCCTCCCTACCTCAATTTCTCAGTTCCTGACAGCAGCAATTCAAAGGTTTGATCCACAAGTGGCAACCAAAACTGCCCATTCTTTATAGAAAAACCACTATAACAGAAGTCAATGCATGACTGGAATCAATATTCAGCGCCCTAGCCGATTGAAGAAGAACAATGCTTTGACAAATGACAGGCAATCTAACCATAATTTGTACCTGACCATAAAATGTGTCTTGTACTTGTACAGGAATATGGAAATATTGGACATGCTGCAAATTCACCGATCTTTAAAATAAAAGCACTTCAAAATATCATCTAATCAAGAAGAGGTGGAAAATTACTGGGCTTCCTTATCCCCATTAACACAGGCTTAATGCAAAAAAGGCCAGAGAGAACAATGCTATCTTCTTGTAAACTGCTTTGTCACCCCACACACATCGGTGTACGTGGAACGTACCACACACACTAGTACCAGTCACGGGAAGTATTAGTACCAGTGATGGGCAATAAGAATACAAGAATGAATAAGATTATTGTTAGCTCCCCATCACAGAGAATGACCAAGTATGATCTAAGTAGAATACTACAGAAGCATACAACGAGGCACTAACCTATTTGGAACATACTCGAGTTCACACCTTACCTGATTCAGTTTAAGAGATTGGCCCCTGGTCTTAAAGCTGCATTAGGAAGTAAACACACTTTGATTATTTTAATTTAATTTTAATTTTATTCAGCCATTTTAATTTAATTCATCACTAGGCACATACCAATCGTTTATGCTAATAAATAGGAAGGTATTTTAAAGTGTGTGTATGACCCTGGTTTACCTGGGGAACAACTCCAAGATATTTCTCTCCATAATGGCATCCCAACAAGTCATTCTTCCTAAATCATCATTTCTTTATAGTTTATCTTTACTTGAATTCAATTTCACAAACAGAGTGTTTTCAGTCAGGCTAGTCTAGGTTATGTTGCAGTAACGAAGTGCTCCAGAATCTCATAGGCTTATTAGCAAAATTAAGTTCATTTCTCACTCACACGAGTTGAGAAAGTGACAGCAGGGGAATTTCCTTACTCACAGGTCAGGCTGAAGACAGCTCTATGTTAAAATGTGATACCCACATAACCAAGGTGGAGAAAAACAAAACATAGTAAACTATACCTTGGTTCTTAACACTTCTGCTCAGAAATTATATATTTTGCTCCCACTCACATTTTGTTGGGTGGGAAAAGAAGGAAGTAAATATATTCAGTGGACAGAGGACCATTTACTTCCAGAACTGGAGATCTGTTAGACTACACCAGACTAAAAAGATCAGCATTTGCAACTTTGCTCATATTTCCTGTCTCGATATTGCAGAAATATGGAAAACTATGAGAATTATACCAAGGCCATCAACATGAAGAAATAGCTCAAAGAATATCTATGTGTCCTCTGATCTCAGAAAAGCAGAGGGAAAGCACAAGCGAAAAAATGTTTAACTATAAGCAATTAATGAGCCTTCCTTCATGGGAAGGTTTCAGGCAACAAGCTATTAAAATAACCTACTTCATTAAATTCTAGAAATATACTTCCAAATGGTAGGGGCAAACAATGGTATCTCAAAAATAAGCAAGCATATTTTAGATAATTATTTTCTAATTAAAGAAGGTCCACCTTACTTTTACTCTTAAATCTTAAAATTGACCTATATAATATATTCACTTTTCATTATGGAGTAGCTTACTCTTTCATTTTCAATTTTAAAAATAAGTCCTAAACAAATTGTTATAATGCACTTCAAGCAGAAACCCTTAAACCCAAAACTGCTTTCCTGCATTTCTGCAATGTAATTAAAATTATAATCCTATTTCCCTATAAACTGCTTTTAACCTAAGAATAATTGTCTAATAGAAATCTTACCTTATCATTCCAATGCTGGTGAGACACCAAATACTTTTCTATTTTAATTGACAAATTGGACTTCACCAAAACTAAAAACCTTCGCTTGTCCAGAGACACCATTAAGAAAATGAAAGGTAAGGCACAGATTAGGAGAAAGCATTCACAATAATGCTTATGATAATCACACATCTTAGGACCCATAACCACAACCCACAAAGAATTCTTACAACTCAATAATAACCATACAAAAAAAAAAAAAAAAAGATCTTAACTGAGATCTCACAAAATAATATACACAAATGACCAATAAAGATGAAAATATGCTTAATACATTCAGCCTTATTCAACTTGCTTAATACATTGAAATATGCTTAATACATTCAGATTATTCAATTTCCTGAATAATCAGGAAAATTCAGCTTCTTGTAAAGTTCAACATAGATGTATCATTCCATCTAGCAATCCCACTCCTAGGCATCCATCCGTAAGAAATGAAACAATATGTTCACACCAAGACCTATGCACCAGTGTCCACAGCAGCATTCTTCGTAACAGCCACAGACTGGAAAGCACCCAAATGTCTGTCAACTGGACTACATCCATGATGGAACACAACACAACAACAAAAAGGAAGGAATTATACAGAAGTACAGTAACAAAAGCTGCCAGACTTTTAGCCAAACAGACTCAGAAAAAGAAGACTCAAATAACCAGAATCATACATGAAAGGAGTATATTACTACCAAGGTTACAGAAATAAAAAGAATTATAAAGAAACATGAACTGAATGGGAAAACTGGACACCCACAAAGTTGGACCTCTTGTCTCACATCGTATACAAGTATTAACTCCATATGGATCAAAGACCTAAAAAAAGAACTAAAACTACAAAATGCAGAAGAAATGTTCCCTATGTTTAGAAAAAAGCAGGATGAACTCTTCATAACCTGGGATTTGGCAAAGGATTCATTCTTATGACACCAAAACACAAACAACAAAAGAAAAAGTAGATTTTTTAATGTTATTAATCAAATCATCAAAATTAAAAACTGTTTCACTGCAAAGTATGTTACCAAGAAAGTGAAAAGACAACACAGAATGGGAGAAAATATTTGCAAATCATGTTTTTGGGATGGAACGTGTACCTAGATATATAAAAAATTCTTACATTTCAACAATAAAGTGACAATCCAATTAAAAATGGACAAAGGACATAAACAGGCATTTCTCCAAAAAATATACACAAATGGCCAAAGGGCACATGAAAAAATGCTCAAGATTACTCATCAGGGAAATGCAAAATAAAACCACAACAAGGTTCTGCCATAGAGCAGGCATTTTACTCTGTGTAGGCACAGAGGTATATACACTTGGAAATGGTGCAAAATAAGGCAAAGTTCCTGTGTTTCTACTCAGGCACAGAGTAGGGAAGAGTACACAGAGGTGACAGACAAATACATGATTAAGCAAATATATAATTTCAGGCAATAAGTTCTTAAGTAAAATGAAACATGGTTGGTAAAAGCAAACATGGTTAGAAAAACCAGACAAGCAGGGCAGGGCAAGAAATTATGATAGCATCATAGCAAAAGTACAAGGAATTAACATTATGTGTGAAAATCTGGGGGGAAAGTGTTCTAGGCAAGAGGAACAAGTACGCAGACCCTGAGAAAGATGCATGGTCGGTTCATTCCAGAGACGAAAAGACCAGGGTAGCCGCAACATGAAGAAAGGGAGAGAAGGACAGGCATTAAGTCCATGCTGTAGGTGGAGGTCTGACCCAGATCAAAGAGGGCCCTGTTAAGGGATTAAGATGTCATTCAAGTGTAATGAGAACTCTTTGTGGAGCACTTTAACCAGGCCAAAGGTATGATCTGATCAGGGCATATAACCTGTGCAGCTGCACAGGGCCCCATGCTAGGCTTCATGCTCTGCTGTCACCATCTTGAAATACTTAATAATTTTAACTTTTAACATGTATTTTGTAAACAAAGTCCAATGGGACAACGGAGTATGCTGCGAGAGAAGAGATACACTGGGCGGCAGCCCATGCACACACAATAAAATCAGAAGTTTATATAGAATACCTTTTTTTTTTTGTCACCCAGAAACAGTATTAAAGCATCCTTTAAGGCATAATGACATGGCTCAAAGAATGTTAATTATTATTCAATATTTGAAGGAATCCAAGTTCAAAACCAAACTCATCTTTACTTCTTCCTCTCCCTGACTCACCCCACCCTCTGCACCTCACCACTCAGTACCTCTCTGGGAATGGCGTCCAGTTGCTGCTATAGTGAGGCCGGAAGAGCCACGTCCGTACTCGAGAACTTCTGATAACAAAGATGACTGGTTAAAAGTCAACATCTGACTCCAGCTGGGCATCAGATTCCTTCTATGTCAGGTTTGAAACACAGAGTGGATCTGAAGCCAAGACGCATTAACATCACTGGAGAATTCTAGTGGGGAGGGCCACAAACCTGAGCTGCTGGAAGTCCCCAGAGCTGGCTTGGTTCTTCACATCTCCACTCTTGGTTCTCCTGAATGGTTGAGTTTCTGACTCAACCATCTGACATGCAGTCTGACAATTTTACATGCAGTATTTATCATAACTTCATGTATCTGCCTGACCCTTTACAAAGGCCCTCTAATCTGTAAATGATAGCAGACCCCTCTAGTCTAGCTGATCCTATGACCAACCACAATCCAGAATTCCTATCCTGCTTCCAGTTTCCTACTTCTCCAATCAAATCTACTCAACACAAAGTGGATTATTCTTCCTTTAATATAGGCTAGATGGCTTCACTTCATCCAAATCACGGCCTACAGAATTTTTTATCACATGAACAGAATTCGGTAAGAGCAGGAGGTAATTCCATGAGTTCAATCACTATACTTAATCAGAAGGTTTCAACCATAAGATTTAATATCAGATTAATGATAGTCAAATAATAAAATTAAACCATTTGAGAGAAATTGTAAAGATTATAGAAAACTCAACTGTTTGATTGCCAAAAATGTAAAATGGAACGTTTTCTCATCTGAGATAAGAGGAGTCTATTTGAGCATTCACATCAATTTTGTTACTTAAAATACTCTTAGTTTATATTCAAATCATTGTTTTTTTGGACCAAGTATATCACCATCTATTTTGATGCTATAAACATTTTTAAATCCTGTTTTACTCACCAATGTACAAATCTAAATGCCTAGCAAGTGCCAAATGTTTGAAAACAATAAAGTATTTGTTGTTTAAGTGATCAATGGTGAGGTATTCTGTTATTTGCAAGTGAATGTATCCCAGATAACACAGCCTCTTACTCCATTTTAAGAAAATGAGCAAGGGGTGCCTGGGTGGCTCAGTTGGTTAAGCATCCGACTTTGGCTCAGGTCATGATCTCACAGTTGGTTGGTGGGTTCGAGTCCCATGTCTGGCTCTGTACTGACAGCTCAGAGCCTGGAGTCTGCTTCAGATTTTGTGTCTCCCTCTCTCTCTGCCCTTCTCCCACTTGCTCTCTCTCTCTCTCTCTCTCTCTCAAAAATAAATAAATAAACGTTAAAAAAAGAAAATGGGCAAAAGACATGAAGAGATATTTTACATGAAAGGATATACAAACAGTAAATAAGCCTGTGAAAAGACATTCAACATCCCTAGCCATTAGGGAAGTACAAACTGAAATCATCCTGAGCTATCCCTACATACCTATTAGAACAGCTAAAATAAAGGAAAGTGACAACAGCAAATGCTGGCAAGATGCAGAGAAATTAGATCTCTCATATACTGTAGTAGGAATGGAAAATGATATAACACTCTGGAAAACAGTATGACAGCTTCTTTAGAAAACTAAACATACACTTAACATAAGATCCAGCAATCACACTCCAGAGCTTTTATCTCAGAAAAATGAAAACTCATATCCATGTAAAAACTTGTACGTAAGTGTTCAAAGAAGATTTATTTATAATAGTCTGAAACTGGGAACCACCAAAACGTCCCTCAATTGGTGAAGGGCTAAATCATGGTACAGCAACACCATGAGATACTAATCAGCAATTAAACAAACAAACAAAACTGAAAGGCATTGTGCAATGTGGGAAAAAAGCCAATTTCAAAAAAAAATCACATGCCCTATGATTCTAGCATTCTCAAAAATGACAAAATTATAAAGACTGAAAACGGATTAGTGGTTCCTAGGGGTTAAGGATGGAAGTTGGGGAGTGACCATAAATAAGTAGAATGAGAGGGATCTTTGTGATAATATTTCTATATTTTGATTGTAGCAATGACATGAATTTCCAAATGTGATAAAATGGCACAGAACTATACAATGTACCAACACTAGTTTCCCATGCTTAGTTTTGTACTATAAATGCATAAGGTATAACCAATGGGAAAACTAGGCGTGCCCATTTCTCTGCTTTTCCAATCTCCTAGAGGTCCCTGCATTCCTTGGCTCATGGCCCCCTTCCCCATTTTCAAAGAAAGTAATGGCTGGTTGAATCCTTCTCACAATGCATCATTCTGACTTCCTTCCTATCACCCTTCTCCAATTTTAAGGAACACTGTGATACTTGGGGCCCACCAAGATAATTCAGGATCTCTCTCCATCTTTAGGTTAACTGACTGGCAACCATAATTCTATCTGTAACTTTAATTCCTGTTTGCATGTAAAATAAAATATTCCCAGGTTCCAGACACTGAGATGTGGACATTTGGGGGCCATTATTTTGCCGCATGCTACATAGAGCAGGTCCCTTCTCATAGCTGTAAATTTTAAAAGTACAATTGTAACTCATATGAGATTCTACCATCTCATATTATCTCTATAAAATAACAGCAAGGTAAAAAATAAATAAAGCAGTTCTATTATTTCTACTTGATAAGCGAAGTAACTAAGGCACAGGGAATAATCTGCCCCATAATCTGTCCTAAGTCAAAGTGCTTGCTAACGAGATCCAAGAGTAGTCACGAGGTCCCATGATTCCTGTCTTGTTGCTCCTTTGCAGCAGACCACAGTCGCCTTCAGTTACGCTAAGAGCAAAATCCTCCCTTATCGCTGAAAACTTTTGTGTTCGTTTTTATCAGCCCATAATGTAAACAAATCATCAATTGGGTTATTTATCACCTAATCTCTCTCTCTCTCTCTCTCTCTCTCTCTCTCTCTCTCTCTCATATACACACACGTACATATGTGTGTAATTACATAAAAATTACATAAGCTGTATAATGTAATAATTTCTGCTTTAACTTTTTTCTGAACCAGGATCTTATCCAGGTTAATATATTACATTTGACTGAATAAACTTAAGTTTTATCCAGTTGAATGCTCACAAACTAAGGCATGCCTTTTCTACGGCAAAGAAAAAGAACAGACAAAACACAATTATGTAAGACTCCCCAAATGGTAAATAATAGGGGGGAAAAGGGCAGAAATCCTATCACGTATGAAATAATTAATTGAAGTTCTAAATTGGGATAAGAAAAAAATGAGAATGTAGCTAAACATTTTTATTAATTCATTTCAATAGCTGGCTTTAATTATGGTATTAAATGATACTATTAAAGTTGGCCTAATCTTTCCTAATAAACCAATTTGCTTAAAGACTTCTTCGAAAAATATCATCTCATCTGTTTTCTCTTACATTTTTCAACAAATATAAAAGTATCTGAATCAATATTCTGTAATACAATAGGAATGTTATTTCTGATCATGTTATTTTTATATTAACATAAGAGCAGTTACCAATCACTGAGCATATACACTACAGCATTGAGCATATACCCAGATATAGATATTACATGAAGAGGCTTTATTTGCATTCTCTCACTTAATCCCCTTACCAATTATATGAAGTACAGTTACTACTACCATTTTAATAACTAAAAGAGAATAAGGACCCACATCTCTTGTTCAAAGACCCACATCTCTTGGACTCTAACCAGTGTAATATAATGCCAGTGAGTGTGAAAAAAAATTTTTTTGAGTCTGAAAATTTTTTAATTTTTTTTGATGTTTATTTTTGAGAGAGAAAGAGACAGAGAGCAAGCAGTGGAGGGACAGAGAGACAGGGAGACACAGAATCTGAAGCAGGCTCCAGGCTCTGAGCTGTCAGCACAGAGCCTCACGCAGCACTCGAACCCACGAACTGAGCCGAAGTCCAAGGCTTAACAACTGAGCCACTCAGGCACCCCGAGCCTGAAAACTTTTTTAAAGTGCTAATTGTTAGATTTTAAGTAGCAGTTTGAATTTGAAGTTTCCAAGTAAGATATATATATAGGAAAGATCCTCTTACCCTTTGCGTGTAAGACAAATGAAGTCAATTATTTCAACGTACAGAAAGAAAGAAAGCAAGTGACAGGAGCTTTGTTTCTCTAAAGTAATGTCACTTGCTCTATTCAGCCTTTCATACTCCCAAAAAGCTGATGAACTCCTCTTTATCAAGCGAATTACAGTTTCTTTTCTTCCAGTAGTCTTTAGAAAGTATTCCACTGACTTCATGTTTTCAATGTTGTAAGTGGAAAGTCCTTTGCTTAATTTTTTCCCCCTTTGTGGGCAACTTATTCTTTCTGCCTGGAAAAGTTCCGTATATAGATATATATCTTCCTCAGTGTGTCTTTTCACATCAAAACAGCATAGAGCTCTGTGAGCCTTTTCAATCTCAAGACTTGGGTTTTTCTATGCTTATCATTTGTTTAATTATTACTGATCTCTTCTATCAGTAATTTTTGTCTATTTTCTTTTTCCCTCCTGAAACTCCTGTCATATGTAAGGTTTTAAAATAATGTTGGTTTCCTAGGTCTATTTACCTTTTTCTTCAGGACTTCCTTATGCTAACATTTTGTTCTGTAGTGGGGAACAATTCTCACATGTGATCTTCTACGCTACTGATGTGGTCTTTAATTCACCTACTGAATTTTTCACTTTGAAAAAAATTAGGTTGTTTTGGCCTCAGGAAGTTTCTTCCATATTACACTTTAATTTCCCTGATGGAATCTTTTTATTTTTATTTTTTCATTCAGGGGTATGTATTCAGATTGTTCAATCTTCCCCTCTGAGAATTTTTCATTTGGTTTACTGGGTTTCCAGGTCTCAACGCTGGGTATTCCAATCAGTGCGAATCTCACAGGTGTTACAAAACCATGCGCCTCTATTTTCATTGAAACTGTTTGCTGTGGAAGTCAGCAAGCTGTCCCACGCCTGCTGAGGAACCAAGAAGTCTCCAAAGGGAACATGCTCTCTCCTCCTCTCCCTTGAGAATCACAGAGTATAAGCAGAGATGGGAGTGTAGTATAAATGTGGATGCACTGGAATTATATAAAGATTCAAGAGATTTCTTTATTAAAGGCCCATACTAGAACTTCCACTTAGCTACCTTTGCCAGATCTCTGTATCAGTCGTAAACACTATACACTCGGAAATGGCAAAATCCAATTCTGTCTACCTTAAACAGGCAGAGCCACTACTGATACCACAGGAAAAAAAAACTGCTGCTATAAATAATTCCTTAACATCTCTAAGTCTTTTGGGGTGCCCGGGGGGCTCAGTTGGTTGAGCACCGGATGTCAGCTCAGGTCATGGTCCCGCAGTATGTGAGTTCGAGCCCCACGTCAGGCTCTGTGCAGATAGCCTGGAGCCTGGGGCCTGCAGCCAGTTTCAGATTCTCTGTCTCCCTCTCTCTCTCTCTTTCTGCCCCTCCCCCACTCACACCCTGTCTCTCTCTGTCTCTCAAAAATAAATGTTAAAAAAATGTTAAATATCTCTAAGTCTTGGTAATCAAAATTCTACAATATAGAAGGGGAGGGAGTGTGTCCGATTGATCAAAACAAGTCCATCCCTGTATATTCTTCTCCAAAATGATCACTCATAGTTTTAAATCTCCAAAATCAGAAAAGCAATTGGATAGCCAAAATTAATCAAACAAACAAAAAACAAATGTCCATTATCAGTTAACTTTGCAAAAGATGTGTCTACAACTGGCTTTTAAAATGAATTTCAAAGCACTAACACTTGGATAGTCTTAAAAAAAAAAAAAATCAGATAATATATATTCAGAAAAGAAGATGTCTTTTATTATTTGGACACTTTATATCTGGGAGCAGAGAGACGTAGAGAGAAATGAATAAGTTCTAAAGGTAGAAAAAGTATTGATTTCTAAAGTAAATTAGGTTTGTTAGACAGAATCTAAAAATTGTATCATTGAATTACTATAATGAACCATGACCTCGGTCTTAAGTAGCTGGTTTAATTATACAAGCATTTAAAGTTGATTTTTTTAAAATAATCTCAGGCTGTATTTTGTTCTTTTTGATGGTAGCTAAAAAAGCATCTGAGAAACACATGGGATAGACTTTTTGTTTTTTTAAACTTGAAGTTTGTATTCTTTTTTTTTTTTTTTTTTTTAAATTTTTTTTTTTCAACGTTTTTTATTTATTTTTGGGACAGAGAGAGACAGAGCATGAACGGGGGAGGGGCAGAGAGAGAGGGAGACACAGAATCGGAAACAGGCTCCAGGCTCCGAGCCATCAGCCCAGAGCCTGACGCGGGGCTCGAACTCACGGACCGCGAGATCGTGACCTGGCTGAAGTCGGACGCTTAACCGACTGCGCCACCCAGGCGCCCCTGAAGTTTGTATTCTTAATCCCCTTCACCTATTTCACCCATACCCCCACTGACCTCCTCCCTTCTGGCAACCACTAGTTACTCTTGTATTTGCATCTGTTTGTTTCTGTTTGTTTGTTGGGATGGATTTTAAATTGGCCTTTAAAAAAAAAAAGTCAATAAAGGGCAAACAAAAGAAACCAGGAGGTCTATGTTACATAGTAGTCATAATTCAGGTTGAGATCTTAGCAATAATAATAGCAATTAATAATAACTATTACACCTGTCAGAATGGCTAGACTCAAAAGGACAGGAAATATCAAGTGTTAGTGAGGATGTGGAGAAAAAGGAACCTTCATGGAATTGGTGGGAATACAAACTGGTACAGCCACTGTGGAAATGAGCATGGAGGTCCCTCAAAAAATTAAAAATAGATCCTGTAATTCTACTACTGGGTATCTACCCAAAGAAAATGAAAACACTACTTCAAAAGATACACGCACCCCTATGTTTATTGTGGAATTATTTACAATAGCCAAGATATGAAAGCAACCCAAGTGTCCACTGAAAGATGAATGGATAAAGATGTGGTATACATATACACACAATGGACTATCACTCGGCCATAAAAAAAAAAAAAAAAAAAAAAAAAAAAAGGATGAGATCTTGTCATTTACAACATGGACAGACCTAGAGGGCATTTTTTTAACCCAAAAGGTATTATGCTAAGTGAAATAATCAAACAGAGAAAGAAAAATACCATATGAATTCACATATATGTGCAATCTTAAAAAAAAAAAAAGGCAAACAAACAAGCAGAAACAGAGTGGTGGTTGCCGAAGGGGAGGAGGATGAAGGATGAGGAAAATGGGTGAAGGGGAGTGGGAGATACAGGCTTCTGGTTATGGAATGACCAAGTCATAGGGATAAAAAGGTACAACACAGGGAATATAGTCAATGTTATTGTAATAGCATTGTAAGGTGACAGCAGCTATACTTGCGGTGAGCACAGCATAAAGGATAAACTTGTTTAATCACTATGTTGTACACCTGAAACTACATCAATTATATTTCAATTTAAAAAAGGAAAGCAATAAATATTTAATGTTCACTATATCAGAGACTCTAAGTACTTTCAATGTGTTATCCGCTAATTCCCCCAAGAACCCAAGTATTCCCATTTCACATATAAACATGGCACTTAAATGGCCCCTGGTCTCATAGATAGCTGGTCACTGGTCACATGAGGATATAAGACCAGAACACGTGCTTTGAAGCAATCCATCCTGCTGCCTCCTTTAAGCCAGATGACAACATGGCCTGGCTCTACTTTTATAAATGTCAAAAATATTCACTATGATACCTCACATATGGAGTATGATTAATCTGAAAACAATCGGGCTAGCATTTCATCATCTAGGCAAAAGCCTTTCAAAAATTAATTTTGTGCACTAATCTCTCCAAACCATCAGACTCAAGTTTTCATCCAGTTGTCCCAAAGTGGAAATTTGCCCAGAAGAAACATTTCAGAGTTCCTTAACTATTCTCAATTCACAAAGTGTGATATACAGCATAACTATCAGAGATTTTGGTATATTTGGTTTCCTAATAGATTCCTGAAAGCTAATTAAATGTACAGAAGGATCTACAACCAATCTTACTTCCCATAACTATCTTAATAGCAGCTATATCCTCAATTATATCTTCATTCCAGTTTTGAAGGTGCCCTTCTCCTTCCCTCAACTTGTCTAAGACACAAGCACTTAACCAGAAGGAAAGCAATATGTACCAAAGCACAGAGGACCACGGGGTTGGGGGACTGCGGGAATCCATTCTGTAAACATTCAAGTCCTACATCTAGTCTCTTATTCCAACAGAACCTAGATAAAAGGAGCATTTCATTATGTACTTTTGGGAGGGGGATTAGGAAGAGGAGGAAAGAATATTAATTGCGATAAGCTATTCAGAGGGGTACAGGTACAGAAAACATAATACTGAAGGCTAGAAAGGATAATAATTCAAGAAGGTGAAAACTATACAAAATTCTGTGACTAATGACAGAAGAATCCAATGGATATGACAAGGTAAAGCAAGAAGGGATGAAGGTAGGAAGTTCAAAGTCTACATTAGGTAAGAATACATAGCAAATTCAAAAATAATTATCACATGGGTAACTTACCACAAATAAGAGAGGTTTTTGTGGTCAGAGAGGATATTTTATAAGTTCCAGATTTTCAGGGTAGTTTTATGTAATGACTTAGTCCAGGACGTGGCTGCTTTAGTGAAAGACTTGGGAGGAAATGGGAGAAACAACTTTAAATGGAATATCTCAGAGATCAAAAAGGGCCAGGGTACCCAAAGGCTTATGTCAACAGATGTAGAAGGGAGAAAAGATAATGACAGACAATGACGTAAAGAAGCTGCACGTCAGGCATTGCAATAATTTGAGGAAAAATAAAAAATATACTGGAGGCTGGACTAGATGGCTATGAAGAGGGAAAAATTCTTAATAATACCACCACCACTATATTTTTAAAATTGACATATATGTTTGAGTTTCATCATAAAGATAAACATGAAAGATTAAACTTGAAATGGCTGTTATCCATCCCAGAAGACAACAATTATGAAAACCAATCTGCCATGGGTTAAACAAACATCCACCATCCCGAGTGTTAAGAAATAGATACACTCAAAAGAAACTATGCATGACTTCTAGAAGCTTGTTTTAGATTTCAAAATGAAAGGTTTTATACAATAAAGTAAAATCTAATATATATATATATATATATATATATATATATATATATATATACACACACACATTTAGGTAAATATGAAAGAGAAAGAAGTGTGATTGAATACAATTTCATATAATCCCAAAATTTTAAATGGTTGAAAAGTTCAATTTTCAACTTGAAATTGCTTTTTTTCTAGACTATGGCACATGTTGAAAATATTAAGCTTTGTACTACTGTATTCGAACCACTCAAAGCTTTCCAGTGCTAATAACTGGTGTTCAATTTGAGCAACATGAGGAAAAAAGATTTTGCCTTAGAGCTAGATGACTTTCCTTGAATCAACATAAAGCATCCCAATATGTCATCCAATTCAGTAAGAACTTGTATTTTACAGGCTTGTATTTGATGCTAGAATGGAAAATTCACGGTCTTTTAAAGAGACCATAAATTAACTAAATTTGATAATAGCAATCCATCAAAATTTAGTTCCACATCAGTCGGCATCTGACTCGCATTTGGAAAGTTAATGTTGTGAATCCTGTTCTTAACCAACTTTATATTGCTATCTCTCTACTTCCCTTTTGATGGAAAAAAAAAATTGCTTCTAAGAATGGAAAGTAATAAAGCCCTCTTTATTTATTCTGTGAGAACACTATTTGCACCACAATAAAAAAACAAGAGAAAAAATGTTAAATCTTCATTTCAAACTTTATACCTGTCAGATTGATCTTACAGCTTAGATACCATCAAATAATACTTACCGATACATACGTCGATTTTCCCTTTAATAGCAGCTTCGTGCAGAGGGGTGTAGTTCCAATTATCCCTGGCATTCGGATCGGCTCCTTGACATAGTAACAGACTCACAACCTCAGCATGGCCAAAAGAACAGGCATTATGAAGTGGGATGAGACCTCCATCATCACGAGCATGGACATTAGCACCCATCTGTAGTAAGTGTTCTACGACATCCTTCCTTCCAAAACCTAAAAAGGAAAATATATATTGAAGCAATTTTGTGTAAAAACAAAAAAACAAAACAAAACAAAACACTAGAATTTCTTTAATAACATTAACAAATATGAACACCTAAAATACTGTAGCAAAAAAGGGTAAAGAAAAAAAAAAATGGCTACCATTCAAGTAGTTCTCTCCTCTTACAGAACTCGAAACTAAGAAAGTTGATCCTTAAGTCTTTGGGCAGTTCATTCAAAAGACATTTCTTCAACATCTTTTATGTGTTGGGCAACTGTTCTAGAAATACAAAATGAACAAGACTCCTGTCCAAGGCATCCACTTTCCTCTCATGCTTCACAAGAAAAATTGTATCTATAAACTCCACCTCTATATTTTAAGAAATAAAGGTTATTTAAATACCGCCAATAACCAAATCTAAGACAAAGTACAACACTCAACATTATAGAGAACATATGGATACCAGAAATACGTGGTAATGGTTTGGTGACAAGAAGTTAGAAAAGGAAGAATTAAAGACAATGCCAAAATACTCTACTCTTGGGACTTATGGCCAAACCAGAACATTGCAAGCTTGAATTTAGCGACCCTAAGGAAACAATATGACAAAGAAGCCGGAACACGGGCATTTGGAAATGCAGAACCAGAAAACTGGTAGGAAGTATCATAATTTTCAGACAGAAAAAGTGGGGGGAGAGTCAGAGCGGATCTGAAGCAGTGCAGGAACTAGGCATATACTCAGAAAGGTAAAGATTACGAAGGAAGTACAACATTATAAAAGTCAGAGGGCAATAACATTATGCAAGTCCAGCATGAGGATTTAGAAGGGAAAAAAAAAAACCACCGACAATTTTAAATTTTAGTACAATGATGAAATTGTAAGCTACATTACAATGGATTAAAAAGAAAGAAAACCATAAGCATTAGTATTTTTATCTTTATAAGTTAATACACTTCATTAATGATTCTTTCTCTACTTTAAATTTTATTTGGTTTTACCGTCTAAGTATCACTACTCCCATGCTGTTACTTACCGTGTAATGTAGTTAGAAAATGGCATCGTAAGTAAAACTACGACTAAAACAGTCCTATCTTTCTCCATTTTATGCATATATAAACTAAGTGAGAACTATGAGAAAAGTTGAAAAAAAAGATTTATTTCAAGATATGTTCTCCACACTATCTATAGAAATTCATTTAATTCAGGAGAGCAGGCTCCAAGAAAAAGTCTTCAAAGTAAAAGATTATGTTTCCAGATACGTATTACAAGGTCAGAATTGGGTTTCTGTCGAAAATATCCTTCAAACTAAGCTGAAAATTTTGAGTGAAAAGAGGTCAATTTTGTACTACTAACTGGGAATACCCAAGTATAGGCTACATGCTAATGTAACTATCACCATCTTGCTGTTTGCTTTTTAATATCTGCACGACTTTACAGGTGTTAGGTTCTGTTTATTTCTCTAACTGCAGCGTGCTTCTCACCCTACTAGCACAACCTTACTCTGCCACCGGGCTACACGCACTTTCCTTACTCGTGAAGATTTTGTCATTTTCCCTCTGTGGATTTGAATAAAGCCTCCATGGCAAACTCACATTTCCCTAATCAATGCATTAATAATACCTGAGACTGAATTTCCTTTCTTCACTAACAAATGGGTTAAAATTGATATTTTTAACCTTATCAACTGGCATTTTAAAAAGTATCCTTTATAACTTTGAAGCAAAATAGCAAAGTGTGTGTTTACTTTTTACTAACACTTTTATATGTAAAATATAAAAAACAAAAACAAAAAAATGCTTGGTATCAGAAAGAGGGTGCGGAAATGGAATTGTGCTCACACATTGATAAAGTGAGTGCAAATTGATACCATATTTCATTTATTTATTTGGGGGGGGGGTTGGTGCAAAAAAGGTGGTTTTATTAAAGCACAGGGACAGGACTCATAGGCAGAAAGAGCTGCCTGGTACCACATGTTAGAAAAAAATATAGCATTATCTGAACAAAGATTCTGCATCAAGATGTTTATCAAAGCATTATTTATGGACAATCATGGAAACAGTTCACGTGTCCAACAATAAACTCTCTATTAAATAAATGATGGTTTTTCATATAACATCATCCTGTACTAAAAGGATGCTACAGAACACTGTGACTATACTTAATGACACTGAATTATACACTAAAAAATGGCTAAAATTGTAAATTTTGTTTAAAAATAAAATTTAATAAATTTCAAATTTGTGTATTTTACTGCAGTTAAGATCATCAAAAAAGTATAAACCATACATGCAAGAAAAAAAACAGGATATTATAGAAAATTCAACAACATGGGAAAGTGTTTTCAGATTAGTCTTTTAGATTAAAAATATATAAAACAAAATCCAGGAGAAAAAATATATATACATATATATTTGAAATACAGATAGAAAAAAGGACTAAATCACTAAGTAGCGTATCTGTTTTCTTAATTATCACATAAAAACACGATTTTGTATAAAATATATGTAACTGTGTAACACACATACATTCATAAAAGAAGGTAGAGGTGAACAGTCAAAATCACTGAAGACAAAGAAGATCTTTTTTTTTTTTTTTTTTTAATTTGAGAGAGAGAGCGTGCGCACAAGCAGGGGAGGGGGCAGAGGGACAGAGAGAGAAACTTAAGCAGGCTCCACACTCAGCCAGAGCCCAAATTGGGGCTCTATCCCACAACCCTGGGATCACGACAAAAGCTGAAATCAAGAGTCGGCCACTCAACTGACTGAGTCACCCAGGCACCCCAGAAGTTAGCTCTTTTAATTTGGGTTTGAATTTATGAAATATATTATTAAATCAGAGGTTTTGTTACCCACAACACAAAACAGTCCCCTATTTAAACTACTCAGAAATTTAGTACTTAGTAATTCAGAAACATTTACTTAAAACCTAAAGTTTACTTAAAACATATATTCTACCTGTTCTATTGAGTACAAATCATAATTGCTTATTCATCATTCTACAAAGTTAAATACATTATTTTTACCAATAAAGAGAATTCATTATCTCTGATGGTTATACAAGGCCTTTCTTTCACAAACAAGGTTTGTAGTCATAATTATCCCTATAATTGAATTGCTTATTTGGGTCTAAAGAACCAAAATAAAAGTAGTAATTAGGATCACAGTCAAAGAAGTACATAGAATTTGAAGTAACTTATCACTAATTAACTTGCAGGAAAATAGTCCCTAAGCAAAAACATTACAGACACACACTTGCAGACAAGATTTTCAGGGACTCATTTCATCGAACTAGCACATGTTTAAAAAATAGCTAAATCACAACTTTTTAAAGATATAATGTTGCCATTTATACACAGTTGCTACTTATACATATATTTATGGCTCAGTGTTATGAAGTACAGGAGGAAATCAATAAACTTTCTCTCTCTGATCCAGCAAAGGTCACTAAAAATTAAGACTAATTCTCTGATCTTTACCAAGTATGTGCTGTAACAGACATCCAATCTGAGTTGTACTCAAGGTATAATTTAACTTTTACAGAAAAACTCTTTTTGCTCAAAGACCATGCCCTATTCTTGACAATAATAAAAATAACAATAATGGTAAGTAACTAACATTTTGTAAGTTCTTATATGCGTCAAAAAGTATGCCCAATACTTGACATGCATTAGCCCCTTGTGATAACACTCCGTGGGAGATACAATTATCCTCATTTTGTTAACTGATTCTTTCCCCCAGTGCTGATATTAAGAAGAAAGAAGAAAGAAGGAGAAAGAAGAACAACAACAACTGTGCTTCTAAATACACATCTCAATTCTATCTACTCCCCAGTGCTACCATCTCAGTTTCTAGTTCTATAATCTCTTGCCTAGACTTCAGCATACAGCCTTCTAACAGCATATAACCTTCTAACTGGACTTTGCTGTCACATCTGCTGCCCTACGATTCATCCTTAACACAGTAGGCATAGTGATCTTTTCAAGGCATATATCAGATCAGGTCACTTCCCTGCTTAAAATCCTGCAATGGGTTCCCATAGCACATATCATAAAGTATTACTACAAACTTCTTAGGATCTCCAAGGCTTTCTGTGAGCTGGCCCCCCTGTGAGTTTTCCCATGTGTCTGAGTTTCCTCACTCTGTCTTTCACTCTCTCCTGCCTGAATATGACAAACTCCTTTCAGCCTAGGCGACTTTGCACTGTGCTCCGCCTGAGAACTTGGACCCGGATCTCCGCATGGCTAGCTCTTTATGCCATCCAATTATCGGCCTAAAGTTAATAAGCAACTCAGAGGACTCTGTCAACCACCCAATTTAAAGTCATCCATGCATGCACACACACTTTTCCACCAGTGATTCCAATATCACTCACTTTTACTTTCTTTCTGCATTTAATCACTACCTGAAAGTACCTTATTCATTTATCTATTTGCCTTTTACGTATCTCCCCACTCAAGATGGTCCATAAAATGAGGTATTCTTGAGTTATGAACTACCTTATGAGCTGTGTGTATCTCCAGCATCCAAAATAGTGCCTAAATAGCTTCAATAAAATATCGGTTGACTACATGAATATACACGTTTACTTACTTCATCATAACTAAATCAAAAAGTGAGTAGCTTTTAATTTTATATTTTTAATTTACAAAATGAAAATTCTTACAGGCTTTTCCAGCTACAAAAATGTCAAATATTTTTAAATATTTTTTTAAAAAACACCAAGTTCGCAGAAAGGAAAATCATCTGTAATGCCATCATCATCTAGAGATCACCAGGAACATTTTGATGATTAAGCTTCTAGATTTCATTCTTTGCATGCGTGTGTGTGTGTATTTAAATGTCTTTGCTCTGCCTTTTCACTTTTCAAATTTTTCAGGTAAAAAATTTAAGTGTATACACCATTTTACTTAGCATTCTATTACATGGATGTGTCATAATGTATTTAGTTGGGTGGTTTCACCACTATAAAAAGGAGATTTCGACATTACAAAAAAAAAAGTTAAAAATTAATAACATTGTATACATATCTTCATACATCTGTCCAGTTCTATAAGATAAATTTCTCAAAGTAGAAGGACGAGGTCAAAGGATACACATTCAAAATTTTGTATGTTGCCAAACTGTCCTCTAATTGTCTATCAATTTTCATTTTTAACCAAAATACACCCATTTCTCCCATCTTATGTACATGAACATAAATACATAAGCTTTATAAGCAAGAGGCAAAAATAAAAAATGCATTGCTTAATTTACATTTTGGGGGTTCATATACTTGCCCTTTTTTAGAAAATTAAATATATGAATACAGTTGAAATCTCTTAACCCTAGTCTTCTTTCCTCTCCAAAGATACCATTACACAAACTCAATGTTATACTTGTGCATATTTTTATATTTTTCATATACATGTGTTTTTAAGCACATGAGTTTATATACGTTATATATAATTCATATTAATACTTATGTTATGTTTCACATTCCATGCTCTTAGATGATATACCTATTATATTATCACTATCACACAGTCTTTAATCTCTGTTAGGGAGGTTGATAATTGTGGCGATTACCCCCTCTTCTTGTTGGCCCAGAGAAACCCAGTTACTGCTCAGGAATTGGTCAGGATGCATATGCTAACAGAAGGTAAACCTTTCCCTGGTATAAGGAGTAATGCTCATTACTCTAGGCCAGAAAGGTGAATTCATTCCTCTTTGGCAGTGACTGGAATAAGACAGAATGGAAAATCTGGAAGCTTCTGGAAAGACTTTTCTTCCTGCCAATAGAATGTGTGTAGAGGAAAAAGGCCGCTTTCTCCTCTCTCTCTTCCTCTCTATTTCTAGAAAATTTTCACATTAAGGTTGTGACATTCAGAGCTGCTGATCCCATGATGGGAAGGTCAAGAGAATTATGAAAATCCTAGCATACCCCACTGTGCTCACAGAGTACTCAACTAATTCTTGAACTTCCTACCTCTGGACTTGCCAAGCAGGAAATAAACATCCTTAGGCTTTAAATTTCTGTTAGTTGAATTGTGGAATATTTGGAGCTGAACCCATGCAAATTGATACAAACATCTGTTTGTATATTTACTAACCATTCAAGTTTCATTTGTCAGCTTTCAGTTCATTGTCTAGCTCAAATTTGTTGTCTTTTTCTTATTATTTTGTAGGAGATCTTTATATATTCTAAACACTTGTATTGGTTACATGCATTAAAAATATATACTTTTGTTTATGGCTTGTCCTTACACTCTACTTACCCAGAGTTTGATTTCGGACAAGTTTTAAACTTTAACATAATAAAATATATCAATCTTTCTCTACACTGTTTGTGCTTTCTACATAGTCTGTAATAAATCCTTCCTATTCCTACACTATTTATACATTTTCTTCCAGATTACTTTTATCATTCTGCTTTCCATATTTAGATCTTTAATCTACCTGTCCGTATGGTGTGAGTCAGAAATCTAATTTTATTTTTTTCTGTATCTTTTCTCTTTGGTTGATCAGTTTGTCTATTTAATAGTTTAACTTCAAAAAAATCTCTAAGTACTAATCAATTCACCTTGTTCGTCTTAAACATTATCTTGGCTATTACTGCTTTTTGATATTCAATATGAGTATCTTTAAGTTCCATGAAGAAATGTGTTAGAAAAAAAAGGTTTTAAGTTCATTGATTAGAATTAATTCTATAATGTTGACAAATTTACAATACTGAGTCTTTTAATCCAGGTAAATGATATATCCCTCCTCAAATTCACATCTCCTAAGTCCTTTCATTTTGTGTGTTTTTTTTTCCTCCATTAATTTCTTGCAAATATTTGTCAAGAATTTTGGGGTATGGTAAAGGTTTTGTTGGTATTGGGATGGAGAGAGCAGTCGTACACCAGGGGCGATCAGTAAAACCAGATCACACAGAGCCTTGGATCTGAGCAGGAGTTTGTCAGCCAAGATTTGTCCACTAGCTAATGTGACTAGAGGTAGTAATGACAAAATGAGGTCAGAAGATAGGCAAGATCTAGATCACGTAGGGCCTTTATCAGTGAGGAGCACATCCAGCTACAAATAACAGAATACTCAACAAATGAAGGCTCAAAAAAAAAAAAAGTAGAGATTCACAGGTCTTACTCAACTTGTCCAGTCAGAGGCAATTCAGGCTCACATAGCAGTTTAACAAAAGCTCTTTAAAGATTTTTCCACCCTGGCATGCTTAGTTAGCATGGGTAAACTGTCTACTTGTCACCTCATGGTCACAAAAAGAGTGTTACACCTCAAAGCCCGGTATTCAGGGTCCCACACAAGAAAGAAGAGGGCAAGGGAGGAAAAGGTTTTCTCTTAGTCTTTATTATTAAGGAAGCCTCTCTAAGATACTTTCACTTCTATCTAATTAGCCAAAAATGAGTCATCTGACCAGATCCCCCAAAAGCCTAGAAAATCGGTTCTTTTATGACTGGGCACAGTGCTGCCTTGACCAAAATCTCAGATCTGTTTGTGAAGATTAAGGAGAAAATAAACTTTGAGCAAATAACTGAAAGTGTCTGCAGCAACTCACCTGTTGTGGTTTCTGTGACTCGCCAAGGAGTAAACTCACGTTGGTTCTTTTACAAATACACTTAACTATTTTCCTTATCCTAATGGTAGAGTCTAAATTAAGGCCACTCAAAAATGTTTCAATATCAAACGTGAGGTCATTTGGCATATATTCACCAGGTCCAAGTTTAGGGACAGAAAACCGTTTCACTTATGTTCAACATGTTAAGCCTGCCTGAAAGTAAAGCTTCAAAGCAACAACCTTAGCAGATATTAAATCTTGTAACAAACTATTATGACTTCTAAAATGTAATAAAAGGAGAGAAACCTAAGGTGTCTGGAGTATTTTAAAGTGATGTTTTTATTTATGGTAGGAAAGTCATAGCTTAAAGATATTTTTCACACTAATCGGACTGTCAGCAAAGCAACAACTACTGTATATCATTTGAACTGCAAAATCCATTGACCTATATACTTATATACTCGATGAGAAAATGTATATTACATCTCCCGTATTTATTTATTTAAAAAATTTTTCCTTAAGGGTAGAAAGACGTAATTACACTCAGAAGATATTCAAAGAGTAAAATACGTTTGAGATTATCTAGGAAATACTCATGAACTCTCACATATATTACTGTCTTTCCTGATACAAAGAAATCACAAAAGCTAAGCTGGAAAAGATAAGGTGCTTGATAGCAGATGTGAACTGTTCGCTATTCTCTCTAAAAACATTAGAAAAAACCAGAATCTAAAAGAGTAGAAGAATGTACTTACTTTCTTAAGCATTATCAATCCACTCCCATACAAATAAAAAGCAAAACAAAAACTCTCACCAATGACAATAAAATTACTTTCAATGAAACAAATTTACCTATGATATATTTATGCAATAGATACAAGGTTTTTAAGTAACTTTTCTTTCCTGGTCAACAGACTTATTCACCTATTTAACACTGATAGCTCCAGATATCTGTGAGCACCTCTAAAAGTCCATAATAAACACAGTAATTTATAATTTCACTGAATCTGAACCGTACCTGTATCTTAGCTGATGTGCAAGAGGCAGCCTCAAAATTACAGGGGGTGCCTAGCAGAGCATCTCTACATGATTTTCTAATTCTACTCACTTTCTTCTACAGGCCTACCTTCTAAAGTTTTTTAAGTTTCCAATTTTACTACATTTTATGAAGGAAATAACATGCTACAATGGTATTCTCTAACCTGGGGAATGGGGAAAGTCTTGCAACATATTCTTTTAAAAATGTCAAGGGTTTTCTGGTCACCTGGGTGGCTCAGTCGGTTAAGCATCTGACTCCAGCTCAGGTCATGATCTCACGGCTCCTGAGTTCCAGCCCCACACTGGGCTCTGTGCTGACAGTTCAAAGCCTGGAGCCTGCTTT
Organism: Panthera onca; assembly: GCF_046562875.1. NCBI lineage: Eukaryota > Metazoa > Chordata > Mammalia > Carnivora > Felidae > Panthera > Panthera onca. Next base: position 177,880,965 of record NC_138342.1, read on the forward strand.
GGATTCTGTGTCTCCCTCTCTCTCTCTGCCCCTCCCCCACTCATTCTCTCTCTCTCTCTCTCTCTCTCTCTCTCTCTCTCTCTCTTTCTCTCTCTCTCTCTCTCTCAAAAATAAATATTAAAAAAAATACTCTCTGGACCTACTGATATATATGGAGCTGTCTAGTTCTTTTTTTACTGGTTGTATGATATTCCATTATGTAAGCTGTTTTTATTTAACCAAGCTTAAACAACCATTTGAATTGAGATTTAGGCTTAGGTTATGATCCCAGGGTTGTGGGATCGAGCCCCATGTCAGGCTCCACAATGAGCGGGGACCCTGCAGCTGCTTAAGATTCCCTTGGGGGGGGGGGGGGTGGGGGAGGTGGGGTGGGGGCCTGGGTGGCTCAGTCAGTTAACCATACAACTTCAGCTCAGGTCATGATCTTGAGGTTTTGTGAGTTCGAGCCCCACGTTGGGCTCTGTGCTGACAACTCAGAGCCTGGAGCCTGCTTCAGATTCTCCTTCTCCCTCTCTCTCTCTCTGCCCTTCCCCCACTCATTCTCTCCCTCTCTCTCTCTCTCTCTCTCCCTCTCAAAAATAAATAAACATTAAAAACATTTTTTAAATGTCAAGAATTTTCTATATACTAGGCTAAATTCATGCAATCTAATATACACAGAACCAGATATCCAGTAAGATTCCTGCTTACTGTATAATAAATATTCTACGACAAAGAAACATAAATTTTCTATTTAATATTCAAAGTTATTATTGCTTCCTATTCTTATTTCAATTCTACCTATATTAGCCTTTAAATAAAGAGTTATTTTACACTTCATTAGGTCGAAAGTCACTGTTAAGCAATAGGGAGCACGTATATTCCCTGTTGGTTCTAAAATAACAATTTAAAAACAAACTACAAAATGTCAATGAAGTTGCGTGTTTTTCATTTGTCAAAGGCAGACTCTCACCAATTTTTCCATTTTTTTTAGAACCTGATTTAGAAAAACATTTACGCTAGGATAAAATAGTATTTAATTAATTAGCAAGTATAGTCAAGAATGTGCACCTTCCCCAAACCCAACCGAGAAAGCACCAGAAGCAGAAGGGTAAGAGATGAATCCCAGATGCCAGCTTAAAACAACAACAGAAACAGTGTACGAAATCATCCCTTGAGGAAGAAAGAAGAAATGTTTGAGTACCATTGTGAGAAGAAACATCAGCTTAAGAGATAGATCAGGTATCCTGGACAGAGGCGAGGCCAGAAGAAGGTGTCCCAATTGTGTCCTATCACTCCTCAACACTGTCACATTGTTCCCTATGCTACTCTAGAATATGAAAGCAGTATTTCCATCCCAGTTCTAGCCAAAAGAAGAAGGGTAACATCAAGGTAAAATATTAGAACTTGGTCAGGGTGGGAAGCGACGTACTGGTGGACTCCCAGTTAGGCAATTACAATGAAGGTGACAGCACTTTGAAAAGAGAAGGATCAGAGAAATTCTGAGCAATCTGGACGGAGCTGGTGGGAGGTTACCATCCAGAGCCTGTCTACCCTGAGGCATGTCCCTATTTACCTCAGACCACCTAGAGGACCAAAACCAAGAACACAGGCTTTCACCACCCCTAAACCTGACCCCCATCAAACCCATTCTCCCATAATAATGCAATATTGGCCCAAAGAACTGTTAGTTTCAAGGGAATATAAGCTCACAGCAGAAAATAATGGCATGTTTGAGGAGTGCAAGTACCATGAAAGAAGAACAAAACGAAAGTGAAATCAACGGATTAAAAAAAAGACATTTTAAAGTGGCAAATTAAATGCTTCAGGAGAAAAAAAATGGAGAATATTGAAAGCACAACATGAGAACAAAAATGTACCGACTAAAGCCAACTGGACATACTGACATGAAAAATGTAAGTGGAGAAATAAAAAAATATAATGAATTGATTGAATAGTAATGAAAACAAAGAACAAATTCCCGAGAGAATCAGGTTGAAGGACTATTCCAAAAAGTATCTGATAAGGATAAACAGAAGGAGAGGAAAGGAGAAGTAGAGGATGGGAAGAGAAGAAATATACCTATGTAGAAGTAACGATAACACTTCTCATAATTAAAGAAAAATGTAAAGTTTCAGATTAATAAGAGTTCACATAGCGCCAAACACAATGGACAGACGTGTTATAGGTAATCTGCCAATACTAAAGGCTATGAAATTTCTAAATCCTTCAGAAAGAAAACACAGATGATCTACAAAAACAGAAATCATTTTACTTCAGACTAAAGTCAACCTTGTTAGGGCACCTAGGTGGCTCAGTCCATTAAGCATCCAACTTCAGCTCAGGTCATGATTTCACTGCTCGTGGGTTCAAGCCCTGCATCAGGCTCTGTGCTGACAGCTCAGAGCCTGGTGCCTGCTTCAGATTCTGTCTCCTTCTCTCTGCCCCACCCCTGTTCGCACTCTGTCTCTCTCTCTCGCAAATATAAAATAAAACATAAAAAAATAAAATAAAGTCAACCTTCTCAGTTTCAGTATTTTGATGCTTAATTTCCTATCTAGCTAACTTTTTATTTACATGAAAGAGCGAAGTTATTCTCATATGTGTAAAATCTCAAAACTGAACACAAAAATATCCCAGTTCAAGTACTCTCATCAGAATACCTCAGCATGATGAAAAATTGATTTAATAGTTTGTGTGTGCGTGTGGGTGTGTGTATCTGTACATCATGAATTATCTCAGTAAAAGTTTATTGCTGTCTCCAGGAAGACTAAACAATAAACATTCTAGCAAATAACTGCAATGTGTGGGTTACAAAGAGTACACAGCTGTGCTAACTTAACCGAGCTGGGGAAGGAAACCTTCCCTATTTATAAAGTGGTATTTTGAGCTAAGATGTAAAGAATAAGCAGTTAACCAGACAAAAGGATAGCAATAAATGTTCTAAGGAAGACAAGGTATAGTATATCCAAAGGTGAAGAGGTGAGAAATGCTTTATACATTCTAGTACCAAAAAGAAGTTCAGAATGGTTCAGAGATACTGTACTAAAGATGCTGAAATAGGAAACAACGTAGAATGAACTAACCTTCTACCACAAAAATCATGGAGAAGCAGGATCGTCCTTCGAAACCAGTAATACATCAGAACTAAAAATCCTTTAAATTAAATTGTGTTAAATCAGTGGGAAGACTATGACTGTACCCCACCAAAATGGCATAATTCAAAATTTCTGCAATGTAAATATAGGAAATCTACAAAGAAAAGTACAAAATGTAAACATCTATAATATACACCAATCTTAGGAAACAGAAGACTAAAGACTTAAAATTCCACTGACAGTTTTCAGTCTACTTCCAACTTATTTCAATATAGAACTTATTGAGCAGGAAAGATCAAATATAGTACAATGAATTAATCACTTGGTTAACTAGAAGTCAAAGGAAAAAGAAGTAAAACGTGCCCTACAAAACTTTTGCTTTCAGCTATAATAATAAGTAGACTTCATCTTTTTATTTTAATGGTTTGTACTTACTATACAATAAGTGGTTCAAGGAAACTGGCTACCTACTTTGGATAAAAAACAAACAAACAAACACGTTTTAAAGCCTTACTTCTCAGTATACAGCAAAATAAATTCAAACAGATTAAGGTGCAAAATGAGAAAATGAAACCATAAAAAATTTAGGTGGACATTTACATGATTTCAGAATGGAAATAATTTTTAAAAATAGAAGAAAACAAAAAGAAAAATTTTAAAGGCAACAGGTTTGGAAAGTTTATGGATAAAATTAAAAAGCAAACAAGGTGGGGCACCTGGGTGGCTCAGTCAGTTAAGCATCCGACTCTTGGTCTCGGCTCAGGTCGCGATTTCTCGGTTGGTGAGTTCGAACCTCTGGTGAGTTCGAACCTCCCACTGGGATCCCAGCTGTCAGCGCCGAGCCCGCTTCAGATCCTTCTCCCCCACTCTCCCTCTGCCCCTCCCCAGCTCGCTCTCTCTCTCTCTCTCTCTCTCAAAAATAAACATTAAAAAAAAGCGCAAACCAGGAAAATATGTGCAATGATAAGAAAAACACCAAAAGGTAAAAGAAAAAGAGCATAAGGGAAAAAGATAATTCACTAAAAAGTAAATCTCAATTATTTTTAAAAGTAAAAGCAATTACTCCAGATATAATCAAAGAAATGTATATCAAAACATGAATTCTGCTTTTTTAAAATCAATAAGAAATATGTTTTAAATGATGACATTTGGAGACAGGTACAAAAATGCTCATAGGAGCACTATTCACAATAACATATGGAAACTCCCCAAATGTTCACCACCAGAAGAACAGATAAGTCATAGTATATTCACACCATGGAATTCTGTATAACAATGAAAATGAACAAACCACAATTGTGCAAAATAGAGGAACTGCACACAATATAGTATCTACTATACAATATAATTTATATCAAGTTCAAAAACATACAAAACTAATCTATGGGTGGTGTAGGGGTAGTGAGTAACTCAGATGACACAAGACAGGAGCTTAACATGGTTTTTTGCCAAGGGTGTGGTAGGAATATAAATTAGTACAACCTTTTAGTAAAGCGAATTTAGTAAAACAGAGATTCACATACAAAAACTCTCTAGGAATATATGCATAGCACTGTCTTAAAAACTTTCAGCAGGGTAGTTAGGTGGCTTAGTTAGGTTAAGTGTCTGACTTTGGCTCAGGTCATAACCCTCTTAGTTGTGGGTTTGAGCTCCACATCGGGCTCACTGCTATCAGCACAAAGCCAGCTTCAGATCCTCTGTCTCCCTCTCTCTCTGCTCCCCCTGCCCCCCCCCCCCCCCGCTCGTGCTTGCTGACTTCTCTCTCTCTCAAAAATTAACCTTAAAAAAAAAAAAAACTTCCAGCAATTACCCTTTTAGTTCATTTCATAGACTCAAAACCCAGAACAACAATGAAATTGCAATTTCTTGAATCCCAAGCCAAGTTTTCCCTAGATAATAACTACCTTATAGGCTTGTAAGTAGTCAGTGAGTCACAATTATCAAAATACTTCCTGGGGCGCCTGGGTGGCTTGGTCGGTTGAGCGTCCGACTTCAGCTCAGGTCATGATCTCTCGGTCCGTGAGTTCGAGCCCCGCGTCGGGCTCTGTGCTGACAGCTCAGAGCCTGGAGCCTGCTTCCGATTCTGTGTCTCCCTCTCTCTCTGCCCCTCCCCCATTCACTCTCTGTCTCCAAAATAAATAAACGTTAAAAAAAAAAAAAAAAAAAAAAAACAAAATACTTCCTAAAACATAAAAAGTTAAAGGAACATTAGATGTTCTTAATCTCACTAGACTTGAGTCTTAATCTGTGTTACATGTATCCTCAAGCAGTGACTCTCAACCCTGTCTGCATGTGAGAATCGCTAGAGGAGATTATTTAAAAAAAAAAAAAAAACAAGGCTTGCCCCTACTCCTGTGATTTGACCTATTTGTTCCAGGGTTAAGAATCACTACTTACAAAGTGAACATCAACATCAGTATTACCTGAGACTTGTTAAAAATGCAAATTCTCAGACTCTACTCCAGAGCAACTCAATGAGAAATTTAGGGAGTGTGGTCTAGCAACCTGTTATAATAAGCCCTTCAGCCGATTCTGATGCAGAGTTTCAGAACCATAGTTCTAGTGCTTCGAGATGTTTGTAATCCTCTGAAAATTACATGTAAAATTTGGTTTTAAGTATATCATTCTGGGGAGAATGTCCATACCTTTCATCAGACTCTCAAAAGAATGCTGACAAAATTAAGAACCACTTACATAAACTCAGCAGCTTTCAAAGTGTGCTCGGTACTCCTGGCGGTCCCTGAGACGCTTTCTGGGGGTCTGAGAAGTCAAAACTATTTACGAAATAATACTAAGATGATTTTGCCTTTTTGTTACCAAGACATTGACAGTACATGATTTCATAACATTATGTGGTTGGTCATCTGAAAAATGCTCTTGATGATACAAAGCAATGGTAGGTGAAACTGCTGACATCTTGGCATAAGCCAAGACCGTGGCACCAAACTATACTAATAGTCATTGTATTCTTTACCACCAGGTCCTCACAGTTTAAACAAAACAAAACAAAACAAAAACCCAGCCAATTTCACTTAAAAATGTCCTTCACGGGGGCGCCTGGGTGGCCTAGTCAGTTAAGCATCTGACTTTGGCTCAGGTCATGATCTCACGGTTCATGGGTTTGAGCCCCATGTTGGACTCTGTGCTCACAACATGCAGCCTGGAGCCTGCTTCGGATTCTGTGTCTTCGTCTCTCTCTCTCTGCCCCTCCCCTGCTCACGTTCTCTTTCTCTCTCTCAAAAATAAATAAACATTAAAAAAAAAGTTCATGAAAATATATAGGTTCTTAACTTTATTAAACTCCAACCTTAGAGTGCACATCCTTTTCAATATTCTTGTGGCAGAATAAGAAATACACAGTAATCACTTCTACTAGACACCAAAGTGTGGTTGTCTTGAGGAACAACACTTAGGCAACTGTTTGAGCTCAGTTTGACTTGTATATTTGGCAGACATTTTCTTGAGAATGAACAAAGTGAACCCATCACTTCGAGGCAAGCAACAGACGGTATTTGTTCCTAATGACATGATTTGAGCTTTTAAGCAAAAATGAGAATGTTGTAAAACTTGCATCTGCCCACGAGCATTATAGTTTCCCAATACGTAAGTGCTTTTCTGAGAAGATTGGTGTGGTAGTAACAAATATGCTTTACAGTTTCTTATAAAGTAAAATGTATGAACATTTAGAGGATCTGTACACCTCAAGCTAGTATTTTACAAATGACCACAACACATATAGGTGTAAGATCCATCTGTGAAAAAGAGACCAATGGATTTTAACAGAGTATGAAAAACTCATTGATACGGCTTCAGATTCCATGTTGCAAATAACCTTTAGGAAACTATTATTTACCAAATTTGCGTGTAGTACCAAAGAAAAGCACCTATGATTATCTGAAGATGCTATTAAAATCAGTCCTTTCTTTTAAAACTACATATCTGCGGGGCGCCTGGGTGGCTCAGTTGGTTAAGCGTCCGACTTCGGCTCAGGTCACGATCTCGCGGTCCGTGAGTTCGAGCCCCGCGTCGGGCTCTGGGCTGATGGCTCAGAGCCTGGAGCCTGTTTCCGATCTGTGTCTCCCTCTCTCTCTGCCCCTCCCCTGTTCGTGCTCTGTCTCTGTCTCAAAAATAAATAAACGTTAAAAAAAATTTTTTTTTAAATAAAATAAAAAAAATAAAACTACGTATCTGCTTAAAGCAGGGCTTTCTTCATGTACTTCAATCCAACACAACAAAGGGCATGCAGCAAAGACTTGTCTCTTCTATTAAGTCAGACATTAAAATGACTTGCAAAGTGTAAAATAATGCCTCTCCTCATTAATTCATGTGTTGGAAAATAGTTACTTTTCATTAACAGTGAGATTTACTTTAACATATAAGAGAGCTTTTTATTGTTATTTTTTTTAAGTTCTCAGTTTTAATTCCTAATATGATAAATCCAAAGACACAAACAAAAAGCTTTTTCAGCAACGTTTAAGAATGTAAAAGGGGGTGCATGGGTGGCTCAGTCAGCTGAGCATCCGACTCCTGATTTCAGCTCAGATCATGATCTTACTGTTTGGTGAGGTCAAGCCCCGCATGGGGCTCTGTGCTGTCAGCGCAGAGCCTGCTTGGGATTTTCTCTCTCCTCTCTCTCTGCCCCTCCCCCACTCACACACAGTCTCTCTCAAAATAAATAAGTAAACAGTAACAAAAAAGAGTGTAAAAGAGTTCTAAGATCATGAAGTTTGGGCATGACTGCATTTTGATAATAAACCTCCTTAAGCATGGGAAATAATGCCATTCTCATCATCCTTCTCCTTATGGCACTTACATTTCTTGAGTTGTTATTGAATGACTGTAAAACCTTAGTAAAACCTTAGGAATCATGCCAGATTCCTCAGAAATAGACCCAAAAGGGCAAGACACACTATGGAAGTGTCCCCATGGCTGTTAATTAAGCAAATTGCAAAAAGTTCTTTTGAATTTCCATACACATTTTACTAATATAGTGAGTCTCACACTCCTAGAAGAAGACCACAGTCACTCTCAGAAACATGAATTAACAGAGATGAAAAGCGTGTCTGCAATATATCACTAGGATTCACTCTACTGAATATGCTTTTTTCCATATTTCATGCTAGTGATATTATGAAATAAGTTCTCTCTAGGACAACAGAAAGACCAAAATGCCACTATGATAGATACTCCCATTCAAAAATGTTTAATTGTAGTAAAATATCTGTAACATAAGATTTACCACCATAACCATTTTTAAGTGCACAATTTAGGGGCATTAAGTTCTTCCAAATTGTTGTAATTCCCATGTGTTTTATTCAAAATGTATTTTTTTCCTTGACTACTTCTATGAATCAAAACATAGAGCAGTTTATCTTCAAGATTTTCTAACAATTTTAAGTAGTCTTTTTTTTTTTTTTTTTTTTTGAGTTTTTTAATGTTTACTTTTGAGAGAGAGAAAGAGAGAGCCCAACTCAGGGCCTGAAGTCACCAGCCATGAGATCATGACCTAAGTGGAAGTCAAATGCTCAACCGACTGAGCCACCCAGGCGCCCCATCAATTTTAAGGAGTCTTTAAAAGAAAGGAGCTGTGGGGCGCCTGGGTGGCTCAGTGGAATAAGTGTCCAACACCTGGTTTTGGCTCAGGTCAAGGTCTCACAGTTCATGAGATGGAGCCCTGCACTGGGCTCTGCACTGACAGTGTAGAGTCTGCTTGGGATTCTCTCTCTCCCTCCCTCTCTCTCTCTGCCCCTCCCCTGCTCTCGTTCTCTCAAAATAAATAAACTTAAAAAAAAAAAAAAGAATTGCTAAAAGATCCTTCTTCCATTTGATTACGAGGTTCTTCAAAGATTATTTCCAATCACACTTTTAATGTTTATAAAGCAGTTGATCAAAAGATCAGAGTCCAACATTCTGATAATTGCAAAGGTTCCAATACTCTCTAAAAAATATGGTCTCAATCAAATCCTAGTCACAATGTTTTAAGTAAGCATCTACATGAAGTTTTGCTCTATTTTAAATGCCTAAGAAAAAAGCTGGAAGGAAATACACCAAAATGACTATATGAGCTGCCTTGGGTAGGTAGTGAGATAATGGACTTTTTACTGTACTTTCCAAAATCTGTACAATTACTTTTATTTTCAGAAAACAAACTTAAGAAAGTGGTAACAACTGTCAAATTATAAAATGACTCAAAAGATTTTATTCTCATTGCTACTAACTTTCTAGTTGAGTTAGCACAGGCCAAATGACTTTAGACAGCCAGATGTGGATTTAAATCCAGCATCATCATTTAACAGCTACATGACCTTGGACTAGATATAACTCTCTTGAGTCTCAGTTTCTTCGTCTATTAACAAAGACTTAAAATCTACCTTGTACTATTGCTGTGAGGATTAAATAAAATCACATGGGGAAAGCACAAAAATCACTCCAAGACAACTGTTATTTTTATTAATTTTTATATTACTATTTAGTAATAATTTCAAAACTAAGTTCATTCATATATGTGGCAACAGAGCAGTGAAAGCATTTTGATGACAAAGGACTAGACTAATATACAAGGATTATTATTTACACATTAAGAAAGTCAGAAGATCAGAAATCAGAGGCATTAACTAACAAAGTTCACTTGCTCAAATATTTATAGTGCACATACTGGGAGCAATTCAATGAACTAAATACTGAACTTCTCTTATTATATACTTCACATTTATCTGCTTTCATAAAATTCCAACAGGATAACAATTACACTTTCCTACTATTAAATTTTAGGATATGGGGGCCGGGGGGGTGGGGGGAGGGAGCCAAGTTTTTAATAACTTGCAATAAATTTTTATATTAGTCCAAAAGTTTTTTTGTTTGTTTGTTTTTTTCCCGAATGAGAATATTTTCCTGCAAAGAAGAAAAGTATAGTTTGGCATTTCTTCTCAAGACATTAGGAAAAAAAAAAAAAGTTAAAATGTATTCATTTATTCACTAACTGTAACCCCATGTCATTTCCTTCTTTAAAAAAAAGTCAGTAGTCAACATGAGAACAATGTGAGCTTTTGGAAAGGGAGAGCTGCACATCTTATTAACAAGATGGATGAGAATGTCAAAATGGTTTCCATGGTTGATGAATACATCAAAATGAAGGCATCCTATCTTTTCAGTGTCTGGTTATACACATACATACCCTAGTTTTTCAAAAGCATTATACCTGAGCATTAACTGGACATCAGGAGATTTAGGTTATTTTTAAACTATAACTGATGATGCAGGGACTTTAATTTTAAAAATTTTTAGTCAATCAGTAAGTTCCGTTTGTTGTTAACACATATCATCTAAAACTACTAAATGCCTCTTCACTTTTAAAAAAAATCTACCATAAAAGAAAAAAAAGGTGCAAATCCAAACAAACAAACAACAGCTACCACCAACCATTAATGTACTTTTTGTTATACAGAGAAGGCAAAAGAGAGGAAACTTTACATCATTTTATTTTCTTTTTCTACAATTAAAAAATATACTACTCTAACCAAATAGGAAGCTGACACACTCAAAAAAAAGAAGAAAAAGAAGAAGAAGAGAGAGAGAGAGAAAAGAAAAAAAGGTACTTGAGCTCACAGTTTTTAATTCTATACAGATACCTGAACAAACAGGCAGGACAAGTTTCCACTTGACAAAGAACCCAGCAACTTGCTGTAAGGAAAAGCAATCTTGGACATCTGATGAAGCCTGAAAAGGAAAACCCAGGGAGCCCACAAAAACAAAAAACTCCTAATGTTTCTTAATTACTCAAAAAATGATTTTTAGAAAATGACCCTCAAAATGATCCGAGTACCTAGGCTTCAGTGGAAATCCCATGATCAAGGCTACATCCCACCTTCCTGAGCATGTCTGTTAGAGGAATAAACATAAATCAGAGTAACTTCAAGGATCTTGACATTGTGGGGGGGGGGGGGGGGCAGGAGGAAGGAGGGGAGGGAATAAGAATTTAAGAGACACTTGTCTCTTCAACTGTATCTACTGCATATTTTACAGTGAACCATCCAAAAGATTTCTTTGTCGTGAAGCAAAAGGAAGCTATTAAATACATTTAAGAATAGCTACTCTAGGGATGGGTTAAGCATCCAACTCTTAATTAGTTTCAGCTAGGGTCATGATCTCAGTTTCATGGGTTCGAGCTGAGGCAGGCTCCACACTGGCAGCACAGAGCCTGCTTGGGATCCTCCCCCTCTCTCTCTCCCTCCCTCTCTCTCTCTCTCTCTCTCTCTGCCCCTCCCCTGCTCATGCTGTGTCTGTCTCTCTCAAAAATAAATTAATAAACTTAAAAAAAAATTACTTGAAAAAAACTACTTTAAGAATAGCTACTCTGGTGTTTTTACCTGCATTTTATCACAACACTCGTGACGATGTTTACTCTTCCAAAACAAGGCACTACAATAAAATATATTTTCTTAGCATCAGTTATATTCCTTACTTTTCTTCTGAGATCGAAGCTTACAATCCCATTTTTAAACATACATATGCTCACAACTTGACCCTTGATTGGCCTTCTATCCCCCAGATATATTTCTTTACCCTTTTAACTGACCAAGAATCACTTCAGATCTGGAAGGAAGGAACACCTGGCTGTGATCTACACAGTTTCTGGGGAAGGAAGGGATGCCCCAGGGGAAAGAAATGGCAGAGGAGTAGACTAAACTTCTTGTCAAAAAAATCTATGTAAATAGACTATGAAGAAAGGATATTATTATTAAAAGCCCCTTAACAAAATGTCTCTGGTTAACGCCCATAGAAAGCAGTACATAAGCTATCTAAGCTGGGACATAAAATGGTGATGTTTCATAATTTAAATGCTACTACTACTGTAAGAGATGAACCTTATAGAGAGACTTCATCTACCCTAGATCAGAGATGCATGTCCAACATGAGAAGAACAAAGGTTGACATCTCAGACCTTCATTTTTTCTTTCAAACTTCTATTTTTATCCTTGAAATTACCAATTTTTATAAAAATGAGCAATGGAAAAAAATTGAGGTAAAATCCCATGCAAAGTTCCTATAAGAAGAGTTTGAGCACAATAACATCCCCCCAAAACAATGCATGCCAAAGAAAACACTCACAAAACAAAATTACGATCTACTATTTCTTTTTACTAAAAGGCAACAGTAAAACGATGCAAGACATGAAAGAGTAGCATATATGTGAATTCGAAATAAGATGACAAAACTCAGAAAATAATTCAAAATTTTAAAAATCATTTCATAAGTAAAAACTAAACAAGAAGGAAAACAAAAGTGAAAAAAATACCACAGAGAATGCCCTGTGATGGGGATCAGCAAACTACAACCCATGAGCCAAATATGGCCACCACCTGCTTTTGTAAATAATGCTTTATTGGAACAAACCACACCCATTCACTTATGTATTGTCTCTGGACACTTTTATGGCACTAAAGCAGAGCTGAGTAGTTGAAACAGTTGAAACAAAGACCATACAGGACACAAAGCTTAAAATATTTATTGTCTAGCCATTTACACAGAAAAACCTTCCAAACTCCTGCCTCAAGAAAAACGGAAGGAAAAGGAAAACATCTTTTAAAAGCAAAAAGAAATGAAGATGTATTTTCGGAAAAAAGATTCAAGAGTAAACGACAGTTATCAGGGCTTGCGGGAAGGTGGAAATGAGCAGTTAGTGTTTAAAGGAGTACAGAGTTTATATTTAGAACTATGAAAAAATTCTGGAAATGGACAGTGGTGATAGTTTACAAGACCGTGAATGTATTTCATGACACTGAAGTAACACTTAAAAATGGTCAAAATGGTAAACTTTCTTATATATTATTTTTACCACACAGAGAGAAAGCAAAGTAGCAAATTTAGAGAGGTAAAGCTCCAATATACATAAAAGGAAAAAAACCATGGGGTGCCTAGGTGGCTCAGTCGGTTGAGCATCTGACTTCAGCTCAGGTCATGATCTCAAGGTTTTTGAGTTCGAGCCACGCATCAGGCTCTGTGTCTCCCTCCCTCTCTGCCCTACCCCTGCTTGCTGTCTCTCAAAAATGAATAAATGTTAAAAAAAAATTTAAGAAAAAACCCACAAATATTAAAAACTAAAATTCAAGGAAACCTTTCTAAAATAAAAGATCTGAAACTATATAAAGAAAAGGCATATCGTGCACCTGAGAAAAATCAACTTAGAGGAGCTAAGACCAAGATATATATGCTCTATTAGAATATGTTGACTTTATGGAAGAGAAAAAAATCCTTTGGACATCCAGGAAAAAAGACCAAGGGAAAGAAAAGCAGATTACCATCAGACTTTCAACATTAACAGTTTTTACAGAAGAAAATGGGATAATGTTTTAAATACTCAGGAAAGAAAATGAGAACCAAAGATTTTATACACAGTCAAACTGATTTCCAAGAATAAGCCAACAACTGTTACCGACATTTAAAAAAATCTCAGACAATCCTGTTTCCAGGACAGCTTCCTGGGTAAACTCTGGAGAATAACACCAAAATAACTAGAGACATCAATATCAGGACTAGTGGTGAGCATTGGCAGCAAAAATGGCTAGAACTGTAGCTGTAAATAATGATTTCAGGTATCTATTGCTTTATAACAAACTATTCCAAAATCTATGGCTTATGAGAACAACTACTACTTATTATTCTGATGATAACTGTGAATTACCTAAGCTCAGTCATCTGGAGACTTCATGAGGCTGGAATATCCAAGGTGGTTCACTCACTCAGCTGGCAGTGGAGACTGACTGAGAGCCACAAGCCTTAATTCTCTTCTCCATGGTCCCAGCATGGTGGCTGGGTTCCAAAAGAGAAAGTTTCCAATGCATGAATGTGAAAGTTTAAGATCTCTGAAGGCTCGGATGTCATATAGCAACACTTCTGCCACATTTTATTCATCCCAGCAAATCACAAAACCAACTCAAATACAAGAGGAGGGAAATAGGCTGCACCTTTTGCTAAGTGATGTCACATACATTATTACATAAAGAGGAGGAATATATGGGAGTCATCTTTGGCAACTATCTATCACACATATACTTGTAGAACTAAAACTAAATAAAGTTGATAAGAGAAAAACAAAGTAAATGTGCAAGACAGCTTCCAGGATGGCTCCCAATGATCCCCATTCCCCATCATATACACCTTTGTGTAACTCTCCCCTTTTAATACAGGCTGGCCCTATTGATTTCCTTCTAGCAAGAAGAATACTACAAACGTTGATGAGACAATACTTGGGATAGTATATTTCGAAAGGACTCTAGCTTCCATCTTGCTTGTCCTTTCTTGTTCTCTCATTGCTGGCTCTGAAAAAAGTCAAATGTCATGTTGTGAGCTGCTCTATGGAGCTGAGGGAGACCTCAGTCCAACAACCTGCAAGGAACTAAATCTTGCTAACAACCACATGAACAAGTTTGGAAGCAGATTCTCCCCTCAATCATCCCTTCAGATAAGACCGTAGCCCCAACCCACATTTTGATTGCAGCCCAATGAAAGGCTTTGAGCCAGAGGACGTAGCTAAGTCATGCCCGGATTCCTGACCCACACCTGGAATCGTGACCCACAGCAACTGACCCACTTAAAATTACAAAATAATAAATGTTTGTAATTTTAAGCTCTTAAGTAGTTTCATAAACTTCAGGGTAGTTTCATAAACAGCAATAAATAACTAACACAGTAAACTCAAAATAAGTAGAAAGAAGGAAATAATTAAGGGAACAAACAATGGAGAAAATTAACAAAGCTGAAAGCTGGTTGAAAAGATCAACAGAATTGATAAACCTCCTAGCAAATCTAATCAAAGAAAACACAAATTATCAGTATGAAAAATAATAAAGGAGTTTATCTCATTAGCTCTTATAGACAATGTAATAGTAATAAAACAATATTATAAACAAATTTATGCAAACAAATTTGACAACTTAGATAAAATAAATTCCTTGGAAAATATAACTCACTAAAATTGGGTGATAATTGAGACAATCTCTTAGCCATCTATGTATAAAAGAAAATTCAGTATCAAAAATCCTCCCACAAAGAAAACTACAGGTCTATTTAGTGTCATTTGGGGATTCTATCAAAAATTTGAGGAAAATTAATGGCAATTCTCCACACTTCATTCAGAAAATAGAGAAATGAACACTGCCAAATACACCTGACAAATACAAATAAAGTGTATTTGGCATAATCCTAATGCCAAAACTTGACAAAGACACCACACACAAAAAAGAAAATTACAGACCAATATTTCTCATAAACTTAGATGCAAAAATCTTTAACAGAATATTAGCAAATAAAACATAGCAATATATAAAAAGGATAATATACATCATGACCAAGTAGCATCTACCTCAAGAATGCAAGGTTTGACTTAACATTCCAAAACTCAATGTAATGTAATATATTAAAAGAATAAAGGAGAAAATCCATATGGTCATCTCAATATATACAGAAAAAGCGTCAACAACCTTTAATGATAAACACACTCAACAAACTAGAAATAAAATAGAACTTCCTCAATATGATAAAGGACAGCTTTGAAAAACTTAAAGCTAACATCATACTTAATGGTGAAGGAGTGAACATTTTCCCCTTAAGAGTTGGAACAAGACAAAGATGTCTACCCTCACCACTTTTATTCAACATTATCAAGAAGAACAAATACGAGTCATAACTGACTCCATTTGAAGATACAATTCTTCAATAAAATCCTAAGGAAATAGTAATTTTCTAGATCACAGGATACACAGTTAATATACAAATTGATCAAATTAGGGGCACCTGCGTGTCTCAGTTAGTTAAACATCTGACTTTAGCTCAGGTCATGATCTCACAGTTTGTGAGTTTGAGCCCTGCATCAGGCTCTGCACTGACAGCTCGGAGCCTGGAGCCTGTTTTGGATTCTGTGTCTCCCTGTCTCTGTCTTCCGCTGCTCACACGCTGTCTCTCAAAAATAAATATTTTTAAAAATTTTTTTAAAATTTTTTTAAAAAAGAAATTGATCAAATTAGCAAACAATTGAAAAATAAAAATTTTCAAAATCCAATTTAATGGCATTAATATACATTTTTTAAAAACTAGGAATAAAAAATCTCATGAAAGACTCTTACACTAAAGTTTATGAAAACTGCTAAGAGAAAATAAAGGCCTAAATAATACTCATGCATTAGAAGACTCAATATTGTTAAGATGTCAATTTTTCCCAAATTGACTAACAGATTCAATATAATCCCAATTATCATCTCAGCATGCTATGTTGTAGAAATTGATAATCTGATTCTAAAATTTCAGTGAAAATGCAACAGACCTAGAAGATCCAAAGCATCTTGAAAAGGTTAGCCAAATTGGAACATTCAAACTATCAACTTCAAAAATAACTACACAGCTACAGTTACCCGGCCAATGTAATTCTGACATAAAAACAGGCAAATATATCAACAAGACAGAATAAAAAGCCTGAATACAGACCCCTCCCCCTTATACAAGCATCTGATTTTTGACAATGAAGAAAAAGCAATCCAATAGAGAAAAGAAAGCCTTTTCAAGAAACAGCATCAAAAAAACTGAATATCCACCCAGAGAAAAATAAACCTCAACTCAAGCTCACAGATGACACAACAATGAACATAAGATTGATCACAAACTTAAATGTAAATGCTAAAACCATAAAGCTTTTAGTAAGAAACATCTATCTTTGTTACTTGGGAATAGGTGAAAGTTCTTACCCCAGTCATAGGTCACAGAAAGCAATAACTATAAAATAAACATACAAATAACATAAATTAAATTAAATTTGAAACTTCCATTCAAAGGACTTATTAATAACGGATCAGCACATGTGTAACATATAGCTAACGAAGGATTAACACGCAACTATATAAAGTACTCCCAAAATTCAACATAAAAAGATGAACCCAATGAAAGTAAACTTTGTCCAATTTTTAAAAGGACAAAACTTCATAAAACATATATAAATGGCAACTAAACAGATGAAAAAGTCTTCAACGTTAGACTTCAGGGAAATGCAAAATAAAATCACAATTAAGATAAAATTAAAACATCTGAGAACATGAAATGATGAAGATACAGAACAGCTAGAACTCTTACATATTACATTAATGGAAATGTAACATGACACATCCACTTTGGGAAAACGTCTGTAAGTTTATTAAAACTGAGTATTTACCTACCCTAAGCCCACCAATGTCAACACTAGGTATATGCGCAAGAGAAAGAAAGTCTATGTCCACAAAAAAAAAAAAAATTTTTTTTTACAAGAATGTTTATAGCAGCTTCCTTCATTAAAGTCCAAAACTGGAAATACCCTAAAAGTTCATCAATAGGAGAAGAAACAAACCAACTATAGCACATTCATATAATGAAATACTATTCAGCAGTAAAAAGGAGCCACTGATACATGTTACAACATCAAAAACATCAGTTGAGCAAAATATATCTTACAGAAAAAGAGTAGATACTATAGGACTCCATTTTTATGAACTTTTAAAACAGGCAATTTATAATCTAGAGTGGACAAAAAGAACAATATTTGTATCTGGGACAGGGATTAAGGAAATGGGCATGAAGGAACTTTCTAAGGTTATGATGACTTTCCAAAAGGGTCTGAGTTGTCACCTTTGTCAAAACTCAGTGAATGGGGGCACCTGGGTGGTTCAATCACTTAAGCGTCCGACTCTTGCTTTCAGCTCAGGCCGTGATCTCACAATCTGTGAGATCGAGCCCCACAACTGGCTCTGTGCTGACAGTGAGGAGCCTGCTTGGGATTCTCTCTCCCTCCCTCTCTGCCCCTCCCCTGCTTGCACACATTCTCTCTCTCTCTCTCTCTCTCTCTCTCTCAAAATAAATAAACTTAAAAAAATTACTTAAAAAGAACTCAGTTAATGTACAAATAAGATTTGTACAGATTTTACATTAAAACACAACTTTGTAAACAAACACTGAACTCTAGATAATAATATGCATATATTGGCATACTTAGGGAAGGTGCACAGATGCTTGCAATTTACGCTAAACTGCCCCTCCAAATAGACTGATAGAAGAATATAAAGCAGATACATATGTAATAGAAATTACACAGTATTTTAATGTATATAAACACTCCTCTATTGTTGACTAGTTTTATATAACATCTTACAAATAGCTATTTTGTTCTTTAAATCACTTGCCTCCAAAGAGTGACATAGTTAAAGTAGAAGAAAGAGAAACTTACCACATCTTTCTAACTAAAAGTTCAATGTAACTTTTTTTTTAAATGGTACCTTAAAGCATAAGATTTTAAGAAAACACTAAATAAAAGATAAAATGGAAAGACATTTATGAAGCTAGTTCCTTTTACAAATTAGATCCTTCTTAAACTCTGAGGCAGGGCATTTGCTTGAAAGTATAATCAAGGAGTTTACCAAACAATGTTAACTAAGATTCCCACTCCAGGACTGAAGGGTTCCGACTCATTTTCTTAGCCATTGATGGGCAACAGTTCAGAAAAAGTGATGTTTTTTATGTGTCTTTTTTTCAGGTATAGGAACTTCATTTGTACCATCAAGTCAAAAGAAAGCATAAAACTGCCATACATATTTTGCTGGGTTTGATACTGAAGCGCCTCGTATTACATATCCTAATCTTAGGTTAATTAATTACTTAGGAAGCCTATTTCAAAAGCTTATCAACTTAAATACTATGAAATCTCAGAATTCAATGCTTCATTAAAGTTTTTTGTTTTTTTTTTTAAACCCATCTAAACTTTTCTTTAAAAGAGATCACATGAGAACATACTGGTCCTTGTAACAAAAATATGTCACTAGGAACTGAACTGAACACTCCAAATTGATACTATTTATATAGCTTTGACTGCTGTCCTTTAAATAACAGAAAATCAGGGTCAAGGATCTTATCTGTAGGAGAAAGTCTTATATAAACTCTAGTCAACAATGAAAAGACCGGGTCCTTTTGATATGGCCATCTTAAGAAGGCATTAGAAATAGTATTTTGAGAATCTACATAAACAATGGAAACTGGAGATTAAGTTTCTAATTATGGACAGAGTGATTCCATTATTGTGTCTAAGCCATATTTTAAATAAATAATTATCACGGTCCAAAATGGGATAGAAAAAAATGTTTAATTCTGCATCTGGAAAGAATTATGATAATATTTTTAAAAGTTATAAGGATTTAGGGGTGCCTCATATGACTTCATACCACTTGAGATCTTGAAAATGGTTTCATTTCATTCTATAGAACTGTAGACTCACTTCTCAATGGAAACAAAGGCATTAATTAACACTCTTCCTTTCCAATCTTTGCTTGGCTAGATTGGACCCATCCTTTAAATCCCTCTCTGTCTAAAAAGACTTCCTTAAATGCTGTAAAACCAGGACAAGAAACCCTACTGCCTCCTCCACTAAAGTATATTCCGATAACTCCAGGTTACACACTTTATGGGGTTTTGTTATTACTGCTGTTCTTGTTTAGTCTTCCCTATTAGACTGTAAGCTCTGTAAGGGCTTAGATAGGCCTGTCTACCACATCAAAATTGTGTTGGTATTTAACACCTGACCTATGACAAGTAACAAAACATTTGTGGAACAAATGAATTACAATTTTTAAACTTCTCCAACAAGGGATTGTTCCAATTTCCTCTTTAAAACAGTTTTTCTATGACAATCCCATTACTAGCATTCTAACCAAGAGTCATCTGAGAATTACTCTTAACCACTCATCCAACACTATGCAATGCACACAAATATGGAAGTATGATAAACTGCGGAGTGTTACGTTTTTATACCACGTAGTTTTACTGTGTTTATCTGTTTTCCACAACGAAACTAAAAAATTCTTCTTAAAAAAACAGTTAGGGGCGCCTGGGTGGCTCAGTCGGTTAGGCGTCCGACTTCGGCTCAGGTCATGATCTCGCGGTCAGTGAGTTCAAGCCCCGCATCGGGCTCTGTGCTGACAGCTCAGAGCCTGGAGCCTGTTTCAGATTCTGTGTCTCCCTCTCTCTGACCCTCCCCTGTTCATGCTCTGTCTCTCTCTGTCTCAAAAATAAACATTAAAAAAAAAAAAAACAGTTAAAAGTCAGGTTCTCATAATTACAACATAATTACAGGCCTGTGTGTTATTGTCGTGTAACTTCTTGGGTACACATAAAACTCTAAAACAGAATAAAAAGTAACTATTGTAGCACACAGAAGTTGATTTAGAAGCCAAGCACTGTTTTATGTGTAACTGATCCTAAATAAGTACATTATCACACATATACATATAACTATCCTCTGTTAACAATTACTTATAATGTGGTACAGTGAGGAATGACAAGATTTGTGATCTGTGCTGAACTAGTCAAGTTTGGAACAATGCATGCAAAAGCAAACCTCAGTTGACTTATTATATCAGACTCAGAGCTTTCATTTGACCTAAAGAAAAATAAATGCTATTTCATCTAAAATAAGCAACACCCTTGAGCAAATATCTACTATATGGGCCTGTTTATGATTCAATTCACTAAATACCTAATAGTATCTATACTATCTATAGTGTCTATACATCAAAAATGGATCCAGTAATCTAATAATGATTTCCTGTTTCTCATATTGCTGACCATGACCCATTAACAAACCACAAACAACATTTGTTAAAAATGAAATGGAATAGGATATAAAATATAAGAAGACAACACATGTAATAAAGGAAAGTATTATTTCCTAAAACTTGTATAGACTGCAATAAAAAAAAAAAAAAATGTGTGAATGCTACTCTTAAGGTTTATGCCCCAGTTACTTCTTCCCCCAAAACAGTACAAAAGCAGAAACTTTCCATCACACACACTCACAAAGTGAAAAGTGACCTTAACCCAGGTATTGGTTTTAATAGTTTAAGCTTGATTTCACAAACTCTAAAATCAAACAGAGTTCAAATCCAGGTTCCATGATTCTGTGTGAATTTGAACTTATTTTAACAATAAGTGCTTCACGTCTGTCATCTGTAAAATGAGGGTAATAATATCTTTCAAGTTGGGGTAAAAAATATATAATACACATAGTTCCTAACATATCTTTTACCATAAATAGAACAAACTGAAAAAGTGATATGTATTGCCAACATAGCAAGAACCTTAACAGGAGGTATCTTCGGTGTGTTATCTTTGATGTGTGTGTGTGTGCTTTTTCATTTTGTACATTTCTGTCCTATATGAATTTTATAATGTATATAGAGCATATACATTTTTAATGTTTCTAATGTATATAACATTATTCTCCTTATATTTTAAAATATCAATAGTAGATATCTGGGCAGTGAGATTATGGTCCTTTTTTTAATACTTATCTGTATTTTATAAAAATATACTAGGTATTTTTAAAAGACAATGGCCAATTACTTGATTAAAAAAAAAACACACACACACACACACAAAAAGTGTGTGGTCCAGAGTTTAGGAACTAGCAGGGTTTTTTTTTTTTTTTTTTGAAAACTAATGTGCCAGATGCTTCTCACTAAATCCTCACACAAACTTAGTATATCATTTTTGTCCACGAGAAAACCGAGGCAATTGAGATAAGGTAAACTGTCTATCAGACAAATAACAAATAGGAGTGTCCAGGACTTCAAACCCTTTATTTCTTCTACCATCACATATGCATCCAAACATTCTTCTCCAGTTGTTTCATATAGGCATATTTTAATCTACCCAATTAAGCTGTAAACTCCTTGAGAAAGGGGGAAAGTTTCACATACTTCATTTATGTCTTTCATTGGCTTACTAAGAGTACCATAGATCCTTAAACACTTGTTGAGTTACATTAAACTTCTTTTGGTCTAGACTATCCTCATGGAACATACCCGTGTTGTAAAAACGAAATAAACTAGTAAACAAACGACAAAACTCTTAAGACTGCCCAAATCTAACTTTATTCCTTCACACTCGTAACCGAAAAAGTTTAAGTATACCCATATCTGGAGACGATCTCTAAGGGAGTTTGGAAACGGGTACAAGTATCACTATGCGAACGCTAAAAAAGAATGAATTCACACATTCCCCCACCACGCCCCCGTCATCCAGGCACTATCCTAAAGAAAGGAACCTCTAGACTTCCGGTGAGGTGTTGAAGAACCATAACCACGCCCCCACTTTATTCTATCATAACTTGTTTTCCATCCCTACCCAGACCCCTGTCCCCAAGACCAAACCCTTAATAAACAAAAGTCTCTGACCTGCAGCGAAGTGCAGGGGAGAAGACTTCCGGCCGGCCATGTCCTTAGCATTCACGTTTGCCGCGTCCACCAGCCTCTTTACCCGGGACACGTCCCCATTGCGACAGGCCTCCAACAGTTCCCGTAAGGCCCCGCTTACTGCTGGGACCCCTGGCCCAGGTCCCGCTGCCCCAGGCCCCAATGTTGCTGTGGTGCTAACTCCTGCCGCCTCGGGGCTCTCCGCCAAGCTCGATCCAGGGGAGGATGGAGAGGAAGATGAGGAAGAAGTCGGGGAAGAAGAGGACGACGGTGAATTGTTACTGCCACCGCCGGCTGGGTTGGGAGCGACCCCGACGGCAGATGAAGCGGAAACCGCCGGGGCCACGGGAGCGGCGGCGGCCGTACAGATTGTGCTGGTGGTACTGCAACAGCTGGTACTGTCAACCGGCTCCGGGGATCGAGGCCTGTCGGGCGGATCCCGACTGCCATCCCCCTCCGGCAGCGCTAGGCCGTGCCGCGGGGAGGCGAAGGGGGCCAGGCCACCCGCCGTTGGGGAGGCTGGTGTGGTCCCCGGGGCCAGGCCAGGGCTGAGTGGGGGTGGAGGTGGCGGCGGCGGCGCCGAAGCCCCTGGGGCGGGCTGGAGCTGTTGTTGATGATGGTGGTGATGATGCTGAGAGCGACGCGACGCCGCCATCTTCGGACTCCCCCAGCACTGTCACTGCGGCAACGGCCCCACCGCCCGCCCTCACTTCCGACCGCTAGGCCAATTAGCATCCAGCGCACAGGAAATGATGCGGAGCGGAGTGGGAGGGGCCAAAGAGAAGGAGGGAAGTATTGGGAGCTCAGAGAAAAGCCGAAGAACGGGGCATGGCTTTGTGACCGAGGGGCGGGTTTTGTGACTGAGGGACGGGCTTTGTGAAGCCTTGGCGGGCCGGCTGCGGAGGTTTGAAAGTTGGAGCCGACCACTCCATAAATGAGGCACTTTTCTTTCCTCCATTCTCGCTTTCAGTTTGTTTGCCTTGCCCTGCTCGGTTCTGTCGCCACGTCTCCTTCAGTCTTCCGTATCTTGCTCCGGAGCGTGCTCCTAAGGCGTAATTCAATGCAAGAAGGGACCGAATCGCTTATCATGTCTCAGGTGGCCTTGTCTGAGAAATGGAACTGTGAGTACCTACCACACAGAATTGTTAGCAGAATTAAATGAACAAATGTACACAAAGCGCTCTGACCATTACTAAAACATAACTATATTTAGCCCATTGGTAATTTACTTTAATGGAGCCCCCCATCCTCTCCCCTCCCCCCAGCTACTCCCCCCCCTCCCCCGTTATTCTCTTGGTCTCAATGTCCCTTCCTGTAAGTAAGTATTCTCGCTCTGTCCACTTTATTAATATTCCATTTTAAAATAGTGGTTCAGGGGACGCCTGTGTAGCTCAGTCCGTTAAGCGTGGGACTCTTGACTTAGGCTCAGTTCATGATCCCATGGTTCCTGAGTTCCAGCCCTGCATGGGGCTCTGTGCTGGCAGTGCAGAGCCTGCTTGAGATTCTGTCTCAAAATAAAAAATAATAAATAAATAAATAAATAAATAAATAAATGGTTCAGATTGCCAGGATTGGAATTCAAACTTGTTAATTTACTAGCTGTGTGAATTTGGGTAAGCTGTTTAACCACTCTGCATCTCACGTTCTCCTCTGCAAAATCGAATTAATAGTTCCATAATTGTATTGTTAACTATTAAAATTATGATTTTTCTATTCTGTTATCTCTGTACTTTTATTTCTCACCTAAAGTTTGGCTCTAATAATTATGAATATGTTCCTTTTGAATTCTTTTTAGCTGAACCTTTCTTCCCCAATCCTCTGGCCTCTGTTGTCTCTCCCTCCCAAACTAAAATAAAAACTTGACTGCTATCCATCATTCACCTTTAGATGCCATTCTTTAGTAACTGCTTTTTCTCTCTTTCTTCTGCCTGTACCTACTTTTTTGATCCGCCGTCAAAAGAGATGTGTCAGTGCATGGGATAATCTCAGTGCAGTGTCCATTTCCTGCTTCCTATTTAATAGTCAACTACACATTGTGGAAGTTTAGACAAAACAGCATTATTCCAATAGAGGGGACATAGATAGCAATTGTGTCTTAAGAAAGGACAAGGATTACATGGGTCAAGTAGAAATTGGTCATTGCAGAATATTAAACGAGGTATTGTTTCATATGTTCATTATTAAATATAAGTACTGTGATGTTAATATTCCCACCTAAATAAACAGGTAGGTTTATTTAGAAATACCATCTACATTAAACAAGGTCAGTAACATAATATTGAGTGACATTTGTTATCATCTCATCTGGGATTACAGATTATAACTCTCAACTGTATGCATCTGTTTTACAAATTTGTGCCATTGTTCAGAAATGTGTGGCTGGATAGGAAAACTCCATCAGTACAGCTAACATCTGCCCACAATACACATTCTCCTGGTTTTCAATGTTGGTGTTTTTTGTTTAAGTTTATTTCTTTGTTTTGAAGGGGGGGGGGGGGCGGTGGGGGGAGGGGCAGAAGGAGAGAGGGAGAATTCCACTGTCAGGTGCAGGGCTCAAACTCACAAAAACCACGAGATCATGACCTGAGCTGAAATCAAGAGTCAGATGCTAAACTGACTGAGACACCCAGGCGCCCCTCTCCTGGTTTTGAATCTTAGTTCACAGCACAGGATAGTATTCAGAAAAGGGGTTTATCAACATAATACATTAGATGCTCGTAACTCACCTCGTGCCCCGTTGACTATGGCCTTCTTCCTGAATGGGAGGCATAAGGAATATCCCACCTGGTCCCTGATGTCCAATTACTCACAGATCATGAGAAGTAGTAATGTTTACCCTGATTCACATGCATCTACTGTGTCTGTTTATCAGTACAAAATAAATAAGAAAATTTCTGCTGGATAAAGAGAAACAGGCCAAATTGCCTGAAACTATTCTACTGGTAAACTAGGTCTGAAAATGCATTTGCTCACTTGGAAATTGCCTTTTCCCCCTCCAGTGGAAAGTAGTAAAGGTACTTAACATTAAGTATTTATAAGGTTTAGGTTTATATGGACTAATGTTCAGCTCTAAACAGGAAAGGGCAGATATCATTACCTAATCTTTTACAGCTACACACAATTCCATGAGGAATGCATTTTATGCTAATGAAAAGAGCAAAGTCTGAAGTCAAACCGGCTTGAATCACATCTCTGAGGATTACTAGTTGGTTAATCTTGGTAGATATGCTTCAGCTCTGTCATTCAAAAATTCTGATTTTATTGTAGCATTGCCATGAGGATTAAAAGACCTGTTGTTTTGTAAGCACTTCCCCAGTGTTAATTTGATTCTCTTATGTGGTATACGTAAGGTGTTAATAGGAACTCATAGCCACTATTGATGCTATCTCCTTACAACTTCCTCTGTGACAAAGAGAGTGGCTGGGAAAAAATATCCAACATTTTACATGCAATGGGAATCTTAAACAAAGAAAGATCAGGTTTAATTGTTTCCTCATCTGAAAATTCAAGATTTTAGACAGGCCCTGACTATCTCCAAGAATTATTGAGGATCATAGTTATGTGGCACCCTATCACTTTCAAAAATATTTTCAGAACAATCATGTCCATGTGGCATAAAAATGTGAGCACAGAACACTCTCTGAAGCATTATTGTTGACACAAAAGAAAGAACCACCAACTCAAAGGGCACTTGCCTTCTGGACTGTGATGTAATGTTTGTTTTTCCCCCAGAGAGATCATATGAACACACTTTGTAAGTTACACAGTCATAAACTTGCAGTTGCCAAATTTCAACTAGACTTGGTGTGGTTATTCCATCCATGCACTTCTCATTGATCTGCCCCAAATCCAAGTTCACTGGTAGAATTTTAGATCTACTAAGTCCACTTATTCTTCCATGCTCTGAGCAAAGCCTTCTCTGCAAACTCAGAAGCGCAGACTAGAGCTATAGATTAGGTGAGGCGGTGCCATTTCCTCACCTTGGCCTTTGAAGGTGTTATTCTTAAGTCAGAAATAGCCATTATGCCCAGGGCCCAGATTTCTCTATGAAAGTAGTACTAAGCTGAGAGAAACTTTAGCTGAATTGCTATTCAGAAACCCAGGAGAATATTATCTTGTAAAGCCACAGATGTGCAAAAATTCCAACAGCTGCATTCATGCTAACCACATTGTATCTGAGGAAGTTTCATTAAAAGGAAAAGCTAAACAATTTATTACAATGCAATAAAATTACAGTAATTTAAAGATCCCTACATATTAGCTTATTAGATTTTCAGTTGCTTTGTAAGATATCTCTTCCATAGCAGGGTCTCTGGATACTGTTCCTAAGATGTCTGTAGTCTGCCCTCTGATAAATTGGGTTTTCTCCTGGTGTGGTCTATACACTTGAGACTAGTCACTTTGATGTGAAGTATTAATTCCAGGCAGAGAGGCAATATAATATAGTAGTAAAGAATGGATTCTGGGGGCACCTGGGTGGCTCAGTCGGTTAAGTGTCTGACTCTTGATTTCGGCTCAAGTCATGATCTCGTGATTCCTGAGTTTGAGCCTCATGTTGGGCTCCACGTTGACAGTGCTTGGGATTCTCTCTCTATCCCTCCTTGTCTCTGCCCCTCCCTTACTCTCTCTCTCTGAAAATAAATAAATAAACTTAAAACAAAGAATGTGGATTTTGCATTTAGACTGCATGGTTATGAATCCTAGCTTTGTCACTAATTAGCTATGTGTGATTAAAGGCTACCACATCCTACATTTTGACAGACAGAGATATATAAAAACCTATTTTCTGTGCTTTAAAAAAGTGGTAAACAAGGTTTCCCACCAAAACATTCTTTTCTTTATAAACATTTTTTACAAAAGTAATTAAAATCATATATGTGTTGGGGCGCCTGGGTGGCTCATTCGGTTAAGTGTCTGACTTCATCTCAGGTCATGATTTCACAGTCTGTGAGTTCGAGCCCCGCGTCGGGCTCTGCGCTGACAGCTCAGAGCCTGGAGCCTGCTTCAGATTCTGTGTCTCCCTCTCTCTCTCTCTCTGCCCGTGCCCTGCTAGTACTATGTCTGTCTCTCAAAAATAAATAAAACATTAAAAAAAATTAAAAATAAATAAATAAATAAAATCATATATGTGTGTATGTATGTGTGTGTGTGTGTGTGTATTATGGATTAGCATATGGCTTCCTCCTCAAAAGAGATAAATACCTGCTATTCCCCAAAGTCATAGACAAGTCTAGAAAAGTTCTAGAAAGTTCTGGAAGGTATTGATAAGGAATGAAATAAATAGCTAATAATGCACATGTAATGATGCAATGGCTTATGTAAGTTTGGGTGTAGCTCACGTGAATAGGGCTGATGCAAGAGCAAACCAATAGATGGTGAGGCGCACCCAGAGCGCTCGGCCTCCCCAGTCAGAACATGGGGCTAGCCAGCCAAGCCATGATGAACATATATCCCCAACTGTCAGGGGTTTCGGTCTACCACATAGTGACCATGACCTCACCCCTGGTGAAGATTGGAGTAAAGACCTTGACAAGCAGAGCCCACCAGACCTGCTGGCTGGAATAAGTGGCAGCCAAGCCATTGAGAGACACTAGTCAGTCCCGAAACAGGTGGTGTGGGCCATCACCAGCTATCTCCTTTTGCTTTCTTGCAGTTGTTGCTTGGCTCATTGAGAGAAATAAATGAGTAAAAGTTGTTAAATGATATTTGTTAAATGGTCGTTGTTAAATGATATTTGTGTGCAACTTCTCACAGGATTGCCTACTTCCTTCATATCATGTCTTTATTTTGATGTTGTTGCTCACAAGACATTGAGTAATCCAGGAAAGGTTATTTAACCTCTCTGTAAACCCACCAGCAAGGCAGGGATATAAAGCTTTGTTGTGAGAAGTAAATGAGTTAATATATGCCAAGTGCTTAGAACAGCTCCTGGCACATGACAAATGCTATGTAAATGTCAGCTCTTATTCAAAAAGATTAATGCACCCTTATGCTTATTGCTGCGTTATTTACAATAGCCAAATTATGGAAGTAACCCACTTGGGTCCGTTGATAGATGAATGGATAAAGATGTGAGATGTGTGTATGTGTGTGTGTGTGACACACATACACACATATATATTATTCAGGCATAAAAAAGAATGAAATCTTGCCATTTGCAACAACATGGATGGATCTAGAGAGTATAATGCTAAATGAAATAAGCCAGTCAGAGAAAGACAAATACCAAATGATTTCATTCATATATGGAATTTAAGAAGCAAAAAAAGACAAGAAAAAAAGAGACCAAAAAAAATGGACAAAAAAAGAGAGAGAGAGAGAGAGAGAGAGAGACAAACCAGAAAACAGACTCTAGAGAGAACAAACTGATGGTTCACACTAAGGTGGGGGGATGGGTGAAATAGATGAAGGGGATTAAGAGTATGCTTATCGTGATGAGCACTGAGTAATGTATAGAATTGTTGAATCACTATATTGTACACCTGAAACATAACACTGTATGTTAATTACTCTAAAATTAAAAAAAATAAAATGAAAGTCGGGGAAAGTTACAAGTGTCAGCTCCTATTATTATCAAGAACTGGGGAAGGCCTCTGGTAACAAACAGAATGTTAAAGTTTACCTGAGAGATGTGACCAGTTTTGCCTGCCCAATAACAAGCAGGTTTCTTCTCACCCAATGGCTTTGGTATACAGCTTCTTGCACCTACTTCTTTTTTTGCTTTACAGTGTCTTACAGGAAGGTCTAGTAAGCTTGGAAACTGAAAGGGCGTCTTACATTTGGGGAAAGGCAAATACCATTCCTTTTGGGGGCAATCAGGCTTGGGGGAGGTGGAGACTGCAAAGGAGGGCACCTCAGGAAGGGAGTGTGCAGGTTTCTCCCTCAGAAGATTCTGCCCCGCTCCCTGTGCTGAGAAACCACTGTGGCTATTGTATGGGAGACCACCTCAAGAAAACCCAGCAGCCATGATCCTGAGGTCACTGAGAAACAGAATGTTTGCAGAAGAAATCTCCCAGAGAAGATGAGCTCACCATAAATCCACAAGCATGTGAGAAGGGCCAACAGTGTGAGAGGAAAAACAAACCCAGCGAATGAAAGGCCCTACATCAGAGAAAACAATAGAGGAATCCACAATTTATTTTCATATCCATATTTCTGCCTTGTGGTAAGCTGAATAATGGCACCACAAAGATACCCATGTCCTAATCCCTGGAATCTGTGGGTTTAAGGTGGCAGATAGAATGAAGGCTGCTAATCAACTGACTTTAAAAGAGGGGATTTTCCCGGATTTTGTGGGTGGGCCTAATGTAATCACAGGAATTCCTAAAAGCGCAGAAGGGAGGCCTAAAAGAAGATTTTTGGAAGCAATGTGAAAGAGAATCACCAGCCATTGCTGGTTTTGGAGACGAAGGAAGAGAGCCACAAGCCAAGGAATGTGGGCAGCCTCTAGAAGGTGCAAAGGGAAGGAAACCAACTCTCCTTTAGCGTCTCCAGAAAAGAATGCAGCCCTGCCTACATCTTAATTTGAGCCCAGCGAAGCCCGTGCCAGCCTTAAAGCCTGCAGAACTATAAAATAATACCCTCATGTTGCTTTAAGCTACTCGGTGTGTGATAATTTGGTACGGCAGCAAAAGAAACAATGGATTTGTTGGGAAATGGATTGATAGAAAGCACCCAGCCCACTTTTCTGCATGACGATAGGCTAATGTGGCATAGTTGCTGCCACTCAGTATTCCCAGAGGGCAATTATTCCCTATCATTTATTTTATTAGTTTATAGCTAGCCAGCTTTACCCGGTTAAGGTCCTGGCCCCAGAGACACAGGAGTGTTTTCTATGTGACACGTGCCATATCAGGTGGATTACCAAGATGAATTAGACCTGGTCCTAAACGTTGAATGTTTATGGTCAAGTGGGGAAGATAGATTCATAAACAGATAACATCAGCACAATGCTGGGAGTGCTCCAACAGGTACATCCAGGGTACCCTGGGAACACAAAGCAGTGTGTAGCCCAGTCCTGGGTTTGCATGCAAGGAAGCAATAACTCCATGTCGTACTGAGATCCTAGCCCCAAATAGCACCATTATCACTGTCACTTACATAGTATCTGCTACATGTCATATATATGTATATATATGGCACGTAGTATTATATATATGTCCTAAGTGCCTTGTCGACATTAATTCACTTAGTCTTTCCACTAACTCTATCAGGTACCTATTGTTATTAAATGCATTGCACAGATGATAAAATGAGGAACTGAAAGTTTAGGTTGCTTGCCAAGGGCCCATGACCATTAAGCGTGGAGCCACAGTTTGAGCCAAGGGATTTTGGCTCTGGTGTCTGGGCTTTTAATTTTTTTTTTAATGTTTACTTATTTTTGACAGAGAGAGAGAGACACAGAGCATGAGCGGGGGAGGGGCAGAGAGAGAGGGAGACACAGAATCAGAAGCAGGCTCCAGGCTGAGCTGTCAGCACAGAGCCCGACGTGGGGCTTGAATTCACAGACCGTGAGGTCATGACCTGAGCCGAAGTCGGACGCTTAACCAACTGTGCCACCCAGGCGCCCCGACTGGTGTCTGGGCTTTTAGCCCCTGCCCTACACCCCCTTCTATGTTAACTAGTACCTTATATGAATGTCAGAACTGGAATTAATGGCTGCGCTCACAGTGAGACCCACATCTCCCCTGGAGATTTGTTTTGCCCTGATTTGCAGAGATACTAATTCTCTTCACAGGGGAAATAACTCCTCCCATAGCCCCAGTGTTTTTACTGGAAATGGCTTCTACTAAATGTGGTGCTTTAAGGAGGAATAGAAAGTAGCCAGACAGGTGGATAGAGGAAGAACAAGAGAATCCTTGCCCTCTTCTTTTCTCCATGTGTTTGTACTTCCTGGATGATTCCATCCGTACCCATGATGCTAATAACGCTTGGCAGGTAGTCACTTTTTACTGAGACATTTAAAGTATGTCAGGTCAGTTTGAGTAATCCTTAAGTTCAACCACAATGAATGAAGAAGATTATATATCACTATGCAGGTTAACCAAATTCTTCAATGCTGCATATCCACCCATCCCACCGTTCATCAAATATTTATTGAATACATACCAAGTGCCAGGCACAATCCCACATTCTGAAGATACAGAACAAAAGTTCTTGCTGTCGTGAAACTTATGTCTCTGCCTAGGAGAAACAGATAACAAATAGGTAAAATCTATGGTCTGTCAGGTGGTGATAAATAATGCTACAGAAAAAAAAAAAAAGCTGGGAAAACCAGGGTGACGGAGATAAGCATTATAATTTACAATGTGGTATAAATAAATAAAATGTATGTAGGCCAGGTCTCATTGCATAAGGTAACATCTGAGCAAGGATGTGAATGAGGTTAAGGAACAAGCATGGGTATATTGGGGGGAAGAGAGTTCCAGGAGTAGGTGTAACAAATGTGAAGGCCCTGGGGCAGAAGATAGTTGGCACGTTCAAGGAACATCAAGGAAGTTCATGTGGTTGGAGCAGAGTGAATGAGGAGGGGAAAAGAAATAGGGTCAAAGAATAACAGAAAATCAGATTGCACAGGACTTTAAAGTCCATAGGTAAGTTGAGGGGCCATTGAAGGGTTTTGAGCAGAAAAATGACATTATCTGATGCATTTTCTTAAAAACTTACTCCAGCTGCTGTATTGAAAACAGATTCTAGGAAGGAAGAGGCTATTAAAATATAAGAGATGATGATGACAAGAAAAAGGAAAGAATGACTCTCTGGAAGGAGAGAGTTGCCATTAGGCAGACGTACATGGGGATAGCTTAAGGAGAAGATCAGGATTTTGTTTTTAGATATGTTACATTTAAAATTACTGTTAGGCATTCAAATGTAGATAGTTGGGTATGTGATCTAGAGTCCAGGGGAGAGATCAGAGTGAAAATGCAAATGGGGAGCCATCAAAATATAGACAATTTTTAAAACCATAAACCTAATGAGATCACCAAAAGAATCACTATAGCTAGAGAAGAAGTCTTAGGACTGATCCTTGAGACATTCCAATTCCACTGCTGGAAAGGAGCAGCCAAAGGGTAAGAGTAAAACTAGTAGATTGTAGACTTCTGGAAACCATTGAAGTGGTTCAGCATAGTGGGTTAAATTAAAGACCCCCAGTCTTCAGCCCTCTCTGTTTCCCGGCTCTTTACCATATGACATTGTAATATGACAACATATTTAAGTGTCCTTTGATTTGGGGCTCAAAGACACTATTTTCTTTGGCTGATAGGATTTAGGTGAAAAAGCCAGTGTCCATTATGAGTCTAGACCTTACAGGTATCCTGTGTTTCCACTTGATTTCTTGCAGTCTGTCATCAACATGAGATTAGAAGCATGGCCTACTGAGTTCGCTGGTCCAAGAAAGACCTGAGCCCATCCTGCTGCCTGGAGCCCAGCCCCTGTTGAGAAGACCCCTCATGTGACCCACAGATGAATGGGCAAAGTAAATGTTTTTAACTACTGAGTTTGGGGGTGATTTGTTACACTGCACTATTGTAGCTGTGTAGCAAGGATAACAAGGAAATGGTCGGCAAACTGTGTCAAATATGGCCGATAGGACAAATAAGATCAGAACTGAGAATTGACCATCAGATAGAACTCCACAGAGGTTGCTGGTGTCCCTGAAGACAGTTTTATTGAAGTGGTGTGGTGATAGCTTGAATGGAGTAAATTCAAAGAAGTGTTGGGAAAGAGGGATTGAAGAAAAACAGTAGAGACAATTCTTAAAATACACTTTGGGTGCCAAGGGAAGGGGAGGAATAAAATGGCACCTGGAAGGAGTGATGTCAAGAGAGGGCTTTTTTAATGAATGTACTTTAATTTTCTATCTTCGTTTTCTCCCTTATCATATTTTTATTAATGAATAGATGGTAATTATATCATTTTCATGGGATACATTTGCAAATATTTTCAGATCTTTCGTTAAAGTAGTTGAAATAGGATTGCAACTTATCCTACCCAATTTCAAATATTTGGATATCATATTTGCCAGCATCCTCCTTTTTAATAATAGCTCTGTTGAGATACACTTCACATACATACAATTCATTTGTATGTGTACACCATTTCAAGTATACACATCAGTGGTTTTTAGTATATAGTATATTCAGCATTGTGTAACCATCACCAAAATCAATTTTAGAACATTTCCAGTACCCCAAAAAGAAACTTTGTACCCATTATCAGTCACTTAGAAGAGGGGTTTTTAATGTGGGAAAAATAGTGTATATTTTCTGCTGATGAGAAGAATCCAGAAGAGAGGGAAATTCATGACACAGGAGCTACAGAGAGAATTGCTGGGGCAAAGCGTTCTGAAATAGATAAAAAGGATGAGCTCCGGAGGGCAATTACTGACACACAGATTAGGTACGGTTTAAGGAGATGTGTGTGGGTGCCAGGTTGACGTGGCTAGCTTTACATGTCATCTTTGACGAAGCTATCCACCCAGTTACTGGATCAGACAATGATCTAGTGTTGCTATGAAGATATTTTCCAGGTGTTGTTAGCATCTATAATCAGGTGACTTTAAAGGAGATTTTCTTCCATTTTGTGGGTGATTCTCACCTAAATAGCTAAAAGACTTCTAAAACAGGGTGCCTCAGTTGGTTAAGCATCCAACTCTGGATCTCAGCTCAGGTTTTGATCTCAGGGTCGTAAATTCAAGCCCTATGTTAGGCTCCACGCTGGGCATGGAGCCTACTTAAAAAAAAAAGAAAAGTCTTCTAACCAAGTTCAAGCTGGGTGAGGGGGCAGTTTTAACTTACAAATTCCATATTTTATTATTTTACTATTCTGTTCCTGTATACTATGAAAAGGAGACTATTCTTCTTTTAATTATACCCTAAAAAGATGTGATTGTTTATTTTCTTAACATTCTATTAATGTTTTTTCTAAAAGGAAAAGTTCTTAGAATATTATCCCTTTTGCACATTTGTACCCCTATAATCTCCAGGGGGAGGGCTATTTAATCTAATCTGTCCTTTTATTTTTGAGAAGGTAAAACCTACGTCTTATCCAGAACAGATTTCTCTATTATTACTGCCACCTTGACCGCACTGTTTACTCCAAGCTTTTCCAATTTGTCTACCAGCCTCAATACTAGATGGTATTCCACAGTGGATGAGTTTGCTTCCCTCTGCACCTTCCTGACCTTCAGACTATTCAAACTATACAGGCAAAGCTGACTTTGAGTAGGGATAATTATGGGTATCACAGAGAAGTGGGCCATTCTTGCTACCTAATGTCACAGGAAGGACAAACTGGGCTCTCTTCAGTTTCCTGCTGTGCCCTCCAGACCCTGGGTCTGGCTCCCTGCTCAGGAAGGAAATGAGTGGTAGTGGAACCTAGTATCTTGGGAGATCAGCAGGTCTCTGCCCTCGTATATCCTGGAAACTATCATGCTGACCTAAACTTCTGCATGACAAATAATGAGCTCTTTCTCTAGCAATAAAATTTTATCTCTTCATTCAAATTGTTCTACCAAAATATATGTTAAATTAAAGCATGTGTGATCAGAACCGTTGCTACAATGGGGCTTCTCTCTCTGACAAGAGATTCTGTAAGGGGCCTTAAAGGTAAATGTTTCAAGTCCTTTCTTTCATCTCTTTTTTGACTATTCTGCATCTACATCTCTATACCCTTTTACAGTTAAGGCTAAAGACCTCAAGATGATTTGGTCTTCTCATTTGAGTTCTGGGGTTGGTAATCAGTCTATGGGAGATGTCCTGTAATGCACTCAGATTCTAAAGAATCCAACATAAGCAGAACTGGTGTGCAGCCAATAAGCAGAAGTAAGGCTGCATGAATTGCTGTTGACTGGCATCTGATTGGTTGGTAGTTGGGCCATACAGGT
This sequence comes from Panthera onca, assembly GCF_046562875.1. Lineage (NCBI taxonomy): Eukaryota > Metazoa > Chordata > Mammalia > Carnivora > Felidae > Panthera > Panthera onca. The sequence goes on from NC_138342.1 coordinate 177,916,184, forward strand.
TGTTAAATATTTTGAATATTGTCCCTGCATATGGGTCCTCATATGTAGAAGGATGCACATGAATACAACTCTACTGTTTTGAAAGCTCCATGGAATCACATATTTGATAATAATAGTTCTGTGATTTTGCACAACATTGAAAATGCCACAGACTTTTGATAAATACCAATCAGCTAGTCAGGTGCAGTGTGTATTCATGAGGTACCATCATTGATTCCCAAGATCTCATTAAACATGATGAGTACTGGGGAGCCTGGGTGGCTCAGTCGGTTAAGCAGCCAACTTCGGCTCAGGTCATGATCTCGCGGTCCGTGAGTTCGAGCCCCGCATCAGGCTCTGTGCTGACAGCTCAGAGCCTGGAGCCTGTTTCATATTCTGTGTCTCCCTCTCTCTGACCCTCCCCCGTTCATGCTCTGTCTCTCTCTGTCTCAAAAATAAATAAACGTTAAAAAAAATTTTTTTTTTAATTAAAAAAAAAAAAAACATGATGAGTACTATTAATAGCATTATACTCATCAATGGTGCTGCCCCCTGTGTGCCCAGAGCCCCCGTGCTTCTAGAGCCAGATAGAAGGCAGTGCTCCGTATCACACTCTGTCAATAGAGTGCCCAGAATCCTACCATGGTCTTCCTTGGGAGAACTCCACGCCACCCCAAGGGCACCCAAGGAGAAGTGCTTATGAACATCAGTGATCCATATCTTTATAGAGTGTCACCTCAGCATCTAACTTGGACAGAATATTTGAACATCAGCTGGTAGTTACAGCACTGTCATTTGGATTTATATCTCAAGTGTACTTATACTTCGTAAAGGGATCTGTTCCATTATCACAGATTTGTTTTATTGGGTTCCCTTTCTAGTTTTTTAGAAAAAAAAAAAAAGCAAAGAGAATGGATAGAATGTGACTAATGTGGGTAATTATCAGTAATTATCTTTACGGTTCTCACCAATACAGTACTCTCGAATTCATGTTATCATTTTTCCTTTGGCTCTCTGGGAAACAAATCTCTTTGGAAATTTGAACGTATTGAAAATCTTTAGACTTGAACCAACCCTTTCTAAAGAGCAAGGGCATCATTATGGCTTTTTCTCAAGCACAGAAAGAGGTGCTCAACTTTAATTATACAAAGCTTTTATTGATTTGGCTGACTTAATATCTTAGGCCTTGATTAACATTGGAAACTTATAATCATCACAATTCAGACTTGGGGAGATGGAAGAGAGCCAAAGAGGTTAGCTACCAAGGCTGGCCAGCTTTAGAAGAAGAGGATGCTCCCAGGGACAGAGACACACACTAAGACAGGGAGCTCAGTGGCTCTTGGTAGCAATTGAGAGTACGCAGGGTGCTTATTGATCATGTAAAATCAAAACAGATGTAAGGGGTGCCTAGGTGGCTCAGTTGGTTAAGTGTCCATCTCTTGATTTTGGCTCAGGTCATGATTTCACAGTTTGTGGAGTTGAGCCCTGCACAGTGCTCTGCACTGTGCACGCGGAACATGCTTGGAATTCTCTCTCCCTCTCTTTCGGTCCCTCCTCTGCTTGCAGTCTCTCTCTCTGAAAAGAAATAAACATTAAAAAAAAAAGATGTAAATACTTGGATGTAAATACAAAAACTTCTTTCAAAGGCACACTGCGATAACATAATCAGAATGGTAATGATGCATTCATTTACCAGGTGCTACTAAAGTCCTTCTCAGTGTCCCAAACAAATGTAGCCTATGGAGCCTCCGTGGAACCCACTTACAACCTCCTACCCTCAGTTTGTCTGACTGGAAAGTCTGGGTTCTCCTTATTTTAGTTCCTATTTTACTTTCCTTAGAATGCCTGGCTTCTAGATTGCCATGGATATTCAGATATTATTGAATCAGCCACAAAGATTCTTCCCACTGTGATTTGTTACAAGTCCACGCCACGGGAAACAAGTGTAAGATGATAGTTAAACAAACAAACAAACAAACAAAACAAAACCTTGCAGACAACCACATCTTGCTATTATTTCCTTTTGTAACATAAGATTCTTGGCCTTACCCATCTGTGACAATGAAATAGGGTCACATATTTATACCCAAACGTACACCCTTTTGCTTGCAAAATGATGATGAAGTCCAGGCTTTTCCTAGGTTTCCCCTCTCCAAATACCCTCTAGGACTCCCAGGGTTGCTTATGCTTTTTTTAAAAAAAATTTTATTTATTTTTGAGAACACAATCAGGGGAGGGACAGAGAGGGGGGACAGAGGGTCTGAACTGGGTTCTGCACTGACAGGACCGAGCCAGATGTGGGGCTTGAACTCATGAACCGAGAGATCATAACCTAAGCCGAAGTCAGATGCTCAACTGAGTGAGCCATCCAGGCATCCCTGCTTATGCCTTTTGATGAATCAGTCCTTCCTGCCTGCTGCTGCCTGCTGGAAGAGTAAGATCTCGGAAATGTTAAGATCTGACTCCACTGTCCTTTGATGTTGAGAAGTCCTGGTCTGTTTGCATTGGATGTTTCCAGCTCTGTGGCCCTGCCGAAGTCACTAAACCTGCTGCAGCCAAGGCCTGGCAGTCCTACAAGGATGGTCCCTGATTAGGAATCACCACCTGCTGATGGGCTTGAGCATAATTATTTAATTTAGAAAATCAAATAGGAAAATATATAAGGATGTTAACAGAAACTATGTCAGCTGTCTTCCCTCTTGACATATTTCTATACTAATATTCTCAAAAGCAGTCATTAGAGCAGCAAGAGACAAATGTCATAAGGATCTTTACAGTCTTGATGGCTTTGTTCCATTCATGGCAAAGCTTTTCTCAATAAAATAGAAATTAAAATATACACTGGAAAGACAAATGTTATAACTGAAAATAATTTTAGGCATGGCATTGCCCTAAACTTCTAGTTTCACAGCCGAGAAAATAGTTAACTTGTCATGTCATATAGCTATGGTCCACATCTTGACCCCAGGTATGAAGATACCAGTTCAGAAACCATCTGCCCAAATCTCCAGCCAATGTTTTTTTTGGAGACAGAATTGAAGAGTCCTTCATGCTTGAGTTACCCCATTGTTAAACCAGCCTGGCTTTCCAGAATTCAGGTTTTGAAGTGGGATGGAGTGATGGAGAGGTGGGCAGAGATATTCTGCTTCTTCTTTGGAAGGTTGATGGTGGTGCCTTAATTCTACTTTCTCAGAGTGAATGAAAACTTCCTCAAATTGGTTCTGCTTTTAGCAGTAATACCACCATGTTCATATGATGGTTGACAGTTGACAAGCATGTGCAAATGCATCCTTCCACTTGATAATTACAACAAATTTGAGAGGTGGATCATATAGCTACCACTTATTTATAGAAAAGAATCTGGAGCTGAAGCAGGTGAACTGACTTGTTCAGTTTCCTTCAGATCTTAGACAATAGAGCTGGCCCCAAATTTGAATGTTCTAGTTCTGAGTGTGCTACTCTTCCCAGTGGAAAGAGACACATCTTTCTTGTTCATGCCCTATTTGCCCCTTGACTGCCAGTTTGATCTCAGATCAGCCACTTCCGTTGTTCTGTATTGTACTACATGGGACATTCCCAGACTCCCTTGCCCCTTGGCTGCCCTGTGGGAGCAGTCAGTAAAGACACTAATAGGAGGGGAGGAAGAAGGGAGAAACCAGCATAATTCTCCACCTCTCTAAGCTTCCTGTGGAATCTCTGGGCATCTCTGGGCTGTGGCCTTCATGGCTCTGTCTCCTGTCAGACAACACTTTCTTTTTTTAAATATTTATTAATTTTTGAGAGAGAGCGAGAAAGAGAGAGAGAGAGAGAGAGAGCACATGCATGTGAAAGTGAAAGAGGGGACAGAGGATCCAAAGCAGGCTCTGTGTTGACAACAGAGAGCCCCATGCAGGACTCGAACTCACGAACCCTGAGATCATGACCTGGACTGATGTCAGATGCTTAACTGACTGAGCCACCCAGACACCCCTGACAGCCCTTTCTTTATCGGAGCCAGATGCCCCTGGCCTTCTGGGCTTTGGCAATATTGCCCCATCCTGTTGAATCTCCAACCCCAGGAGAGGTAAATGATTTCCTGCTGTTCCTAGTTTCTGGGGTCCTTCATTGTACCCTGCTTATTTTCTCTGTCCTTCTATAATCTTTGCACTTGATTCCCTTCATCTGAAAGACCTACAGTGGATTCTAACTGATAAAATATGTGAGTTTAAATAAACTTCCTTAAAAAACTGCTCATAAAGGTAACTAGCACCCTCACTGGACAAGCCTTGGCCATGGAGGGAGTTTGTCAGACATTTTATGGGCACATATTTTTTGATCCTTGGCTTTAAAGAAACCACTTTAATAGTACCAATTTTGGTATCCTTGGTTATCTGAAACTACACAAAATTTACCAAGGTGAAGTTTCCTTCCCCTTCCCTCCCTCCTCCCCGCCCCCGCTCCATTTACACAGAGCGTTGGCTGGGTCTTTCTAGCTCAAAACCACACCTAGCAATAAGGGTGCAGATGCAGTCCGTTTTTCTTGGTAGAAATTTTATTCTGCCTCTATTCTAACTTTGACACTAACTTCAGATTTCTTTGAATCAGTGGTTCTCAAGCTCTAGAATGCATCAGAATCACTTGGAGGGCTTATTAAAGCAGAAGGCTAGGCCCCATCTTCAGAGCTTCTGATTCAGCATGTCTGGGACGGGGCCCAAGAATTTGCGTGTTTTTAACTTGATTTTTTTATTGTGGTAAAATATGTATAACAAAATTGGTAATTTTACCCATTTTGAGCATACAATTAGGTGGCATTAAGAACTTTCATAATGTTATGCAGCCATCACCACTTTGATTCCCAAACTTGTTCACTATCCCTAACAGAAACTGTATATCTATTAAACAACAACTCCGCATATCCCACCCCCTCCCCCCGGTGCTCTCTATTCTACTTTCTGTCTCTATGAATTTGCCCATTCTAGGAACTTCATACAAGTGGAATTATACAGTATTTGCCCTTTCGTGTATGGCTTATTTCATTAAGTGTAATGTGTTCAAGTTTCATCCATGTTATAGCACGTGTCAGAATGTCCCTCCTCTTTCCATGGTAGGTATATGCCACGTTTAATTTAATCCATTCATCTGTTGATGGACATTTGTGTCATTTCTGCCTTTTGGCTATTGTCAGTAATGCTACTAAGAACATTGGCACTTAAGTATCTATTTGATTTTCTGCTCTCAATTCTTTCAGATAGATCCATAGAAATAGAATTGCTGGATCATTTGGTAATTAATTCTATTTAACTTGTCAAGAGGCCATATCAATTTTCCACAGTGGCTGCCCCATTTTGCATCCTTACCAGCAATGCACAGGGTTCTAATTTCTCCACATTGTTGCCAATACTTGCTATTTTCCTTTTTTTTAAAAAAAAATGTTTATTTATTTAGAGATAGAGAGAGGGAGAGTGTATGAGCAGAGGAGGAGGAAAGAGAGAGAGAATCCCAAGCAGGTTCTGTGCTGTCAACACAGAGCCTGATGCAGGTCTTGATCCCACTAACCTTGAGATCATGACCTGAGCCAAAATCAAGAGTTGGCTTAACCCACCGAGCCACCTAGGTACTGCACTATTTTCCTTAAAAAAAAAAATTCCATTCTAATGGGTGCAAAGTGGTAGCTCACTGTGGTTTTGATGTGCATTTCCCTAATGGCTAGTGCTCTGTGGGTCTCACCCCTGTTCTGGTAGTGCCCTCCATCAGTAATGCCTGTAGCACTCATCTGGGCACATATCACTTGTAGGAAGCTCCACAGACATGTCCCTCTCTGGGGCCTCTACTTATTGCGGGGGGGTGGCGGTGGTGGCTCTTGTGGTTCTTTCTTATTATGATCACAGGACAAACTTGAGCAAAAACCATCAGGGAAATTTGAGGAACAGTATTTGTTGCTGACAAGTCCTGGAGGATACATGGCAAGCCCTGAGGGCTACCAGCAAGCTTGCAGGTAAGAGCAGAGAGAAGGAGCACAGGTCTGGGTCTGCCTTTATTTGCGTGGAGAGCTTGGGTGCCTAAGGGTTTCTTGGGTTCACTCTCTATTGGCAAATTTAAAACATAAGATCAGGAGTTAAAGCATGGGAAGGGAGAAGCATGGGTCACTCAAGTGGTCAGTTATCTAGGTTGCCCAGGGCTTTCTAAAAGGGGAACTTCATGGAATGTGCACCCTAGTTCCATATTTGGTTGGTTTGCTAGTAGCTGCATCCTACAGCTGGGAGTATGTTTATTTCAGATGGGTGTCTTTTCAAGTGGGTGCCTCAACAGTCAAGGCCTAATGTCAGGTACTTACACTCCTGCTAGCGATGTTGAATATGTTTTCATGCGCTTATTGGCAATACTATATATACACAGAGTATATATATATATATATATATACACTCTGTGTATATATAGTACTATATATATTATGTACTATATATATATAGTACTATATATATAGTACTATATATATATAGTACATATATCTGCAATATGTAGAAATATTTTATATATAACATATAAAATATATGTATATATATATATTTTTTTTTTTTTGAGAAATGTCTCTGCAAATCCTATGCCCCTTTTTGAATTGGGTTGTTCAGTTTTTTTGTTGTTGTTGGATAATTTGCATTTTAAACAAGTTTCCAGGTGATGCTGATCTGAGAACCACAGGGTGAGAATCACCGTTTGTTTGTTTTTTTCCCTTCAAAAACTTTTATTTGTATGAACAGTTCCTAGCTCTTAGTTTATCTTAGAGCTTTTAAAAGAGTAGAGACCTTATATATTTAAGTTTGAAAAAAGTTTCTGCTATTAATCAGAAATAATCCTTTCTACTTCTTTCTGGCTTACCCCTTGGAGTAAGCCAAAAATAAAACCATATTGTACGTTTCCTGACAGAGAGATGAGAAAACAACAGACACAAGTCCTGAATTCTAGAGTTGAGAGAATCACCGTTTTAGATGAGATTGTATACGTCAAGTGATTAAGTGCCAGCCTTGTTCATGATATGGAAGTTGGATAAAATTTGCGCGGTGTGTGGTTTTAATCACTTCTTCGGAATCAGACTTTTGATAATTCATCTCCTGTGGATATTCTGGGATTTTGTTGTTGTTGTTGTTTTTTAATTTTTTTTTTTAACATTTTATTTATTTTTGAGACAGAGACAGAGCATGAACAGGGGAGGGGCAGAGAGAGAGGGAGACACAGAATCGGAAGCAGGCTCCAGGCTCTGAGCCATCAGCCCAGAGCCCGACGCGGGGCTCGAACTCACGGACCGTGAGATCGTGACCTGAGCTGAAGTCGGCCGCTTAACCGACTGAGCCACCCAGGCACCCCTCTGGGATTTTGATATATTATCTCGTTCCCCATGCAGCAGCAATGGAAATCGAGGCAGACCTGAAATTGAAAAATCCCAGTACTATATCACCTAACACCTTCAAACCCCCAGAGATTATATCTGGATGTGTTACAATACTCTGGGAATACACATCTTACTAAAGCTGGACAGGATGTTACTACTGACCTGAAGATTTAGGAAACTCTTGTTTATATATCAGCATGAAGCCTCAAAACTCCTGACCAGTAGGAGTCATTTCATAAATGCGGCTCTTTTAAAGAAAGAATAATTCAAGGAGCCTGGGTGGCTCTGTCGGTTAAGTGTCCGACTCTTGATTTTGATTCAGATCACGATCTCACAGTTCATGAGATGGAGCCCTGTGGTGGGTTCTGCTCTGACAGCACAGAGTCTGCTTGGGGTTCTCTCTGTCCTTCCTCCTCCTCCTTCTCTCTCTCTCTCTCTCTTAAAAATAAATAAATAAACTTTAAAGAAAGAATAATTATCTTAAAGAACTCTTGCTTATTAGACTGAGTTGGCAGAATTATCACTGGCCATGTGAATATGTAATTACCATGATTTATTTGTCAAGTACTGAACATAGGTAAATTTCCTACACTTTTATTGAATTTGAGAAGTTAATTAGTATGACTATTAAGCAAAACCCAGAGATCATTACATATGAAATATTTCTCTATAATTCTAATAAACTGATTTCAAAACCTATTAGGCTTGAAATTTCATTCAATAATCCACAAACATTTTTCTCTTTGGTTAATGGATCTCTGTACTTATCCTTCTCACTAGAAATATTCTAGGACTATTTAAAAGGTTTATAACAGTTCTTGCTGGACATACATAATTAAGTTTATTTTCTGTGAAAATCTGTGGAAATGTCCCTTGGAATTAATGGAAAAGTATAATTTGTCTTATTATTGTTACTTAGTATTTATGCAGCACTTCATATTTCTAAAGCACTATATAATCACTAGTTCCTCTTGAGCAATTTTTATGTCATTCATTATAATGTCCCTTTGATATAATATGTGATTTACTTGTGTCATGCTTTTTTGATATATTTCAGGAAAAGAGTGGAATAAGATGGGCTCTTGTAATACCCTGTGTTGGGGGTCCCCAAGATCCCCCCAGGTTGGATGATTCACTAGGAAGACCCACAGGATTCAACATCTAGTCACACCAACAGTTATGATTTACTACAGCAAAAGGAATCAAAGCCCAATTAGCCAAAGGAAAAGGCACTTGGGATGAAGTCTGTGGGAGAGCAGATGCAGGTGTCCAAGGGTCCAGTGGTTTTGCATAGGGTGCAGTCAATTCCTCCAACAGCAAGTTGTGGCAACATTTTACCAGGGAAGCTCATTAGAGACTTATCGCCTAAGGTGTTTATTGAGAGCTGATCACAGAGGCAAACTTTGCCTGGCATGTGCCATATATCCAGACTTCCAGAAGGAAAGTAGGTGTTCAGCATTTTGATGATTAATTTTATGTGTCAACTTGACTAGGCCATAGTGCCCAGATATTCGGTCATACATTATTCTGATGTTTCTGTGAGGGTGTTTGGGATGGGATTGACATTTAAATTCGTGGGCTTTGAATAAAGCAGACTATTCCTTGTAATGTTGGTGGGCCTTGTCTAATGAGTTGAAGCCAGTACGGAACAAAAGATTGGCCTTTCCTACGCACAAAGAGATTCTCCCAGCAGAGAGCCTTTGGACTTGAATTGCAACATTGGCTGTCCCTGGATCTCACCTTTAATGGTCCACCCTGCAGACCTGCAGAAGTTTGGACTTGCTACCTTCCATAATCATCTGAGCCAATTCCTTAACATAAATCTCTTTCTTTTCTCTCTTTCCATCTCTCTCACATATATATCATATATATTATCTATCTATCTATCTATCTATCTATCTATCTATCTATCTATCTCCTATTGCTTCTGTTTCTCTGTAGAACCCTGGCTAATACAAGTATAAGGCATATGGTTTGTACAGTTTAGACAAAGTGAGCCACTCTGATCACTTTGATGGGGGACACTCCTGAAAAATAAATTTCCAGATGCCAGCCAAGGGCAAGTCTTGCAGCAGGCCTTTCTAAGGATGGGAGTGTAAGCCTACTGGGTTAACTTTTCTCATATACCCCATTTCATACGCTATATATAGAAAGGTAAGGTAGGGGGGTGGTTCTTATCTCTTTGCTTGATCCTTGTGCATGTATACCTTGTTTAAAAACTTGGGGGGGGGGATCTCTTGTGTCCACAGAACTGGAGGAATATTTTTGTTACATATAAAACCATAAACCAGTGAAAGCATCCCCTATACTTCTGTTCTTGTTATTGTTTAGTATTTTCAATCTGTCTTAACATCACTGCATTATCCAAGTAAAGAAGTTAGTATCAAAAAAGGTAAAACCACCTTGGTAGCCTTCAGATCTGGCCTGCTTGCAGTTTCTGTCCTGTGATTTTTCAACAGAGAACATAACTTTTCTTTTAACTTCACAGGAAATTCTATGCTCCAATGTGCCCGGAGATATGAAGCATGACAAGAACTACCACCCAAGCAGTTGTCAGAATGAAAAGGGTTTGACAGCAGCTCCTCCAGGGGCTTGCCCTTCTCCCGCAAGCCATCAACAATGAAGATGCTCCTGGGATGGAAGGATGGTGACTTTCCAGGCAGAAACTGTTTTCAGAATCTGTACTTGTTTACTCAAAGGTCTGTAAAGAAGCAGACATGGCCAGGCAGGGGCCACACACACGTTCTAATGCTTTTGCCATCTCAAACTTTCATTTTCTTGTCTCAACATTTTGACAAGGTCTTAACTAGTCTCCTGTGTCTTCTCTCCCCATTTTCAAGTTATTTCATATGTTGCCATAAGAATTTTTCTATAAACACGAATCTGGTCATATTGCCTCACTCAGTCCCCACTCACTATGTCTGGTCTACTGAATAAATCCTCAAGCCCTTGGCATTGCACTGAGAGAATGTCATAGTGTGGCCTGAATTTACCCTCCCAGCCATACTTCTAGTTACCTCCTCATCAAGGGTGCGTCAGTCATTTCCCTTTGACCCCTAAATCTAAGAATCCATAAGACTGTAAAGCTGTATGATTTTGTAAGACTCACTGTCAGTAAAGTACATACTTTTCAACTAAACTTAGTACTGAAATACACAAATGAGTACACATTCCTTAATTGGGTAGCTTGATCGATTTTCAAAACGAACATACCGCTGTCACCGTCACCCAAATCAAGAAATAGACTGTCACCAGGACTGCCTGTAAGTCTCTCCAGACCCTCTCTTGCTCACGCCCTGTCCCCTGCCTTCTATCATCTGTGATTCTTCCTGTTTTACAACCCTGTAGAAATGGAATCGTACAGGAGGAACTCTTTTGTACCAAGCTTCTTTTCCTCAATAGTTTGTAAGGTTTATCTGTATCATTGTAACAATTGTTGGTTGTTCTCATTGCTGTCTGGTGTTCCAATTTATTCATTTTATTTTTTAAGTTTATTTCTGAGAGAGTGAGAGAGAGCAAGGGGCAGAGAGACAGGGAGAGAGAGAATCCCAAGCAGGCTCGGTGCCATCAGCACAGAGTCCGATGCAGGGCTTGAACTCATGAACAGTGAGATCATGACCTTAGCTGAGATCAAGAGTCAAATGCTTAACCAACTGAGCCACCCAGGCATTCCCTTTACCCATTTTATTTTGACAGACATTAAGGTGTTCTCATTATTTTCCTACTGAGTGTAGTGCTGCTCTAAACATTCTTGTATTTTTCAGTACTTGTGTTTCAGTAACTATGTGTATGCATGACTATAGGATGTATACCTAGGAATAAAATTATCGGGCCGTTGGGTACGAATGTCCCTAGCTTTAGTAGATACTACCAAGAAATTTACTAAAATAGTTGTGCCAATTACATTCCCAGCGGCAGTGAATGAGTGAGTGTTCCTTCACACCAACATACGGTTCTTTTCCATATTAATTTCGGTGGATGTGTAGTGATATCTCATTGTGGTTTTAATTTATGTTCCCTTAGTGACAACTGATGTTGAGAAACTTCTCATGTTTATTGGTGGTTTTGATTTTTTTCTTTTGTTAAGTGTTCATTCAAGTCCTTTGCTCATTTTGTTTTTCTATTGATTTTAGGCTGTATCGATCTACGAAAAGTTACATATCCTACGTATGGGAAATTTTGTACACATACACAGTTATCCCATTCTGTGTCTTGCCTTTTCACTCTCAGTGTATTTTTTAATGGACACAAGTTCTTAATCTTAATGAAGTCTAATAGGTTCATTTTTTTCCTTTATGGTCAGTGCTTTGGTGTCCTGTTGAGAAATCTGCTTGCTCTAAATTATCAAGATATTCTCCCATCTAGTGGCATTATTGTTTTGTCTTTTATATCTAAATCTGAAATCTTCTAGACTTCATTTTTGCTTATGATGTGAGACAGGAATGTGGCTTTTCCATATAGATACTCATTTGACCCAATTTACCAGAAAGTCCACTGTTTCTCCTTTGCACTGCAAAGTCACCTTTTTATTTTATTTTAATTTTTAACATTTATTTATTTTTGAGAGACAGAGGGCAAGCGGGGGAGGGGCAGAAAGACAGGGAGACACAGAATCTGGCTCCAGGCTCTGAGCTGTCAGCCCAGAGCTGACATGGGGCTCGAACCCACAAACTGTGAGAACATGACCTGAGGTGAAGTCGGCACTTAACTGACTGAGCCACCCAGGAGCCCCCAAAGTCACCTTTTCATAAGTCAGATAGCTGAATTTGTTTTGAGTCTATTTCTGGATTCTCTGTTCAGTTCCATCAGTCTGTTTACCTGTCCTGTACCAACACCACATTGTCTTAATTACTGCGGCTTTATAGCATGTTGTGACATTTGGTACTGCAGGTCCTTCAGTTTTGTTCTTCAAAGTTGTCCTGGCTATTCCACATTATTTGCATTATCATATAAACTTTAGAATCGGTTTGTCAATTTTCACGAAAATGAACCTGGGATTTTGATTGGTATTTCATTGGATCTATATATTGGTTTTGTTATTGTTGTTGTTGTTTATTTGTTTTGTTTTGTTTTTGGGAGAGAGAGAGGGCACAAGTGAATGAGGGGCAGAAAGAGAGGGAGAGAGAGAGAATCCCATGAGGGGCAGAGAGAGAGAAGTGGGGCTCACCCAAAGCGGGGCTTGAACTCACCCCATGCGGGACTTGAACTCACAAAATGTGAGGTCATGACCTGAGCCGAAGTCAGATGCTTAACCCACTGAGCCACCCAGGCGCCCCTGGATCCATATATCTATTTGTGGGAGAATTTACATTTTATAATATCAAAATTTCCAGCTGGTGCATATGGTTCATTCATTTATTTAAGACTGCTTTAATTTTTGTAAAAATGCTTTATAGTTTATTGTGAAGAGGTCTAGGCTAACACATTGCTTGGGATATTAACATCTATGCTCATGAAAGATATTACTCTATAATTTTCCTTTCCTGTAATGTCACTGTTAGGTTATGTTAGCCCCATAAAACGAGTTAAGAAGTGTTTCTATTCTTATATTCTGTGGAAGAGTTTGTTAAGACTGGTGTTATCCCATCCTTCAGTATGTTTAGATGAATTTACTAATGGGGCCATCTAACACTGGCAGTTTCTTTGTAAAAGAGGTTTTGCTTTCTTTTTTTTAAGTTTATTTATTTCAAGAGAGAGAGCATGCACACGAACAGGGGAGGGGCAGAGAGAGGGGGAGAGAGAAAATCCCAAGCAGGCTCCACGCTGTCAGCGCAGAGCCCAACTGAGGGCCCGAACTCATGAACCTTGGAACATGAACTGAGCCAAAATGAGGATTCGGACACTTAACCAACTGGCACCCTGTATAAAAGTTTTAAATTGCAGATTCAATTTCTTCAATAGATACATGTTTGAATTTTTAAATGTAATTTTCTGTCAGTGTATTAAATTGTGTTTTCCTTTGGATGTGTACATTTGGTTTAAATTGTCAATTTGTTGACATAATGCTGTTCATAATCTCATCAGCTTTTTCACATGTTTAATCTACAGTGATGTCCTTTTTTTATTTCCAGTATTCGCAATTTGTGTCTTATCTCTATTTTTATTATCAGTTATGCTAAATATCTATCACCTTTAGACATTTGAAAGACATTTGTCTTTCAAAGAACCAATTTTTGACATTGTTGATTTTCTTTGCTTTATAGTTTTGATTTCTTTAATCTCTCCTCTTTGTTATTTCATTTCTTCTTCATTATTTGGATTTAACTCACTGTGTTTTAAAAAATTGTGATGGGGGCGCCTGGTTGAGCATCCGACTTTGGCTCAGGTCATGATCTCACGGCTCGTGAATTCAAGCCCCGCGTTGGGCTCTGTGCTGACAGCTCGGAGCCTGGAGCCTGCTTCGGATTCTGTGTCTCCCTCTCTCTCTGCCCCTCCCCGGCTCATGCTCTGTCTCTCAAAAATAAATAAATGTTCAAAAAAAATTTTTTTTAATTGCTTGTGATGGATACTAGCAATATATGCATTTAAAACACTTTTTTTATATGATCATGTGATACCATTCAGCTTTTTCCCCATTCTATTTAAAAAAATTTTTTTTAATGTTTATTTATTTTTGATTGAGAGAGAGAGAGAGAGACAGAGCACAAGCCAGGGAGGGACAGAGAGACAGGGAGACAAAGAATCCAAAGCAGGCTCCAGGCTCCAAGCTGTCAGCCCAGAGCCTGACACAAGGCTTGAACTCAAGAACTGTGAAATCATGATCTGAGCCAAAGTAGGCCGCTTAACCAACTGAGCCATCCAGGCACTCTCCCCATTCTGTCTTGTGTGACTAAAAACATGTGTTTTCCAAGAAAGGTCCTCTAACAAACTAGGGATATAGTTTGTTAATATGAAAATCTTAGTTTTCTAGAAAGCAACTTGTATGATGTAGAGCTATGGCCATAATTATAACTGTTAATATAAGAATTCCAAATGTTGCCTAGTGGTCTGGATGATGGGGATCTTCTTTTACACACCCAAGCTTTTACGTAGTAGGAAGTGACTTAGCACCAGAAAGAACTGAATGCTGGGCGGTGTCCTTGGACAATATGTCATCTTTCATCTACGTTTGAGCTGAGTCTATTAGTAGGACTGTATTAGTTTCCTACACCTGCCATGACTAAGTACCAGCAACTGGATGGCTTAACAGAAATTTATTGCCTCACAGCCCTGGAGGCTTGAAGTCTGAGATCCAAGTATGGACAGGACAGCACTTCCATTGAAACCTTAGGGGAAAGCATCCTTCCTTGCCTCTTCCTAGCTTCTGGCAGTTTGCCGGAAATCTTGGGTGATCCCCAACTTACAGATGCATCACTCCCATCTTCCACCTTCGCAAGGCCATCTTCCCTCTTTGTATGTCTCTCTCTGTATTCAACTTTACCCTCTTTAAGGACACCAGTCCTATTTGTATAATATAGCATTATATTGTATAATAGGATTGTATAATAGTCCTACTTGGTTAGGGTCTACCCTTATGACCTCATTTTAAATTGATTAGCTCTGCAAAGACCCCATTTCTAAGTAAGGTCATATCCTGAGGTACTAGGGGTTAGGACTCCCAACATGGCTTTTTGGAGGGATATAACTGAACCCACAACAAAGACAATGTCAGTGCTTGTTGAGAAGGCTCCACAGATGGCCAAATGGAAAGCCAGACAATGGAGAGGGGAAGGACAAACATCCCATAGACAGGCAGCTAGAACACTCTCCTCGCATATGGAGACATATCATTTCCATGACTGACACGTTGCACCACAGATTCACCAGCCTTCTTGGGCGATACGATTTCCAACATGTGACCATACTTGCTTTAGTCCTCAGAGTGAACATCTGATCACTTGTAGCTCCCATATGCACAAAATAATTTGGTCCTGGTGTTCGGATATATCACTGATGGGAAACCTGGCTCAGCATTGTGAGGCCAAATTGCACAAACTGCTTTCAAACCGATACATGTTAACCTAAATCCCTATTTTCAAGGTGGCAGTAACCTTAGGAGAAAAGCAGTTGTTTAGAACCCGGTCAGCAGCTGATGCATGTACTTCTAGATTCCATTGGCGCTTCTCCGTGGCACCTCTTAACCTTTCAGAAATTTAGTACCGACTCTGCTCCTGTGATTGTCATTTTCTGCAATGTTTCTTTCTCAACCGCACCTTAGCTGGATCACCCTCTAGATAGCATCGATAGATTTTTAAGCCCAGAAAGCAGCCGGGCCAATGAACCACTAAAAATAGCTACACTCATGGATCAATTAAATCCAGCTTGACATCCTTAGCGCATCTGTAATGCGATAATAATGATGATCTACCTCCTAGAGATGTTGTGAGGAATAACCAATGAATGATTGCAAAGCACCCTGAAAATAGAAAGGGCCCGATAAAAGCTTGTAATTATTAACGGTAATCATTTGCAAGTGACCTAGAAATTACTAAGTTATAGCATTCATTTTGTCGTGCGTTCTTTTTGCGTAACGTTTGGATTTCCAGCCCCAGGCTCTGTGTTGAGAGAGATTATAAGCTGCCACACGCTGCAGCCCTTGGGAGCCTTCTAAGGAAAAACTCAAAAGCAATCTATCCCTGTACAGTATACAGGGTATACTGTATATCCTCGTATCTCTGGCCTTTAAAATTTGCCTTTCTTCCCTGTAGTTGAAATTAGAGATAAATTCTTGATAGTCATTCATTGATCCGACTGTTACTTATTAGGCATCACAGACACAGAGGTGGGTTCTGAGGACACAAGGCAGAAAAATAGACATAGTACCTATTCTCTTGGAGTTTTTGGTCTGTGTAGATAAAATAAGTGAGGTGGCAATAGCAGATGCTAGGATGGGGCAAATACCCAGCCAGCCCATCCCCAGGAGCAGGAACGTACAGGCAGGGACTGGATCGAAAGCATTATTGTTTGGATGGAACATCATGCATCGCCCTGGAGGGCCATCCTGCCCCACTTCTACCCTGCTTTCGCAGAAGAACTGTGACTATGGGTCATCTGCCCCACCGCCTTATTTCTCCGGGTAATCATTCATCAACGTCTTTTGTCTTCCCTCTTTTTAAAAAGCTCAACAGGAGAGGCAGCTCTTTTACCAAACCAGGCCGGACTTACTCTATCTCCTCAGCTATCTAGGGGCCAGACTGAGTTAACTGGTAACTGGGCACCAGACAAATGTGCAATACTCCCTTAGGTTTCCATGTCTGCTGGACCTGGAACGTTCTCTGTGAAGAAGATAGAACCCCTCCAGTAGGTTCGACTTTATTGCAAAACTAACAGTGGCCCGAGTTAGAGGGCCCCACTGGTGGCCCTAGTGGTCCTAGTTAGGGCTTTGGGTTATCAGTCCCGCTCTCCTCACCACATCCGCATCCCTGGTTTCTCCTCCTTCCTGTGTCTTGGTGTTGAAGGTCCTAACTCATCTCCCATTTCCTTGGAGGCAGGGTCCTTATTTTCCCTGCATTTTCTGACGAGTGGATATTCCATCTTGCATCCTGAACCTTCTTTGTGATTAAAGAGTCCCTCAACCCACATGTCCTGGTGACAGAGTCCTCAGTCACAACCCTTTTCTTCTAATGGTTGCCATTCCACACCTGGGAGCTCAGGTGTGGCTTTTTCTGTCCCTTCCTGACACAACCCTGGACCTGGACTTGTTTTAAATGGTGTGTTAGTGGTACTTGAATCTGGCTTATTCACTCCTTCTTTTCCTTCCTGCCTTCTGCAAATATTTTGAACCCCTTCTCTGATCTCAGCACAGTGCTTGACCCTGGGGACACAAAGGTTTTAATAGCATTCAGATGCCTATGCAGCTGTCTCTAGAATCACCAGACATGAGCTCGATCCCTGGTGGGGACCCACACTGCTTCACAACTTGTGAGGTGAAGTGCACCTAAAGATAAGGTCAGGGAAGGCCAGGGTTTGAAGCCGCACTTCAAAAAGCAGCTGCTCCCTGGGTACTTACCAGAGCAGCTGACCACTGTTTCTGACCAGGTAGGATCTCTCTGTTCTGACTTTGGACTCATTCAGCTTCCTCTCAGCTCTGCTTAGCTATCGGCCGTCTCCTCTGAGCACAGTCTGACCCAACCAGTAGCTATTTTTTTCTGCTCAGCACATCCTGTAATTCCTGTAATTGTTCCTAGCTTCTGTAATGGGCTTTGTCTGTAACCATGAACGTTTCTTCTGCGTCTGATTTTCCCAAGGCCCCAGAAGGAAGTATTTGACTCTCCAGTTTCTTGCATTTGACCTCTTGGATCAGTTTTAGAAGCTCAGTCAAGTATGTGGGTCCTACCACCCTGAGATGCAGATCTTACTGCCTGGATTTCTGCTTCACTAGCTGGACCCATCCTCCTGCTGCCCCCAAAGCGTGGTTTTAGCCCAGAGGCGAGAGCACAACCATTGCTTGCTTGCGGGTTGCAGGAAGAAGCAGAAAGGACGTACTCTGGGCTCTTGGTTTGGAATCTGACTCCACCACCTACTTGGTTGTGTGAATTGGGGCAATTGACTTAACATCCACAAACCTCGAATTCTACTCTATAATTAAGGGGGATAAAATCCATTTCAGCAGGCTGTCATGAATATTACATAAGACAGTAAGTGGAAAGTACTAGCACGAGGCCTGGCATTGAGTAGGTGCTCACAGATGCTGTTCCTTCATAATGTTTAGAGTGCTGCTTCAAATCTGCGATATCGGCTTGACTTCTCAAATCTCCGTGAGGTCTGCACTTCGTCCACTTCAGATTGCCCGTTGCTATTATCACCGGTAAATGCATTCCTAAGCTGGAGACAGGGAAAGAGAGACGACAGATTAAACTCAACCAAGATTAGCAAACCCAGGGGAAGAGTGTGGTTTTCACATGTCCTTAAATGCCTGTCACTCAGAACAATGTCACCTGATAGTGAAAATGGTAAATATCTGTGAATCCCCAGCACAGAGTAGAATGCTCTCTCTTAATACTTACAGAATTCAGAAATCAACCTCTGGGTCTAGGTCAGGTGTGTCCCTCAGTGCCTATTTTCTAAACTCCAAGATTGGAGAGAATCATAATTTTTTTTTAAGTGATTTCTCAGGGAGGCTTCATAAGGCTATAGTTTAGTACAATTATGAGGTTAGATTCTAGGGCTGCTAACCTGGCAGTCCTGTGACCCCCCAAGGACAAATTAATTTAAAGTGAATGAAGAAGAACTACAATTATTACCTTTTGGAGAGCCAAGGAGTGCTTGTTAGGAACAAAGTGTGCAATCAAATGCTGATGATGGTTCTGCAGGCTGAGCATTTCTGAATACTTTAGGTACACAAATTGCTTTTGGTTCGTGTAACTCTGTTTCAACGTGAAATTTGCTCCTCAGGGGAAGCGGAAAAGAAAAATTTAAGTCTTCTCTTGGGGTCCACCGTTCAGGGAAAAATGGCACCGTTTTCATATAATGAGGCATCAGGTGGGAGGCGGTCCTGGTTCTGTCCCAAGTATTCCTCTCTGTTTTGTTATTCCACATCAGAGATAGCACAGAGTAAGCTCATCTGGGCATTTTTGTACATTGTGATTGTCATTAACCAAATACGTTGCCGTGCTTATTTTTGGAATATAAATCTTCAGATGACATAGCAAAGATAGAGTGGGTTCCTTTTGAATTGTCACCAGAGGATGATGGGACTCCAATTCCTCAACTGCTGTAGTTGGGGCTGGGACTCTGTGCCCCTTTCAAGGACCCTTGAGGTCAAGTAGGATGATGTTTCTTAGAAATACAAGTGATGAGATATTATAATAAAACAGTAATTATACTCTAGATTTGTATTTTTCTTTTAAGTAGTTTAAGATGCTTTCATGTGTTTTCTCTCCTTTGGGGGGGAAAAAAACCCCGGATACATTTTCCATTTATGCTTCTATATATTAGAATAAAAATTGCTTGTGTTTTATTGATCCTACATGATGGGGTTATTCACCCTAAGATACTCCTCAAGGAAGAAGGAAAGGTCTTTTGGATGCTTACCCATGGGCCTAGAATCTGTAATTCATGGCTTGTAGTAAACTCCTAGCTACTGCCTTGCTTTAGGTGGATTGAGGCAAGTATTTTACCTCTCTGGACTTTCATTTGTCTGTGCAGGAAATAAGGGTTAATACAGAAAAAGGTGTCCAGTTGCCTGGCTAGCACTGTTGCCTGAGCAGTGTGGCATCCGAGGCCCCGAGAGTTCCACATGGCCTCCTCCTTGACTGTGAGGGGCGTTGGTAGTGAGGGGACGCAAAAATGCTGGCGGATACACCCAGCAAGAATCCACCTCTCCTTGCCTTCTGTACCTGCACCTAAGGGACCCTAGACTTCTCCACACGCCTGTAGTCTCAGATAGGAGGAGACATTTGGGCTTCTCCGTTACTTTGATGGAAATGGCCACAGAAGCAGCCCTCCCTCCCCAAACGTAGGCAGGCAGTGAATTGCTGTGTCCTCAGCAGGTACCCATGCTATTCATTAGGGTAGCCACTTTGCTCTGTCATCTCTAACACACCAAGATTTGGGGCCACCTCTGAGACTTTGCCGCAAATTCAGGACCATGGCCAGTCACTCTTGAGGTCTTGGTGGATCTGTTTTTCCCCATCTGTTTTCCTCACTCTATTGTCTCAGCCTTTACTCCCCTGAAATTGAGGAAACTACTCATCTCAACAAAATAATCAATGAGCAGACCTAATGAGTTCCCAATTTTATACCCAGAAGCCTACCCCATTGTGTATGTTTTTGAAAGCCAGGTCTTTATATTTACGTATGGTTGGAAAAAAATTATCAGATACACAGAATAAAATCTCCTATATTTCTCATTCATTCTCAACTCCTCCTAACTTTGAGAATAGCCAAGGGCTTTAGGATAAAAAGAAATTTTCAATGCTGCCCGGAAGGGACAGCAAGTCACATCTTAAACACCACAAATTTTCTTCTCGGCTAATATCTATTCTTCTATCCACACTCACACCATTTTGAGCTCTGAGTTTTAGCATATCATACCACAGCATTACACTCTAATCCTTACCACTAAATCATAGTTCTGCACTGATACAACAGGTTGAAGGGACTCCACATGGGTGGATTTTCTGATGAGCAACTTTCTTTGATCTAAGAAACTAAAGTTAACATACTTGCCTTTGAGTTTCTGCCAGTCTTTTATTTGAGACATCTAAACAGAGATCTCCCCCACTTGACGCTTCTAAACAGCATCTAAAAAGACAAAGCTGCCAAGAGATAGTAAACAACATTCAATAAATAGAACCTGTTTTGGAGAAGGCCTTCTGGTGTTGTGTGTTTGATGCAGGACTTGGAAATGTTCCCAGTCTGTTAATAATTGATGGGCTATTCGAACATACTGAGGCACAAATACACAGCTTTAAGTGGAAAAATTCTTATTTGTCCTTATTCACCCCCTTCCTTGTCCCCATAGAGTTATTTGTTGTCATAACATTCTAAGGGTGTTCTTCCAAAGTAATTCCAGAGTGTAAGAAGGCATTCAGGGAGAGTTTTTAGTATCCAGACGGATTCCACACACTCTCCAAAGAATTCCTCAGGGTTGACCCCATCAGGTCAGATTTTAAAGTTAATCTACTTGGGGCGCCTGGGTGGCTCAAGTCTGTTAAGCACCTGACTCTTGGTTTCTGCTCAGGTTATGATCTCATGGTTGGTTGGTGAGTCCGTGTCTGGCTTTGTGCTGACAGCGCAGAGCCTGCTTGGGATTCTCTCTCTCTCCCTCTCTTGGCTCCTCCCCCACTTGCGCGGTCTCTGTCTCTCTCAAAATAATTAAAAAAAAAAAAATAAGTTAGTCTACCCCAAAGAGACTGGATGGGAACATTTTGGGGAAACAATTGCTTTCCTTATAAAGCAGTCTCTCTAATTGGGCAGACGAGAGGATGGAAGACTCCTATTTTCTTGGCAGATAGGGGGCTTTCTCCTGCGTTTTGGAAAGTTAAGCCTTATTCTCGCCGAATCTCGCCTTATTCTGAGATGGCGCTGGTCCCGGCTGTGGAGGCCACAGAGCCTCCCTTTGTTGGTGAGCTGCGCAGGACGTCAGCCGTAGCCTGACAAGCCTCTAGGGTTCCCATCAGGTCCCAGGGAGAACAGCCTGGTGCAGAGCCGTGGGCAGAAATGCAGAAAGGCTGAGTTTTAATTAATCAACAAAGTAATTAGATAAGGTACAAGGTGGCCTGCAAAGGTACATAGCGTTCGGCAATGTCGAAAATAAGCAAGGAAATCAGGACGAGTGGTGCTTGTAGGAGAAAGGAAATGAAGGGACGGGATTAAGATGAAAGTAGGGGTGAAGCGTGCACCGAAAGTACAGCCCTAAAGCCCGGGGTGCATCAGGCGCGCAGTGTGATCGGTTACACTTAACACCGGAGGGAGCCAGGTCCCAGGGCCCGCATCGTTGTCTTCCATCTGCCAGCCACAAAGAACTTCCTTTCACAGGTTTTGTCCGGAGTATCTGCTACCTCATTCTTGCATCAAACACCGTGATTGGATTTAATGCGGTCATTTGGTTTAATTCTTTCAATGTAGGCAGAAGAAAGATCACATTCTCTAAGTCGAATAGGTGTGACAAAACTTTCTCTCTGAGACCCACAACAGTCTCACGTTCTCATGCTTCATCTCTCCGGCTTCTCCCTTTAGTGCTCTGCACAGGAAGGACAAAGAAAAGGGAAAAAAAAAATCATTTTTCTCCTACTGTGTATGAAGGGCTGGGCTAGGTTATTTGCATAGATTATTCCATTTAGTCCTCACAATAAACCTAGGAGGGAGGTACTCTTTCCCGCATGTTATAGAGGAGGAAAGAGGCTCCCAGAGGTTTGTAAATGTACCTGATCTTGGTGTGTGTTGGAGGCAGGGTTTGCACCCACAAGCTGACTTCGATGATAAATCAAACATAGCTATAGTTTCTGCTTAAATCAATCAATCGGCAAGATCTTTCCAAGATCTACCTTGCGCTTGGCCCCAGAGATATTCCATAATTCCCCCAGGCTCTCCCATCTATTTGCTAACTCTCAGCATGGGGGAAGGATCTGTGGATAAAAGAGGGGTAAAAGGGATTTGATTTTTTTTTTTATATTCCAGTGATATTTCCTTCTACCACTTTATTATTATTTTTTTCCTGATCATCCTCCCCAAAGCACTATGTTGGTCAGGATATTAAAAATGAGCAGAAAACCTTTTCTATTTTTCTTTTTTCCCAGCTACTCTTTATCTAAGCAAGGCATAGCTAGCTAGAGGTAATTTCAATCCATTTTCGAGAAAAGACTGCCTGCCTTGGCGTGTTTTTATCCATAATGCCATCAGGCTGTACATGAATCCAGGACAAAGTGTCTTCATTGTATTATGCGGGAGAGAAATAGAGTCAAAGTCATCTTAACTTTGTAATGAATAGCATTTTGTCAGAGTGAATATTTGGCTCATGGGATGTTAAAGGAGCAACAGGACTAAAATGCTTTAATAGTCCAGAGACTAGCACAGCGAAATGAATTTATTGCTTTTAGTAGGGTTCCCAGTGGACAGCACGTAATAAAATTCGCTATCTGATAAGGCCGCCTTGGTGTGGGAGACTCGCTGGCAGGCGAGAGCAGCATACTGAATCCCGGGGCTCGGGAAACCTGAGGTGACCCTCACACCTGCAGCACAAGTGGCAGATTGCTCCCCCGTCTGGGTGAATTGATACACAGAATAAACGCGTGAGAGCCTTCACGGGGAGGAGGTGTCACGGGCCTATCAGTTGCCCTGCTCAAGGCCATTCATTTTCAGGGGTGGCCGCGCAGATATTATTAGACAGACTGAGCGCAAAGAGGACACCGATGGCCTGACTGTACTTGGATGAACCATAAAACGAATCACACCAATTTGTTTCTGGAAGGGGGTGTTTTTTCACCAGACCCAGAGGCCCAAATAAGATCTCTGGATGCCGAATAACAACGTAAATTAATTTGGCACCTCTGACCTCCAGGCACAAGGCCACTCATTGGACAGAAGAAAAGTGGCAGAGTGGGGACAAACGAATATTGGAAGAGGTGTGTAAAGGGCTGATGCTTGTAGGGAGGGGCTTTCGGTTTTGCCAGAGAATAAAAGGTTACAACATTCCCATAGCCTCTAAGATGGAGGGGAGCCCAGAGGACTCACCACAAAAACGAGTCCACAAGTAGGAAAACAGGAGTGTTAGGCGAGAAACGAACATCTTATCTGGAGGCAATTCTAATGAGTATCAATTGAGAGGAGGAGACAAATCCATATACCACTTTCCCCTCACTGCCAAGAAGCATATCTTGGAGCTTACATTTCATCATTCACCCTACTTACGCATGGTGGTAAGAAATCATGTCATTAGCTTTGCGTGTTTTCCACTGGGTTGAATGTTGTCTAGGACAGAGACCATATTACTAGGGGAGTACAAATTAGTACAACCGCTTTGGGAAACAGTTGGTGTTATCCCCTAAAGGTGCACCTTAATGTACCCTATGACCTAGCAGTTCCGCTTTTAGGCTTATTGCCAAGGTGAATTCTTGCACATACACAGCAGGGATATGTATGAGAATGTTCGTAATACTAAAACCTGGGAACAGATGCTTATAACTGAAAAGAACAAATAAATGGTGGGTTCACGTAATGGATATTATTCAGTAGTCAAACAAATGAACCACAGCAATGTTACAATTAGTATGGATAAATCTCTGCAATAAATAATATGCAAGTGGGAAAAAAACCGGGACTGAGCAAAATGAATATACCCTTTTGGTAAAGTTAAAAACAAATTATATACTTTATTTATTTATTTATTTATTTATTTATTTATGTATTTATTTTAAAGTTTATTTACTTATTTTGAGAGAGAGAGAGAAAGAGAGAGATGGAGAGAGAGAGAATCCCAAGCAGGCTCCGCGCTATCAGCACAGATCGCGACATGAGGCTCAATCCCATGAACTATGAGATCATGACCTGAGCCGAAATCAGGAGTTAGACACTTAACCAACTGAACCACCCAGGTGTCCCTAAATCATATACTTTGATTTTATTTTATTTTTTCCAAATCATATACTTTTAAAGGACTCCATAGATACACAGAAAACGCACACGTGTATATATGAAAGCATGGGAATGATGATCATAGAATTCAGGGTGATTTGGGATGGCCTGGGGAGACCATGTGGTTGGATGTGGGTTGTCAAGGTCCTGGCTTTTATTTTGGCTGGTGGTTTTGCAGGTGCTTCATACAGATGACTAAATAAGAAATAAATAAGAATGGGCCATGCATAGGCCTGTGATGAGAGTGGTACCAAGGTTTATTATGATGAATCCAATTGTGTCCACCTGAGATCCAAAGGGAAAACCAAGAAAGAGAAAAGAGGAAATTATGCTGATCCCAGAACACTTCACTTAGTACTTGGTGCTTAACAGGATTTCACAGCCATGCTGGTGGAATAAAATATTCGAATCTAATCAGGTGCCTTGGTGATAATGTTACTCATAATTAGTACTCCAAGCAGAGTGGTTCTTACATGCTGGTACAAGTTTTTGAGTCTTGAATCAAGAACTGACATAATTCATATGAAGAAATTATTTTTTTCTGAATATCTCAACATTTATTTCAACATTTTATCAAAGCGTAGACAGAAACATTGAAAGAATTTTATAATGAACTTTCATATATCTACCACCTAGATTCTACCATTAACATTTTATTCTATTTTATCACATTTCCACCCATTCTTTTATCTATCAATCTATATCTCAGTTTTTAGCTGTATTTCAAAATCAATTACAAATCTCAGGCTATGTCTTACTAAATACTTCTGCATTCGTATCTTTAACTAGTTTCACATTTATTTTCATTTCTGATTTACAGGGGATATCAAAGAAAAAAGTTAAGGCATTTCTTGAATGAGGAAGAAAAGTGAATGACAAGTAGATTCGAAACTGAAAGCAATAAAATGAATGTGGCTTAAAAAAAAAAATGCTTTTAAACAAGCGCCCTCCAGCATCTCAAGAGCATCATGACCAGAGAGCAGAGTGCTGTTCTGCCATCAGAGGAGGACGAGTAGATCCTGAATGCGGCCCGAGAGAGACACAATTCAGAGCTAGGTGGTACCAAGGTAAGTGCACATGAGGAACTGTTGAGAAGCCAGATCAAATCCCTAAACTCTGAGTAGCCTCCGTGTCAGGTTATGTGGATTCTATCATAGAAGCACTCACAGCCTTCCTGGAGCATTGCTGCTCAGTTTCCGTTCTGAGCCGCACTGGGGGTGATCCTTCAGATAGGAGAAGCCCCAGTAAGGCTCTCACAAGCAAACGTGACAGACTCTGGCAAGACAGTTTTTACCCCAACGCGCCACCATGATTGCCTAACCAAGGGGGCAAAATTATTACAGCTGCCACTCTCCCAAATCGGTGCCCTCCCACCAAAGACTTCCAGGTGGTTTGAGGGACCCCAGTTCCGTGTTCTTCACACTCCAATTCAGAAGAGGAGACTATTGAAAGAATTATGGTCATCCTAGTTTAGCCCATTGTGTAAATCATCCACTGCCACCAAAGAATTGCTCCCCTGGATTAATTCTACCAAAACCATCTGAGAAAACCAATTCTTGGTACGATGGGCTACTATCAGAGAGCTCCGGTTAACGCATATGTAACTTCGTGAGCACAGATGTAACCTGGAGGGAAGACATACAAATATTTAGCTTGAAAGATTTACAACCAATCATTTCGAAGGGAGCAATGCTTTAAAACGGGGATCAGCAGATTACGGTTGGCATGTCAAATCCAATCCACAGTCTGCTCTTGTAAACGAAGTTTTGATGGAACACAGCCACGCTCATTAATTTATGTGTTGCCTATGGCTGCTTTCGTACTCAACAGCAGTGTTGGGTAGTTGCAATGGAAATTATATGGCTTGCGAAGGCTAAAATGTTTATTCACTGGCCCCTTACAGAAATCATTTGTGAAACCCTGGGCTTAATGGAGTGGCTCCTGGGGAAGGTATATGTTGATGGGGTGGGGAGGTATCCATGAAGGTGAAGCGTTGGCTTCCAGACAGTCCTATGGAGTCACCTATGGGTGTGTGTTTCTTTCCACACTCACTTCATCAACCAAAGAAAGTCTGCTCCATTTTTTTTTTTTTTTTACGTGAGGGTTTCTGCATTGTCTGAACAAAGAGTTTTACAGGTTTTAGAAGTTAAAACAAACACTGCCTACCTCAGTGCTTTTCAATCCTGGCTGCACAATGGAATTGTCTGGGACCTTTAAAAAAAAAGTGTATTTATTTATTTTGAGAGAGAGAGAGAGAGTTCGAGCAAGTACTGGAGCGAGCAGGGGAGGGGCAGAAAGAGAGAGAGGGGAGAGAGAGGGAGAGAATCTCAAGTAGGCTCCATGCGGTCAGCACAGAGCCCGACCTCATGAACCGTGATATCATGACCGTAGCTGAAATCCAGAGTCGGATGCTTAACTGACTGAGCCAGGCCCTTTTTTAAAAATAACAACAGTCAGGACGCCTGGGTAGCTCAGTCTGTTAAGCGACCGACTTTGGCTCAGGTCATGATCTCACAGTTTGTGGGTTCGAGCCCCGCGTCGGGCTCTGTGCTGACAGCTTGGAGCCTGGAGCCTGCTTCAGATTCTGTGTCTCTTTCTGTCTCTGCCCCACCCCCACTTGCGCTCTGTCTCTCTGTCTCTCTGTCTCAAAAATGAATAAACGTTAAAAAAAATTAAAACAAAACAAAACCAACAGTCTGCCCCAGAATGGAAACAGAACAAACAGAAACAAACTTCCTAGGTGACTCTATTACACACCCGGGCAGGAAAGCCACTGGTGTGGAGGGCAAGGAGGTCAGTTCCTGGTGAGGTGCCCCCAGAGGGAGGCCTTGGACAGTAATGGGCATGAGTGAGAGCCCTGAAAAGCTGGCAGGACTGACAGGAGGGAACCCCAAGGGGCAAGAGAGACACAGAATGTAGGAGTTGAATCATGGCATTCACAGGCCAAAACCTCTTAAAGTTGACGTACAGCTAACTTGTATCCTAATTGACAGTGCAAGTCCACTTAATATACTCCCTCCAGGCCACTTAAACCCGGACAGCTGCAGTGAAAGGTGCAATCCAGAAACATATTCGGAGTCGGCCTTGATTTAAAAGGAAAACCTAATGAGAATTTTAAAGCATGCAATGGTACCACACTATCATCCTGTTCCTAGTCCTTAGGGCCTTTGTGGGACGTCATTTTGCTGTGGGAGGTGGTGATAAAATGGCAGCGAGGAAGGAATCCAGGACAAAAAATAATGCCTTGGTTTCCACTGGTAGGAATTTAAGCTCCATTCTCTTCTCACCTGAGAGTCTCTCTAGCATGTTCCTGGGTGATGCTCTGGTGTCTTTGAAGCTCCGAGGGTAAGCTACACACAAAGGGGGGGGGGGCAGTGAGTTTAGAGGGACTAGGTTAGGATGTTCCTCTGGGGGCAGAGCTGGTGACCTCTGAAGGCTTCTCTGATAAGAAGAATCTCTGATTCTACCAATAAGCAACCAGAAACAAGTGCCCCCAGGATCCCACTGTAAGCGAAGGGAGAGAATTCTCTTTTCCTCTAGAGAAAAGTACCTTAAGCACACTGACCTTCTAGGGAGTGCCTACCCCACCTACTGGGACCTGCAGTTCCAAATACCCAGCAGGAAAGACAAATGAGACTCTGAAATAGTTGTGAAGAGATTCCTTTCTGTACTTAAAAAAATTTTTTTTAACGTTTATTAGAGAGAGAGAAAGAGAGAGAATGAGAGAGAGCAGGGGAGGGGCAGAGAGAGAAGGAGACACAGAATCCAAAGCAGGTTCCAGGCTCTGAGCTGTCAGCACAGAGCCCGACGCAGGACTCGAACCCACGATCTACAAGATCATGACCTGAGCCGAAACTGGACCCTCAACCAACTCAACTAAGTCACTCAGGTGCCCCCCTTTCTGTACTTTTGAGGTGTAATGGATATATAACATATTAATTTCAGGTGCACAACATAATGATTTGGCATTTGCATATATTGCAAAACGATTGCCACAGTGTCTGGTTATGACAGCCATCATCACACAGAGCCACTGCTTTTCTTTTCTTGTGATGAGAACTTTTAAGATCCACTCTCAGCAACTTTCGAACGTGCAATACAGTATTAACTATAGTTGCCATGCTGTCCATCACATTCCCAGTACTTACTTTATTTTATAGCTGGAAGGTTGTACCTTTTGGCCTCCTTCATCCGATTTGCCCATCTTTCATGGAAAAGATTCCTTTTTGAAAGCCCACGAAATGCACGGAAGGTGGGGGTGGGGGGGAGGGGGTTGAATGGGTGCACACACAGGTGAGAAGGGCAGGGGCAGAGCCCCAAACGTGCTTCCTCTTGCCCTTTAGACTTGGAATTTCTATTTTCCCCTCGAATGCCTTTCATCATCCCAATACTGCCAAACTTTACCCATATTTCAAGACCATTTGTGACTCCATTGTGCAGTCTCCTCAAATGGTCCCTGGCTGAGCTGGTCACTCCCATCATGTTTCCATGACACCCAGTTAATTTCCCTACTTCAGCCGTGCTATGATGTGTCCTGGCTGTGGGCTCCCCAGGACACAGGTACCGCCTGTGTTCTCTCTGTCCCCTGCTTGTCCAGCCATACAATGCAGGCTTACAAAGCATTTCTACCCATTTCTCTGTTTTGTTTTGTTAAGCAGTACCTTAAAACTATGCTTAAATCGGGGTACCTGGGTGGCTCAGTCAGTTAAGCATCTGATTCGTGGTTTCAGCTCAGGTCGTGATCTCTTGGTTCATAGGTTCAAGCACTGCTGATCCTGCTTGGGATTCTCTCTCTCTGCACCTCCCTTGCTTGTTTGCTCTCTCTCTCTCTCTCTCTCAAAATAAACAAACATTTAAAAAATTAAAAGTATGCTTAAATTGTCTCCTATAAAGAATGGGTAATGTACGTGCCAGGCATTATGGTCTGTCCCTGGGATGCAAAGGTGAATGGAAGATAGTTCCTGGGCTCTAAGGTGTCACAGTTTAGGGAGAGACTTACATAACCAGAGAGAAGTGAGCTACTTTAGAAGCAGAAGCAGGGCAGTGTGGGAGCAAAGAAGGACGTGTGAACCTCTCCTGGATAGGCCAAGTAAGACTGACTGGTGAGAGTATGAGAATTTAGGCAAGCCCTTAACAGTGAATCTTTTGTGTGGGGGGCGGGCAGGGAGGGGGTCCAGGAGGGATGGGGGATGGGAAGTAGATGGATGGGGGAACGTTTTAGAGTGTTTAGGTCTAGAATCATGGCGGGGAAAGAGCATAGAAATGTACTTTCCACCGATTACCTTGAGGGGAGGCTACTCTTTTCCTGGACCGTTACAGTTCTGGGGATGACCATCCCTAAAAGAGGACGGAAGAGAAAGAAAGAGAGAAAGAGAAAGGAAGAAAACGACCACTCCACTGGTTGGACCAAAATTGGCAACCCCCACATTCAGAGATCATAAGATAGAAAAAGCTAAAAAGGAAAACCTGTAAAATTAGTCAATTTTACACAATCCGGTAGGCCGTAATAAGGCTCCGGCATCATTTTGTCAGAGAGAGGCCAGTAATTTTAGGGTGGGAACTGATCCATTTACACAATGAGAGAATTTCCCTCATGCACAAAGTGCTCCATAGCAATTTGTGGCCTCACAGAATGCCATTTATAGTTCCTGCAGTGGCAGGAAAATTAGGGGGCAGAGTGATTATTAGACTAATCGCAGAGCTGAAAGATGCATTGGTCATACTGGTCACTTTGCCTTTCATGCCAGCCTGGGACTGCTCTACTTGGCTTTCAGCACTGAAGAAACAAAGTGGAAAGGGCTGATCAGTTCCTCTTGTAGATATTATTATCTTTCAGCTTGAATCCTCATCAGCTGCTAACTATAGTCTAGGGTCTGAAGTCATTTCCCAGAACAATGCTCCATCTTCATTAAAAAAAAAAAAAAAATCTCTTAAATCCTACTTTGGAGAGTCAACCTGAGCTCAGGAAGCTGGGTCTCAGGGAAAACAAGGTCCCCAAAGAAGCCCTGACTGTTTTGCACAAAGCGTCCCCGTCATCTTTCTAAACGGTTCATTTAAATGTTGTACTTTATTCTTGCTGAATACTTGGATGGTTCCCAATTTGCACTTTGCAAGGAAGAAAGAAACATGATCTTCCTGTCTGGATTGCGTGGAGAGGTATTCATAGCAGGATCTCCCTTTGTTGTGCTCAGCTAATTGCTAATTATGTAGTGATGGATGTAAATCACACAGTTGGCATTTCAGGCTCATAGACTCCCTAGCTGTCTTTTCTACTTAAAGGAGAAAGGCTGAAGTATTAAGAAATTATCCACATCTTTATCCATGAGCATAAAGTCTAAATGGGTGAAATAACTCTTTGGAAGAGCAGAAGAGGCTTGGGGGAGGGGGATATCAGAGGTGGGTCCTGCTCGGACTCTGCCGGGATTTGACAGCACATGGTTATGAGGAAAACGCCTCTGAGTCTCAGTTAACATGGAAGCAGGACTGGGTGTGAAAGGGTGGACCTATGCCGGCCGACTCCATCTTGTTCTGTGTCCTTCACCTTGAGTGACTATGTCCCCGACACGCCCCCTTTCCGGGAAAATCCCAGAAACCTCAGACCACGCCTCCTCCCCGTGAGTAACCTCCCGCTCACCCGTTCAAACTTCCCTAGCCAATCGGCTGAGGCCACGACCCTTCCCCAGCCAATCGGCCGAGGCCACAACCCTTCCCCAGCCAATCAGCTGAGGCCACAGCCTTTACCTCACCAACTGCCCCTGGACCCCTATAAAACCTTTGTGCTTTTGAAACTCGTGCTCTCTCTCTCTCTCTCTCTGGTATCTCACCGCTGCATCAGTGCAGGTTGGAGATTGCGCTCGAGCTAGCTCGAATAAAGGCTCTTTTGCTTTTGCATCGGACTCGGCTCCCTGGTGGTCTTTGGGGATCACGAATTCTGGGCATAACAGGTGCTCTTGCTTGAAGGAGAAGCAATATCCCTAGTGTCCCAATGTTTTGTTCAGAGAAGAATAAATACTATGTCTTTGAAAGGCATGTTGAATCTTAAGCTTTTCTCATTACCTCCTTGAATTGTCCAATAATAAGATTATGGAGGCAGTCCTATTGGTTTTTTTTTTAATTTTTATTTACTTATTTTTATTTTTTTTATGTTTATTTATTTTTGAGAGAAAGAGAGAGAGACAGATCGTGAATGGGGGAGGGGCAGAGAGAGAGGGAGACAGACTCCGAAGCAGGCTCCAGGCTTGGAGCTGTCACCATAGAGCCCAACGTGGGGCTCGAACTCACGAACCATGAGATCATGTCCTGTGCCAAAGTCGGACACTTAACCAACTGAGCCACGTAGGTGCCCCACGTGAGTCCTATTGTTAACTCCCTTTTGTACAGATGAAACTAAAAAGCCAAGAAAAGCTAATGATGTAACTAAGTCATCCTGCTAGCTTATGGTAAAGTAGGCAAATCCCAACATCACATTTGCCATCAGTCTGGTGCTGATGTGGCCGCAGCCAGGTGACTGTCTCTTAGGGTCTCTCCGAGCACTGGAACTTTGGGTTGTAGGTTCATTTTGAGCAGGGAGGTTTTTACTTATGATTTTCTTTCTTCCTTTCTATGGTATCTTTGATGCTGAGAAAGTAAAAATTATCTCAGAATAAGAAAGTAAAGTATCTGCCATGCTAATTATCACTCTTGGATAATAGATAACAGATAAAGCCAACTGCAAAGTTAAGAGAAACCAATATTTCTCTCCAAGGACACTCTGCCATTGTAAAATGTCACAACAACTCCGGTCTTTAAGGCATATTTCTTTTACTTATTCACTGAGAAGCCTTGTTTCCTAAAATCATAGATTGTCTAAAATTTTGAGGTATGAAATTATATCAGCAAGAATGAGCTTTCTACTTTTGCCTGGAAGATGAGTCCCTTTGCAACGGGGAAGCGGTGTCAATTACCAACCCAGGCACAGAGGCTCAGATAAAGGGTTTCTGCACACATTTCACATTAACTTAACTCTGCAGTTTTCAAGGAAATCAGACCCTGAGTCTACTTGCTGGCCCCAACCTTTTATACACAGTCCTGCTTAGCGCCGAGCCTCTCCAAACACTGGCTCACGCCATAGAGAGATACCATTTCATACCTACTAGGATGGTTATAATCAAAAACATGGAAAATAGCAAGTGTTGGTGAGGATGTGGAGAAATTGTAACCCTCATACATTGCTAGTGGGAATGTAAAATCGTGCAGCTACTGTGGAAACAGTCTGGGAGTTCTTCAAAAAGCTCAGTGCAGAATTACCAGATGGCTCAGCAATTCCATTTCTGGATATGTGCCCAAAAGGATTGAAAGCAGGGACTCAAACAGATATTTGTGCATCGGTGTTCATAGGAGCATTATTCCCCATAGCCAAAAATGTGGAAACAACACAAGTGTCCATGGACTGGTGAGTGAAAAAGCAAAATGTGGTAGATACATATGATAGAATATTATTGAGCCTTAAAAAGTAAAGAAATTCTGATACATGTTACAACATGGATAAACCTTGAGGACCTCATGCTACGTTAAGCAAGGGAGTCACAAAAGGACAGTGACTGAACAATCCTGCTTATAAGAGATGCCTAGGGTAGTCGTGGAGACAGGAAGTAGGAGAGTGGTTGCCAGGGGCTGGGGGCTTGGGGCGGGAGCAGGGGGGGGGGGGAAGAGGAGTTAATGTTTAAAGGGTACAGAGTTTCGGTTGTGCGAAATGAAGGGTTCTGCAGATGGATGGTGGTGATGGATTCACAACAATGCGAATGTACCTAATGCCACTAAACGGTACACTTCACAATTCCACCCAAATGCTGCCCTTCTTCCCCCAATCTTGGACTCATTCTAGTTTTCCCTTTTGTTTGGTGAGACACTCGCCATTCTTCTGGGATATGGCCACTTCGTAGCAATAAGCCGACAAGTCTGACTTTGTCAGGCTACAGGTGGGTCTCTGGTGAACTTTGGGTGATGGGGCTGAGAAAGGATTCACTCCCCGCTGCCTGGCAAACCTGATCTTATTATAATGAAATTTAGGGAATACTGGCACGTGAGGACCTTGGAGGATATTTCAGGTTTATTCACTGAGACAAAGGGAAAACTTAATTCAGGCCCCAGTTGAGGACTCGTTTATTCTCCCCTCCCCATGTCCATCGGCCATGGCTCCAGGCAGAGGCTGGCCAGCAATGTGTTCAATATCTTTTCAAGAACAGAAGAGCCCACCCTGGTCCCTGGGCTCTCCATCCACCTGACTGCAGGTCCATCTGAGGGAAGCACTGTTCTGGGGAACACATTCTGAAATGGTGACCCTCACTCAGTGCTGCTGACTTCCTGACCCTGATCCCAGCTGGGCAGCAGCTTCTGACCCCCATCATTCTGAAATCGTATTCTGCTTCTGGTCTGCAGAGCGATCGATCTTGTTTTTTTCATATTGACTATGCCCATTTGGTGATCTCCCATTGCTGTTGGTTTTGATCAGGGGTTGAGAGAGAGAGAGACAGGGAGTACGGCAAATCATGAAGAGACTGTCATCTTGACGAGAAGTTCTGGTTGAAAAACTTTAACAACACTGAGCTCTAAAAAGAGTAAGGAGCCTCTCAGCAATAGAATTTAAAGTGAAAATACTGCTAAGCCATCAAATAGGTGCAAAACCATCTAACAGTGTTCTGATTTTCTTAAGTGAAGACTGCTTTGGTTTCTTTGGGAAAATATCAACCCTCAAATTCTTTCCATTCTCCTTGCTGCCTCTGGTTTGCTGATTTCCCAACCATTTATATAGGTCACCCAATATAGCGCTGCCACAACCAGGTAAGTATATACAGGTCTTGTATAATAACCTAATCCTGGCAAGTGATGAGATGATCAATTTGAGGAATAGTGACTTTGGCCTGGAGGACAGTAAATAGTGTAATTTTTGTGTTTTTTTAAATGATTTTTTTAAAGTTCATTTATTTTAAGAGAGAGAGAGTGAGAGCACATGAGCAGGGAGGGGCAGAGAGAGAGAGAATCTCAGCATTGTCAGTGCAGAGCCTGACCGGGGCTCGAATTCACAAACAGCGAGATCATGACCTGAGCCAAGATCAAGAGTTGGATGCTTACCTGACTGAGCCACCCAACACTCCTAATTTTTTGGATTTGACAGTAGGGACTGTCAAGTAAAATCACCAGCAACCAATAACATGATTCACAATTGCACATGGGGTCTTAAAGAGCTCTTCCAATGCTCAGCTTCGATTCTGGTCTATCGGTCAGCTGTGCATTTGATGGAAAACAAACAAGCTCCATTGTTCTTAGAACTTATCTAGGCAAAATGGTGACGTTAGCAAGGTGACTTCATGTTGCTTTCCCTTTTGCTTACAGGGAACACACTTTTGTAATTCATGTTTCCGACCTCGGGTATCTCTCCTATGTCTTATTCTTGTAGACCCTTGGAAACAAACTGAGGCACAGTATAGGGGAAAGGCACTAGGTGGGGAATCAAATGCCTTGGACTTTAGTTCCAGTTCTGCCAACAGTTAACTTAGTGACCTTGGATACTTTGGGTCTCAATTTAACTCATCTGATAAATTTCAGGAAAGGGAGTAGTTGTACTACTAAGATCTCTTTTGTCTACATGTTTAATAGTTTTAGGATGTATCATTCCCACTAGTAGGTTAGCTGAAGAATCTTTTTCTCTCAGAGATTTAATACGGAAATCTTGGAAACCCAAACATCTCCAAATCCTTAAATTTTTAACAACGATAATTTCAGGCACCATGGCAGGTTGACGGAGAAATATTTTTCTGTGGGAATCTTTTAAAGCAGTCTTAAATCGCACAAAAGAGTTGACTTACTTATTGGAAAGTCTGGAGTGGGGAAAGAAAAGGAAACAGGATTTTTAATTTGCTGGCTTAATTACTTTCACCAGTTTGAATGCTGACTGTGTTTCAAGCGTTGATGTGATGGCTCTGTGATCCTTTTCTCTTTGAAAGAAGCACATTCTGTGTAACTCCCCGTTTTCCCCCATTTTCCTCTTGTGTTTATTCATGACGTTCATGATATACGTTGCTTGTGGTTAAATTTATGTCGCTAAATAATACTGTTGTAAATTAGGTACCACATTCCCTGTTCTTGTTTAGATCTCATCAGTGGAGCTCTATTAACTCTGAGATATTTTCAGTCACAGATAAATTGCTCTGTTCAATATGCATTTCAATAATTTTCTCATCTAGACGTGTGGTTGGTAATGGGCATAATAATTCAGGAAGGAGTGAGTTGAGGGGAGGGAATATCCTGAAAGGCTTGTATCTTTAGCAACATCCCCAAAGACTCACTAGTTTCTACTATGCAGTATCTTCATGTATTTGAATAAATAAGAGTTAATTATCTTTATAAACCAGTGTTGGAGATGGTGTCAGCTCTTTTCCTCTCTTTGTACATTCTGCTGTCAGTTTGAATTCAAATTGGTTTGGTAAGGAGTTTTGCCCCAGGGGTCTATTTTAGTAGCAGCATTTCTGATTTGTCATAATTTACTGGAATGCATGAACTGTTATATTAAAACTGTGATTTCAAAGGCCAACTCTTAGAAGGAAGACATTGATTGTTGGTTGTGTGGCTCAGTTTCTGCTTGTGGCCTCTCAAGCCTTCATTCTTCTATTAAGTCTTTCCTGGCAATTTCCTTTGCGTGTGTATATTTATATTTATATTTAATTTCTACCTTAATAAAAATTAGAGTATCTTGAGGGAGAGACTTAGTTTAGTTAAAGCACCCAGTCCAGTGATGGACAATTAGTAGGTGTATGGTATATGAAATAGACTTCTCTATCTAAACCCAGAAACATAGTACTTGTCTAAAGAATAACACACACACACACACACACACACACACACACACACACAGCTGAGAAGTGGTTTATTGATTGGTTGCTTTGTTTTCAAAATGCCAAACAAATGGTCTGAATGATTTTTTACCATTACTGAATTTATATATGTGTATGCGGGGATCGGGAGGTAGGCATTTAATCAACTACCCTGACAGGTTGTTTTTGCCTTCTGAAAACAGTTTTAAATAAATAAAAAAAAAACCTGGATCCATTAACTGATATGAAATTGCTTTAACTGCATGCACTGCATAAAATATGATATGTATGTGTGTATTCACGTCCACACAATATTGAAATTATAAAAGGGAAAAGAACTTGACCATTGCTTTTTAAGGTGCTTCTTTCTCTTTTGAAAAAGAATAAAATAGTAAGGCATGTTATGAAAAGTAAACAGTAAAGCATAAGACAACCAAAGAACTCCCTTTCCTCAACCCCCTGGAACTATTCTCCAGAAAAAAATAAGTGTTAACTCTTTCTTATATAGCCTTTCAGAGATGTTTAATGGAAACACACATACACACACATATGCACATTCTATAGACTGTTTATTGCTTGAATGTTGACTATAATGAACGTCTTTTCATATCGGCATATGTACCTCCATATTTTTAATTTTGAACTATTTTTTAATAAATTTTTAAAAATTTTTGTTAATGTTTATTTGTTTTTGAGAGAGAGAGAGAGAGAGAGAGTGCGAGCAGGGGAGGGTCAGAGAGAGAGGGAGACACAGAATCCAAAGCAGGCTCCAGGCTCGGAGCTGTCAGCACAGAGCTTGACACGGAGCTCAAACCTATGAACTATGAGATCATGACCTGAGCCAAAGTCAGATGCTTAACTGACTGAGCCACCCCTCATTTTAAACTATTTTTTGAAGTGTATTTATTTATTTTGAGAAAGAAAGTGTGTGAAGCGGGTGGGGGGGGGGGTGTGTGCAGAGAGAGATAGAGAATTGTAAGTTGTCAGCCCTGACATGGGACTTGAACTTGCGAGGCTCAACCTCATGAACAGAGACATCGTGACCTGAGCCGAAACCAAGAGTTGGACATTTAACCGACTGAGCCACCCAGGAGCCTGTATCTTCTTTGTATTTTGGCTACAATTTCCTTGAATTAATGTATCAGATTTAAGCAGTGTCATATTAATTTATATCTAACACTTGCTATTATAAACAAAAAGCAAGTGGGGGCACTTGGGTGGCTCCGTGGGTTAAGCGTCTGACTATTGATTTCAGCTCAGGTCGTGTTCTCACCATATCAGCCCTGCGTCTGGCTCCATGCTGGTCTTGGAGCCTGCTTAAGATTCTCTCTCCATCTCCCTTTGTCCCTCCCCTGCTAGTGCACGTGCATGCTGTCACTCTCTCTCAAAAATACATAAATAAATGAAAACCAAACAAAACTGTGAATGCACATCCTATTACATATAATCTTGGCACACTTGTGTAAGGTATATTTATCTTAAATTCTGGTAGATATTGTTAAAAGAGAATGCCAATAGGGGCGCCTGGGTGGCTCAGTCGGGTAGGCATCTGACTTTGGCATGATATCCAGGTCATGATATCCAGGTCGGTGAGTCTGAGCCCCGTGTTGGGCTCTGTGCTGACAGCTCAGAGTTTGGAGCCTGCTTCAAATTGTGTCTCCCTTTTTCTCTGCCCCTCCCCTGCTTGCAC
This sequence comes from Panthera onca, assembly GCF_046562875.1. Classification (NCBI taxonomy): domain Eukaryota; kingdom Metazoa; phylum Chordata; class Mammalia; order Carnivora; family Felidae; genus Panthera; species Panthera onca. The sequence goes on from NC_138342.1 coordinate 177,954,123, forward strand.
TCTGTCTCTCAGTCTCTCTTTCAAAAATAAGTTAACATTAAAAAAGAGAGAGAATACCAGTAGACTTCCACCAATAGTATGTGAAAGTGCCTGTTTGCTTGTACCCTTACCAACACTGAATTTTATCAAGATTCAAAATTTTTGCCACTCTGATATGTGGAATTTGCTGTCTCTACTGTTTTGAGTTGTCTTTCTTATGAACAACGTTGAATGCATTTTTATATTTATTGGCCATTTGTATTTCTTTGGTCTATGAGCTTTCTGTTCATACTTTTTGTCCATTTTAATTGTTCTCTCCCTTATGGATTTGTAAGAGTTTCTGTGTATAATAAGGAAATTAGTCCACCGTCATATCCATGTGTTCATTATTCTAAAAATATTTATTGAGTGGCTCTGATGTTCCAGGCACTGGAGATCGTGCATGAACAAAATAGATACAATCCTTGCTCTCGTGCAGCTTACATTTATCGGAAAGAGACAAAAAATAAACAAGATAAATAAGCTAAATAGATAGTATGGAGGCTAAGTGAGGAGCTTATGGTCTCCTGTGATTGTTTCTATTCTCTCAGCGAGAGCGGAAACAGCATCATTCACTGAAAGGGAGAGTCAGGGGGTGATGGAGGTTTGAGGAGGGGGGACAAGGACGAAATAGTTGCACGTGACGGAGAGAGAGGAATGGACTAGGGATGTGAAGAATGATTGCCCGGAAACACCAGGACCCACCTGACATGATTTGTCTTGAGCGTCAGGAGACACCAGTCACCACCTTTGGGTGTTGCTGTTGCCATTGTTGTTGGAGTCAAGTTCAGTTGCACAGCCACACAAAGGGAGTTAGTGGAAAAAGGAATCTTGCCAGATCTATTTTTACAAGAGCCCTATAGCAAAATACCACAGATCTGTGGCTGAAATGACAGAAAGTTATTTTCTCACAGTTCTAGGGGTTGGAAGTTCAAGACAAAGGTGCCAGCAGGTTGGTTTTTCTCGAGATCTCTGTCTTTGACTTGCAGATGGCCACCTTCTCCCAGTGTCCCTACATGGCCTTTCCTCTGTGCACGTGCATCCCTGGTATCTCGTCCACTTCTTTTAAGGACACCGATCCTATTGCTTTAGGCCCCGGCCCTTCTGACCTCTTTAACCTTAATTACCACCTCAAAGACCCCATCTCCAAACAAAGACACACTGGGATTAGGGCTTTAACATGTGAATGGGGGGGGCACAACTCAGTCCCCAATACCAGATGAATTTGAAGAAATCAGAGGGGACAGGTGAGTTGAAGACAGATGCAAAAGAATGATTATCATGATGGAACATGGAATTTAAGGTAAGTAAGAAGGGAATTAAAAACTCTAGGTGTAAAAGGCAGTAAGTTTAATGTTCCTCCTTAGCTGTGTGGTAAAAGTAAAGAAAATGTTGGAGGTGGGACACTGGAGAGAGCCAGCTAGAAATAAAGGCACAGGTGGTAAAAGAGCAGAATGCCTGATATTGGGGTGTAGAGGGGTTGCAGTTATTGGTAATGAGATGTTTGACCATGGGAGAGTCAGTGGCTGCAATAAGTTGAAGGACAAGATCATTGGAGGAAAAGAGGTGAAAGAACCCAGAAGTCAAAAACGCCAGGATGTTACAGGGATCACCTCTGCCTATGTTGAAGTCACAAATACTTATGACAAGAGTAGCATTAAAGAGAATGAAAGGAGCAAAACGGCACCTCAAAAGTCTTTGAAAATGTAGGGAGGTGGTCTGGGCCGATGGATGACTGTAACAGAGAGTGCCAGTCTCAGGACATGAGTTCTCTAGTTGAGTAGAGAGAACCGATGGCCCAGTCATGGCAATCAGAAGCACGAGGACACACACCCGATTTCCAGGTCTAGAGATTAAGAAGGGGCAGAAAGGGGGCGCCTGGGTGGCTCAGTCGGTTAAGCGTCCGACTTCGGCTCAGGTCATGATCTTGCGGTCCGTGAGTTCGAGCCCCGCATCGGGCTCTGTGCTGACAGCTCAGAGCCTGGAGCCTGTTTCAGATTCTGTGTCTCCCTCTCTCTGACCCTCCCCCGATCATGCTCTGTCTCTCTCTGTCTCAAAAATAAATAAACGTTTAGAAAAAAAAAAAAAAAAAAAGAAGGGGCAGAAAGAAGACAGATGCCCCTGGACAGGGCTGTGAGGAAGTGCTGTGCTCAGGGTCAGCCAGGTTGCAGGTTGCAGCTCTTTCAGAGAAGAAGCGAAACCTATAGGAGATCTGAGTTTGACCGACAGCATGGCAGGAGAGTTTCAGGAATCAGGGGTGGATGAGGCATAGGGCCAGAAATGGGATGTATGGGCCACATGGGAGTGTGGGTCTAGATAATGAGGGACATCTGGGCTTCTTGAGGTGATCCAGATTATTAGGGATAAAGATCATATGGAAATCAATGCTGATGATCCCCAAGAGGTTAATGGGGTGAAGCTCTGAGAGTGGGGGCAAGGAGAAGTGGGGGGCTGAAACTGGGAGAAAAGGGAGCTTTGTTATGAGCATATAGAGTTGTAGAGCAGCTCTTAACTCCTACGGATGGAGGTGTGGAGGCCAGGAGAATGGTGGTCATGCATGTTATCAATGGTTTCTACTCAGATTGATTTTGATTTTATTAATATATATGTATATTATATATATTTACCAAAGTTTTTATATGGTCAAATTTATTGATATTTTTTTCTCTATTCCTCTTAATAATATGATATGCCTAGGAATGTCTTTCCTATTTCAAAATCATAACTTTTTTTTAGAAAAACATTTTAAAAATGTTTTGTGTTAGTATTTGTGTCATTTTCCATTTGGAGTCTATTTTGCATTAGTGAATATGTAGCCATCCAGAGTTTTGTTTTTTCTATATGGCCACCTCACTGTTCCAATGCCACTCATCAAAGAGTCCATCATTTTTCTCTGTTTTGAAATATCCTTGGTTGCCCTTTGAATGTTTACTTATTATATATTCACACCTTTTCCCTGTCAGCTCCTAACCAAGCCTTGAGCTAAAATGATCATTTCACAGCCTTTTTAAAGCTTCTGTGCCCTTGGTCTTTACCCTCTTGGCTTGAAACAAAAAGCTGAAAACAAATGTCTTCTACCTTTAAAATCCAGATGTATCCTTGATCATTAAGCATCTTGGAGAATGTGATTGCACCTGGGCCTGGGACATTCATGCTAATTCTATGATCTGTGTCTTGGGGGAAAGGTTTGAAATAGCTCCTGAAGAAAACCCCTCTTAGTCAGTATTTTCTTTCCTGGTGACTTGATTTTGACCAACAGACTTTTCCTAGAAGAATATTAGAATCAGAGCCATGGGAAAATGGAATCCGGTATTCACAGTCCATTTACAGAATGGCAACCCCAATAACTGTTTGTATTTTTTTAAATGTTTAATGTTTATTTTTGAGAGAGAGAGAGATACAGAGTGTGAGCAGGCAAGGGAGAGAGAGGGAGACACAGAATCTGAAGCAGGATCCAGGCTCCAAGCTGCAGCCCAGAACCCGGTGTGGGGCTCAAACTCATGAACCGCAAGATCATGACCTGAGCCAAAGTTGGACGCTTAACAGACTGAGCCACCCAGGCGCCCCTCGCTGTTTGTATTTCGAAGTCATATTGGAGGTATTTTTGTAGTAAACCAGGGGGCATTGACAGCAAGGAACATTACCTTGTTGCAAGCTCACAAACTACCCTTAGCTTTTGCTTGTTTCTTATATTTAGAGCCCTCTCACTTCTTCAATCCTTCACTACTGCCTTAAACTTGTAAGGCGTTTAATTCTAAAGAAGAGGATAGAACACTAAACAGCGATCCCTGGAGAAATGAGTGACGGGCCCGCATCACTGACACCTGCTATCCATCCTGTCGGATGGAAGTCCTACTCTCATCCCCTTCCCCCACTCTTGTTCATCCTGTGCGCTCTGGGGAGTCACTGTGGTCTTCCTGCCTCTAGCTCTCTCCCTTCTAATCTGTGGTCCAGATGGCCTCCCCAGTTCTCTTTCCAATATGCAAATGAGCGCATGTGGCTCTCCTGCTGAGGGAGTTCTCATGACTCTCCACTGCCCTAGAGTGAAGCCCAAACCCTGGAGCCTGGCGTGACAGCTTCTTCACACTCTGACTCCAACCTACAGCTGTGGCTGGATCTCCTGCTGTGCCCCTCCTCCAGCCCACAGTTGATCTCTGTCTGGCTACATGTTGTCACATCTCAAGTCTTGTTTACAGAGTTGGCCATGCCAATGATACCATCTTCCCAAACTAAGGAGATATGGCAGATCCTGTAAGGCTTAGCTCAAATGTCAGCATCTCTGGAGAGTCCTCTCTACTCCCTTAGACAGAATCCATCATTTTCTCATGAGTATTCCTACGGAACTTAGTTTACATCATTATGAAAACAGCGGTCGTTGTTTTTTAGAGGGTTGACTTTGACACTGGCTCTGGCCTCAGACCGGGATGCTGCGTCGGTAGAAACGTGTTGAGCCAGCAACGCTGTCCTGTGTTGAGCACATGCATCATCTCATTTCGTCTTCCAAACAATCCTGCGAGGCAGGCATTTTTATAATCTTCGTTTCAGATAAGAAGTGGAGCCTTAAAATGATTAGGTAATTAGCTTGCACACAGATTGTATATTCTACGCCTGGGACTCACTCCCTTTGTGGGACTCCAAAGCCTGTGAATGAATGAAAGAGCTGTGTGCCACCTGGTGACTCCTTACAGAGAAATTGCCTTGTGTGGGAGGTCCATGTGGCACCGAGAGCTTTTTACAGTGTGTGTGACCTTGGGCAAGTTACCGAATATGTCTGAGTCTTTGGGTTTACATCTGTAAAACTAAGATAATGAACTGCTTAACTACCTCACAGGGCTTTTGAGAGGATTCAGTGAAATAATGTATGCAAAAGACATAAAGGTTGGCAGAATAAGTTAGTAATAGATACTTTGTCTTTCCTTTTCCCTCATCACCTATTCCATGAAGACAACAGATTGTCCTCAGAGGCCTATCTGTCCTCCCTGACCAGAGAGGAAACCAAGCAGGAGCTGTGGAGATAAACGTCCAATGGAATGACAGGTTTAGGCAGAATTAGCTATAGCTTGTACCAGTTCCATGAGGATCTCAGATAAATAATGCTCTTAAATATACCGTAGCATTGCTTTTATCGCCTATATCCATTTTGGGGGAGGAATAGCCTCATCGAGTGCCAGAGAAAGGAAGAAGCAACCAGAAATTATCTCTTGTTTGTCCTCAAGGGACTATCATTTCTTGCCACAAGATCTCACGGCTTGTACACTGGCTTTCAAATTCAAGAGAAAAACAACCCCTTAGAGATTCTTTTCTTTTGCTTTTTGGCCCTGCCAGCACCATTATCAAATGACTTTCACATTCTGTGCTCCGGTGATTAGACGGTGGCTCTCATGGCTGGTGAGAAGATATGAGAGAAAGGTGTCTCAGCCCTAGAACTTTGTGTCTTTATCCCATTCAACTTTCAGATTTCAAATATATGTTTAACACCTAAGACATGTGAGGAACGAGGGCATTAGGATGAGGACGGTCCCTGGATCGTGCGAGGCTTGTCCAGCGGCAGAGGCAAACAGATATAACATGGCCGCTAACTTGGGTGGTTGGTGATTTGAGATGGGTAAGCACAGAGTGTGAGGGGGGCTACAAGAAAAAGATTCTTAGCCTGTCTGGGAATCAGCAAATGGGTCGGTGATAGTCTGGAGCCACCCAGAGAAGGTATCCTGGGATCAAAGTCTTGGAAGATGACTAGAAGTTAGCCAGACTAAGAAGGAACAAACGGTCTTTTTTATCCTGAGGCAAACCTGCTATTGGAGTCTTTCCTGAGTACTTAATCCTGTTACAAGTTCCACAGGCAAAGTTATAAGTTCGCACGCTAGCTTGGTGACACATACTACAGAAATAAAGAACTATGGGGATTTTTGGACAATTTTTCTAACATTCTACAGCTAGTCAACGGAGAGGTTGGGATTTGAATCTGGGTCAGACTTTGAAATGTTTGATCTTTCTGTTACACTAAGCTAATTCTACAGAGTTCCTGATAATATCTGCATTCACCACAGGACAGTCATGTTTCTCACCAAGACATCATAGAATCTTAAAACTAAACTGAGATATAATTTATATATAAATGTTTTGAGGACTTATTTAAAAAAAATTTTTTTTAGACATTTATTCATTTTTGAGATACATAGAGCGTGAACAGGGGAGGAGCAGAGAGAGAGGGAGACACAGAATCCGAAGCAGGCTCCAGGCTCTGAGCTGTCAGCACAGAGCCCAATGCGGGGCTCGAACTCACTGACGGCGAGATCATGACCTAAGCTGAAGTCGGGCGCTTAACTGACTGAACCACTCAGGCGCCCCTTGAGGACTTATTTTAGAAGAACAAGAAAGGAATCTTTCTGTGTATGATTTGAGGTTGCAGCGATATAAATGGCATCAATGAAAATACAGTTATTTTGGCAAAAAAGTGTTACAGGGTGGCTGCGTAGCTCAGTCAGTTGAATGTCGGACTCTTGATTTCAGCTCAGGTCATGATCTCACCATGCATGAGTTTGAGCCCTGAATCAGGCTCTGCATTACCTGTTGATAAGGTGATGTCACCTTCACTTTATACATGAGGAAACTGTAGTCATGTAGCTCGCTCAAAGTCTTAGCTGAGGGCAGTGGAGAAGTTATCATGAGGACACAACGCTTTCAGAAGCAAAAGGCAATTTATGTGCCAGGCACTCGCTTGGAATGTTCACCCAATTTCTATTTAATTCCTATCACAGCCCTGGAATGTAGGTGTGTCCCCAACTTTTGGAAATGAGAAAACGGGCCGAGAGGCGGGGTATGACCAAGTGAAGCCCACAGTGTGGCTGGGTTCGAACGTGAGCCCAGTTTTCCGAAGCCACGCATCCGTCCGCACGTTTCTGCGAGCCATGTCTGTTTTCCAGCTGTATCCCGACATTTAGCATCGTGCCAGTCACATTGTGACGGCTCTGTGCCCCCTTCTGTGGAACACCTAAGCGATACTGGAACGTGTACTTGGGTGACTAAGCAAGGACGGCGACAGGGACACAGAAGATAGTCGGTGGAAGTTGCCCCACTGCTAAGGAGAAAGCCAAGGCCAGGGCAGTGAAATTCTACCAAATAAAAGCTCACTGGGGAAAAAGGAAATAGCAAAAGTATTACTGCAAATAGAACTTGAATTCTTCCCTTAGAGTCCATGAGCATGGCATTCGAGTGCTTCTCTGGACCCCCAGCTGCCTTGGTTATGGAAGCACTCTGACCTTTCACTCACCCCGAATGTCCTTAAACCAAACACCCTTGCCCTTTGCCTGACTCCGTAGGAAATGCAAGATCTCTCCAAATAACATCTAGGCTAGAGCCCAAATACGAAATTACCTCTTCTTATTTATTTTTTAAGATGCCGTTTGTCACAAACAACTCTCCGCTAATGAGTAACATTGGCTTTGATTGAATTGGCTTCTCAGTTTTGCAGCAACATGGATTCAGTAGCTATTCTGCACAATAGAGGACATTATTAACTTCCCACTCGATGGTGGAGAAAACCTGATGTCACATGAAGTTCTCCTGAGTTCCAGTCGTGGGTTCCAGCGCTGCGGCTATCACCAATTACTGCACGAGCCGGGCCGCTGAGCATCTTACCCTGGACGACTGTAAATTTAAGACATTCTTTGGATCTGTTTACAGCCCATCTGTGTCCTTAAGGGGTGTTTGGGAACGCGTGGGAGTGTATGGGGTCATCAAAATGATTGAGGGGTTGCCACTGGCATTTAGTGCTTAGAGACCAGGGATGATAAATGCCATGCAACGTGGGGGTCCGTCTCCCGCGGCAACAACACATATTCTGACCAAGGTTGGAACTATCTCTCCACTGAGAAACAATGATTGAACTCCTCCCCAGTTTTCGTGTTCTCTAATTTTAAGACAGTGACCGAGAAGCAAATTACAGTTGTGTTAACTCTGACGAAGTCAATGAGCAAGAACTTAAATGTAGGCCAGCTACTGGCAAAACACCTCCTAAGAAGCAAAAACAACAAAACGATGGGAGGATTAAATACTAACAATGCACACGGGCCAAGAAGTTACTAAAGTAACTTTACTTATCCTAACACAGTTTCTATTAATTATCGTAGATAGTTTGTAAGGCAGTAGCTTGGATGCCACGTGGGACATTAATTCTGCTAATGAACTCAGGGGCTGTGTGTTTTTCCTAGCTTCTTACCATAACCTCAGCTTCATACCACTTTGGATCCTATGAGAAAGGGCCCAAGATTTGGTAAACTTGGCATTATACCACTGAGCTGCTTTTATAACAGAAGAGCTATATGCTTCAGACTTCCTGCCGCCTAATTTTTTCATTTTGCCATTACAGCTAATTGTCAGTAAGGATAATGGAAATGACTCAGACGTTTTACTAATTCGAATCATCGTGAGCCTCTGGGTAGAATGATGCCAGCACTATGGCTGTTCGGGATGCATCTCACTTGTAGCCCTCTGTGCCTTGTGAGATTATAGGGTTCCAAAGCTTTGTAAAACAATAAAGTCCACTTTAAAATATGGGTATAGATACAAATATTGCTTTGGACCAAAGCGAAGTTTTGAAATATTTCTCCCATTTCATTCAGTTCAGGAATAGGTAAATCAATCTGCTCTTCCCACATTTGGGAGGGGGGCTAGGAGTGCCCGTGGGTTTTTTTTTTTCTCACCCGTTTCTTCTTTTTAATTAAAAATGTTTTTTATTTATTTGGATGGGGAGAGAGAGAGAGAGAGAGAGAGAGAGCAAGTGGGGGAGGGGCAGAGAGAGAACATCCCAAGCAGGCTCCATGCTGTCAGCACAGAGCCCAAGGCGGGGCTCCAACCCACAAACCATGAGGTCACGACTTGAGCTGAAACCAAGAGTCAGACACTTAACCGACTGAGCCACCAAGGCACCCCTCTTGCCCACTTCTTAAGGAAGCCTGGCCTCATTTCCTCATTTTCTCTGAGCTTGCATAACCATTACGTCACCACATAATGTTTGATCCACACGTGGCCAGCTCTATTACCACAACCGAGCCTCGATTTTGTTTGAAGCAGCTGTGGTCCGGCCTCGGGTAATGGACTGTGACTGATCATGATCAGTCAAGACAAGCCTGGCCCCCAATTTTCTAGCTGTTTTTGCAGAGGAGAGTCACCATGTTAACTAGTTCTGGTGATGAGATCTTGACTTAGAGGGAACTCTTTTGTAGGGCTTTCTAGGAAAACTCTTTTTCTTTTTTTAAAAAAAATTTTGTTTTCAATGTTCATTTATTTGTGAGAGACAGAAAGTGACAGAGTGTGAGTAGGGAAGGGGCAGAGAGAGAGGGAGACACAGACCAGGCTCTGAGCTGACAGCACAGAGCCTGATGTGGGGGCTCGAACTCACTAACTGTGAGATCATGATCTGAGCAGAAGTTGGACACTCAACCAACTGAGCCACCCAGGCGCCCCAGAAAGCTCTTTGTCTGAGAAAACAAAACCTGATGCCTGGAAATATAGCAGCCATCTTGTGACCAGGAGATGGAGCACAATCTAAATCGCTTGATTCTCTGATGGCATCTTCAAGTGTCTGTCTAGACCTGTCTGCTCAACTTATGGCTTCTTGGAATGTTAAAAAAAAAAAATCAACCTTTATTTGCTTAAATAATTGTAGCTATTTACCATCAAATATAAACCTGACTGATATATCATGTTTTATGCTAAACTGAAGGTATAACTCTGGGGGGTGGGTCTTGGAAATTTTGGTATGAGAATATTGCTGGCAGCAGTAAAGTGTTGTGAACTTAATATTAATATATAGCTTTTAATTTTTTATTTTTGAGAGAGAGAGAGCGTGGGGGAGGGGCAGAGAGAGAGAGAGAGAGGAACAAAGGATCCAAAGTGGGTTCTGCATTGACAGCAGAGAGCCCAATTCGAGGCTCAAGCTCACAAACTGTGAGATCATGACCTGAGTTGAAGTCAGATGCTCAACTGGCTGAGCCATTTAGGTGCCCCAACATTAATATGTTTTAATGTTTTTAATGTTTATTTATTTGGGGGGGGGGGTGGAGAGGCAGAGAGAGAGGGAGACACAGAATCCAAAGCTGGTTCCAGGCTCTGAGCTGTCCACACAGAGCCCAACACGGGGCTGAACCCACCGTGAGATCATGACTTGAGCCCAAGTTGGACCCTTAACCGATTGAGCCATCCAGATGCCCCAATATTTTAAAGCTATTATATGTGAAATATCCCTTCCTTCTCCAGCTGGTGGAGATTTGGGTGAAATGAGCATGTTTGGATAAAGCAGGTCCTGCCATTGCCCAGATGTGCTTCAAGAAGTCAAGGTGTCATACGAGAGGGGTGTAAAAATGTCAGGACTGGACATCCCCAAAGTATCACTTCCATAAGAAAATGATAGAACTGGGAGAAGAAAAGAAAACAAATGGATTAAATTGAATTGAATTGAACATATGGGAATATAGTTGTGATTTGAGTTGTATATATGTCCTATTATTCAAGTGGTTGAAGAGGATATAATGGTGCTTCCCAAAGGAAATAATTCACATTTTTATTATTGGGTTTTAAAGTATACTGGAAAAAACAATGGGCCTCAGTCAACATTTCTGAATCCTATTTATACTCCACAATTTTACTCAGTCTCTCTCGAGTGCCAGTTTCTCAACTATAAAATGGGGGTAATAACTCATGTCTTGTCTACACAGAATTGCCATAGAAATCAAGTAAGATGAAATGTATAAAATCCCATTTTATACTCTATTTGCTATGCAAATGGAAGAGGCCGCCAACATCATCATAACCATATCGTTCCAAGTTTTACACAACAGACATGATCATTATTGTCATCCTAGCAGTTTGGCTGTGAAGACAAATCTTGGGTTTATTTCCACTTTAGTAGCATCTTCTAGAGGGGGTGACTCCCACAGGCTAGATGTTGACACCCACACTGACACCCAGTGTTTGTGCACTGTGTTGCATTAAAAAGCAACAACCCTTTACTATTCTGAGAACTCTGAGCAGTTCTGAATAGTGAAGAACCAAAGGAATGATCAGATCCTTCTTTTGGAACTGGAACAGGAGAACAACAGAGATAGATGGCATAATGATAGGGGAGAAGAAATACACGGAGAAAAGGCCGTGGACGGAAGCCACGGGGCAGTCAGAGCCGTGAGTAACCAGAAGCTGATTAGAGAGGAGAACAGAGAGATACCGTGGCAGCAGCTGGCAGTGCAGCAGTAAAGGAGAGACGGGAACCAGGTCCTGTGAATGACACAGTAAAGCAGAGATCTCTGGGGGGATGACAAGGCAAGTCGTCCCATCACTGGCACAAGAGTTGTCGCATTTATGCTGGGTTTGTCAGATTAGAGCAGAGAGCCACTGCAGTGTGTGGAACGTGTTGGGGTCCCTGAAGTTGGAAAAAGACTGAATGGGCAGCAGGAAAAGATTCCTTTTCGTTCTTTCTCTTGTATTTCTTCTCGGGTATCATCTGGTGTAACTGAAACCCACCTCTTTCCAATCAGCCTGAAAAGAGTGAATATAGTCTCCATTTATACAGTCGCATGTGCTCGTATTTTACTTATTAGTATTTTATTTTATTTTTTTCTAAAGTTTATTTCTTTATTTTGAGAGAGACAGAGACAGCGTGAGTGGGGGAGGGGTAGAGAGAGAGGGCGAGAGATAGAACCCCAAGCAGGCTCTGCACAGTTGGCACAAAGCCTGATGTGGGGCTTGAACCTACGAAACTGTGCGATCATGACCTGAGACAAAATCAAGAGTCTTAACTGACTGACCCACCCAGGTGTCCCTACTTATTAGTATTTTAAATAAGAGTAGCCATTTGTCCTGTTTGGTAATTTCCCCCTCACATATATTATAAATATCTTCCCTTACTAATAAATATATTTCTACAATTTTTAATGGTGGATCCAATGTGCACAGAAAACTTCCCCTTCTTCCCTAATACACAGAGAAATGACAGATAAAATGATAAAAGGATCTTAAGACCACACAGGGGTGCTTAAAAATAGGAAAGAAAATCATTGCCAACAGAAATCAAAGGAACCCAAAGCATTCAGGGAAAGGAGCCTAAGGACACAAAGGACACTTTGTGGTCCACTGGGAGCTGCGGATATATACCGCACAGAGAGGGAGGCTGGGATGCTGTGTGACGTTAGAGGCTGAGAGCATGCTTCATAGTAGATAGAGGCTGGAAATAGCCTGGAGTCACAGCTGGAAATGGACCCACTGTCAGGTACCAGGAGAGGAAACAGATTCTCTCAAGATGGGGATCCGATCCACGTGACTTCGGGTCTAGGGCTTGGAAATACACCATCTGTGTGGGGAGGGCCCAGAGTCCAGTCAGCTGCCTAAGCACCGCTGAACACCACACCCTCTGTAGGGCCGAAGGGAGTCAATCCTGAAACTGAAAAGTTCTAACAGCAACTGAAAATAAAGAGCAAAGAGGGCATGCAAGGAACTTCCTATCGGAGACAAGAGGTATTACAGAACCACAGCAAATCAGACAGTGTGGTGTCAGAGTAAAAAGAGCAAACAGATCAATGATTGAGAATAAAGAACTCAGAAACACATCTGCGCACACCATGGAAACTAGATTTATGGTAGAGACGGCTTTACAAATCAGTGGGGGAAAGGATCCATTGTTTAATAAATAGTATAGGGATAATTGGTTTTCAAAACAAGCAAAAAGTTATCCAAACCTCACAACATACATATATAAACACATAATTCCAGATAGAATAAAGCTTTAAAGAAGAGAAAAATTGGAAAAAAATATATTACAAAATTATTGTAATATAATCACATATGTTACACATAATGTATTACATATAATTACATCTATTGTAATATTATATGCAAAAATATTTTTGTAAAAAATCATATAGGGAATAAATAATACAGAGAGTGATATTAAAAGCATAAGCTCTGAAAAAGTTTTAAAATTTGACCGCATCCATATTTTAGAAATGTTTTGATATTAAAGATACCATAACAAAGTGAAAAGGCAAGACATGGTTTAGAAGAAAATATTCACAGATGGATAAAATATTAGCATCTGGAGAAGCACGACCCAACAGAAAGCTAAGCCAAGCCACGCACGCTTTTCTACTGAGATAAAAGAACATGTAACATGAGATCTACTCTCTTACCAAACTTTTAAATGCGTACGACAGTATTGTTAACAATATGTACATTTTTGTACAGCAGATCTCTAGAACTTTCTCATCTGTGTGACTGAAACTCTACTCCCATTAATTGGGAATTCCTTACTTCTCCTCCTCCCAGGACTGGGCAACCTTCATTCAACTCCCTGCTTCCATGAATTTGACTACTTTAGATACCGTGTATAATGGGATCATGTAGTATTTTTCCTCCTGTGCCTGGTTTATTTCCCTTAGCATAATGTCCTCACAGTTCATCCGTGTTGTACCATATGACAGGCTCCTTGCATGCCAGCGTTCTAAGAGGCTTAAAAATGCTTAATTGTATTTATAAACCACATTTTACTTACCCATATGTCAGTTGATGGACATTTACTTATTTCCACTTCTTGACCATTATAAATAATGCTGCAATGAGGACAGGAATGCAAATATCTTCCAAGATCCTGTTTTCAGTTCTTTTGGATAAATACGTAGAAGGGGAGTTGCTGGATCAAATGGTAATTCTTTTTTTTTTTTTTTTTTTTTTTTTTTTTTTTTTTTTTTTGAGGGGAAACTCTATGTTGGTTCCTCCAAGGTGGCTGTACCAATTTATATTCCCAGCAACGATGTATACATAAGCATTCCAATAACCCCACATCCTCTTCAACACTTGTTATTCTCTGTTTTGTTTTGTTTTGTTTTTATAATGGCCATCCTAATAGGTGTGAGGTGATAGTCTCATTGTGGTTTTGATGTATATTTCCCTGATGATGAGTGATGTTGAGCATCTTTTCATATTACCTGTTGGCCATCTGGATGTCTTCTTAGGAGAAATGTCTAATCAAGCTTTGCCCATTTTTAAATCAGGTTATCTGTTTTTTGTTGTTGTTTCCTATTTCTACCAAAAAAAAAATGCCATTGGGGTTTGGTGTAGATTGATTCTGCAGATTGCTTTAGGAAGTATGGACATTTTAGCAATATTACATCTTCTGAACAATGAACACAGGATGTCTTTCCATTTCTTTCCATCTTTAATTTCTTTCAGTAATGGGCAGTTTTATAAGTCTTTCACCTCCTTGGTTAAGTTTATCTGAGGTATTTCATTCTTTATTTGATGCTGTTGTAAATGAGATCGTTTTCTTACTTTACTTCTTGGATTGCTCACTGTTAGTAGAAACACGACAGATTTCTGTATGTTGGTTTGGTATCCTGCAACTTTGCTGAATTTGTTGACTGGTTCTACTCGCTTTTTTTGCGGAATCTTTAGGGTTTTCTATATATAAGACTATGTCATCTGCAGAGATGTCTTCCCTTCAGACTTGGATGACTTTTCTCTTTTTACCTCGTTGCTCTTGTAGGACGTGTAGTAATGAATTGAATAGAAGAGATGAGAATGGGCATCCTTGCTTTGTTTCTGATCTTAGAGGAAAATCTTTCAGTTTTCCCCACTGAACATGCTACTTATGAGGCTTACATATATTGTTTTTATTATGTTAAAGTAATTTCCTTCTGTTTCCATTTTGTTGAGTGTTTTTTTAAATCATGACAGGGTATTGATTTTTTTCAAATACTTCTGCATCTATTGAGTTGATCATGTAATTGTTTTTAACGTTTATTTTGAGAGAGCGTGAGCAGTGGAGGGGCAGAAAGAGAGAGGGAGAGAGAGAATCCCAAGCAGGCTCCACGCAGTCAGCACAGAGCCCGACGCAGGGCTCAATCTCACAAACCATGAGATCTTGACCTGAGGCAAAAACAAGAGTTGGACACTTAGCTGACTGAGCCACCCAGGTGCCTGATCATGTAATTTTTTATCCTTTGTTCTGTCAGTGTGGTGTTATTTCATTAATTGGTTGGATTGCAGATGTCGACCAATCCTTGCATCCCAGGGATAAATCCCACTTGGTCATAGTATATGATGAATGCACTATTGAATTAGACTTGCTAGTATTCTCTTGAGAATTTTTGCATCAATATTCATCAGGGATATTAGTCTGTAAATTTCTTTTTTTTTGTAATGTCTTTGTCTGGCTTTGGTATCAGAGTAATGCAGAACTTATAACATGAGTTTGAAAGTATTTCTTCATCTTTAAATTTTGGGGAGTATTTGAGAAGGATTGACATTATTAAAAAAAAATGTTTGGTAGAATTCTCCAGAGAAGCCATCTCAGCACTGGTGTTTCTTTGTCAGGAAGTTATTGATTACTAATTCAATCTTCTTACTCATTATAGGTCTGTTCAGACTTCATATTTCTTCATAATTCGGTTTTGGTGGGTTGTATGTTCTAGAAATTTACCCATTTCTTCTAGGTTCTCCAGTTCACTGGTGCATAATGGTTTTAATAGTCTCTTATAATCATTTTTATTTCTGAGGCATCAATTGTAATATCTTCTCTTTCATTTCTGATTTTATTTATTTGAGCCTTTTGTTTTTTTTCTTAATTAGTCTACCTAAAGATTTGTCAATTTTGTTGACTTTTTTTAAAAAAAAACAACTTTTAGTTTTGTTTATTTTTTTCTGTTGTTTCCTAGTCCCTATTTTGCTTATATCTGTTCTAACGCTAATTATTTCTTTTCTTCAACTAATTTGGGCCTCGTTTGTTCTTATTGTTCTAGTTTCTTGAGGTGTAAAGTTAGGTTGTTTATTTGAGAAACTTCTTTTTTAATGCAGACATTTACCACTATAAACTTCCCTTTTAGTATGGCTTTTTGCTACATCCAACAAGTTTTAGTATTTTCATTTTCCTCAAAATACTTCTAATTTGCATTTTCCTTCTTCTTTCACTCAAAAGTACTTTTAAATTTGCATTTTCCTTTCTTCTTTCACTCATTGGTTGTTCAAGAATGTGTTGTTTAATTTCCATATTTTTTGTGAATTTTCTGATTTTTCTTCTGTTTTTGACTTCTAGTGTTATTCAGTTGTGGTCAGAGAAGATAACTTAGTATGATTTCAATCTTCTTAAATTTGTTCAGACTTGCTTATGATCTAGTATGTAATCTATCTTGAGGAATGTTCCTCGCATGCTTAAGAATGTGTATTGTGTTACTGTTGTGTGGACGTTCTGTGTGTTAAATCCATTTCTGTGTGTTAAATCCATTGAGTCTATAGTGTTGTTCAAGTTCTGTTTCCTCATTGATCTTCTGAATGGAGAGTCTATCCATTATTGTAGGTGGGGGTGTTGAAATCTTCTACTGTGTTACTGTCTATTTCTCCCTTCAGTTCTGTCACTGTTTGCTTCTTATATTTGGGTGTTCTGATGTTGGGTGCATATACATTTATAAGTGTGGTATCTTTCTGGTGAATTGACTCTTTTATTATATATATATATTTTATATACATATATTATATATATATATTTTATATATATATTATTATATATATTTTTTTATATATATTATTATATATATATTTTATATATAAAATTATATACACACACACACATATATATATATATATAATGTTCTTTGTCTCTTGTGACAATTTTTAATGTAAAGTCTATTTTGCCTGGTGTAAGTATAGTCACCCTTGCTCTCTTTTGGTTAACATTTGTATGGAATACCTTTTTTCATCCTTTTACTTTTAGCCTATGTGTGTCCTTAGATCTAAAGTGAATCTCTTATAGAGAGTATACAGTTAGATCTTTTTGTATGTTTGGATGTTTTCTTATCCACTCAGTTACTTGTATATATACATACATATATATTTTTTGACTGAGGAATTTAACCCATGTATGTTTAAAGTAATTACTGATAGGGAAGGCATTAAAATTGCTATTTTGTTAATTTTCTATCTACTTGTAGCTTTTTTTTTGTCCCTCTTTTGGTCTCTTGCTGTCCTCCTTTGCATTCTGTTAATTTTTTTTCATAGTGATGTGCTTTGACTTATTTCTCAGTTTCTTTTATGTTACATATTCCCCATACTTTTTTCTTTGTGGTTACCCTGGGCTAACATAAAGCATCTCATAATTATAAGGATCTATTTAAAGCTGATAAGAAATAAACTTCAATTGTTGCAAAAACTACTCTCTTACCATCCCTTTTTGTTACTGATGTTACAAATTACGTCTTATATGTTGTGATACATTAATATGTTTTTATAGTTATGGTTATTTTTGTATTTAAAAATTTTTTTTACTTTATTTATTTTAGAGATAGAGGGTGTGTAAATGGGAGAGATGGGCTAAGGGAAAGAGAGAGAGAGAGAATCTTTAATCAGGTTCCATGCTCAGTGTGGAGCCCTACCTAAGGCTTGATCCCATGACCCTGGGATCATGACCTGAGCCAAATCAAGGGTCGGACCGTCAACTGACTGAGCCACCCAGGCACCTCTATGTGTTTTTTTTTAAGTAGGCTTCATGCCCAGTGTGGAGCCCAACGCAGGGCTTGAACTCACGACCTTGAAATCAAGACCTGAGGTGAGATCAGAGTTGGACGTTTAACTGACTGAACCACCCAGATGCCCCTATTCTTGTATTTTAACTGCATACATCAATTAAAAGTGATTTATGTTACCACCATTATAGTATTATAGTATTCTGTATTTGTGGATATATTTACCTTAACCTATGAGTTTTGTGCTTTCATATACTTTCATGTTGATATTTAGCATCCTTTCATTTCAACATGATGGACCCTTGTTAAACATTTCTTATAAGGCATGTCTAGTGGTGATGAATTCCTTCTGGTTTTGTATGCCTGGTAAAGTATTTCTCCTTCATTTTTGAGGAACTGTTTTGCTGGGTATAGTATTCTTTGTTGGCAGAATTTTTTTCTTTTATCACTTTGAATATATCATCCTATTCCCTTCTGGCCTTTATAGTTTCTGCTGAGAAACTAGCTGATAGTCTTATGTAGTTTCCCTTGTATGTGGCAAGTTGGTTTTCTCTTGCTGCTTTAAAATTTTTCTCTTTGTTTTTTTTTTTTTTTAATGTTTGAGAATTTGATTATGATGTGATTCAATGTGAACATTTTGGGGTAAATTATTTTGGAGTTCTTTGGGCTTCTTGAATCTGAATGTCCATTTCTTTCACGAAAGTTGGAATGTTTTCAGCCACTATTTCTTCAAATAAGTTTTCCACTCCTTTCCTCTCTCTTCCACTTCTGGGGATCGCATAATGTGTGTGTTTATCCACTTGATGGTGTCCCACAAGTCCCATAGATTTTCTTCACTTTTCATCTTTTTTTTTCTTTCTACCCCTTCTCTGACCGGTTAATTGCGAATGACCTATTTTTGAGTTTACTGATTCATTCTTTCGTTTGATCAAGTCTGTTGAACCCCTCTAGTGAATTTTTCAACTCAGCTGCTGTATTTTTCAGCTCTAGAATTTGTTTCATTCTTTTTTTAAAATATATTTTCTATATCTTTGTTGATATTCTCATTTTTGTTCCTGAATCATTTTCCTGAGCTCATCAAACTCCTTTACGACAGTTATTTCGAATTCTTTTTCAGGTAATTTAAATACCTTCCTTTTTTTAGGGCTGGCTTTCAGAAATTTATTTCCTTTGACTGGATCACAGTTTCCTGTTTCCTCTGTCTTTGTATTTGAAAAAACGGCCACCTCTCCCAGTCTTTATGGATTTGCTTCATACAGGGAAAGACCTTCGCCAATCAGCTCACCTAGAGATTCTGGGGGCCTCACAACCCTTTTCCGTGGCTGCATCCCTTCTGGACTTGTGTCCAATTCCAATTAGTTTCCAATTAGAAGGATTTGCCAGTTTCTTTTTGCAGGAGCTCATAATCTCTTACTCCCTCTATGTCTGTCTGCAGTATTGCAGGTTGTCTGGAGCTCCCACACACCACCCAGCTCTCTTTTGTTCTCTGCAGCCCTCAGGCTTCTGGAGCATTCCAGATCTGTCATTACTCTGGGTCAGGTGACACAGAAATCAGTCCCTCAGGCAGCCTGGGAGAAGCCAGAATATTGGACACAGGGTCCATTCTAGTCTCCCTTCCTTCTACTCCAGGGAGAGCCCACTGAGCTGTGTCAGTCTCGATCTGCTGTACTATGCCTCCTTTGGAGCTGCAGCAGACTCCCCAGATCTCTTTTGTTTCCAGCAGCCCCCAGGCATCTAGAGAATGTAGGGCTCCAATAGTGCTCTGACACAGGTGAACCAGGTAGCAGTCCCTTGGGAAGCCCTCTGAAAAGGTGAGAAATTAAATGCGTGCTCCAAATCTTCCTTTCTTCCGGGACAAGTTACAACAATGGGGAGGTTCCTCCAACTGCTCTGTGCTGAGCAGAGGGGAAGGGCAGGATTGGGGGGGGGGGGGGAGTGAGTGAGTGAGTGAGTGATAGTCCAAACCTTTACCTTTGTTTGCAGCTGCCTCCAGCTTAGCACCCTTTCATGGTTAAGTGCTTAGAATCAGGCAAGGCAGAAATCAGTCCCTCAAGCAGCCCCTGGGAAGTCTGAATGTTAGATACATGTTCCAGTCTTCTATTTCCCTTCCCCTGGAGAAGGCAGGAGCTGGGAGTTTCTCCAGATTGCACCAGGCTGATCTGGGCAGAGGGGAGGGAATATGATGAGTGAGTGCTGAGAATTTTCCTCCTGGCTGTGATGTAGCTGGTTTCATACTTCCCTGAGGTGCAGGGGCCTCTTAACTATTTTCTAGACTATTCACAAAGGGAGTTGATCCATGTATGGTTGTTGAATTAGTGTCTTCTTGGGGGAAGGAGAGTGTGGGGGTTCCTCTTCCCCCAATTTTCTCACCATGTGTGTACTTTAAAATTATCTAGTAATCAAGAGATGCCTGGGTGGCTCAGTAGGTTAAGCGGCTGACTTCAGCTCAGGTCATGATCTCATAGTTAGTGGGTTTGAGCCCCGCGTTGGGCTCTGTGCTGACAGCTCAGAACCTGGAGCCTACTTCAGATTCTGTGTCTCCCTCTCTCTCTCTGCCCCTCCCCCGCTCATGCCTCTGTCTCTCTCTCTCTCTCTCAAAAACAAATACACATTAAAAAAATTTTTTTTTAATTTTCTAGTAATCACATTAATAAGTAGCTTTAAAAAATTATCCCAGCAGGGCGCCTGGGTGGCTCAGTTGGTTGAGCGTCCGACTTGGGCTCAGGTCATGATCTCACAGCTTGTGAGTTCGAGCCCTGCATCGGGCTCTGTGCTGACAGCTCAGAGCCTGGAGCCTGCTTTGGATTCAGTGTCTCCCTCTCTCTCTGCTCCTAACCCACTTGTATTCTGTCTCTGTCTCTCTCAAAAATAAATAGACATTAAATATATATATGTATATATATATATATATATATGTATATATATGTATATATATATATATATATGTATATATATATATATATATATATATACTAAAAAAAAATTATCCTAGCAGTCCCCGTAGAAGAAACAAGTGAAATTAATTTTAATAATGTGTTTTAGTTAAACCTCTGTATCCTAAATATTATTATTTCAACATGTCATCAATAGAAAATTATTAATGAGATATTTTACATTCCATATTTTGTACTAAGTTTTTGAAACCCAGTGTCTATTTCAGCACATTTCAATTTAGACTAAACACCTTTTAAGTATTCAAGAACCACAGGTGATTAGTAGCTACTATATTGCACAGCATAGATTTTTAATATAAAAATTATTCTCATAAACAAATTTAAAAGACAACCAAAATAATAATTTGAAGACCATTCAGAGAGGAGAACATTTGAATGATCATAAACATATGGAAAGATATTTTCCTTTTATGAATAGGGAAATACAAATTAGAGCAATAAGATACTAGTTTTCATTTACTGGATTATCAAGGAGTTTAAGGGAGAAAAAGCATTGTGGATCTTTTGCATGGCTCTGTCTGCCTTTTTTCCAACAGAAAGGAGCATTCTTTCCCCCTTCCACCAGAAAATGAGCTAATTTGCACTTACGTCTTTTTTGGAAAGTAATGATAAGATGGTCATATTAATTTGTTTCTTGTAATTGTGATGAGCCTCTGATGTAATCATTTGATCAAATTTCATCAGAATCTAGGTTTTTTTTTTTTAAGTGTATTTATTTTGAGAGACAGAATGCGAGCAGGGGAGGGGCAGGAGAGAGAGAGAGAGAGAGAGAATTCCAAGTGGGCCCTCACAGTCAGCGTGGAGCTCACTGTGGGGCTGGAACCCATGAAACAAACCAGAGGTCATGACCTGAGCTGAAAGCAAGAATCTGACACTCAACAGACTGAGCCTCCCAGGCGCCCCATCAGAATCTAGTTTTTAAAAAACAAAAATAGGGTCTAAATTTGACCTCAAATTTCTCACAAAATTAAGTATTCGTCTTCGGTAGAATTTCCACCTGTCTGTACTTGTAGTGAATGATCTGTAAACAATTACATACAGGACTCAATCTTGGGAAGATTCCTTTTATAAGCAATCCCTTTAAATACTATCATAATCCTTTTGAAAATTCAGGCGTCCACAGAGTGAGTATTTTTATACAGGGGCTCACCTACAATGGGAAAATGTTTCAGGCTACCAGTTTTAAGATCTGTCCATACATCTGCCTGTGGTTGGTCTTAGTCCAGCAGAGCCATTGATGAGAACAAGAATTCCTTTTGGTGGTTGAATAAAAGGAGGAAGGGAATTGCCCTTAAAATAAAGACAAAAAGAAAAAAGAAGGGAAATGTTTTATCCCCTGGGTATTGTCAGGCGAGAAGAGACTGAACACAAACACGCTGAAGAAGGGATGTCATTGAAACAAGAAATCTGGGCCAGAACTGGGGTGCAAGGAATTGTGGGAATCCAATGCTTCTGAATATCACTTAAAAGGGCTCTACCAGGCGCACACACCTTAAAATGATGTTCCTAATTGTTCTGCCTTTTCTTTTTTTCTTTCGCAAATCACAAAGACGGAGGGGGAAAAGCCCAGCAGGAAGAGTCAGCTGCTGAGCCTGTTAGGAGAAGAAAGAGTATGGATATGATATTAATTTTGCTTCATTATCTCTCCCTCTACCAACGGCAGCCTGGCAGGCGGACGCTCTGCCCAGAAAATCTGAGGAGTTTTGACCAGCAATAGCAGTTTGTCTGGTGAGGCCGTATGATCTAAAAATCTCCATGAACAAGGAGAGGACAAAGAAACAAAAGCCTGTATTATTCCCATCAATTCTCCAAGGCAATGGCTCGCCAGTAGATTGGGGAAAGATAACAGCTTTGCTCTCCACAACCGCATTCAGCTTCCAGAGTACAGGTACATTAAAGAGAAGCCGAAACATGTACCGTGATTACTTCTGGGGAAGAAAACAGGCTTCAAGCTGTACTTACATCAATATCTGTAGCAAGGGAGGTTATGCACAAGCTATTGTACTTCCCTCTCTCTGCCTGTCTCTCCGTCACACGTACACACACTCACACACGTGGGCCCAGAGGACCATGATTCATTGTTCAGAGCGTGGAGATTCTGATCTGCCTCTCATGCACCGCAAATGCCAGGGAACGAAAATTCCCCATTTAGAGAAAGAGGCACAGAGTTCATTTTTCTGAGAACATCACGTCTTCCCGGGAAGACAGAAAGAGTGGTCCATATTTTTCTGTTGTTACTAAGTGGGAGTACACATACCTGCCTAACCAGCTGGCTTTGGGGCTGCTTCTGTGTTTGACTGAAAATCATGGTAAGCATGCCAACATTTCCCTATTTTACTTATATGTATTTATTTTTTTAAGATTTTTAAAAACGTTTATTTCCCTTTGAGAGAGAGCGCAAGCAGGGGAAGGGCAGAGAGGGAAAGGGAGAAAGGGATCTGAAGCGGGCTCTGTGCTGACAGCAGAGAGCGCGATGCGGGGCTTGAACCAACGAACCGTGAGATCATGAGCCGAAGTCAGGTGCTTAACCAACTGAGTCCACCCAGGCGCCCCCCCCCCTCCCCCGCATTTCCCTATTTTAGACAGTTCACACATGCTGTCACCACTTTTCAGCTCATACAACCACCTCACCTCCAAGGGTTAAAAGTCATGGCCCTGGGTCCCTTCAGGCAGTTTAGTAGCTCATGCCTAGCAGTGCACCTTAGCGGTCTGGTCTTGTGGTTTCTTCTCACCGAGCAAAGTCACTGGCCTGCTAAAGGAAGGTGTCAGCTCCTGCCTCTGCTGACCTCTTTAAGATCATTCACTCTCAGTCCTACCTCCCTCACTAGCCATGATGGGTGTACAGGTGACCATGACTAGAGTGGGCACATTGGTCGGTGGGGTCTGGGATGAGCACACCTGCTATAAACCCACTCAGTGTCCAGAATCTGTGTTCTGAGCCCCGCGCATTGGCGTGCCTGTGGGGTTGAAGACACCCCTTGGTCCCTGAGATACTGCCTCTCCCTGCATCAGAATCACTTAGGCTGTTGTTTCGAATGCAGGTCCCCAGATGTCACCTCAGCTTTGTTACCCAGGCAACTTACCCAAAAGTAATTTCTTATCCCATAAGAATGGGCCTGGAAGTCTGTACTCTATCAGAAAGGGGATAGCCAATGAGAAGCAGTCTAATGCAATGATTCAGAACTCAAGCTCTGATGATTACCCATTCCTTCCATTGATATTTGTATGATCTCTGGGGAAATTACTTAACCTTCCTCTGCCTCATCTGTCAAGTGGTGATAACGGCCTTCATATCCACCACATAGAAGGATTTACTTAGTAAGTCCATTTAACGTGCCTAGAACAGTGCCGGGGAGATGATAAGGCTTACTACATGCTAGCTATTACTATTACTGTATAACGAGCACCCCTATAATTCTTTAAAATCAAGTTTGAGATCTACAGGTCCAGTTTGCTCATCGTGGACTCTACATCTGCTTTTCCGCTCAGCCCTACAGAGGCTTCCTAGGCTTGGAGCTCTGTGTTGTTTTCCCAACCTGTTTTCCTCAAACATAGACCCTCTTAACTCTTGTCTTTCCAATTCTTCACTGGGTACCAGGGATAAGTATCTTACATGGTTACTGCTTGTCCTTCGGTCAGAATGGTCTGGCCACAGAGAACAGGGATGCTGCTGGTTGCTTGAGGCATACCCACTCTCCATGTGGGGAGAAAGGAATTTTCTGTAATTGGGGTCCAACTATGAAAATGGAAGTCCCTAATTGTCCCTGAATTATTCAATTCAGTATTGATAACCATACAATCCTACGAGAAGCTACTTTGGACACAGCACGTTAGAAAAAGGCCCCTTCTCTTAGAGCCTTGCCGTTGGGGTGACAAACTGTCCCACTATCCCCTAGACTGTTCTGGTTGTAACACTGAAATTCCTGGATCTCAGGAAACCCCACAGTCCTAAAGAAACCAGTAAGGTTGGTCCCCTGTGTCCCATAGATACTAGGTTGGGTCTCCAGGAGAGACTACGTAGAAATGCTCAGTTGAGGTATTCCCGGATGGCTCAGTCGATTAAGCGTTGGACTCTGGATTTCGGCTCAGGTCATGATCTCACCATTCGTGAGTTCGAACCCCACATGGGGCTCTGCGCGCTCAGGGCGCAACCTGCTTGGGATTTTCTATCTCTGCGCCACCCTCCCCCTCAAAATAAATAAATAAACTTAGAAAAAAAAATGCTCAGTTGGACTCCCAGCTGTAAGGCAGGGGCTTAACTGGGGTCTTGCCTGGCCATACTAACCCTCACAAGTGCAAAGCTCAGAAGAGCCTCCTGATTGTGTGGTTTAGATCACCAAGGTATGGAAAACACACTAACACTTTTTGTTTGCGAGGCTGACCTAGAGCAAAATTAGACTGAATGCCTCATGTTTTCTGTAACACAATAGGGATCTGAGGAACTCCACAATATGGTGCTTTGTGTAAGGCACTCGGAACTTGTATCCTCCAGTCTGTCATGTTTTCTGATGTGAATAACAGCAAGAGCTATAAATATCAATTCTTCCCCGCGTCTGGAGATTTATATGCTGACTGCATTTCAGTTGGAAGACGGCAGGAGGGTTTGCTTTCCTATTTTCCCAGAAGAAGAGATTTGGGAGGGGAAGAAACAAGGATCTAGATTTTATAGAGTTGTAGAAATTACAAATGTTGCCAAGGTAGTTAATCAACAACCAAAGCCAACATAAAACCTCATCCTGTGCCTGCGCGTGTATCCCTCTAACCCCAGTGGGCGTGAGTAATAATATCGACATGAAGCAAATTACCTGAAGGAAATTGCCTGAATGGGACCGCTATAGCAGGGGGGTAGGGCTTACTTAATTAAAACACAGTTTAATTATTGCTATAACTTAAGGAAATGGAGTACCATGCAATAATATGGGGGTATGAGAGGTTTGAGCCTTGTCGGATAACAATTAATTTCAAATAGTTTGGGGAAGAGGGAGGCATGATTAAATACAGGAGCAGCTGACAAGTGAATCATCAGGGAAGTGAGTTTCTAACTAAATGGAAATGAGTCTAAGAGGCATGGGGGCGGGGAATCATTATGGCCAAGCTGGGGAGAAGAGGGAGGATGGTCTCTGCATCAGAATAGCAGCCCAAAGGCTGAGTTCTGGGTTCTGTCTCTTTAATGGGATGCTCGGTGTGCTCCCAGGTGCGGTGCAGGGCGAGTGCTCCCAGGTTGGGTCCAGGAAGCAGTAAGCTTGTTCCATCAGCAGGGCTGCTCACAAAGGCAGCCCCGGGGGTGTCCTCTGTCCTTGGGCTCACACTTCGCTTCAAGCCACCACCTAAGTCCCTGCAGCATCTAGGGAGCCACAGAGCCCTTGGTCCAGAATCCAAATCGGGCCCACCCTCTCCCCTGCCCAGTTCCCGGCAATCGTGTTCTCCACCTGGCACTTCCAGTTTTTCCTTGTTTCGATTCATCAACTTGGGAAAGAACATTCTCTTTTCTTACCCACCTCAAAAGAAAGCTAGAAGCTAAAACAACATATAAAGCTACCAGCGAGGGAAGAGATGTATCCAGCTAAGGATGAAGATGAGAGTAAGAATATAAGGTATTGTCTTTCGTTTGAGAGAATTATCCCAAGTGGACGAGAACCAGAAGAAATCGGGGGGAAAGCCCTTAATCCACTCAGGAATATATATATATATATATATAGGTATATATATATATATATATATATATATATATATATATATATATATACCTATTCCTAAAACAAAACTACGCGGATATATTTTTTCAATGTAATTTATTATTTTGGAAGAATTCAAAGCTGCCAGAAAGCTCGAGAGTAATTCAGAGAATTCTCGTATATGCTTTACCCCAATTCACCAATTTGTTAGCGTTTGCCTCGTTCGTTCTCTCTCTCCCTCTCTCTCTCTCTCCACACACACACCACACACGCATTATTATTTGGAGCAGGTTAACAGCATCAATGTGCTTCAGAACATCTATGTGTATTTCCCGGAAACACAGTTATTCTTTTATTGGAAAAGAATGGAAATTTAACATCGACTAATACTCTATCAGATACATATTCCAATGTGGTCAATTGTTCCAATAATGGAACAGGTTATACAACAATTATACAGGTTTTGCCTCCAATTTAATAGACACAGTCCAGGATCAGGTATAATGTTAAGTTGTCATGTCTCTCTATTCTCCTTAATGTGGAATTGTTTCTCAAGACTTTCTTTATCTTTCATAATACTGGCATTTTGGAAGAGAAAAGGCCAGTTATTTAATAGGATGTTTTTCACTACGGGTTTGTCTGAAGTTTCTTCATGATTAGATTCGGTTTGTGCCCAGGATACCACGAAACTGAGGCTGTGTCCTCCTCGGGGGTTGGTTCCGGAGGCACACAGGCCCGTCGGCCCATTGCCAATGTCGCCAATCCAGTTTCTCCGCCGTATAATTATTGTATTTCCTCTTACAACGAATAAATATTCAGTGGAGAGACACATCAACACCAAATAAATATCCTGCTTCTCATCACACTCCCTTTCGGCCCCATCAGATTTAGCATCTATTGATGATTCTGGTCTGAAATAATCTTTATTGTGATCTTGGCAAAACAGTGCCTTGCAACCTCTTAACTCCCTACACATTTATCAGTTGGCAGGGGTGATACAGGTAAAAATCACTATTCTTTTAAGTTTATTTATTTATTTTGGGGGGGGGACAGACAGACAGACGAACAGGGAGGGGCAGAGAGTGAGGGAGAGAGAGAGCGTCTGAAGCAGGCTCCACAGGGTCAGCCCAGAGCTCGATGTCAGGCTCGAACTCATGAGCAGTGAGATCTGAACCGCGAGACCATGACCTGAGCTGAAAAAGCATATTTCAGTGGATGGAATATAGTGGAAATAAGGTAATGTTTGAAGTCCCACAGACTTCAGCTCAAATTCCTTCCACAAGTTAAAAGCTATGAAGCCTTGAACCACTCCCCCACCCTCTCTGATACTCAGTAAAGTAAAATAATAAAACCCAATTTGTAATCTTATAGTGATTAGAGAATGTATGTAAAAGAACCTGACATATAGTAGGTACTCATTATAAGTAAGATGTCATTATTTCTGCTCTTAACTTTATGATTTCCCTCCTTGGGATGACTTTTTTTCTCTCTCAAAAATCTTAACAGCTTAATATGTTTTTTCTTCTTTAATTGAACAATTAAAGTTTATAAATTTATTTCTAAATCATGCTTTGCCTCATTTCATCCTTTGATATGTATTCATTATTTACATTATTTTCAAAATGATATGTTACTGTATTATCAATTTCTTCCTTGGTCCAATGGTTATCAGAAGATTTTTTTTTTTTAAGTTCCAAATGCTTCCGTTGTTTTTTGTTTTGCTTTGTTTTTGTTTTTGTTTTGTTTTGGGTTTTTTTGGTTATAATTTAAACAAATTGCTTTTAGTTTTATTGAACTGTGATTAGAGAATGTGGCCTGCCCAATTTCTAGTCTTTTGAATTTATTGATATTTTCTTTATTTTCAACCATATGATTAGTACTTGGTCAATGTTCTATGATCTCTCAAAAAGATCTATTTTCTGTAGAAGAGAAGAGTATCAGGGGTCTGAGCTAGATTCAAGTTCAGGTTCAATAATGCCAGAACACGAATCCGAGCAATACCAGCCATGTGCCATATATATATGGCAAGAAGCCTGTGGCAACCTGAAATCTGTCCACACTGGCATTTAGTCAAATAGAGGCGCATCTAGTGGGGTGAGGTCAATCCAGATTGCTGGGTAGAATTAGTTAAATAAAAGTACCATAGAAGAGAACAGCATTAGGCATGTGGGTTGGACTCGGCATCAGACTCTGACCAGGGAGCTGCTCTTCGGGACAAGACTGTGCCACCAGGTGCGGGCACCCAGGAACACTGTTGTGCCCAAGAATTTAGATAATGTTCCTGAAAGCTCCCTCTGTGGCTCCATGGTGTGGAAAGTGGAAGTTAAAGCACTGTTACCTGAGTCAAAGAAATGCTACTGTTTTCTTCTCTCCTCCACGGAAAGAACATCTAAAGAGTGGGTCACTACTACAACAGGGCAGACTCATAACGTAGGGTGATCGGTGAAGCTATATAACACGGGCGTGAACTGTACTTGAGGCAACCCCCTTCCTCTGGCAGAGGAGAGGCCTGAGCGCTGGCCATCCGCAGAGGAAGGCAATATTGGGACGCTAACGGTCAAGGTGGTCAGAGCTGATGTGCACTGAGCACCCATTTTGGAGTCAGCACTTTGTATGCGTTACCACGGAGTTATCATTATTATCCCATTTTACAGATTAGGAAACTGAGGCTCAGATAAATGAAGTATGTCTTTTCTTAAGAGAACTAAAGAGCTAAGGATTGAAGTTCAACTCCAGAGCCTTACCTTTCACACTGTGCTGCTTCCTTCCTAAAGACACAGGGACTAGTTTTTACAGGACCACACCGACCAGCCCATCCTTGGAAAGATTATAAATATATATGTTTACATATACGGTTATGTAAATATATACAATATTATTTTGAAAGTTATATTATGCAAATACATTCTTAAATTTCAGGGGCATCAGTTCTGACATCAAGTGACGTGGCTTGTAAAAATTGTGTTTTTGCAATATCTCTTTTCATTTAATGGTTTTCTCTAGGTCTTTTGTTGCTGCTTTTTTGGACAGTTTACTATTATTAAGTCTTTAATATTTTTCTCGTATTTTTTTAAATAGAAGTGTTATTTTACACACCGATTATACGATACATATCAAAAGTACACACACACATGCACACATATTCAGAGGTTTTTCCTCATCCCGTCACCCCTGTACTTATGCACTATCACAGCTGTGTGTACTCTTGACTGGGTGTGAGAAGATCATATGCCATCTTATATTCTATATTATAAACAAGAGAAGTAGTATTTCTCTATATAAGCTCTACTTTCTTTTAAATGTAAACACGGGGGCGCCTGGGTGGTTCAGTCAGTTAAATGTCCCACTTCGGCTCAGGTCATGATCTTGCGGTTCGTGGGTTCAAGCCCTGTGTCGGGCTCTGTGCTGACAGCTCGGAGCCTGGAGCCTGCTTTGGATTCTCTGTCCCCCTCTCTCTCTGCCCCTCTCACACTCTCTGTTTCTCTCTCAAAAATAAATAAACATTAAAAAAATTTTAAACTGTAAACACTTATTCAATGTCTCTAAAATCTGACTTGTCGTTCCATAAATATTCATTTTAATGCATTTTTATCATACTTTTCAATGGTTCCTAGCTAACTGAGTTGTCACTTTTTTGCAGTAAAGGGACTTGGGTAATTCTGGGTGTGTGGATGTGCCAGGGTGGTTTCAGAGCCTGATGTAATTTCATATTGCCCCATAACATTTGTATTAAAACATATTTGTTACCTTCAAACATACAATGGCATGGAACTTTTGAATTTTTCCTACAATGCTCAGAAATGTCAGAATCAATCCAGGTAAGTTACTGAGCAAAGATGTCCAAAACACCACACCAAATTCCAAAGAAACCACTGGGTGATGATTCACAAAGTGCCTCTATTCTTGCATGATTACCTTCATTTTCCAATAGGCTTTCAAGTTCCTTCCATGCTATCAATGAATAAGCGTATGGAATAGGGATAGGATCTGGGCTTGGGAGGTGTTACTGTAATCCTAAACACTCTGCAGCCCCTTGTTAAATAGTCGATGGGCTGCCTGTAGGAAGGAGCTTCTGTCTTCCAGGATCTTCCTTATCCAATGGGTCATAAGTACTAATACTCATAGCCATTGGAAATATTGAACACTTTGACACAGCTGTTGTTGACCTGTCAGCAGGGATCTGAATACTTCGGCACATAAATGTTCCTGAAGTTCAGAAGTGCTGTTTAGATCAAAATTCTCTCATGTGTCAAGACCAGAGGCCGATGTTCGGATGCAAGATTGCCTTGTCCGACCTGCCTTTTCTGTAGACGGACCTGACTTCAAAAAGTATCTTCTAGGATAGCTTGGATTTCTTATCTAAATATTCAACACAGATAGGAAGAGATTTCCCCCAAAATAGGCATGTTGTATTGAGATGTGAATCGTCTGCTCTCCATCACCCACCCTGACTTCCTCATCATAGACACATAGTTTTGCACCTAGAGCGGTGTGAGAAACTCCATTGCGTAGTTCTGGAAGATATTTGTATTATTTGTGTTGTGTAAAGATGCCACTTTTGATATATCAAGTAAGGCAAACTTTGATAGGGATCCTTCTAAGGAAGCAGAACCTGCCAGGCTTGTTGGGCTGAGACCAATTCCCTCAGTCCCTCAGGTGGCACTGGTCTCTTGGGAAAAGACCACTCCCCTCCTAACTCATGACAGACATCTTTATCTGCTAAGAAGTTTGATTCAACAGGCTGGGCTCCCAGTGAGGTACACATGGTGAATCTTGGCAACTTGTTGTTTGCTTTCTCTGTAGCTCCTTTTCCGGCAGTGAGAATACTGTGTCTTAGAACACCTAGGTTCAGCACTAGGAATGTATCTAAAGTAAGTAAAGGTGATGAGTGGGTTCATGTATCTTGAGATTTCTCCCTAAATGAAGACACAGATAGGAAGAGATGAGAAGGCTGGGGAAGCCCAGAATCTGTCCCTTGGTCTGTGCTTTTTGGATTGGCAAGTCTCACTGGCCTAGGAAAATTGGGAGAAGGCTAGAACTTCCCCCTGCCTTGACCAATGCTGGACTTTTTTTTCCTGGTTAGTTTATAAGCCAATGTCTGATGTAAATCAGTGCTCTGTATATGACTCGTCAAAGGACTGCTGATGTTACTGTTCATATTCCTCACAATTTCTTCAGCTGAATCACACCTGGTGGATGGACGTGAAATGCTTTTGCTGTCATCTTCCTCCCCCTCCTCCTCCTCCTTCTCCTCTTCTTTTTGCTGTTTTTCAGTCTCAGCGATCAAGAGAGAGAAGGGATCAAATCTTCGTGGCAATATCTGTTTTGTCAGAAGGTTTTACTGAAAAGCTGCTGGTTGTACGCAGCAAAATCCCATGCATGGAATTATCAAACTTATAGAATGAAATTCCTTTGACATTTTGCTCACATCTTTCCTCTTACCTAGAATACCTTCTGCAGTTTACCTGGTCAACTCCTACTTGGAAGGGCCACTTCCTGTCATCTCCAGCAAGCCTTCTAAGGAAACTCCCTTTTGTGTACTGAGCTCCTGTTTGCTGCTGCCTAACCTCTGCATTAGGAAACTTCTTAGACAAACAAACAAACAAACAAATAAGGGGTGCCTGGGGGCTCAGTCGGTTAAGCCTGCGACTTCGGCTCAGGTCATGATCTCGCGGTTCGTGGGTTTGAGCCCTGCATCAGGCTCTGTGCTGACAACTCAGAGCCTGGAGCCTGCTTTGGATTTTGTCTCCCTCTTTCTCTGTCCCTCCCCTTCTCACACTCTGTCTCTCTCTCTCTTAAATAAATAAACATAAAAAAAAATTAAAAATAAATAAAGGAAGGAAGGAAGGGTCTTTTCTTCCATGCTTTAGCATGTTTTCTACGTACCGTTATTATAATACTTGCAATAATGTGCCATGGTTAATTTTAGGTGGGTTCTGTTGGCCTCACTTTCCAGATTTTGAACTTCTAAATACTGTGTCTCATTTTTGTCTCTATGATCACAAGCTCACTCAGAAGCTGGCATACTTAACATCTGCTCACAGATGCTTGTTGAGTGGGCATGTGGGATTTTCCTCCTTGATCCTGAATGGACGTTTTTGACCCTGAGACCCAGCGATGCACGCATCTCTGCCTGAATGAATGGTACAACCTTAGAGAAGATTTCGGAGCATGCCCCAGATCAGAGGCAGGCACAGAAGGTGGGCAGGACAGTAAGGTGTCTGTTTTCCTAGTTCTTTTTTTTTTTTTTTTTCAAGTTTATTTATTTATTTATTATGTTTTTGAGAGAGAGCAGGCAAAAGAGGGACAGAGAGAGAGGGAGAGAGAGAATCCCAAGCAGGCTCCGTGCTGTCAGAGCAGAGCCCAACCTGGAGCTTGATCCCATGAACTGCGAGATCACAACCTGAGCTGAAACCAAGAGTCAGATGCTTAGCCGACTGAGCCACTCAGGCACCCCTCCCCTAGTTCTAAGCTTGGTCACTGTTCAAGAGAGGAGCTACAGGTTGAAAAGGAAACAACTGCCAACTGAGGACATGTGAGGTTCTGGGCATGGTCGTGTGACCCTGGGACCTAGCGAGCATTGTGCAGCACGGGCCAGGGAAGAAGGGTGTCACCCATTTCTACACTACCAGTGTGTGGCTCTAGGGGCACAGAGATGACAAGAGGGAACATCATGTCATTTGTCCCCTTAAGATGCCACTTGCCAGAGACAGTGCTCTTAGGAGAAGAAATTTCATGGATTTCTTCAACACCAAAAGCAGTGGTGTGGCAAGGGCCAGACTCTCAAAAAAGAGGTCGGAGGAGAGGACTGTGGGCACAGGTGAGATTCCCTCAGAGGGCTTCCAGGCCAGACTGGAGACTTGGGAACAGAGGCTGTGG
The DNA here is from genome assembly GCF_046562875.1 of Panthera onca. Lineage (NCBI taxonomy): Eukaryota > Metazoa > Chordata > Mammalia > Carnivora > Felidae > Panthera > Panthera onca. The sequence continues at coordinate 177,987,150 of NC_138342.1, forward strand.
GCCTGCCTGTCTGCGGATGGGGCTGCCCAGCCAGCACCACTGGGTTTAATGATAACATAACCTAATTTGTATTGTCTGATGGGCTTAGGAAAACTTGGGTTATAGAGAAATAATACCTAAACAGTTTTGAATAGAGGGCATGTATAAAATGTGAAAAATCACATGCTCACCAGAATTATGGTGTGATTCGGTGCTTTGTAGGTATGTCAAAACACTGGGCAGCTCAGGGTAGGGGCAAACTTCCCATTTCCCGTGTTTGTCACCATGGAATCAATCATCTGAGTGGGCATTGAACATGGACCGTTCACGTTGAAAGATTAAAGTCCAGGAGAAAAATGTGTTTGAGAGGACGTAGGGAAGTGACATCCTGGCTGTCCCCCCGCCAGATACTTCAAAGAGGAATTTACCCTGGTGATTTAACCACAGTCCAGGGTCTGGCCTTTAGTTTTTCAGGTTCAAAAGCTGAGAAAATTGGTTTTGTCAGCACACTGAGGTAAGATTAGTTTATCGGGCCCTCAGTCATACTAACCAAGTTCACCAGAGACAGATGTGTAAATCAAAACGCCATTTTATTAATTTACAATGACAAGTAAAATCGGCCAGGAGATCAGACACACATTCTGTTTCAAGCACATTCTCTCCCTGTGGTGAAATCTACGTGGGAAGTCAAATTATCATCGGAAGACAGCCAGGCGAGGCTGGAATCCGAGCGAGAAGAGGGAGCTGGCTGTCTGCTTGGAATGTTAAATGAAGCCGGATGCTCCCTCTCCACCAAAGGGATGTATCTAGAGGAAATCAGACAGACTGCATTCTCGGGGACAGGTCACCCGCTCTGAGCACAGAGCTGAGTGTGCACAACCCCTTCCTATTGGACACTGCCTTGTCCTGTGCTGCCCGCGCCTCTGGGCTGACCTGCTTTCTCCAGCTGTATCACTTCCATTGACTAGATTACAGCCCCGTTCTTTCTCTCCTTTGCCTTTGCTTCTACCCCTGCCTACCAGTGAGTCCGGGAAATGGACTGTTGTCCCAGAGTGACCCCGACCGAGGGTCAGCCGTGCCCGGCCTGCTCTGCTGAGGTTAGAAAGCCTCAGATGGTCACAGTAATAGCGATCAGTGTGTAAACCAAACACCACGCCCCCAGGCTCTGCCCGGCAACCTTCAGGCCAGATCCAGTGGGGCAGAGGATGCCAATGAATTGTTAATGAAGGGTGATCAATGCCTTTATCTCAGAACAGGGGCCGCCTCTCCTCTGCAAACCATCTTCTGCCTTAATTGAACCCAGAGTAAGCCGCAGGTAGGAGCTGAGTGGATGAGAGTCTCAGTCCTGGAATTCAGGCTCGTTCTCGGCATCGGCACTCACACGTGATGTCTGAAATGCTCAGGATGTTAGCTGACATCTTGGTGAAAGGAAAGAAGTAGCCTGAAGGTAACAGCTCTGGTTTGCTTTGTGGTATAAGAGACATTCACTGCCCTCACTGCTTGGAGTGCCACCCTTGGGTCCAATGTGTGTGTGCCCCCATCATCCCTTCTGCAGATACCTCTCCTACAAGCAGAATGACCCAAGAGAGTCTTCACTTTACTTAAGTCCCATTTTATAGATAACAGTTGCTGTGAGCCTGTCATGTGCTGGACCCTGTCCTAAGCCCTTTACGTATTAATTCATTTCAGTCCTCACAACAACCCTGTGGAGTTGAGTACTTTATTATCTTCATGTTACAGAGGAGGAAATGAGACATAGACATGTAAGTAACTTGCCCGAAGTCACTAGCTAATGAGTGGCAGACCCAGAATCCAACCCGGTCAGTCTGATTCTGGAGCCTGACCCTTTACCTGCAGTGTTAACCAGAGCTGAGAGGTTTCTCTAAATGTCTTCAACCTTCCCCGTAGAATTGTTTAAATTGCAGCTGACTGTACCAGCTCTTACTATCTGAGTTTTGAGGAATCTGCTTAAAAGTTGGAGTATCTTAACAACCAATCTTTAGTTCTACTAGTTGTACATACATCCTGGCAAAAGTTGCTCATCTCTGTGGCATTCGGTTAATTAAAAATGAGAGGGTTATGGGGCACCTGGGCAGCTCAGTCGGTTAAGCATCTGACTTCGGCTCAGGTCATGATCTTACATTTCGTGATTTCGAGTCCCATGTTGGGCTCTGTGCTGACAGCTCAGAGCCTGGAGCCTGCTTCGGATTCTGTGTCTCCCTCTCTCTCTCTGCCTCTCCCCTGCTCTCACTTTCATTTACTTTCATTCTCAAAAATAAATAAACATTAGAAAAATTTAAAAAAAAATGAAAGGATTAGGCTGCAGAATCTTTCTGTTCCCTCCCAAGGTTGACTCTCTGAGTTTACTCCCATTACTACTACCTCTGTTTTATATTTGTAAGGATTTTAACAAGTTATCTAAGTTATTTTATTTTTCCATTAAATGACCATTGAATCAAGAAGTAACACTAGTGTACCATCATATTTCCAGAGATAACTGTTACAGCGTTGGGCTTAGTACGTACTGCTTACACATTTATTAACTTGAACGAGTTTTCATAATCATCCTGAAAGATGGGCAGGCAACACTATCATCTTCACTTTACAGATGAAGAAATGGAAGTTTAGAGAGCTTTAATTAATGATCTCAAATCATAGAGTTCACTTGATGCCCTTCTTTGTTTCCATCCATCCCTCAATGGTCTTCTAAATGCACCTGTCCTCCTACAGGAGCCGACTCTCAAGTATCGAACGACAGTCCAGAGTGCCTTTCCTGGGCAGCTGTCTGCCAGGGCAACAATTACATTGTGCTTGGCATAATGGAACTTTTCTAGCTACTCATTTAAGAGAACAAATTGTTCTAAGGTGCGTTTTGTAGAGGTATGGATCCAGTGAATACTGTGGGTACCTGTCATTTCGAAACTGAGTAATTGGTAGCAATTTGTTGACTGAATTAGAAATCCTCATGTGGAACAATGACTCACGCAAAATCACCCAGGAACTTGAAGCTCGAGTGACTCAGACTTCAACAGGGTGGAGTGTGACCGCTTTTTGTTATGGGGCAACGTGGTCCCAATTTCTGCAAACCACAAATCTAATGGAGATGAAATCAGCTTGTCAAGAATTGGATTCCCATTTTAATTAGGGTTTTATATGTGATCATTAATGACTTTGGCCACCAAAGGTTTTCCAGAGAGATATCTGTCTGTGAAGGAAAACGAGCACTAATGATCTTAAGGTCTGTCTAAAGTTTTATTCCCTGAGGCTCTGCTCTCTGGGAACTGTTCAGTTCCTCCAAGGTTCCAATTCTCCAGACTTCAAAAGGAATACTGGCCTCAGACCGGATGGTCCACGCAAAAATAGAGCCCCATAAATATATCGATTCTAATTATCAGTGTGAAAAATCTTCCTGGGCGAAGCTTGAGTGTAGTCGGGATTGGGAAATGTCTGACAAGAGGAAGGGGCTGAATGAGACGAGGAAGTCAGAGCATAACATGTAGCTTGAACTTCCACAACCCAACGAAATGAAGAGCTTGGCCATGTGCCTGGCTTCTAGGAGCCTCCATACTTGCTTTTCTTCCTGGTGAAGTGTCTAGGCTCCTCTGCAGCTGCTGTTGTTTTCTAGAAGTGCCCTTGAGGAACAAGAAACAAATATCTAGACATCATTATAACAGGCTACAGTTCACCCCATTCACCCACAGAAGCATTCACACTCATCCAACAGATCTCAAGGAAGTGCAGGGCAGGGCTATTTTGTTTTACATCTTTAGCTCTTTTCCTGTCCTCCTCAGTCCTCCTTACTATCTATGGATGGGTTCACCTTGTTTCTTCAATGGAGCTCCAGTGGGGTCCAAATAATTTTTTTAAATTATTAAATAATCTGTTTTCCATAAATAACAGAAAGTTTAAGTTCACAGGGCCAAGACCTGCTGAGGGGTGATATATCTAGGAATAGTATGGGTTTTTCTGTTCTTGAGATTGGGTTTTCCCAATTGTAGCTTTTAATTAGGTATTTCTAATGGGTAGGAAATCAATTGCATGATTAAGTTTTACTGCAAAAACGATGCATAATAAACCACCTCAAAACACCATGGATTGCAACAATCATGTTTTCTCATGGTCTGTGGGTCAGGTGGGGGTGGCTCACATAGGCTGGACTTGGCCCACTGGCCAAGATCAGGCTGAGGGCCCATCTGGCTGGGCTGGGACAGCTCCACAGCTGTTCATTCTTGGGCCTGGGACGAAGGGCAGCAGCGATCTGGGAGAGGTCGTTCCCTAGTGATGGAGCCAAGCAGGAAAACCAAATGCTTTCTAAGGCCTGTTGTGGGTTGAATTATGTGCCCCCCAAAGAGAGTTGAAATCCTGATGCCCCCCCTCTCTTATCTATGTGAATGTGACCTTATTTTGGACATCAGGTCTTTGCAGATGTAATCAAATTAAGATGAGGTTATACTGGATTGAGGTAGATCCTAGTCCAATGACTTAAAACAAGAGAAATTTGGACACAGACACGTAGGGAGAAGACCATATGATCACGGAGACAGAGACTGGAGTTTTGCTGGTACAACCAAAGTCCAAGGATGCTGGCAACTGCCCAAAGCTAGGGGAAAGACACAGAACACATTCTCCCTTTGAGTTGGCAAGAAGGAACTATCCTGTGCACACCCTGATTTGGGACTTCTGGTCTCCGGAATGGTGAGAGAATAAATTTCTGTAGCTGTGAGCTACCAAGTTTGTAGTGATTTGTTACAGCAGCCCCAGGAGACTACTACAAGGACCAAGCCTGTCATTTCTATCCACATTTTATTGGCCAAAGCCGGTCACATGGTCAAGCCAAAAGTCAAGGGCAGAGAGAACATGCTGAATGAAGCATTGTGAGGCCATGACAAGGGTGTGGATATAGGAAGAGGTGGGAAATTCAGGGTAATTATTTAATGTATCCCACATGAGAGTCAGAAAACTTTGTATTCTAAAGTATCAGAATCTAATGATCATCAGTATGGATCTGGTATGGAGAAAGTTTTACATTTGAATCCTTGTTCTGACACTTCCTACTGGTGTGAACTTTGCCAAATTACTTTACCTCCAAGCATCGTTCCCTTTTTAAAAAAAAAATGTTTATTTATTTTTGAAAGAAACAAGTACTCATGCACGTTGGGGTGCAGCGAGAGGGGACAGAGGATCCAAGGCAGGCTCTGCGCTGACAGCACAGAGGCCGATGTGGGGCTCGAACTCACGACCCACAAGATTATGACCTGAGCTGAAGTCGAATACTTAACTGACTGAGCCATCAGGTGCCCCTCATTTCCTTTACTTGTAAAATGAGAAAATTAATAGTGCCTATCTCACAGGACTCTTATGAACGTTACATGAACTGATGTTTGTGAAGTATCTTCGTTGACATATATTAGGGGCCAAGAAGCATTATCTGTTGACATTATTATCACTATAATAGTGTTACAGTAGAAGACTTGGAGATACAGGTGGCAGTTTTCTTCAGAGACTTCAGAAATGAGATGAAGATTGGCTTTGCAAAGGCTGTGAGATTTCAAGTTTGATTCATGAAGCACAGTTTAAGATATGGTAATGACTCTTCGGGTAGGCGTGAGTTGTATTTCACCAGGAAAGGGAAGAGTCTACTTGCCTGGAGAATCGCCAGCTAGTTTAGGAAACTTTACACTGAGTATAAAGGAGGGAGAGATCAAGTTCCCAAGTACGGAGGAATAAGGGGCTTTGTCAGGGAACTCACATGGAACAACACTGAAGGAGGGGAGAGGGAGAACCAGAAACAGTATGAGGAGCATTTGACATCTACATGCCAACGTGCAGAGCCTTGGGATGCAATGGACATAACATAAAAATACAATCTCAGGAGTTGATTGCTTTAATCTATGGGATGGAACTCAGAATTTTAGTCGGGGGAGGGATAAATATGCCTTTTTCAAAGGGAACCAGCTTATGGGGAGAGACATGCAGTGTGGCCCTGCGGATCCAGAAATATTTACTTACTGGGGTTGCCACAGCCCCAGGGGAAGCTCATGGAAAACCTCTGGGAAGAGGTCAAGGAAGAGAGACTCAGGTGGCATTATTACATGAGTTTTATTTACATCATAGGATTAGATGAAGAAAGGGAATTAGGTTGTTTTTAGCAAATGTCAGATATGATAAAGGTAATGGTGGGAGGAAGTGGAGAAACGGGAAGCACTTTAACTTCCAGAATGTGGAGGTTCCTTATCAGGCTGAAAGCAGCAGAAACAACAAGCTTTTGACCTTCCTTACAGAAAACGAAGCAAATAGGGGAACTGTTATTAGGATTTTATTTGTGCAGACTAATGAGGCATTTGTTGGGGGAAGCATATTATATGAATAAACAATAAGTAAAACTCACTGAGTGCTTACTATGGGCCAATCACTTATCTAAATCATTACATACTTCGGGGCGCCTGGGTGGCTCAGTTGGTTAAGTGTTCGACTTCGGTTCAGATCATGATCTCACAGTTTGTGGGTTCAAGCCCTGCATCGGGCTCTGTGCTGACAGCTCAGAGCCTGGAGTCTGCTTCCGATTCTGTGTCTCCCTCTCCTTCTGCTCCTACCCTACTCTCACTCTGTCTCTCTCTCAAAAATAAATAAACATTAAAAAACATTAAATCATTAGATATTTCATGATGTTTAGTCTTTGCGATGATTTTATGAGGTTAGTCCCTTTTAATCTTCATTTTATGCATGAAGAAATTGAGGCAAAAGAGGCTAAGTCAATTGCTGAAGGTCACTGAGGAGGGGGCAGAAATGATTCCAGAATGTATGTCCTTCACCCTCAAGTTATCCGCACTCCTTGCCTACAGAATGGCTAAGTCACCACCATCTTTATGAGCACGGGAGGCTTTTGGAAGAAGGTGACCCCCAAGGGTCTAGTGGATGGTGACAGGAGCTGGCCATCTGGTGCTGAAAGACCAGGAAACCTGAGCTCAAGTGGCCTATGATGTATGATTAGGAAATGGGCCAAAATGTGCATTAGCGATCCACGCTAATCCACCCACTGAACACCTTTGTTTAAGGACCGACAACTGTCCTCTGGTTATGTGTACTGACGTCATCACTTCCCGAACCTATTGTGCAAGTTGGTGCTTCTGAACCTTTGAAAAGTCTGTTCTGCTGCTTGGAATATCAGTTCATCTCTTCTCTACCTGGCAAACTTCTATTCTTCCTCCAAGGCTCAGCTCAAGCGGCATCCCCTCTTTTGAAGCCTCCTCTGTCTCTCTGACTAGCTGTGAGCCCTTAGGGACAGAGACAGTGTCTTCCTAACCTTCTGTGGGCTCTCTAGCACTAGCCCAGAGCCCAGCACAGGTAGGTTTCAGTGCATATCGGATGGATATACACATCAATGTAAGTCCATATGTTAGTTACCATAAACCAATCAAAATGACATATAAGCGGCACACTGGGCTATTTGTCTAGCATTTGGGAAGCGTGCTCTTGCCTATTCTAATTGAAAGGCAAAAGTTAAAGAAGCATGCAACCTATTTTCTTTTGGAAGAAAATCTCTCTTGCTGTTTTATGTGAGTGGGTAAAATATGCTTATAAAACAATCTGTTCCGAGAATGGCAAATGTTTCAGGAAAATTGCAATGGAATAAGTTCTTTGTGATTTCATTACCTAACCCTCCGTAAAAATGCCTTTGGAAAGACAAAAGATATAGATGAGGGAAATGGTTCCAAATATTATAGAGAGAAGCAGAATAGCTGAACAGAAATTTGTCATTAAGAAAGATTTATGCAAATCTCAAGAGTGCCTTAAAAGTTAATCTTAAAAAAAAATCCCTCTAGTCTGAGCAGATTATGCTTAAGAAAATCTTTTTGGGTAAATCCATGGAAAAATTTATTTCATAATTTAAAGGAAAATAGTATACACTTATAATAGCAACTTAGGATTTCTTGTTCTAGGTAAAGTCACACCCAAAGTGTTGGTCATTGATATATCCTGCCTCTGTGTTTTCTAGGTTTTTTGTGAAGGTTCTTATTTCAGCTAAAATATGTTAGTTACGATGAATCACCCAAATTCAGTTTTCAAGCAAATTAATATATTAGAAAATAAAACTGGTCTCTTTGGAGATGAGCCAATGAAATGTTGGACTGTCAGAGTTCATAGAATAGGAAATGACGAGGTCCAAATGTATATTTGCTCACGGATGGATAGGACAAAAGCAGTTACAACAAACAAATCTCATTACTTGTTGATTCATACCCTTGCTCTAATCAGCCAAGAAGAAAATGAGCCAGCAACATGTAGACATGTGAATTTCAAGCATTTATGTATCTCATGGTTCCTGAACAAGATTTGAAAGAAGTGAACAAAAATTTTCAAGTCTGCACCAGACACATGTACTAAACAGGGCCTCTTCAGGGCCCAGGTGGCTCTGTGCTGTTGTCTCTTCTCTTTGTACGGTATTTCTACTTACCCTCAGAGACTAAAATAGGCCAGCTGTAGAAATTTCAGAATTGGAAGGATTTTTAAAGATCATTACGAAAGCTACCATTTACCGAGTGCTAACTCTGTTCCAATCACTGCAAAAAGCACTTCACATGCATTATCTCATTTAATTCTCAGACCAGCCGTACAAAGTCAGTATTATTAGCTCCAGGCTTACAGATAAGAAACATATGGCTTAGAGAAGTAAATGCTCCAAGTCTTATAGCTTGTAAGTGGTGGACCTGGAATTAAGAGGCAGGTCAGACTCTGGGGTCTCCCTTGGACATGAATTCTGTATTATTAGATGCCACTACCTATCTTACTAGGTGATCTAGCCCATGTTTAAGCACTCTCATGATAATGTGAGCCCTGTAAGATTAGAGACGGTATGTGCTTTCTTCTTACAATTGTACACAACGTATACAGCAACATAGCCTTGACCACTATTCATATTTGTTGAAAGAACAAATCCCCTTACTTGCATATGAAACTTCCATGTGTTTAGAAGTTGAGGCAATCTATACAATTATATAATTCTTCTGCTCCACTGAAAAACATAGCTTGCAGCAGATGGGAAAACATAAGCCTAAAAGGATCGAGTGAGTTGACCAGTATCCCACAGCAAGCAATCCGTGGCTTACCCTAGGTCACCTCTCTGCCAGCTCTGTGTGTGGTGCTGAAAGATGTCTGTCTACTCTGTCTCTGATCTTTGGCAGCCCGAACCTCTCTGTCTCTCCCTGGCTTTCCATCTTCCTCTCCATGTTTCTCTCCTGTTAAGCCAAAGAGCAGAGATTGTACCTTTTCACATGGTTTTAACCATCTCTGTATCCCAGAATCTAGAAGGCTCTTCAAAATATCGATTGATTAGATGGATGAATCACGAAGACATATAATTTTTATCTCAAACACCATCATTCTCTTTTTAGACTCGAGACTCCTCTCTGCATTATAAACGTTTCTGTAAGTGACACTTTTATGACACAGGGGAAAGCTACAGAAAAGAATACTCGCCTGATATAATTTAACAACCTCTTAAGTCTGTGGTGGTTTCTACGGTTTTTTTTTTCTTTTTTTTTTTAAATTTTTTTTAATGTTTATTTATTTTTGAGAGAGACAGAGACAGAATGTGAGTGGGTTAGGGGCAGAGAGAGAGGGAGACACAGAAACAGAAGCAGGCTCCAGGCTCTGAGCTGTCAGCACAGAGCCCGACACGGGGCTCGAAATCACGAGCTGTGAGATCATGACCTGAGCCGAAGTCGGACGCTCAACCGACTGAGCCACCCAGGCGCCCCAAGGTTTCTACGTTTTAATCACTGAGAAATGGTGACTGTTTTAGCTAATGTTCTTCCTTTCCCGTTGAATAGTATAGGCAAGTGTATTGTTCAGGACTCTGCCCTTACCTTAGTCTTCCAGAGAACCTCTAAAACATTCAGGAGCAATGCACACACGGAGAGAGAATGTGTAGAACTCCATCTTTCCCAAAAGCAGCTGACAGTCTTCCACATGGAGCTCTTCCTGTTCTGTGGCAAAATGAAAGGAATCCCCCCACCCCACCCCCCACTCCTCCCCGCTGGGCAAATCCCAAGGCCTCCATTACGTAAAACAAAATGCAGGCCGTGTTCAATAGCAGGTGCAGAATTGCTGATGGAATCCCAGCTCTCGGGGCCACACTGCAGGTTTTTCATGCCTACAAATGCGCTGCTTTGCTCTTTAGGAAGATTTCAAGGATAAATTTGGGACACACTAGAAGGCTAACACCTTGTGCCCAACTAAATGGGCCAATTTGTGGGCCCTCTCGGCACAGTCCTCTCCCTGTGTTGACAACGAGGTGGTTAAAGCTACCTCTAATGGTTCCTGCCACCTTTTCTCCAAAAGTATGTCTGATTGCAAGCAGCATCAGACACCTGCAGGGAGACAGCGATGCCAACGTTAGCTATAGGCGTGGAGAAAGAGTCTCAACACTAAACACCTTCGAGAAAGCCTTAGAGCCACCCTCCCCTGCGGGAAATCACCAGGAAGAGACATCTTAGGGTTCTGTGCCCGTCAGCATCTTCCCACCCTACCTGCCTACGGACACCTGTGCCGGCGGGCCACACACACGGCACAAGTCAGCGCTGCTCGGGGTGTTTCATTCTTTCATGTGAAGAGCTTCCGAAGAGGAGATGCGTGGAGTCTGCTCTTGGTCTCCAATTGTTTCATGTTGCACAAAAGAAAAAAAAAAAAAAAAAAAGGAGGCTAATCGCCCCCCCTACCCCAGAAGTATAGCAGAAAGAACAGAAGTTCAGGAAAAGCGAAAAGCATGGGTCACCCAGAACTATTGGAGAAAGTAGGAAAGGCGAGGAAAGGTGAGGTGAGGTACTTAAATGGTCACATCAAGCCAGTCGGGGGCTCTGATACCTTCATTTCTTAGTTCTCTCAGCCCTCGTGATGTTCATGCCTCATTCGGCCGGGGAAGAGGTAGTGTCCCAGCTCTCCACAACTTTTCCAGGTAACTCTGGCCCTGGAGAAGATTTTCTAGGTCATGGGAAGAATGGGCCATTTCTCTTCATAATCCAGAAGGCTGCGCTCTCTTTCTCCAGTCAACGTGCGGGGAGGCAGTCGAGGTCCAGTTGCCAAAGCGGGGGGAACGGGGACCCGTGGTTGATCAGCACTTGACAGTTTCAAAGCGCTTTCCCCCTTGACGATTTCACTCTCTAGGAGGCCCTGTGAGGGAGGCACCCCGTGAAGTCGGCCTGTTCCATGGAAGAGGGAAGAGAGGGACTTTGCTTGGGTCTCAGGGCTCATGAGGGGCAGAGGGGGCTTGAACACAGGTTTCCCAACCCGACCGTCCTGCTGAGCGGGGTTTTCCTAACAAGCTTCCTGTGCTTCTTGCTAGGGCGGTGTGATGGTGTGATGGTGGCTAGGACTTCAGTGAAAAGGCAAGCCCATGCATCTGCGAGAGACCATGGTCAAGAGATGGCTGCTTTGTACACGTGCTCCCCACAACCCGCAGCCCGGGAGCTGCCCCTCTGCCTGGGTGCCCCCAGGCTCACTCCCCTGGGCTTGGGAGCTGGTATGGCTCAGCTCTCCAGTGAATATTCTTCTCTTTTTGTCATGATTATCACTTCCTGCAGCCCACACCTTCACCAACATCTCCCAGGGTCTGAGATACAGAGTGAGTCCTTCTTTCCTTAAATAAAAATTTTATTTTTATTAAATTACTATGTACGTTAGTTTTTAAATCATACATCTCTAAGAGGACCGCCTTTGAGGGGGAGTCCTACCCCCTCCAACTCCAGTTTCTTTTTTTCTAGAAACAAGCCCCCTCCCACTTTTTAAATGTTTATTTATTTATTTTGAGAGAGAGAGAGAGAGCCAGGGAGGGCCAGAGAAAGAGGAAGAGAGAGAACCCCAAGCAGACTCCACAGCTGTCAGCCCAGAGCCTAACACGGGGTTCGAACCCACACACTGTGAGACCGTGACTTGAGCCGACACAAAGCGTCAGACCCTCGACTGACTGAGCCACCCAGACGCTCCTAGAAAACAAGCCCTTTTACCCCTTGTAGGTAAAGTCATCTGATATTTATCTCCATATTTTCTATGTAGTATGCATTTTCTGCTATTTCTTAGTGTATCAGTTTTAGATGGTGTCTATGACTCTGTTAAGGTAGGTAAGTATTTCGCTCTCTTATATCTCTGGCTGCTTACCCTGCCCCTTTCTCTAATGTAGTCCTATTATCATTTTAAACATTACTATGAAATGTAATATATAAATAAATTTTACTGCTGAGTCAAATACTGTGATTCATTTTGTATTAGTTATTGATTGCTGCAAAAACAAATTACATAAAAGCCTAACAATAAAACAACAGTTAACATTTACTATCTCACACAGTCTGTAAGTCTCAAATTTGAGAACGGCTTAGTTGGGCGTCTGTGGCTTGGGGCTTCTGGGAAGATTTCAGTCAAGATGTCAACCCCAATGACTCGTGTCTGTCCCACATGCAAAATTCACTAGCTCTTCTCGCAGGGTCTCCCAAAGTCTGATACCATCGGTTAGAAGTCCAGGATCTCATTGATGAAATCAGGTCCGGGAAAGATGAATCCTCTCAAGGGTGGTTCCTTGAGAATAGTTCTTCAAATACAGCTCCTCTCGATCTGAACAGCTGTGAACTAAAGAGACAAATTATGTGCAGCCCACACACTCAACATACATTGGTGGGACAGGTATATAATAACGGCTAGAAACTCTCCTGTCAACAAGAGAGGAAAGAGGAGACAAGAATCGATCGTCCATAGCAATTCTTAAATTTAGCAACACACAGTTGACAGTTCCTTGATGAAGACTCACAGCCTGGCGAACAGACGCCTGGAAGAATGCTCGACATCACTCATCATCAGGGAAATTCAAATCAAAACCACACCAAGATACCACCTCACACCCATCAGAATGGCTAACATGAACACACCAGGCAACAGCAGATGTTGGCGAGGATGCAGAGAAAGAGGGTCTCTTTTGCACTGCTGGTGGGAATGCAAACTAGTGCAGCCACTCTGGAAAACAGTGCGGAGTTTCCTCAAAAAGTTGGAAATAGAACTACCCTACGACCCAGCAATTGCACTACTAGATATTTATCCAAGGGATACAGATGTGCTGTTTCGAAGGGACACATGCACCCCCATGTTTATAGCAGCACTGTCGACAGTAGTCAAAGTATGGAGAGAGCCCAAATGTCCATCGATGGATGAATGGATAAAGAAGATGTGATATGGTATATGTGTGTGTGTGTGTGTGTGTGTGTGTGTGTACAATGGAGTATTACTCAGCAATCAAAAAGAATGAAATTTTGCCATTTGCAACAATGTGGATGGAACGAGAGGGTATTATGCTAAGTGAACTAAGTCAGTCTGAGAAAAGCAAATACCATGTGACTTCACTCATGTGGAATTTAAGATACAAAACAGATGAACATGAGGAAAGGGAAGCAAAAATAATATAAAAACAGGGAGGGGGACAAAACATAAGAGACTCTTAAATACACAGAACAAACTGAGGGTTGCTGGAGAGGTTATGGGTGGGGGGATGGGATAAATGGGTGAGGGGCATTAAGGAGGACACTTGTAGGGATGAACACTGAGTGTTATACACAGGGGATGAATTACTGGAATCTACTCCTGAAATCATTATTGTACTATATGCTAACTTGGATGTAAATTTAAAAAAAGAAAAAAGAAAAAAAAAGACTCAGAGCCTGAGAAGAATTTTCCATGACTCTTGGCCTGAGCATTTGTTTCTAGCTTCTGAGTCAATCTTCCATTTTCACGAAATGTAGATTTTGTTTGCAAGTGAGAAGTTTTCTCAGCCTGCTTTCTGACTGTAGAAGTTTGAAGGTCCAAAGTCTTTTTTATAAATTTGTTCTGTTTCTTTACTTTTCAATTCAAGCTGGCGGTATTTTTGCCCATACAATTCTCGTAAAAACTTTATAGGTCTCCTGTGAACCTTACGGGGGATTCGTGCCATTAGACAAAAGTCACATTCAGAAATCCCTTTGGGATTAGCTCTTTTTCTACCTTGGGATTTTGCCTAGATAACTGAGGGACAGAAGCCGTGAGTTGCTTGGAGGCCTTGTTTTATTGAACAGTTCTCTGAGGCATTGCCTTAGATATTCCCGAAGTTTTCCGCCTCGTTTGTTCATTTGTTTGTTTGATTTTTACAACCACATAGTCGGCTTCATGTTTATCCCATGTTTTCCTGACTTTGCCTGGATTTGACCTTTGCCTGGGAGCCATTTCTTAATTTTAAAATCATTAGCCATCTGGGGATGCTGGGACTTTCTGAACTATCAAGAGCCACCTCTTTTTGGTTTAAAACAAAACAAAACGAAACAAAGCCAATGTCTCTACTCTCACTCCTGAGCTGGACCGCACACTTCATTAGGTCCATTTTCCATGTTGCCCCAGGCGACTGCATTGTTAAACTTTCTGCTCCTCTGTAACAGGAGTTGCCTTTCTTCCAACTTCCCCCAATTTCTTTTAGGTTTTCCCTGGGATCCTCCTCAAAGGCAAATCATGCTTCTCTACTAATAATATCTTTAATGTCCTCTAGGCTTTCACTAACACTCCCCTGAAAACCCTCCTGGCTTCAGCCAAAGTTTAGATCTACATGCATGTTTTGAGGTTTCTGTTATAGCTGCACCCCATTTCCAGGTCCCCAAACCTTCATATGCCAAATTCATCCTAAAACTTAGTGCCTTAAAGCAGCGATAGGCATTTATTATCTTACACAGTTTCTGTGGGTCAGGAATTCAGGAATAGGTTTGGCCGGAAGTTTCCGCTCACGGTCTTTCACGAACTTGCGGTCAAGGTGTTGACTGGGGACTCAAGTCATCTGAAGGCTTGGCTGGAGGAACCATTTTAGTGATGGCTCACTCAAGTGACTGGCAAGTTGTGCTGGCTTTTGGCTGGCTCTTTGTTCTAAGGCCGCTTGAGTATCATGGAAGCTGGCTTCCTGCAGAGCAACTGATTTCAGAGAGCAGACTCAAAGTTTCAATACCTTTTATAATTTAGCCTCAAACTCATTTGCCATTATTTCCACAAAACCATCGTTGTTACATGGTTATTCCTATTGAATGTGGGAGGAGATTATACAAGGAGCATTTGAAAACCAAGAAGTGGGGATCACTGAGCACCGCTTGGAAGCTTACTTATCTATATTCCATGATTATATTTTCCTGTAATTAATAATTGCCTAATTTAAAAAAAATTTTTAATATTTATTTATTTTTGAGAGAGAGAGAGAGAGAGAGAGAGAGAGAGAGAATGAGAGGCCAAGGGGCAGAGAGAGAAGGAGACACAGAATCTGAAGCAGGCTCCAGGCTCTGAGCCATCAGCACAGAGCCCAACGTGGGGCTCGAACTCACAGAGTCCAAGATCATGACCTGAGCCGAAGTCAGAGGCTTAACTGACTGAGCCACGCGGGTGCCCCGATAATTACCTAATTTTATTCTTTTAGTTGTATAAGTATTAATCTCTCTTTCCCCCCAAATGTTTCAACATCTTTCAAACATCTAGGAATTTTTTTCCCCCAACATCAAAATATATCAGGTTATTGACCACTCATATATATATTCTTTTCCCATATGGACACGTCTCTTCCACATCCCTTCATCTTTTGACTCCATCTGAACTAGTTCCTTTCCAGGCTTCATGCACGGTTGTCATCTGAGGAACCTCCCCCTTCACCATTATTCTGTTATAAGTCTTGTTTCCTGGATCCCGGGTCTTTGTCTTTGTTGAGTTTCTCTTTCATTTTGCCAGAGCATGGGCTTCCGGAGTTTGGGAAACACACGTGAGAAATCAAGTTTGCAAGTTCTGTGTGTTTGACACTGTCTGTATTCTACCTTCACTTGCCTGTCCACGGCTACTTACCGTGGAAGAGCTCAGTTGGTGACTATAAGCTGGGTGCATGTAGGTGGAGCTTGCCAAATTGTAGGCTCCTCTGACAGGTGTCAGGGAGCAAGGTTTTATGGTTTTCCATTGCTAGACTCTCCTTTTCTATCATGCAGTCACCACTCCCCTGGGGCCACTCAGGTTCTCCAAAGAAGAGTCCTCCACCGTCCTCCCTGGGGTGGGAGGAAAGATAGACCCCCTGACGGCTGTGTCCTGGGAGCAGGGCCAAGGTGAAGGACTGAGGGCTTCCCGTGTACAATATAGGCCCATAATCATTCCACTTGTAGCACCAAGCTTCCCCTGCCCTTAATTGTGCCTCGGGCCCCCAGTCTCCAGCTCGGTTTCTCCCGAAAATAAAACAGAATCCCCTTTTTCTCACTGGAGAGTGTGCAGAGGGGTGGTTACCTGGCTCTTCAGAGTGAGGGAGTCCTGTTGGTTCAACACCTCAACGCTGACCCTTTCAAAGCGCTCACCTGTTCACCGGGCATCAACACCGGCCTGTCATCAGCCTGCTACATCCATGTTCCTCTTCTAGGCTAACTCAACCCCTCGTGGATCGGTCTTCTCATGCCGCCATGACAGAATACTATAGCCTGGGTGGCTTACACAGTAGTCATTTATTTCTCCTGGTTCTGGAGGCTGGAAATCCCATGAAGGTACCAGTATAATCAGGTTCTAGTGAAAACTTTCTTCCTGGCTTGTCGGTGGCTGCCATCACCCCGTGGGCTCATGCGACCTCTTCTTTATGTGCGCACACTGAGAAGAAGAGAGACCTCTCTGGTCTCCCTTTCTCTTCTTATGATAAGGACACTATCTGATCAACGTACACTCCTATGACCTCATTGAGCCTTAATTATCCCCCAGAGACCCCCATCTCCAAATGCCATCTCACTGGGAAGTATGCATTAGCAGATGCACTTTGTGGGGGGGACACAATTCAATCCATAGCACCCCGTCTGCTTTCTGTTTCCCCTCAATTTATAGAAATCCTTTAGCCTTTGTCCTATCCTTTCATTTCTATTCTCTTTGCCTATGGGTTAATGTCTAGTTTCAATTTCTTTACTATTGTTTTTATTGGGGTTTTGGAAAGGAAACAAAGGTAAACATGTTTGGTCATTTCTCCATGCATAAGTATAAGTCCACGTAGAGGATTTCATCTTGTAAAACAAAAAACTGAGACACAAAAACTCAAAACAAAAGGAAGTCAACCTATAAACACTCAGATGTCGGGAAGGGGGGAACCGGCTGGTGTTGCCCCAAATGAGCATGCCCTTTTACAGCACCAGTCTTGCAGAAGATGAATCTTTGTACCTTCACTGAACGGGAAACCCCGTCCCTTCTCGGGCACCCGGCTCACTTTCAAGCATCTGTAGCTTGTGCTGCCGGCATGGACTCCCCAGCCAAGGAGAGCAGATGGCTTTCAAGCACTGATTAATCACTGCTCTTACTTCACTTCGGTTTCCAGCTGTGCTTCACTTTCTCCTTCCTGGCACGGAACCATCGCTGCTGGTTTCTTTGCTTCCCGGTCTAATGGAAGAAGCACTCCTGTCTTCCACTAAATCTCCTCTGATCATCAGCCTCCATGTTGCTGGTGGTTAGCACCGCTTTTTGTCTTATCTCAAAACCATCCTTAGGCTATCATCTTGCCTTCCATGGCAGGAGGAAAATCTATTCTTGTCCAGTTCCTTGACCTCTGCCTGCACAGTGTGGCCAACAGGAAGCAGAGAGTCAAACTAAAGGAAGCCTCCATGGATGGGAGAAGTCTTTCTGTATGTCTTCTAGAGTTGGACGCGGGAGAGAAGTCACCTCCAGGCTTTCAAGATCCCTTTCCAGCCCTGTTTCAAAGTCACATCAAATGGCTCATTCAAAAACCCAGTGGAGTCATCAATGAAGAAGCATTAGAGCCTGGCAAATGGTTGGCCAAATTTGTTAGTGATGAAATAGTACGTCTTGGCACGTGGCTTTGGTGGTGGAGCTACCACTTAACCATCCCCTTTCCCTATGCAGTGGTCCTGAGCCAGAGATGTGCATCAAGATCGCCTTGGGAATTTTGTCATTACGCAATATGTCCACATCTCACCCTGAAAATTTGTCAGAGTCAAGGCATTTGTGTTTTGGAGTAGCTTTCCAGGTGATTTTGGTTCAGAAACATCGCTCTAAAGAAATAACTTTAGGGGTGCCTGGGTGGCTCAGTTGGTTAAGCATCTGACTCTTGCTCAGGTCATGATCTCACGGTTCGTGGGTTCGAGCCCCGCTTCGGGCTTTGTGCTGACAGCACGTGGAGCCTGCTTGGGATTCTGTCTCCCTCTCTCTCTCTGCCCCTTCCATCGCTTGCTCTCTCTCTCTCAAAATAAATAAATGTAAAAAAAGAAAGAAAGAAAGAAAGAAAGAAAGAGAGAGAGAGAGAGAAAGAAAGAAAGACTTTAAAGTGAAAGAGGCAGCACAGTAGAATAATTATTAAAAAATAAAAACCCTGGATACTTGAGTGCGGGTTCTGGCCCCAGCTAAGTTGCTTCTCTCATTAGTAGGGAGACCATATAATTTATCGTCCACATTAGGATCCATTTGAGAGTAAAAGAAGGAGCTATTAATAACTATATCAGAACAAGAGACATAAATTGAAACTGTCCGGACGAACGGGTCACCCCACTCATTAGCCCGATGAGACACTGGAGTAGACAACTCCGAGGTCCCTTTAAGATTTATGATTCTATAATTCATGACCACTGGGACAAGCGCAAAATAAGTTTCCATCCCAAATGCATGTAGGATAGAGTTGTTTAGGTCCTCTTTGCTCAGGGAAACGGAAATGGCAAACACACGCGTCTTAGAAGCTGGAGACCTGGCGGCACTCCAATATGTTACACAAAG
The DNA here is from genome assembly GCF_046562875.1 of Panthera onca. Lineage (NCBI taxonomy): Eukaryota > Metazoa > Chordata > Mammalia > Carnivora > Felidae > Panthera > Panthera onca. Next base: position 178,005,894 of record NC_138342.1, read on the forward strand.
AATTTACACAACTATTTCCTTGGTGCTTCGCATGTGATACAGTTAGGAAAAAGGGCGTTTAGGTCAATCACGTGTTCTGGTTAATTATAAGTTAGCATATAATAAATTAGACGGCACACAAATCACCAATTTTCCAGAAATCAAAATGTAATAAAATAACACCACCCCCGCAGCCCCCCAAACGCTGATCATTTTATCCTTTGCATTTCTAGAGAGCCCTTCAGGGCTCTGTATTGTCGTAACAAAGAGCATGTCACATCGTAGCTGTGAAAGGTGAGCCTAATCGAATCTGGGATGTCAACAAGCTTTCACGAACACAGGAGAGTTAAGCTCAGCGCAGTTTGGTTTTTATGACATTATTCTGCTGTAGTTCTTATGCTGGTGCTTATCAAGTACGGATCGGGAGAATCTTTAGGGCAAGCCACCGGGACGCAGGGAGCAGGAGTGGGTGGAAAACACTACCGGAATCCAGCGAGCACTCTGTCGTTTCAGAGAAGCGGGCTGAACTTGCTTGTTTGCACGGAGCTGGCAGAGATGTGGGCACAGGGCACACACAGATAAGAGGGAAGCTAAAGAGGGGGAAGTGGGGGAAGAGGGAGAGAGGGGGAGGAAAGCAGTGAGGAAAGGGAGAGGGGGAGGGAGGTGAGCAAGACAGAGAGAAAAGAGCGGGGGAAGGGAGGAAAGGAAGGAGAGACTCAAACATATACACCGAGAAACAAACAAGAAGATGGAGAGAGAAACCAGAGGGGAGGAAAAGGCCGGGTCCGGGTCGCACACGCATCCGTGTGTCTCTGGGGGAATAAAAAGTTAAAGCCTAGGTCTGAAGTTTTTAGTCAAACCCTCAACAGTCTTGTATCAGAACACAGGAAATGGCCTGGCTCACGTAGCTGCGGAAGCTATTTTGATGAACGCAATCAGTTCATTTCACGTCGATCGAGGCTCATGCTGCCTGGAAGGAAATTGCCCACCGCGGCTGTGCTTCAGGGGTTGTAATCAGAGGCACTGGCATTGATGGAAAGCTTCTTGCTCTAGGAGGAAGCCAGCAGATTGCGAACGGCCCTGTTTCCACGACCGTGGCTGTGTGGTTCGTTTGTCAGAATGTGTGCCCCGCATGCATTTCGGGTGTGAGCACGCTTAGCCGAGGATTAGACTTCTCCTGGCTGTCAAGGGGTTTTGCTTCTTACTGACTCTTACCCATGGCCGAGAAGAGCAGCACAGCAAGGAGACATTACAACGGGCTGGCTAGGAGTCATTTTTGGAGAGCCTTGGGGCAGTGTCTGTCCCTGAGAGAACAGCGGAGGAGAAGGAAGCCAAGAGGTCATCGTTTGGCTCATCAGCTGACAAGAGGTTGATGTGACCGGAGTAGCCAGCGTGAGGCTGGTGGCTCCAGGAGGAGCTTTGAAAGCAAATAACAAACACTTAGCTTTCACCTGAGGAAATGCACACTTCTCAACCCCTCGCTTCCGGAAAGGCATAATGCAAGTGGAGGGGGGCCAGGGATGGATGGGCCAGGGAAGTGACCAGGGGATTGGAGGACTGGGCAGATGGGAAATATGGGGACCGCGTCAGCCCTGAGCAGCAGAGGCAAAGAAGGAATGGGACAGATCTCTGAAACGAAGAAAGGCGTAGGGATGCAGAACATGGGCTGGATCACAGGATTCTTGGATGTCAAACCCTTGAAGGTTTAGAAAGGCCATGGTAGGAAAAAAGAAATCAAAGCATGAATTTTTAGAGTGGATGGTGACTTTAGGACACTTGTAGATGGTTGCTAAACACCCCTAATCACCACCCCATAGACGCTCATTGGCTCTGGGTATGAACTCTCCTGATCCAGTCCAAGCAGGTGGTTATGAATTTGTCTCTCTGTCAGTGCTGAGTCTATAGCCTGGTATTTGCCCTGGGATATAGGGAATTTGCCCAACAAAGTTTGGACACCTGGTGAAAGATGTCATGTTGCCAAGTGGCAGGTACGGAATGAGAGAAAGCAAGGGCAGTGCCCTGAGAGTGAGCTCGAGAAATGGCAGGCAGAAATAGCCACCATGGACCAGGACAGAGAATCATGGGATAAGAGCAGAGGAAAAAGTCCCTAGGTAGTCCATGAATCATCAGAGAGGGTGAGGAGGATCCCCCTCTAGGGTGTCTCAGAACTGGGAGGGTTGGACATGTTTGATATACTTAGGGTCATTGTAATGTTCCTAAAAAACAGAAGAGCAAATCTTCTTGCCTGGTGAAGTTCTTCGGGAAGTAGAATGAGAAAGCATTGCAGGGAGCACAAAATAGACATGATAGAAATCACCTTTCTGGTGTCGATGTTCCTCATCTGTCTCCCACTGCTCCCAGCCCTACTGCACCCTGACACTTGCCATGCTTCAGAGTCTGTTTATTCCTCTGATTTTGCCACCAGATTGTGAGCTCTGCGATGTCAGGAGCTCGGTGTCAGCCATCAACAAACTCACTTGGCACGTCCCGGGTGTCTGTCTGTTGGATGAATAGACTACTGTCAGCCTGGCTCCAGATGGGACTTCTGGTTGTCAGTGTGCCCTCCATATGCTTTGTCTGTCCCTCCGAGGGCGCTGAGTGCCCTCCCTGAAGCTCCTCCATCCCTCTGTCCTCAGGGACACAAACATCCCTAGAGAGGATCCGACGAGTGTTTAGAGAACATGGAAGTCCCCATTTCACAGAAGAGAAAACTGAGGTTCAGACAGGGAAAGTCAGGGCAAGCCAAAGTCGGCCCCGTAGTGACTCTGTGCAACCTCGAAGATGAGAAGTCAGACTACCACTCCATCCCCACTCTTGTTGCTAGGCAACACTGGCTTCGGAGGGATGTTCAGTGGTTGCCCAAATTCTAAAATTGATTCAGTCATTGTTACCCTTGTGGGAGGGGGGAGGTGGAGCTGAAACACGGTGGGTTAACACTGCATCAGTGCTCTCAGAGACAAGCTTTCCCCACCACGCTGGTGGTGTTAGCGTTGTTAGTGACGTTTGTGGAGGGTGTGATGGGTGGCAGGGAGAGACAGGGAGGGAATTCCGGAGACAGCCTGCAGGGAGGGAGGAGCCGAGCGGCCTGCCCAGGGCTCTTCAATGCCCTTTGCTTACGAAGTTCAGGTTCACCTAGCCTGTCTCCTCAGCCAGACTCGGAAGGTCCTTTCTGATCTGTGCCCAACCTGCTTTTCTAGCCATGTGTTTCCTAACGAGCACATCGCAGTTCGGAATTTTCAGATAACCCTCACACCCTCCGTTTAATCTGATCCTTCCCGGGTCTCTAAGAGGGAGAAAGGGTTGCCGAGAAAGGAAATCCCAGGGTCCCGGTAGCCTGTTGACTCTGCCCGAGGCCCGTGTACAGCCCCGTTGGCCTTGTGCAAGGTCAGTGTCAACACTGCCTCTTCCAGCTCTTTGCTGCTCTCCCTGACGTGTGCCTCCCCTCTGCCTCGTTTACTCACCCCGTGTCACTGGCTCCACTCAGAATTCCCACCCCCCTCTGCCCCGCTGAGTGACTCCCTCTCCCTCACCTCCTGCTTCAACTCCTGGTTCCCTTCCTCCCGCGAAATCTTCCTCAAAGTCTCTGGCCCTCTGCTCTCCCAGTCCTGGCACCTCTAGCCTGCTCAGGCGGCCCTTAAAATGGGCTGTCTTGGGGCGCCTGGGAGGCTCGGTCAGTGAAGTGTCTGAGTCTTGATGTGGCTCAGGTCATGATTTCCCGGTTCGAGCCTCCGGTCGGGCTCTGTGCCTGCAGTGCAGAGTCTGTTTGAGATTCTCTCTCCCCCCCTCTCTCTCCCCCTCCCTGCTTTCTCATTCTCTCTTTCTCAAAAGAAATAAATAAACTTAAAAACAATTTCAAACGGGCTGCGTTGGAATGCCAGATAACTCCTCTGCGTTCCCGTCTGTCTCTCTGGAGGATGTGGGTCCAACACACCTCCATTGATTCACAGAGCCTCACACGGGGCCCGGCTCATCGTCAGAACTGGTTGGCCGCCAGCGCCTCCCCTAGGGATGTGACAGGAAGCATGGGCCAGCTGGAGAGTCTCGAATGCAAAGACCCAGGCGGCCCCTGCTGTCCACCTTCCAGGGAAACCACACGTGAGGCCGGGACCTCCAATTTCATTAATATTTTCCACTAAGAGCACCGTTTCCCACTAATGTTTGGAAAGCAATCGATTTCTGGACGTGCAGCCCAGAGGAGGCCTGGTGGGATTCTGGCAAAGGGGTAGCGATTTCATAAAAGCTCCCACTGAGTTGTCACAAATGAAACCTCTAGTTACCTGGACGCCAGTAAGGAGATTAGACTAGAGCTCTGGTGAATGATATTTGATGAGTCACCAGTCTTTTGAGGAAAAGGCATGCTTGTATTGGCCCGGCTTGCCACAGATAACACAGAATTAAAAAAAAAACTGGATCATTCAAAAAGCTCCAAATCAAAAGTGGAGATATTTCTAGACTTTGGACCATGCCAAAAGAAGTACCCTGGAGTTTGTTTCTTAATTTTTTAAAAATACTTTCATTTATTTTTGAGAGAGAGAGAAAGAGAGAGAGAGAGAGACAGAGTGCAAGTCGGGGAGGGCTGAGAGAGAGGCTCCAGGCTCTGAGCTGTCAGCACAGAGCCCCACGCGGTGTTCGAACCCACGAACTGTGACATCATGACCTGAGCTGAAATCGGACGCTTAACTATCTGAGCCACCCAAGTGCCCTGAGTTTGGTTCTTTTGGAGAAAAGCAGGCATACAAATAGTGTAGAGTACTTCATGAGTTTTTCATATTCCAAAACTGTCAATCCACAAATGCACCATATTTACTCATTCACTCCCCAATGATTTTTTTCTGCACTTTCTCTGTGCCAGACGCTGCTCAAAAACTTGAGGGAAAACTTTAGGGGACATTCTCCTTGTGCACAGGCGCCTCTTGTGCTGGTAGATTGTTCTCGTGGGGTAAGTGGAAGAAATGATTTCCGTTTTCCAAAAGAGGAGACAAGACTTCAGAGAAACTTGGAGAATTTCTCTTGTCGCATCTCTCATATATCATGACGCCTGTAAAAGTCGATGTGAGGCTCGTCTCCCTTCCTCTCAAACCTTCACAACAGTCCCAGAGACCCAGAATGTATCATGTAAACGAGTAGTTCTGAACTTGACACCTGTATTCTCCCTCCCTGAATCACAGTCGATCTTGAAGCCCAGAATAAAGTGAGGGCTCGAATGCAGGGCTGCACGCTTCACAGAGTTCAGAGGGATATGGCCAAGCCCTATTGCCTCCCATGGTGCTGTGGGGGACAAGACTTTTAGCCTGACAACCAGCACATCCCAGATCTGGGTATGCAAGTCATTTTTAAAAAATTATTTATTTATTTATTTTGAGGTGGGGGGCAGTGTGCACACGCACGTGAGCCAGGAAGGGGCAGAGAGAGAGAGAGAGAGAGAGAGAGAGAGAATCTGCAGCAGGCTCTGCACTGCCAGTGCAAAGCCCCAAGTGGGGCTCAAACCTGCAGACCGTGAGATTATGACCTGAGCCGAAACCGGGAGTTGGATGCTCAACCTGCTGGGCCATCCAGGTGCCCACAAATCATTTTCTATAAAGAAAAGGAACACTTTCTTGGCTACAAGAGAGCTAATCTTAAAGTCAGGAATATTCCCGAAGATCCTACCCAACACAACTCGGGAATTTTGGGTAGTTCGTTTTAAGGTTACTTGAGACTAAATGTATTCCTTCCTCAAGTTTAATTGGTTCATTTGTTCTCACCCCAACTCCTTGATCTGAAAGGAACATCTAGGACGGACGTAGAGGAATAAAAAGGTATCTCCTCCAGTTTGATGTTCTGTTCTGTTCTGTGAATGACAACAGGAGAATTAACCCTTCAAAAGGGAAAAATCAGCCCAGCTTTCTCTGAGGGGTGCCGCACCCATATATGGCAAGAGACGGGGCTGTCTCTTTAGAGGATGCATATGCTGAGTTAAAAGTGGGCGTTGTCCATTTTGTTGCCCTGCAGAGCACAGCGATTCGAAGGGGCACACGAGTAGCCCCCTTGATTTGCCTGGTTCCCAGCCCTGTTTTCACACTTGCAGGTAGAAGATGAGAAAGCCAGGTGGAGGGAAGTGAGACTCTGCGTTCACGGATGAGGACTTTTACTGCAGACTGGGTAATATGATAGTTTCAGAGGCTGTGTGCCTGATTGATTTGTCCTTTTCTTGTCTTCAAGAATTCATGTATAAATGTTTTTGAGGACTGCTAATGTCATGCCGATGAATCTGTTCGAATGCTCTTCTTCGGGGGAATAAATAGCTATCGTCACTTCTTGCCATGATATTGCTCTTTTCTGATGGCATTTTGTGGAATAAATGGGCAACGTTTCTCTTCGACTTCCCTTCTGCAGACACATACACACACACACTGGTTTAGAATTTTTGCATTCTAGTATACTTTTAAAGGAGTCTCTTTTTAAAGGGTGGACTTTTAATTTTTTACAACCTGATCTGTCAATTAACTCTCCTCAAATACATTCTTTTTGGAGAATGACAAGGCCGGAAGTTCAAAGGCTTTTTATCTTAGTACAACGTTAGGCGTAAAGCAGGCAATCAAACTGTTGGCTAATTGAGGCACCCACTCCGGGGAAAATGCTCCATCAGCCATGGGCAGGGGGATGTCTTTTTCCTGGAAAAGAGAAGACAGCACGGTAATTTGGGGAGGATTGTCAAGGAGGAGAGACCAGTCAGTCGACAGACTGTTCGGACCATGAGCTTTGGAACGAATAGAAGGCAATTCTAATCCTATCTCTGCTATTTACCATCACTGTCACCTTGAGCGAGCTGCTTACATTTTCTAAGCCTCCATGTCTTCATCTGTAAAATGGGAACAGTCTCACCACTCACCTCATAAAGCTTTTGTGAGGAAGTAATGATCTAAGTGTGTAAAGTGTTTAACACGGTGCCTTGACGTCTAGAAAACACTCCGTTGAGCTTTTGTTGTTATTCTCGTAATTATTAGAGTAACACAGGGACCTTCTGGCCGGGTGAAAAGATTGTTCACTTAGAAACCTGGGAACCTGCATTTCCAGTCTCACTTAGAAGGTGGCCGTGCCGGTCACTGCTGTCACACACAGTCTCTCATTCTCTGGTGCTGTTCAAACAGCAGTAGACTTGCATGAAAATCCAAGAAACCAGAAGTCAAAGTCTGATGGAGAGTGTTTCCGTTTAATTTATGGAGTAGGTTACCTTTCTGGGCTCTTCTTAAAAGGCTTGAGGCTGAGTAGGAGAAAAACCGTTAGGGATATTTTCGGAGGAGAGATGTGCAGCACCTTCACTAGAAGAGATTGGACCATCTTTCTCTTTTGAAAAGCTTTTTGTAAGGAGCTCCAGAAGAGCCACAAAACAAGTAGATCCATCATTTCGGCAGAATGGTTTTCCAAGGGCCCTCGAGCACCAACTGTAGCCCTAAATGGCAATCTCTACTTATCTGGGACAATTTCATAGAAAAAGAGGAGAAGCAAAAACCACTTTTCACAGAGTTTCACTTCTTATTAGGTCTGTATTAAACTGTCAAACAACTTCAGAGAAAAGGATAATAGATCATGTCAACTGTTTCAACGATGATTTCCTTCCGTTGGTTACCAATATACCCCTTATTTTTACCCCGCACATGTGCACAAAGGATAACTATTTCCAACTTCCTTCTGCTTAATATCATGCTGTATGTATGTTTTCACGAACTGACACGGCTTGCAGACTCATCGGTCGCAATATTGCTCAACTGCGAGTTTTCTATCTTTATGTCATAAAACTAGACTCATAGAACAATAGAGTTGGAGAGATCTTAGAGCAATATTATTCATAAGAGCCAATTCGTATCACATCCTTACTGTGAGCCAGACACTATGTGCTAAGTGCTTTATACATTTGTTTAAACATTCCAGTGATCCTATGAGGTAGGTTCTGTCTATCCACGTCACAGATGGGGACACTGGGGATAAAGATGTAAATGTCTTGCTCAGAGTCATGCAGCTAGTAGGCTGGAAACTCAAACACAGGCTTGACCGAGTCTACACCCCTACTCAACCACTATGCTATGAGCCAGGTACCATGCAGTCCTCAGTTTTCAGATGAGGATCCTGGACACCCAGAGGAGAAACACGAGTTCACTCAGGTCCAACACTTATTGGCAGTCAAAGTTGGAACCCAGTTCTCTGGACTCCCAGGCCCCCATCCCTCCCTTATAGACGTCACTCTACCGCCCTCCCTTATATATGTCATTCTACCTCCTTGATAGGAGGATACAGGTACAGGATACTCCTGTATCCTTCTGGAACTCTCCTTGCTTTCCCTGTGCTTGCAAAGTTCACGGTGAGTTCTTTTATTTAATTAAAAGGTAAACTTCTACGTAAGCTGCTTTAAAAATGACATAGTGTCTGTTTTTCCAGCCCTCCTCTTCTGGTCTCATTCTCTCGGGGCAATCTAAATTTTCAGAATTTTTAGATTCAGAAAGTTCTCTTTGAATAAGCCATCACCCCCTAAATGCATTCCCCAAGAACTCTTCTGGATTCTTCAGATAACAGCTTCTTCAGATAACAGGTTGCTTGGGATTGGAAAACACACCATTCCACTTGCTCTGTTGTTAAGCCTTTGTCTCTTCAGAAAGCAAAATAAAACACATGCCCTCCCCATAATAGAACCTAAAAGAAGAAACAATCAGATTAAAAAAAAATATGCCCAGATTCAAACTTAATTTTATTTGACTTATTTTCAGCCAGTTCCTTGTGGTCTAGATATAGCCCTGGTAGATCTTTAAACAAATGGTCCCAATGTTTATTCCACACACCTGCCAAATATCTCATTAGGACTTACCAGATCAGGGTATCTCTGCTGGGATCCCAAGAGCAAAGTGATGGATGAAATCTGCTCCTTGTCTATGTGTGTGTCACTGTTTATTTACTTTCTGGACGAATTCATATTACAAGAAGACTCTGGAAGGGATGTTAATTATCCCTGTAATCTAATTTATGGCTTCAGGTGCCTGATATGTTCTATACCTTAGATAATGTTAATTTTATTCTTTTGTGAGCTGAGTCTGGTGTTCGCGAAAAGCTATAAGATGTAATTTATTTCTCCCCACTTGCCTTCTAAATATTAACTCTATTGAAAAATGATTAAATAGATTATGTAAATTATGGTCATTGCATCCACTTTAAAGGTTAATCCTGCCATCATGTAGCCAGATAATTAATTTGAATTCGTTCCCAAGCACTAATTCTCAGGGAAGCCAAGGTGTAATGGGCTGCACTGCCCTATTATGGATGTCACTGTGTGCTTGCCTGTGATAAAATTTGCAAGAAACAAGCCTCAAAGTTTTGAGAACAAAAGTTTCTTAAGGCCATCGGAAGGCCTGGTGCATCATGGGAGTGGAGCTACACTCTCTCCAGAATGTTAGGAGATAGTGTTACGGACTGTCCTCCACTTCTTTGAGTTTTCTCAAGGGTCACCTCCCTTCTTGGGAAGCCAGACCTGGATGGATTTTGAAAATTCTAGGACAGCCCTGCTGCTTAGCCATTTTCAGAAAGTTCCAAGCCCGGGGAGGTCCCATCAGATGATTTTTTAGCTTCACCTACCCGCTAGGGAATCAGCCACCAGGCACTTAACTCTCTTCCCTGGCTGATAAAACTGGCCCCATGAATCCTCTCCATTGTTTCATGGGAAACCTATTGCTAATACCTCTTCTGGACTGCTTCCTCAGGCAGGAGCTTGAAGCTTATTCAATTTCTCATGGGCCTTCTGCGAGAAAAGGAATAGAAAAATACAAACTCAAAAGCAAATACAAACACGAATATGGATTTAGACTGTGAATAGAAAACACAATCGTAAATTTTAAAGAGCCGCCTGATACCATAAGCATCACGAAAGTCATAAAAATAACAATATGTTCATTATTTAATTGCCTGAAACACCTTTATAATACATCCCCACCAATTTTTTGGCTGCCAACTCTTTGATCACTTCATATGACCACAATTTTGCAATAATTTTTCTCTAGAAAGAAAAGCAAGATAATTTAGTCTCCCCTCTACCACAGATCATCAGGATTTGTTTCTTACTTTTGATTGTCAGATTGACTAAAAGATACCAACTGCATACACAGACATGCTTGCTGTTTATAATACCGTGTCACATTTGGGTCCTTCAAACATAAGATTTCTGGTGAATTCTGGGGCGTCTGGCTGGCTCAGTTGGTTAAGTGTCAGACTCTTGATTTTGGCTCAGGTCATGATCTCACGGTTTGTGAGTTTGAGCCCCACACTGGGCTCTGTGCTGCACGTAGAGCCTGCTTGGGATTCTCTCTCTCTCTCTCTCTCTCTCTCTCTCTCTCTTTCTGCCCCTCCCCTGCTCATGTTTTCTCTCTCTGTCTGTCAAAATAAATAAATGTTAAAAAAATTTCTGACAAATTCTACTTTGTGCAATTCCCATCAAAAAAGAAAAAAAAAATGTAAGGTGGGTTTATAGTTGTATATGCTGCCTTCCTGAGTATATTCCTGGCAGAGAACTTCTACTTGGATTTGGCATCGATCTTGCTCTGCTCATCTGGCGATTAGAATTTTCCTAGACTAACTCTGGCTCCACACATGTTAAAGCTGATTTCCTCTCCCACGATTCAGATCCTTCCCTGCCTGTCACTGGAGAACTTGCTCCTATCTTGGTGTGATCCCTGCCCTGCACCTTCCCGCTAAGTCAGCACCCACGTGGTAGGTATGTTCTAGAAGCCATTCCTATCTGGAATGACTGACTATTCATGGAAATGACTGAAAGCCGTGTTAATATGTCCCATCAAACACAGACTAAACGTACCCTCAAGTCAAATTCCCTTTCGCCAGATCCCCAAAAGGACCTTGGACATTTCAGGTCCACTTGATACATGGGCACTTGCCCTACTTAGGGCAAAGGGGAAGTTGGAATAAGGAGAATCATCAATCTTAAGTGGTTTCAGTTAAAGCACATTTCCCCCCAGTGTTACCAATTATACGATCATATGAATACCTTGTCAGTGCACTGTGTAGGCCCTGGGAAAGGGGCTTTGGGGAGTGAGGGGCCCTCAGCCTTCACCATCCCCATGTGTCTGCCCTTATCTGCCTGTGGCATCTGCTGGTGCAGGGTCCTCTCCTCCCCTCCCCTCCCCTCCTTTCTCTTCTCTTCTCTTCTCTTCTCTTCTCTTCTCTTCCCTTCCCTTCCCTTCCCTTCCCTTCCCTTCCCTTCTCCTCTCCTCTCCTCTCCTCTCCTCTCCTCTCCTCTCCTCTTCTCTTCTCTTCTCTTGTCTCCTGCCGACATCTTGTCTGGGACTGGAGCTCATAGTACTGGACTGTAGCTCTGCCTCCTTGGGGTCATTTCTTTTTGTCTCTTCTCTGGGGTTATTTCTCCCACCCTCCCCAGGACCCTTTCATCCTCTCTAAGGATCTGGAGCATGCAGAAGCATCCCTCAAATCTCATACCTTCTCTTGAGCCAGATGTCCATGGCTTTGCGCCCACAGCATCCAAGATTGGTGAATGTCTCAGACAAAGTGACACCGCACGGACCCTGTGTGCTGGTCACTGGAATGTTCCTGCACAGCTCTGCTTCTCACAGGCCTGAAGTAGAGCCATCCAATCTGGTCTCAGGAAACTGCCCAGCGCATGCCATTTGGGCTCCAGGAACACCACCTTAAGCCCATGTCTCCCTTCTCCGTTAGTTATAACCCATCTAAGAGGCTGGCTATTCAGCAAAAAACACTGATTTTTCCCCTGTAGTCTTTCCCAACCTCCTTCACAGGCAATGTGATCTTAAAGATCTTAAAAGATCATTAAGTAAAATAGTTTAAACTTTACTCCTATTCTGGCTTTTTTTTTTTTTTTTTTTTTTTTTTGCCTTAAGAGATTATTTCATTTCCCCTGGGTTTTTCTGTCTGCAGACTTGCTCTGGTCTTACCAACCTCTTCAAAATTGCACCCATTCTTGGTGAATGTAGAACAGAGTGCAAAAAGCATAACTTTGGAGGCAATAGTCCCAAGGAATCCAGCCTGTCATTGCTTGGCTGTGGGTCCTTGGGTAAGTTACATAGCATCTCTGAGCATCGGCTTCATGGAAATAATAGCAGCTGTGAGAATTGCACATAAGATGTACAAAACTCATAAAATACCACCTGGTGGTTAGTAGTTGATAATAAAATGCTGATGAAGGTGGTGATGATGCTCAAATCTGAGTGTTCCTTGGGGGGTGGGTGGGTAGTGCTGTCCTCACAGTGCCCACCCCTCTCCCTCCTTTCAGTTCTGTGAAGCGCATAAAGCACTTTTCTGGTCCTGTGTGTGCAAAGACAGCAACAATATCTACAGATTGAAATCTGAAAAAGTTCTGGAGTCGGGCTCCAGGCAGAGCCCTGTGAGTTCAGCCAGAGAGAACTGTAGTCTTGACTATATGGAACAAATATTCTCTTCCCTTAGGTTTAAAAATTGTTATTATTGCGAACGGGCCCACTGGTGACGGCAAAAATATCAGCGCTGTCTGCTAGGAGAGGGGGAATGTTCTTCACATCTTGTTTCATAGGAAATGTCCCTGAGACTCAAATGCAAATGGGCACGGAGCCAGCCTGTAGTTTCTGGCTTTTGTTCTCGGTAAACCCGGTTTTTCCCTCCCAAATCCACACGATGTGCAGATAGGATACTAAATTTTTTCTGTCAAAGTAATGTCTTTCCCTTTTGACTCTGTCCATATGATCTGCCTGTGCAGGAACCAAACATTCTTTCACTACGGTGCTTCCTTTCAGCCCCTGTTGCCAAAGTTCCCCTCACCTGGGCTCCGGCACATCCACTCTGGCTTCATTCTGTGCCCTCCTCACTCGGGGGGCTTCTCCCTCTGCTGTGGCTTTTACAGTTGTTCTCTCACTTTGTTAAAAGTTTGTTTGTTTGTTTGTTTGTTTATAGTGATCTCTACCCACAACGTGGGGCTCGAACTCACGACCAGAAGATTGAGTCTCATGTTCTTCCGACGGAGCTGGCGGGGCACCCCGAGTTGTTCTCTTTGTGTCCCCCTGCCATCCAGACGTCTTGCCCCCTGGTCCTGCAGAAAGCACATGGGACGTAGTGATGGTAGGCACCCGTGGAGGCACATGAGGAGGACCAGGAAAGCTGGATGTGCCAGAACGACATGTCAGAACTTGAGGTTTGCAAATTTTACAGAAGTCTAGTGTACGTGCAGAAAAGTGCATAGACCATTAAGTCCACAGCTCAGTGAATTTTCACACCAGGAGCTCACCTTGGTAACCAGCCCTCAGACCAAGAAATGGAACATTAGAACACGGCTAGAACCCCAGACCCCATGAGCTCTTCCACTCCTTACCCCCTTCTCCCAAGGGTAACCACTGTCCTGACTTCTAGGCCATAGTTTTGCCTCATCTTGAGATTGACGTTAGTAGAATCATAGAATATACACTCTTCTGAGTCTTGTTTTCTTCCCTTAGGTTTGTGATATTTACCCATGTTGCTCATTTTTTTAAGATTTTAATTTTTTTAAGTAACCTCTATACCCAACATGGGGCTCCAACCCACAGCTCCAAGATCAAGGGTCTCATGCTCTACCGACTGAGCCAACCAGGCGCCCATGTTGCTCATTTTCACTGCGATCCACTCTTCTGTTGTATGCACATGCTAACATTTGTTCATCCGTTCTGCAGTGAATGGACATTTGCACTGTTTTCTGCTTGGGGCCACGAGCATTCTTTCACATACCAGTTGGTGAACGGATGGACCCATTTCTGTTGGCTACATGCTTGTAAGTGGTGCCATAGCCTCAGAGGGTAAACGTCTTGGCTTTTAATGAGGCTATTTGGATAACCAGGAATATTTGGAGGTGCTCTGAAAAGTCTTGGTAGCCTGGTGACCTGTGGATCAATAGTTTTATTTCATTTTGTGCTGTGAACTGAATTGTTGTCCTCTGAAATTTATACACTGAAGCCCTAACCCCAATGTGATTGTATCTGGAGATGAGACTTTTAGAAGGTAATTAAGGTTAAGTGAGGTCATCTGGATTGGATCCTAATCCGATGAGACTGGTGTGTTGATAGGAAGAGGAAGAGAGCCCTCTCTCTCTCTCGCTCTCTCTCTCTCTCCATGTGGAAAGGCCATGTGAGCACACAGGGAAGAGGGCAGCCATCTACAAGCCAGGAAGAGAGCTCTCACCAGAAACAGACCCAGCTGCACCTCGATCTGGGACTTCTAACCCTCAAAACTATGGGAAGATAAATTTCTATTGTTTAAGCCACTTAGCTTGTGATACTCTGTTACAGCAGCCCAAGCAGATGAGGGCGTTTTACTCCAGTTTGTTTTTTTGAAGTTGGAAAAATATCATGTTAGCATCGCTAGTAATTTTCTGTTATTTTCCGAGCATTCTTTCTTTGAGGAAATAACCAGAATGGGCCCCTTGGTCACATGCCTCTAAAGCAGTCACTGCCTCTTGTTTGGGGAGACACTGATATCACCATCCCTGCCTTCGAAACAGATGCTTCACGTGAGATATGGGCTCTCTGTATATTCAGGGAGGCTGTGTCTCCGTCCTCTTGAGGGCTGCTTGTCTGTCTTTCCGCTAAATTTATTTTCAGTTTTATTAGGATATAATTAACATACAGCACTGTATGGCTTTAAGGGGTACAGACAACGATTTGACTTATATATATCGCGAAATAATTATGATTAAGTTTAGTTAACAGCCGTCATCTCAGATACAAAGAAAAAAGAAAAAAAGTTCTTTCCTTGTGATGAGGACTCTTGGGATCTACCCTTAAGAACGTCCTAAGAGTCTTCCCTCTAAATTTGAATTGAGGGTGCCTTGACCTTCAAAAATTGCCTGCTCTTGGGAGATGGGTGAAGCTCTTGGGGGTAGTTCAAGAGTAGCTCAGAAGGGACCAGCTACTGTTGAGTGCTGTCTCTGCCACATACTGTTTTACGTGCTGTAAAATGGATCATCTCATTGGTTTAGCATAGAGGTCTTTCAAGGCGGGTACTATTATTATTGCCATTTTATAGGAGGAAACCAATGCACTGTTGGTCTTAATAACTTGTTCAAAATCATATGGCTAGCAAGCTGCAGAGCTCAGATTCAAGCTCAGTGTGATTTTCGAGTCTGACCCCACCATCACACACACACACACACACACACACACACACACACACACAAACACAGGAAGGAGATGCAGAGTTGGTGTCTTTGCCAATGCTGGAAGGAACGATCATAAAAATGACGAGGTTTGGACATTGCAGGTGGATGGGTCAGCTGGTGGCCCACATGATGTGCTGGCTATTCTCCTTCTGCTCTGCGTCTTTCTCAATCCGTTCTCTCCATTCTCTGCCCTGGAACGCTGGCCCCTGTAGGCTGCATCCTGGGAGCTCCTTGCTGACTGGCTTCCAGGCGGGTTTGGTCCAGGCAGACAGTGGTGGGGCGCCAGAGAGGGGAACAAGGGAAAATGGACAACAGCCTCCATCCTTTTGGTTTCTTACAGATTACTGACCCGTGGCCACCTTCCGCTCTAATGGGCTCCGTTAACTCAATTTCCTCCTTATCTCTCTAGCCTTAGTGGTAGCAGATGGCTTCCCAAGTCACTAGTTTCTGGATACCTTCATTCTGTTTTTTCCCCCTCAATCGTGGCCGCACATCTATAAATAGTTTTTTTACAAAATCCCTTTGAGCCCCCTGAGATGAATTCTGTGTCTTCTCAGACCCCTGAATGATACACATGGTTCTGGTTATCACCAAACAGGTCAAACTTTGGCAAGTGTGCTATCAACAATTGTCATTGTCTTCTCTGGGTCGTGGAAGCAAGATCACTGTCAACCCTCTTAGGGCTTCAGATTCTTCTCTGGAGCCAGGGGAAGTTTTCAGTATAGACTCTAAGAAAGACAGCCAGGGCTCCACTGGTGGGCAGTTATCTGGCCCCTGTAGCATGGTGACAGGTAGAGAGAAATACTAAGAATAGAAAAGACCAATAGCAAATTCCCAGTAAAGGGTCATGGCCAATGGGCTCCCATCAAATTGAGTTCAGGTTGGTTAACAGTGACCCAAAGAATGGGAAAAGTTACATTGTTTCCTATTCTAATTTTATCAATAGCTTATTATTTTGCCTCACCCTCTTCCCCCACCAAAAATAAAACCAGAACACAAAAATAATAAAATGATACTTCAAGCTTCAGCCAAAAAAAAAAAAAAAAAAAAAGTGAGTGTTTAGCTTTGGGGATTGGGACATCAGTGTAATCTGTTACAGTTTTGGTTCATAGTTGTCATCATGTGACTGCAGAACAAGAGGAATCCGCCCAGGTGTGTCCTCTACAGCAGCCATGGTGTTTTTCTGCCTGCTCTTCCTTTTTTCCTTTTGGAACTCTTTCATGTTCTCTAAAAGATCTGTGGATCTTCCAATCGAGAGTTCTCACTGCCTCTGCCATGGGGACAAGTGCACAACTCAGTCTGGCTGATTAGATTATTTGGGGGCCAGCGAGTGTCCAGGGGCAGACTCAAGGTTAACCAGGATCCTTTATGGATGTAGATACTGGGAGAGGAGCTGGGAGGGCAGCGTAAGCTCAAAGCTATCTCCAGCCATCTTGCTGTTACAAGGAGAAAGTCTTTCAGACAATGACACCAAACAAACAGAGTGAGAGATGGAAAGAGAGAGAGCCCATCTTATTCTTTCAACCTCTGAATCCAGCCATGCCTGTAGTCCACTCTTTGGACTTTCATTGATGTGAGCCAGTGATTTCGTCTTTAAACAAAGGAGCTAGTGGTTGTGTTTCTGTCCATGTACAGTGAAAAGGTCTTGACTAATTCTCTTGACCTCAAAATGACTGGTGTCCATCAATACAAGGAAGTATGTCTTTTTTTCTTAAAGCTTTAAAGAAGAGGGTCGTGCTTTTTTACCTGTTTCAGTAGTGAAAGCCTCCTTATATCGATCCCTCTAAATCTCTCCTGTAGCAATTTAACTAGGCTTCCTTTGTTCTTTTCTCAGGGAATGTGCAAAATAGCTGGTTACCATCTTTCTCAGAGCAATCTTTGTATACATTGAGACAATTAATGGGTTGCTTTGAAGCCAGGTTCCTCCAGGCTAAGAAATTCTAGTAGCTTAAGTGTATCTCAAAGATCTTTTTAAAGCACATTTCTCTCTGCATTGCAGAATTTTGAAACTTGTCATTTGATCTGGAGAGGTGAGCGTTGGGGGGGGGGGGGTTCCAGAAACTGGAGGTTTTTGTTGGGAAAAAAAATGCTCCAACCGTAAACAGATCCTCTTACTATAATTTCAATAGTAAAGAAATGTTGAAGTAAATAGGGTACAAAAAATTTCAGGCAGAGAAAACATAAATATGCATATCTATAAACCACTTTTGGGTTCAGTTTAAAAGCAGATGGCAACTTTCTGGGGATGCAGTTAGTGAGTGGTTTGGCCATCCTGTAGATGTGCAGTTGTCAATGTGGAGAAGGAGGTGAGGGAGCCTTTGATGTCTACAAGGTGGGGGCTTTCAGAGGCTCATCACTGCAATGCCCGAGTCTCTATCCTCAAAACAGAGTCAACTCCCCAGAATCGGTTGCTCCTGGTCCCTGCGAAAATAAGCTTTTAGAGAATTAGGCCAAAGGGACCAGAATTTCTGGGACCATGTCTCATATCAGGAAGCCTTAAAGAGTGGGAGGTATAGATTTCCTTAAAGAAAGACCTTTGCTAAAGATCTATTTTTAACCTTGATGAATGTGTTATTAATTAAAAAGTCTTTGGATAAGCCCCAAGGACTTGCCATGACATTATTGTCTCCTCCATTTAACCTAGGAATGCGATACAAAATGCTTTAAATAGAAAACTTGTTACATTTAGAGAGACCTTTCTCTTAGTAAAATAACGTGCAGAATAATTAACTTTCAATTTGCTTTAATTACTTTTAAACATATATACATTTTCAAATACCCAGAGAGCACACCTGCTGCAGGGAACCTTGGGGGCAGGGGGTGGTCCCGCAGATGAGCCGTTCTGTCTCCAGCAACAGTCCTGTGCGCGTGCCCACAAATGAACCATTGAACAGAAACTCAGCTCTCCTCTTTTCTGTCACTCCTTCCCTTTCTCTGGCTTCTAAGTATGTTCGATCATAGGTTTTGGTCATTTAATTAATTGAATTACTACCACTTGCAGAAAGAACAGGATCTATTCCTCGTTAGCTAAATTATTTTGAAGCAAATGGAACATTGAGAAAAGGGGTTTGCGTCCCTGTCTGCACATTAACATTACCTGCAGAGCTTTAAAAATTACCCGTACCCTGGTTCCACCCCCAGAGGTTCTGATTTAATGGGAGTAGGAGGGAGGGCAGGAGCTATTAGTAATTTTTTCAGCCCCTCACCATTGTAACGGGCAGTCAAGGTTAGGATTCACTGATTCAGAGACTGAAAGAAAGAACACCACCACCAGTTCAAAAGCAACTCCCCGGAAAGCAGTGTGGCTTCATGGAAAGAGTATGGGATTCAGAGCTGAGAATTCTAACCCTACCTCTACTCTGTCCACCGTTTGGACTTGCTAATGTTCTCTGCATCTTTGTGCATCATCTCTTTAATGGTAAAACTGGGATTATTGTGGCCATTTTACAGGGTTGTTTTGAGGAAAAGAAATACCTAGCACATGGGGGAGACTCCATAGCAGGAATTGTTATTAATGTAGTGTGTAGCTCGCCCTGAAAAATATTTTTCTCCCTGCTCTCCTTGTTTCCTTCTGCTGTGCTGATAGGAATCCAAGCCTATACTGTTCCTGGAGACCCTGCATTCCCTGAATGGGCATGAGTGGCCCCCAAAGCTATAATGAGGTTGCAGTCTTGGGGGTTAGAAATCCAGACACCTGTCCCTTCCAAGCTGAAATGAGTCTGAAGGTCTGAAACCAGCTTTTTCACAAACAACTGTGTTTCTGTCTCTGTTACTGGAAAGGTTACCAACCAGCTCTGGGCCCCTGCATTTCTTGATTGGTAACACGGGATTGAATTAGATGATCTATTCCATTCTCTTCCAATAACACGAATCTATGAGCTTTAAAGAGCCTTCAAGACTCAAATCAGATAAGCTTGCAAATATTTTTACCTGTCTAAAGGAGAAAATAGTGCCCAAGCATTGTCTGCAATAATGGGGTCCCATGAAGACAGTGGACTCTGGAAAATTGGTTCTTTTGGAATTAGTAGTGGAAACGGGCCCCATCCTGACTTTTGGCTTGGGGACAGCGTGCCCAGTCAGTCTCCATGAGAATAAGTTCTCAGGACTGACCTTAGGGTTTTATTTCTTATTGAGTCCCTAGGAGATATGGAATACATTTTCCTATGTGAAATTTAGAGTGAAATTGTCAGGCTGGCTGGACCTTGGACACTCTCTAGGTCAAAGATTTTCACACTGAGTATGTCAAAGTGAGGAATGATGTAGGTCATCTGATCCTGGGACCACACTCTCAGGACCCCTGCTCTAGGTCTTATGGCAAAAACTCCTGTGATGCTAAGAATCACATAGAACACTTGTTAAAAATACTAATTCCCAGATCCCTCCAATGAAGAGTCTGATTTAGTAGGTTTGGAATGACTCCTGGGCCTTTCTTTCTTTCTTTCTTTCTTTCTTTCTTTCTTCTTTCTCTTTCAGGCCATTCTTATTATCAGGGAATTTGGGGAAATCCTGACTGGGTCACTACCTACTCATTACAACAGAATCACTTGGGCGGGTTGGGGAGGGGAGGACTTTTAACAAACACTTGGGACCTACTCCTACTCTCCAGAATCTGATTCTGAAGAGTAGGGCTGGGAGACTGAATTTTTAAATCTTGTCAGGTGGTTCTGAAGTGTAGTTAAGTTGTCTCAGTTTGTAGGTGAGGGTCCTAGGGACGTTGACGTATTGCTCTGGGTTAGTGGCCGATGTCATAGAGCCCGCATGGCTGAACTCCCTGTGCTTGGCCCACATTGCCATATTCCCTTTTGCCTGGACAGACAGAGGCAATGGCTCTTTCCTCTACCACTGACTTTCAAAAGGAGAAGTCCGAGGAAATGAATACTGAACTAAGTTCTGACACTGATTCTCTGACACCAACTGTGTGTCCTCCAACCCAATTTAATTCTGATACTAACTATCTGGAATTAGCATCAGATCTCACAAGTTAAATAGCAAAGTTCCAGTTCTTTGAAAAGATCAACAAAATTGAGGCGCCTGGGTGGCTCAGTCCATTAAGCATCCAACTTTCAGCTCAGGTCATGATCTTGAGGTTTGTGAGTTTGGGCCCCACATCAGTCTCTCTGCTGTCAGCACGGAGTCTGCTTTGGATCTTCTGTCTCCCTCTCTCTCTGCCCCTCCCTCCTTGTCACTCTCTTTGTCTCAAAAATAAATAAACATTTTAAAAAATCACCAAAATCAGTAAACCTTTAGCCAGACTCATCAAAAGAGAGAGAAAGAGAGGGAGAGAGGACTCAAATAAAGTAAAACAAAAATGAAAAAGAAATAACAACTGACACAAGAGAAATACAGAGGATTGTAAGGGAATATTACACAAAATTATATGACAACAGACTGGACAACCTAGAAGAAATGGATAAATTCCTGGAAACATAGAACTTCCCAAAACTGAATCAGGAAGAAATAGAAAATTTGAACAGACTTATCACCAGCAGTGAAATCCAATGAGTAATCAAAAAACTTCCAACAAACAAAAGTCCAGGACAGATGGCTTCACAGGTGAATTTTACCAAGCATTTAAAGAAGAGTTACTATCTATTCTTCACAAACCATTCCAAAAAATACAAGAGGAAGGAAGACTTCCAATTCATTCTATGAAGACAGCATTACCCTGATACCAAAACCAGATAAAGGCACTACAAAAAAAGAGAACTATGGGTCAATATCTAGATGAACATAGATACAAGAATCCTCAAGAAAATATTAGCAAACTGAATCCAACAATACTTAAAAAAAAATCATTCACCGTGATCAAGCGGGCTTTATTCCCGGGGTGCAAGTGTGGTTCAATATTCACAAATCAATCAATGTGATACATCACACCAACAGGAGAGATGACAAAAACCATATGATCATTTTAATACATGCAGAAAAAGCATTTGACAAAGTACAACATCCGTTCATTATAAAAACCCTCAACAAAATAGGTTTAGAGGGAACATACCTCAACCTAATCAAGACTGTTTATGGAAAATCCACAGCTAACATCATATTCAATGGTGAAAAACTAAGAGCTCTTCTCTGAGAGATCAGGAATGAGTCAAGGATGTCCACTCTTATCACCTTTACTCAACACAGTACAGGCAGTCCCAGCCACGGCAATTAGACAACAACAACAAAAAAATAAAAGGCATCCAAATTTGTAAGGAAGAAGTAAAACTTTCACTATTTCCAGAGGACATGGTACTCCAAATAGAAAACCCTAAAGACTCCACCGAAAACCTACTAGAACTCATAAATGAATTCAGTAAAGCTGCAGGATACGAAATCAATATACAAAAATCCACTGTATTTCTATACACTAATAATGAAGAAGCAGGAGAAATTTAAAAAATTCCATTTGTAATTGCACAAAAAATAATAAGGCATCTAAGAATAAACTTAACCAAAGAGGTGAAAGACCTGTACTCGGAAAACCATTAAAAAACATTGATGAAAGAAATTGAAGACGACACAAACAAATGGAAAGATATCCTAAGCTCATGAATTGGAAGGACAAATATTGTTAAAATGTCCACAGTATCCAAAGCAATCTGTAGATTTAATGTAATTCCTATCAAAATGCCAACAGCATTTTTCACAGAACTAGAACAAGCAATCTTAAAATTTGTATGAAACCACACACATACACACACACAAACACACACACACACACAGGAACACACACACACACACACACAAATACCCCAATAGTCAAAGCAATCATTAAAAAGAAGAACAAAACTGAAGTCATCGCAATCCCAGATTTCAAGATATACTATAAAGCTACAGTAATCAAAATAATACAGTACTGTCATAAAAACAGACACACACATCAATGGAACACAATAGAGAACTCAGAAATAAACCTATGATTATAAGGTCAATTGATCTTTGGCAAAGGAGGCAAGAATATGCAACGGGAGAACGCGTCTCTTCAACAAACGGTGTTGGGGAAACTGGACAGCTACAAGCAAAAGAATAAAACCGGACCACCTTCTTATACCATACACGAAAATAAATTCAAAATGGATTAAGGGCCTAAATGTGAAGAGAGCACAGGCAGCAGTTTCTTGGACATTTAGAAGTAGCACCATTTTTGTAGATATGTCTCCTGAGACGAGGGAAACAAAAGCAAATATAAATTATTGAGACTACGGCAAAATAAAAAGCTTCTGCACAGCAAGAGAAATCATTAACAAAACTAAAAGGCAACCTGCTGATGAGAGAAGATATTTGCAAATGACATATCCAATAAAGGGGTAGTATCCAAAATACACATAAGAACTTACACAACTCAACACCAAAACATTAAATAACCCAATTAAAAACTGGGCAGAAGACATGAATAAACATTTCTTCAAAGAAGACATACATATGGTCAACAAACACATGAAAAGATACTCAACATCACTCTCCATCAGGCAAATACAAATCAAAACCACAGTGAACTATCTCTTCACACCTGTCAGACTGGCCAGAATTAACAACTCAGGCAACAGCAGTTGTTGGCAAGGATGCAGAGAAAGAGGATCTCTTTTGCACTGCCGGTGGGAATGCAA
The DNA here is from genome assembly GCF_046562875.1 of Panthera onca. Classification (NCBI taxonomy): domain Eukaryota; kingdom Metazoa; phylum Chordata; class Mammalia; order Carnivora; family Felidae; genus Panthera; species Panthera onca. The sequence goes on from NC_138342.1 coordinate 178,028,631, forward strand.
GCTGGTGCAGCCACTCTGGAAAACAGTATGGAGGTTCCTAAAAATATTAAAAATAGAACTGCCCTACAACCCAGCAATTGCACTACTAGGTATTTATCCAAAGGATACAAAAATGCTGATTTGAAAGGGCACATGCACCCCAATGTTTATAGCAGCACTATCAACAGTAGCCAAATTATGGAAGCATCAAGTGTCCATTGATAGACGAGTGGCTAAAGAAAACATGGCATATATACAATGGAATATTACTCAGCCATCAAAATGAATGAAATCTTAGCATTTGCAGCAACATGAATGGATTTGGAGAGTACAATGCTAGTTGAAATATGTCAGCCAGAGAGCGACAAATACCATATGATTTCTCTCATATGTGGGATTTAAGAAACAAAACAAGTGAACAAAGAAAACAAGAGGCAAACCATAAGACAGACTCTCAGCTATAGAGAACAAATTGATAGTTACCAGAGGGGAGGTAGATGGGGGGAGGGGGGGAATGGGCGAAATAGGTGATGGAGATTAGGAATACATTTATCATGATGATCACTGAGTAATGTATAGAATTGTTGAATCACTGTACTTAATACCTGAAACGAATATAATACTGTATGTTAACTACACTGGAATTAAAATAAAATTTTTTAAAAATTACACACATACACACACACGCGCGCACACACACACACACACACACACACACGGCAAGGTCTTCCACAAGACTGCCCTTACTTCGGATGCCAGTCGCAGGTGTGCTTCTCAAGCTACCTGCACTTCTGTCTGACTGGGCTACAAGTTTGGAGCTTCCCATAATGTTTTCCAGATTGTTGGTTTGCTAGAACAACTCACAGAATGTGGGAAAGTGCTATGCTTCCTCTCGCTGTTTCATTCTAAAGGATACCAACGAGCAGCCAGATGGAGAGACACAGGATGAGCTCAAAAAGTGCCCCCAGAGCAGGAGGTTCTGTCCCAGTGGAGTCAGGGCACATCACCCTCCCAGTGAACATCAATATGTTCACTACCAGGAAGCCTCCTTGAGCTTTGGTGTGCAGAGCTTTTACTGGGGTTTCATGACATAAGCATCATTGATTACATCGTTAACTACATGATTGACCTCCATCTCCAGTCCCTCTCTGCTCCCTGGTGATCGGGGGTTAGGGCTGAATGTGCCAACCCTCTAATGACATGCCTGATCTTTCTGGTATGGCAGCCGGTTCTTGAAACTATTTAAGGTCCCACCCGAGTCACCCTATTGGCTTAAACTTAGGTATGTTCAAAGAGAGCTTATTATAAATAACAAAATGCATCCCTATCACTCAAAAAATTCAAGATTTTTAAAGCTCTGTGTTAGGAACTTGGGACAAAGACCAGATATATATTTTTTTACTATATCGCATGTACCCACATCCTCCCAAACTTGGCCTCCCAAACACAGTTCCTTAGAGTCTCATCTTCCCACCCCCCACCATGTACAGGGGTAGAGCAATTTGGCAGATTCAAATGCAGGCCACACAGCCGCTCAGCTCATTAAAAAAGATGTTCTCCTCACCTTCATAGGAAGAGCCTCCGGGTTCCAATTCGGTCTAGCCCCCTGAACAACTCTTTTTCTCTCTGGATGTGTGTAGGAAATGTGGCTCCCGGCCAGCCTGGTCCCACCTGTAACTTGCTCATTCCAAGTAATCCAGTTCAGAGACACACGTCTCTCAGTCAATAATACCTAACTTTTGTTTACTGCATTGCAGCTTTCAAAATACTTTTACGTTTCTACCATAGGCCCCTCAACAAGCAACCTTGTGAAGTGAGTAGGGAGGAAAATAATGATTAGCATAGGATCCATTCAAAAACCACTCGGTGTGTACCACGGATGTGCCTGGCATTGTTGGAGCCACCGAGGGACAAAGAGAAATGAAATTTGGTTCCTGCTGTCATCGGATTGGGGAACAATTGTTCACATAAATGGAATGACTTGCTCAAAGCCGTGTGGGTCTTTTGGCTCTTTTCTCATTGCTCTTTCTATCACAGCGTGCAGGAATCTTTCAGAAGAGTCCCCGGGCTAGCCTGGCAGCAGGCAGGGTGTGCTTCCCTAGGACGCACGGGGTGGGGCGCAAGGTGTCCTTGAACCTTAGGTTAATGTACCTTGGCTGCTGTAACAAATAGCCGCAAACCTGGACGCTTAAACCAACAGAAATGTGTCTTTTCACAGTCTGAAATCACTAGCTGAAAAAATAAAATCACCGTTCTTTGTCTCTTCCAGCTTCTAGCAGCATTCCCTGACTGTGGCCTCGTCCTCCAGTCTTCAGGGCCAACATCGATGAATCGCTCCCTACTCCGTCTTCACACCACTCTCTCTCATGTGCGTGTGTGCACGTGTGGTGTGCGTGAAATTTTCCTCTGCTTCTCTCTTGTAAACACATTTAGAACAGCATTTAGGGTGCCTATGGGTAATCCATGGTAATCTCCCTCACCCGTCTCAAGATCCTCGATCGCAGGTGCAAAGAGACTTTTTCTATAGGTTCCAGGGAGGGTCGGGGACCATTCTTCAGTCTACTACACACGTGCAAACCAAAGTACACTTTGAGAAGAGACCGTGAACATTTACGTTTTAATCTCCAGAGGAATCCCGCTCGCCGGCCAGAATGCTGGACTTAGAGGGAGTGCGGAGAATCCGGCACAATGGAGGTCCAGGGAAGGAAAGGTCTTTCACAGTTTCCTTGTGCAGAGCTAATAACTATGGAAGGATCTGGTCTATTCGCCTTTCAGTCTAGGGCTTTTTTTGCAAAAACATTTCCCACGGAAATCAGAAATGGGCACTCTGTACCTACAGGCCTCCTCTCCTCTGCTATCATTCCCCTCTCTGGCCTCTCTCAATAGGCCTGTTATGACTGTATACTGGAGAAGAAAATTTTCCTGCACCCTTCTTGGTTCTTTGGCTGGTCTAATAAAATAATTACATTTAATGTGGGACAAATTAACAGGAGAAAAACAAATTTAATTACATATGTATGGGGGTCTCCTAAGAAAACGAGACCCATAGGCGGTCAGGCAATGATGCTTATATACTGTTCTGAGCTAAGGAGAAGGGGGTAGGGGTTTGGGACTTCAAAGAGGAGGCAGACAGTTCACAGGAAGTTGGAAAGAGCACATGTTTGGTAAACAAAGAGTTGCCATGCCACTCAGAGACAATGAGACACAGAGGAATTTGACCTCCAGATTCTTCGGAGCTGAGCTCCCCGCAAGCTTTCCACACCTTGCCCGTATTCTTTGTAGTTACCTCTGGTGATAAATCTCTTCTTGGACCCGGACTCTATTTAAATTCTTTTAGGCAGTTAAGGGAGAGGTGAAAGTGTTTCTTCAATCTGTTGGATCTTGATCTCTTTCAGCTCAGAACAGTCCACTTGCCAAAGCGGCACATTTTAGGGAGATAGGTTCCTTCGAACCCTATCACTCACTTGCTTCCTCAACCACTGTTGCTACAGGAGGGACCTTAGGAGGCGAGGCAGGCGGTTCCAGCCTGGTGTAGGAGCAGAGAAGGACAGGGCAGAAGCTGTTCATCCGGCAGGAGGAAAAATCCTGGTTCTGGTCCCAGTAGACCACTGTCAACCGTTCCTTCCTGCCTCCACCTCTGAGCAGAACTCCAGCAGAACTTTCCAGGTGATCTATCTCAGGGCTGCCAAGGCTGACGAGCAGCCGGAGCAAAGGCATTGCCACATCTCATTAGAGCCAGGCGCCAAGGTTAGGTCTCTGCGAATGCTGAAACAGAGGAGCCTTTGAAGTGGAAATTCCGAACTGCTGAAGGGTCTTGGTTGTTTAAAAGATTTCCGCCTAGTGACTGATTAGATGGAAGTTCTGGAAGTTTCACGTCACACAGCATAAATGCCAAGTACTAGGGGGCTTGCCTAGAAGGACACACATATTAGAAAGAAACCTCACCTTCCCCAAACTAGCTACTCCTGCAGATGTCTGGCCATTCTCTGTCACCCAGGCTGCAAGCCTGGGAGTCCTCTTCCTTTCCCTATCACTCCTAATATCGAACCGGTTGGCACATCTTAGAAACTTGGTCTTTGCAATTCAGCTCACAGCAGTCCCTCCCTTTCATCTTCACCGCCCTACTTCTGGCCCTCTTGGCTTCTCCCTTCTTTCTTTTAATCATAAAAGTAACATATACTTGTTTCAGAAGGGGCCAAGAGCCAAGGAACCAACAAATACAGCTCTAGGAGCTAGAAAAGACAAGGATACCAATTGTCCCCTGGCACCACCTAGATTTTGGTCCAGTGAAACAGATTTTGGACTTCTGACCTCCAGAACTGCAAGAGAATAAATGCCTGTGGTTTTGAGCCATACAATTTGTGGTAATTTGTTACAGCAACCATAGGAAACTCATACAGGCTGTTTCCAGCTGTTTGGATTTATAAATATTTTATTATCTTTTACCTCTTGACAGGAACCCCTGACTCCAATCTCCCCTAGCTTCAGCCTGTCCCACATGGCCATTCCTCTGCTCTAGGACCTTTAAGGACTCCCCAGTTCTGGAAAATGAAATCTAAATTCTTTAGGTAGAAGGCCCTCCGTGCACTAGCCTTAACCCACTTTTTTTTAGCCTTAAAATTGATTATGCTATGACCACCCCCACTGTCAGCACAGATACTTCCTATATTCAATACTTGGCTTAGAAGATTTTCTATACATGAAACGCCTTCCCTAGCCCATCTGTGTCAATGGTATTTGAAGCTCCAGCTCAAATGGAAAATCTCCCAGAAAGGACCCTCTCTATCCTCAGCCGACCCTCAACAAGGTGTGGTCTTTGCCTTTTTTGAACATGCATAACACTTTGCGTCTCTCTTGTGGTAAATATCAATTCTACCTTGTGTTGGAGTTGTATATTTATACATTAGGTACCCAGCATTTAAATGATTAGCTGACTTACTTGCTCATTAAATATCTGTTGAATTGAATTGACATATGAGCCTTGCTACAGAATGAGGCTTATTTCCTGTTTGTGTTATAACTTTATACCCATGGTGAGATGGAAACACCACTGATTTTCATAATGGAAGATGGACATAAGAAAGGAGGACAGAGGAAATGACTGAGCTTACATCATGCTTCATTTTTCAAGTCTCATCCCTGTGTTTTGCCTTGAGAGATTCTAGAATAAATATGATAGTAGTTCATGAGTAAAGAAAGGACTTGAGAATATTTGTTGACCCCAAATTCAGGGATGATTCCCCACTATGATTTGTCGTGGAAAATGCTCATGCCATCTCAGGCTGCACTCACAGGGGTCAAGTTCAGAACAAGAGGGGATTGTCCCATAGTGCTTTCAGACACATCTTCTACAGTAGGTTGGATCAATGTGGTCACTGTTTCCCAGACCTGGATCAGCACCAGAATAACCTGCGAAGCTGTTTGAAAAACGCAGGTTTCTGGATTCCACCTTCAAGAAATTCTGAATGAACAGGTTAGGGAAGAACTGAGGGATATGCATCTTAACCAGCACAAATTGTTTGGGGCTCACTAGGCTAAATCAATCTTTAAGGTTGTTTCTAATTCTGGAATTCTATTATTCAGAGTGTTCGGTTTCTGGTTCCATGGTCTCCAGCTCCCGGCTTACTGCCTCTGCTGGTTCTCATTATTGTTAGACTCCAGTTTGGGTCTCCTGATGCCCTACCTATGGCAAAAAGGACACCTCTGGATTGGCCAGGAGGTAAGATTTGGGGTTTTAGCTAACTGGTTATTTTAGTGTCAGTCACTTAAGGCAGCAAGCCTTAGTAATAAGGCTTCCCCATTAGTAATAAGGGCTATAACTCACAAGCCTCAGCAACTCAGTTTATCCTCTAGAGATGAATGAAATGGACCTAGGATATTATCCCAGCAGAGGACCCACCAAAGAAAAACAAATATGCAAGGGTTGTATTAGATGATCTTGAGTACCTGAAGGTGAGCAGATCCCAGGTGGCAGTGATACAGATAGAACTGGGATCTTGTCAGAGCTGGTTGTGTATTCTAGAAGGAGGCCTGAAAAGAAGTTGTGCTGCCCATAACCCCTTCATCACCCTAGAGGCAGAAGCAGTGTTAGTTGTGGGAGAAGGAAGCCAGCTTCTCTGGCTCTCTTGCTCTGTCCATTCTGATTTCGGAGGTTTACGGCTACCTTCTAAATAAAGAAGGCCACTGGAGCTTTAAAAGCCCAATCCAGACAGATGACCAAGAGAAAGGAGTTATTTTTTAGCCTTAACACTATTTGTTTATCGTGTGTCCATTGTCGTTGACCCCTAAGAGTGAAAGCAGACTGGGTCATTTCATTTTCCGTTATCTAGTTTATGATGTCGTTAAAATTAATCGAGTGTTCATCTCAGCATATAACGAGTGGGCCATGTGGAGGAGGCAGCGCTCCTGGAAGATCACTGGTGGCGGGTCTGAGTGTGTCCTCCCCTTCGGCACAGAACAGCCCGGGCCCTGTTCCCATGAAGGTCATGCAACCTGAGCTAGGACCGTTGTGTAGTTAAGACAACGGTCACTACCTGCTCTCAGCACACTGTTTCTTAGTAGAAGACGTCTCAGGACTGAAGCACTGCTTGGAGTCAGAGAAGAGAGAGCAAGACAATTTGCATACTTATTTCTTCTGGATTTAAGAGAAAGTGGAGAGCTTCTGTTTGGGACGATGACAATGTTTGGGAAGTGGGTGGTGGTGATGGCTGCACAATATTGCTGAATGTACTTAATGCCACTGAATTGTACATTTAAAAATGGCTGAAAGTTCATGGGTAAGTTTTATATTATGTATATTTCACATGTGTATAGTTTACCATTTTTTTTTTAAAGAAGTGGGTTGGCTTATCCATAGACTAGTCCAATCATTGGGCGGGAGATAATTAACACTTGCCACCTTCCCTCTTGGTTTCAAATGGCACACTGAATGGGTGACCTTCTGTCCCTTCTGTGGGGTTGACTTATCTTGGGAGCAGTGACAAAAGCTGCCTTTTATTGTCGGAACCATGCAGGTGTTTATGCCCATTCTAATTCTGGACCAAATGGAAATTCCCTAATTCATAATACCTAAATATGTTTTAGAAATATGCTTGAACTCCTTTTATCCTCCAAAAGATGGACCTAAGAGTTTGTCTCTGGGGTAGACCATCGTACTTCACCTGTGGAAATGATAAACAGTTTGTCCCATTTAGTATAGGTACACAATACATTTTTTTTTTGAATGCCAACTCCCTCTACCCCGCCCGTGCCCCCCCCCCCTTTTTTTCTCTTCTCGAACTGAATACTTCAGTGCAGAGCTAGAAAAGGTAAAGGCTTTGGATTTATGACCCAGGCTCATGCCATCTTTGGGACTGTGAATGTCTTCACCGGCTGGAATTCAGAAACACATAGAATCGGAAGGTTGGGAGAGGACTGGATGGGCAGATTCACCACCCATGTGATGCCTGCCAAATGGTCACAGTCTTTGGTCAGACACATGCAGAATGGCTTTTCTCTTTGATAAAGGTCATACCCTGTGACCATTACTCACCCTGTCTCTCTAGAGAGTCCTTCAAAGTTTTAGACATAAACATATTTTTAAAGTATCTTCCACTCATCCAGAGGCTTATAGTTCTGCTGGCTCTGGATTGGGTTCAGATTGCATTATTTTACTGTTCCCGGAAGCCTTTTTTGAATTCAGAAATTTCAGTTCAATTCACGTTTTCTACTTGTAATTTCTAGCTGGAAATTATACACAGAAGCTGAGTTCACCTCCCCTAGCTCCTGGAGCTTGCTGGCTGTTTCCAGGGCCTTCCTCATTATTCAAACCACTACTCATTCCCATGAATACCAAAAGCAATACTTGATGGTTGTGAAAGATTTTCATCCTCACAGGTCATGAAATGGAACAGAATACTTTCTGTTTATCACCTACACTAAGGATTTACGATTGCCTAAGTGTTATATTTCTAGACACTATATTCTGAAGGAAAGCATCCTGCCCTGAGGTAAGGACAACTTCTTTATTCATATTGAAAATGACAGCAAGTAAAGGGAAAGAATTTTAAAAAAAATCCCACTTTTGGTATGTTCAGAATGAAAATCATATTAAAATAAGACCTTTAGAGTGCCTTCTTTCACTGTTCACTTGGGAAGATACTTCACAGACGGTACAGATATTCTGAAATGTTGCCTTGTCTGAAATGTTTTATCTGTAGTTTTAGAAGAGCAAAGGGTATGACATATGGAAAGGAGAAACCAGCCATGGGAAGGCATGGCTAGGGACAGAGACAGGAATGTAAATTATATAACTGATTCTCACCTTGGAAGATTTCTGGTCAGTTTCTAGCCGTGGAGTCTCACACTCGAGTACAGGAGGGAGCTTGCCTATGGGGCAGTTAAGGGCAGATGTGATTCGCTGATGGTGACGTAGACCTGCAAACTTTGTAAGGCCCAGCCCTTGACCAAAGCCACATTGTTTTTAGGTAATCATGGTTGGCAAGGATTGAACTGTGTCCCCCGCACCCCAAATTCATATATTGAAATCCTAGCCCCCAATATCTTAGAATATGACTTTATTTGGACATAAGGTCACTACAAATGTAATTAGTTAAAATGAGGTCATTCTGGAATAGGCCCCTAATTCAATATGACTGGTGTCCTTATACAAGGTGGAAATTTGGGCACAGAGACAGACATGCACGGAGGGAAGATGATGTGAAGACACAGGTGGAATCCCATCTACCAGGAACACCAAAGATTGCCAGTAAACCATCAGAAGCTAGGAGAGGAGCACGAAACAGATCCTTCTATTAAAAACAAGGCAACGGCACCAAATGGAGTTGCTTACGTTAAGCCCCACATCACCAAACCAAGACTTAACTTTGTTACGGTTTTGTCTCTCCAGAAATGGAATCTTAAATCAGTCGATCACAAATTGCTTAATGAACATTAGTTAGGTAACATGATAGATCCCTGTCACCCCCTAAAACCTTGCAATAACCAGCCTGTTTTTGCCTGGTATAACTTCCTTGTTCTTGCTCCCTCCTGCCTAGAAAAGTCTTTCCTTTTGGGTAGTTGCTCAGACCTGCTTTCTGTCTGTTAGACTGGGTGCTTCCTGATTCATGACTTGGTGAATAAAGCCAATAAGATCTTTAAAACTTATTCAGCCTAAGGGCTCCTGGGTGGCTCAGTGGGTTGAGCATCTGACTTTGGCTCAGGTCATGATCTTGCAGTTTGTGAGTTCGAGCCCCACATCAGGGTCTGTGCTGACAGCCCAGAGCCTAGAACCTGCTTCTCCCTCTCATGTTCTCCCCACTCATGTTCTGTCTTTCTCTCAAAAATAAGCAAACATTAAAAAATAATAAAATAAAATTTGTCCAGTTAAATTTTGTTTTTTAATACCACACAGCACTCAGAAGGAACCAACTCTATCCACACTTTGATCTCAGACATCTAGCCACCTAAATTGTGAGAAAATAAACTTCTATTGTTGAGGCCACCCAAGTTGTGGCACTTTGTGGTGGTGACCTGAGCTGACTAATGGTCAACCTGAAAGCACCCAGTGTGTGCCTTGTTTTGCAAAGAGTTGTAGAGGCCACAACACCTAAAGGTGCGATTTTATTTTCAAAACATTTATGATTAGAAATGTTTCTTCTTCTTTTTTTTAATTGTTTAATGTTTATTTATTTCTGAGAGAGAGAGAGAGCGTGAGTGAGGGAGGGGCACAGAAAGAGAGAGAGAGACACAGAATCCAAAGCAGACTCCAGCTCTGAGCCGTCGAGCCCAATGTGGGGCTCGAACTCGCCAACTGTGAGATCATGACGTGAACCAAAGTCAGACACTTAACTGACTGAGCCACCCAGGCACCCCAGAAATGTTTTTTAATATCTTGATTTCTAGCCTATTGCTCATGTACACTCCTCATGAGCCCATGTAGATTTTTATGTGATTCGTAAGGTCTTTCTCTACTCCTGATTCCTTGAAAACTTTCCAAAGACTTGAGAATCTTGGTATCTCAATGCTATCACCTTAAAATACCACATCTAAGATTCCTTAACACGTGTTCCACTTTGGGCATCCCTTTCTGTCCACCTTCCTTCTACCTTGAAGAGCTCCTTGCCCACCTGTGTCATTTTTAAAAGTCTGTATGTCTCTGGGGTTGTACCGGACAGGTCCATGGGCACTTCCACAGGCAGCTGGAGGCGGGCTCTCTGATTATGTGGTCCCAGTTGTTGGAAGAGGTCTCGTGTAATTCTGGGGCCTCTAGTGAGGTGACAGGGCAACAGGCACCCCACATTTATTATTTCCAGATCACGTTTGCTCTCAGGGAAGCCGCGGATTCCCTTCTCCCATCCCACTTCCAAATCTCCAACTGCAACTGCATTCTAAATCTGGATGTTTTTGCATTTTGCTCTCATAACCTGAGCCGATACATCTTTGAAGTTGTCATTTCTTTCCCAAACGGTTTTGACGAGGAACCAGTTACACATTTCATATTTAGAAATTTATGTTTCTGTGTGTACACGTATTCACTAAGTTGGCAATTATTAGGCTAATAAGTTTGTTCCTGTGATCAGTCTGCTGAGCTATACTCTGACTTTTTGGGTTTTGGGGCCAGAGTTTTCTGAGGTAAAGACATGGGCAATGACGCCTCTGTTACCTGGAGGTGGCAGGTCTCAACATGACACTCTTAGCTCATTGGTGCGACCCAACAGAACTACAAGTCAGTTCTCCTAAGAGCATGGAAAAGTCATGCAGACTCTTGAAAAGGCATCAAAGCAGAAATTGCAAGGCACTGAATGTCATGTGGTAACATGTTCCAAAGTCCTTCTCACACAGGACTGACCCTTCCCTTCGCCATCTCTCCCGCACAGCAGAGTAGGTGGACAAACAGACTAAGAACAAGGCCAGTCTGCCCCAGCCCTTCGTGCAATTCACACCCATGGGTCCCTCTCTGGGCCTTTTACTCTCGGGCTGACATTAGCATCATACTGATTCATTTAGCATCTCCTGGATTTTTCCACGTGTCGTTTTCACTCTTATTTAAATCGGTGGTCTTCAGGGGCCCCTGGGTGGCTCAGTCAGTTAAGCATCCAACTTTCGCTCAGGTCATGATCTCATAGCCCGTGAGTTCAACCCCTGCTTCGGGCTCTGTGCTGACAGCTCAGAGCCTGGAGCCTGCTTCCGATTCTGTGTCTCTCTCTCTCTGCTCCTCCCCTGTTTCTCTCTCTCTCAAAAATAAATAAACATTAAAAAATAAAAAATAAATAAATCAGTGGTCTTCAGACTTTTGACTGTTTATACCACGCACAAAAAAGGATAAGCAGAGAGAGAGAGAGAAAGTTTTAAAATATGTAGATACTATTGAAGTATATGTGTTATCCATTATAAAATATACATCAAAATTTTAAAAGTTTGAGACAAAGGTCATATTTATAATCTCTTTCTGTGTATATATAATTTTTTTAATGTTTATTGATTTTTGAGAGAGAGAGAAAGCGCAGGCACATGAGCAGGGGAGGAGCGGAGAGAGACACAAGATCTGAAGTACGCTCTGAGCTGAGAGCAGAGAGCCAAGTCGATGTGGGGCTTGAACTCACTAACTGTGGGATCATAACCCAAGCCAAAGTCAGACGCTTAACCAACAGAGCCACCCAGGCACCCCTCTCTCTATATATTTGAGGTAATTTATTGACAAATTAACAAAACTTTGCCCTCACTCTATAACTCATTAATAATAGCTTTTGATGAGAATGGTATGATTAAATATATTTCATTATTTTAAAATAAATTGGTTTAGTACTTGTGATACACCAATTTTAATTCAGGTTATAGGTATAGTTCTCTCTCTCTCTGTCTCTCTCTCTCTGTCTCTCTCTTTTTTGGCTTTATTGCTTATAGCAGCTGAAAAAGACACACAGAACCAGATGGAAGAAATGGCTGTTTAAAGGCTCATTTTCATTCCATTCCACTGGTTATGCGAAGGTTTTTGTTTAAATTCTGCTAGTAAATTTTATCTTCTCCGACGTCAGTCGGTGGCTCTTCCTAAATCATCACAAGTTATTTCATTTTTACACTTTTAATCAATAGGTTCAAAATCCACCAAAACTCTTGGAGAATTTTCAACAGATTTTTGATAGTCTCTCCAAGTGTACTGATATGGGAGTTTTTATGGGTGACACACAGATTTTTTTTTTCAGGTAAAAACAAAATCACATAGACTTGGAGATGTTTCCAAATATCCCCTTTCAAATTGTTCTTTTCATAACACACGTCTCCTCAAAGAGCACTTTCTACCAGATTGACCAATGTCTTTTCAAATCCAGTAGGTCATATCTGATTTTTAAAATACCCCATGATGTGGGCAGATGAAGAATTCACTTGGGGAGTGGGGAAAAGGGTCAGCTCTCCCATGGTCTTGATATTCTCGTGCTTGCATTATTATCTTCAATTGGCTATTTGGGTTGTTGGGACATTTCTAGGCAAGCTTTCTGTGGTAAAGACATAGGCAATTCCTTGAAAGTGTCGTTTTAAGCCACTTATTCACTTTGTGAGGGTAAGTTTACTTAAGTCTAGATGACATGATCCACAAATCCATGTAGCCAGGGACATGTCTGCTGCAATATCTCTCAGTGACCTGCCAGGTTGGGACTGTCATCAACCTCCTCGATCAAAGAGTCTCCACTCTTTTTTGAGGATATTGGGGATACCACGGGGCTCCATGACCGGGTTTGAGACATACAGACTGAGTGAGGGTACCAATTCCAACATGCATATCAGTATTGGTTAGGTTAATCTTCTTTATTTTTTATATAAAACTAAATATACATGAAAGTTCTAACCTTTTCTACTGCATCCCAGTGGATCAATGCTGGACACCTCATTTTGGAGATCACTAATCTAGATCAACACAATAAAATCACAGGACCCAGAGAAACTCAGAAACCTTCTTATTGGGAAGGGTGGCTGGAACGGCTATAAAATGCTCTGATATATATTTTTTTTACATTCTGCTGTATTGTTTACAGTCACTTTGGGAAACACAAGGGCGAAATGGATCACCATTGTCCAGTGAAGGAAACCCACAGCAAGGCATCCGGGGCACGTCCAGGAGTGTGCATTACTGGGACCATCTCTGTTATATGACCTTGAATCACTGAGCTTTTGTTCCATTTTCACAAAGCTGTGCTGTCCTTCCCTTATGGCTCCAGTGGGGCTTCTAAAGATAAGCCAGAATATCCAATAGCAAACCGTTAGCAACTGTATCAGACTCATTTGTTAGGATTTCTTTTTGGTCAATTAAAAAAATCGCTTTCCAAAGCTCTCACAAAGGCTTTTGCAGAGCTCGTAAAGGTAATGTTCAAACTGTCTCTAATGATTCCTTGACTATGATTAAGCAAAGCAAACAAAACGAAACAAAAATCTCTCTATTTCCCAGAACCCTGGGAATATCACAAATGCTGATGAGGTTCCATAAGGTTGGGAGTGATTATTATGCTTTATTTTTCTACACACACACACACATACCCATGCACTGATTTGTTTCCGAGTGATTTGCAAGGATATTAAAAAAAATCATTTGGTAAATATATGTGCTAGTGTGAGTGGGTAGAAGTTATTAGTTTTAAATACTTTATGTTATATGAATTGAAAGGAACAAGCCTCTCAACTTAAACGAATTTTTAAAAAGTGATACTGTAGAGGGGTGCCTGGGTGGCTCAGTCGGGTTTTGGCTCAGGTCATGATCTCAAGGTTCGTGAGTTTGAGGCCCGCATCTGGCTCTGTGCTGACAGCTTGAGATTCTCTCTCTCTCCCTCTCTCTCTGCCCCTCCCCTGCTTGTGTGCACGGGCGATCTCTGTCACTCTCTCTCAAAATAAGTAAATAAACTTAAAAAAACAAAGTGATACTGTAGAAACAAGCGTGGTCCCAGAAACTCCCGTATCAGTGTCACCTGGTGAGGTCCCTCCCCCCAAATTCTGATATAACAGAGCAGTAACACAGCCCCTAGAGGTGATTCTCATGGGCACTGAAGCTTAAGAACCACTGCTTTTGGCTGTGCGTCAACTGGGATAAAGATATCAATCCCGGTGGGCACACACCACGGATCTGCCGCACCGAGGAACAATCACTTCTTTCTTCCAGATCCATTCATGGCTTCTGTTCATGTCAGAATACCTTCCGAGACTCGGCAGTTATACAACAATGAATCCGTTTCCTCCAGATTCTTGGCTGTCACTCTCCTGACCTGCCACCTATGTCACATTCCATTAGGTTCTGAGAATGAGGCATGAGCATTTGTCACAGACTGACGCATATTAGGGCAGAAACCTGATAGGATAGGATAGGCTGAGCCAAAGAAAGAAAGAAAGAAAGAAAGATGAATCAAAATACGACTTTCCTAGAAAACCTTCTCAAACAAAACCAACTCTGTGACACAGCCCTTTGGGGAAAGTTTGGTCACTGATGGAGGTGAAGTCTAACAGGTCTGTTCTCTCTCTATCAGAGCAATGAGGACAATGATAGCTGGTTCAGAACCCAGTTTCTGTGACATGCGTATCTCAGCATCTGTTCTGTAGAACACGAATCCTACCAATGCTGCAGGAACAAAGGGTCTCATGGTTAAAATCTTTTCTTGGACGTTTCAAATAATTTTTTTAAACTTTCTGTTTTGAAATAATTACAGAGTCACAGGAAGTTTCAAACTGGCACAAGTAATCCCATGTATCCTTCACCCAGTTTCCCTCATAAATACATTTATATAGCTGTAGTGCAATGCCAACCAGGAAATTGACATTGGAACACTGTTTTTAACCAGACTATAGGCCTTATTCACTGTTTCACTTTTTACATGCATTTATTTATTTGTGTGTGTGTGTGTGTGTGTGTGTGTGTGTGTGTAGTTCTATGTAATTTTATGACCTGTATAGATTTGTGTAACCATGACCACAATCAAGATACAGAACTCTTCCCTCAGCGCCAAGGGACTCTCTTATGCTATCCCTTGGTATTCATACACCACCCCCCAGCCCCCGCCATCTTTCCTCTGGAAACCACTGATCTGTTCTTTACCTTTACAATTTGTCATTTCAAGAATGTTATATAAATGGAATCACACAGCCTGTAACCTTTTGAGATTGCCTTTCTTTCACTCAGCATAATAATCTTAAGTTTGGTCTAGGTTGTTGCATGCATCAATAGTTGGCTCTCTTACATTGCTGAGTAATTAATATTCCATGGGAGGGACGATTAGTTTAACCATTCACCCAGTGAAGAATATCCGGGTTGTTCCCAGTCTGGGGCTGTGGATAAAGATGCTATGTGCACATCTGTGCACAGGTTTTTGTCCAGACGTAAATTTCCATTTCTCCAAGATAAATGCCCCCAAATGTAATTGTTTGGTCGTATGGTGGTTGTGTGTTTAATTATAAAAGAAATGGCTGGCGTCCCATTTTATATGCTCACAAGGGAATTATGAGACGTCCAGTGTCTCTGCGCTTTCTCCAACATTATTGTTTTTATTTTAGCTCTTCTAATAGGTATGTAGTGACATCTCACTGTGATTTTCATCTGCACTTCCCTAATGGCTAATGATGTTGAACATCCTTTTTATGTGCTTATTATTCATCTGTATCTCGTCTATGGTGAAATGTCTGTTCACGTCTTTTGTTCATTTTATGCTTGCATTTTTGTTTTGCTTTATTACTGTTGAGTTTCAGAGTTCTTTATGTTTCTAGGCCCAGTCCTTTGTCAGGCATGTGCTTTGCAAATATTTTCTCTCAGGCTGTAGGTTGCCTTTTCTTTCTCTTAACTGGGTCTTTTGCAGCACAAAAGCTTGTGGTTTGATAAGGTCCAACTTACTTTTTCTTTTATGGATTAGGCTTCTGGTGTCATGTCCAATAACCTTTCACCTGGCCCTCTGTCCTGAAGGTTTTAGCTTATGTTCTGAAAGTTTTATAGTTTTGTTTTTACATTTACATCTGCTTAAATACAATATAGAGTCATCGTTTTACATTTAGGCCCAGGATTCCTGTGGAGTTAATTGCTATATAAGGCATGAGATTGAGGTCAAGGTTCATCCTCAATGCTTTTTAACATTTTAAGGGCTGACGTTCTGTAATGACAGACATTTATTTTTAGATTTAAGTTGAGTTCCCCATACTTGGCCATCTACTCATGCAGCAAATATTTGTTGGACACTTTCCGGGTGCAGGCACAGGTACAGGCCCGGTCTCTGTTCTTTAGTAACTGTTTGCATACGCACAGTTTGCACAACATGCTCACGACTGTATTTTGTGGAAATCCTTTGGGAAATTCTACTCGAGACAGCAGACTCAGAGACTGAGTCAGATACCGCTGTAAGCAATGAGAGAGGGAAAATTGAAAGAGCGCCCGGAGAAGAGGCAGCCTCCCTGAGAAAGCTGGACTCGAGAGCCAGAAGAGTAGAAGAAAAAGTGAGGACTCGGGAGGCGGGGAGAGAGCGCCAGGGACAAGGCACCTTGTGGCGGACTGTGTTGTCTGCACCCACCCCCTCCTTTGCGTCTGAAGATATCAGGTGCCTTTTCTTTCCTTACTTGCTGGACTCTTCAACGTTAACGTCTGGCTCCAACCAGCTACGTCATAGATATATGAGTAAGTGTATGTATGTATACACAGTTGATCCTTGAACAACACTGGGGGCGGGACTCTAACCCTCCGGCAGTTCAAAAAGCAGCCTATAACTTTTGACTCTCCCCCAAACTTAACTACCAAGTACCTACTGTTGACAGGAAGCCTCATCAATAACATTGACTGTCTGTTAACACACATTTTGTATGCTATATGAATTATGTACTGTATTCTTACAACAAAGCTAGAGAAAAGAAAATGTTATTAAGATAACCATAAGAAAGGCAAAATACATTTGCAGTACTGGATGCATTTATCGAGAAAAATCCTCATATTAGTGGCCTCGTGCTGTTCAAACCCATGTTGTTCAAGAGTCAATGGTGTATATACATATATGTAGGTGTATACGTGTATAACTAATATGTACATGTATATTTGTAAGTGTGTGCATATATACATATATATATACATATATGTGTGACACATGTAATATACATGTACATATACAGTAACACCTTGGTTTGCAAGCATAATTCATTCCGGAAATGTGCTTGTCATCCAAAGCACTTGTATATCAAAGTGAATTTCAAGAACTGTTGGCTCAAGACACATGAAAAGATGCTCAATGTTGCTCCTCATCAGGGAAATACAAATCAAAACCACACTCAGATACCACCTCACACCGGTCAGAGTGGCCAAAATGAACAAATCAGGAGACTACAGATGCTGGAGAGGATGTGGAGAAACGGGAACCCTCTTGCACTGTTGGTGGGAATGCAAACTGGTGCAGCCGCTCTGGAAAACAGTGTGGAGGTGCTTCAAAAAATTAAAAGTAGATCTACCCTATGACCCAGCAATAGCACTGCTAGGAATTTACCCAAGGGATACAGGAGTGCTGATGCATAGGGGCACTTATACCCCAATGTTTATAGCAGCACTTTCAACAATAGCCAAATCATGGAAAGAGCCCAAATGTCCATCAACTGACGAATGGATAAAGAAGTTGTGGTTTATATATACAATGGAATACTACTTGGCAATGAGAAAGAATGAAATCGTGCCATTTGTAGCAATGTGGATGGAACTGGAGGGTATTATGCTAAGTGAAATAAGTCAGGCAGAGAAAGACAGATACCATATGTTTTCACTCATATGTGGATTCTGAGAAACTTAACAGAAGACCATGGGGGAAGGGAAGGGGGAGAAACAGTTACAAACAGAGGGAAAGAGGCGAACCATAAGAGACTCTTAAATACAGAGAACAAACTGAGGGTTGATGGGGGGTGGGGGAGAGGGGAAAATGGGTGATGGGCATTGAGGAGGGCACCTGTTGGGATGAGCACTGGGTATTGTATGGAAGCCAATTTGACAATAAACTATATTAAAAAAAAAAAGAACTCTTGGGTCAGTCGTGATCATGTGACGTTGGGCGTCACATACTACCCATATTGCAAGACATGGCTCATTTATCAAGTTAAAATTTATTAGAGATGTTTGCTCATCTTGTGGAACACTTGCAGAACAAGTGACTCACAATCCAAGGTTTGACTGTATATATTACATGTACACACAGTTAAACATCACCTTTAACGTACAATTGTTTCCTAGTCCGTATCAGTTTGGAGGTAAAAACCTATGGTCCCAGCCACCCTCACAACAGATTTATCTGGCATTTCCAGATGCCTCACATCCTTTCCCATCATTATAGAAGTGTTCATGCGTCGGCCTGTGCTCCCTGGTCCTTCCTGATGACTCTAAGAATGACGTCTGTATTCTTTCCTGTTCCCGCTCTCAGTGGCGACATCTTACGTGGATGCATGGACGTCGGTGTCAAGGGGGCTGCTGATGTCACCGGCTCCACTCTGCCCCCACCGGAAGCACTCGTGTCCCTGCTACTGTCCTGCCTCCAGTGCAGAAAGCATTTCCAATGCACTATAGCTGTGAGCACTTTCTCTGGTTTTTTTCCTTCTCTTTTTCTCTAAGATGTGGGCATTGGTCCATGGGCCCGGCCTGGAGTACGGCATCCGATATTCAGTCACCTTGTTCTCTGACCTTGACTTATGGTCTAAAAACCAAAGTGTGTCCTTGCTTTTCTTCCTGAGGCACATCAGGCCCTCTTACAAATATGTTTCCTGTGGGTCCTCCTGTCATTTAGAAATGCTCTTACTTATCTGAATCATAGTTCTGGTTCCAGTCATTTACAAGAGAACTGGCTGTTCCCAATTTACAAGAAGGTAAATTCTGAAAGTAAGTCGGGAAGCCAGTTCTTTAGAATGAGGGCCTCACATCCCATGGTTACAGAATTATACATCATGGCAAAGTTCCCAGGCCCATCCACAAAAAAACCTACTTATCCAAAATGTAGCTGAACCGAGGTAATAAAGCTATATGCAGCTTAACCATGCTTGGTAATGTGTTTCCATTGGAATGCGAGTCTTGTACCAACTGGGAAGCCAAGAAGGCAGAGTGAAATAAATCTTAAATTTGAATCTATCTTGTTGTTGGGGATTTTGTAGCCTGTAAACCAGGATCCCGAGGGGGTTGAAATGTTGGATGTAGACGTTCATGGAGTCATTTATGAAATCCTGGGAGCTTCCAAAAGAATGTGCAAAATTATAATTTAGTTCGATGGAAAGAAAGCCTCAATTTAATACCGTCTACCAAAGCACTGCCACATCTATCATCTTGGAATGAGGTTGAAGTCCCAGAATCAAGAGCGGATGAAGGCACAGCTCTAGGGGGTGGCGCCATGTTCTGGAACACGCCCAGAAATTGATGGGCAGAAATGCAGGTGGGACTCTGGCAGGGATAGCATACTGTTGGCCACCTGGTTTGGGAAGCGGTTTTAATCCATTTTGATTACAACTACATCATGCTCTCTGTTCCTAACAGATGGCTTTCTCTTACCAGTTTGCCCACTCCCCATTTCTCTGTGCAAGGCGTCTTTATCACACACTGATCAAGAGAACAGACCATTAAACAATCTAAGGAAAAATAGCATTAGAGAGAGATTTCTTTAAAACCTAGCAGATGGCAAAGAGGCTTCTTGACCACGGGGAGGAAAGTAATGGATGGAACACCTACTATGTGCTGGGCATTGTGCTATGTCTTTTCACACGAGTATCTTCATCATCCTCCTAAAAATCACAGCACATGGACATTATTATCCTTATCTAGCTGTTGGAAACTGAAGCCTGAGGGGTTATGTTAGACCGAGAACCTTGGACCAATTGTGAGGATTCAAACACAACTTCTGGCTCTAGAGTGAGGCTCTTTCTCCAGCTCTATACCTCCTACCATTGGAATAGAGTATTTCACTGTCCTAGAAACAACTACATGTTACTCACTGGTTTTCAACCTGTAAAAAAGAAAGAAAGAAATTACTCAAGAGTAACGATGCCCCCATTTCTTCTTAACTATATTTAATACACGGCAGGTGGTAAGTGTGCAAAGTAGATTTGGCATTCAGTGGCTTAGCCTGACCCTGCTGGTCAGGCTGAATGAGAAGCCACAGTTTTCAGAGATTCATGGCAGACACAGGGCTCCTTTGACATGGACCCCAAGCTAGCCAACTCTAAGGAGAAACGAGCCCACCCACTTGTTTGACTATGTGGAGTGCCAGGCTCAGTGCCAGGAAGAAGAGAAGAATTATATGTATTATTTGATAATAGAAACGGGGGAAAAACAAAAACAAAAGCAAGCCGGTGTTACAGAGAAAGCGTTTTGAGCTTTTCGGATTACAAAACAAGGAAGCTGTAACGTTCACCAAAATTAAATCTAGCCACAAAATCATATTGAAGCCAGTATACAGAAAAGAGTTGTATTTCCACTGAGAAGACACACACACACACACACACACACACACACACACACACACAAATCCAATTTTTTTTTTTCCAATTCAGCCTCTTCAGTACCGGCTCCTCCTGCTGCCTGAGCTGCGTTAGACTCTCCCCTAGTGGAAGGCTGGGGCATCGCAGCCCTGAGGATCATCTGATTCAGAACAATAGAAAGGGCTCAGGATTTCCATTTCAAAATGTTTCTTTAGTTGGAATTGAGCGAAGACTGATGGATTTTTATGGAGTGGGGGAGACAGTAGAACTCTTTATACTCCCCCCAGGCTTATGCTCAGGAAATCCTAATGGAGCACATGTTCTGGGAAGTACAGACAGATACTCTGCACAACCTCATTCATGCCTGTGCACACATCAGTTTCTCCCCATCCCTCACCACCAGTGGGACCCAACAACAAAATGTATCCCAGGGTGTGGCAGAGACAGCACACAGCGTAGACTTGCTCAGCTGTGACTCGGTTGGGTGGGTAGAATTCCATCTTGGCATCTGCATTTCCTTTCCGCTTGAGGGTTGACCTTGGTTTGCACTCAAAGGGCTGCTGACAAGATCTGTCAGGTGACAGTGTGCTCTGGTCCCTTCTCATTTTACTAACAGGCGGGCAACCCAAGCCAAACATGAGGAGGCTGCTTGCCCCAAGTCACGGTAGAAGGTTGAGCATATGATGGCTATGAGAAAGAATGGGACGCAGTCATGGTCGCCAGCCTGGCCGTGGAGAAACCCTCAAAGAGAAGCGGCTGTCTCTCCCCTGGTGTGCTGGAAGGAGCAAAAGGTACAGGTCAGTCCGCTGGCCAAACCCAATTGTCTCTGGAGCTGTGCAACTCACTGGCTCTATGGACCCCTTCCAGAACACCGAACACCCTCAAGAAGGAATGGAAGAATGAAATGCACTTTCCAGGCTGCAAACTCTTTCTTTATGTCACAGACCTCAGGACAGGTCACCCACGTAAATTCAAAAGCAGTGGAGCTTTTAATATTAGAAAAGAAGAAAATGACTGCAAAGAAAAGGCCATTTGAGTAATAGTTGAAAATCTTCTGGGGAGTATCTATCCTCTTTAACTTGTTGGCACGGGGGGGGGGGAGGGGGAGACAGAAGGTACAAAGAAAGTCATCACACAGTGGTCTGATAGAATTCCCAGATCCCACAGACAGAAAAAGTCTTAGGACATAGGTATTTGTGCAATATCAATACTGAAAGAAAGTTGATAATGCATTTCCGGCGCTGAAGGTTGGTAATTTGCCAATATAGAATTTGAATGTTCTGAAATTAGCACTTTAGCTTGGGTACAGCAGGGGCCACAGCTCTCCTGGAGCTGGAGATACAGTGGGTGACAGGAGCAGAGAGGTCTTGTCTCTCCAAGACGCTGGGGGCAGGGGTTAGCCCGAGGGTCCACCGCATCCAAATGGCTCTCCTCCTGAGTTGGGGGGGGAGAGGAGGCAGGGAAGGCCCGAAGCCTCATGGGTGAGGGCTCCCCAGGGTCCTTGTGGCAGAGACGAACTTGTGCCCACACTTGAGACACTGCAGAATCCGGAAAGCAAAGTCGAGCAGGAAGTTAAGGCCGGTGAAGCAGACAAGAGCATCTGAAGGGACCTGGGCATGAGCGGGTCTGGAGATGAATGGGCAGCCAGTGTTGGTCAAGCTCACGGACCAGGCATTAGAGCCAGGCCTGGCTCGGGTGAGTCAGCAGCAGCCGTCCCTTGGGGGAGCTGGCAGTATGTGAACCAATGAGGCATCTCAAAAAGTTCCACCCCTAAACTGTGGAGGTTTTGGCCAAACCTTGCTCAGGTCTGTCAAGAGTAGTGTACCTGAAGGAGTCCCCTACTGGTTTGGTCCTGGTTAGGTGTTTGCAGCATCCTTAAGTTAAGTCAATTACAGAGATGACCCCGAGAGCCAGTTTCATTCTTTTCTTGCCCAGTGCTGCTCCCCTAAATCCAGGCCGAATGGACACCTTGCAAATACTGTAAGAGGAGGTACGTGAATTTGGGTGGGTCCAGTTGCTGCCGTGGAATCTGTTTTGTTGAGCCATCAGGGATTCATTCTGATTGGGTTGGTTGGGTGGTAAATTAGTTAACCAGAACCCGAGAAGAGGAGAGAGCTTTGTAAAACCTGCCCGGTACTAACACTTGGCACTAAACACTGGGGAAGTTCCCATCTCTCTCCAGGGGGTCCTAACAGGTAATCTCTCCATCCCCCCTTCCCCGCCCCTGCCACCATTTCACGGGCTAGAAGATAACAATGCACTTGTGCAAGCTCCCAGAATGCAGGGGCCGTGTGATGAAATCCTTTACGGCCAACACAGCATTGTCTCATACGGTAGCCACCAACCACATGTGGCTTTTTTTTTTTTTTTCCAACTTTTTTTTTTTTTTGGGGGGGACAGAGAGAGACAGAGCATGAACGGGGGAGGGGCAGAGAGACAGGGAGACACAGAATCGGAAACAGGCTCCAGGCTCTGAACGGTCTGCACAGAGCCCGACGCGGGGCTCGAAGTCAGGAGTGGCGAGATCATGACCTAGGCTGAAGTCGGACGCTTAACCGACTGAGCCACCTAGGTGCCCGTGCATGTGGCTTTTAAGTACTTCAGAGTGGCTACTCAGAATTGAGATGTGCTGAATTCAAAGGCTTAAGATGAAAGTATAATGTAAAATATCTCATTAGTACGATTTTATATCAAGTTCATGTTGAAGGGATAATGTTTTGGTTAAATAAAATCAATTATTAAAATTGATTTTTTTTCTATTCCCTTTTACTTCTTAGAGAATAGACTTTCTATTTTAGAGCAGTTTTAGGTTCACAACAAAACTGAGGAGAAAGTTCCTAACACCTTCCTGTCCCCACACACAGCCGCTTCCCCAACTATGGCTACCCCACACCAGAATGGTACGTTTGTTACCGTTGATGAACTCACAGTAACTTCGTTAGCACCCAAAGTTCATATTCCTTCACCTCTTTTTTTAAAAAAAAAGTTTATTTATTTTGAGAGAGAGAGGGAGAGATTGCTGGTGGGGAAGGGGGAGGGGGGGGGAGAGAGAGAGAGAGAGAGAGAGAGAGAATCCCAAGCAGGCTCTGTGCTGTCCGCACAGAGCCCAACGTGGTGCTCAATCTCACAAACAGTGAGATTATGACCTGCGTGGAGATCAGGAGTCAGATGCCCGACCAACTGATTCACCCAGGCACCCCCTTTAACCTCTTAATGTGGCTACTTGAAAACTGAAAACTCCATTTGATGCATTACATTTCTGTTTTGTTTTTTTTTTTAAGTTTCTTTATTTATTTTGAGAGAGAGACAGCATGAGCTGGGGAGAGAGGGAGAGCGGGAGAATCCCAAGCAGAGCTGATGCGGGGCTCGAACCCATGAAACTGTGAGATGGTGACCTGAGCTGAAACCAAGAATCTGACGCTTGACTGGCTGAGCCACCCAGGCGCCCCTGATGCATTATGTTTCTTTTGGGTAACATTGTTTTATAACTTTTCAGGTGGCAAATCTAAAACAAAAAGTTTTCTATATGTTGGATGATCAGCCCACACCTCTACACGAATAAACTGATATCAGAACTTTTGAGACCTTAACATAATTAAAAGCTGACCTTTGTCCCTTCTTTTTACAGCTAATTAGGAAGGAAATGACTCAGGAAGATCTCCACATACTCTATCAACTGAAAGTCTTGTCTCGCACCCAGACTGACTTTCAGCCCATTTTCTGACATTTGACCACCCAGCAGCAGCTTGCTGTGGCTCACTGAGCTGAGACAGGAATCCTCTGGAAAGCAGAGGAGCCCGTCTCAGGAATCTCTGCCGGCTTCTAGCTCCTGGCCCTGTTCCCTCCAAAGGCCAGTTTCAATCTCTAAGTCCCACAGGCCATGCGCTAGAGTGACTTCTCCTCTCCCTCCCCTCAGGGGCCTGGTCAGCCAGGGAGAGTCTGAGAGAACGTAGCGTTTGGAGTTGTTATTCTTCCTTGGCTCCCGTGAAACCTCACTGAATACTTATCTTGAAGATTGTTTTTCGTACATTGCTTTCTGCTTGGCTGGAGTTACACGGAAGACTGTGCCATTAGCAAATTGGCTTTCCACACCTCACAAACCAACTCATGTACTTACTCCCAGCGCGCACACAATACCTGCTCTAATTTCCAAAGTTGGCCAGCACTTCAGGCCCGAATCGGTGTGAGCCTCTGTCCAAGGCCTGGTAAGAAGGGCCCGTTTGCCTAAGAGGATTAAACAGAGCACAGTCAGCCAGGCATCCAGGAGACCATTTAATGACTTCGGCTCTAATCTCACACTGGTGCAGGCCTTGTCAGCCACCAGCGGTCGTGACTGGGTTTCTTTCTGACTGCTGTGTCTCTCCTTGCCCTTCACGAGCTCCACTTTTATTCTTCTGCAGAATCCCCACCCCCCTTCCTCAGAGCTCACATTCTGCTTCTCTCATCTACGCGGTTGGGCTTCTCAATGACCCCCTTCGGAGCCTACTGAAATTTCAGACAGGAAGTAGAACTGTAGCACAGGCTCATGTCATCACATAGGACGAATTTGCCTAAACGGAACATCCACCTTCACAAAAGAAACATCTACTTGGCTGGAGAAAACAGAGTCAATGTCTGGGTTTGTGAGCCATCTCAGTCCCCAGCTTTTCTGTGACTTGGAAAACCCAGCGACCTACAGTCCACCTCTTGATTCTGAGTCAATATTCTCCCACCCCATGCTTCGAACACCGACTCTGACCCAGAGGTCAGGCTCAAGAGTCAGTTTTCCCACAGTGCCCCTCTGTATTGTAGAGATCGTTTAATGGTTTCTTTCTTTTGTAATAGGGCTGCCTTTCCCCCTCCGGTCAGGGAGAGGTTAGACAGTGTGTCAGTTGCAAGAGAGAAAATCCCAAGGAACATATCAGTATTTAATTTAAGATTTTTGCGTTAGATTTATTAGTAAAACCGATCTGCTGTTTTTGTGAGTTCTGTGTGTGCATGATTCACCATCACGGCCAAGCTTTGGTATCAGGACTATGCTGGCTTTAGAGGAGAGGACTTTGGAAGCATTTGCTTTCCTTTCCCAGAAAAGTTCTTAAAGTATTAGAACGCTCTATGTCTTAAAGATTTAAAATAATTCTCAGGTGAAACTATGTGGGCCTGGCAGCCAGACAATGTCTCAGCTTCATATACTCTTTAGGTTTTCACATTTGTTTGCTTAAGGTTGAACATAGAATTTTCTTTAGATTTCCTCCATCTTTGCGTTCCTTCCTGATTCTCCTTTCCAATTTTCTGTATTTGCATTTTGTCCTTCCATCTAGGGGAAGGGGGCTATTAAGGGTTTATCTATTTTGTTTAAAAAACATTCTATTTCAGATTCATTTTTTTCCTGCCAACTATTTAAGTTTCCAAAATTTACTCATTTCAACTCTCATCATTATTCATTCCTTCCTTTTGCTTTCTGTAATTACCTTGTGCTCTTTTTCAAACGTCTTGAGTGGAATAATGAATTCATTGTTTCAATTATTATTTTTTTATTTAGTAATGCTGAGTCCTTAAGCCTACAAATTTTCCTCGAAGCACTGCTTGCTTTAATCATATCCTTAGGTTATGAAGCATAGCTTTCAACATTTATTTATA
Organism: Panthera onca; assembly: GCF_046562875.1. NCBI lineage: Eukaryota > Metazoa > Chordata > Mammalia > Carnivora > Felidae > Panthera > Panthera onca. Next base: position 178,054,650 of record NC_138342.1, read on the forward strand.
ATTACCATTGTTTAGGTTTTCTGCACAAATGTTCTGGGCTTCCTGCTCTGAATACCTTCCTACTTCAAGTTTTTGGCTTTCCTCTCTTTTGTGGTGAGCAGGGCTGGGGTGGGGGTCTTAGAAGGCCCTGGTAGCTCTGGCCTAGGGTTCCATCCTAGGACCCCCACACGTCCTTGCCCCTCGGAAGTGGCAAACTTTAGAACACCACTATAGAAATGGCCTTCTTTCTTCTGTGTTCTCTCCAGGAATTTAAACTTAATGGCCCCCAGTCTAGCACTCTTGGTCGGGTTTTATGGAGTTCTTTTATTTACTTTGAGGGACTTTGGCATCCTGCTTTAGATCTGGAGAGTCAATATTTATCGAGTCACAAGTGCTGGTCTGATTGTTAGTCTTCCTTCCTCTTGTTACTCTGACTCAGACAGGTCCAGAGAGTCTCCAGAACGGTTTGGGGGTTGTAAGATATCATTTCCAGAAAGGGAAAGAGGCAGACAGCATTTTATTCCATCATCTGTTGTCAGATGTATCAGTTCTTCATTTGTCGAAGAGTACTTGTAAAGTTTTCTAGACTCCTGAGGCTCATATTAAACCTAAGCTTGATTTCCACGTGACCACTTTCATGAATAGAAAAAGAACACTCTCATCTGAAACGTTTCCTCAGTACTAGCTGATTTTTCATCTCGTAAGTAATATTTAGCCTCTATGCCTTTTACTTTCCATTAAGCAAGTAGAGTTTAACGGCCTGATTTATTCTGTTGAAAACATGGGGCACAGAGGGCTGGTAATAAAAGGGGGATAGCTGACTTCTGCCCTTGCCCAAGGGGAGTACCCAGACTCCAGCCTTTTGTAGACTTAACTTTGAAAATGTGCTTAGTTTCTCCTGTGATTGCCTGAGGCTGTCTAAAGGGGTCCAGCCACAACAGCTAAATGAGGAAGGTCATTAGGTATGTCGATGTGCCTATTGTCTGGACTCTTTTTTAAACCTGCACAAATTGCTTTGGTCGGCAATGAGCCTGAGTAAGAGGGGCTATTGGTCTTTGGGTCATGCCGTTCCTATGACTTCCCTGGATAAGACAACTTCCAAAGGAAGAAAATAAAAAGCTAATCATAAATCACACTGGAAGGTTTATATAAAACCACAGAATCATCAGATGGGGTAGAGTGTGTCTCAGTCAGAGTTTTGCTTGGGGCCAGCTAACTCATCAGTGTTTACGCCTCCTTCACCCTCTGCTGGATGCCATAGGCTTTCTGTGAGCAGCTGGGAGATTGAGGCCAACTCTGCATTCAGGGAAGCCAAAGGCAGTGTCAGGTAAGCGGGTTGACACTTTTCAGCCACCTGCCTTATGTTATGATGCTTCAAAATGCCTCCAGGCAAGAGATCCATTTCCTATGCTGGGTCAGGCTTTTCAAACAAACAATCCTCCTGAAAAAAGAGTTGGCAGGCTCTCCTTTAGGGATGTGGCAAATGCAAGAATTTTGGCCCTGTCTCCACACAGCTTTGGGTTATGTTATGTCTTTGAATTTTGCCGTTATTTCTAGCACTTTCTGAAAGAAGACAGTATAGCCAGGATATCTTCCAAGACAGATGGCTCTTCTATTTACTTTTGCAAAGGAGGGTGTAGAAAACAGAGAAAAGGCAATTAGAGAGATGATGGTAGGGATGCGCGATCTCCAAAGAATCTGGTGATTGTGTGAAACGAGAGTTCAGGCTCAAGACATTAAACGCATGGACAAGGACTTTACGTACATTGCTTCCTGAAACATGGTACCGCGACACTATATGACTTTTATCCTGCGAGGTTTGTCAAGCTCCAGTGGCCAGGCCGCAGGAGAAAATGCCTGGGCCTTCACAAAGCACAGAATCGAGTAGAAGACCTTCACCCAGAAACCTGGGACCCCAGTGGGTTGTATCTTTAATGTAAGCATGAATTAGATATATGCTAGCCCCTTCCCCACCACCAGCACTCCCCAAACAGCAAGGCATATCGCCTTCCTTCAATCTTAGCACTTGAGGAAGGAAACAAAATCTCCGCCTTGATTATTCATAAACACAAGACCATTGTGTAATTTTCCAGCTTCAAATCACACTACCTGAGTAGTCCCGAGAAGCTGAAGTTGAAAATGGGTGGGGCGCTTCCGGCCTGGCAGCAGCCCTAGTCTCATGGCACTAGGAAAAGTGAAGCCTCTCAGCTTTATCTCGAAGAATTTCCATTGAGAAAACTTCCAAAAAATATGAGCTCACCAGCACAGATCACAAAACTCACAAAGATACCAGGCTCCACAAGCATAATACCACTGGGGGAGAAAAAACAACAGATGGGATTCAGCTTCTGAAAGGTCTCAGATATTAGATTATCAGCCAAGGAATATAAAACAAGTCGTTTAAACTACATCCAAAGGAAGAACATCGAGGGTCTGTATTAGCTTTCCAGGGCCTCCATAACAAGGTACTACATACTTGGAGGCTTAAACAATAGATATTTATTTGCTCACAGTGCTAGAGGCTAGAAATCCAAGATCAAGGTGTCAGTAGGATTAACTTCTTCTGAGGGGTCTCTCCTGGACTTGTAGATGGCCATCTTCTCGCTGACTGCACATAGTCTTTCCTCTGTGTATGTCTCTGTCCTAATCTCCTCTTCTCATAAGGGCACGAGTCATTTTGGATTAGAACCCATCCCCATGATCTCATTTAACCTTAATTGCCTCTGTCAAGGGCTCATCCCCAGAGGCGCTGGGTGGCTCAGTCAGTTGGGTGTCCAACTCTTGATTTCGGCTCAGGTCATGATCTCACGGTTGTGAGTACAAGCTCCATGTTGGGCCCTGTGCTGTCAGCACAGAGCCTGCTTGGGATTCTCTCTCTCTCTCTCTCTCTCTCTGCCCCTTCCCTGTTTGTGTGCACTTTCTCTCTCTCAAAATAAGTAAATAAACTTAAAAAAAAGAATAAAGCGCCCACCTCCAAATACACTCGGCCCATTCTGAGGCACTGGGGGTTAGGATTTCGATAGATTAATGTTGAGGAGACACATTTCAGCCCATAACAGGCTGTATTCATATAGGTGAGGGACAAAAAAAATTACAAAAATTTTCAGGCAGATTTGAGAAAATATCCAACCAGAACTTCTAGAAATGAAAAACATTACGACGGTTTTTGTAAGCCTCAATGGATGGTTTCAGAGAGGCTTAGCACAGCTGAAGAAATGATTAGAAAACTGGAAGGCAGACCAGCAGTTTGTCTATTTCACAGAGAAATAAAGAGCAGAATTTGTCAGAATTGACAAAAGACTCCAACCCTCAGAATTAAGCATCTCAAGGAACCCAAGCAGGATTTGCAAAAGAGGGAAAAAGAAAAAGAAAGAAAGAAATGTACACCCAGATAGGGCTAAAACCTGAAAGCCAGGGAAAATCTAGAGAACAGGCAAAGATCGATTACTTACAAAGGAATAACACATTTACAACTGACTTCTTCATAGCAACCATGGGTGCTGGAAGACAGTGGAAACATTTTTAATATGCTGGGAGAAAGTAGCTACCAATCTCAAACCACATGTACAGGGAAAATACCGTTCAAGAACAAGAATGAAGTAAAGGCATTTTGGGGCAAGAAAAAACAGGCTGTGATGAAAAGAAATTCCAAGGACTTGTTTGAAGTGGAGGGAAGTTATCTTGTGTATTAATATTGAGAGGAAAAATGGCATAATGAGCCAAGAAAGTAGCAAATGTTTGAGTGAATCCAAAAAATACTGACTGTATAAAACAATGGCAATAGAAATGAAATACACAGGACCAATAGCAGAGAAATTGGAAGGGATAACTGGGTTAAAGTGTTCTAATGTCACTAGAATGTGCAGAAGGAAGGAAACATTAATTAAATTTAGAATATAAGTGAAGTATGCTTGTCAACAGTCCTGGATAAGTTCTAGAAGAGAAGTACATTTATAACTTACAAAGTAGTAGGAATAAATGAGAGGAAATCAGCCTCAAAGAAGGCGAAATATGAGAGGAGATCTGGAGATAGTTATGGAACACAACATAGGATAAAGAAAGAAAATATTTCAGTGATTCTGTTTAAATGAAGACCCACTAAATGCCTCTGTTAAAAGTCAAAGATGGGGGTACCTGGTGACTCAGTTGGTTAAGCATATGACTCCAGCTCGGGTCATGATCTCACGGCTCCTGAGTTCGAGCCCCAAGTTGAGCTCTGTGCTGACAGTCAAAGCCTGCAGCCTGCTTCAGATTCTGTGTCTCTCTGTCTCTCTGCCCCTCTCCCACTCGAGCTCTGTCTCTCTCTCTCTCAAAAATAAATAAACATTAAAAAAAATTAAAAGTCAAAGATGGCAGACTGGATTTAAAATATCTAGTTAAAAGCTCTTTTAACAAGAAACACAGCTAAAACATAAGGATCAAAAGGTTTGAGGCACAGAATGGAAAAAAGATACAAGAGAAAAATCTAAAGCATTTCTGTGTTGATGACTTTAATTTCCTGTTTGGAACTTTGTTAATTCTGTTATTCCTCTTTTAACCTCTTAAATTAGATGTTTAACCTGTTAATTTTTACCCTTTCTTCTTTCTTTTTTTTTTTAAACTATGAAGTTCAGTGTACTTTATTTATTATTTATTTATTTTAACATTTATTTATTTTTTCAGAGACACAGACAGAGAGAGAGTGTGTGTGTGAGCAGGGAAGGGGCAGAGAGAGGAGACACATAATCCAAAGCAGGTTTCAGGCTCTGAGCTGTCAGCACAAAGCCAGATACGGTGCTCGAACCCATGAACTGCAAGATCATGACCTTAGTCGAAATTGGAGGCTTAATGGACTGAGCCACTCAGGTGCCCCTTATTTATTTATTTTTGAGAGAGAGAGAGAGAGAAAGAGAGCATGAGTGAATGAGGGGCAGAGAGAGAGGGAGAGAGAGAGAATTCCCATGAGGGGGAGAGAGAGAGAGGGAGAGAGAAAGAGAGAGAGAGAGAGAGAGAGAGAGAGAGAGAGAGAGAAGTGCAGAGCTGGGCTCGAGCTCACCTGAAGCGTGGTTCAAGGTCATGAACTGTGAGATCATGACCTGAGCTGAAGCCGAAGTTGGATGCTTAACCTACTGAGCCACCCAGGTGCCCCAGCCTTTCTTCTTTTTTAATATAGGAACTTAAAACTGTAAACTTCCCTCCCAAATAGCATGTCAAGTTATAGCCTATACATCTGGGGGAGGGGAAAAGGATTATTATTATTATTTTTTACTATATACCACTTTGCATTGAAAAATATTTAATGGCATGGAGATACACTTTTAGTAATGTGTTGTTAAATATCAAAACCAAATAAAATGTGAACATGATTCAATTATCCCGAAAAAGATACAGCTGTATGTATTTGTGTCATACATGTATAGATACAGGACGAGAAGGAAATAGAGTAAATTATAAGCAGCAGTGAACTCAGTGGCAGGGCTCCCGCACTTTTGGTTTTCCCTCTACTTTTCTGTAATCCTTTTGTACCTTTCTGTATTTCCATAATGAAAATGAATTATTTTTATAACCAGAGAGGTTTACAAAAGAGGAAAAACAACCAATACACGAAGCAGGATGCTGGAGGGAGAAACAGTCTGCTCGTGTTGTCCCGAATAAGCACTATCGGATTTCCTGTTAGAGTCCCAGCCTCCCGGACACGAGCAGACAACTGGGAGAGAATCAATGTGCCCCGGGACACTGGGTGGCTAAGAGCTGACCCGTGTCCGGTTTTGTGATCTCACGTGCCTCGTGCTGTGCTACATGCAGCCTCGTTCTCTTCTCCCTCAGAGACAAGATGTGAGGGTGGAGTGGTCAACAGTCTATAATCCGCATTCGAGACTGGGGTTTTAAAAGAGTAACAACAAATGCTCCGGGAATCTGAATGTTTCATGTGGCACATACACAATTTTTGAGCTACGTTTGCTCTTCTGGGCTTTCTACTAGAGAGAAGGAAAAGTAAATGGCTTTTCTGATGAAATCCCAAGAGAAGGCTCTGATGACATTAGAAAAGATCTCCCTCGTTTATCCACTCATTGTTGACTTGGAGGATAGGTCTCCCCATCTTCAGAAGCAAGAACAATGCTTAATTCCTCTGACGTCCCGAGAGAAGAAATGATATATCGCCAGAAAGGTTATTACTGAAACATGGCATTTTCTATCAGTTGCGGGTCTGAGTCAGTCCATCCATCCGTCCAATCATTCATCCATCCATTCGTTCATCCATCCATCCATTCGTCCAACTATCCACTCAGCCTAATGAATATACATATAAAAATAATTATGCATTATGCATAGTAATGCTGCAGGGAAGGGAATAAGATATTATCCTTGCCCTTGAGAGCCTCATGAGCAAACAAAGAGAACTATGTACAGAACTAATTATAATGCAAGTTAGACTAAGTGCTAGTGTTTATCATCTGTATGTGAAATGCTGAGGGGAGACAATATAAAAGCATAAGTTATTTCCCCTGCCTTAACGTGATGGACAATCTCACATTCTACATAGAGAATGAAACCCGAGAAACAGTTCCATAACAAATCCTGATGATATTCCCTTGAGTGACCTTGGACTCAGAGTTCAAGGAGAGCAAGCTAGGAGAAGTACATTCCCAGGTCCAGAGATGTGCTCTCCTCCAGGTCCTCTGAGGCAACAATGGTAGGTCTCTGTGAAAATGTGCATCTCCTATGTGCGTGGGCAAGTCTGCTGGCACAGGGTTTTACAAGCTGTTTTCATCAGCTTCTTACCTGCTCAACTGCGATTCCCAGGCCTCACGAGACCTATTGCTTAACCAAGATACAGCTCAGGTGCACTGAGGACTGACAAGACTGGCATTCAAGGCAGTGACATGAGCAGGTGGATGCCCTAACTGCCCCAGGAGCCCATTTTCTAGACCAGCTCTGCCCCAAAGAACTTTCTGCAATGATGGAAGGACATTGTGCAATACTGCGGCCACCAGCTCATGTGGTCCCTGAGTACTTGAAATGTGGCCAGTGAGACTCCAGGATGAAATTCTTAATTTTATTTCATTTTAATTTTAATACATTGAATTCAAATTAAAGTGCCTTAATTGTGATTAATTCAAATTGAAATCGTGGCTGCTGGCTTGGAAGGCAAAGGAGTTCTGGATCATGGAGCTCAAGGACATGTGAGGGAAAGAGGTTTCCTTGAGCTAATGGGCGCCCTGGTGAGTCACAGAATCACTCAGCAACCAAAGTGGGTCAGAATGGACCTTGACTTTCAACAGTCGGATGGGCTCATGCCACAGGGTTCAGCTTCTCCATCCCCTCTCCGCTTCCACCAACAACTGCAATCTGGTGGTTTCAAGAATTTTTAGTCTGATGAAACAAAGGACTCACAAGACCACTGAACCCAAATGCCATCAACCTAAATGCTGTCCTCTACTCGTGCCACTGCTGGACTCTAAAGATCAGAACGCCTTCAATGGCACAGCAATAAAGCCTACGATGGGGCCCAAGAATCCAAATTACTGAAAAAAATGGATCGGGACTCCTGGGTGGCTCAGTCGGTTGGGTGTCTGACTTTGGCTCAGGTCATGATCTCACAGTTTGATTCGTGAGTTCGAGCCCCACATCAGGCTCTGGGCTGACAGCTCAGAGCCTGGATCCTGCTTCGATTCTGTGTCTCCCTCCCCTGCCCCCTCCTCCCTCCCACTCACACTCTGTCTCTAACTTTCTCTCCCCAAAATAAATAAACTTAAAAAAAATTGATCTAGGTACTTCTCCTGTGCCTTTAGAAACCATGTTGGCTCACATCAGAAGCAGTGATAGGGTATAGAATATATTACGGTGGGAGCATTTACTCACACAACAAATATTTATTGAGAACACAATATGAAGAAGATATGAGTGTAGGTTAGGGAAACCGCAGTGAACAGGACAGGCCGGAGGGCTGTCCTACAGTCTAGTGGGAGACAAAAATAACCATGAGCAAATAAAGAGATGATTTCAAGTAGAGGACATTTGTTGACGTGTGGAAAACAAACTGTGTAAGGAGAAGAGGGGACCAGGTTTAAGAGCTGCTTTAAACTTGTGTGGTCATATAAGGTCTGTCTCTGGACATGATGCTGAAGCCGAGACCTAATCAGTGCTGCGTTCATTATGTGGGGGTCTGAGGGAAAAGCATTCCAGGCAGAAGGAACAGCAACGTGCAAAGTCCCTGAGATAGAAACAAGCCAAGGCTGTTGGAGGGCAAAGGGAAAGGAAGGCGAGAGGACAGAAGAGATCCAGAGGTTGGATCCTGGGGTGTCTAACATTAACAGGGCAATCAGGAAGAGAGTAGGAGAAAGCAATAATGTGACAGGAGGAAAACTGAGAAAACGAGGTATCACGGGACCCCAGAGAAGAAAAAATTTTAAGGAGGAGGGAGGAGTCAACTGTGACAATAGCTGCCATTGTTTTTGTTTTTCTTTTTTGTAAGATGGATCAAAGAATGGACTTCTGGGTTAAGAGGAGGTCAGTGGTCTCACTCTCATGGGGGTAGGGGTGAAGAAGCTGGCTGGGAGAGAGTGGGAAGTGAGAAGATAGAGATGGTGATAACATGTAATTTTGGAGGAATTTTACTATAAGGGGAAACAGATGAGCCATGGTTGGATGGGAATTAAGGTCAGGGAAGTTTTTGTTTCATTTTTTTAAAATGTTTATTCTTGACAGAGAGAGAGAGAGAGCGAGAGCGTGAGCGGGGGAGGACCAGAGCAAGACAGGGACACAGAATCCAAAGCAGGCTCCAGGCTCTGAGCTGCTGCCCCCACAGAGCCCGACACGGGGCTCGAACTCACAAGCTGAGAGATCGTGACCTGAGCCGAAGTCCGACGCTCAACCGACTGAGCCACCCAGGCGCCCCTGTTTCATTTTTGTTTTCAACATGAGCCATTTCAAGTCAGATGTACATATCAGTGGGAATGACACTGGAGTAAGAAGGATTTTGATGATGCAAAATGATAAGCAATTCCCACTATCCTATGAGAAATGAGTCTGCAGTCCCCTGGAGAACCCTTCCTCGCCCAGGAGTCAGACAGTGAGAACTGCCTCTGTGAACACTCTTGAGTTTCCACGTATGAAAACAAAGGCTTTTAGTTGGATTGGACAATGGGAGTGTGGCCACTAACAGCTGACGTCATGGTCTTTTAACAACTCTTGGGGTGTGATATCATCAGTTGGCATAAATCTTACCACCCAGGGAGGCATACCGCTCATGATATGGCCCCTGGAGGAGTGGGAAACACTGAGGGACTCCCCGAGCCTGGCGCTCCCTCGAGTGAGAGCCAAACATAGAGCAGTCTCCTGGGACGTCCACTTGCTACTGCAGCCTAGTGCCCGTGCTGTGCCCCTCCCGAGATGACATGGGCGGGTCAGAGGTTTAGGATCGTTGGCTTGCTCAGCCGGGATCAGCCTCCTTTTACCTTTATCACCCGTTGTCCTTTTTTGCCCTTACCAATCAGTCCCTTTTAGGCAGTGGACACTCAGGAGGCACCAGGAACTCGGTGTGGGAGGGCTGGTTCCTTCCTCCACCTCTGTCTTTCTCCTGAAGTGCTCTGCCGTAGGTGGTCGAAAGGAAATGCGTGAGTGGAGATGAAACCCGTCGCACTCTACACATCAATAAGATATGTTGCTACAGAGCCTGGCCCATGAGATGGTTTCTCTAAAAGGGATAGAATATTTCTGCTTTCCCCACAAACCCTGAAACATAGGATTTTTCAACAAGTGCCTCCAAAGACCTGATCATGAACTTGGCAGAGCAAATGGCTACCCTCCAGACCCTAACAGTGGGCAAGGGACTCAGATCCACCTGTAGAGTCGAGTTTGCAAGGAATCAATGCAAGTTTAAAAAAAGGCTGCTTCTGGGGCGCCTGGGTGCCTCAGTCTGTTGAGCGTCCAACTTCAGCTCAGGTCGTGATCTCACGGTCCGTGAGTTCGAGCCCTGCGTCAGGCTCTGTGCTGACAGCTCGGAGCCTGGAGCCTGTTTCGGATTCTGTGTCTCCCTCTCTCTCTGACCCTCCCCTGCTCATGCTCTGTCTCTGTCTCAAAAATAAATAAACATTTAAAAAAATTGAAAAATAAATAAAGGCTGCTTTTTAAACAGCATGACAGGTTGCACCTCCAGCCCTCCCTGAACAACTGCCTCGTCCTTTCCAACCAAACTGCCAGCGATCCATGCTGGTGAGGGCACCCTCCCATACCAGGGTGTCTAGGGTGAGAAACGCACGTGCGGGTACTGTTCTAGAATAACTTAGAGGGCTACAACACTCAGAGCCAGGCGTGGTTAAAATGAAGCTTACTTACTCAACACAGAGAGCTTTGGTGATCGCTGTTACTGGAGGAAGCCATTTGGGCAAATACTAGAAAGCACAGCTGTGGGGTGCCCTGCAGCAAAACTGCCTTCTCTTTGCTTTCACAGGAGCTTGTGTCTGAATGAGAGAGCTCCAGTGGCCGCTGGGGGACAATAGAAAGAAAGATCAGATGTCACCATGTAAGCATTAAATAACCTGTGACTCCAGGAAATACCACTGAGTCAGGAAGTCCGAGGAACAGCCCTGGGCTGGCAGGTTCTGGACTGAAACCTTGCCGGGTCTTCCCCCCACCCCTTTTTTTAATTCTTGAGGGACTGGGCTAAAGGCATTGCTATGGAATTGCAGAGCAATTGATGTAATAATTCATAAGCAATATCAATTGAAATAGTAATTTGGCCATGGTTTGTGAGTCATAATAGAATAATAACATTGTACCCATCACACAATTATGAATGGGAAAAAGCTTGACAAGGACAGAACATTTAAACCCGAATGAGCAAAATAATAGAAGCAGGACGTTCTGGAAGGGTGCATTTGGCCTCTGCATGTTCTCATTGAAACGGACTTGCTCCTACCCCTTCAGCTAAATGTAAAACCTCGTGATGATGGTTGACCAGGACACCTGGGAAGGACTCAGCAAAGAGAACTTGGGGATAGTCACATCCTGCTTCCAGCACAAAGATCTGAGGGACTACGTGAGGTGTTCTCAGGGCAGGAAACAGTCACTAGGCGGCTTGCTTAGCGAATGCGTTCAGCTACCATGGAATTTCTAAACTACTTTGCTTTAAACGGCCTTTCTGTATCCAGAGGGGGACCTGTATGTGGCAGAAATGGTGAAGTTGATCTTCAGCAGCTGCCCTCCCCTTTGCCATCCCTTCCCCCTCCTATAACTAGCACCCTCCTAAGCGCTCATGCCTTTGATGAAGCAGAGGGGCCCTTTGAAAAGCAGGACTGGTTTGGGCTAGCAGCCTGGGCTTGAGACCCAACACCATGGACTGGTTGTGTGACCTTGAGTAAGTTATTTCACATCTCCGGACTCAAGTTTACTCATCTGAGCAGATCTCCCAAAGGTGCCTGTGCATTAGGGACAGGGGGGTTGTGGGGGGCGCCTGGGTGGCTCAGTCGGTTAAGCGTCCAACTTTGGGTCAGGTTGTAATCTCACACTTTATGAGTTCGAGCCCCATATCGGGCTCTTTGTTGTTAGCGCAGACCTCGCTTTGGATCTTCTGTCCCTCTCTCTTTGCCCCTCCTTTGCTCACCCTTGCTCTCTCTCTCTCTTTCAAAAATAAATAAATAAACATTAAAAAAAAAAAAGGGACAGGTGGGATGGGGAACCAATGTTGAACACAAAGACATGAATACCTGATCCTGACTTCCAAAGCCTGTGCCCACTGGGAGGCTTCTTAGGCAGGTGCATTCAAATGGTGACCAAGTCTTTTCTACTTGGACATAAGGTCATCCTTGGCTCCAGATTCCTGGGTACACTTTGTGTGACTGTTTGGGACACCTCATCTTGTCCATATGCCCTTTGAAGAGCCAGCAAGGAATCCAGAAACTGGATTTACTGAGGGCCACAGAGAATGGACCTAGATTCTCCCAGAGCCCCCTCTCCCTAGGAGTATGGGGCTCCCTCCAATGGCGAGGGGCCTCCTTCAGATATTTGGACTTAGCAGGGCCAATGCTCATACCCAACCTAAGTACTTTTGCTCTGTTCCCTTGTACACAAAAGGCACAGGTATCCCCCCAGGACTCGCATCAGGGGAAAAACTAACTAACTAATATAATTTGACTTTGTCTGGTCCTTGATGGCTGATTGATTGATTGACACTAGTGCTTTTTGAGTCACAACGGCAACAAACCAACAAAGAAACAAAGATGAATGACGTGCGAAGGTCGTATTTTCGTAAATGCTTATGAGCAAGTTGGAGGGGATACAAAGGGAAATCATGCTTTATACTCAGATGCATCCCTTCCCTTGTGCTGCCAGAACACGCTACAGTAAATTGGGTGGCTTGAATCGGCAGAAATGTATCCTCTCGCAGATCTGGAAGCCAGAGGTCTGAAATCAAGAGGCAGCAGGGCCATGCCTCTTCCAGAGGCCCTCCGGGAGACTCCTTCCTTGCCCTGTACCTCAGCTTCTGGTGGACCCACGCATTCTTTGGCTCCCAGCAAAATACCTCCAATCTATGCCCCCCTCTTCACATGGCCCTCTCTCTCAGTGTTCCTCTGTGTGCCGACCTCCTTCTCCTTTCTCTTACAAGGGCATCAGTCATTGGACTTAGGGCCCTCCCTAAAGCCAGGATGCTCTCAAGATCCGTAACTAATTACATCTGCAAAGACCCTATATCCTCAAGGTCAGAATCAGAGCTATAAATAGAGAAGAAACTGATGGCTGTCAGAGGGAAGGGGGTGGTGTGGTGATGGGCAAAATGGCCACGGGGAGAGGGAGCTGGGGGCTTCCAGTCATGGAATGAATGTCACGAGAATAAAAGGTACAGCACAGGGAATATAGTCAGTGGTACTGTAACAGCACAGTGTGGTGACATATGGTGGCTACACTTTTGGGGAGCACAGCATAATGTATACATGTGGAATTGCTATGTTGAATGCCTGAAGTTAATGTAACATCGTGTGTCAACTATACCCAAATTAAGAAAAAAAATACAAAACAAGTCTTGAATTCTACTCCTGAAACCAATGCTACACTCCATGTTAACTAACGTGAATATGATTTTAAAAGATCTGGGGGGCACCTGGGTGGCTCGGTTGGTTAAGTGTTGGACTTCGGCTCAGGTCATGATCTCGTGGTCCGTGAGTTCGAGCCCCGCGTCGGGCTCTGTGCTGACAGCTCAGAGCCTGGAGCCTGCTTCAGATTCTGGGTATCCCTCTCTCTCTGCCCTTCCCCTGTTCATGCTCTGTCTCTCTCTCTCTCTCTCTCTCTCTCTCTCTCTCAAAAATAAATAAACATTTTAAAAAATTAAAAAATAAAAATAAATAAATAAAAATTTTGTTTAAAAAAATACAAAATAGGGTTATGTCCTGAGGTTCAGAGTGGACACGACTTTTGGGAGAACACTATGGAACATGCCGCATGAGGGAACATATAAGTTAGTAAGAGAAATAAGACAATGGTGATTGGTTAACATACAAGGCAAAACATATGTTCTTTGAGAGACTTGCAAGGAGTTACGGGCATAAAAAGGAAAAGATGTTGGGGTGCCTGGATGGCTCAGTGGGTTGAGCATCCGACCCTTGGTTTTGGCTCAGGTCACGATCTCACAGTTTCATGGGTTTGAGCCCCACAGCAGGCTGTGTGCTGGCAGCGTGGGGCCTGCTTGGAATTCTCTCTCTCCCTCTCTCTCTCTCTCTCTCTGCCCCTCCCCGGCTCGGTCTGTCTCAGAAAAATAAATAAATAAATAAATAAATAAATAAATAAAAAAAATGTAAAAAAAATTAAAAAAAAAAAAAAAAGGAAAAGATGTTCCCATTCCGCAGATCTGGAGGACACTGGTAGATAAAGTAATTGAAAAATAGGCCCGGTCGGATGAGAGACATCTTATAAGGTAGGACATTTCTGGAAGGGGAGAAAGCCTGAGTACAAAAAACAGAGAAAACGAGGGTTGCTCAGGAACTGTGGGATTCTGCTTACGGTATTATTTTGAATAATCATTGGCAACTTTATATGTGACATGCACCTTGATCACATGTGCCCAGCACAGTGCTCTGCACACACCGGTCAGTTAATATTTATTGACCGGTAACATGGAAAAGCTTAACTCCGCCTCTCCAATCGAAATTCTTGAATTGCTAAGCTAAGCTTTGTGGTCCCACGTGCTATTTTTCACCAACAGGCACTAAATAATATAATCAATGTAACGATGACAATAAAACTAATTCAGACAAACAGCTAATTAAAGTTGAGCCAAGAAGGGTAACATGGCCCTCATTACTAAATTGACTAATTGTTTTCTCGATTCCTGGAACAAATTCCCCCTTTGCTGTCCTATCATGCAACAAACTGAGGGTTTACAGCGTGCAAGGTACTGACTAGGGAAATCAGCAATGAACAGCATAGACCAGTCCCTGTTCTGTCCCAGTCACAGGTGAACATGTAACCCAAATGCTCATATGTCATCCGCCAGTGACTGCAACAGGAGGTCCCGTGTCTTTTCATACCCAGATTATGATGACTCTGGCTTCCCACCTGTCGACTTCCCAAGGGCCTCGTTCGACAGATATTCCCGAACAGTCGTGAGGTTGCCGTCTTTGGTTTGCTGACTGCCAATGCTGGAGGCCAGAAACCCAGGGACTTGAACTCTTCGCCTGACTCCTAACTGCTGCTTCTAGATTGCCCTGCGTGCAGGAGGAGGAGCCGGGGGCCATGGCCCGCTCTGCCTAAGTCATCCTAGCTTTCTGCAGAGACTGCCCTCTGCTACCAGGATCCCTCTGTCCCAGGCATGGTCCAGTCTCTGTTTAGCATCTGAGATGCCCACAGGCTTAAGCCTCTGCCTGGTCACTTGACGGTTTAAGCTCCATCTCCTGCACTTGTGCTCGGCCTCCTCTGGGTGCACCTGTCACTTCTCCGCTCTCATTGGCAGGTGCTATCCATCAAATGGCACTGAGAGGACCAATATATCAGAATCTCAGGGAACCACAGGATGCAAGGGATTTCATTAACCACTTGTTCCAGCTGCTTACAGAGGTTAAAAGATTTTTTCCAAGGCCATACATATAACTGTATAATTTTATTGATACTTAACTTTATTATCAGTCTCTTGTATAACCACCCTTGAGCTGATGTGAAAAGAGGACCGCAAACCGGATGGCCTCAACAACAGAAATGGGTCCTCTTACATTTCTGGAGACTGGAAGCCTGAGGTCAAGGTGTCAGCAGAATTGGCTTCTTCTGTGGCTGTGAGGGAGAGTCTGCCCCACGCCTCTCCCCTAGCGTCTGTGGTGTCCTTGGCTCGTAGATGACGCTTCATCTTGATGCTTGCCCTCGTCTTCACGTGGCGTTCTCCCTACGTGTACATCTGTGTCCAAATTCGCCCTTTGTATGAGGCCACCAGTCAGATGAGATCAGGAGTCCACCCTACTCTGGGGTGACCTCGTCTAACCAGTTACAGACGCAGGGACCCTATTTCCCAACTAGGTCAGCTCTGAGATACCGGGAGTCAGAATTTTAGGGGATGGGATTCAACCTCTAACATCTGTCCTCACTCAGATCAAAGGACAGCAGGTGTGGATAGTCCTCTCCACATGTGATCAGAGTCTGTCAAGATAAAAAGATCATGAGTTCATGGAAGCCCACACAACTGTTTTGTGGCAGAGGTGTCCTGTGTTTACCTTAAAACATGTGTCTGGGGCGCCTGGGTGGCTCAGTCGGTTAAGCATCCAGCTTCGGCTCAGGTTATGATCTCACGGTTCCTGGGTTTGAACCCCGCGTCGGGCTCTGTGCTGACAGCTCAGAGCCTGGAGCCCGCTTCGGATTCTGTGTCTCCCTCTCTCTCTGCCCCTTGCCTACTTGCACTCTGCTTCTCTCTCTCAAAACTAAAGAAACATTAAAAAAAAAAATGTGTCAACCTTCCAGGCAAACTCCATCTTCTTTCTGTCGTTTAAACTAGTTTGCATCAAAAACGTGTACAGAGGGCTCAGCAGCACCTCTCTGGAAATACAGGTTGTCTAAGTGCAGAGGGTGCAGTCGGAACCCCGAGCCCTTTCAGGGGGCACGGCCAACGTAGACACTGTCTGTGGCTGGCCACTTCATTCCAGCCTCGCATTCAGAGCCTCCCCCAGAAGCCGCTGGCATTTATTTAGAAACTAATTGCGCTGCGGTTTGGGACCCGAAATGGAAAAAGATCAGTTCACATTGCAATCCATCTTGCAATGAAATGGCTGCTGTGGCACCAGAAGAAAATCGTTCCATGAAGTCAAAGGCAAACCTCAATTCAAAGGACAGAAAGGCCAGAGCCCTGAGCTGAGGGGCTCTGTGTCTCAGCCATGCCTGCTTTTTAATAGCACTGCCATCACCATGGCATTCAACTCCTGCGCCCGTAAAGCCCCCTTTCTCTCCATCTCTTTCCCATAACAGATACTTCTAATTATCCGTAAGCACTTTTAACCACAGCGACATTCTATTCTCAGACTGGTTTGACCCTCCTCTTCTGAGAAAGCGGTGCCTCCCCCTCTGCCATTTGGGGCTGTCTCCATCCTCGGAAACATGACCACCTTTAAAATCTGGACCCCCTCATCCAACGCCCAGGAGAAAAGCTCATAGGACACCCGTTCAGCTGCACGCACACATATACCTGGATTTCTCCCGGGAGCATAGTAGGAATGCAGAGTCTTGGGCTCTACCCAGACCTGCGGAACCAGAATCCTCATCTTAGATGCCCTGTGAGTGGAATACACACTAAATTCTAGAAGTATGCTCTCGCAGGATTAGGGCTGGGTGCAGGCCCTCGATAGCTAATTGTCAAGCCGGTAAATGACTCCTTCTTATCTCTCTGGCACATATTTCGTCCTCACTTGGCTGGCTGCAAACCATCATTAGCATTCATTATTTGTCTCCCCAGACCCACTGAGTTCTCTACAAAACAATCAATATTTTAATATGACTCAGAGGATGGTCAGTCTGAATTTCTGAATTGAACATAAACACTGGATTTTCTGCTGTTTTGGACTCTCTGTGTCATTGTTATAACAGCTCTAGTACACTGGGCACATATAGAAAGTTAAATGCAAACTTTCTATATTTTTTAAATTGAGGATTAGAGAATGTTAACTGTGAAAGGGAACTTAGGGGTCACTAAGGTCAACCTCCTCACTTGACAGATGAGGAAACCAAGTCACGGTAGAGTCTTGGCCTTAGACAAGTTCACGTGTCCCAGAGGGTCAGGAACCTACACCTTCGGGCTCCAGTGTGTGGGTTCTGGGCCGACGGATTCATGCTGCCCTGGGCTGGTGAGCAGACTGCATTTATCTGGCCTGGTAGCCTCTCACCTCCAGCCAAGCGGAGAGGACTGGATGCTGAACAGGGCTTCTTGTGCTGTATCCTACCCTCTAAGCTCCACTCCGAGCTCCCTGGTGCAAGTGGAGAGTGAATGAAACGAGAGCCTTCATTGTGTGTTCTCGCTATCGTAATAAAATCCTGCTTAAGGTGTCTGCAACCTGTCCCAGGTACAAGGGACCCTAAGGGGGAGCATTCTGATTAGACATCCAGAAACACTGAGAGGACCCACCACCTCCAGATCACTCCATTCTTTGTGAAAGAACCAGACTTCAGATATGGCTTTGCCTCTCCATCTTCTGTGTTTTCACAACACCGAAAAGCCACCAGCAGTGGGGACACTTGGGAATCAAGCTCCCAGGCTCTGAGTAGTTAACTCACTGGACTAAATAGAGGGCAAGGACTATGGGGTCTTCCTGAATGTCATTGCCCTTGGGCACGTCGAACTCTCTAAGTCTATAGCTCCCCAAAAGCCATTGCTGCCTCATCACCACCAGCCTCACATCCACCCCCACGATTCACTGAGTGCCTGCCCAGACCAAGCCTGAGCTAGCTGTTCTGTGTCTGTTTCTAATACCCATTAGCTTTATTCACTGATAAGCATCCTGAGGCCCAGAGGCTGAGTGATCTTTACCCCGACGAAATCAAGTGAAAATATACATTGGGGAGGAGGCAGAGATCGTAAAGTATGAAGCCTAAGAAGTACGTGAAAGGCAGAAAGGAGCATCTCCAGGTTGACCTAGAGATGGCCCAGGAATAAATATGTAATATTTATATAATGTCTTCCAATAAATATTTATTTAAATCCTTATGTGAGTATTTTATTTACCTTAAGTAAATAAAATAAAAATAGGGGCGCCTGGGTGGCTCAGTTAAGCCACTGACTTCGGCTCAGAACATGATCTCACGGTTTGTGGGTTTGAGCCCCATGTCAGTCTCTGGGCTGACAGCTTGGAGCCTGGAGCCTGCTTCAAATTCTGTCTGTCTGTCTCTCTCTCTCTGCCCATCCCTTGCTGGCTCTCTCTCTCTCTCTCTCTCTCTCTCAAAAATAAACATTTAAAAGAATTTTTTACAAAGTAAATAAAAATAAATGTGTTGAATACTAACTAGCTGGAGCTCATTCACGCACACAACACGAATCTCGTATGCATAGACATATATCTCATATCTCATATACATTTCATATGTAAAAATAAACCCATGTATGTATATTTATATGCACACATAATCTCTAGGACTATGGGTCTGATCTGCTCACACTCCCTAAGGATATCGTTCTTGGGCTGTGTTTCCTTATTGGCATTCCATGAGCCTAGAAGTTTGAAGTGGATGTCAGGAAAGTTCATTTGCCCGGAGAAAAGTACTTACTAACAAAAACCAGACCAATGCCGTCTGTAGTGAGTCGGTCTGTCCATGGGGTGGTGGTGTTAGTACAACTGACACGGGAGGGAACAAGATCAGGGCACAGAGACAGGTCCATCGAGTTGATTGTGGACTAATAAATCTATGCCACCTTCACCGACTCCCATCCCCATGTCCGACGGATGCCTGGCCTTGGCCTCAGGGACGTTGGAGATTCCGTAAACACAGCTTCCCAGCTCCTAGACGAGCCCAGCTGGAGGCTTGGAAGCAGCCCAAGTAAAGGGAGCCATGAAAAGCCATGAGGAGGGCCGGTCACGTCAAGAGGGCTTGAGGGGAATGCTCCCACGGTACCCGGACACCCCTCTGTGGTCCCCGGCTGGTGGGGGTTGTCTTCTGCAGGCACTGATCGCCGCAGGAAGCATTCCAGCCGACATACCATGCCTGGCCCGGAGACTCCTGCAGCCCTTAGCCTCCCTGGCAAGCTTCTTCTGCCTTTTCAGCACCCACCTGGAGGCTTCCACTGGGCTGAGTCTGTAGAGACAGGACCCAGGTCGATGAAAGAGCTCCGCGTATTGGAAACATTCCCAAACCCCGCTCTTTGTGAGCAATGGCTGCTAAAGTCTGAACCACGCTGAAATAGATATTCCCTCTCTGCAGGATCTTGGAGGAAAAAAAAAAAGATGCTACGAAAATAATTCACTACTAAAACCTTCCCTGGGGCCACAGTCTTGTTTTCTAGTTTTATGAAGTTCCATTTCCATGTGAAAAAGTACCCCGTGTCTTCACCACAAAGAAGGGAAAAGCCACGTTGGTTGACTCTGTCTGCTATGGGCCAGGCACGCTACATTATCACATTCAGCTCATCAGAGACCCTGCCCTTTAAGATTTTAGAGGGGAGAGTCAGGCTCTGAAAGGCACCTGCCTGAGGTCACATGTGTGTCAGACACAGAGGTGGTGCAAACCCCGATCTCTTTGGTTTCCTTCACTCTATTGCCCAGTAGGTAGATGCTAACAATTGGCTTTTGAATGAAAAGTGGTAACAATTATATAATAACACGCCTGCACATTTGGGTGGCCCTTTCCAGTACGCAAATGCTTTTCGGTTGCCCGAGACCTGCTAGGACAAATCCTAGTACTGAGGTGCACCCCCTTATGCTCTGGGTCTCTTCCTCTCTCCTCTCACCAGTCCCAAGCGATGGGTAACCCTACTGGAGCTAGTCCTTGCTCCCCAACCCACTGTAAGCCCGTTGGTTGATTGCTGGCAGTGGCTGCCACAGATGTCCCTGCCCTCGGGGCTCCCAGGGTCATGGATCCCGGGTGGGCCCAGCGTGATGGGGCACTAGAAGGAGGCTGCTCCATGTAAGCAAATTTGGCCTGTCTCTCAGTTTTATCCAGGGCCAGGCTTGGCTGATCTGAGCAAAATGTCAGGGGTGAGGGCACTCCCCAGTCTTCCTTTCTTACCTGCCAACAAAGGTGGTCTTTTGGTTAAAGCCCTTAACTTTAGAAAAAAGTCTTCTGTGTAACTCCGAAGTTAAATTGGACCCAAGAATGAATTGGATCTTCATCGAAGAGGAGCCAGAAATCTAATAAGCTCTGGGGTACCTTGAATTTGTTATGTAACAGTTAATTATAATGGCTGATATTTTTTGAGTTCTTACTGCAGACCAAGCTCTCTTCTACGTGCTTCACTCTATCAACTTCTTGTTTCACAACCCTGTCCAATACGTACTATTTGTGCCCAGAAGGCACAAAGAGATGTAGTCACTTGGTCAAGATCCCACGGCTAGTAAAGGGAAGAGTCCGAATTAGAATTTGAAACCACCACTCAGTAATGCCAAAATGGCCCCTGACCTCCTCCCACAGCCATGCCTCACCTTTCCTCTGGGCTCCGAAGCTCCACTGAGATCCTGTTATTTAGGAAGATCTCAACTGAGATCTGACCCTTGGGAGAAGCCCCAGGACAAACCAATCTCTGTGGACCAAATGGGTGGAGACAAGTCCTCCTGGTGGTAGCCCGTCATGAGTCTTGGAACCCTTATTTTCTCTCTTTCCTGCTGTTGCTCCCAAATCTTTCCTGCCTTGTCTGTCTTTCAGCTGCTCAACTCCAGTGAGGCCAGTTGAGAGAAAGAGGTCTGAGGACCCCAAGTTATGACTCCACATCATGTCGATGTTTTGTTTCTTTTAAGGTCAACGGCAGCAAGAATGGGGCAGTGTCCATCCTGAGCGACCATATCAAAGTATATTCTTCGTCTTGGTCCGTTTGGGCTGCTTTTACAAAATACCACAGGCTGGGTGGCTTATAATAGACAGAAATTTACTGCTCACAGTTCTGAAAGCTGTAAGTCCAAGATCAGGGTGCCAGCATGATGGGGTGAGGGCCGTTTTCCAGACCGCAGATTTCCCGTTATAGCCTCACATGGAAGAAGGGGCTGAAGAGCTCTCTGGGGTCTCTTTTATAAGAACACTAATCCCATTCATGACAGCTCTACCCTCATGATCTAATCATCCCAAAGACCCCCCCCCCCGCCTCCTAAAACCATCAACTTTGGGGGTTAGGACTTCAACATAGGAATTTTGGAAGGACACAAACATTCAGACCATAGCACTCTTCAGTCTTCACTCTGGCCTCCCGACTCAGACCCCAGCCTGCAGCTCACACAAGCGGGTTGTACTCTGTTTACCCTTATCTTGGTGATATGGCCATGTGGCTGTTTTGTATAGTGGCCTTTTTGGCCCCAGTACATAGGAAATGGGTTTAATTGAAGCTATAAAGCGTATTTGTCAAGAACACAGAATACACTTCACTGCCTATGCTCACTCTGACAGAGACTGTCAATCTAATTAGAAAGCTTGAATTATTAAAGCCCTAACCACTTAGAGCTGCGGGTCACCAAGTCATCACGCACATGTCCCAGAGCGGCACTGGATTAGGAAGCAGCTGGCTCATGACTGGTTGTTATTGTGGACCCCCAAATTTGTCTGATGATAACTCATCTCAATCATGAAATCCCAGTCGTCTTTTCTAGGCCTGATCCTGCAGATAGAGCTCTGAATTGGCTCAGGTCCTGGATTCTGATCCTACCTCCACAGTTGACCCTTGGGGTCTTTGGTCAGTTATTTTTCTTCTCAGTGCCTCCATATTCCCACCTGTGCTGTGTAGCTACAAATATTTGCTTAGGATCATTTTAGCAGCTGTGAAGTGTCCCGGGATCCTTGAATGAAAGACGCTCTATTAAAGCTTAGGAACCAAGTGACGACTCTGGCCCCATCTACACTGCAGAGCTCTGCAGGAGACAGACTGGACCCATTCATCCTTCATACAGCCCTAATTTTATTCTAAAGCCTCACTGTTGGCCAAGGCAGCAGGGCTTGTCAGAGAACGGAGCAGTCTGAACACTTTCAAAGTACCTTCTATTTCATAGGGTTGCTTTTTCTTCTTCTTTTTTTTTAACCATTGCATATTAGCAAAGGTAAAGCTATCATGCAGGAGAAAGAACAATCGTGAAAAGAAGAGGCCCTTCTCAAGGGAGATCTGCTTCTTAGGCCATTAAAAAGGTCAAGTTGGGATTTATACTATCCGTATGTTGGGCACTCCTGGGGCCCGTGCTGCATGAAGATCAGGGCGCCATTGTTGCGCGTAATTTTACAGAACTGTGCGCGTTGTTCCAGGGCACCCGCTGTGCAGGAGAGCAGAGCTGAGAATGAATGGTTTGGTATGTCCAAGGCTGGCTAGGGTTAAGTGTGAGTGTCTTTGCTTCTCTAATCTGGCTCCGTTGTTGCAACCCACAATCCGCAGTCTCTCGAGGCTGTAGTGACGCTGTCTTAAAGCTCGCATCTCTAGCTTCCCTGAACCCTGGGACTCTCTATCTACCTTCCCACACCCGCGTCTCTACTAGCACTCACGAAAGAACAGCGGGTCTGTACTTTCTCTTCTTGAATCTAGTTAGCTTCCTTTTCCTCTGAACTCCTCACTAGCCCTTGGCCTCGGGTGTCCCACCCAGATACCATTCCCCGGCTGTGGACGTGCAAGAAACTCAGCAATGACTCACTTCCTCGGGACCTGTCTCCACTCCCTGTGTGATGAGCCAGAACCTGGATGCTCTGTCACCATGGCCTCTAGCATTGCTCTGTTTCTGGGTGAGCATTGCTCTCAGGGGCAAATGCAAACATCTTATGCAAACTTACCGAGGGCTGACGTGATCTGGTCCGTGTCTTCCTGTTTGACTTCAAATCCTCTCACTCACTTCTCTGTTCACCAAGCCCAGCCACACTCTTCTTTTGTTCCTCAGACTCGTCCAAGTTCATCCCTACTTTAGGGCTTTTTACTTTTGCTGATTCCTTGACCCACCGACGTTGATTTTTTGGCTTCTTATTCAGATATTTGCTTCAATGTCATTTCTCAGAGGTTAACTCCTTGAGTATCTTGTCTAGAATAGCCCTTCCCACTTACGTTGTGAACATCTTAATTATCTTCAGACTTTAAAGCTGCTGACAATTACTGATGCTAAAGTTGTCTCTGTCCTTCCAACAGTAGAATAGAGATGCCACGAACAGGGACCCAGTCTGACACCCTCTGTGCCATATTGTCAATATTATGTAATGTATCTGGTACTTAGTAGCCTGTCTCTATACATGTTTGTTAAATGAATCAATGAATGAACAAACCAGAAATATTTGTCGTGGACTCTAAGAGGTTGCCAGTGAGGTTTATGTCTCAAACCTCAGTCTTCAGCATCAACACTGGGAGTCCCATCCCAACCCCTTCTCGACCAGTGGAAGGCCACAGTGCTGGGACTGGTTTGGTTTGTGGTGTCCCACCACTGGACTGGTTTGTGGTGTCCCAGTCACCTGGGCCGTCTGGGACTTGCCTGTGACCAGTAGACCATAATACCAAGGTGAGCCAAGAGGCAACGTCCAGAGAGTCCAGCTGGGCCACTGCTCATTGGAGGATAGGCAGAACAGGAAGTTCTTGGGATGAAGAAAAGATGATAGACTGGGGAAACTAAAAGAGGGTGAGAGCCTGCCACATTGTCTAGAGCCAAG
This sequence comes from Panthera onca, assembly GCF_046562875.1. Lineage (NCBI taxonomy): Eukaryota > Metazoa > Chordata > Mammalia > Carnivora > Felidae > Panthera > Panthera onca. Next base: position 178,078,368 of record NC_138342.1, read on the forward strand.
GGAACAGACCCGAGGGAATGTGGCCATGGGCCCTTTGTTGGAAGGTCCCTATAGTTTTGGGTGGGTAGGTGAAGCAGTAGTGAGAACCACTTGGCTCAGAGACACAGCGACCTACACTCCTCCTCGTGAAGGCTTGAGTTGCTATAGTGGCATCTTGATCCATTGCTGAGGACGTGGGGTCAGCACCCAGCAGTGGGTTCTGGGTGGGGTGGTGGTGCTCACTGCTGACCACCTGTCATGCTGCTGGGCAGGGCGTGTGTTTAGAAGGAGGGAAGTCCTCATTAGAAGACCACCCAAAGAGATTACTCAGCTGTCCAGAAAAGAGGGGACGAGAGCAGGCAAGGGCAGAAGGAAGAGAACAAAGTGCAGGCCAGAGGAATTATTGATTCATACCGAGAACATGTAGGTTAGATCAGATTCGATGGATGGAATGGAGAAGCAGGGAGGCATGTAAGGGCTGGGGGGTCTGACTTGTTTGGCTGCATAGAGGCTGTTGCACATCTTGACTAAGGACAGCAGGGGAGGGACGGAGTGGAAGAGGGTGATGTGATTTATTTCTGGACAGGCAAAATTTGACAAGCTCATAAGCCCTTGAGAAAGAGATTTTTTTCTTCTTCTGTAAACAGATGGAAATTTAAGCCTAGAGCACACGGGAGTTGAAGAAATTGTATTATTTGGAGTAAAATGAGGCTCCTAAAAGTAACCAAAAATTTTAGTGGAAGGAGAGGGAACCAGGAGCACATTTTTCCCTTGAATAAAACCTAATACTGATTGAGGTAAAGCCTGAAGCTGGAGGACGGTCTCTCATTCAAATGGAGGGCTGGAGATTTAATTTTCAGAATTGATCAGGTGGTTTCAGATATCTGCTTCTTGCCTTACAAAGAGAGAGAGAGAGAGAGCTCAGGGGGATCCCTTGAGGGGCAGAGAGGCCCAGAGGCCAAAATTCAAAGGACCAGATCAGGAAAATATAGTTCTTTCCAGTAAAAACAAGAGAATGTGTTCCTGTTCAATGCAGCTGTCCTCACCATAACCACCTGCGAAGAGCATTCTGTCATGTCATTCTGGAAAAAAAAAATCATATTTAAAAAAGAATCACGTTATGAATACTAAGCATGAAAGCAAAACCGAATTAAGGTCTCTTCTTGCCTCCATGTGAAGAAAAACCAAATGTCAGAAATAAAAACAAGTAAGATAACACACGAAGACGGAAAAGCAGATCAAACCTCAGAGAACACACACGAAATTAACACAAAGAATTATTAACGATGTGAACTGGAGGAATCCCGAAAGAATCCCTCTGCTCCCCAGCCCCCCAAGTTTTTAAATGTGAGAAAAGGAAATAATATTTCACAGGCCGGTGTTCCAGCAATGAGAGACTATTCATGCTGTAGCCTGGGCCTTCTTGCTGAGTTCTTGTCCTAAGCTCAGGGCCGGGGCTGAAAATATCAAGGAATGGGAACAATCAGGAGTTAGGGGTGAAGCTCGCAGACAGGGCTGGTAAGGGGATGTGAGTGGGAGGTACGACTGGGGTGGGGGGAGCGGGACAGGTCTTAGTGAAGAACAGGGAGACTCCCCAGTAGGGAGCAGGGAGCAGAGCTGATGGCCCTGGATGGCTGGATCCCCTGCTGTGGCCTCACAGGCTACCTCCAACTCCCCCTCCCCCCACCCCAAGCACGGGCATTTTCCTCTAGAAATATAGAGTGGACTCAGGCAGTGTGGACCAGGAAGTAGGAGGGGGTACGGTAGTCAAATCAACTTGGGAGATACTGGTTATAAAACCTGTTTTTGAATTCATGGTGCTCATTTGCATATTTAAGGCTCTGAGAAGTTCTGCTTTTAAAGAAACCAGTTTAACCCCAAGGAACATGCCAAAAAGCTAGAGATCCACAAAATATGCTTTATGTTTGCTGCCTTCAGGTTATTCTAAACAACAAGAACAATATTAATGATCACCAAATTTGATTTGGCTGATCCGATTGACCGGGTCCATTCCCTTTCATTGTGCTCTGTTTCTCTCTTAAAGTTGCCTGTTACACTGAAGGGAACAACTTTCTCTGAGAAGGCTATCTGAGTAGGGATCTAGAAAACTGCAATACTGATTATCAACGTATTTGTAGAACACCCTGTTACAAAGCACTTGCACAGAAATCCTATTACTTATCACCTCTCACTATAATATGGCGATACCATGTAGGAAGCTGATCTGATTCCATTCTAGAAGCGCAGCAAACAAGTTTGGTGCTTGGACAGTTTAAATCGGTGAGCTAAAGATTTAGGATAATTAGACACCTACTTTCTACAGCAACTTCGCTGGTCAAGAGCACACCCACTGGCTGCTTCGGAGACGTTTCTCCCACTGTTCCCTTCTCAGGTTTAACCTCTTATGACCACCCCTAGAAGGTTAGGTGGACAGGTGGTTTTAGAGTGGAAGACCTAAAGTTCATATTAATTTCCAGCTCCTTGCTGAGTTATGTGATTATTAGACCATTGCCAACAGGGTCAGGACAAAATGGTTCAACTTCCCTTCACATCTGACAGTGACCCAACCTCCCAACATCATGGCCGATCACTTTCCAGCCCTTGAGTATTGCATTCCGACTCCCCACAAGCATTTGGGGATGCTTCCTCCAAACCCCGCCCCTCGACACACTCTGCCTGTGTTCTCTTCCCCTTTTCTTCCCCTGCCTGCAAATTCTACCCTGGCACCCCAAGGCAGATCTAGTCCCCTTTTTTTCTAGGCCCAATAGGACTCTGAACCTAGTTTTAGATAGTGGCCGAGCAGTTTGAAATTGTTCATGGATCTTTCTGGTGCTTCCTGAAGGCAGGGCCTTTGTTTCATGCATCATGGTAGCCTCTGGGCTCGCACAGTGCTTAATGGTGCATAGATGATGCATAAGAAACGTTTGACTGCACAATGTCTGGGTTCGAAAGCTCACCAGTGATCAGTCACCAGCAATCAACAGAGAAGGGTGAGAAGAAGGAACCAGAGCTGGCACTGACCGTACCAAAGAGGTGGTGGGTAGGACAGGCTCGGGCCCAGTGGGTGCCTCTCACAACCTCTGGGGAGGGGGTATATATGATAATTTTTTTAAAAAATGCTTTTCAAAAGGAGAATGGATTAAAAGAGTATGGAAAACATGGCCCAGAGGAAGAATGCACTCCAAGTGGGCCATACTGGATGGGAGAGGGAGGAAGAGACAGGACAAAGGGCTATACCCGGGCCCACCTGTGCAGTGGGGTGGGGGACGGGGTTCCTCCCATATCCTCAAGGGTCCTCTTTGGCTCAGGGACCCCAGGGCTGGGGACAGACTGAACGCATTGGCCACCTTCAGCCTCCATGTCATGGATGGGGTTCATTGCTTCTCCTGGAGAGGAAAGAAAGCTAACAGATTCTTCATTATCTGCCTTTTACCTGCTTTTATGATATTTCCTCCTCGTATTTAACCTTTGATTATTTGATTAAGATCTCTAGGAACGTCTTGATTCATTCTGAGCTCATCCACCCTTGCTAACTCTCCTAAGAACTTCTGAACTCGAAGGGACCTCACCCAAGTGTCCGGACGTTTAGCTCGGCCTTGCCAATAGCCCCTAGTAATTCCAAGCCAGTAGCAAAGACCAGTGGCAGACGGGGCAAGCTGTAGATTCGGACTTAACTTTGTCTCTGAGATTATCCATAGCAGAGAGACAGAACGAGTCATTACATTGTGTTTGTTTTCAAAAATTGCTTTCCCTCTTTTGAGCCTAAAAACCCAGCTGTGCACAAAAGGGGACCACAGGCTATTGGAATTAAAAAGGACTACGGGGGTAATTAGCCCTTCCTGTCTCACCTCGCGAGGTGGATATTGACAGTAGGAGAAGCGGAAATCGAACATTTATCGCCGATTTGATAGCATTCTGAAGCTCTTTTCCTCTAGAGACCTCAGACTCAGTTTAAGGTACTTGTAGATAGCCACCGTTGTCTGATTTATTCCTTCAGAAGCAGGACAGCAAGTGCAAGGCTGGAAACGGAAGAGCGAGGAGCGCAAGAGAAGAGTGGGTACAAGAGCCTGCCTGAGCTTACTCAGATAATTGCACTTGAAACCAATCCTTGTGCAGAGGACACTCCACCAAATATTGAAGAATTAGGGGGAAATGCTGAGTGGCCCACTCCTTAAAATGTACCAATCGACAGTTCCAGTGAGAAGGATACATATTTTAATTGCTAATTCAGTAAACATCGTTAAACATCCACTCCGTACTAAGTCCGTGGGGATTACATTAAAAGTAAGGCCATCAATAGGAGCAATGAGCAGTGACATTTACAGAAGGCTGTGACATTCGAGGAGCTGGGCCAAGAATTAGCTCCTCTAACCTCGACGGTAAGTGCAATTGTTTGCCCATTTTTATAGGCAAGGAAACGGAGACTTAGGACAATGAAGTCCCTTGCCTGAGGTCACGCTGGTAGGTGTGGTGGCAGTGCTGAATGTCTGGCTCAGGTCAGCCTGAGTTCCTAACCATTAAGCTCTAGAGACTCCCGACTCCCGTGAGACTAGATCCCTGGAACTTGTAGTCGAATGGGTGGGGCACACCTGAACAAAGAGTCTGTCCAGTAAGGACTTCTACTGGGAAAGGGAATGACTAAGGAAGGTCACAGAGAAGGTAACACTGAGCAGGAGCTTAAAGAATGAGGAAGGAGACGTCCCTTGGGAGAGAGGTGAGGGAAAGTTCGCTTTAGGCACGGTGCCAGGATAAACCGGGGCATCCTATCTGATGCCACAGAAGAAGCAAATGGTCCTAGGGTCGGACCGACCACACCCCAGGGGCTCTGATCCCAGCCCGAAACCAGCTCAAGAAAGAGAACAATCTTGACACAATCAGAATGAGGAGTGATATCTGTAGAGCACTGGAGAGAGTAGCTGGTGGCCATCAGCGTGCAATCGTCACACAATCGTCACGTAGGTTGGTCCACTACAGCCTTCCCGGGTAGCGAGTTGGACGCTGCTCTGGGGTAGACTTGACCCGGGAACTGTCAAGGGGCAAGACAGATCTAGACAGATCTGTCAAGGACCGGGGAAGTTACTGAAGATAGTGTCAAGTTAGTGCATCTTCTCTAGAGCGGCCCATGGCTTTATCCAGCCTCACCGTTTGAGCAGGAGCCATGTGTGGTCGGGGCGTCTGGAAGAAAGACAAAGTAGAGGCTGGGTCCACCGGGGCTCTTCATGCCCAAGGCTCTGTCCGTCACCCGGTGCTTGTTTAGGTAAGTCATCCGGTTCACACGACAAAGACCAAACATCGTGGTCCCCAATCATCTGCGTGACCCCCGGCTCCTGGTCATATTCACTCACTTCTCCTTACAGAGTCATTTCCTTTCTCTCCCCTCCATACGGATTTCCTTTTCCCCATTTTCTGCTGTTCATGGTCTCGAATGCTCCCTATTTCTTTCTTCTTCCAGTTTCTCCCATCAGCCTCAGGGGGACTAGCTTCATGGCAGGCAGCTCTAGACCCAGGCTTTTGCCCTGGTGTCCATGGACCACCTAAATCTGAATTCTCTCAGGGAGCTGGGCTACTAGAGAGCCCTGGGCCCGCCCCAGAGCCCCCGAAGGCGACTTGCTGAACCAGAAGCTGTCTTTTAAACAACTGTCCTAGGTAGGTCACTTGTTGTGCACTGAAGTTTGAGAACCACTGCCCTAGAGTCGAAGACCCTGGAAAGCTTCCGGTCTCTGACAGCTTCCTCCCTCTTTCCCCTCAAACCTTCTCTGGCAAATGTACATGCAGGGTAGAGGCACAGGGACAATGCGGGGTTTATCCCTTCTCTTTCCTCCTTTTGTTTTCACTCACCTGTCTCCTCTGCTAGACTGTGAGTCTCTGAGGACGGGAGTCATGTTCTACTCAGCTCTCGACCCCTGGGACTCGGGTGGTCCACGGTCACAGTGGACATTTCACAAATGTTTGGGAATGGAATGGATAAATTATTGATGTAGGGCACAACCACCGCCCCCCATCCCTTTCCCTGTCCTCTCCTCCTCTCCTTTCTCTTGGGGCCCTCTTGGCCTTGGGCACTAAACACAAACGTTTTAAGAGATGGTTAATGTTTAAAGGGAGACAGTCAGACACAGGCATGGCAACAGCAGGTTGCTCAACTGACAAACAAACCCACCTTCTTCTGTTCTTTCCTAAGCCAACAGGAAGCAGCCAAAAGTCGGTCACTCACCCAGCAGCGGCTCAGACGGGCTGTCCCGCACGGCAATTGCGCAATGTTGCTGCAACCGCCTGAGGCTATAAATAGTCTTTATTAGAAGCCCCATCTGGGATTGGACAGGCCTGATGGGTGGCCCTTATTTATGGCCCCTTCAAACAAGTGGAGGAAAAAAAAATTTTTTTTTTCGAGTGTCACTTTATAGAATCTAACCCTGGGGCAAAGTATTTATCTTCCCCTTCCAGTTCCACCTGCTCTCTCGGCTTCTGGCTACATTTTAGGGTCCCTGTGGGGCTCTGACTCTTTCTGCTTACTATTAGCCAATATGATATAGTGGTGATAATGCAGATGATAGTAATGCTTTAGCGGGCCTTTCCTGTTTTCCTCATTTCTACAGTTCCTATACTGGTCTAGTCTCTTATCTCTTCCATGCAGGCCACTGTCATGCTTTCCATATTGATTGGTGGCCCTACTTCCCTCCAGTCTACAGGATCAATTCTCCTACACACTTGTGTTTTCCTTGCTCATCCCTGTTTGGAATTTTTCAATGACTTCCCATTGCTTAAAACAGTGGCTTCTAATCCTTTCAATGCATACCCTGCTCTTAAATCTTTAAATTTACTTATTTTGAGAGTGAGAGAAAGAGAGAGAGAGAGAGCAAGGAGGGGAGGGCAGAGAGAAAGAATACCAAGCAGGCTCTCAGCTGTCAGCACAGAGCCTGATGCGGGGCTTGAACTCACAGACTGTGAGATCGTAACCTGAGCTGGAACCAAGACTTGGATGCTTGACTGACTGAATCACCCAGGCACCCCATGCATACCTTATTCTTAATGTACATATTTGTTTAGAAATTAAATACATGTGCTACTCATGGTCCATACAAAGTATTGGAAAAGCTAACACTTATTGTTAACTTTTGACAAACATAAATATAAATAGGAGTTCTAATATTTTCTACTCTAATGGACCATGTGGAGCACCCCACAGTGGGTACCACTGAGAGCTGAGATTGTATCAGTTTGCTGGGTCATCAAGGCCTTACAAGACTTAGTTCCAGGTCATTCATTCACTCACTCAACATTTCTTAGAGACTATGATGGCCAGGCATGGGGTAGGCTCAGAGGGTAATAATAGTCATAGGCCCTATGGATAAGAAGCTCACAGATGAATGGAGATAAACACATAAATAAATAACTCTCGGAGAGCCACGTGTCTCACCATAGAAGTTGCACAAGACCTTAACGGAGAAAAGAGAAAAGAAATAATTTTGCCTGTGCGAGTCAGGAAAGGCTTCACGAGGACTATTTGAACCGGGTCTTGAAAGATGAGTAGCAGTTCTTCAGGGGACAAAAAGAAAAAGGGCCTTCCAGGCACAGGGAAAAGCACAGGCAAAAGCAAAAAGATTAAAAAAAAAAAAAAAAAAAAAGAACATGGTGCATTTGACAAGTGACCAACAGTTCTCCGAGGCTGGTGGAACATGTGGGGAATGAAGAAGTTGGGTATTGGAAGGGAAGACTGAGGTAAAGTCATGGAGGACCTTGTCTGCCATACCGATAAGTTTGGATTTTACCCTGACGTTAGCGGGAGCCGTGAGACGTTTCGACAAGCTACCTTTCCCTCCGATGTGTTTTTACCTATCTTCTCTATGGGAGTATGGGGAATAGGAAGTCGGAAGAAGAAAGTCAGCTGTTTCTCAGGGCAAGTGCGGCATGCCATCCCTTCTCTTCCCTGTACGTGCTTTTCACTTCTGAAGTATTTTCCTTCACACTTGAAAATGGTGCAGAGGACAGCCATCTCCTCAACGGGCACCGTGGGTTGTTCTGCCCCAGAGGATGCCAGACTCGTCCCAAGCCACCTATACTCTCCCTCTTGTGACCAGGGCCAGGCATTTATAAGGCCCTTGGTCTACGTTTGTGATGGTCTATGTTCAAAGACTGGAACTTTCTCCTGCAGAGGAGGGCTTTACTCTGCACACTGCTAAAAAAAGTAGCGTTGAACTTTTGGCCCTATGTGCTAACAAAACGAAATATTCAGAGGGAGGACATTGTGTCGAATTAGAAATGATAGAGATCCTCATCTGAAGTGGGAAAAGACCCCCTGAGGTCATAACGCTGAAAGGACACACATGAGGAGTAACTTTGTAGGGACGTGACCGTCAGGGCAGCTGACACCCTGGGAAACAGCAGGGTATGGTAGACGGTGGTCCAGAGTCAGGGACTGCAGTGCTGGTCTCAGTTCTGAACACCGGTCATGTTCTTGAGAAGCTCACACCCTTTCTGTCTTTCCACACCTCGCTCTGTCAAAAGAAAGTACGAGGTGCTTGCTGGCTCAGAAACTGGTTCTGAAGTATTGCGCTTACTTTCTCATATTTCCACAGAGCACCAACTAAAGCAAGAAATATTAGGTCAACACTGCCTCTTTCTCTGAAAGAGGCTTTCATAATTCTGGTCTAGATAATGATACTGGCCTGCCATCTTAATTTGGAAATTCTTCGGAAGGGAAGAGAATGAAACATTCTTTGCTCTCTGACGTTCTCACCCAGGCTTCATCCTGCAGCTTTTCTAATATCTTCAAACAAGGAGTGAGGATAAGGAAAGAGGAAAGAGGCATGCAAGGGCAAGCAGGGGACTGATGCCTCGATGGGAGGCAGAAAGACCGAGAAACCATTGTTCCACCCAATCATGAAAGTTGATTGTAGCACCTTGAGTACTATGTTTAAATGGTCTCCTCTTTGCAAACGAGAGTGACAAAGCCAGTTTATGCCATTAGGGCATCATAGGAGAAATAATCACACAACTTAACAATGCATTGTCATCAAAGTGTGCCAATTGTCACAAGCAACATTAACTGCTTCTTATATGGGTAGTGGTTACCTCCCAAATAAAGCCCATCACCCCATTTTTCCTGCAGGAGACATGCCCAGGCAGCACTGGCTAGGGAGGGAGGATGGTCTGCACAGGGTTTCCTTGGGACGAGGGCCCAATGAACCTCTTAGGCCAAGTGGAGGCTGAAGGCTGGCCTCTGCTTTAAGACTACTAAGCAAGTCAGCATGGATGCTGTGGTCTAGGCCAGGAAGAGCTCAGTAAATAGCGAGATATTCTAGCGGCTCTTGAATAAGATGGCCTTAGGGCTGGGATACAAGTAATTTCACTACTGGAGGCCCTAAGTCAGAAAATACAATGGATACGTGTATTTATTTATATTCATAGACTATTGATATATCATTTATTTATTAGTATTTCGATTTCGATTTCTCACAACCACTGGAAGGCAGACCTTACCTCCAGCCCTCACCTGTGCTTTGTCTCAAGCAGAGGTTGGCAAATTATAGCCTGTGCTCTAAACCCTGCCCTGGGTGTGTTTTTGTGCAACCGGTGAGCTGAAACGATTTTTACATTTTTAAAGGGCTGTAAAAAAAAAAAAAAAATCCACAAAGAAGAACAAATAACAGAGGCCTTGCATGATACACAAAGCTTAAAGTATCTAGTACCCAGCGCTTGGTGGGAAACCTCGCCCACCCCTGGTCTGGAGGCCTTATTGGTCTCTCGTGTATAACCTGATTTACGGCTGTTTTCTCATTTCATCCTTTCAGCCACCCTGTGAAGTAGGTTGGACAATTGTTATGATGTCCATTTTAAAGGTGAGGACACAGAAGCCGGGAACAGTTACATAACTGCTCCAGGGTCACGGACATGGTCGTAAGGCTGGGAATAGACCTGAAGTCTAATTCCCCATCCAGGACTCTTATCAGGACATCTCAGAATCACTGACCCAGCTCATCTTCACGGGGCAAAAAAAAAAAAAAAAAAAAGGTGGTACTGCATCCAAACTGATTTGAGGGTATTGGGTCTGTCCACCCTTTCTTAACAGGCAGCTCTCTGGGGGGAAACCATGAGTATTTGGAAATACTAGAAATGTTTAACTAGCCTCATTATAGACTTAGGCAGGTCAGGCAACAAAAGTTCACGTGCCCTGGCAGCCGGGGTCTCGGCGCCGCTGGGAGCTGAGCCCGACCGGACCGCCGCCCTTGCAGTTGCCCGAAGAGCAGCCCAAAGGGCGGCCTCCCGCTTGTGCTTTCTGCCTTCTGGCTTCCTCCTCGCCCCGCTGGGCTGGGCGCGCCGAGAGCACATGCGCATGCGCGGCGCCAGCGGCTGGAGGGCTTGAATGACCACATTATCCCCCCGCCGGCTGTCAGTCGCTTCCCCGCGCGGTCCGGGCGGCCGGTGTGGAGCGCCCGTGTCCCCGATGTAAACAGCCGGCCCGGCTGAGTAGCGGCTTGTTCTCCCTGCCGCCTGGGCAAGGGCTCCCTGACCCTGGGACACTCCCGCCCCCGTCCCTCGCTGCCCCGGGGGCTGAAGAGGGGCCTTGTGCCCTCGATTCAGACCTTATCCTCCTGAATGCTACCAGGGTAGAGACCTGAAATAAAGACAGGCGTAAGACTGGTGTCTGTGTCACCTGCGGGCAGGAGGGATTGGGGGCTGCCAAGACACAGGGCTTTAGGAAGTTTCCGTGCACATGGTAGGAGGCTGGACTCTGTGCCTTTAGGGGCTCTTCCAAGAACTTACAATTCCAAGTCCCCAAATGTCTTCCTACCCGCCTGCCATGGAGCGACAGAGTGCCGCTCCTGGAGATAGACCTCGAAGAAGCAAACTGGTTGGGTCATTATAATTTAGTCATTCTGGCCATTTAGTAATTTAGTCCTCACTATGCAGAGAACCAGGTTGCTGGGGAGGGAGAGGAGAGAGGGGGAAAGGAGGAGGACAAGCAGAAGTGGGCTCCTGCTGACTTAGTCGCTGCGGCGGGGGGGGGGGGGGGGGGGGGGGGGGGGGTTCTGAGGATGTGGCTGAAGTTGCAAAGAAGGTCAAGGTCAGGGAGAGGTCCTCCCACTGAGGGGCCTGGCAGGGGTGACCTCTTGCTCTCCTTATACATGGCTTTATATATGGCTTTGAGATTTCCTCATATTTCCTCTTGTCCCTGCCTTGCACTTCTAATGACCCTTCTTTCTTTCCACCTTGAATTACAATTTGCAGGGTCCTGCCCTCCTTCCATCATTAGCTTGAAAGCCGCTTGAGGGAGGGCCCTGCCTGACTCAGCAGCACCCCGCACGGTCCCTTGTCCCTAGCAGACATGCAATAAATATGGGGCCACTGCAGTATTTCCTCGTGGTTCTTCTAGCCACATGCGAAGAAAACCTTTTAAAACCCTAGGTAAGGACCACCTAGGGGACTGAGAGCAGCTCTAAATCTAAGAGAGATTTCTTCTGGTCCAGAACATTTTTTTTTTTTTAAATAATGTTATTCAGGACATCAGTTGCATCAGACACTAACAGACATTTCCAAACTTGTTAGCAATCCACCCATCCGATACTGCTGCCAGTGCAAACATTGCCAACGATGGGGGAGAAGAAGGAGCCTTCTTTCCCTCTCAGAGTTGTTCACATATAAAGATTGGCTAGGATTTACAGAAGACAATTCTTACAAAGGGGCTCACATGCTTGCTCTGAAACCACATTTTTCTCTCTCTGTTGCGTACTTTGTAGGTCCCTTATTATACCTGCCAAGAGAGGCAACCTGCTGTGTCTGCTTACCTGCTGAATCATTGCTGATTTAAACTCAGCAAACAGCAACAAAAAGCTGTTTTAATGAGATTTTCAAGTTCGGCCGTGAAAATTGAAAACTACCCACTCCCAAACCGCCCGACCATCCCTAAAATGTTCTTGTCACTCACAGGGATTCTATTCCTGACCGGTCTGCAGTAGTGGGAAAGTGCCACAGGGAGGAAGGACGAGCTGAGCTGCTGTTGGCTTGCCTCGGCTTGCCAGGGACGCCTTTGGGAAAATTACAAAGCTGAAGTTTCCAAAGGGCCCAGCCTAGTGCCTGACAAGGAGGAGATGCTCGGTAAATGTCGGTCATCCTGTCTGCACTCCCTTTTCTTACATCTCATCTGACTCGGGTTCGTTTCACTGCTTAGCAGTCTTCAGTATGGAACTTGGAGAATGAATACATTCATCACTGTGAATAATTAAATAAATGCATTCACCCAGATGCGAAAAGAAACCATGCTTTGGCCAATGATGGCAGTGTGCCACAAATCAAGGGTTAGGGTTCGTCCAATTCTATTGCTGAGATGTACTAAAACTAAAAATATAAATTAATCTGTCCTTTATTGTTTCAATCAATCACTTAGGCCCCGACTTGGCCTATTAACAGGAAGTCAAGTATCTGCCTCTTGAGAGCCTCTGTGTCTCCTTCAAAAAGTATTCCCACGGCTCGGGGCTAGCTCAGTCCAAAGGAGCTGATGCTCCGTCCTGGTTCCGAGGCCTGGCACAGGGGGAGGGAACTGAAGACTTTTAGTGGTCAGCTACAGTCTCTGAATGTCCATGGCACCCAGCATTACGGACACAGCTTCGTGTGGCACAGACCACAGATGCTCGCCCATGCAGTGGCCATGCCCCGAGTTTCTGCTTCTGAACTCAGATATTTAGACTTCAGCGTCAGTCACACGTTGTGCAGAAACCAGTCTTCCCTCAGGTTCAGGGACCCTCAGACTAGGGGTTGAAAGATGCATACCTATAGAGCAGGCAGGTTGCAGAAATGAGCAAAGTGGACTGGATTTGAGAACAGTTAGCACACAGGCTTTATTTTCGATTGAACTTTAATGCGTGCAGGTTATCCATAAATATGTGTAACATTGCTCATATTTTATATTCATAAAAATGCAAATTGAGAGAAAGAGGTATTTAATAATAGAGCAAAACTTTCTTTTTATAAATCATTTTTGTCTTTAATATAAATCTGGGTATCTGACACCTTTTCTTCCGTACCAAAATGTCCATGTCTAGTCCTCTATTTGGTTCTCCAAACACATATAGAATATTTGCCCTGTTAGAATTCTGGTACTTCCATATTGTCATGCTTAGCTTTTACTGCTATTTTGCCCTACAATTCAATAATATCAGTCTACAGTGCTCCCTTTATCTTATTAAGCTTAATTGACAAAAGCAAACTCAACAGAGTTACTTCATTTTCATTAAGCTTGAAATACCCTTTTTGGAGTCCAGTCTTCCAATCTACAATTTTGAGAATGAAGTTCAGGCTATCGCTTTTCTTTCTGGGAAACGTATTCCAGGGTAGGTAAGTGAGCCAGATAATTCCTCCACAAAGTGAGTTTCTTAGAGGTTAATTTCTTGATAAATGAATGAATTGCAACTTACATTTTTAAACTGAAGTGTAGAGAAACGTAACTCATGGACATTCTTGAAGAGAAAGATTCCAAGCTTTTCAATGGTCTAATTTTTTTGTGGGTTGGTGTGGAGAGTTTTCCTTGGGTCATACGAACAAGTCAGTTGCTGTCAACCACTCAAAAAACCCTCTCAACTCAAGACCACCTAAAATGATCCAGCCCAAACTCCACGAAATACAGCAGAATATGGTATCCATGCTTCAAGAGGATTCCTCAACTCATCGAACTGCAAGCAGTTCAGGCCACAGAAACATATCCAGTGCTAGTGTTAATTATTACCTCCCTGACAGTTTCCAGCGCTAACCTTTTATGACTAAGCAATTTCTGAAAATTAATGTAATGAATAGGCATTAGTTCTATGTCCTTATAAATGTTGCCTTACTAAGTTTCATAAAAAGTCAGACATCAACACAGACCAGATCACAGGATCACAGCCTGTAACCATGCTAATATTGACCAGTTTACACCCAAACTATCAAGACTGTCTTGGCAACTCACAATATGCCATTTTCTGATAATTACATTTATCATAATGGTATCCTATCCAAATGGTCTTCCAGCCCATGAGTCCTAATCCACTCCATGAAAAAAATGTATATATACTAACATACTAACTCATCAGATGCAAGAAAACTCTAGAAATTATTTAACTTTCTTATGTAAATTTTGCTGTAGATTTTCAGCCATGCTTTTAAAACACTAAGCAATGGGCTTTCTGGTTGCTTCTGTTTGGGATGTATTACATCTATTGCATGTAATAGATACTGTTTAATAAACTCACTATCTATCAGCATCTAACGTCTGTCATCCTTCTTTCTTTTTTGGTGCCCAGGCAACATTTTCCTTTAACGTATAGTGGCATTTAATTATAGCCTCATTAAATATATTCACATTTAAAAGAATGTTCTAAAAATGAATGTCCTCTTATTCTAGTTTAGAGCTTTTCCATCACTCATCTTTTCCATACTGATCATAGTTACGACTGCATTTTATTGCACAACTTGCATTCTTTTGACACAGAAACACAAATTTCTCAGAGTATCTTTCCATTCAGGAGAGCAGTGAGTGGGAATTCAGTCTAGCTGGCGTGTGATATTGAACTAGGCAACTTCTCTGAATCTCAAGTTACTTCCCCCTCCATGAGGACTGGTGACCGGATTACCTCTGGGGTCTTGCCAATCCTAATAGTATTTAAAAATATTATGACCCAAAGTCCTAATGGATCTTGTGGCCCCAGATGTCTCTTCAACCTTCCGGGTGAGCTGCTTGAAAGAGGGACTTTTCCCCCAAGGAAAGTGAGCTGCCAGCTGTCACAGAGACTTGTAGCAAAGCAACAGAATTACTATCCGTCCTGGCGTTTCCTAACCTAGATGTGATCTCTGCAGAGCATTTGGTTGGTTTTCACTTTGTGTCCACCCATCTATAAGGCAGAGAAAGGGAAGCAGGAAGACAGGAGACTTAGATGTGGGAGAGGATCTAACATTATGCACCTATGGCAGATCAGCAGTGTGAGTCCTTTTACGTGCATCCTTTCTTCCTCTCAGTCAAGCTGTGCATGCCAGGATGATACTATCCCCACCTTACAGATAAGAAAGAGGAGCTCAGGGGCGCCTGGGTGGCTCAGTCGGTTAAGCGTCCGACTTCGGCTCAGGTCATGATCTCACGGTCCGTGAGTTCGAGCCCTGCGTCGGGCTCTGTGCTGACAGCTCAGAGCCTGGAGCCTGTTTCAGATTCTGTGTCTTCCTCTCTCTTTGACCCTCCCCCATTCATGCTCTATCTCTCTCTGTCTCAAAATAAATAAACGTTTAAAAAAACATTAAAAAAAAAAAGAAAGAGAAGCTCAGAGAAGCCAAATTTCTGGCCAAGGTGATACAGTTAGCAGCAGATCCAGGACGTGAGCAGCCCAGCTCAGCAGCCCAAAGCCTACACTGTATCTACTAAACACTGCATGATTCTTGGTGCCAGTGCACAGCCTTCCTTGCTAGTGAGTTTTCTTGGGTCCCTCATCTCCTGGGTCATCTGTGCTAAACAAGAACACTCTACTCTCTTATGCTTATTGGACCCGGGGCATGGATCAACCTTGGGTTGAGTGGCTTGGAGGCCAAAATGAAGGGAGACAAGGCCTGGATGAAGAGCCTGGTGTAAAGGCAAACAAGATGAGAAGCTGAAGGCCAAGGCAGAGTCCCGGGTCCTCGCTGGGTGAATCTGAAGGAGGCAGGGTCAAGAAGAGGCTGACCCTCAGTGACCAACTAGGAGAGGGAGGGAGCCAGTCCGGGGCACAAGGCTTCATTGGACTTGGGGTCTGCAGCACCTCATGCCTCAACTTAAAAGCAGTGACTGACTGTCAGAGAGTCCAATCCTTCTCAGAAGGAGAAGGAAAAATCAACCCAAACCATCAGACTGATTTTATACTATCTGATACCTGTGCTGGTTTGTATTAATAGAACATCAGTGGTAAGATATGGTGAGAGGTAACATCCTGATAGCATTTGGCATTTTCTTTTCTCTCTCTCTCTCTTTCTTTCCCCTTCCCTCCCTCACCCATCTTTCCTTCTGTTCTTTCTTTCCCCTCTCATTTACCTCCTAATGTTTATTATGAACATTGAAAAAAAGGAAAAGAAGGAAGAAAGGGAGGGAGGGAGGGAGGGAGGAAGGAAGGAAGGAAGGAAAGAAGGGTCTTATAATAAGAAGCTACAATTGGCCACCCACGCTTCTTAGGGCCTACCCTAGTTTCCAGAAGTGAATGCTTTCTGCTCTTAATTCTGGTGGTTACCAGCCTGACTTTAAATTTACACACGCTTCTTGACTTATTAATTTAAGACATGGTCTAATCATTCAGAGGATTTAATGCACTTTTTCCTCTCCTCTCCCCGATTTTTTGTGATTATTTTTATCCTACTATTCATGTCCGTTGTACCTCTGACTAATATTGTAAACATATATTTTTATATCCCATCAACTTTAGAAAGTACCTCTTTTTTCCCCAACTTTATTGAGCTATAATAGACAACTGTGAATTTAAGGTATACAACATCATGATCTGGTATACATACACAGTATGAAATGATCACCACAATAAGATTGGTTAATATATTCATCTTCACTTTTCACGTAGTTACTTTTTCTTTGTGTGGAGAACACTTAAGATCTACTCTCTTAGGGGCACCCGGGTGGCTCAGGCGGTTAAGCGTACATTTCGGCTCAGGTCATGGTCTCACAGTTCTTGAGTTCAGGCTCCGGGTTGAGCTCTGCACTGACCCCGGAGATCCTGGAATTCTCTGTCTGTCTCCCTCTCTCTCTGCCCCTCCCCTGCTGGCTCTCTATCTCCCTTGCTCTCTCAAAATAAATAGATAAACCTTAAAAAACAAGATCTACGCTTTTAGCAACTTTGAAGTATACAGTACGGTATTGTTAATTATCCTCACCATGCTATATGTTAGATCCCCGGAATGCAGTCCTCTTATAATTAAAAGTTTATATCCTTGGACCAACATCTAGCCATTTCCTTGACTCCCCAAGCTCTGGCAACCACCATTCACCATTCTACTCCATATTTCTAAGAATGTGTCTTTTTTTTTTTTTAGATTCCACATGTAAGACTATGTACTATTTGTCTTTCTCTGACTTATTTAACAGAATGCTCTCAAGTTTCATCCATGTTGTCCCAAATGGCAGAATATCTTTCTTTTTTTTAATGGCTGAGTAATATTCAATATTAAGATTAAAAACTCAATAATATTCAAATATGTATATACATATATATGTATATATATCACATACATATACATACATACATATACATACATATATACATATATATGTATGTGTATATATATATATATATATATATATATATATATATATCACATTTTCTTTATCCATTCATCTTCCAAAAGACACATAGGTTATTTCCATATCTTGGCTGTGATATATAATGCTGCCGTGCACACAGAGTATAGATACCTTTTCAAGATAGTGATTTTGTTTCCTTTGGAAAGATACGCTGAAGTGGGATTACTGGGTCATACGGTAGTTCTATTTTTAATTTTTTGAGGAACTTCCATACTAGTTTTCCATAATAGCTGTACCACTTTACACAGAAAGTGCCTCTTGATTCCCAGCTAAATTGGATGAAGATGTAAGTGCTCTACTTTTCTTCTCTCTGTGTCCTTCTCATTTTCTGACATCTGGAATATGTTTTTACACTGTCAAGGTTGATCCTGGTATATTTTTTATAACCATATTTAAGTCTTCTGTGTTCTAGTAGGCTGATTCTCAAGGTTAGTAACCAATAAACTTTATGTTAATATAAACAGAAATGACTAATACCTTAATCAATTCTTTCCCTACATATTGAGGCAGGCACTGGGCTGATAATATACTATGGGGCCCAATATCATGCAGCATGTCCTGTGCCTTTAAGTTAAATGGATTTCCTTCATTAAATCCATTGGCATCCCAATACCATGCGACCATTTGGTGGGGCTGGTTGATGGGCAGGCTTCACTTTGGTGTGAGCAGAAAAAGGATTCTGGCTAGAAAGCTATCAAATGTCAAAAGCAGGGGGGTAGTTAGGGATTCAGAAGCCCTAATTTTCAGAAAGAACATTCGACATCTGTAGAGAAGGGAGCTCTGATATTTGCCTGGCGTTTGGCCATCCAGGGGAGGTGAATGTGGGGTGCCACCAACTGGCCAATTCTACAGACAATTTCGGTGATCTCTGCAATCCCACCCCTCCACCCTCACCACCATTCTGGAACGTGGCTTCTTTGTGCCTCTTGGATTTCAGTGCCTGTTTCCTTCCCCAGATCGGGGAAGTTCTCAGCTATGATTTGTTCGAGTACACCTTCAGCCCCTTTCTCTCTCTCTTCTTCTTCTGGAATTCCTGTGATATGGATAGTGTTCCATTTGATTGCATCACTTAGTTCTCTAATTCTCCCGTCATGCTCCTGGATTTTTTTTTTATATATATACGTTTTTACATTTATGTATTTTTGATAGAGAGAGACAGAGCACAAGTGGGGGAAGGGCAGAGAGAGAGGGAGACACAGAATAGGAAGCAGGCTTCAGGCTCCGAGCTGTCAGCACAGAGCCTGACGCGAGGCTCAAACTCACTAACTGTGAGATCATGACCTGAGCCGAAGTCGGACGCTTAACCGACTGAGCCACCCAGGTGACCTACTCCTGGATTTTTTTATCTCTCTTTTTCTCAGCTTCCTCTTTTTCTATAATTTTATCTTCTAAGTCACCTATTCTCCCCTCTGCCTCTTCAATCTGCACTGTGGCTGCCTCCATTTTATTTTGCACCTCATTTATAGCATTTTTAAATTCATCATGACTATTTTTTAATGCCTTGATCTCTATAGCAATAGGTTCTCTGCTGTCCTCTATGCTTTTTTTCAAGCCCAGCAATTAATTTTATGACTATTATTCTAAATTCTTGTTCAGTGACATTGCTTAAATCGGTTTTGATCAATTCATGAGCTGTCACTACTTCCTGGGATTTCTTTTGAGGAGAATTCGTCCGTTTCATCATTTTGGCTAGTTTTCTGTCCCTTATGCGTTTTAAAAGCTTGTTGTGTGCTCTGCACCTGTGAGCACTGCTATATGAAAGGAGGGTCACACACTGTCCAGGGCCTGGCCCTTCAGGAGGTGTTTTTCCGGAGATGGGTACTTGCTCTCTGTTGTTGTGACTGTGGTTATTTTATTGCCCTACTCGTAGTGATATTTTGGACCCTCCACCAGGTGTGCTTTGATTTGTCCCTTGGAGGAGCCCTGTGTGGCAGGGCAATGTTTCTATACCACATATTTCCTTGTCTCATCTTCCTGTGATCTGCCTTCTTGCCTTTTGAAGCGCCAGACCCCCTCTCCCTTTCCTTAGCTCAGGATGGTATATAAGGCTCAATTGCTTGCGTTTTGGAGTCTCGTATCTTTGTGGGGCTCCTGTACATAATTACAATGGCTTTTCTGCCATTAACTTGACCGACTATTGTGTTTCATCTGTCGGAATGTGGCTTCTTCGATCTGATTATCTATCAATGGGCTTTTATTCTCTTCACCTCCACTGAAGACGTGTTGGGATCCCTCCTACAACTACCTCCACCATTTTGAGTTTATTCCCTCCTTGTAGTTTTACTGAGGTGTCTGAAAAGAGGCATAAGACACGATCATGTGTATTTTATTTTGTACCTGATTATAATATAGTTCGGCTTTATTATAAAGAGAAATTTCAAACAATCAAGAAAGATACAAAAAGGAAGGGAAAATCCATAAAATCTTGCAGCATGGAGATAACCACTGTGAATATCCTGATGAAAATCCTTCCTAAATCCTCCAGCTCTTCTGGCTCGGCATGGAATTTCCAGAGGGAGTTTGCTTGTACTTTTATCTCTGAGTCTGCACTCCTTGGGTACCATTAAGCTAAAAGTAGGAACAAATAGAGGAACGCTCCTCACTTTCCATACTGTAGTCACCGTCCAGGTCTTTACTGAAAGAAGGAGTCTGGGTATATTATTTTTCCCCCACAGGATGGTCCCCTTCTTTTCTACTTTAATTGCTTCTGACTTTTGAAGCCTCTTATGATAGAGATGTTGTATCCCCTGAGCAGTCTTTGTGCTTCTTCAGAGAAGCCTTTCTAGAACAGATTCTTCTGGGTTCTTTTTTCCCTGAGTCAGAGTGTGGGCATGTGAAATACCAAATTTATTGGTTTCTGAAACCTCATAGTTAGATCAGGCTGCTGAGTATTCTTGGGAGTTAAAAAAATAAATGCCCATCGAGTCTCCTTTTCCTGGTGAGTGGGCCTTCTCTCTGAATAGTGGCTGGGGTGGAAGGGGTGCTTTGCGACAGATTTGGTCAAGATTGGAGGACCTGAGAGTAAAATGCTTGGGGAATAGCTATCCTTACCATCCTTCTTCTCCTTAGGAGCAAGGTCATTTCCTTTCTTCCTGTTTCTCGGGAGTTGTGTTTGTTTGCTTGTTTGTTTTGGATATGAGTTGGGAAAGAGACAAGTTTGACTCTTCTCCAGTTGATTGCTGCACCAGCTAGAGTTAGCAGGAGGTTACTTTCCCTTCTGCTGTGCGACGTGACCCACAGGGTCACCCACCAGAGAACTCTCCACGGGCGTGGGCCTGCCGAACCCAGTTACAGTATTTTTTACATGAGGGGTCCACGCAGGAACCCGTATAAAGACATCAGATGGTTTGTGCTTCTCTGGGCCATCAGTCAACTTGGCGGAGTCTGGGCTCCGCTTCTGACTTGGCCCAAGCTCCTGGCAGAGAAGGGGCTGCGGAGTGGGGAGGGCCTCAGTCTCTCAGCCACAGACTGGCTTAAAGGAACAAAGCCATCACAACCTCTCTCTGAGAAGGACTTTGGAACCTTCTTTGAGTTCATTCTTTTCTCCTCTATCCCCTTGTGGGACACTTCAGACAGGACGCTGAGGCTCTGTGCCCGGGCAGGGAGCGTGCAGAGAGGACAGGGTTCTGCACCGGGGACAACAGCTTGGAAAGTGGCCTCACTCTCTTGCCAACACTTGATGACTGTCCCAGGGATCGGGAGGCAGAAGTTTCTCACCTTGGATACATAGATCATTGGAGTATTCTTTGAGACTTTGATTGAATCTCACTTTTTCTGAGTCATGGTCCTTGTGGAGATGGTCCATTCTATGGTTATTTTGGAAGTAAATTTCTCTATAAGAAATGTGTCTGTTCTAAATTTGTTCTCATGGCCAAAAATTCTGTAGCTATAGCCTGGCAATGAACCCTTTCCAACATTGTTTTTTTGTGTTTTTTTGGCAATGCCTCAGGTGATTGAACCGAGAGATCAAATATGGACATAGAAACACAAAAATAAAAGTGATCTTGCGAAGCTTCCCACACCCAGGAAAGAACTGGTTATAGAACAAGGGCTCCTTGAGAACAACTACTTATCCTTCCAGACCCAACCCCCTTCCCTTATTGAGGGTAGGTTTCTTGGACCCCGAGAGACAGACCTGAACGTGCCGTTCTTTGTGCTACAGAATATATTTCTTGTTGCACCATTCTGTAATTATTTGTTTATGTCTTTCTTCCCTATGAGAATTTGAGCCCCTCAAGGGTAAGGATTCTTAACTATTGTTGTATTTCTATCACTGAATATAGGACCTCCCTCCTAAACTTTTAAAAAAAGTATGGTAAATGAACAGATGAATGACTAGCATGGAGGTCATACACTTTCCTTCCCAGCTCAAAAGTCCAAAAGGGTATTGTCCCTTGAAGCATACCAGTAATGACAGAAATGACAGCTACAACTTACTGAGCACTACCGTGTGACAGAGACCATGCTAAGCACTTTATGCGTAGTATCGCATTTAATCTGGATCCCTCCCCCAAATATGCATACATCGTTATATGATCCCAGAGTATGTTGTACTTCCCCATGTGATACTCATCACACTTACAAATAATTGTTTACTTTCTGTCTTTCCTCGTGTCAAAAGCCCCTGAGGGCAGAAACGTTCTCTTTACTTATATGACGCCGAATCATCCAGCATGTAGTCCATACGATATAACAAATACTAAATTCATATTTTCCTTTTAATTGATTCTTACAAATCCCTGTTGAGTGTTACTGCGAGTACTCTTTAGTATAATTCTTGCAATCCTGAGTGTCTCTGTTCCTTTCCATTCCTCAGACAGAACATAAAGGCAACTGGCAAATTTTCCTCGTGGTAGTTGAAAATATTGATGACCTCTAATACCACCTCTGGGTTACTCTGTGCCTTGAAACGTGGAAGAGACTCTTCCCTGCTCTCTGACTGCTTATCCTCTTGGTCACCATTGACACATCTGTGGTGTCGTCTCCACCAACAAGACATCGCTTCCAGGCATTACCGTGGTTGCTTGGGGATCCCAAGCACTAACAGAACTAGAATAAAGTAGGCACATGCAGGAACAAGGAAAGGCAAGGCAGCATTCAGTGCAAAAAGTGCAAGAGTCTGATGTTGAGATTCCCCAGTCCTGGGTCTGAAAGCTTAGAAAGCTAAAAGCGCTCCCACTTCCCTTGAAGGAGTGAGGTGGGTCCTCGGTCGGAGGGGATTTCGCTTTGACTTCAGCTGGCTCCCATCCCCAGCCCATTTTCCCTCTGCCACATTCCACATTCCACATTTCCATCCTAATAGGATTGTCTGCCTTTGTCTGTGGTTTGTTCTGCTTACTGGGGCTCCTTGCCATCATCATAGATCCCAACTTCTCTTCACTGTTCTATTTCCAGAGGCAGCCATCTCCTTGTGGTCTATTCCCCATGCCAGGACAGAGTCGAGCAATCTCCACAAAGTGGGCTGAGAACATCCCCATTATGCCAGGGCGCGGAACCAAGTTTCTGAAAATGGTACGTTTGTTGGATTCTGTTCTCCCTTTCTCCTTCACGAATTCCAGAAATGCGGATTACCCCCACAGATCCTGGACACTCTGCCAACCTCTGGAGTTTTTGCCATTCTGGTTCGGGGCATCAGGAATCTAACCATTTCAGAACTAAATTGGCTGAGAGTGGCGGGAGTGTGATTTCAACTGGCACTGGACGTCTTTGGCATCCCAGGCTTGTTGTTGGGATCATGTAGGGGAACAGTGGCGACTCACAGTTTCCATTTTAATAATAAACTGCAGATGCCTATTTAAAGCACGCAGACACTTATTTCAAAGCTAGGGAGGCAGCCTTGAACAGTGGAAACAAACAGGACTAGGTGCTTGGAGTCTTGGTCACTCATTGTGTGACCTTGAGAGTCATTCAATCTCCTTGGACTCAGTTTTCTCAGCTATAACATGTGGCATTTGACGGGATGGAGGTGTTAGCTGACGCCATGGTGGTTGGTAGTCATTTTGCAATAGGTAAATGTATCAAGTCAACATGTCTACACTTTAAATGTACACAATGGTGTAGGTCAATGACATCTCAATAAAGCCAGGGAAGAAATGAGGGGGCTGACTAGTTCATCTCTGAGGTTCTTCTTAGAGCAAAAACTAGGGTTTGGGGAAGGACTTTTATTTCTCCAGTGAGGATCACTTCAATCTTAAGGCAAGATACCTGCCCATCACTGGCCCCTCTCTCCCATCCTGAGGTATTTATTGGGAAGTTACTTCTTCAGATCCATGCACCCGGACTTGAACCAGGCCCCAGGTATTCCACCTTGGAAGACGGTCTCCTTTTGTAAGTCACAACTCTGGAAATGGCCTTCGCAGCCAATCTCCAGTATTGCTGAAACTACCTTGTCCATTGTGAGTCGACACACACAGCTTTATGTCACATAGGAGAACAGCTTCAAATGGGAGATAAGAAAGGTGCCTCATGAGAGATCATGTTTGCTATTTACACAAGACTTTCTCTGATTCTTTCTAGAAAGATTGCTTCTTAATTACAAAACCAACTCATTCTCATTTAAAACTTGGAAAACTATGATCAATTTAGGGAAAAGGGTAAAATCACTTTTAATCTCATCATTCTACCCCTCCTATAGAGAAACTTTAGCATTTTGGTGTATTTTCCACTTTCTATGTAGTTTTTTTACATCGTTAAGATCGTGCTACCTGTATTATTTCAACCTTTCTTCCCACTTAAGACTGCATAATAGGCATTTCCTCATGCCATTGAAGCCATATCTAACTAATATTTTAATGGCTTCATAAGATTCTATGTTTTGGGCACTGCCCTGAAGTTGACCAGCTAAGTCATTTGTAGCTTTATTATTATTATTATTTTTAAATTTTTATAAGTAATGGTAAGATGAACATCCATGTTCACGTATCTCTGGAAATTTCCGATTATTTCCTTAAAATGCATTCCTAGAAACGAGTTGCTAAATTAAAAAGTATAAATAGTTTTTAAGAGTCTTGAGGCTGTTTAGGTCTTCATTTTTCCAGCACATTTTAAGACTTAATATCACCATTTTTTCTCTTAAGGACTATCACATCCATTTTCATCAGGAGAAAATTTCTAACATTTTTCTTGAAGCAACACAGGCCTACATCTCCTCCCAGAAAACACCAGAACCCAGATCTTTGTCAGCAGCTGTCAATCAGCTTCGAGAATGCCTGTCTGACCCCAGGTGAACTCTGAACTCTCCAAGGCCCCAGGGTACTTATTCTCAATGCCATTGTGAAATGGGGGATTATAAAGAAAGCGAGAGCAGGGCTCTTGAGTGTAAGGAATAGAAAATGAGTGCAAAAAATCCTAAACTGTATTTATCAGAGCCCCGATTCAAAACCCTATACTTGAGCCACCTTAAAACATAATAGGGCCAACTCTCACTAGGACAAGCTGTGTGACTTTGGGTGTTCTCCCCAGCCTGGCTGCGGTCCAGGCTCCTCCTGTGTAACGAGAGAAGAGTGAGCCAAATGATTTATAAGGTGTTTGTAGGCCGGCATCAGATGATTCCATATTTCTTAGGACTATGCGGACCGTGAGGTCATGCCCTAAAGCTACCTTGAAACGATTTTGAGGTTGACATTTTCTTTGAAATGATAATTATTAAAAATGGCCATCTTGGGGGTGTGGGGTGTTGCAGGAGTATAGGTGAGGAGTTTGGATTGAAGCTTTGCTAATTATTAGCCATGTGTGTCTTTCGGTCAACGACTTAAATACCTTGAGCATTTGTTTCTTCAACTGCAAAGGGCCTGATAACACAGCCTCTTCCCCCAGACCGTTGGAGGATTAGGTAGTTAATGTGTGTGATGGGCACACAGGAAACACACAGGAGATACAGTGAGTTTGCTGTGCCAGAACGAGCACCGCCCAGAGCGCAGCGGGGGGAAAACAGGGTCAGGGAAGTTGCCCATTGACGAGAACCACACAGCAGGTTAGTAACAGCGCCGCAAAGCCAACTGCCGGCCTTTTGCGTGTACCGTCATATATTATCCAAGCAAGATGGGAACGTCCTGAGTAGTCACCACCATCTGAGAAGGATGAGTTCTGAACTCTCCTGCCTGATGTTCGGGATCTCTCTTAGCTTGGCCTTGGTCTACCTTTCCATTCTCACCCCCCACCACAGCCCCTCAGGGCCCCAGGTTGCACTAAAGCCTGAGTTTGGCATCCTCCCGACACAGGGGTTTCACCGGGGCTCTCTGCAGAAGCCACCACCTTCTTCCAGAACACCTTAGCCCTGTGCCACCTGCAACTTCCTCCTCATCCTTGGAGGCTTAGCCCAAATGATGGCCCTTCCTGGATGAAGGCTTCTTCCCCTGCCCGGACATATTCATTGCTCCTGGCCTTGGCTGAGTTACCAACACGCCCATGTGGTATCACCACGTTACATGGTGTGACCGCTGCGATTTAGCTCCAGGACGTGTGGGCAGAAGAGGTCCTCCTCCTCTGGCAACTCCAGCCTAACCCCGGGTGGGTCGGATCTTCCAAAAAGTGCACAAGGTTCACTTCTGCAAGCCCTCAGAAATCCAGAGAGTCTGAAACTGAACACAAAGGCGTGGTTGCTCTTCTAAGAAGACAGCTAGAAGGAAAACGTTATTTCCATTTTTTTTGTTGTCTCATTCAATAGCAAAAGCAATTAAGAAACAAATGCCTTAAACACACTGCCATGCCACGATCATTATTTATATTTTTCTTCCACTGTTACAATGGGAATCTATTTTTGTTTTTCATCTGTGGAGCCCGGTGTCTACAGTAGGGCACGTTAGAACAGCCACGGTAGCTGCTCTGTGGTTCACTAAGGGCTCTGACAATGAGTCAGTCACTTACTGCATGGCCATTACCGTGACCGGTAATTTGCTGGGTGCGCTGGAGACTCTCGGAGACACCTGCCTTTTCAGCTGAGCTCAGATGTAGCCACAGCAATTAGCCTTTTCAACCCCAGAGATGCTCACTCTGTTAAGTGTTAGTATTAAGGAGTTGGGGTGGGTTAAGGCCCCACAGGGGTCTCTGTGGTTCTTTGCACCTGCATTCCAACCCTTCTGATCTGTGTTTATTTCAGCGTAAGCTTATCACCCCGCATTTCTGCCGAAGCACCACCGTGCCCAGATGGGTGTCTCTCCTCAGGACGCCTTCCGGTCACAGGTAGGCTTTCAAACACAGTCTCCTCTGTTTCACTTGAGTGGCTTTACGCTTGCATGTCTTATCTCCTCTGTAAGATTCTAGGTTCCCGCACAAGGGGGTTCTCATCTTCTTTCCAGCGCTTCGGGGTCCCTAGCAGATTGCGGGGCACACAGCAGGCACTTAATAAATAAATCATTCGTGAGGACGGACATCCTTCACGTTCCAACAGATGAAACTGGGATCCTCTAATCTCATTACTCAAGTGTGATCTGGACCAGCAGCATCAGCATCTTCTGGAAACTTGGTAGAAAAGCAAATGGAGGCCTGGCCCAGACCTACTCCCGCGAAATCTGCATTTTAACAAGACCTGCAGGAGAGTTGTATTCTTGAGAAGCAGTGCACTAAATGACACTAATCGCCAAGGTCTCCACTGTTTCTTCCTCACTCGGTCCACCTTTTTTGCTTCCCTCACCACATCCCCTCACCCCTGTGCTACATCCCCCCCACCTCCCAGGGCATCACTCCAACCATTTTCCCTATGATATCCTAGTTTTCTCATTTCTTCAAGATCTCTGTTCCCATCCGCAAAATGCCAACAGCTCACTTTTCTCCATCTTTGCCTATTGTTCTTTGAGCTTCTGGCACCTACCGTGCCGCTGATACACGGAAGGGCCTCCTGTTTTGTGAAATCAATGCTCACGTTCCTCACCGAACTTCCCCAGGAGAGGTATTCAGCAGGAAATCTGAACTCAGTCTTTTCGTGAATGGGTTATAGCTCTTTCTGCTGCCTTTTCTGTTTATCAACTGACTCCTAACCGAACATAAGTTAGGAATTCATTGGTCAGCAAAAAAAAATGTGCGGTGGCGGTGAAATCCGGGCTCTTCATTTAGAGATGCAGCTGCTAGAAAGAATTTGAGAACTGAGCCGTCTTCATTAGTCAAGCCTAAACCTTTGACTGAAAGAAAAGTATGCCTCACATTAAGGCAATCCAACACAGAAATCATACTTAGAAGAAAGACCGGCAGAGTTTGCTTTAAACAATAATTCTTCTACTTAAAAAAATTCTGAGAGGTTTTTAAACTCTCTTTAAAGTGACTTTGAAAATTACACATGTGGGGCACTGAGCTGAGCCCTCGGCTGAGCTTCCTACTTTCGATCTTGGCTCAGCTTGTGATATCAAGGTTTGTGGGATCGAGCCCCGCGTCAGGCTCTGTGCTGACCGCATGGAGCCTGTTGGGATTCTTTCTCTCCGTCTCTCCCTCTGTCTCCCTTGCTTGCATAGGTGTGTGTGCACGCTCTCTCACTCTCTCCCCAAATAAAGAAAGAAGCATGAAAAATTTTTCGAAATAAAAATTATATTTGTTTGCATCTTGATAAGCACACAGATGTCTTCAAATCCAAGGGAGACTTATTTTTAGTTTGAGTTGCTGTATTTATGTGGAGTCCGGGAAAAAGCAGGTTTGGGCCTGAATAACAGAAAATTACTTCAATTCCCCACCCCCATATTTTATAGCAGGACCTAAGCAGTTAAGTACTGCTGTGAAGATCATATTACTTTTTGACTCATTTCCTACCTGAGGCTTGATTTACAGTGATAATTTTCTTTAGACATTTTAAAAAGCGATTGTTCATAACGAAAAGAGATATATTGAATAGACTTCCTTAAGGCCAAGGGCTGACAATAATTGGGTCGTTTGATTTCTATTCATTTTTCTTAAATCTCCGATTGCTTGCACAATAACTTCTTCCCCAATCAATTAGTCTAACAATTCATATCAATATTTTATTTTTAATGGTTGACTACTCATTTCATTAAAAATGTAAGTGCATTAGCTCTGTGTAGAATGATTCCATTGGGATAGGCTTATTTAAATATTCATACCATAAAAATTAATAAATCTGAGCACAGTGTTTGCATTTTAAGAAGTCAGGCTACTGTCAGGTGTATTTGGTCCTAGATGAGATTCACTAAATTAAAAACCTTGAGTGTCATCTTTTTATTGATTCTTCTTTATAATGAAACAATGCAACAGAAATGCTATGAGAACAGAATTACTACCCAATAATTCATTGGTTCTCTCAACTTCATCCACTGATAATGAGTTGCCTTCCCTTTTCTTTCATGCTACTCCCCACTCTTATCACCTAGATTCCGACCACTGAATCAGCCTGTCTGAAAGCAAGGAAGTTGAACATTGATGATGAGTGTATTTACTCCCATTTTATTCAATCTCCCTCTTCTCCCCCTACTTCCTATCCCCACCACCAAAGTAAAATCAATGAATCATAATGGCATACAGCAAGAGCTCTAGGGACAATTGCTCCCAACCGGAAGAAGAAGCATACCGCTCACAGGGGGTAAGGGCTGTTATATGTTGGTTCATGAGCACATATAGCCTTAGAGTTGGCAGATTTGACAAATCTATACATTGAGTTAGGACGCGGAAGAATCCAACTAGAGCAGGGCGTCTCTGATAAGCTACCAAAGGCTTGGAATGCCATTTACCTCATGCACAAAAATGAACTTCAGATGGATTAAAGACTTAAATGGGAATGTAAATTGGCGCAGCTACTATGGAAAACAGTATGGAGGTTCCTCGAAAAACTAAAAATAAA
Organism: Panthera onca; assembly: GCF_046562875.1. NCBI lineage: Eukaryota > Metazoa > Chordata > Mammalia > Carnivora > Felidae > Panthera > Panthera onca. Next base: position 178,107,413 of record NC_138342.1, read on the forward strand.
ACTTGCATGTGATCCAGCAATCCCACTTCCAGGCATTTGCCCAAACAAAATGAAATCACTATTCTGAAGATAGATCTACAGTCTCAGGTTCGTTGCAGCATAATTCACACTAGCAAAGGTACAGAAGCAACGCAAGTATCTAGCTATGGATGAATGGATCGAGAAAATGCGTTTCTAAAATTCAGCCTTAAAAAAGAAGGAAATCCTACCATTTGTGACAACACGGATGAAACTAGAGGGCTAAATGAAGTAAGCCAGACAGAGAAAGACATGTCTGATGGCATGGTATCAGTTACATGTAGAATCTAAAAAATAGTAATTGTTTAATTATAGAATTAATTGTATTACATATTTAGGGTATAAATATATAATATGCAGATAACTCTATTATATATTTATTATATATATGATAATAATAAGTATTGTTGTTATATATCGAATAAATAATTATTTGACTCTGATAACGAAGTCAAACTCCTAGAACCAGAGCGCAGGATAGTGGTTGCGTGAACAGGGCGAAATGGGGAGACGCTGGTCAAAGGCTACAAACTTCCAGTTACAAGATGAAGAGCTGCTGAGGACCCAATCGATGGCACAGTGACTGTAGTTTCTAATACTGTGTTATATACTTTAAATTCACGAAGAGAGAAAATCTTAAGTGATCACAACACACACACACACACACAAAGTAACTATGTGAGGTGGTGTATATGTTGGTTGGTGATCATTTCATAATGTGGAGGTATTTCAAAATCATCACATTCGAACATATATACAATTCCAATATATACAATTCTATTTGCCAAATATACTTCTGCAAAGCTGTGGGGAAAATAAAAGGAAGGGGGAGCGGGGAATCTGAAAAGTGCAGGGCATTACTGAGAAGCTACCAAAGGCTTCAAAATTCAGAAATAAGAACATGGGGGTAGTCAAGGCATGCTCTCCCCTCAGAACGCTCAACAGCCTGGTCTGGGGTTGCTCTTTTCTCGTGCTCAACCTCAAATCACTTCTGTTAGCAAAGCGTGGCTGGATTCGCTAGAAAAGGCCTCTGCTAGAACAGGAGTAGGCCCCTGGCAGAATGGGACCCAGGGGGTCCCATGCATCCAGCCTCCAAAGGTCCCACCCGCACCAATATGGATAATGCTTATGAAGAACACAGAACACAGAACACAGAATTTGGAATCAGGAGACTGGGCTTCTAACCTTTATTCATGAAACCTCTAAATTCTTGTCCAGTTCTAAAATTGTGTATAAAAAGAGTAGGCTTTTGGAGGAGAAAACTCAGGATTGGACTGGCAAAGAGGTGGTACAAAAGTGACCCCATCCTACCCCCTAGTGACCCAGATCACAGTTCCTCGTTGGGAGCACACAGAGGGCCCCAGGATCCTTCTGTACCCACTCCTTTGGTCAGACTTTACAAAGCGCTCACCATCAATTCATGAGTTCAGACTCACCTGCCATCCCTGAAGATGTTGAGTTAACAGAGGAGGAGATGTCATTTCCACTTGGCCAAGGCCGGGCAAGGCTCTGGAGTAACAGCTTCTAGATCCCCGAAGCCTCCACTGGGCATCAGACTCTGGAGGTCAAAATGCAGGTTCGACGCTAAAAAGAAAGACAAGGAATCAGCACAGTCAAGACAAGGTCCCCGAGTCCTTTGGAAACAGTGCCTGAAGTCGAGCGCAGAGACACTTCCGCGTTGAGTTCTCAGAGATGCGGAGCAGTGTTTGTGATTCTGGTTATCCTTTATAAATTAAATTCTTCTCGGCCAAGCGAGGAAAGAAAATACACAAGTCTGTACACCGTATTTATTTGGCTTTACCAGAAACTTATAAAATTCAGTTGTTCTATAATAAATGAAGCACCCACGGAATCCTTATACACAGAGGAGAGACAGATGGTATAGAGTCTCTCTCTGCTTGTGTGCACAGAGAGGATGAATGTATAAGATATACAAAGAATTGAATGTTTAGAAATTGTGTGTATATTATACACAGCTGGAAAATCCTGGAGTCATCTGCTCCAGAGTTTCTTGAAATGAGGTTTACGAACCATCTGCCCCAGAGCCTCCTGGTGTCTGGATGGGGGCCCCACCACAGACCTTCCTGAGTGGGTCTCTCCCAGACTCCACCAAGACTGGTCCTGGGCAATGGTGTCTCACCGGCTGGCAGCTGTCTCTTAAAGCAACAAGCGCTACCCTGTGACTCTGGAGACCGAGGCATGTGCTTCTGGGCACAGCTGAATTTCATAGGCAAATGTACATGCATTTTAGACTCAACAGTGGATTTTATCCCTCGTTAGCCCTTTCTTCCACTCTCGGCAAACTGTGGCTTTAATCAAGTGTGCGTTGCTTTCTTTCATTAGTCCTTCCTTCTGGGTTTGTAGTACACCATGTTGAGCTACGGTGAAGCTTCTAGAAGCATCCTTTGTTACCTCTGGACTTGCCTCTTCCTCCTAAGTCATTAGAGTCTCTTTGCGGTTTCCCGGCTGTGCCCTTGACACCATTAAATGCTCCTGATTTTCTGAAATCAAATAATGAAATGGGCAAGAATGAGCTAAGGCAAAATGAACATGAGCAATGCTGCATATTTATACCCTTCTCCCTGCGTCTGGAGGCAGCCCACAAATTGAAGCTCATATGATTAAGCCAGAACGCAGCGATCTCTTTATCATTATAGAAAAGCAGGCCCCTTGGAGGAGTACATTATGGCACCTGTTTAGTTGCATTACAATCACTACCCAAAAGGTATAGATAAGAATTAAGTAATATACCATAAGTGACAGAAACCGAAGGGAGAATTTTGGAAGTTAAATGTACTAAAGGTCTCAAGTTGGCCGGGGCCCCGAGCACAGAGCCTTAATTCGTGGAATCCAGTGACGGCTGCACCTGATAAAGGACGGACAGATCGAAGGGCCTCCTAGCATCATTTCAGGACCAGAGGGAGGAAGGTTGCTGTCCACTGACGAATTACCTGGACTATTCTGCACAAACAAGGTGGGCCATCAGCCTGAGGGTGAAAACGGCAGCCTCGGGATTCCAAATGCTAAGCCAAGCTCCTGAAAAATGCTGAACCACATCCAACGCGTTTTGGGGTGTGGAGTGATTTTCTCCCGGAGAGCTATTTTCCCTTAGCATAGGCGGGCCTCTGGGCCGTCTTTGGGAAAAGAGCCGTTGGCAAAATTTCTGCTAACGGAAGAATCTCACAGATCTTATTATGCTACAAATTGTTACACGCAACCTGGAGTAAAAGTTTACGGCCTGACCTGTGGGAGTCAGACCCTGATACAACACCTTGACTGCTGCCACCTCATCCGGGAGCTAACATCACCCAAACCCCACTGCAGTCGTGCAGACGGGACTCTCATACCTTAATACAGAGGATACATCAGGCAGAACTGAGTGAGAACGCGTGACTCAGACGATAATGGGTGGTCAGGAGTGGCAGAAGAAATCAGCGTGAGCCACAGTGGTTGGGAAAGATCTCCTGGAGGAAGGGGATTTGAGGTGCGTAGAAAATATGGTGACATCTGGAGATGCAGAGAGCCATTTAATATGCATCTTTGCACCTAATACTTCCATATGTTCTCCATGTGCTAGACATGGTGGGGAGGCTGAAGAAATATGAAATGCACTTTCTACTCTTAAGCGGCTTAGAGCCTAGTTGGTGAAATAGAACATATGGGAAGTGACAGAGATCAATACTAACCAATATCCAATTTAGGGCTAAATTTTGCTCCATTATCTCAAAGTGCTATAGAGTTTCGGAAGACGAGAGATCAGTAAGGGGGGTGGGGTGGTCAGAAAAGGCTTCCTGTGGGAGGTGGCCCTTGATCTATGGATTCAAGAATGCAGGGGCTGGAAGGAGGGAATAACACCCCTAAATGCAGGCGATGGGGACAGGACATGCTGTGTTCGTGAGTCAGTGAGCAGGGGAGGGGGCAGAGGTGTTGGGAATCTTCGGTAGCATCTCCGTATTTGCGGGTTGGGAGAAAGCAGGTCCCTCAAATTTACCCAGAATAATTTGGAATTAAGGTCTATACTCTATAAGTTAAACCATGAAAGTCATATGCAGGGAATCAAAGCAAGAAGTACAAAATCACCCAAGAGAGACTGCCTCCAGCCCTGTGGCGCTCAGCAATGGCAGGGACTTAGACATGTTTTCTCTTCCTCTGTAAAGATAGGGCCGTCAGAGAGAGGGATCGTCGACCACAGAGCTAAGAGCCTCATCGAGTGAGTGTCCGCTATACCCGTCTCAGGTTGTCCACTCTGAGTAGGCGGGGTAGTTGATATTTTTAATCACAGCGGCCTCTGCGAGCATAGTGAAGGTGGGTCCTTCCCCAAGAGGACCTCGATTCTTCTCACAAATGAGGTGGTCAAACCTCTGAAATGAATGGTAAGTCCAGACTGTGGCAAAATTGCCCCACAAAGCCACTCTCTAGGGATGTGCTTATTAGCCACCAGACTTCCCGAGATGACCCCAGGGCCATTGCACATGCCTCCCTGGTTGTGCACTGTACAACTCCAGGTGTCATCACCCTCTCTCATGTGTGCACCTGGCAACCCTGTGGGATCCCTTAAATGAGGTTCTATTCGAACTTCAATGAATAGATGATGAAGGCCCTCAGAAATTCTCGGTGCTGGAGAGCAAGGAGAGCTAAGTTAGAGCCCCTTTCTGGGCCCCCCTTGGGCTCTGGCAGCTGATTGCTCTGAGTGCAATCACGGGCAGCAGGGACCACATATGAGGGAATGACTTCTCCTTCGCCACCACCACGGGGGGAAATACTCCACATTCATGTCCTATCTTTCACAGAGCCCCGGGTTCTGGCAACTGTCAGAAAATCATCAGCGTTCCCAGGCTTGTGCACCAAAGAAACAAGATTGTGGGACCAGCTACAGCAGATACTTGAAAATTCCAGGCTGTGCTTATCTGACCTGACATTGACCTGATTTCAGAGACAGTCTTGTTTTCCTGATGGCTCATTTTGTGCCAGGAAACGCTGCTGTTTTATAAATGACCAGCCAATACCGCTGGGCAGTGCAGGGCTCCTGGTGTTGCGGTTGAGGCAAATGGCCCCAGGAATCTTGAATAGAAATGAGGCTAAAATGAACAAATCAGGAGACTATAGATGCTGGCGAGGCTGTGGAGAAACAGGCACCCTCTTGCACTGTTGGTGGGAATGCAAACTGGTGCAGCCGCTCTGGAAAACAGTGTGAAGCTTCCTCAAAAAGTTAAAAATAGATCTACCCTATGACCCAGCAATAGCACTGCTAGGAATTCACCCAAGGGATACAGGAGTGCTGATGCATAGGGGCACTTGTACCCCAATGTTTATAGCAGCACTTTCAACAATAGCCAAATTATGGAAAGAGCCTAAGTGTCCATCAACTGATGAATGGATAAAGAAATTGAGGTTTATATACCCAATGGAATACTATGTGGCAATGAGAAAGAATGAAATATGGCCTTTTGTAGCAACATGGAGGGAATTGGAGAGTGTTATGCTAAGTGAAATAAGCCAGACAGAGAAAGACAGATACCATATGTTTTCACTCTTATGTGGATCCTGAGAAACTTAACAGACGACCATGGGGGAGGGGAAGGGGAAAAATAGTTACAAACAGAGGGAAAGAGGCAAACCCTAAGAGACTCTTAAATACAGAGAACAAACTGAGGGTTGATGGGGGGGGGGTGGGTGGGAGGGAGGCGAAAGTGGGTGATGGGCATTGAGGAGGGCACCTGTTGGGATGAGCACTGGGTGTCATATGGAAACCAATTTGACAATAAATTTCATATTAAAAAATAAAAAAAAAAAAGAAATGAGGACATCCCTGACAATAAGAAGGTGGCTCTTGAGAGCCCTGGGGTCTTTCACAGAGCAGGGGCTCAGTGCATCTCTGCACGTGGTGGAGGAGGCATGCCCACATTATCCGAGCAAGGGCATGATCCAAGCCACCTCGTCACTGATAACTTTCCCCTCGGTGGAAGGAAGCCAAGAGTCCTTTCGTGCCAGCTAATCTCGCTTGATGTGTTAGGGGCCTGGAACCTAGAGAGGAAGAGAACAGACTTTGGGAACGCTAAAGCAGGAGGGAGAAATCGTGTGCGTTGGAGGACGGTTAGGATAAGAGAAGGGTAAGGGGTTTTGTTGAAGCTGGCTGGGAACTGGCAGGAGGGCTCATACATAACACCCAGTTTCTCCATCTGAGCTCAAAACCCATAGGGAGAAAGATACAGTCAACGGCTGGAGAGCCACAGGTCGGCTTTATTACGAATAAGACGGCACTCAGTGCGGATGTAGATCTGTAGCCTAAGGGGTGTCCCTGAAATGCCCAAGCAGATGAGAGCTCAGCAGTCCTCCCCCATGGGGATGGGCCCCTCTGCAGGCAAAGGAGCACCAGGATGGATCCCCCCTGTCTGCAGGCAGATCTGGAGCAGGAAGGAGCCAGGAAGAGCTGAGCCACAAAGACCGAGATTCTTCTCCTAACACACCGACCAGACAGCTGACTTCCTGCTAAGCCCGAGGGTTGGATGTAACTAAGGTACCTTAAAAGTAGCCCCCTCCTCATGGAAACATAAACCTAGGGAGGAAAGTCCCCCCACCCCTTAACATGCCCTATGCAGGCACAAAGCAAGGGTTAGAATCCCCAGTCACTGCATGGCAAGGCTTCCCTCATGTGCGCCTGGTCTACACGGACTAGGATCAGATACCTCTCTGAATGTCCTGGAGACTTCCAGGATGCGCATTGGTCATTTGCTGTCACCAGGCTTGGTTTTCCAGGCCCAGAGAGGCCTGTACGTTGCTATAGTGCAGACCGAATTCTGGGAACAGAAGAAGAAAAGTGTCTGTGTAGGTAAAGAGGGCAGCCCCAAACTTGCCTGTATGCCTGTGCTTACTGAGTGTTGGTCGTACCTCTAGACCAGAATGTTCGCTCCTTGAGACTAGGACACAGGCATGGTCTTTCTCAAAATTATCGCTGTCCGTCCTCAGTTTGCACACATGATGGTTCGGCGATCTGGTCCCCCTCTGTCCCATGTGACTAAAAAGTGGCAGACAGAGAGTCCCTAGGACCGTTCCCACCCATCATTATCGCCAACAACAGATCCCACAGTTGGAAGGTCACCTTGTCCAATCTCCTCCCCCATTCCCAAAAGATTCCCTCAGAGAGGCAGGGGCAGTGTGTGTGTGTGTGTGTGTGTGTGTGTGTGTGTGTGTGTGGAGGGGGGGAATTGGGGGAAGGAGGCCAAAAGGTACAAATGTCCAGTTAAAAGTTAAATAAGTCCCGGGGAGGTAATGTACAGCATGGTGATTATACTCTATTTTGTATTTGAAAAGTTTCTGAGAGAGTAGATCTTAAAAGCTCTCATCACAAGAAAATAATTATGAATATGTGAGATGATGAATGTCAACTTATTATGGCAATCATTTTGTCATATATGCATGCATCAAATCAATGTGTTGTACACCTAAAACGAATACAGTGTCATATGTCTGTTCTATCTCAATAAAACTAAACAAAAATTGGGGGCGCCTGGGTGGCCCAATCGGTTGAGCATCTGACTTCGACCGAGGGCAGGATCTCACAGTTTGTGAGTTCGAGACCCGCGTTCAAGCCCCGAGTTTGAACCCAGCCTCACTCACTTCGGATTCTCTGCCTCCCTCTTTCTCTGCCCCTCCCCTTCGCATGCACTCTCTCAAAAAGAAATACAACATTAAAAAAGGGAAACTGAACAAGAACTTGTTAAAATTCTCTCAACAATCCCTTTCAGAGAGTTGTCTGCAGAGCTTCTGTTTTCCATACCTCCTTTAGTAACGGCATTGAATCCCACATTCATTCCGGGACTATAATCTCAGTTAGCTGGACCCTTTGTGGTCGGATTGTGTTCAAGTTCATCTTAAGCTTACCTGGTGCCTCACCCCTTCTTTTAAAATGCTGTGGTGTTACAGAGCTTTCTAAAATATGTTGAAGGAGTTGAGGCTCTCCTTGCTGAGCCAGTTTGGTGGGGTTAATCTGAGACAGGACGACGCTAACGGGCTAGGGTTGAATATTTCGATGCAGGTGGGGGTTACAGTGGGAAGCCAGGTGGAGAACATGGGGGGACCCTCTCGAGGTTGCTAAGTCAGGCCACAAAGAGAAGAGGTCAGAGTCAGGGAGGGTTTCCCATTAGGGCCCAGAGTCACAAAGAGAAGGCCCTCAGGGGCAGAGAGGGAGCGGTGGGGTCTCAAGCACCAGTGAAATTCTCTTCACGAAATGAGGCTGCTGGGTGACTGTTAGTCTCCAGCGTTCTGCTTCCTTTTCAAATCCTGGCACCCTGCCGTATGAGCACCGGAACCTGGACACAACTACAGACGTTGCAACACCCACCAGAATAATTCTGAACCTCGTTGTCCTATGCCAGAAGACTTTGCCTATATTAAGGCATTAATTACTTCCGCGAAGCACTTCCATGTACCTAACAATGGTGGTAAAATATTGAACGAGGTCTAGCGCACCACGGATACAGATGGAATGGAAACTGGAGTTTTTGGTGTCCACATTATGGAAAGGTCAGTGTAATCGTATTTAGTCTCCTTTCCAACTGGCTTCTTGGCTATGCGGTGATGTTCACCAAGACTGGGAAGCTCTTCTTCTTACGGATCTCCACCCAGATCTGAGAAAATGCTGCTCTCCCCCTGACGGAAGTAGATGAGGTTAATCTTGCTTCTCTGTGTGGCTCTGGAGGGCACCCAGGATCTAGACAATGCGACTTTAGGAAATGAGGCTGCCTGTGAATCCAGTTTATTTTTGGACTCCTGAGGCTGGAACATTCACCAGAGCAAAATAAACACGTAGGAGGTAACTAATTCCGTGAACTGCCTTCTGACCACTGTTTCTCTCTCTTTGCCCTTTAATATAGTTGAAATGTCCCAGTTTGAGCTAGAAAATGAGTCTGTGCTTGTTGATGAAATCCAATTGTGTGGATAAGATGGTGTTCATAAATCCCCTGAATTCAGCCCTCTGGAATTTTCCCAGATTGAAATCAAGTACTCACCCTCCTGCCTGGCTTTCCAATTCCAAGTCAGCAGAATTTCCCATCACACACAGCCTGTACGTGACATTTTAGTGAGAGGTTATCATAGCGTAAGGACTGTGCGAGTACTTGGGGCTTATCTAATCGGGTTTTCTTGACGCTTGTTTTATTGCATTCAAATCTCACCACCTGATCAAGTGACTGCACTGTTTAGCCAGCTGTCGGAAAAGAGAGCTTCCTGACCAATCTCTGCCCTTGTTTTAAACCCATTCTCCCGCCAGGTAGAGGAGTTTCTCTTCCGGGTTTGGGCTATATCTTTCGTTCCCGCCTTGTCACTGACCTGGAAACCTGAACCCTAAACCATCTCTCCAGTTTTAGGAAACATTGCTGAATGGGGTAGGTGTTTGGTCAAGAAGATTCTTAAGCTCCCTTTCAAGTGTTGTTCTCAAATGTGGTTGCTACAGCATTCCTGCCCACTGCCACCAAAATAAACATTCAATAAATGTTCGTGGAATAAATGAATGAGTGAAAAAAGGAACACATGAATGAATCAATGAATAGAATTGTCAAGTGACCACAGCCTCAAGTCCTTCTCCTAAGTTCTCCCCGGAAAACCATTCTGCTTTGGATAAAAATTCATGCAAATCGGTCCTCTGATTCCAAGCACGCTCCCTGATACGCCAGAGGTCCAGGTAGGCCAACAAATGTTACTCTGGGGGTTCTCACACCATGGAGATGTAACCGATACCCTTCAAAACAGATCGGGTTCCGGGGCGCCTGGGTGGCTCAGTTGGTTGAGCGTCTGACTTCGGCCCACGTCATGATCTCACAGTTCGTGAGTTCGAGCCCTGAGTCGGGCTCTGTGCTGACAGCTCAGAGCCTGGAGCCTGCTTGAGATTCCATGTCTCCCTCTCTCTCTGCCCCTCCCCAGCTCATGCTCGCACTCTGTCTCTGTCAAAAATAAAAATAAACTTAAAAAACAAAACAGATCAGGTTAGCACTTCCCCCCATTAAGATGGCTATTATTTAGAAAAGGAAAGCAAGTGCTGGTGGGGATGTGGAGAACCTGGAACCCTTGTACGTTGCTGACAGAGATGAGAAATGGTGCAGCTACTGTGGAAAACGTTCTGACAGTTCCTCAAAGAGTTAGGCATAGAACTACCATGTGATCCAGCAATTAAACTTCTAGATCCTTATCCAAAAGAACTGAAGGCGGGACCTCAAACAGTTACTTGTGCATGAATGCTCATGGCAACATCACGCTCAATTGCCCAAAGGTGAAAATGACAACCAACAGGTGAATACGTAAACAAGATGTGCTTAATGTCTACGCGAAATATTATTCAGCTTTTAAAAGGGACATTTTGATACGTGGACGGTATGCACGAAACTTAAAAACATCGTGCTAAGTGAAATAAGCCAAACACAAAAGGACACATTTCGTATGATTCCACTTTTTTAGGAAATACCTAGAGTAGGCATATTCACAGAGGCAGAAAATAGAATAGAGGTTATCAGGGGCTGAAAGGAGTGGAGAATGGGGAGCTATTATTTAAGGGGTACAGAGTCACAGGTTGGGAAGATGAAAAAGTTCTGGAAATGGGTAGTGGCGATGGCTATACAATATTGCGAATGTACCTAACGCCCGTGACTTGTATGCTAAAAAATGGCCGTGATGGCAAATTTATGCGTATTATAGTGCAATAAGAATTAGTGAAAATAACTAAACAAAACGAAAGGGGTATGTAAGGGACCAGAGGTAGAAGAAGGACATCAGGTAACTTTTGCCTTAAAATCCTGCTAACCACAGGGGCTGGCATTTCATGGCACTCTCTCTCATATATCACGACCTCAAGCCTTACAACATCCCTGGGGGGGATTATTATCCCATTTCCCCAACGAATAAACTGAGGCTTAGAGATGTTGACTCACCCTACATCACGTCACTAGCCAGTAGCAGAGCCGTGACTCGAACACCTGTCTTCGCACTGGAAATGCAGAGCGCTTCCAGCCTCCCCCCCAGCCGCCTCCCTAGAGTGGTCCCCACGTCGCTTGCAGAAAGGCTGCCCACACTTAGGACCAGCCAGCGAGGCTGATGAGGCAGGGGGGTGTGAGGACCCCGAGAACAAGAGCTTGGCCTACAACCCCCAGCTGACCTCACTCTCACCCGCCCTAGGAGAGAAGGCAGGTCCCAAAGCCAACAGCTGCACCGAAGGCATTGAAAGGCGTTCGCTTTGAAGATAATATCTCGACTGTAAAATAAACAGAACCCTCAAGCCCCCCTTCCTCCTTAAGGCTTATATATTCAGGGATCTCTTCAAGGCATTTGACATCAACTTCTAATCTTCTGCACATAGAATCGCACACTTCTCCCACGGCCCCACAGGCAGTCTTTCAAGAAAACTTTCCCACAGTTTGACGTTTGAATCCAGCATCCTTGGTGTGAAATCAGTATCTGTGGGGATCACGAGGCATTTCCCCCACCTGGTAAAATTCATGCATATCATTTTTACTTTCTAGGTGAGGTTAATCTTTTCAGGGCCCCATTTACCACAGAGATAGCCATACATCTCCTGATTTTATGGTCGCAGAAGTCACTACATCAAACCATCCCCCGGCTTGTTCTGAGCAAAATGATCCATCTGTGTAATTAATCTTGACCACTCTCCTGCCAAAACCGGGCATGTTCAGCGCTGCCTGTTGCTGTCCATCGCAGCTTGAAAGGTGGCAACAAAGGCCCCTCCATCCTGATTTTCACCCCCAAGCCGTTCACCCGTGGACTTCTGTTGTTCTTGGCATTAACAGCAAGTGTGCTGTTAATTAAACTCACCAAATTGGTATTTTCAGACAGTGGCTGCCTCAGGGTGCCAAGGGCAGGCCATGCACACTCCGCCTACCGTCCATCTGGCCTTGATTTCCAGTACTCTGTCTCTGAAACAGTGAGTCTTGAGTTCCCAGGCCTGACAGCGTGTTCTCCCAAACACCTGCCCACTGCAGCCAGGGGGCGGTAGTGGTACCTAGTGGGTAGGAATAGGGGCTCAGAGACACTGCTGGGGTTTTAACTGCCACTCCACCATGAACAAGTCCTGCGACTCAGTTTCCTCGTCTATAAAATGGTGACAGTAATAGTTTGCCCACCTTTGAAGTGGTTGGGGTTCAACAGATTCTACTGTGTAAAGCATTTAAAATAGTATTGGCAGCAAAGTAAGAACTCAATAGAGGCCAGTCCCTACTGCTCTTAGTATTATTAATACGTACCAGAATATACAGAGCAATTCACCGAAATGCTAATCTTCAAAAATTTCCTGGCAGCACCTTGTCAACACCCACGATTTAAGTTCTCAAGGGCAATCATGTTGAGTGACCATCCTTGGCCTTCCCCAGATCCTCTATAAATCTTCAGAGGCTGCAGCAACTTGGAAGTCGAAGATTATGAATGTTCAACTGCCAGAGTTTTTGAGTCACTTACTCCTACACTGATTGTTTGAAGGGCACTTCATAATTTACAGGAAACTTTGCCCTCATAGTTCTCGTCGCCTGCCATATTGATTGAGCTCTTTGATGTCATGTGAGTTCTGGCGCTCCTTTTGCACATGCCTTTCTCTTTGTGTGGCATGGCTCCTTGAGGACATTTTGACTTTCCCCTATTCTCCATAACTCCTCATGTGGCTCATCCTTCTAGACCTTCATGCATTGCCTTAGGTTTCTCCTTCCTTAGGGACCTTCCCAACAGGTCTTGGCCCAGTCCGCACGACAGCATCTTGTATTCGTCACATCCCACTGTTGTCGCATGTTACTTTTCTCTGCTAGACCCTAAGTTCCTTGAGGACAGAGACCATTATTTCTTGTGTTCTCTCTGGTCCTTACCATAGTATTTGGCATCTCAAGAGTGTTCAGAAAATAACGTGAACCACCCCTTGAGGGATACAGAACTGGACAGGGAGGGTCCTTGGAGAGGAGAAGCAGTCAACATGACTGGGAAATTTGGGAATGGCTTCCCAGCATAAGTGACATGTGGAACTGAGCCTTAAAATTTTTTTTTAATATTTATTTATTTTTGAGACAGAGAGAGAGAGAGAGAGAGAGAGAGAGAGAGATAGTGTGTGAATGGGGGAGGGGCAGAGAGATAGAGGGAGACACAGAACCCGAAGCAGGCTCCGGGCTCTAAGCCTTCAGCACAGAGCCTGAAGCGGGGCTCGAACCCACAGACCATGAGATCATGACCTGAGGTGAAGTTGGTGCTTAACCAACTGAGCCACCCAGGTGCCCCTGGAACTGAGCCTTTAAAGGTGAGAATGATTTGGCAAGCAGAAGAGGGAAAGCAAGGGTCTCCAGACTCAGCAACTGATAGGAGTGAGTGAGACTCGGGTTGGAGATCTGCTGAGGCCAAAACCTGGAGGGGTGGGGAGCTGGAGGGAGGGAGCACTGGGCTGGAAGGAGGTGGCCAGGGTCTGCCGAGAATGGGAATCTGTTAAAGTATTTGAAGCAAGATAGTGTTTTAATTTTTTTAAGTTTATTTATTTTTGAGACAGACGGAGACTGCGCACGAGCAGAGGAGTGGCAGAGAGAGAGAGGGAAAGAGAGAAAATCCCAAGCAGGCTCTGTACTGTCAGCACAGAGCCCGACGTGGGGCTCGAACTTCAGAGCCGTGAGATCATGACCTGAGCCAAAATCAAGAGTTGGACACTTAGCCAACTGAGCCACCCAGGTGTCTGGATGGTGTTTTAGAAAGACCACACCTGAAACAGCCAGGTGTAGTGATGCGGCCTGAGCTCACATCCGCGGAGAACTCGGACAGATAGGTCCTTGTGCTGATATAGGCACTCGCCATCTCTGGAAAGACATACTCCAGAAACTGGTATCAGCGATTGGCCCTTCACAAGGGAGCTCTTTGGGCAGACAGGCGTGGTAGGAAGACAGTTTTTGTGACATTCTGTTTGCACGGTTTCTGTTTGCCCATGTGTTTGTATTATATTTTCTAAAAGAGTACAGGTTTTAAATAGCTGGTAAAACTGAGCATGAAAAATGAATTGACAAAAGGAAAGAAAGGAAGGAAGGAAGGAAGGAAAGGAAGACAAAAGGAAAGAAAGAAATGAATCATGCATGGCAATGTGAGAAAGTAAATCGGCGGGGAGACAGCGGGGACACGGAGGGGGAGGGGTGGTCATCGCCCACCCAGGGCTCTCCTGTCCAGATGGCCAAGCCCATGGCAGCCTTGAGCTTGCACGCTCCCAGACGCAAATTCTCAACCATAAATCTTATTTCAGGGGCGCCTGGGTGGCTCAGTGGGTTAAGCGTCCAACTTCAGCTCAGGTCATGATCTCACAGTTCGTGGGTTCGAGCCCCATGTCAGGTGCCGTGCTGACAGCCCAGAGCCTGGAGCCTGCTTCGGATTCTGTGTCTCTCCCTCTCTCTGCCCCTCCCCTGCTCACGCTGTGTCTCTCTGTCTCTCAATAAGAAATAAACTTAAAAAAAAATCTTATTTCAAACTGTGATCCCAGCCTCGAATGTTCAACAAGGCAAATTCCTCCTCAGTTGTCATCGGAGAAATGGCTGTCATTCCTCTGTTGACCTCCGCTCTGCCTCACCCCCATCGGCGTCCCCATCGGCGTCCTCAGCTGACAGAACCTCTGTGGGCAGGGTCTGCTTCCACTCAGCAGGTCACATTGCTGCAGCTCTGTGCTGAGGCCAGCCTCTCTTGGGGACACCAGTGGACACTAGCAGGAGGAAGGAGAAGAGGTGCTCCCTTCCTTGGAAAAGCACTTCGGAGTGTTGACCAGAGGCTTCCCCTCCCAGCCTCCAAAGCCTGCTGCTCTGTTTTCAGAACATTCGGAAGCTGACGACCAGGGTGAAATGCCATGTCATGTGAGAAGTCCAGATTCAGGAAGATCAAATCAACAGGGACACCTATCTGGACTCTTACAGTGGCCTTGGGCTTGTGACGAGCTAACAGTTTTGGGCTGCCAGTGAGAGAAATTTCTAGAAAAAAATATTCACCGTATTTTTCACTCAGGGACGTATCATTTAAGGTACTGATGGCAACACCAATACAGGTATGCCTCGGTTTAAGAAAACCCAATTTTAAAAACTCTGGACTTCGGAACTGGATGTTTTAAAAGAGTACATCAAACAAAAACGTAACTTTCCCAGGTCTGGTCTCAGGAAGACCTCTCCGGCCCTGTCTCGTCAATCTTGAGCAAATCATTTCACCCATCTGGGCTTCAGGTTTTCTTTTAGATCCACGGGATACATTTCAGCTGTCTCCTTAATTCTAGCAGCAAATATTTGCCCTTGGAAAACTTATTTGATTTATTCATCGATGCCGTTACCCGTTGACCTGAAGTACATCCAGCACTGTTTCTCAAGCTTCTGGCAGCTGGTCTGAGGTCAGGTCGGGGGGGGGGGGACCTGGGGCATTTCGATCACCCAGAGCTTTAGTCTTTCAAATATTGGGGAGGGGGCTGCTTCGTTTTGCTCTAAGAACACCCCCGGTGCCGCCCAGCATCTCACGACCCAAGCTGGGAGGTGCCCGTGATAGGGGCCCTCTTGGTGGCAGCAGGAACCTCCTCTTTTGCACGTGAATTTGTTGAGATGAAAACCACGCTTCTGACACTCCTCGCAGACCAGCGCTTGCGTCTGTCAGTTTTTCAAAAGCCTCTGTGGATGGGAGCTGGACTCCTGCTTGCTAACAGGGATCCGAAAGCGGTTTGAAAGAACTTGAACAAATTTTTCAAGATGTGCTTGCCTTTTAGGAATATGCAGCAAATAGTAAATATCGTTAAAATTAATTGCGCCGAACACACTCTCACAATTTAAATGGAATTGTCAGCTTTGCGTAATAAAAGGTTAAAATTATGCGCCGCACAAGGAATAAATTTGACCCGATTATTTGACTCAAAATTAAATTAAAGACTGAATGCACTTACATGTTAATATGTTTTACATTGTTATATGACTTCCCTTAGAGTCATTTATATCTCAGCCATATTTCTTTAAAGCAGGTAATGTAAATTTGCTACTTCTAGTGTCTTTTACATTCCCAAAGCATACGATATTTCTTCTAAATAACTTTGTTTGCTGGTGATAATAGTTCATGCATCTTAGTATTTCTTTTTTTTTTTTTTTTTAATGTTTATTTCTTTTTGACGGGGGAGGGTGGGAGGCACAGAGAGATAGGGAGACACAGAATCCAAAGCAAGGTCCGGGCTCCCAGCTGTCAGCAGAGAGCCCGACACGGGGCTTGAACTCACAAACCGTGAGATCATGACCTGAACTGAAGCTGGATGCTCAACCAACTGAGCAACCTGGGCGCCCCTGCATCTTAGTATTTCTAACATTTGCTCTCTCTTTCTCTCTCAGATTCACATGGAGAACAATCTATTTCCATATGGTCTTTAATCTGGGGTGACCCTATTGGCCATCGTAGCAAATGCTGAAGATACTGATCCTTACTCCTCCCTGTCCAACAGATCCTGTGGCGTGGAAAGACCAGACAAAAGAAAAGACCAACTGGCCTGGACTTTTATTTAAGTCAGGCAACCCAATACGAGAGCCCTGCTCCCATTCTCAGCCTTCCACCTCTGCCTTGTTCTTCCCCTCCTCTCTGTATCCTCTTCGTACTATGCCCACTGTCCGTGGTCTTGCTCACCTGCTTGCTCTCGTGGCCCCCTCCCACACTCACCCATCTTGAAGCACTGACCCTGTGGACAGGGTGCTCCCCATTGTAGGCCTCCATCTCTAGCCTTGGCTAGACGGATGGATGGACAGCTAAGCTTCCCTCTCACTCCCTGGGCTCAGTCTTTTGCCGAATATTTCCTATGTCTGTCATGCCCACGTGCTCAGCTCTTTGCTGAGGGTGACAGGAGGGATTCACCCTGGTCCTGGAGCACCTTTTATTCATGGCGGTGGGTGACCAGAGCACATGGATGAAACTAACAGGAGACAGAACCAAAAGACCATCACCCTGGGCTGGGTTCCTAATGTACAGGAACTTCTTAATGTGAGCAGCCCTCGGCCAAGACCACAACCAAACCATCCTGTGTGTCTACAGACCATCCAGACCCTAGAGAATGTGCATCTGCTTTCTTAGTACCGAGTCACTATGTCACGAAACGAGCTGGACTCAGAAGAGCACAGGCAGAAGGCAGTGACACTATTTTCTCTGTGCTAAGTTGACTGCTTCTTCTTTGCTCCTGGATGAAACCCCAGGCAGGTGCTGTGGGATTAACAAACCTCATGTTTCAGATAATAAAGTGTCCAGGTCAATCCAGATATCCATTTGGCATACAATTTACAAGCCCTCGCTTCCTGCCAGATTGGGCCTGATACAAGATTAGGAACCGGAGGTGAAGTCAACTCCGTGATTGGCTTCCCTCACGACTTTCACTCCTCCTGTCGGATTCAGGCCACCCCGGAACCGGAGGAGAGTGAAAGGAAGGGAAGCGGGAAAGAAAGGACTTGCTTGATTGTCACCATTATCATCTGCTGTCAGGCTGATTCTTCGTCCTGTGCAGCATTTTTGTGGGTTCTCTGGGGGGGTCTTCCCCCGGCACCTTGCTTAACCTCATGGGGCTCTCCAACTCGAACTCTTTCAAAGAAGTTACAGTCGTACCCAGTTGGCCACGCACCCCCCGTGCCCGTCGCCCCTGGTATACCCCACGTTAGGGTACCTTTGCCTTTTCATCTTGTCTCTTTACTTGGCTTCCTGGCAAGGAACTCCAACCTCCCACCTTCTCTTTGGGCTTTCCAGATGGAAGGCAGACATCAGTCTACACCCACACAATTCCGGGCCACACAGGTGAAGCTCTCTGAGTGGTGTCTGAAGTCTCTCTCACTTTGCTTAGGTTGAAGGGAAGATACGTTTTCTCTTCCTCCCAAGCCAGGGTGAGGACAGGGCGGTGGGGACGCCCAGCTACTGACAACTGTCTTCAAGCTAATCCTTGCTACTGGCTGCTTCGACTTCCTAATAAGTTCCTGGCCTCCTCTTTGAAACTCTTGAAGTGGGTGGCAGGCAGAGCAAGTTTTGGACCACTCCTTTGCCAGCCCCACACAGATGGTCTAGCACCCTCTTTGGGGGAGTTCTCAGCTTTGGGGGCTCACCCAAATTTCAATGCAGGAAGAGGGTCACATTAATATCCTATTACAGTTACTACTTAGGAAACTATATGAGAGAATTGAAAAGTCATTTATAGTCAGAGAGCTTGTAGAAAGCTAATTGTGCTAAATTTTGCCCTGTTTTTATCCTGCATTGATTTCTCAGGTGGGTGAGGATCACACAAAGACTACTGAACGTACTAGGGGTGTTCAGAAGGGAACACTGGACACAATTTTTGGAAAGGAGATTTCAAAGGAGGAAACGTGCATCTCAAATGTTCCCATGCGAGGCACTAAAAGGGACACGGGGCCTACGGTACTCTGAAAGTCAGAGTTATAACAAATGCTCGGGTGACAAAGACAAGGGGCGAGTCTCTAAAGAAAGCCATGTGGTCGTAGAGTATGTCCCGTTGAGCTGGGCACCCAAAGGACATGGGCGTAGGCTACAGGGAGACCACAGGCAGAAACACACAGAGAGGAGCAGCCCGAACCTGGAAGGGAAGTAGAAGGAGAGTCAGAGGCCATGATGAGTTGAAGCTTGTGAACAGTCAGGACAGCACATGTTCTGTGTTCAATGCAAAACAAACAAACAAACAAACAAACAAATCCACTAGGTTCCACTAGGCTCAGTTCTATGCACTTATATTTGAACGTGTCTGCGCATCACAACGACTAGGTACTACTATTATCTGTATTTTACAGGTGGGGAAATGGAGGTGTGGAGAGTTCAAGCAATTTGCCCACAGCCAGACAGCTAGAGCGTGGCAAAGTCACGATTCAAACCCAGGCACCCAGGCTTCGGAGACCACGCCCTAGACTCCCACCCACTTCCTCTCTGTTAGTTCGTCCATTCTGAGTTCTACCAGGAGCTCTGATCCTCTGAGGGGGTGGATTGTGTTTTGCTCACATTTGTAATCCGAGGCTTTAGCTCAACGTCTGGCGTGCAGCACACCCCAAGTTTGTCCAATTGAATTAAACAAGTGTAACAGGTAGGATGAGCGCCTCCTGTGTCCTGCTTTTGCCAAAGCCTCCAAAGGCTTTTAGAAAGTATTATCTACTTTCTAAAGAGAGGGGCTGGCCACATCCACCTTGAACTTACAGGAGCCCGAGCAGACCCAGCAACCCCCTATGCATATGGCTTGTGGCTCTTAGGAGAGAAGAAGATTTCTTTGCACTTGTGGCCCCACAACATCTCCATTTCCCCACCTGTAAACATGGAGGTGGGGCCCCTCCCCTTCCTCCCCACAGCCTCCTAGGAGAAGCGAGGAGGGACCCTAGGGAACCATTGGTGGGTATTAGAGTTTTCTTTTAAGGAAGGGGGTGCTTACACCTCACTTGCTGGCCAGGTCCTGGCTGATCTACCCGACCTCTGGGGCCTTCCTTGTGCTATGGCTGGACGAACACAGGAGGGCCCCTGGGAGAACGTGATATACAGTTCTTGGGTTTGCTGGTCATTAGACTCTTCCCTCAAGTGGCCTGAAGGTAGGGATTGGCTGAAGCCCCTACAGGTGGCTGGGAGAGGAGAGAGGGCAATGGTAGGA
This sequence comes from Panthera onca, assembly GCF_046562875.1. Lineage (NCBI taxonomy): Eukaryota > Metazoa > Chordata > Mammalia > Carnivora > Felidae > Panthera > Panthera onca. The sequence continues at coordinate 178,127,052 of NC_138342.1, forward strand.
ATGCCTTGCAATGCCCTGGCTTGAAAAGGACCACAGCCAAGAGGGCTACCAGCTTGGACGAAGGGAGCCCAGGAGCAAACTGCAGAGAGGCAGAGCTGAGGGGCATCCTAAGAGGCCATCTAAAAATGCATTGCCCCCACTGGACGGTAGTGTCTTCCTGAAAAATCCGTGTGCATCTGAAATAGAGTGGGTTGGGGGTGAGGGGAGTGATAGTGGTAGGGAGGCGTACCTAATGAACCTACAAAAGGATCCCCTGGGAATTTTCCAGTGTGTGCACATTAGCAGTAAGGGGGGAGCAGTACACAGCTGAGAAAAGTACAAACCCATAGGCCCTTTTCCCTGGCATTGGCCTTGGCCCTGGCTCTGGAGTAACCAGAAGTAGCAGAGAGAGCACCGGAGGGGCAGGTCTCAGACCTGAGCTCAGGTGGTGGGCTGGAGAGAACAGAGAAGCTTCTGCTGAACGGAGGGAGCAAAGTTTTGATTGGATTGTGCTGGACTTTCTAATGCTTGAAAGTGACCAGGGCACGGTAAGATCTGCTAGAGATGCCACCAAGGCATGGGGACAGGAGAGCCGACTGAATGGGCCTGAGGGAGACCGTGGAGGGAGGAACACAAAGCTACTTCCTGATTTCCTCCTACCAAATCTGGCCTGTTCAATAACCCACCACACAAGGAAGTTTCCAGAATGTTAACAGGTAACACTGAGTTTTCCAATTTTAAGACACACTTTTTTTTTTTTTTAACATTTTTAGTATTTCTGAAATCTGGTGCCTTATAAATCCAAATGCACATTTACTATTTTTCCCCCTGAAAACATTTTTTGAATTTATGCTGCCTTAAAATATATTGCATTTTAGGACTGAGACTGTTTTGTGGAGCCATTTAGAGGTTTTACAAGTTTTCAAGTGCTCTCACTTGCATCACTGCAAGTTGAATGTCACTCTCTGACCTTCTGGCTCTAGGAAGTTGTGTTGTCCAGCCTAGGTTGGGGTGTCAGAAAACGGGCAGGATAGGAATGAACAGTGAATGGCCGGAGACCGTAGGGCAGAAAGTACAAGGATCTCCCACGCCCATTCCCCGCAAAAGATGTCCCGGGAACCACAACACAACACAAGGTTTCAGAAACGGACCAAAGGGGGAGGTGGGGGTGAAAATCCAAGCTAGAGTAAAGGGTTGGTGGCACAGCATTGTGAGAGTGAGTCCAGAGAGATTTTAAAGGATGGAACCTTACAAATTAAAATGAAGCAAGACAAAACAAAACAACAACAACAAGTATCCATTCATCTATTGATGGATACTTAGGTGTTTCCTTATCTCGGCTATTGTAAATAATGCTGCAGTGAAGGGGGGGGGTGCGCGGCGTAGATATTTCTTCAAGATAGTGGTGTTGTTCCCTCTGGGTATATACCCAGAAGTGCGATTGCTGGATCATATGGCAGCTCTGTTTTTAATTTTTTGAGGACCCTCCGTACTGTTTTCCACAGTGGCCGCACCAGCTTACATTCCCACCAACAGTGCCCGAGGCTTCTGTCTTCTCCACATCCTCGCTGACATTTGTTATCGCTGTGAGGTGATGGATGTTAATTAAACTTACGGTGGTCATCGTTTTGCAATATATACATACATCAAATCATTATGTTGTACACCTCGGAATAATACAATGTTATATGTGAATTATACCACAATAAAACTGGAAAAATAAGCTATGGCAAAAAAAATTTTTTTAAAAAGAGTTGTAAGTGCATTGGGTTGGTTCTATTGACAAAAAGGGAAGCTAAGGGGGCCAAGATAGTATAGATAGTCACAACTGTGTAAATTTAGCCTAAGAAAAAGTTAAGTTGAACACTTTAAAATAAGGTTAAGCAATTTGCTCAAAGTCCCGCAGCTAATAGCCAACGTCATGAATCACCCCCAATTTTTCTTCAATTTTATCCTTTAATGCAAAAAGCCTTTAAAATGAAAATGAAATAAGACAAAGACACATAAGGAAAATAAAGCTTAGGATGGTAATGAAATCGTGCAAAACATCTAGCTCCAGATCAGAAATACAGCCTTCTGACACAGCCATGCTTCTCATTGGGGCCAGTGACTGACCTTGACATTGCATGACAGCAGGACTTCTTGCCAAGCCTGGATAAGGCTTAAGAATCCTGCCAGGGTCGCGCCTTGGGCAATAACCACCAACTGGACCTGTCTGCCCCCACAAAGTTGCCTCTACTACATGAATTTTGCCCTCCCCGGCCTGGATGTGATCTCACAGCGTCCAGGAAGAATTTAGAGGCAGATCCTAGAACCTTTGTCATAATCTCTGAGACATCTTGGGGAAGGAGATCTCCCAAATTTCAAAAAGGACACAGGAGGATTGCTACTTCCTGGCAAAATTCTAGAATTGAATATTAAACAGAGGAACTGAGGCTTCTTAGAAAATAAAGATCTGAGAGTCCACAAAAACAAATCATGCAATAATAACCTCTTTCTCTTTTCATAGTGTTTCTATCCTAGCACGTAAGGGGAATTCACAGACAGAGTCAGGCGTTGGATAAAGTTTCTTAAAAACAGGTAGAAATGTATTCATTGAATGAACGACGGTTTGGTAAACTCATACATGATTGAAAGCCTATACCCAAAGAGAAAAAGCTGTTCCATGAGTAGGTATTAATAAATCATTGTCAAAAGAGAAGGAACATTCATTTATTTATTTTATTGCCTATATTGCAGTCAACATTCCTATTAATGATTTGAGGCGATAAAAAAATATCTGTTGGCGGAGTTAACTGACATTTCTGACAAGAACATGATTACTTGGGGAAAATAACAGATGTCTGATCTTTATTTGTGGGTAAGGATGATTTATACCCCTTGTTTATGGAGAACAATGGCTTGTAGAATATCCTAATTTATACCCCAAATCTTGTTTTTGAATTTTTTTTTTTTTTTTTCAACGTTTTTTATTTATTTTTGGGACAGAGAGAGACATAGCATGAACGGGGGAGGGGCAGAGAGAGAGGGAGACACAGAATCAGAAACAGGCTCCAGGCTCTGAGCCATCAGCCCAGAGCCTGACGCGGGGCTCGAACTCATGGACCGTGAGATCGTGACCTGGCTGAAGTCGGACGCTTAACCGACTGCGCCACCCAGGCGCCCCCCAAATCTTGTTTTTGGACGAAGGGAGAAGGAACTTCCACGCTTGGAAGCTACTTTTGACTATCCCAGGTCCTTGGATGGTACAGTATGGATGTTGCTTCATAGTCGTAAAAGTATCATCTGATCAAACTTCGTGTAGCTTTTGGTTGTTTCTTCTGGCTAAACATCCTAAATTCTTTTAAGGTGTCATATGTCGTGACATTTATAGTTTTAGCCTCCTACACTCTGTGCTCTGAACACAGTCTAGCTTATCAATGTCCTTCTTAAGACATGACACCTGATTATCAATTCCAATACTCCAGGTGGGGTTTAATCACCTAAGAGCACAGTGTAATGATGTCCAGACTTGATCTAGAAAGTATCAAAACAGTCTAGTATCACATCAATTCTTTAGTATGTGCTTCATACATTTGGTTTCTACTGACTTGTGAACTGAAGTTCTTAGATCTTTTTCATTTGAATTGCTGTTGAAACAAGTATTCTCCCCCTTGTCCCCGTTGATTTTTTGGAAACAGAATGCATGGCTATACATTTACTCCTGTTACATTTGAACTTACTAATTTTAGCTTAATACATCAGTTACAAGTTTTTAAAAATTTGAATGTATCACCAGTGTATTAGTTTAGCACAGCTCATCTGCAGTATTCAACAAAAATTTTTGTGCTTTGGATATTCTGGGCATGGCAAAAGCAACAAAATTTAGGTTACGAGTTCCAAATATTTGTAATCCACCATAGAACCAGTATCTATTTATTTAAAGATTTTTATTTTCTATTTTTTTAAGTTTATTTATTTTTGAGAGAGAGAGAGCGCATGTGCGTGTACACGAGTGGGGGAGGGGCAGAGGGCAAGGGAGCGTGAGAGAGAATCCCAAGCAGGCTCTGCACTGTCAGCACATAGCCCGATGGAGAGTTCAATGTGGGGCCCAAACTCACAAACCATGAGATCATGACCTGAGCTGAAATCAAGAGTCAGATGCTTAAATGACTGAGCCACCCAGACACCCTAAAAGATTTTTAAGAAGATTTTTAAATAATCTCTATAGCCAAAGTGGTGCTCAAACTTGCAACCCTGAGATCACCAAGCCAGCCAGGCACCCCGAACCAGTATCTTTGAGAAGTCATGATGAAGGAATTCTAGACAGTGGGAATGTATCCCTACTTCCAGCAGATTTCTCTCCAAGCATCACTTTGTGAAGCAAGGTTGTCCTGAAACAGGCCACCAAGCGTCCCCTTGCACTCTGCTTACCAGCTCCCAACCCTGCTTATTGCAGACAAAGGTTAGGTTCACGTTTTTCTAATTGTCTAAACAAGCTCTTCCGAAACTAGATCTTCCAATGACCCCGGTCCTGTCAAATGTCCTGGATGCACATGTCACCTCTCATGCCTTTGATGCTGGTGGCTTGAACTTTTTGCCCTACCATTAATTAATCACTGGAATGAATAAATATGGAACAGTCAGGCATTCCTTGGGGGGGGCATGGTAGCAAGAAAAAAATTCTCAGAGTGAGGAGAGCTGATTTTTCCTAAAGCCTGGCTGTGTGACGGAGAGGAAATCATGCCACATCTCCAAGCTTTGGTTTCTCTGTCAGCTGGGGCGGGGAGGGGGGGTGGGGCCTGGCCAGGCGAGGATGCATCTCGACCATGGGATTGGCAAAATAACCACAACTCTTCCTTTTGCATGAGAGCTATTAAAGTGGAGCATAGAGAAAAATGATTATAGTTGAACAAATAGTTGTAGACAGTATGCTCATGTAACCACTGGGAGATCCTTTGGGAACTGCTTAAAATGCTCAGATTGAAAGTTCAACGGGGTGCCTGGGTGGCTCAGTCAGTTGAGCATCCAACTTCGGCTCAGGTCATGATCTCACGGCTCATGAGTTCGAGCCCCGCGTCGGGCTCTGGGCTGACAGCTAGGAGCCTGGAGCCTGCTTCGGATTCTGTGTCTTCCACTCTCTCTGCCCCTCCCCTGCTTACTCTCTCTCCTTCTCAAAAATAAAATAAAAACATTAAAAAAAAATTAAAAGTTCAACGCCAAAGTGAACTCACCGATCCCAGGTTGTCAGCTCACAAGAGCTGAGGGCCCCGGGCCTCCGTCTGGCTGATTTCTCTCTTCCAAGGCTGGAAAGTGTAAATGGCCACCTGCATGCTAAGTGGTCCTGCCTTGCCCCGGCTCCAAAGGAGCAGGATGGAGAACCTCCCAAAGGAACAGGAGAACAAGGGGCTTGCTGAGGTCACCGTAGGCTTCAGCCAGGGGTCCAGCCCTGCCCTCTGTCCCACTGGAAAGGCCAGCCCCAGGAAAACTTGAGAAACAGGGACACACATCATTGGAGCTCTTCCGATCCCTCTCAGGTGTCCCTATTAGTTACCTAACTGTCTTCTTTTTGATAAGGACAGGAATGCATTCATTGCCGTTGTCACACACAATCCCAGTAAGCCGCAACCAAGAGTGAGCTGAAAAGGGCTTACAGAGTAAATGCTGGAGAACACCCTGCCAGGCCAGAAGGGAAGGAGCTCCGAAGCCGAGCGACAGGAAGAAAAGCGGAATACGTCCCTCTGCCCCCTCTCCCCTTGCCCCAGGGATGGCCGCAAGGTCACTTCAGCACAGGCACCTTCCAGCGGGGCTCACCAGCTGTCATCCGTCCTCCCTTCTCCCTCCTCCAGGCCGGTCTCCCTCAGAGGTCCAGGAGTTTGGTTCATGGGCCTAGACGCACAGCTAACAAGAAAGTGCATCCAGCAAAAACTAAATCAAACCTAAAAGTGTGCATTTGAGTTTGCTGCTGCTCCTCACACAGGTACTACAGCAAGTTCGTGGTTGAGTCTAGGTGAGCACGGAACTCACAGCAAGACACTTCTATGGACACCCCAAACCTTAGCTGGTGTCATCATTGTTATCAATGACAATTTAAGGCCACCTCACCGCTGAGGGCTAAATACGGCAACATCTACCACCTGCACTGTCTGTCCCTTCAACTGCTTCCTTTTTCTCCATAAGAATTAATACCATCAGACACACTGTATTTTTTCTCATTTGTTTGTGCGCTGCCTGGCGACGTCCCATGGAGTGTCATGTCCATGAAGGCAGAGGCTCTGTTTGGTTCATTGCTATAGAGCATAGATCGGCACCTGGCACACAGGAGGTTCTCAGTAAATACTTGTGGTGGATGAATGAATGAATGAATGAATGGTATTTATAACAATACTTGACACATAAGAGGTCAAGCATTGGGTAAATAAATGAATGAAGAGCATTTAGATTGGCACATAGGAAGCACTCCATGTTGAATGAATGGATTGAAGCATTTAGAATAGTAACAACACAGAGTAAACGGTAATAATCTGTTTATTATTCAAATATCAAAATTCCATCAACACAGGCTACTCCTTTCCCCCATACCCTCGAAGGACAGGAGAAGCTCCTAATTTGGCAGAAAAGGAAGGTCACATCAGCCCATTCCTGAGATCTCCTGTTTCAGAGGGCCCGAGGATAGGAACTGGGAACACAAGGACCCTGTATGGGACTGAAGGCTTTCCTTGTACGTCCATACAGAGGTTTCCGTGATTCTCATCTAATCTGACTGTGGATCTCCAAATATTTGAGGGTTACCAGTATCATCTGCTATTCCCAGATGCAACATTCCCTTTCTATCAGATTAAGGAGCACAAGAAAGGGAAGTCTCAAGACGTAAAACCTTTTTGCTGTTGGTGTTAATGAATGAAACACCACCATTCAAGAGCTTAGCTTTTAAACCCTGAAAGTGTGTAAGCAGGATGCTTGAATTCGCAAAAAGTGTTAGGATCGCTCCAAGGATTTATCAGCTATTTACTTGTTAGTGTGAATTCGTTTGCTCCAAACTCCTTATTGATGCCAGTCTGAAGTCGAGAATGGGGGTTTTGCTTGGGACGAAGAAAGACTGAGGGAGGGGAATTTTATAGCCAAGCCAGCAGGGGAAAGAACAGTGGAGGCGTTGTTGCAAATATTTGGGTCTTCGAATGACAGAGTCAAGCGGATAGGAGGAAAGAAGTTTGGGGGCGAGGGTGGGATCGAATGTAAATTTCTCCCAAATGAAAACCAGGCATCACCAACGTTGACTGTGCTCATTGTGTGAGGCCAGGAAAACCAATTCTCATGACCCTGTTCCAGGGCAATGGTTTGATGCTAATTCAGTTGGGCAGCTGGAACCCAAGGGAAACCTCTATGTAAATGTTCCTCCAAACTTATTTTTTCTTTTCGCTCCTTTGAAGGGTGTCAGTTTGCAAGACTAGGTCAATACTCAAGCAGTCCAACCGAAGCATCTAAGTATACCGTGCTCTGTGGCCAGGGATTGGCCTCGATTCAGTAAACGCACAGGCCTGGCAGCATTTGCCTGCCTCTCCCCTACTTGCACAGACGTTTTATTACTTCTGTAGGCGGAGCACGTCACCTCTGCAAATGCTGGCTCTTATCTGGAAGCAGCACCGCCATCCCCTTGCCTTGACTCTGCAGCTACAGAGATGTTTAGGAAGCATCCACTATCCTCTGCAAGGATCAGGGGAGTTGCATGAATAAAGTTATACACAGGAACCACATTTCAAGAACACTCGCCAAAGGAAACCTGAAAGTCAACCAATGAGGGGGCTGGTTTGCAAAGTTTATTTCTAGATTCTGTTCCTTGATGGGTAGTCTACAAGACCAAAGAAACCTGAGGCAAAAATGATAAATCTCCAGGGCTGCTTAGAGACCTGTGATGCCTATTTGGGCTCTCAGAAAACTTAAAGTCATCAACACAAACAATTTGCAGGTCCTTCCATGTCCTGTGCTATGTTCTAACCAAGAGGTCCACAGCCCTACCCTTAAGCCATCACCTGCCATGGTGATGAGCCCTCACCTCACTAAAGCAATCGGTCCATCCTTGGTTAACTTTGCCTGCCAGAAAAATCCTTTATGACTGGCAAGAACAGGCAACTCAAGTTAATGATACATTTAATTTTACAGAATTAATTATGATTTTTTTTATGATAGTAGGGATAGCTCTAAGTACTCCCATTTTGGTTCTTACAAATCCATGGTGGTCACTGCTGATAAAATCCAAGTCTCAAGGTCCATAAGAGTGGCCCCTCCACCCTGCACTGGATGCTGGGAGCCTTAACAACAGGCAGGTTGGACTCTGTTAGCCATGGATAACTAACAGTTACCAGTGATGCAGTATTTATCACAAGATGGGCATTACGCCAGCTGCTGGCCCATACATGGATCATTCCATTCCCACCATAGCCCTTTCAAAGAGAATGGCATTACCTCCATGTTTCAGATTAAAACCAAAAACAAAAAAAACAAAAAATTGAGGTTAGGTGACAATGTGAGTCAGCTGAGACTTGAAGCCCAGTGGGTTTGATTTCTAAGTTCAGGCCCCACACATAATGTTCCCACTGAGGGTGGTCCTATCCCCAGCCAGTCTGCATGGACCCTTCAGGGCTGGGCTGGATGACGGCAACAAAGGAGTTCTCAGCTGACCACAAAATGACCTGATTGCAGCCATCACAAGGTCATTTCCGTTCTGATTTCTCCGCAGCCTAGTGGAAATGTGACCTGCCAACTGTCAATGCCTGAAAGGGATTCCAAGAAAGCACTAATATGCAATGGCATATCTGGATTGTCTTAAAAATTGTGAGGCATACCTTTATCTTTTATATAACATTGAATTGAATAACAGACTTGCCAAGTTAGTTGGGACTTTGAAGATCATCTAGTCCAGGCTTCTTCCTGATGTACCCATTGGGAATAACTTTACAAAGAAGGAACTGAAAATTGATGGAAACCAACCAAACATGAACGTGGACATGAACGTGGCTGGCGGGGCTAGAATAATTGCTTTTGCTGTCCAGCACCTTTGGGGAAGACAAGAGAACCTGAGGTCCGGTTGTTTCCTTGGAAGGATTTGGAGAGTGGGGAAATGAACAGAGCTGAGTTGGAGTCCTACTGAGCTCTGGCAGTCTGTCTCAAAGTCTCCATGAACCAGCTCCCGTTCCACAGCTCTGTATATTGAGGCAAAGGATAGAGAAATATCCCTGAGCATATAGAAGGTTCTCTGCTAGCTACATGGAGCTAAGAAGAAAACTATCACCCACACTTTTCCTAGAAACCATTCAAGATGAGAAAGGTGGGGTCAGTGGCAGTCCCTACTGTGTGAGGATGACCGCTACCCTTTCAGGAACCCCAGCTGTCTGGATACCCTTCCATTTCCTGACCAGTTGTCTGCTTCCTCCTAAGTTAGTTCGCATCTGCAAGCCCCAGGTTTCTTAAAATCTGCAGAAAGAGAATAACAAATGTATTTCTCTCCCAGGATTCCCGTGAGGGTTAAATAAGACAATCTTAGTAAAACTTGTGAAAATAAACTTGGGAAAGACCTTGGCACGTAGAAAGCCCTCAGCTTACACTGCTTGCCATCATTATTATCACTCTACCTACTGGCAAAAGCTAGACACGTCTTAGGGAAACACTTTTCGAAAAAAAGGGGGAAGCTTTATGTTGTGTTTCACTTTCTTTTTTTCCCCCCTTGCATTGTTGTTGCTGTTGTTGTTGTTGTTTTTTTAATATAACGTATTGTCAAATTGGCTAACGTACTGTGTGTAGTGTGCTCTTGGTTTTGGGGGTAGATTCCCGTGGTTCATGGCTTACATACAACACTCAGTGCTCACTCTCTCTTTTAAATTTTCTTGAACCATCTAATGTACCAGTTTTCTTATAATTCAGGCTATGGGGTATTTAGAACTGATGGTGAGATTGAACTTGATTGAGATTGTAGATGTGACCCCAGCCCAATGGGGGTGGGGGGGACAGCAAGGAGAGGAGAAGGTGAAAATATAAATGAGGGAATTTTAGGGATTCTTGTCTCGTTTCCTAAATACCTCAACTGAGAGGGACTATTTCTGCAATGTTTTTTCCTAGGAGGAAATTTTACAGTGTCCTTAGTTAATGTTATTAATGATCTATCACTGATTGAGGATTTAATGTGCTTAATCCCTGCGTACATGATCTCTCTTGATCCTTACAACCACTGGTTGAGATGGACTAATTTGTCCCATGCCACATCTTGCAGGGCTGGGATTTGAACCCATTTTTATCTTACCCCAAGACTCAGGCTCTCAACCACCCCACTATACTAGAAGCTCACTGGAAAGACAGTGGATCTGGGCCCTATGGTCAGGTTCAGACCAATGAAGCTGAGAAAGAAAGGAGTATGTCACTGTGCTATTACCCAGAATACCTGCCCTGGGAAACCTAGGGATCTTTGAATAAATCTCTTTAATAAAGAATGGTTCTTTGAAAAACAGTGTTGCCGGAATCGGGCTCTAAGGAGCCCTGCCGGGCAGGTGATGGGAGCAGCTTCTATGGGGAAGTTTCACCGAGACAGACTTCAAACTGGCCAGACCTGAGGTGATTCACTTCTGGGAACAAGAAGGCACATTCAAACAGCCTCCAGGGTCACCTATTGTGAAAACCGTCTGGGATCCCGCCATCATCCCAGGATATAAGGGCAGGGGGCGGTGAGAGAGGGCCCGCAGCCCCAGGCTCCATCACTTCTTCCATCCACCCCAAATACAAATGATAAAAATAACATTTGATAGGGACAATTAACATTTTCTTAACCTTGTTTACAGTAAATGAAATCATCTTGAAAATTTTAAAAAAAAAATTTTAATACATTTTTGAAAGCTTATGTATTTATTTATTTTGAGAGAGAGAAAGCATGAGTAAGGGAGGGACAGAGGCGGGGGCTGGGGGGGGCGGGTAGCGAGAGAATCCCAAGCAGGCTCAACACTCTCAGTACAGAGCCCAAAGCAGGGCTCGATCTCCCGAACCATGAGATCATGACTTGAGCCGAAGCCGGACGCTTAACCAACTGAGCCACCCAGGCGCCCCTTGAAAATTTTTAGGTGGAGTAATATGAAATCTGTTTTTTCAAATGCAGCTTTAAGGTAAGACCCCAGGGCTGGCCTCCTTACTGCCCTCATCCATGTTTCTACTTCATGTCCCTCCTGGCTTCCAGAGCTGAAGCCAGATGAAGCCTCACTGAGAACAAAACAGTTTGCTGACTATCTTCAGGATGTAGGGGAAGGCTGGAGAGACAAGTCGTCAGGAAAGAGAACTCTCTGGTCGCAGGTGGGGTACAGATGGAAGAGAGGTGACAACAGATGTACAGGGACAAAACAGCACTCATCACAAAGGCCCTGCTTTACGCACTTCTCTGAGAAGCGTCTGTGAAAGAGAGTTGGTACTTTGACAGCGACCACTATCCAATTCTTTCTACAAAAGGTAACATCTTGACCCAAGAGCTTAGAAAACGTAGCCTGTTTTTAAGTGTCTTTATTCTGCCCTCATACATTTGGTTATGGTTTTTCTCTCCCTACATTTGATCAGTTGTCTACCAGGGTACGGAATTCTACTTTGGAAATCACCTCCTTAAGGCTCTCGAAACCTTGCTCCAATGTCCTCCAGGATCCCCTGTTGCTCCTGAGAAGTTTAAAGACATTCTGTTTCTTCTTTGCTTTTTAAGTTTATTTATTTATTTTGAGAGAGGGACAGAGAAAGTGCACGTGTGAGTAGGGGGAGGGGCAGACAGAGGGAAGGGAGAGAATTCCAAGGGGGCTCCATGTGCTGTGAGTGCAAAGCCTGATGCGGGGCTCGAACCCTCGAACCATGAGATTGTGACGGAGCTGGAATGAAGAGTCGGATGGGCACCTGACTGAGCCACCCAGGCACCCCAAGAAGTTTTGTTTCTTAATACTTAGTGAGTGTCTAGTTCTTTAGGATCTTCTCTTTATTCCCAACTTCCGAAATCTGACAATGATGTGTCTTGATAAGAATCTATTTTTACCTACTGGCCTGGCATCAGGTGGGCCCTTTCTGTCTGGGAATCTATATTCTTCAATGCTGGGAAACATCTGTCAGTTATTTCATTGAGTATTTCCTCTCTCTGTCTTCTTCGTCTGGATTTTTTTTTTTTTATTTGGATGTTCATCTTCCTAGACCAGCAATTTTCAATGACTCTCCTACACTAATCCTTAGATTTTTCTTTCTTCTTTCTATTTGCTTTGTCTTTTGGCTTTACTTTTTCATTTTTTTTGTTGAATCCTTCATTTCTACTATCATATTGTTAAATTTTCAAAAGCCTATATTTGTTGTTTCCTAAAGGACTCCTTTCAAAAATAGCTACCTCTTCTTGTTTCACAGATGAAATATTTTTTTCTTACCTCTCCAAGAGTATTCATGTTAGTTCTTTCCCCAGTTGGAGTTTTCCCACATGGACTCTTTTTCCTCAAAGACTGTTATTTCTTCCACTTTATTTTCATCTCCGTCTTTCTTCTGATATATGCCCATCCTTGACTGTCCATGTTTATAAGGAAGGGAAACTGCATCCACGGTGAGATTTGCTAAAGAGCAGTGGTTCTCAACTTCAGTGTGTACTTGAGGGTCTTAAGATTTCAGGGCCCCACCCCTAGTGGTTCTGATTCTGTTAAGTCTGGAGCAGGGTGCAAGAATTTGCATGAAAAAAAATTTTTTTTAAGTTTATTTATTTATTTTTGAGAGAGCGAGAGCACTCACTGGGAAGGAGCAGAGAGAGAAGTAGAGAGAAGATCCCAAGCAGGCTACACAATTTCAGCACAGAGTCTGATGTGGGGCTCAGACTTACAACCTGTGAGATCATGACCTGAGCCAAAGCCCGACACTTAACTGACTGAGCCACCCAGGGGTCCCAAGATTTTGCATCTTTATCAGGTGCCTAGGTGGTGCTGAACCACTGATCTGACTGGTTGTTTTCTTGGGGACTTTCCAAGATTATCCTGAGGTATTTCTCTTTGGGCTGGCCAGGTTCCTCAGACAAGGGCCTCCCAATCTCATGCTCAGGGTCCAGGTCTGGCTCCAGTATTTCCTTAGCCTAAGAGGGCCAGGAGGGAGGATCTCATCATTAGATATGTAAATGGCCATTTGACCCGCCTCTTTTATTGTGGTGTTCTTGCCACAGCTACTTCTGGAGTCTTCCAGTCCAGAGGCTCTCTGTTTCACACTCCCCAGAGGTAGACACCTCTCGACCTGTGCCAGTGTGGGGAGGGATAGTCCCTCAGCTGGGCAATGTGGAAGAAGAGATCTGGGGATCTAAATGCTCCCTAAGCAGACCGTCAGCTGATGCTTTTAGAGCCCCACCACTACTCCCCAGTTACCAGATCCCCGGTTTTGGGGGGAAGGGTGTGAGGGACAGTAGGTTTGCTTCTCACTTCCCAGTCTGCCAGCATCAGATTCCCCTTTCTTGGGCTTACAAACCCAACTGCCCTTGTTTTCCAGCTTCCAGCTTCCAGGATTCTGTTGTTCCTGTCAGCTGCTTAATTTCCTCTGACCTTATGGGTTTCTACCCCTTTTATGCCCCGAAAGGCTTTCAAGAGGACAGGGAAATAAATGAAAATGTTCAATCTATCTTTCCCCCAAAAGTCCCTCACCGCACTATGAAAAGATTTGGTTTGGTATTAACTTCAAACCATTCTGAGCTATTTGTATTTGTAAAGACAGATGTGGCCTCATTGTGACCATTTAGGGTTTATGGGCTATTTTTTTCTTTCTGTTGTAAAGAAAGCTTCCTATTTCAAAATTATGTTGTTTTAAGCACATCTCTAATAATGACCCCTAGAAGAAAATATGGAGACTCTCACTCCTCTGGCTTCTCAGACTTCTATTAATTAGCAAATGCCCTCAAGAAACAGTGAAGCTCTAAATCAGATTCATTTTGAGATCCATGTAACATATTCAAGTTGTCAGAATTTTTACAATGCGTCTAATGAAGTGCTCAGCATAATGAATTGTACAATTATAACAAAATGGGGTTCTAATGAGCAATTCTCATTCCAAGCAAGAACATTCCAGGGTCTTTTTATTCTCCTTCTCTCAAACTGGAGGCTAACAAGTAGTTATGAAAAAAAATTAACGGGGAGTATGTAGCACAGAACTCAGTTGAAATGACTCTTACAAACTGAGTTTTGCTCTAAGTTTGTAGGTGGCAATATAGCTTTAAAAATGGGTTCTCAGGGCTGTTGGTGGGAATGTAAATTGGTGCAGCAACTCTGGAAAACAGTATGGAGGCTCCTCAGAAGGTTAAAAGTAGAACTACTATATGACCCAGCAATCCTACTTCTGGGTATATATCCAAAGGATATATATATCCAAAGGAAATGAAAATAGGATTACTATAGTTTACTCATATGTTTGTTGCAGCATTATTCACAATACAGAGACAATATTCATGTCTGTCAATGGATGAATGGATAAAGAAGATATTGGTGTGCGTGTGTGTGTGTGTGTGTGTGATGGAATATTATTTGGCCATGAAAAAAGGGAAACCCTGCCATTTACGACAACATGGATGGACATGTAGGGCATTTTGCTAAGTGAAATAAGACAGAGAAAGACAAATACTGTATGATTTCACTTGTATGTGGAGTCTAAAATAGCTGAACTCTTAGGAAATAGAGAATAGAAGAGTGGTTTTCAAGGGCTGGGCGGGAATGGGGGGGGGGGAATGGAGAGATACTGGTCAAAGGTTACAAACTTCCAATTATAAGATGAATAAGCTCTAGGGATTTCATGTAAAGCATGGTGATTTTAGTTAATAATTCTGTATTATGTATTTGAAAGTTTGTAAGAGAGCAGATCTTCAATGTTTTTACCACAACAGAGAAATTATGTGGCATGATGGAGGTATTAATTAATTCTATGGTAGTAATAATTTTGTAATATATAAGTGTATCAAAATCAACATGTTATACACCTTACACTAAGGTCTCAGGTATGGTCCCAAGATCCTTCCTGATCCACATATATGAGATGGAGCTGTATGGATGCGGAGGTCAGGCAGAAATTAGTTACTAGCTGCCCTTGGCTGTGAATTGTGTCTCTTCCATGGAACACTACCCTTCCCTTCTGTCCTATGAATTTGTGGTCTCATGTGACAATAGAAAGGTAAATGGCCCAGAGGTTCTTCATTGCCATCAAAGATCTGAGGCTGAAATATCTGTGAATCATTGCTCTAGTTAAAAGCTTCCTGTTGCTGAATGCCCATCTTGTATGCACTGCAATCACTACATTAGATAGATGATTTGCTGGAAGTGATTTTGTATTCTTACAATAATCTGCAAGGTGCGTATTGTACAGATGAGAAAAGCTGAAGCTTTGTGATGCTAAGGGAAATGGCCGAAGTCTATAGGCAAAAAGAACCAGAGGCAGGCGTGCCTGGCTCCACACTCCAGCCAGACTTTAAGGAGCCTCCATCTTGGCTGGACTCTCCCTGGTTTTCTTACTAATCCTCTCTGTGACCCAGATGAATCTGTTTGCTCCCTGCCTGCTTCCGGGACCCTGCTTTGTACAGCTCCAGGGGCGCTGATCACGTTATGGCCTAGACATTTGTAATGTGGGAGCTCCGCTTTGACCGTCTGCTTTCCTCACTGGGATGGTGAGTAATAATAAAAAATTATCATTGTTATTGATTAGAGTGCTTCTACTGCAAAGAATAGGAAACTCCAATGTGATGAGCTTAGAAAAGTAAAGAAAATGGATTATCTCATGGAAAAGAAGTCTTGGCAAAGAACACCTATAAGCACGGTAAAGTGGATGACTTCACAATGCCACCAGAGTCCTATGTTCCTCCTGTCGTCTTGCTCTGCCATTCTCGGGGCACTGGCATTGCTTCAGCTGGGCTTCCCCAGGGCTGTAAGGGGGCGACTGCTATTCCAGGAGTCACATCCAGACACAACAGCAGCAGGTGGAAGAAGAGAAACGATCGGTGTTACCGCTCTTCCAAATCAAAGTGACAAGAAAACGTAGGAAAAAAGCTCCTTCGCGTGGACCCTAGAAATGATTTTTTGGATATGCCATCTAAAGCACAAGCGATGAAATAAAAAATAAACACGCGGACATCAAACTAAAAAGCTTCTGTACAACAAAAGAAATGATCGGCAAATGAAAAGGCAACCTAGAGAATGAGAGAAAATATTTGCGAACCATGTATGTGTAAAGGGTTGATATCCAAAATATATAAAGAACTCCTATAACTCAATAGCAGAAATCAAAATAATCCAATAAAAAATGGGCAAAGGACCTGAATAGACATTTTTCCGAAGAAGACATACATATGGCCAACAGGCACATGAAAGGTGCTCACCATCACTAATCATCGGGGAAACGCAAATCAAAACCACAATGAGGTACCACCTCACACCTGGTAGAATGCTTATTATCAAAAAAGACAAGACACAACAAATGCTGGTGAGGCTGTGAAGGAGAGGGGACCCTTATGCACTGTTGGTGGGGATGTAAAATGCTGCAGCCACTATGAAAACCAAGATGGAGGGTCCTCAAAAAATTTAAAAAAGAACTGCCATATAATCCAGCAATCTCACTTCTGGGTATATATCCAAAAGAAATGAAATCACTGTGTCGAAGAGATATCTGCACCCCTATGTTTGTTGTAGCGCTATTTAGAACACCAAGACATGGAAATAACCTAAGTTTCCATTGACAGTCCATTGACAGATGAATGGGTGAAGAAAACAATATACATAACAGATATATCCATATATACATAATGAATATGTATATAATATTTATTTATTTGTCTGTTTAGGTAGTTAGCTATGTAGTGAAATGGTGTCCAGCCACAAAAAGAAGGAAATCTTGCGATTTGCAGCAACATGGATGGACCTTGAGGACATTGAGCTAAGTGAAATAAGTCAGAGATAGAGAAATACGATATGATCTCACTCATATGTGGAATTTAAAAAACAAACAAGCAGATAAAAATCCCAGACTCATAGAAGAAGAGATCAGATTTCTGGTTACCAGAGGCAGGGAGTGGGGCGGGGGGGGACTTGACACAAAGGTGGTCAAAGGTATAAACTTCCAGATATAAGATAAATAAGTACTGGGGTCATGCACAACATTACGACTATAGTTAACACTGTTGTATGATGTATTTGAAAGTTATTGAGAGAGTAGATCCTAAAAGTACTGCTCATAAGGGAAGACAACACATTTTTTTTTTTTGGCATCTGTATGAGAAGATAGATGTTACCTAAACTTATTGTAATTACTTTGCCATATATGTGAGTCAAGTCATTGTGCTGAGCATTTAAACTTATAGAGCACTGAATGTCAATTATATCGCAATAAAACTGAAGGAAAATAATCAAGGTGCTATTTCCAACAAGTCCCCATGTAGGCCTGTACTTACACCTCATTGGGCAGAACTGGGTCAACCTTAAGCCTATCACTAACAAGAGGTCCAGTTTTTGTGATTATATCAGACTAGTTTGGGTTTGCTCCTGAGTCAGGTTAGGAAGAAGTGGCCAGCTGGACAAAACCAGGGCTCTGACAGCAAGGAGTAAGGAAAGGACCGGCCTTTGGATTGACGACCGACAGCAACTTCTACTCAAGTGAAGTGTGTTTAAACTTCTCTGAAGACAGATCACATAAAAATCAAGATTTTCATGTTTCTGTGTTTTCTACCTGTTCTTTTGATTGGGGAAATGGGTCTGAAAGGGATTGGCTGGGACCTCTGTTGAAGAGCTGCAAAGAAACTAGGGAAACTTCATCTATGTTAGGACTCCAACTAAATCTCCATGCGTTTGGAAAGTGCTGTCATAGAGAAGTGCATGTAACTATCAATATTTCAGGGCAGCAAATAGGACTGAGAATCCACGAAGAAATGGATATTTGTCTCTTAGGTTAAAGATTAAGCTACAGGCTGTCATCAGCTGATGAGAAACAAGTTGAAGGCTGTGCCAGAGACGGCATACAAAAAGAGTCACTGCAACTGCCTGAAATCTAATTTTGGGGTTCCGAGCTACACCGTGGAGTTTCCAGTTGCTCTGGTTCTCCCAACAGCACTTGGACAGAGTTCTCTGCCAGGCTGACAAGTGATGCCTCCTGCAACTCTCCTTACCCATTATAGTTCCATCAGTAGGGGGTTGGCTCAGTTCAGTAAAGTGGGTCATATAGAGACATTTGATTCTCCTGTGTTACTCTTGCAGAAACTGAAGAGTCATAATCTGTCATTTAGATGTCCACTGACCTCAGCCAACAATCAAATACATGGAAAAGAAAACATCTCTTTTAATAACATAAATCTGATTATGTTACTACCTATTCAAAAAGGTTTCATGGCATCCTTTTGTCTGTGGAACAAAATGCAAACTATTCACCCAAACATCCAAGACCCTTGGGAATCTAGTTTCTCTTCCCCCTCCAGTCTTGTTGCCTCCAGTCTTGCCAGATCCCTTGGTGTTTCTGAAGGTACGAACTTTCACATTTCTGTGCCTTGTCTAAACTCACTGCTTTATTTCGACCATTTTGATGATACCTAGTCATCATTTAAGACCCTGAACAAACTCAGTTCCTCTAGCAGACTTTGCTTATCCTGTGTTGATTAATCAGAATGAATCAATCTCATCTTTATGGGCTCCCCTCTGTGTTTCCACTTCTGTTTAATGCTTTTGACAGTTGTCCCCTAAGTGTCTTCTGGTCAATCTGGGCCACTAAATTCCTAGACAGAAGGTCAGCTGTATCTTCATCAACCCTATTTCTTCTTTCTGGGCACATAGGGAGACCTCACCCAGTTTCCCTTGTAGTTAGTTTGAGGTTATATGTTTGGGTTCTGACTGATGGACTTGGGTAGAAATATAAGCGTCTTCCAGGAAGGTCTTTAGAAAGCTAGTCTTTAATAATACCTGATGAGCCTCCAGTCCTGTTTTGACCTTCTGTGGATCAAGGCCAGAATCACAGGCTGAAAGGAGCCTGGATCCCTAAGCGATTGCTCGTAAGACAGCTACCTATGGGAGAGCTGCCTATCCTCGCTGGAGATTGTGTGAGTGAGGAATAAACCAATAGTGCACCAGGCCATGGAGATTTGGGGATTTCTTGTTATTGCCATATCACCTAGCTTTTCTTGACTAATACAATTCCTAACATAGAGAGGATCATGTATTATTCATTTTTTATTCCCCCTGGTGCTCAGTGCTTTGCATGCCTTTCCAAAGCGAAACGAAGAGTGAATAAAATACCTGTCCTAAAAATTATATATTTTCATCTAAGAAAGGACTGAAATTCCCTTAAGAGCAACATGTCTGTTTTCTGTGAACATGAGATTAATGATTTAACAAACATGTGTTTCTGGTATTTTCTGGCAGACTTCAGCAATGAGAGTGAGGGGAAGGTGGGTGGAAAGGGTTGCTGCAAGGAACAACCCCATGGCGGTTCTCCCCGTGGTTGGCTTTCCTCCTCCTTCAGGACACGGCTTATCGTCCACCTCTGCAGCAAGACCTTCACAGCTCACCCCACTGTAGGAATCCCACTTCTCTAATATTCTCTATCTTAGCAGTTATCTTCATAGAGTTTGCCCCGGACTTGAAGTATTTGCTTGGTTTGTTTGAATTCCAGATTAGACAGGAAGCTCTGTAAGGGAAGCAACCACCTCTGTCTTGTTCACTGTTGTTTCCAGGTACCGAAAGTATGTGTGGTTCATGGTAGGCACACATGCATGATGATGAGTAAGGGAAGGAAGGAGACAGAAGAACCATGGAGTAACAAAATCACTATCTAGTGGTGGTCGTGGTGGTGGGTCCCAACAGCTCACATTTCAAGACCCCCGAAGTCACAGTTGTACACAGCAAAATAACGAACTCTACTTCCCAGAAGAGTTAAAATTATGTTCAGGAAAATATACTGAAGAAGAAACATGACCGATGCACTAAAAATATGTCCACATGGCATGGTTCAAACACATTTTCACATTTATAGAAAGAAGTCTTAGTTAACTGGAAAAATTATCCAACCCAACACAATTCCTCAAAGGGTCAAAATAAGTATGATATCGCCAATCATTCGTTCACCTATCCATTATCATTGCTCAACAAATATTTACTCTGTGTCTAGTACACACAGAATACAGAATATTTCCAGAAGTTGCTGGGAATTCTAAGCAATAGATGACACGCTCCTTCCTCCTCCTCTTCAGTGATTTATATATAATTGAAAACATAAAGGAAAGAGACTCTTGTCTCTTAGTTATATCAAGACCAGGTGCCGTGGTCCTATTTCCATTTTGAGTCCAGTGTTGCACCTGACCTGGAACCCTAAGGAAAGTGAATTTTATACTAACCACAATCCCTATTCTCAAATCCCTGCCTGTAGCCACCCCTACCTCCTTCTATAGTACTTTTCATGAAAAGATGCAATGCATTCTACATAGTAAATACTCAGTCAATATTTGCTATGTGGTTAAACAAAAACACCCACAAGCTCACATTTCTATGGATTTCCCCTCGTGAAGAGAACACATCTCCCCTCTCTTGTGCTCTACCAAAGGACTGGTCTCCACATTGTCACTCAGTTCCTGTAATCTGTGGGTCAAAGGCCAGCAGTATTTCCTGAAACCCTCATGGTCACTAGGACCTTCTAGAGCCATTGCCAGCTTGTCTCCCAGACTTGCCAAAATGGCTGCCTGCCCCCTCTCCCCATTCTGAAACAGCGGCTCCATCCTGGAATCTGGGGTGAGGTTCTGAGAGGCAGAGGCTTTTCTTCCTTGATGCCTATCTCAAGTGTAAAGCAAGTTGAATATTTCTGTTGACTTTTTAAACTCAAGTGATTCCAATGTGTTCCCTAGGAGGCAGCTTAGTAAAATAGAAAGAGCCCTGAATCCACAGTCCAGAAAACTTGTTTTCGTGTTCTGGGACTGCCCATAACTAACTGTGTGATCTAGGGCGCACAGGGTCTTAACCTCTCTGAGTTGGACCAAAAGGTCATCACCTTTCAACTCTAAAAAACTACAAATGTGTTTTTCATCCAAGAAAATATCTCATATGGCAAGGTGTGCCTTTGATGTTTCTTAGTCTCGGTATTCACTTGACACGCGGGGCTTTATTTCTACGGAGGCTTTTCTAGAAAATAGGATGTTTAAATCAATAAGTCTTATGGTATTATTTAAGTTAAACAAACAGCAATTTTGAACAGAAGCTGATTTGAACGCCTTGAATTTATTTGCATGTGAGATGATAATTAGCTGCATAATCCACTGCTTTGTTCAAGGCTTGTGCTGAAATCCCATGTCCCTGGACTGTGATTAGACTTCCTAATAATCCAGAGGGCTGTTCAGAGATTATCTCCACTTCACTCTGGAGATGGGCATCTGAAGGATACTCTCCCCCGAGCTTCCTGAATATGAAGAAACAGCACTTACAAATCCTTCATTAAGTAACTATTTAACTATCAAGGTCATGAAACTGAATGAAATGAAGCACTCAGTCAATCATTAAAGATAGGCTTTTTAAGCAACGCTCTTTGTTACTGTCATTACTTCTGCTATCAGGAGGGGAAAGAAATCACTACCTCGTTTCTTTTTGCCAAGGGGAAAGTAGCTTCAGTGGGTTCTGGATCTAGACCTGGAGAGTTTTTCGAAGTCATAGAAGTTAATGTGGAGATACAGACTCCCGGCAAGAAGACTGACAGGTGACCAGGGATGGTCTCTGCTCTGAACTAGTGGGGATGTCTGGCCCGTCCCCGTTTTCTCAAGTGGGCTCGTCTAGGGACACGTTCTCCCAGTGAGCCTACCCTGTACGTTCTTTTTTGTTTCTTAAGCCACCATCTGGAAGCTGCTCACGATGCTGGTCCAGCCTAAGGGGAAATCACTCCCTCTCCATCAACACCCACCAGGCAAAAATAATCAGATATCAATTACTTGGCTGAGGGAGTGAACAGTTGCTAGTTAGAAAGGGACTGCTTTCCTTCGTGAATTGATAATTTGGCTTATTATAGTAAAAATAATTTTTAAAGTTTGTTTCCTCAGGAGAGACATGGCATAAACTGAAGGGAAGAGTGGGAAAGGTCAGGCATGGGAGGTTTCTCCTGCAGGATTTCTTCCCAATGCTCTCAATCTAAAGCCTCTGGCTATTTCACAGTGGCGTTTCAAGGGATCCCACCACGTGCCTAGGTCTCAGGATTGGTGAACGGCTTAGCCATGCTTTTGGGAGGCACATGTGGACAGGGTGCCGCCATTGTTGTATTTTGCACATGCTGTGTAAATGACTAATGTAGTCACCCTCCCCTTCCTCCAACGTAGCAGAGAGACAAAGCGGTGGGTCCTCCACTTTGGGCAGGAGGTCATTTATGCCAGAATGCCAAAATGACGTGATGAAAGTCACCTGTGGTTCACCGTGGCTTCGTCCTCACCTCACAAGGAGGTGGCAGGGGGGCTAAGAGGCTACAGTGTATTGTCCCGTTTTCTCCTCTGTTCCTTTTCCTCTAGGAAATGGTATTTCAATGGGCTCAATATGTGCCAGGAATTACTTTAAGGGCTTAACACGTATTAACTCCTTTTATCCTGACAACAGCCTATGTGGCAAGGGCCATCCCTGCCCCACTTTAAAGATGAGGTAAATGAGACACAGAGGATTTAAGTAACATGGCCAGATCCACAACTTGTAGCTGGCAATGCCAGGATTCAAACCCAGGCTCCCTGACCCCACTGTCCATGCTCTCTACCATTTCACAAATTGAAATTAATGAGTAGGTGCTAACTTTCAGCTATGTGATGATACTAAGAACACCAGCGAGGAAAAACCACAGATACGGTCTTGTGCTTTCGGATCAGTTGCCTTTAGAGACTGCTCTAGTTGGCGCCGAAAAAACTACAGACGAACAAAACTGGGCTGTTTTGTTCACTCCTTGAAATCTACCCTCCACCTCCAACCCAGGTCTCTGCTACCTGCCTACCTGGAAAGCCCACATCTCTTCACAGTCCTAACCTGTATCCTCCATCAACGCAAGTTCTCCCAATTGCTGGTCCTCGAGGCAACGATTTCGGCTCTGGGTTCTCCCCACTGGATGCACAGGGACTCCTGATCCCCTCCCCTCTTTCCCGAAAGGCATTCAGCTGCTGGCTTTCTTCCCTCACTTCAAGTTTCTCCTCACTAAGCATCTCATCCCATACAGTCTCTTTTCTTTGACGATGCACTGTTTGCTTCAACATAAATAGAAAAAAGGCCAAATTCTGACCACCCAATCCAGGCCCCTGCGGGTCACGTGCCGGGGTCCATGACCCAGCTGTCTCTCCGCCTGTGGGTCTTCTTGGTCTATCTGGCCCTCTTGCTTCCTCTCCACCTGCAGGATAGATGCCCTGTGGTGGGCTATACAGGGAGAGAAAAGCCGGGCACAACCAGAGACCAGGAGGGGCATCTCACAGTGGGAAATGGGCACAGCTTCCTGAGTCTATTACATCATTGCTGCTATTAAGGAATGACCAATACCTGTCCAAGAGTCACAGGCAGGAAGCTGAGCGGAGTTTCCAGAGCATGACATTGGAAATTCATTTAATTCAGACAAACAGAGGCAAACGTTAGACTAAATGAGAGAATGTTAAGAAATAGATGACTAACGGGCCGCCTAAAGTTGCCGTAGCTGCCAGACCTGGCAGTCCCCACCAAAGCGACTGTTTGCCCCTCAAGCCTCGACAGTTGCTGGCTTCCTCCTTTCCTTCACGTTCGATCGGCAGGTCGTGTCGGCACCACCTCCAACGAACGTCCTAAAGCTTTCACGTATCTGCATCTCCGTTTCTGCCTCCCTGGTCCACGCCACCCTCCTCTCTGCCCACACTCTCCCTCCAACGTCCCGGTTCCACGTCGGCCCTTCCCGTCCACCGTCCACACAATGGCCAGAGCAAGCTTTTAAAAACACACAGTGGATCCTGTGACTACCCTGTTCAAGGCCTTCCAAAATCCCTAGACTGCATAACGGAATAAAACCCAACCTCCTTGCCATAGCTTGCAGGCCTCTGCAGTTCTGGACGCTGCCGGCCTTTCTGACCTCACCACGTGTCACTCTCTCTCTTGGTCCCCAAACTGCAGCCACACCACTTTGTCTCTTCACTGTGCTCACCTCTGGGCCCCTGCTCTTGCCGCTGTTCCCTCTACGTGGAGGACTCTTTCCCGAGTAACCAAGCGGTTGGCAACTTCTCATCACGCGGGCCTCAGCTCAGACGGTGTCTAGAGAAATCACAACATTCCACAGGTTAGAACAGTGCAGCTCCCGCCAGTGTTGGACGGCAGTGTTGGACTCAGAAGTGGCTCAGAAGTGGACTCAGAAGTGGCTTCTGAGTAAGTCTACGAATCCGCCGGTGAACAGCTAAAGAGCATCTACTCAGAGAGAGGCCTTCGACGATGTTAAGTCGAAACCACCCACTCCTGCCTGGCCCTTTGATTTATCATATCACATTCTTGTAATTTGCTTTCTTCATACTGCCTGTGCCCACCTGGAGTGCTCTCGCTCCTTTGTGTTCTGTCTTCCCCCCAAGATGAGAGCTCCCTGGCTCTTGCCCGCTGCTCTATCTTTAGCATCCAGAAGTGCCAGGCCCAGGGCACAGCATAACAAAGGTTACACACGGACACAAGGTACAAAAGGACCTGAGACTAGGCAGCATTGAGCTTTCTTGCTGGCTTTCCATTTACGAGCTGTGTCAACTTGGAAATGCCGCTTCGGTTTTTCCTTCACTGAGGCTCGGATGATAATGAAAATGCTGTTAAGATCTAGGTTCTACACATGGGAGGAAAAGGCTTAACCAAGTGGAGCGCTTGGTGCTGGGTCTTTCAGAAATGGATGGGAGCAGGGTGCCCGGGTGGCTCAGTCGGTTGAGCATCTGACTTCGGCTCAGGTCATGATCTCACAGTTTGTGAGTTTGAGCCCCGCGTTGGGCTCCGTGCTGACAGCTCAGAGCCTGGAGCCTGCTTCCGATTCTGTGTCTCCCTCTCTCTCTGCCCCATCCCCACTCGTGCTCTGTCTCTCTCTGTCTTAAAAATAAATACAACATTAAAAAAAAAAAAAAAAAGAAACAGATGGGAGCAGCTCTCAGGCCCTGAAACACTTTATGATTCAAGAAAAAATGAGCTTACGTTCTTTTTCAGTTTTAAAAGTCACATGTATTATATTCTAATTTCTCCTTAAATTGTTCTCTGTGCAAGGCCTAGGTTGTATTTCTCAATCAATCCCAGCATTTTCTAGATTACACCCGCTTGTCTCCTACCAGCATGGGATGAGTTAGTCTGTGACTCCCTCAATGACCACGAAACACCTGGCTCATCATCTGAGTCTCTTGTCTCCCAGGTGGGAAGCCGAGGTCCTGAGGGTGTTATGAGATACCGGGGAAGATCTCAAATCCAGAAACTGTTCTTGCCTCCAGCCCACACTACAGCAAATTTCATCACCAAGAGAGCCGTCTGGGCTCATGTCTTGTCGATGGGCTACCCTGGGGCCCAAACAATGGTCTTATGATTCTTCAGCCAATAAACGTTTGGGTGTCTACACTGCCAGATACCATCCTGTCTCACAGAGTTTTCCCTCTGCGGCAGAAACATCAAAGAGTCTCACTTCAAGAGCCCAGAGTTCTGTAACCCAAAGCCGCTTTGGTCTCCCCTTCTAAATCGTAAGCTGAATAAGACCAGAAACTGCTCTATGACCTCAAGCTGTTGTAAACATACGAGGGTCTATTAATCAATTAAAACAATAATAAATCTATGAATGAATACGTTGGAGGTGGGGGACAAGCAGATGTTTTCAAAGAACTGGCACACTATAATCTATGAAAACCTGCATATTCAAGTAGGACACTTGAGATTCTTGTATGAATGAAAAGACTGGAATTTTTTTTTAAGCTCTTCCCAAAGTTGAGAGCTGGCCAAAGAGTATTCTAGCCTACTGCCTCTTCCCTAGTTTCAGGATTAAACTGTATTTGATTTGATTATATAAGAAAAAGAGAAAAGAGACTTTGGCCTGAATAACTAACCACAGGGCCATTCTTATCTAAAAGTGCACATAGAGGTATTTTTTTCATCCCTAAAGTAAGGTCATTTCACACACGCACAGGCACATGAAACATGCCAGCGTGACAGATGGCTCTTTTTTCCGGGTCCTCTGCCTGAGGATGCAGAGCTGGTGGGCTGGTCTACACTGGCCGTAGACACAGAGAAAATCCAGGGTTCCTAGGAACTGGAGGGCTGCTTTGTCTTGGCTCAATGTCTTCAGCAAGCCAGCTGCTGCACATGGTTCCCTGGTCGTAATTCAGTCACAATGCTCTATAAAGTGGTGGCCTCCCTAGGGCTCCAAGGATCTAAGGGATCAAAGACAGAAGTGTAACTTCTGGTTCCCTTTGTAAAACTACGCAGAGAGCCCTATGGTCACCCCAGAAACACCTTCACTCTGCTTGGTCCTGGGTTTAACCCTATGTGTCCCCTGGGGACTTCAGTGTCTACTGAGCCTTCTGATAAGCCTGCTATGGAAATGCAACTTGGATCCAGCCACTAAGATTTCCAATCCCAAATCGGGACCCATGGTCTGGAACATGATCTGGTAAGGAGTCAATTCTGGAGTATTAATTACTACATTTATCACTTTACCACTCATGGGAAACTCTACTGGTTTTAAATACTGAAATATGGGAATATGAATCCTGGCTCTGTCCTCTGTTAACAAATCCCTCCTGATTTGTTAATAATAATAATAATTTTTATTAATTATTATAATGTAATAATATAATATATGATATAATGATATATAATAATATATAATATATAATAATATATAATAATATATAATAATATTATTATTATTAATTATATCATATGTTATATATGATATAATAATTATTAATAATAACTAATAACAATTATTAATTATTATAATATAATAACATACGGTATAATTGTTATTAATTATTAATAATTATTAATAATAATAATGCCCCTGCAACCACTTCCACCACCCAAGATGTCCACACCTTAATGGAACCTATAACAATGCTACTTTACGTGGAAAAGGGACAAAATTCAATTAAGCCTCTTGAGATGAGATGGTGACCCTGGATTAGCCGGGAAACACAGTGTAATTATTTGGGGTGCTACAGGTAGGAGGCAAGAGGCAGGGTCAGAACCACAGGAGGAGATGGGACCATGAAAGTTTCAGTCAAAGATTTGCAGATGCCATCTTGCTGGCTGTGAAAATGGAGGGCAGGGTCATGGGCCAGAGGACGCCGGCAGGCTTCAGAACCTGGACAAAGCAAGGAAGCAAAGTCTCCCCCCAGCCTCCATAGGGACACAGCCTGAGTCTGGCCAGCACCTTGACTTTAGCCACATACAACCCATATCAGATTTCTGACTTCCACACCTGTAATAGAGTACATTGATATTGTTTCAAGCCACTAAGTTTGTGGTTCTTCATTGTAGCAACAAGGGGACACTAATACAATAGCTAGTGTCATCACTTCTTCTAATCTATGCACAAATGCCTCTTTGACCACGGATTTGATAACCAAAACAGAATATTAACTCACTGGATGCTTGAGGAGATAAAGTCAAGAAGACCAAGAGAAAGATGAAGAACTCAAAAGTAGGGGACCAGGAGAACACAGATATCTCACGATTGCCCCTGCAACTTGCTTATTAGATACAAAGTAGGTAACACTGATTCGTTTTGTTTTATTTCATTTCATTTTTAAATGTTTATTTATTTACTTTGAGAGACAGTGTGTGTTCACAGGTGTGGAAAGGGGCAGAGAGAGACAGAGAGAGAGAGAATCCCAAGCAGGCTCCACACTGTCAGTGCAGGGCCTGATGTGGGGCTCAATCTCACAAGTGTGAGATCATGACCTGAGCCGAAATCAAGAGTCAGATACTCAACCAACTGAACCACTCAGGTGCCCCTTCACTGATTTATTTTAAAAAGAACTTCTAGGTTATAACTGGAATCAGTATCCAATTTGGCTCAAACTTTCTTTTTAACAACATCAGTATCTGAAGCACTAAAGTAGGATCCCAGTAATGAACTTCAGATCTTACAAGAGGCTTTTAGTTCATTAGCCCTTCTTTCTACTATATTTGCTCCATCAGGAATATGAACCGAACACATTAGTATTTATAAACACCCTTCTACAACAATGTAAGAAAAAAAAAAAGAGTACTTGAGAGTTAACATTCTTTGGACTAGAAAATTCAGTTAATTAAAATATTCTCTAAGCTTCCATTTTAATCAAAGTTTTATTTGAATGTGCTAATGGGTATAGTAAATCACAAGGCTGAGACAAGAGGGAACTCTTTCTGCACTAGAAATGAATGGATCCGAGTGCAGATTTCATCACGCCAGAAAGCCCTTCTGCGACCCCCTACCCCATTGCCCGATTTGATCATCTTCATTGACAATCGGAGCTTATGTTATTTATTTCCTTATCAGGTCCTTGCCTCTTTCTTCTCGCTAACATGCCAGCCCTTCAAGGACAGGAACTTTATCTTGTTCACAGCTACCTCTGTAGTACTCAGAGCAGTGCCCAGCACATAGTATGTGCTCAATAAATAGCCATTGAATGAATAAACTATTAGAAATTAGTCAAAGGGTCTTTGACTTCCATTGGCTTCCCCCATTGGGCCAGCATGGTGTGGAATTTCATGTAATCCTTGCAACTAGCATAGTAGCACGAGGGTGTTGGTCCCATCCTACACACGAGGAGATGAACGGACAGCACGACTTCTCAGCGAGTTAACACCAGAAGCCAGAAGAATAGCTTTTTCTCTCCAAGGGTTGGGTGAGGATGGAAGGATGGTGAAAGAAAATATGCAAGTGTCAGCCTGAGTTTTAACTGAGAGTAGCAGTGGGGTTAGCTGGAAACCTAGACCTTCGCACAGGCTCAGCCTAGTCACTGGGGGCCTCAGGTCTGCCCGGCTTACTTACCCTGCTCTGCTCAAACGTCCACTCCCACCCGGGCTTTATTTCTCCTAAGAAACCATCACTCAGCTCCCTTCCTTTCCAGGGCATTTCCTCTGCACACCCAGGCAGAGGGGGCCGTGGCTCTCAGAGACTGAGGGGACTATTATGTCTGCTGTATCCATGCCGACGTGGTCGTTGGCGCCTCCTGTGGGGTGAGACGTGGGTACCGAAAGGCCCCTTACCCACAAGCCTCTTCTCCAGCCACCCCACAACGCCTACATTTCCGCTACTAGAATTCCACTTTTGATTGAAACAAGGTGTTTTCAGAAGGTATCTGTTAAAATACAGATTTATTGGTTTACTTATTTTATCTTGGAAAGGATCATGGACACTCATTAATGATCTGACATGAATTATTGTGTAAGATTCAACATCTGAGAGCAGATTTCTGAGACAACGAATGCTTAAATAGGTAAGTGTGGTTGGGGCAGGTGGGAAGAGGTGGGTGGGGGTGAGGAAAGAAGGAAAGGAACACATATGTGCCAAGCAAGGATTTCAGAGTCCTAATGAAGACATGATCGAACATAAGGTGTGATCCTCATTATGGTGGAGTCACTGTATATTTATCAGGCACATTTAACCGATCTTAATTTAAAATGAAAGAAAGAGAGAGACTGAAAGAAAACTTAAATAAATCTACATACCATGGATACCGTGGGACCCCTGCCATCCCACTTAACGGCCCATGTGCCCCACAGTGCGTGAAATGAAGGAAGCATGAAATCACTGGTCTCGTGTCCTGGGGGCCTCTCAGAGTGTGAGCAGCTCCCTAGGCCGCGAGGGATTCTAGTGTTTGGAGACACACATTTTCCCCCATACAATATGGCCCTCAATTAGAAGACAACTACTTCACCAGGTGTTCCATTAAAGAAACATTATGGACACTGGAGGAAAAAACAACCTGCATTGGATTTAGTGGCAAATAATGGTTATCTTTGACTTATTCTTGATTCCTTTCTTTCTCCCACACCCCATCCAACCCCTCAGTTACCCCCATCAACTCGTCCTCCAAAGCATAAACTCAATCTGTCGCTACCCCCCCCCCCCTTCCCGCACCGCCCCAAGTCCCAGCTCCCAGCATCTTCTGCCTTCACTGCTACAAATTTCCTCCCCGGTCTTCGTGTTTCCCTCCTCCCACGCTGCCATCCCTCTCCATGCAGCTGCCAGAGAGAGCTTGAAAAGGGGGACCGGTCACATCCTGCCCCTGCTCAGAACCCTCCTGGCACACTTGGAAAACAAATGAGCCCGGAATGATGTAATTCCCCACCTTAACTCCCCGGCCTAGTTTGGACTAAGGGGTCCCCTTAGCCTGCTTTACTCTGGCTCATTCT
Organism: Panthera onca; assembly: GCF_046562875.1. Lineage (NCBI taxonomy): Eukaryota > Metazoa > Chordata > Mammalia > Carnivora > Felidae > Panthera > Panthera onca. The sequence goes on from NC_138342.1 coordinate 178,157,345, forward strand.
CTCCTTAGGAGATTTATCCCGGCTGTTGCCTCTGCCTGGATGATCTTTCCTTTAATCTTCACGTGGAGGCTCCTTCTTATCACTCAGATCCCCGCTGAAATGCTGTGCTGTTGGAGGGGACTTTCCTCATCATTCCCTCTTACTCCTAAGTCTGCAAGTAATGCTTAATGTTCACAGAAGGGTGAGGACTGTCCCCCTCCACCAAATAGCTGGGCCCCATTAAAGCAGTGACTTTGCCTATCTCGATCACCTTTGGAGAAAGGTCTCTGACACGCCGTACAGGCTTCACGTGAATTCATCAAGGACACACCTAACTATCTTCGTTCTCTGCTTACTTGCTCATTTCAGAACCTGACCCCTGGGGAAAAAAAAATATGGGTCCACTATGAAAATAAATAAACATTTTATAGATGAGGAAAGTGAGCCTAAAGAGATTCAGTAATTTGCGCACACATTTGAGGCACAGCACATGTGAGGCCACTTCTCATGACCTTTAAGAAAATATATTTTCCACTTCAAGAGAGCAGACAGTGGCTCTTCTCAGCTGGAGACAGGTACTTCAACAGGGTAGAGTGTCAGTCTCTACAGAATACAAGTCCTCATTTGGAAATAACACCTATACAAGAAAAAGTGTGCCCCTAAAGTGTGTGTCCATTTGGGTTTAATCCAAAGGACCAATGACAAACGAGTCTCTGGTGTTCAGTGTAGGCCCTGGAGACCAGGGTCCATCAGCAGAGGAGGCTGGACTGCACGTCCCGGAGCCTGGGCAGCCCTCACACTGTACTCTCAGCTCGTGGTATCTCTAGAGCCCGTGACTTTCTCTAGAGGCAAACTCCCTTGGCTAGCTTGTCAGGAACGCCCAGGAAAACATTGGAATCAGGGTTTGAGTGGCAGTTTGTTGGGTCGGGCCAGAAGAGTCAAGAATCAGAATCCCAGAGCTACTAGGAGTCTTGAAGATCGTCTAGTCCAAGGGCCCATCCATTGCCTGGACCCTCTCTACTCCATCCCACCACTGCCCCTTCTGAGCTCGAACACCTGCAGCAACGGGGAGGCTCTTCCCCTTGCGGAAGCTCCCATCTCTGCAAAGATCTGGTCAAACTAGACTATTAGAAAACTTGGCTTGTATTGATTGGAGGATCTGTCTTCCTTTTGCTTTTCTGCTCACCCTAGTGACAGTTCAAGGCCTTTTAACATGGAAAAGCAGCTCTGTTTCCTCTCCTTCAGGCCAACCTCCTACTTCCTTCAGCCTCAGCTACGTTCACAGGGATAATCTTGGGCCCTTTCGCTAATCTGATTACATTTTCCAGTCTGTCTAAATCCCTTTTTCAATGCCGTACTCAAAATGGTGAACAACACTCCACATAGGATCTGATATGTTGTACACAGTGTTTCAGACAGTGTGGAGATACCATCCCTCATTCTGTATTTCTCTTAGGGCGGTGCAAGCATATGGACGACCATGTGCCTCAGATGTCTGTTGCTGTGCTTACCATCCGATGGAATGCCTCGGTCTTTCAACACCCTCGCCTGCATACATAGGTATCTCAGAGTCAAGGAACATTTTAGGGAAATTCGACACCACAGAAATGGTTTCACATGCATCCTGTGGACTCTGGTCAACCAGTTCTGATGTTCCAGCCTTTATCCGTAGCAGGGTCCTCGTCAGGACCTCATTCTAGGGGCAGGGCTTGAGGACTATGGGCCAAGTCATACCTAGTCATGGTCCTAAGGAATCCAGTTCAGGTGGCCAGGGCTGGTGTTTTAGCATCTGATCTTACAGGTGTGGGCATCGTCGGGAATTGTGCAGAGCTATAGGGTTGACCATGGGAACGTGAATCCAAAGATAAGTCAAAGCCTGAAGGGTCACTCTACATGTTTGTGATAAGCAAGACATGCTTATTACCTCGTAAGAGCCCCAGACGTTGTCCAGTCCAGATCCTTTCTAGCAAAGATCCAACACACAAGTGAGCAATATCCAGAAGTCTGGGAACAGTCTGGAGAAGCTGGGTTCTCAGATCTGAGAATTAGTACACTGGGGTGCACAGCAGTCCTCAGTACCAGAGAAACCAAAATGCAGGTCAGGAATCAGAACGGGAACACTGAGGTCAGACAGACACTGACTGCATGATGAATTGCAGCCTGATTCCAATTCAGCAACCTATTTCCTCACAGCCTGTAAGTGGAAGTGAGAAGGAGCCTCATCTTTGCTTGTTGTCCAACAGCATCAAAGGCTCACCTTCTCCTGTGTTCTCTGGCTTCCCCCGCGGAACCTCTGGCAACCTCATCTCTGGGTCCCAGGACACACAGTCAGGTCTGCACGTTCCCTGAATCACCAAACAGTAACAGCTGGTGCAGCTATAGATGCAAAATGCAAATTAGCCAACCACCACTCGATCTTTGTTTCCATTTTAAAAACCGATACCACAATTTCCCCCTTGTCTTCAAGCAAAGTTAGGTGCCCCTTTAATAAACGTTCATTGTATGCTGTGTTTTCCTTTCATGACTTTCGCCACAAACACAAGTAATTGTCTGTGTAGTAATTTGTTTGGTATCTGTCTCCTTCATAGACGGCGAAAACAAGCACTATGTCCGTCTTATTCATTGCCTTATCGCTTAGGACCTAAAACTATGTCTGGTGAGAGGCTAAGAGAAAAATTACCAGGTGTACTCACAACTGCAAAGAAAAGATCTTTCCCCTCCCCCGCCGTTCCCGAAACCAGCCAGGGCTCGCCCGTCATAGTCTGACATAAAGGCGGGAACCAATCAAGTTCTGCTGAGCGTTCAAATTTAAATGTCAACCTATAACAGCTCTGTAACCTCAAAAAAAAATCCCTAACTTGTTTGTGCCTGTCTATAAAAGAAGCTGTAAGATCCTTGCTCGGGGCCTCTTAGCGTCACCGGCAACGAGTGTGCGGAGGACCGGGTTCGAACCTGCAATAAACGACCCTTGCTGCTTGGCTTTGACTCTGGGCTCTGGTGGTTTGTTTTCGGGGGGTCTCTTGAATCGGAGCATATCATCTGGCACACAGTGTGTTCATAAATATTACACAAATACAATGAGCAAGACAAATCAGGGCCAGAGGTGGGATTCCACTTTGAGACCAAGATATTTCTATTATTCCCTATGTAGTCTTAAAGGTTAAAAGGTTTACCAGCTGGCCCACTCCATTGACTCAGACAGTTTGGGATCCGGTGCCTGATTCACTCCCAGCCTGTTGACAATATCCAGCCATCTTTGATGTCGCCTCCCTTATCCATTTTTCTGGTGTCCTTCCTCATTTTCCTGTCTTTGGATTCCAATTTCTTCCATCTCTGTTCTCTGGTATGGGTCTGACTTTCTTATTTAAAGGACTGTGGATACTATTTTTTCTTGGTTTGTTTTCTTCCTATACTATAGGCTGTGGTATTCTTGTATTTAAGGCCACCAATGTTGGATTGTCTTTTTGCATATTTTGTGAGCCCTTAGCAAGTTCCTACAGGAGTCCTTCTGCCAATCTGGCCTCCCTGAAAGGCCAGATGCTATGGCCTGGATGTCTCTGCAGAATTCATTTGACTCATTTTTGTGATTAATCCAGAGGGACTTTTATGCAACATTTATTTACATAATGATACAGAAAATTTAAGACTTCCTCCTTCTCCAAAATTGACAGTAATTTTTGAGGGAGGTGCTCTTTTACAACAGAATGGAGGAGAGAGAATTGGGACAATATCTAAGACAAAGATATCAAGAGGGGCAAAGTTAAATATCATTGGCTAGTTAAGAGGCATAGGCTGGCCATTTAATGAGCCACAGCTTCCAAATCTCTAAAATAAAGGAATTAGATAGTTTCTCAAGTCCTTTCCATTATGATTGTCTAGTATTTTGAATTTTAGAAAAAAGTCCTTTATAGAAATATTATTTTAAGAATAATTGCTAACTGTCACAGTTTGAACAATATCAGAACTTTGTGTTAATTTTTTCATAGTCCAAGTTGGATTTACATTTGTGCCTTTGACAAAATAAGTATTGGCTTTTTAGATTTTTTTAATTACCATGGGACTAGCATATTGACATGGTTCTCAGAGCAATCTTAGAGCACAGGGAACTGCTTGTAATTCTAGTAATCCCGCAGTAGGTTACTCACACTTTGGTATTTGGTTTGACATTTACTTTTCTTTTTCACTCAAATTGATTTAAATATCATTAGCCTCCCAAAATGCACCAAAGGGTAATTGCATTGACTATTTTGGCTCTGCCCAGCTATTACTTTGCAATTCATCTTTTACGGCAAAACTTCCCTTGTGAGCAGGCCAAGGAGGGCTGAGCTTGAAACTTGGTCACACCTTCTGAACAAGCGTAGAGTCTATTTTAAATGTAACTGAAGCAAATCAAAGGACAGGACAAAACACTTGCTAAATGGCAAATGGCTGTTAAAGGGCGGGCCTACACCGGCCGACTCCATCTTGTTCTGTGTTCTCCACCTTGAGTGACTATGTCCCCGACATGACCCCTTTTCCGGAAAATCACAGAAACCTCAGACCTCGCCTCCTCCCCTTGAGTAACCTCCCGCTCACCCGTTCAAACTTTCTGATCAAAACATGCCCAGCGACCTGCCTAACAGGACTCCGACCCTTCCCCAGCCAATCGGCTGAGGCCACGACCCTTCCCCAGCCAATCGGCTGAGGCCACAGCCATTACCTCACCAACTGCCCCTAGACCCCTATAAAACCTTTGTGCTTTTGAAACTCGCTCTCTCTCCCTGGTATCTCACCGCTGCGTCGGTGCAGGTAGGGGATTGAGCTCGAGCTAGCTCGAATAAAGGTTCTTTTGCTTTTGCATCGGACTCGGCTCCCTAGTGGTCTTTGGGGATCACGAATTCTGGGCATAACAGGCTGATTTGGAACTGCGTATGTGAGAGTGTATGTTAGGCGAGGTCTGAATGGAACTGTTGAATTGTGCTGTATTACAAAGGAAAAAAGGATAAACCAATTCCCATGAAGGCATCTTCGCTGAAAAATCTCCCTGATTGATTACACATCTCACAACATGGGTTAATTTGAAGATTCAAGTAACCCAAAGGCTTCTAAGAACCCATCAAAGAAGAGAGCAAGGACCTTTGGGACTGTGGGACTAACAGTCTCCAAATAAGATACTTTTCTTCCCAGGGGGTCAGAGCCTAGAAAAAAAGAAGAGAATAAGGCAGTCTCTGTCACCTAGGAATGTAAATATTTTGGGAAACCGGTTTTTTGAAATCTCCTTTTTCTAACTGAGATTCCAAATCTTGGGGAAGTTGGGTTTATATGGGAGGAATCTGACACCGTCATCTTATCCTTCTAAATATCTGTCATGATATTAACGTGGGTTCTGTTGAAACTGAAAAGGAGCACTACTACGGTGGTTCTAACCCTAAACTGAAGCAGTTTTCCTCGTGATTCTTCTGCTGAATTTGTGTTATGGATCTTACTTTGCTAATAAAGCAGCCAGTGCCCTGCCTTTAGGACAAAGGAAGAGTCAGCCAAGATGGGGCACGAGCAGACAAAAGAATAATAACAAGGCAACAAGGGGCGCCTGGGTGGCTCAGTCAGTTAAGCATCTGACTTTGCCTCCGGTCACGATCTCACTGCTTGTGAGTTCCAACTCTGTGTCGGGCTCCGTGCTGACAGCTCGGAGCCTGGAGCCTGCTTCGGATTCTGTCTCCATCTCTCTGCCCCTCCCCTGCTCGCTCTCTTTCTCTCTCTCAAATGTAAAAAAAAATAATGACAAAAATTTTAAAAACATCAAAAAAATTTTGAAAACTAAAATTAAAAAAGAAACACAAGGCAACCAAAGCAAAAATAAACAAGTGGGACTATATCAAAAACCCTGTACAACAAAGGAAACCAACAAAAACGAAAAGGCAACCTACCGAATGGGAGAAACTATTTGCATATCTGGTAAGGGGTTAATATCCAAAATATGTAAGGAACTCATGCAACTCACTGGGGGAAGAAAGCAATCTGATTTAAAAATAGGCAGAAAAACTGCATGTACATTTTCCCAAGGAAGACATACAAGTGGCCAACAGGCACATGAAGAGGTGCTCAGCATTACAAAACACCAGGGAAATGCAAGCCAAAACCATAAGGAGATACTACCTTACAGCTGTTAGAATGACTATTATCAAAAAGACAAAAAAATAACAAGTGTTGGCAAGGCTGTGGAGAAAAGGAAACCCTTTTATACTGTGGGTCATAATGTAAGTTGGTATAACCACGCAGAAGCAGCAGGAGGGATGCTCAAAAAATTAAAAATGGGGTGCCTGGGTGGCTCAGTCTGTTGAGTGTCCGAATCTTGATTTGGGCCCAGGTCATGATCCCAGGGTCATGACAAGGCCCCCTCCACCCACCCCCATCTGACTCCATGCTGAGTGTGGAGCCTGCTTGGAATTCTCTCCCCCTCTCTCTCCCTCCCTCCTTCTCTCTCTCTCTCTCTCTCCCCCTCTCGCCTGCTCATGCTCTCCTTTCTCTCTAAATAAATAAATAAATAAATAAATAAATAAATAAATAAATAAATAGAAATAGAACTCCCACACCATCCCACAGCCCCACTTCTGGATATTTATCTGAAAGAAACAAAAACATTACTTCAAAAAGATACCTCTGTGTTGATTGCAGCATTATTTACAATAGTCAAGATGTGGAAACAATCTAAGTGTGCCCTGACAGATTAATGGAATGGATTATTCAGCCAAGGAAAGGTAGGAAATCCTGCAACATAGATAGACCTTGAGGGCACTATGCTAAGTGAAATTGGTCAGAGGAAGACAAATACTATGTGATCTCCTTTTACCTGGAATATTTTGAAAAATGAACTGAAAGATACAGAGAATAAATTGGTAGTTGCCCAGAGGCCGGTGGGAAGGTGGGTGAAATGGGTGAAACTGATCAGAAGGTACAAACTTCCCCACAGAAGATAAACAAGTTCTAGGGATGTAATGTACAGCATAATGACTATATTAGCAACATTGTATATTTGAGAGTTGCTATGAGAGGAGATCTTGAAAGATCTCATAACACACAATAATTATGTGTGTAACACGATGGATGTTAATTAGACTTACTGTGCTGATCATTTCACAATATATACATATATCAAATCCTTATGTTGCACGTCTAAAACCAGTACAATGTTATAAGTCAACTGTATCTCAATTAAAAAAAAAAATTTTAGGGGTGCCTGGGTGGCTTAATTGGTCCTTACCAGTTTGGCTCAGATCATGATCTTGCAGTTCACGAGCCTGAGCCCTGTGTCAGGCTCGGAGCCTGGAGCCTGCTTCAGATTCTGTGTCTCCTCTCTCTCCGCCCCTCTCTTACTCATGCTCTCTCCTCTCTCTCTCTCTCTCTCTCTCCCTCTTTCTCTCTCTCAAAAATAAATAAATACGTTTTTTAATGTAAAAATATTTTTAGAGAATAAAAACTCAAATTCCTGTAGAGATCCCATTTTGTGAGGAGTTCATGTACTTTCCCTGTGTATTCCCCTCCCTTCTCAATCTTCCCTCTCTCCCTCCTCTAGAATTTCTTCCTTTTCTATAGGTCACTCTTTTCTTACCCAAGTCTTGAAACTTGACAACTCCAACCCTGGATTGGCAACACCGAGTATCTCAAGAAATGTTGGAGTATTCTCCCAGGAATACTGCTCTATTCAAATTAAAGTTTAAAAAGTGTATTTTCTCTCTTAAAAATCGGAAGCAGTCTCTCTCTGGTTTCCAGGTCTGTTTGTAAGGAACTTGGGAGTTTCCACCCCACTCTACCAACTGGAAAGCTGAGCAGACTGAAAAATTAACAACTCTTATTGGATCTGCTAGAGATGGAAGGACACAGGGCAAACCACCGCCCCCCAAGATTGGGGAGACAGACAGGAGAATACAGGGGGTCATGGTTTTCGGGAGCAGAAACTTGCCAGCGGAAAGTGCCCTGGGGACCAGTACCAGGGTAGGAAAACCTGAACTGAAATGGAGGAGTTGCTGGAGACTCAGTGCAGACAACACAGGAAAGTTAAAAACTCCAGGGGACCGAATCATAGGGGAGCCTCACAAAATATGAGATTTAACTCAAGCAGCGCGGTCGGGTTCCCATAGTAAATATCAGGGGAAAATCCCCTTGTGCTTCTTGCAAGGTGGAAAGGGAACAAAACCATTCTCAAATATGCAAGAGCACTCTGTTCTCCTTAACAAGACCTGCCCTGAGGGGGAAACTAGTTAACCAAAGCCTAACTTACTGGGATATCATCAGAGCTGAACACCCATGAGGGAAAGAAAATACCCAACTGCAGTCCACTCCAGACAATTCCCCCTAAGGGATAGGGGAATGAGGAGAAAAAAATCCAAAAACACTTGCAAAGTTTGAATTTAGCACAGGCTCAGTAAAAGACTGAGACCTAGGGGTGCCTGGGTGGCTCAGTCGGCTGAGCGTCCGACTTCGGCTCAAGTCATGATCTCGCGGTCCGTGAGTTCGAGCCCCACATGGGGCTCACTGCTGTCAGTGTAGAGCCTACTTCAGATCTTCTGTTCCCCTGTCTCTGCCCCTGCCCCACTCCTGCTCCCCTTCTCTCAAAAATAAACATTAAAAAAAAAGAAGAAATGACAAGCCAATTGAGACAGAACAAGCATCAGAACCAGACATGGCAGGGATGTTGGAAATATCAGATGGATAATTTAAAACAATGTGATTAGTATGCTAAGAGCTTTAATGGATAGAGTAGATGGCATGCGAGAACACGTGGGCAACATAAGCAGAGATGGAAATCCTAAAAAAGAAGTATTCCTAACTCATTCTAGGAGGCCAGCTATCAGGCCATGAAAAAATATGGTAGAATCTTCAGTGGATATGACTAAGGGAAAGAAGACAATCTGAAAAGGCCGTATGATGCTGGCTGCGTGATGCTCTGTAAAGGGCAAAACGATGGAGACAGGAGAAAGGTCAGTGGTTGACAGGGGTGAAGGAGGTGGGGAGGGAAGGGATGAGTAGGTAGAGCACACAAGGCTTCTGAGCAGTGAAAATTACCTTGAAACACACCATCATGATGGATATATGTCATTATACATTTGTCCAAATCTATAGAATGCTAAACACCAGCAGTTAACCCTCAGGTAAACTATCGACTGTGGGTAATTATGTGTCAATGTAAGTTCATCAGTTGTAAAACATATAACACTCTTGGGGCACCTGGGTGGCTCAGTCAGTTGAGCATCCGACTGGTTCACATCATGATCTCATGGCTCATGGGTTCAAGCCCCACATCAGGCTTTGATGGCAGCACAGAGCCTGCTCTGGATATTCTGTCTCCCTCTCTCTCTGACCCGCCCCCACACGCATGCGGGCACACTCTCTTTCTCTCAAAAAAAAAATAAACATTAAAAAAACTTTTTAAATATATCACTCTGGTGAAGGGTATTGGTAATAGAGGAGGGTGGGGGTGATGCAAGGTGATATGAGAAATCTCTACCTTTCCCACAATTTTGCCATGACCTAAAACTGCTCTAAAAACAAAAGTCTAAATCATTTTTTTTAAGCTTGACCATAAAATACTTTTTTAATGTTTTCAAACGGGGCATAGTGAGGGATTTGAGAAAGAAAATATAAGGAAGTTTCAGAAAACTAAACAAAGTTAATACACAACCACCATAAACGGATAGGAAATGGTTGAAATCTACAAACATATTGTAGAGTTGAGAGAAAAGGAACCACCAGATCAACATGCAGGTGAAGCAGAATGGGATGGTTGTTCACCAGAATCCACTCCCGCTTGTTTTCACAGGGATGAGTGGAGGCTGGTGTGCAGCCCAGGGAGCCACTGCATCTTGTGTGGCCCCTTGGAGGGGAGGGTGGTCATGTGACCACATTCTGGCCAATAGAAGGAAGTGTGCCGTTTCCAGACAAGCCTGTAACATCTGGCAAGCACACCTCTCCACATTCTTCCCACTTCCTGCTGGCTGCAATCTGAACTTGGAACACATAGAGACAAGGGAAATGGTTTAGATGATGGAGAGTAAGACAGAAGCAACCTGGGTCCCTGAGCCACCACATGGACAAAGATTCTTGCTGACCTAGAGCACCCATCCTGGACTGTGAGGTGAAAAAAGAAACTGACTTCTATCTTAACTGAGCCATTATATTTTGGGTCTCCTTGTTAAAACGACTTATTCTGATGCTAATAATTTAGGTGCTAGTCTTTAGAAGTTAAATCCAAAGCTGATCAACAATGGGACTTTTTGTCAACAACCTTATCTTGTTTTCTTAGTGGGGGGGCTCTATCTCCGTGTCACTGTTCCTGACTGTGGGCCCTCTGAAGACTGGAATCACGCCTCCCCTCTACTTAACCGTTGGCACAGAAGCACTGAGCACGCACCTCAACAGCAGTCATGTCAGGTAATGCTCCATAGTGATGACGGGGTGACAACTCTCATGAACCCTTGTGAAATAAGTCTACATGTCTTTGTCTCCCTGTCCATTTGCAAAACTGGCTGAAGTCAGCAGGAAGGGAACCTAGCGTCAAGGTCACTCGTTCTCTGTGCCCGCTGATAACCACGTATAACCGACACCCATGGTGCCCTTATTTTCCCTTCTTCCAGGATGCAGCAGCTGTCCTGTGGGATGCCACCTGACCAGTGGCAACTTCTTTCACCAAACCATTGTCCGTACTAACGTTCTATCATCCTGAAGCTCCCTTGTGTCTATGATGATCGGCTTACCACAGCGTCTCTTGGGTCTCACTCCTTCTGTGCTGCTAGAATCTTCTTTAGTGCTTTTATAAAAGGCCTTGGATGCTCAGCCATCAACCTCACTTCCACTGCCTGACCACAGCCCATCTCTCCCTAAGAGTAACTTCGAGGTAAGTGGTTACCTTAGGATGGATCAATTCTTATCATTTTTGCAGAATATTGTAGATAAGGTAATTAACTATAGGAAATGCTAGAGGTCCAAGTAGCAGACATACAATGCCAACTGTCTGTTCAAATCTATTTCTTAGTTGGCATGTGGCATGGAAGACAGCGCTGTTACAGTAAAGGATCAATCTTATTTCCTTGTGGTGTATTGGATTCAAACCATAGTAATAGTTCACATGTCCAGAAATTAGCCACCTGACAATCTCACTCATCTTGATCACAGCTCAAAGTCAGAATGTAAGGAAAGGGGCTTCTGGGTGACTACCATAGAGGAGGAGATGGGGGTTGAATGGAAAACAGAGATGACTCACAACCTGGGCACTGAAGGGCACGTGTTTTGCTCAGAGAAGAGCTCCCAAGCCCCTCCATCAATGCCTGTGTTCTTTTTAAATAATAGTTAAGATAACTGATTTCATTTGGATTCCCAGTCCACAAGTAACCAGAAACAAAAGCTGATCACAACAAATGATACCTCAGAGGCCGATAATGATGACAGAGACAAAAAAAAAAAAAAAAAAAAAAGCTATTAAAATGAGTACAACTAAGAAACCCATAGAGCCCAGGGGGCATTTAGTAAGTAGCTCACTCACCAACTAGCCTTTATCCCCTGAGGACAGCTCTGTATTTTTATAATTCAGTTCCACAAGTGATGCACCCAGTAGGTTTTTAAGCTTTGGTTTTAAAAACAACAGACTCTAGTTATCTGTAAATTTTAATGATGCTGAATTTCTCGCTACCAAGAAATGCCTTTAAATGAGATATTCTTAACTCATTAATAGAGATAAAGTCTCAGGATTAATTGGCCTGTGTTGTATATACTGCTTATCTAAATTAGACCGCCCATATCCTAAAATACACTCACTCCAGAGGAGGCCAGCACTGGGGAAGCATGAGTGTTCTCCTTGGTGACAAAAGAAGTAGTTACACGGGACGCCTGGGTTAAGCTCAGTGAGTTAAGCGTCCAGCTTCAGCTCAGGCCATCATCTCATGGTTTGTGAGTTCGAGCCCCGTGTCGGGCTCTGTGCTGACAGCTCAGAGCCTGAGCCTGTTTCAGATTTCGGGTCTCCCTGTCTCTCTGCCCCTCCCCTGCTTGCACTCTGTCTCTCTCTCTCAAAAATAAATAAACATTAAAAAAAAATTTTTTAAAGAAGCGGTTACATAACTTGCCCAGCCTGGAGGTGACCAGGACACTTGTAAGGCGCGTGCGCACTTTCTTGAGGATGGCCAGATGGCAACAAGCCCAAGATATGGCTGGGATACGAATCAGAGCCACCCTCGTGGCTTTTGCACTCACAAAGCTGAGTGTCTTCTTTGCAAAGTTACTGAAGGAGATAGTCCCCACCTAAAACACCCTTCCACTTCTACCCTTATCTATCACCTTCCTCTTCTCTTAAGGTCAAGTTCAAGGCCTACTCTTGCCCACAGTGCCCTCCCTTACCACATACGCCCTTCCTGGTCTCCTCTCTCTCCTCTGCAGTCTGCTCATATTACTATCCGAAACATTCGTTTGGTGCTTGCCGTAACTGTTTTATACCGTCAGCTCTCATTTCCTTGCAAACTGGTGAGTGAGGTCCTGGAGGCCACAGACTGTCTTAGAGGCCTTTGAATCTTCCATTGAAAAGAGCATGGGGCCTTGAACATGGCATACCTTCAATAAACACAGGAGTGTTCTGTTCCCTGAGCAAATGTTTATTGACTGCCTGCTATATGTCAGCTACACAAAATCCCTGTCCTTGTGGAGTTTGTAGTCTAGCGGGTAAAGACAGACAGTAAAACACGCTTAAAATGGACCGGATGCTAGTATTAACTGCTAACGAGAAATAACTATAACATGAAATCTGGGCGGTGGGGGAAGCTTTCAAATTTTAGATTGCGTGATCAGGGAGAAAGTAATCTTTGAATGAAGACCTGAAGAAGTTGGAGAGTGAGCCATGGAGACACCTGGGGGAAACACGTTTCAGACGGGCATCGGCAGACACTACTGTTGAACCTCTCAGTTTTCAAGTTGGGATATTTATTTTTTAAATAAATAAATGTACATTGATATCAACTTTAAAAATGTCCTGCCTATTATATGTAATATAGATTTTATATTGTATATAATAAGGGTAGAATTAACATACTATTATTAACTTTTCAAGTATATGCATTAAGATATACATGTACATATATATATATATATATATATACACACACACACACACACACACACACACGTATACATATAGTGATTTAATAAGACTGGTGTTAACAGCAACTCCTGTCGAATCCCCAGGAGCAGGACATTTTAAGCTGTAAGAACACGAGCCACATTAAACAAATCACTACTCATACCTTAGAGGATTAGACTGAGAGTCTTAAAATTTTTGTGCCCTTGGCCATATTGGCAGGTGATATCACTCCTTAGATTATCAGCCCCAGGCAGTTAGTTTACTTTGCCACAGAAGAAGCAAGATTGGCCCTAACGGATGGAAGAGCAGTCTCACTTGGGGCACGTTATCAGTGACGCTGTTAGCAAGCACTTCCATTATTAGCTCCTGCCAGAAATTGTAGTCAGGATACCTCCTTAGCTGCAAGATACACTGACAGCGTGAATTTTGCCCATCGTGAGGTTTGGTTTCCGGCTAGTCTGGAGTTGCCCAGAGGGGCTCAATCTGATTGGCTAAGCAGGTTATTGCCTAGCCAATCAAAATACAGTTAGGTAGTTTCCCCTTATCCATGGGAGATATATTACAGGACCCCCAGTGGATGCCTGACAGCATACATAGTACCAAACCATATATATATATACTGTGTTTTTTTCATATATATATATATATATATATATATATACATATATATACACACATATATATATATACATATATATACATATATATATGTGTGTGTGTGTCTGTGTATATATATATATACATATATATATATATATATATATATATATATGATAAAATTTAACTTAAAAATCAGGCACCGTAAGAGATTCACAACAATAAGAATAGGACATCTATAACAATATACTATAATAAACGTTACTCTGTCTCTCTCAAAATATTTTATTGTACTGCACTCACCCTTCTCTTGTGATGATGCGAGCTGATTAAATGTCTACTCAACGAAAGGAAGTGATGTAGGCATTGTGTTGTAGCGTTGGGTGACTATTGACCTTCTGACGCTATGTCCCGGGGAGGATCGTCTGCCTCCGGATATTGGTTAACGGCAGTAACTGAAACCACAGAAAGTGAAACCACAACCACAGATAAGGGGGGACTGCTACAGTCTAGACACCAGTTGAAGAAACTTTTCCCAGCCCGGCACTACAGCGGCCTCTGGCAAAATGAAGTGTGAACGTACTGTCCTGTTGTAACTTCTCTTTCCTTCTCCAATGGGCCAAACTATTCTCTTGCTTACTTTCCTTAAAGACCAGAGGTAGTAACCTCAAAGCTATTGTCAACACAGGATAGCATCAAGATTTTTGTCCTTTGGGAACAGCTGCATAAGATCACGTCTCCTCTCCATGTCCCTTCCCACCCAGAGCCCCTGAGCGGCCATAACGCTCAGCCTTGAGGGAAGGTCTTGCCTCTCCCTCCACCATCCTCTTTCACCGCTCCCCCCATCCCGCCCTTCTCTTCTGAAACTCCACAGCTGACTTTCGAGAGTTACTTTCTGCCAAGACTTTTTTTTTTTTTTTAAACATCTGGTGTCTGTGCCACTGCCAAGCTGGGATTGACTTACCGAACACAAGGACATTCGAAATCCACAGAGTCAGATCAATCTTTAATGAAAAACCAACAAACATTCAAAAGCTGCCACTAAGCAGCTACGGGTTGAAGGCAACTCCAGCTTAATTGGCATCCATAGCACCTTCACCTGCTGCCAAGTTCCAGAGAACTGGCTCCTAGAACTGCTCCGCCAAATTAGGCCAGTTCTCCATCGGGCTCGTGTTGCTATGTTGCTAATTAGGGCGATGCAGAGCATGCCTGTCCAAATGGGGTTTCATCTAGGCATAGATGCTCCCTGAAACTGGAAGGTTTCTAAATGCTCCCTAAAACTCACTGCCATTTTGTAACTTGCATTGATCAGTGGTGAGGAAATCACTAAACAGTCTCTGTTCTCACCAAATGGTGTAATATCAACTCCCTGATGGTTGGGCGACTCGATGAGTGGAGACATCTTTGGACTAAGAAGTATAATTTATATTGGTGGGGTAATATAAAAGGATTTATGAAATCTAAATCTTTTCAAAGATAGAAATATAAGGATTCTCTTTGTTAACCTTTCAACTCTCAGGATTTTTCTAATCAGCTGATTTTTGAAAGCAATTTTTCTCACCCCCAGCTATGCATTAGGTTGGGCATAGGGTGCTGGCACTCAACACAGATCAATCATTCAGAACCTCTGGAGATGGGGCCGACATTGGTCGTTGGCCTCCAAATCCCTTGATTGTAAACAGGAAGCTGGGCTGGAGAACTGCTGCTCCACAGGAATCGAGTTTGTTGTCTGAAACATTTATTTTAAACGAAGAATGGAGACAAAAAGTGTTGTGTGGGACTTCGAAAAGTCTGATGGTTATAATCCCTGCTTACCCCGTGGCTTTGGGTATATTCTCTCGTGGGGTACTTTTTACCTGCACGAGGAGTATTTTTCTCAGAGATGTCGAGAAAATGTGTAGGGGTGCTGTATTAGTTTTCTCAGGCTGCCACAACAAAGTACCATGGACTGGGTGCCTTAAAGAACCAGAAATCGATTTTCTTAACGTTCCGGAGGCTGGAAGTCCAAGATCAAGATCAACAGCGTTCTGTCTTCTAATGCCTCTCTCCTTAGCTTATTGATGGCCATCTTCTCTCTGTGTCTTCACATGGTCTTCCTGCTGTACATCGCTGTGTCCCAATGTCCTCTTCTCATAAAGGCACCAGTCATGTTGATTAGGGTCCACCCAACAACATAACCTCATCTTACCTTAACTACTCCTTTAAAAACCCTATTTCCAAATACAGTGAGCTTCTGAGACTAGAAGTTAGGACTTCGACGTATGAATTGGGGGAAGAAGTGACACAATTTAGCCCATAATAGGCACTTTTAAATAATAGTGGATTGTGAGGGGGGAGGTGAAAATTCCTTTTAACAAGTTTATTTTTAGGGGCACCTGGGTAGCTCAGTCAACCGCGTCAGGCTTCGGCTCAGGTGGTGATCTCTCGGTTTGTGAGTTCAAGCCCCCATCAGGCTCTGTGCGGACAGCTCGAAGCCTGGAGCCTGCTTCGAATTCTGTGTCTCCTCTCTCTCTGCCCCTCCCCCATTCGCACTCTGTCTCTCTCTCAAAGACAAAATAAAAACATTAAAAAAATTTTTTTAATTAAAGAAAACAAATTTATAAGTTTATTTTTAAAAAATCGAGAAAAAACTCAAAAGTTGCCTGGGCATGTGTAGTGTAAAGATCTTGAACCATGGCCCATCATGATGGGAAGATCATGCCAGAGGAAGGAAGTCTCAGGACCCACTGAAATCCCAGTGCTGGGGTATTGCAGGAGATGCCTTGTAAAGATGTAAAAGATCACCTACTCAATCTGAATTCTTCAATTGCCTCCATTGTTCAGAGTGCCCCAGACAGCCTTGGGTGCTGTATCTGCATGATGTAATAGACTTTCCCTTCCCAAGAGGTCTCTCGTTTCTTGGCCCTTCAAGTTGCTCATAAAATTTATGTTAGTATAAAAGGTATACGATGCATAAATCTTTGGTAGTCTTGAATTACAGATAACTTTTAGAAATAGTAAAAACTATTTTTTTAATAATCTGCTCCCTACATTTGTGGTTCCTGGGAAATACCACCTCGGTGGGTTTGACCTTAGACACTGAGTTTAACTTTTGTAAAATTCAATATTTCTAGAGAAGGGAAGACAAGGAAGAATATAGAAGCGAAACAGAGAGGTACGTGGCGTGTGTGTGTGTGTGTGTGTGTGTGTGTGTGTGTGTGGTGTGGGGGTGTGGGGGTGGGGTGGGGAGGTGCATAGATAAGGCAACACAGAACCAGAAAAAGCCAAATGTAGGCTATGGCACTCTTGTGGAGGATACCATCTACCAGGGTTGTGGACGTAGAAGACCCTCACTAGGCAGGAGATACTCTGATTCTGAGTTACTGTTTGAATAAATCTCTCTGTCCCTTTACTTCAACAAGGGCAAATGTAATCATCATTTGGGGCAGATTCAGTGCTCCAAATCAGTCATTGTACCAGTCCCTCAAGAAATTGTTTCTGAGAAACTAATCTGTGCAGAGTACTGTCCAGAGAGCTGTGGCCAACACACAAAGGTACAGCCTATACCCACTAATCTCAATGAGCTTAGAGTCTAGCTGAGCACACAATACAAACACAGGTTCAAAGGTAAGCAACAGCATGAAACTTAGAGAACAAGGCAAAGGCTATCGTAAGATGATGGTCTATAATTGCCCGCGTAAGGCTCTAAAGGAAAATTTCAATCATTTCAGATTGGAGGCTGCAGTAAGAGATGTGAATTCAGAACCATCCTCATAGGCTGGGCTCAGGGCAAAAGAGCCCAGAGAAATGGACAAGAGAAACTTCGAGAATGAAAGGCAAGGACAAAATGGACTAGCCATCATTGTTTGTTCCTCACTGGTTTGTTTTAGGATGCACTTATTAGATTTGGGTTTCAGTAGAAAAGCGCTGAACACATTTATAAAAAAAAAATGCAAGTCAATTTTCAGTCAATTTCTCAGTTTCTATCAGGTCTTTCAGCCTCGTCCCCACTCCAAACAACTAGGCAAATAAACACATGACCTGATGGGCCAGCTCACACTATGACCACTGTCAGTGGGAAACTAGATCTTGGCTACGGGCACGGTCATTTAAAAGGGGTCGGTTTGGTCCTCAATATAAACTGGTCATTACAGAACATGTGAGACCTGACCCTTCTTCAGGAACTTGCCCAGTGTGGCTAAAATTGGCCTCCCGATTTAGACATTGCTAAGGAGAGAAAACACACCGCGGGCTGAGAGACTTTCAAAAGTCTTTTCTTTCTCTAAAAGGAAACGAGGCCAAAATCAGCAACCAGAGTAGACTCAAGTTTATGAAAGCTATCTAGCTTCCACCTCAGGAATGTGAAGGGAACTCGGGTCTTTCTTAAGCAATGTCTTTTATCCAATTTGCTTTTAAAAAAACTTTTTTTTCAAAGCTGCTGCTGCGTTCAAATTACCATTCCTTTTCTGCTATTTTGTTTTTAAATTCTGTTGCTTTAAAATAAAAGCCAAGTATGTGGAATACCATAGGAGATGATTGTTTTCAACCAGGAAGATTTTTCTCACTTCTCTGTCCCAGGCTTCAACACAGGAGCACGGTACTGACCTGCTCTTTGGACCTTGGAATGTGTGAGCAATGGGGGGCATGATCTGCCTGCCCTTTGCCACTCAGAGAGCAGGGCACCCCTCCATTCAGTGGCTGGGCCAGCAAGCCATTGTGCAACCTATTCTCCCCCACCCGGATCCCATGCTATTGCTACACTGTCTTTTCCTTTGATGCGTAGGGAAGGTACCTCCTTCTAAATGGTAAATCCACTCTTGTAAGTAAACTGAAACATTTGCATTGGTTCTTGATTAGTGACCAACTAGGTTTCCTTGTTCTTAGCTCTGCTGGGTAGGCAGCAGAGGCGAATTATAGATGAACTTGAATTTGAGTAAGAATCCTCCCTCCCCAAATCTATACTTTGCCCTCCTCCTCTTCTTCCCTACCTCTTAGAAACACACATCCAGTTAGGGGCTAAGACCCTATTCTCTCCTTTCTAGAACCTCCACCTTCACCTAACTCTTATACCTCTCTGGCATTAAAGCCATCTTGAAAAAACCTGTGTCACACCACGTTCTTGATGGCAAACTCCTTTTGGCTTGCCAATCAGGAAGACCTAATGTGAGTGAATACAGATAACTCTGTGAACCAGCTAGACAACTCCAATATGTGGATTTGGTGGCATTTTTGCATATGCCCAGGGATCTTGGCACAGGCTGGTGTAATGGGGTTATTGTTATTCTACTCCAGCTCTTTGTTACCCTGTGGGAATACTGACCCAGTGTTATTGTAGGAGTTTTCAAGGGAAGCTCGAAGTCAGAGGAGTTGTATGTAAGATGTTCTAATTTTCCAAGGTTGGCTGAATTTTTTAAAGCATTGTGAAAGCCAAACAAAATATGTCTGAGGGTCATGTTCAACCTCTGGCTGCCAGTGTGAAATCTCTGCCATACTCATGGCTACCATCTTGAAAGGGATCAATACCTCCTGTTTGCATGAGAATTGACAGTTAATGGAAACATGGGGAACGTTCACTCCAAGGTCTACCTGGTTGCCTTCATACTTTAAAAATTCAAGACAGAGGTATGAGTGCTAGTGGTTAGCTAACTTAACTGTAGCTTGGTTTTGACTTTGCACTCAAAGTCCCTGTATGGCAGACAGCATGCTAACCACACACTGGGCACCAAATGGTGAATGTCATCTCTGCCTGGGTAGGGAGGAGGGGCTCAACGGGGCACGAGCCTCCAATTCCTTTCTTCTACCTCGGCTGCCAAAGCATGGGTGAGCTTAATAAAGGAGGTACCAGGCTAGACTAAAGCAGCCTAGACTTTTCTGATTGGGTGGATTTGGGGGAAAGTTCTGGGTGAGCTACATGGATTAACTCTCTTTCAGTCCAAACATTAGCGGGGATAATATACTGCAGGGAAATTATAGCAAATTGCTGTAGGCTCTCCTTGCCTTTCTAGACACTCTCATCTCTGGCCCTTCTCAGGTTTCTATATGCGCCCTATGCACACACGTGTGCTCTCTGGCTGTCCAATGCTACCTCTTGTCTCCCCCTTTATTCACACACCAACACACCAGGCCTTGTCTCAAAATGTCCACTGCTTCCTGCCCAACCCACTTTGCTCTAGTGATCCAGTTACAACAGAGGGAAGCTAGAAGCCATCTCAACCTGTAGAGCAACACTGTCTCATACAAATGTCACATGAGCCACAAATG
This sequence comes from Panthera onca, assembly GCF_046562875.1. Taxonomy (NCBI): domain Eukaryota; kingdom Metazoa; phylum Chordata; class Mammalia; order Carnivora; family Felidae; genus Panthera; species Panthera onca. The sequence goes on from NC_138342.1 coordinate 178,177,257, forward strand.
TGAGCCTCAGATGTAATTTTACTGTTTTCTACTAGCCACATTTTAATAGGTAAAAAGAAACAGGCAAAAATAATTTTAATATATTTTATTTAATCCAGTATACCCCAAATATGATTTCAACATTTCATCAATATTTTTACAGTTGTTAATGAGAGATTTGATATTCTTTTTCTTTTTTTTTTTTAGACACAGGCTTTGAAATCTAGTGTGTATTTTATACTTACAGCACAATCTTAATGTGAACTGGCCACACTTCAAGTGTTTACCATCCATATGAGGATAGTGACTACAGTTTAGATAGCGCAGCTCTATATTTTGAAGGAAGAAATTTCCCTAATACGGTGATCAAATTTCCACCTCCAAGTCTTTGTCAATGGGACAAACAATGCAATTGCTTAAAATATCCTATACTGATGTGTCTGAATAAAAATTCAACATGTTTTGGGGTACCTGGGTGGTTCAGTTGGTTAAGCGTCCAACTCTTGATTTTTGGCTGCAGTCATGATCTCATGATTTGTGAGTTCAAGCCCCGAGGTGGACTCTGTGCTACAGCTTGCTTGGGATCCTCTCTCTCCCCCTCTCTCTCTGCCCCTCCCCTGCTCTCATGCACACGCACATGCACTCTCTCTCTCTTTCAAAATAAGTAAATGAACATTAAAAAAAAATTAAAAATGCTTTTAACAAACTAAAATGAGTAACTGACTCTTACAAAATAAAAGGCAATTAGGCTAAATGCAAAATTCTGTATTCAGACCCATAAAAGTAAAACATAAATATAAAATGAGGGAGATCAGCTTGGCAATTCATGTAAAACAAAAACAAAAACAAAAACGCTTGTTTTTAAGTTAATCACAGTCTCCTAAGAGCCATACCATGACAGGATTTTTTTTTTTTCATTGACACAATCAACATAGTAGCCTGGAACGCAGAAAATAATTGGTCAGATCTAAAGCTGGATTAAAAAGTGCATCAGCCATGCCAGTGTCCAGGGCTCCAAACTACATGCTCAATATCATAGAACATGTAAAAAGATGGAGAAAATGTCAGTTACCAGAATAATTCGTTGAACTTGATGCTTTCCAATCAGCTCATTGGCAGGAGCGCTAAGCTTTCTGAAAACATGTTTGAGTTACAAGTGAGGCTCGCTAACTAATGTTTAACGAGGTGGGTGCTATTAGCTACAGGACTTGTGTCCACTGGGTAGGGTGCTCATGATTGCACAAGAACTGAGCCCATGAGGGCAACAAAAAGGACCAAAGCTGCTGCTGCCCAACCTTCCCAGCCTTACTCCAAGTAACAGGCAAATATTCAAGGCACGTCCATTTGAAGGAGCATAAAACTATTAACCTGTCTAGAGTAGGTATAGTGTCCTTTTTAGGCCACATCTAGAGAAGTATGCTAAATTATAAAGACAACATTTTAGGATGAACTTTGACAAATTAGAGCTTCTGATGAGTGGTGAGGAAAGATAATATGGATGATAAGCAGTTGGTCAATTATCTCATGAGAATTTGAAGAACTAAAGATGTCTGACCTGTTCAAAGGATTCTCATAGGAAAGATGGAGTAGATTCATCCTATTTTCTAATTCCCTGGATACCAAGTGGGAGTCCAACAATTCACTTGATTTCTGACACTAACTACCACGAGTTAGCATCCAATCCCCCAAGACTGCCCTCAATTCAGATGCCAGTACAGGGTCCCTAGGTTACCCACATTTCTCCCTGCCTTGGCTAAAAATTCAAAAGCTCCCACAACGACTCCCCTCAGCTTTGATAATTAGCTAGAATAATTCATAGAACTTAGGAAAATGCTATACTTACTATTACCACCTCATTATAAAGGATAGAAATGAATAGCCAGATGAAAAGGTCCATAGGGCAAGCCTCTGAGAAGCCTCTGTCTCCCTGGATTTGGGGTGTGCCACCCTCCTAGCACATGGATGTGTTTGTCAACTTGGAATCTCAACAAACCCTGTCATTTATGAGTGTTTATAGAGGTTTCATTACATGGGCATGATTAATCATTGGCCATTGGTTATTGAACTCAATCTGCACCTCTCCCTCCCCTCCCCAGGGGTCAGGGTGGTGGAGCTAAATGCTCTAACCCGCTAATGATGGCTTGGCCTTTGGACCCCCATCCTGCAGCTAGCTAGAGTTCCCACCTAAGTCACCTTATTAACACAAACTCAGGTGTGATATAAAGAGGCTCATTATGAATAACAAAAACACTCCTATCACTCAGGAAATTCCAAGGGTTTTAGGAGCTCTGTGACAGGAGCCATGGATAAAAGTGAAATATATTTCTTACTATGCCACGCTGTGATGGTTAATTTTATACGTCAACTTGGCTGGGCCCAGATAGCTGGTTAAACATTATTGCTGGGGGTGTATGTGTGAGGGTATTTCAGGAGGAGATTAGCATTTGAATCAGTAGACTGAGTAAAAAAGAACCTCCGTCACCAATGTGCTCTGGCATTGGCCAATCCATTGAGGACCTCAATAGAACAAGAAGACAGAGGGAGGGCAAATTCTCACTCCCTCTTCTTGAGCTGAATGTTGCCTCCCTCCCTTGGGCATCAGAGCTCCTAGTTCTCGGGCCTTTGGACTCAGACTGTATCATAGCACTGGCTTTCCCCATTCTCCAGTTTGCAGACAGCAGCAGATTGTGGGATTTCTTGGCCTCCATAACTGCATGAGCAAATTCCTATAATAAATCTCTTAAACATGCATTGTTTCTGTTTCTAGAGAACACTGCCTAATATGCATACATAGCATCCCCAGCACGGATAACTTAATGGAAGTTGGAAGACAAGTTTTAATTAAATATCAGAAAGGACCTCCTTAAAATTAGAATTCTGTTAGTCAAAAGCTGGGTACTTTTGTCCCTTGGGTACTGAGACACTGAGCTCCCTCATCTTCAGACATACGTGGAGGTAGGCTAAATTTGTCAGTGTTGTAGAGATTTTTCTGTGTTTGATAGTTGAACCCAAACACCTTTAAGATATCCTTACCATCCCTGATAGTCTGAACTATTTTTTGAAAAATCAGAGGGTTCGGATTTACATTTTGAAGGAACAGTTCTTTTAAAATGTCAGAGTAGGTGTAAACCACATGGGGAAATTTCAGGTTTTTCAGGTACCTTGCCAAATGTCAAAATGATGCTGGTGTTTGTCCTCAACCCCAAGCAGGAAATTCATAGAGTCAGCATTTGAGCTCCACACCATTTTGCTATTGCTTCACTAGGCACAATCCCCACCCCCAACTTGGTAAACTCATGCACAGATTTCTCTCAAACAAGCAAAGAGTTAGGTCTGGGGGAAGGGTGAGGGACAGCCCAAGAAAATCTGACTAATAGGAAGAAGTGTTAAGAATCTTCCAGGAAATGCAAACCAATTGGCCAATGTTTTCTTTTGCCTTTGAAAAATCTCAAACTAATTTGGTCAGAAGGCATAATAGATGCTGTTTGTTTAGTCAACGACTCCTCTCCAAGAATGCACATAATTATGACCAGACAAACCAAAATTCAGGTTATCTTTGTTAAAAGGGAGGAGATTGTCTGATTGGCTACAGTTTAAGTGTTTGCCTTATTTGGGAAGACCCAGTTGGTTGTTTGTGATTGGTTACCCTTAGGTTTCAATTTCTTAACCCTGAGGCTTTTATAGGTTTAAGTTTTGGTTTGCTTAGTAAGCTGCTAAGGTATGAGAACAACCTCAGTCGCATGGTCCCCTTGTTTAATCAATTTAATACTTTCTACATTTATAACCAAATACCTTTGATTATTGGACCCGCAAGCTGCTCCAGGGCATCACTTTCCTTTAATCGGCTCTGTCTTCCGAATACAGTAGTGAAATTGCTTTCCAGGGGGCCAGCTAACAACAGCATTGCTACTCTGTGCTTCTAGCACCCGAAAGTACACATTAATATGTCAGCTTAGAAGCATGGCTTCTTGATGAAACAGAAGACCTCCATATTTCCAAACCCCATGGTCACTTCTGTGACTTCATCTCGCTCAACTTCTCAATAGCGTTTGACCTACCTCGTCACTCACTCCCTGTTGCCTGAGTTACTTTGTTTTCTAGGCTTCCTTAACAAAGGAGTGTGGCCCTCTTGCAGTAAATGTATTGTTGTCCCAACTCTTCACTGTTAATCTCCATGAAAGAATTACAGCTTTCTGCCCTAGTCACAATGAGCTTGAGCCTGGAAAGTAAGTGAACGAGAGAGGTGCCACATCCCGCCCCCTTGTTTAATGTGTGGGGTTCAGGAATTCCTAAATCACCTCCTCAATCTACAGCTGATATCTGAAATTAATTTTGGGGATTCCTTCCTTTGGGATTTCTATTAGGTCACAATTCTCTTGGGTGATGAAACCCTTAGAGACAACTGTAAGGATGAGGAAGTTAACATTTATTGAACACCTAATATGTGACAAGCCCTGTATTAGAAGTTGTATTGCTCTGTCATCACAATCCTAACATCATTCCCATTTTATAGATAGAAAAATGAAAGCTCCTGGAAGTTAGGTAAACTTATCTCTTAATCAATGGTCAAACATAAAAATTGGTTGCCGTGATTTGAACTGAGTCTGTATGTGCCCTAAGCCATAGTTCTTACCACTCTATTATGTTAGCTCCCTGTTTTGTCATAGACATTGAGTGAGAATGAAGAGGGGAGAGGGGCAAGAAAATAGCAGATGCCTTCATGGATGAACCCAGTGGACCCAGGATGTGGAAGGAAGCTGGTCACATTGCCTTAGAATCCTAGATGATTAGAACTGGAAAGGACTTGGGGCACCTGCGTGGCTCAGTCGGTTAAGCATCCGACTTCAGCTCAGGTCATGATCTTATAGTCCATGAGTTCAAGTCCCGCATCGGGCTCTGTGCTGACAGCTCAGAGCCTGGAGCCTGCTTCAGATTCTGTGTCTCCCTCTCTCTCTCTCTCTCTGCCCCTCCCCTGCTCATGCTCTGTCTCTCTCTGTCTCAAAAATAAATAAAAACATTAACAAAAAATTAAGAAAAAAAGAACTAGAAAGGACTTAAGATAGCATGTGAGCCAATCGGTCAATTTCACACGTAATGCAATAGAGGCTTAGAAAAAAAGATGTACCCTTTTCCAATGTGGAAGGATAATTATTTACATATTTCACTAGTAAGCTTTGGCTAGATTATACTATGATTACAAACAACTCTAGCCCCCAGATCTTAGTGGCTTACAATAAAGATTTATTTTGACCTCATGTTGCACATCAGCTGTGGGTTGGCTCTAGCCCACAGCTCTGCATCAGCTGCAAGTTGTCTGAGGGTCTTTTTAATAAGAATCAAGGCTGAAGGAGCAGGCTCTCTTTGGAACATACTATTCTCATGGCACCGGGAAAAAGTAAGGGGAGCTAATGGAAACATAGGGTTATCATACCATGTCTGCTCATCTTCTATTGACCAAATCAGGTCTCAGGCTAAGCCTGACATCAGTGGGACAGAATATATATATATATATATATATATATATATATATATATATATTTCACAAGGGAGAATGGCAAACCACAGCAATGTGTGCAGATGTCTAACACTTTTGTAGAGAGAATGAATAACCGGAAACAGTAACACAATCTACCACACATATTAATCTGAGTTTCATTCATACTGGATTTTGCCTTTCCTAGTGAAGATGGGAGCCCAGCTGTTGCATTTGCTTGTCTCAGAAGGGTTCGCGTTGCCAAGGTAAAGCGTAGCTTGCTGGTTTTGATTTTAGAAAACCTAAGCTACTTGAGATGTCTCAGGGTAGGGGAAGGTGAGGAGGCGAGGGCCTTGGAGAGAAAAGAGAGAAGCTGTAAGAACAAGGGAGAGATTTTATTCTTGAAGCTTGAAAAGGGAAGAGCATTTGGTGGCAGGGGGTCAGAAGAGGTGAATACCTGGTCTCAAAAGTTGTAAGAATCTTCTCTCTGTCTCTCCCTCTCTGTCTGCCGCTCCCCCACTCGAACTGTCTCTGTCTCTCTCAAATAAATAAACTTGAAAAATTATTTTAAAAAAATCTGTGAGAATCACTTGAACTCTGCTACATCATGCGGGCTGGGGATAAGAAGACCTCACAGGAACGCGTTTCTGAGGTGTTCTTGGGGACGCCGAGGATACGAGCCTCAGTGAGAAGCCCGGCTTGGTTCAGGCTCTGTTCTCCATGTGCTCAAAGAACAAAAGGCTTCTCCAAAGGTTCTGGATGGTATGGGACCTCAAGGACCTGCACAGCTCCCCAGGACGTAAGGTAGAGGGGAAGCATCAGGCCATCAAAGTGACTATCAACCTAGTGGGATGGGGAGCAGAATACATGTGATTTAAAGAAATACAATAAGTAAGACATTTCTTCCATCTCATAGTGTGGATAGAAGTCATTCATCAAGATCTCACAGCTCGTAAGGGGCCAAACAATACTTGGTACTTTCATTTAAACAAACGGCCATCACTCTCTGTGCCAGGCAGAGAGTACTGGTTTGTTGGGCCTGCCATAACAAAGTACCACAAACTGTGTGGTTTAAACAACAGAAATTTATGGTCCCTTAGTTTTGAAGTCCGCAAGTCCAAGATCAAAGCAGGGCCATGCTCCCTCTGAAGGCACTGGGGAAGGATCTATTCCAGGCCTCTCTCCTAGTTACTGGTAATTCCTTGGCTTGTGACAGCATAACTCCAATCTTCACGTGGATATTCTCTGTTTGTGGATCTGTGTCCAAATTTCCCCTTTTTATAAGGACGCCAATCATACTGGATTAGGGGCGCACTCTTGCCCTTAATGACCTCATTGTAACCAATCACATCTGCAAGGACCCAATTTCCAAATAAGGCCACATTCACAGGGGTCAGGACTTCAACATATAAATTTGAGAGAAACACAATTAAAACTGTAATAATTTCTGAGAGGCGCTGGGGTATAATGCCACTGACCCAGTCACAGACCCCGATCTCATGGGGTCAACCGTTCAAGAGAGGGCAGATGCTGAGCCTGTCAGTGTGAGTAGGAGGCAGATTCCAGTTCTTTCCATTTCAACTTCCTGCCGTTCAGTCATTTGTGGGCTAGTTTCTAATTAAATAAACATCAACAACACTCTTAAGAGCCTTTACCGACACCTGGCAGCCTCTGGTACTATACACACCCACATCATCCTCTCCCCTGAGGAAAAACTCAACAGCTTTCCTCCTGTGATGTGGCTTTGGCCAAGGAACACATCCCATAGGAACCCTCTCAGAACAATGAAGTTAACGTATTCCTTGTTTCCTCAAGCTAATTGAGCGGCTGGTGTCGTATTTCTAAAAGCAGAAGAAAGCCAGCAAACTCAGGTGCCCTAATTCCCCCAGAAGCCACCCTGGAAGTGGTCAAGGTGGCCAGAGAACTGGGGATTATGTCTTCACAACTTTTGGGAAGTCTGTCTTTTTTTTTTTTTTTTTTTTTTTTTTTTTTTTTTTTTTTAATTTTTTTTTCAACGTTTTTTATTTATTTTTGGGACAGAGAGAGACAGAGCATGAACGGGGGAGGGGCAGAGAGAGAGGGAGACACAGAATCGGAAACAGGCTCCAGGCTCCGAGCCATCAGCCCAGAGCCTGACGCGGGGCTCCAACTCACAGACCGCGAGATCATGACCTGGCTGAAGTCGGACGCTTAACCGACTGCGCCACCCAGGCGCCCCTTGGGAAGTCTGTCTTGATGTGAGGTATCACTTCTCGCACTCAAGCTCATCCCGTACCAAGCATATACACACACGAGGCTCCCCTGAATTACCCCCTCCAACTCTGTTTCATTGCCTTTCTCACCCATGTAAAGAGAGAAGCAACTTCCTTGTGCAGATCGAGCCACGTGTGGGACTTAAGAGTAAGTTTTTGAGAGCCTGAAATTGAGAACGTGCAGTTTGGACTACCTGGCGAAGGATGATCCCAATACATTTCATGAATGTTCTCCCACTTTGCATCTTTCCTGCACCAAATGATAATTTTTCTCATGCAATGAAAAGCTCCTGAGATCAGCTGATTTATGTAGAATCTGGAATTAGACGGCTGTCAAATGCCTTCAAACATGTTAAAGACCATGACCTTGTCTTCCATGTCAGCACTTTCTTTAAAAAAAAAAAAAAAAAAAAAAAAATTAAGGTGAAATGAGATGGGATGGTCATCCCATAGCTACAGCTCTGGCTGGACATCTCAAACACCCCCACCCTGTCTGTTGCCTCCTTTTCTCCATGGTAGATCTCTCTTCAGGGTTCTAGAGTCAGGAAAACTGTCTGGTTCACCAGAAAGTGCCCTTGGCCAAAGGCCTTCTGCATCGTGAATCCGGTAAGGTTGCCCTGCCGCTCTGGCCCAGACACTGGCACCGTCCCTGGGCTATGAGGCCTGGCCTCGGACAAAGGATGGGTCATCAGCATGGCTATTCCTTCCCCTCTACCTCCTTCCCATCAGGGATAGCAACAACTGTTCTCTATAGCCATGTGTCCTGCCTTTTCCATAGCCTGGCGATCTAATTAAATAATCACGGGATCTACCTTTCAAGGTTCTGACTCAATTTGGGAATGCTCAAGTTCAAAGAAAGGCGTATCAGAGAGGCATCACAGCATGGACTGAGATCTTAGGCGTGGAACTAGACGACCTAGGTCTGAATTCTTTCTCGGCCACTTGCTACCTACATTAAGTCAAGTGATCTTGACCTGTCCTCTTGATCTGTCCTCTTACTCCTATGAATATTTTATAATACTAATAATATTAATATTAATTAATAATCAGAAATATTACTAATAATACCACATATGACTTCAACTTGGCCTAAGTGGGTTTGGGACTGTGGGTTTCTTTCTTTTTTTTTTTTTAAGTTGGAGTTTTTGTGACTATTTTTCCATGTTTGGGTGAGTTTCAGAGGAAAGGGAAAGAGAAAAATGTGTTTATTCCTCCATCCAATAACTGGCAGATTTTCTGATGACAATCTTCAAATTATCCCAAAGTTCTAGTAGAGAAGCTATATTTCAACTTCTCCAGTCAGTAACATTCTGTCCCTTGAACTTACCCCTCTTCTCCATAAAGGAGCCAACATTTTAAGCCACTGAGAGCATTTGGACCTGAGCATGACACTCTACCTGGAGGCTGCAGGGCCGATGGGCCCTGTGTGGGGAGAGAAGAGGTTGATATGACCGCATGGTTCAGAGAAATGGACTGAAGGAATAAACATTAAAATGACAATAATAATGACAGTGGCCATTAATTGAGCACCTAGTACGCACCAGACTCCATACTAGGGACTTCAAATGTATTGCCTCATTTAACTCTCCCCATTTTACAGGTGACAATATTGAGGCCCAGAGAAGTTAATAAACTTATCTAACCAAGCAATGAAATGGCAGAGTTGGGATTAGAACCTATAAGGCCTCTACCTCTTGCTCATAGATTTTCTATTTCCCAGCTCCCCTGTGAGCAGGAGTGAAAGAATCTGTCTCATTTGACCCTCAGGGATCAAGACTGCAGCTTGGCTCCCTGCCTTGGAAAAGTAAGCCTCTCTCACTGTCCCTCTTCATGAAAGCTGGTCAATTATGTGTATTCTCAAGCAGGTTTCTAGAAGAGAAATAAGCATTTGCCATATTTTGACTGCCCAGCATCTGAACACCTACCTCGAGTTCTACATTCGTGTGAGCCTACATGGAAAGCAGCCAGGATATGGGCTTACAATGAAACTGCAGCCATGGTTCACCTTTGCCTAAGATTTTGAGTCTAGAGCAGTGATTCCTAGGATAATTTATAACCCATCCTGGGGGCACCACTGGCAGCATTCATGGTCCAGTGGCACTCATACAACCGTAGTTGTGACAGCAGCTCCCTACCCCGCCTGTACCCGATGTGTGGTGGTCTAGCCTGGGCGACCATCCACTTCCCTTGGTGCTTGCCAGACCCTCCCTATTAATTCTGTTAGCCACCCCATATTCTACCTATAAGTTCCTCTTCTGCTTCTAATAGCTAGAGTTTGTTGCTCACAAGTACGGCAGAGGCTTGAACAATTGCAGACACCCAATGAATAGGGCCGGCTTCATCCAGCTTAGGAGGAGATAAACCTTGCTCTGAGATTCCTCAGCTGTGATGCATCTCCCCTGGCCTCATCAAAAAACAAAAAAGGGGGCGGCCTGGGTGGCTCAGTCAGTTAAGCATCTGACTTCGGCTCAGGTCATGATCTCGCGGTCGGTGATTTCGAGCCCCGCGTCAGGCTCTGTGCTGATGGCTCAGAGCCTGGAGCCTGTTTTGGATTTGGTGTCTCCCTCTTTCTCTCTCCTCCCCCGCTTGTGCTCTGTCTCTCTTCTCAAAAATAAATAAATGTTTTAAAAAAATTTTTTTAATTGTCATCCTTTACACATTCTAAATTGCTTACCCTTTCACTGTGCTGAGCTGTTCTTTAGAAGAACTGCAATGAAGTAAGAATAGATTTTGAGCAAGAAGTCAAGGACATATAGGTGGGCCAAAGCCAGACCATCTCGCTCATTGTAGACTAAGAATCCTCTCTATTAGCATTTTGATTTTAATTTGTTGATATAATGTTTCTTTAGGTTATTTGCCACAGCTGCATCTTGGAACACGTTTAAGCAAAGTCCAGTTAGCCATGGCCACATGAGGAAGTTTGGAAGGAGCCACAACCTTCCTGGACCTGACCCCTGGGGAAGGAGTTGGGGAAATGGCCTGATGTGGTAGAGAAAACCTGATAAACCAGGACGAGGCCCAATACAGGCAAACAGCGTGTTTAGTGTTGGGACTGGCTATGACTGACACGAGGTATGGTTATCCTTTCCTCAGTCATGGGGGATTCCTGATTCCCAGCAGGCAGCTATTAGATAAGCAATGCAGCAGGAAGCATAGAACCAACCCTTGAGTGGAGAAGAGGGTGAAGTTCAGGACTCATGTGAAGAACAATACAGGGTCTAGCTTCTAAAGAGACTACAGAACCCCAGGTTTTACAAAAGAGTGATACAGAGAAAGAGAAAACAGGGCAAATACCAGTCGTCAGACCTGGGCACAAAGGAAAGCAGAGTCACCAGCAAAAATGGATTTGCAGCCCATGGCTAAGGTCATTACCAGGAGAAGGAAAGCTGTAGGGCCAGGCCCACAAATGGAAGCCTCATGTTCAAACAGAAAAAAGGACATTGCAAAGACTAAACAATCAACTTGTAATACATCTTGCCTCATTCAGTCTTTTCCTACAAAATTTTATCGTATTAGACATCTGGAAAAAGCCTACAGGATGAGTTGGTCTTCATCCCATCTAAAGACCAGTAAGAAAAGCAGAAGCACTCCAAAAGCGCCATTTTCTTCAATTTGTTTTAGGAAAAGTTTCCAAAATTTCCTTTTGTATCTGACTCTACTCTTTATTTTCTACTTTTGTTTTATGTCTGACTCAGAACCCTCAACTTTGATTAAAATTTGTTCAAGTATACTTATGTTATGTGTATACTTATCAGTAGCCTCAAAGATATTCCTTATTTGCTTCAAGTTCAAAATGATGTCACTTTATTCAACAGTGTAGAGTTTACATATTGTATTTTAGGTTTTGGGGATTCGAAAATAAGTAAAATACAGCCCCACCTTTGGGAAACTTACTGTATTGTATACAGCTGCCTTTTTTCAAGACAAATCAATCCCAATTCCTACAAACTTATTCGAAAATTTTAAAAGGAGAGGAAATTGGCATAGGATAATGGAAAGATAAGGGGAAATGATAAAAGAGATAAGAAAACATGCAGGGATGAGCCCCATCACTCCTATTTCTGGGATTGGCTACCTCCCGGCACGAAAGACAAGGGCTACCATGGTGGGACACCTACTGGTCCACAGCACTCATTTCACACACACAAGGAAAGCCAGTGTGATCTACTCCTTGACTGAGTGACACAGTTTGTGTGTAATAAACTATTGCCCATATGACTTTTGCCTCACTTAATGACAATAAGAGCACCAAAAATACACATACACACATGGAAAACTTCTCACTACACACACACATAGATATGGAAAGATTTATAAATATAAAATCAAAGGCAAAAAATTATGTATTCCTCTTCTATGTATCAAAAAGTATTCAGAAACAAAAGTTCAAGGCAAATGATCACCAGCAACATAATAAGAGCTCTTATACATAGAAGGGCTCTGATAATTTGGGAATAAAAAAAAAAACTAACACAATAGCTAAATTGACACAAAAGATTACTAGAAATTCACAAAAGAAAAAACACAAATAGTAAACACGTATGGGAAAAAAGTTCAACCTCTTTAGTAAATAAATTAATTAACATCATAACAAAATTATTCAAATGAGATGCCAACTTGCCTTTTTTAGGCTAATATTTATACAAATCTCAACATAAGCCAGAGTGTGGTGATGTGGACATTCTCAGATACTACTGTAAAAGAGCATATTGGTATAGCCTGATTGGAGTTCCACTTTCTCAGGCAAGTCATAACCACTCTGGATCCCAATTTCCTTGTCTGTGTAATGAAGGAGAAGATCTCAAAGAACTATTTACACTGAAATGGTTGGGATTTATTACACCAGTTCTTAAGCTCCAAGTCAACAGAACGTTCCAGGGTGTTCTGTGACTGAAATCTAGCAACAGCTGTCTTCAGTCAAGCTAGTGGAGAGAATGTCCAAAATGATACATTTTCCTCCAACATTTCTTTTATGAGACCCTGGGCCCTTGCCAGAGTAAAAGTAGAACAAAACCAAACAACAAGAGGCAAGCAAACATGAACATGAACCCCTTGAAACAGTCCATCTTACTTAGTTCGACAGTTTTATGGGTGTTGTTTTTGTTGATGATGTTGCTTATGGACATATGTGTTTATAATTTGGTGTTAAAAGATCATATGGCTATACTTTCTGCTGATAAGCTGTTCCTACTTGATATGATGGGATTAAACATAAATATTTTATGCCATTCCACAGGAGTGTCATGATTTCTTCAGGTCTTTTCACTTCAAGCACTCATTCCTGCCTTCAGTAGGTATTTATTACATGCGACTCATTGTTCTGAGCTGGGGACACAATCATGAGCAAAACAAAGTCCCCATTCTCACAGAGCTTACATTCTTGTGGGAGAAAACAGACCATAAACAATAGAAGATAAATATCTAACATGATAGATGGTGATAAATAAAACAGAAGAGAAATTCAGCAGGGTAAGTAGAATGTGGAAATGAGATTGCTGTCATCTACAGGATGGTCAAGGAGGGTCTCACTAATAAGGGGATATTTGAGCAGAGTCCCAGAAGACAAAGGATAAGACATGCACTTATTTAAGGGAAGAATATTCTAATTAGAGGAAAGAGCAAGGGCAAAGGCCCCTAAGGTGGGAGCATGCTTAGCATGTTCAAAGAACAGCAAGGAGGCCTGTTTGAGCAGAAGAGAGAGAGTAAGGATGATGCTACTGTGTGATGAGGGCTGACAGGTAGTAGGGAGTGGCTTTATAGGTAGGGTGACCATACATCTTACCTGCCTAAGACAGTCTTGTTTATGTCCATTTTGGGGGATGATTCATAGTAACTCTCCTTTTTACTCTCAAACTGTCCCTGTTTGTAGGACAAGTTGTACAGTCACTCTACTTATGGACCGTTGTAGGGGTTTGGGCTTTTGTTCTAAGCAAAGGGAGAGACCATTGGAGGGTTTAAAGCGAAGAAGCAGCATGTTCTGACTTTTATTTAAAAGGAACAGGGCTTTGGTAGAAAGAGAGAGATCAGCTAGAGACGCCTGCAGTTTAAGCCAGGCAAGAAATAATGGCAGCTTAGGCTGGGATGTTAGTAGTGATGAAATGGTGGAACTCTGAATATGTTTTAGAGCCTACAAAAGATTTCACTGGAGAGTGAGAGAAAGAACAGAGTCGTGATGACTCCAGAGGAATGTGTTTGGAACCCCTAATTTATTATATGTTTGGTTTCCACAGAACCTTCACACATCATGGGTTTCGACTGCTTGGAGTTTAGATCTTGGCACACTCACCGTTGACGTGAACAAAACATTTGTCACCAAAAATAGAAAATCTGGTAAATAGAGATTATGGTCTGGGAACCCAAAGACCTACCAAATGAGGAATAATATACTTCTGGCATCTTTCTAGAGTCTGGAATCATAACTGGTACAGGCCCTACAGACAGTTCAAGGCTGTCCCAAGCCGTTGCTGATTCATATGGGTGCTATGGCTCAATGGACAGGTGCTTTGTAAGCTCTCTGATTCCAGAGCAAACCACTCTTCAGCTGTGAGAGAAAATGCTGTTTGCTGAATCTGGTTAATTCCTTTTGACTGCATCTGTAATTCTACACAGCCATTCTCCAGCAAAAGAAAATACATAGAGTAGATGATTTCTGCTTTGTGCTGGGATCTCAGTGATGATGAGTCTGCCCTGCCATTTAGGGCTGAGGGAAGATCACTGAAGACTTGGTTAGGTATGATATATACCTGATCTAAATCCCAAAACTATGAAAAGTATTGAATAGTGCTGAATAATTCAGAAACTTACTTAATCTGGAACTTGGATGCCGCATTGATGGTATTTTCTGAGCACTTTCTATAGAACCCTGTAGTGCTATTATTTGATTTTCCATTTAGCCAATAAGATACATGGTAAACACAGTCCTACCAGAGTAGCCTAAGTTATTGACCACTGCTGCTTCTCTCTCCATTTATTTCTTTGTGTTATTTCCATGAGAGATGTTTTATAGATTTCTTCAAAAAGATTTTTCACATTTTAAAAAATTTATTTATTTATTTATTTATTTATTTATTTATTTATTTATTTATAAGAGTGAGACTGGGGGAGGGGCAGAGAGAGAGGGAGAGAGAATCTCATGCAGGCTCAGAACTCACAGCACAGAGCCTGATGTGGGGCTTGAACTCACGAACCACAAGATAGTGACCTGAACTGAAATCAAGGGTCAGACACTTAATAGGCTAAGCCACCCAGGCACCCCTTCACATTCCTTTTTAAGTATATTGTGAGTATTTTATGGTTTTATTGCTATTGTGAATGGATCTGTTTCCCATTAATTTTTTTAACAGATGATTGATGCGTGAAGAAAAGCAACTGAGTTTTGTACTTATTTTTTCTCTACATTTTACTGACCATAGTTACACGTTTCCTTTTTTTTTTTTCAGCTGATCTTCTTGGATTTTTTCTGAATGAAAATATGTCATTGGAAAATAATCATGTTTATGTCTTCCTTTCCAACTTATTATATGTATTCCATTTTCTCCCATATTTCTTTGACTATAGTCTCCATAACAAGGTTAGATGCTACAGTAATGGGGGTGCACATTCCTGCCTTGTTTCATTTATAGAATTTCTTTATTAATTCACTATTTAATACAATGGTTACTATTGGTTTCTGCTATATACTCATTGGCATATCAAAAAAGCTTCTTTCTATTTCTAGTATAGTAAGAATTTATTAGCATTAACTGTTTTTTCTTTAATTTTTTAATGTTTATTTATTTTTGAGAGAGCAGGGGAGGGGCAGAGAGAGAGGCAGAAGCAGGCTCCAGGCTCTGAGCTGTCAGCACAGAGCCCGACGCGAGGCTCAAATCCACAAACTGTAAGATCATGACCTGAGCTGAAGTTGAACGTTTAACCGACTGAGCCACCCAGGTGCCCCAGGGTTTTAGAGCACCAACGGATATCACTCCACCTGTTCTCCACCTTGAGTCTAGAACCAGTTCTGAACACAAGAATCAGACTGATGCAGATTAAAACACCAGCTTAACTGGCAAGATTAATCAGAGAATGTGGCATAGATATGTGGACTCAGGTGGCTCCCTAATTGTTCACCTAGAAATAAATTCACCCAGGCAAATGTGGGTGATGGTAAGCCTCCTCCACAGAAGCACAGCTGCCCTGGTAAATATAATACCACATGGAGGAAAGCATTGCAGAAAGGAACCTCTCTGGCAAGTAAGCCCATCTAAAACAGAAAGATCTGAAGGGGCAGAGGCAAGAGATCTGTCTTTTCTTCAACATTCACCAGACATCCCCATGGGAGGAAAATACAGAGAGAGGACAGACACAATGCTATTAGAAATTCCTTTATGGACAGATGAGGTCCACTGAATAGAGGTCTCCCTCGCAAAGATGGCTAGTCAATTTTGCCCAAAGATCATTAGGCATCAGTATTAGTTATCTACTGCAGCGTAACAAATTACCACCAAGTTAGCCACTTAACACAAGATACATTTACTGTCTCACAGTTTCTGTGAATCAGGAAATCTAGGCATGGCTTAGCTGAGTCCTCTATTAAGGGTCTATTACACATTCAAGGCGTTGGTCAGGGCTAGGGTCTCATGTGAAGCCTTAACTGAGGGAAAGATTTGCTTCCAAGCTCACTTACATGGCTGTTGGCAGGAATTGGGTCATTTGGGGACTGTTGAACTGTGACTGTTGAACAATTCCTAGCTGGCTCTTGGCCAGAGTTCCTTGCCACGTGGGCCTCCCCAACATGGCAACTTGCTTTATCAAAGCCAGCAAGGGAGTGAGTCTACTACTAAGGGGGAAGTCAGAATCTTATAATTTAGTCAAATAAATGACATCCCCCTCAATGCTGCTAAAGGGTTGTTAGAAGCAAGTCATTCAAGGGGAGGGGACACCAAGTGAACACCAGAAGGCAGGGATCAGTGGGGGGAGTCTGGGATGTTGCCTAGCAGAGGCACCTATGAATTAAGACACAACTAATATATTTCTTAATTTTGAACTGTCCTCAAATTCCTGAAAGGAAAGTTGCTTGAATCATGACACGTTATTCCTTTGACTTCTAGATTAGATTGCCAGTATTGTAGATAAGATATTTACATGTATATTTGTGATGTATTTGGTCTACAACTTTTGCCAATTTAGTGGGTTTGGAATCTGGATTTCTCATCCTTAACATTGTATATATACGTCTTCTGAAGTGTTTTCCTGGCCACATTTACCAGAAGTTTGTCTCTTTTGACATTTAAAAAAACCTGTCTGTATGGTTTTATCAATCTTAAATGTTTTTGTTGTCTAATTCTTTATTGGTTTATTTTTCTAACTTTATTTTGGTCATTTTTTATAACTTTTTGAGTTAAGTGTGCTAATTTTCCATTTTTCTTGTTTGATCACAAGATAATTTAAAGCTGTGAATTTTTCGTGAGTATGGCTTTGGATGTAGCAATACCTACAGATTCCGATGAGTGCTATTTCACTTTTATAATTTCTGAGTAGTCTGGATTTTAGATTTGATTTCCTTATTTACTCAAGAGGTATGATAAAAATAGTTTTGCTTCAATTTTTAAGTCACTAGACCGTCTTTGTTATCTTCTAATAGGCAATTGCCAGTTTATTATATTATAATCAAATAATATATCCTGGAATAGTACTAATTTTTGCATTTTATTTAGATTCTCTTTGTGGCTTAGTACGTGATCAACTTTTGCAAATATTCATTTGGAGATTTGGAAAAACTGTAAAGACCAAAATTTTATATGTCTACAATTAAGTTTATTATATATTCAAAACATTTATGGTCTTATTTCTTTTTAAACTACTTAATCTGTTTAACACTGGAAGAGTAATTTTAAAATCTACCACTAATTCTGAAATCTATTAAATTCTCATAAGCTTTCTAATAGTGTCATTGCATAAAATTAATATACGTTATATACAAATATACAAAAATATACATTTTTGCTATGTTAGTGTAAAAAGCTTTATGATTATGATGGGTTTTGTGTGTTTGTATCTTTTGTTATTTATAATTATCATATAGTCCCGTTTAGATCCTTTTGTTGTTAGTTTTACCTTGTGTGATAATCTTACCATTCTGCTGTATTTTTTATCATTCTAGTATACCTTTGCCCATCCCTTTATTTTAAACCTTCGTATGACTTACTTTTTAAGTCAATCTTATAACAGATATGCAGCTAAATCGTTTCTGAAACAATCTAAGAGTCTTTGTCTTGACAGATTTTAACCTATTCATGTTGACTGAGTGTACTTACTTAACGTTGCTAGAAATGTAGTACACATGTCTTGGACACACGAGGGTGGTGGGCTCGTATATTCCATAAGGGTTTTCTCCCTTGTTCCTATTATCTAGAGCTGATCCTGCAGAAAATGATCAGCTTTGTGCTGAATAAACATAGGACCTTGGTGAACTTCTTGGGGCAACAAAACTGGGTTGTTAACTGCCTCAACTTAGGTCGATTACTGGCATCGTATACTTAAATGAAATGGAGGCAAACAGTAGAGGTCTGAGAGCTGTTCTCTGCATTGCAAAAACTACATTGACAATATTTCGGTACTTTCAGCTCTTCTGCGGTGACGACGAACGTGGCAGCAATGTTGTCCCTCTAGCAATGCCCGTCCTATAGCAACGCGGTCCAGTACCTGTAGGGTACTGGAGTACAAAGGAATACTGAGAAAGCTGCATTTGTCAATTCTGTCTTTCCTTTAACATGGAGATAGCATCCTTGCTCAAGGGATAGTATCCTTGAAGTTAATCTCAACAAATCCCCAGGTCTCCAGAAAACTTTTGCATTCTTCATCACCCGAACTTCTTTAGTAATTGGACAGAAGTCCATGCTGTGCACTTTGGAAGCTCTGGTGTTTCCCTATGCTGTTAATATAAGAATTTAAACTAGAAGAAAGACAAGGTGACTGTATTGAAAGGAAATAGATGGATTGGATAACAGTCCTCTTTCGGTCTGCCTGGGGTATGCTAAATAAAATCAGAGAAAGAAAAAAATGGCATGGTGTTATCCCATGCCCAACTCTGCCCCTGTAAAAACTACTTGAAAGAAGCTTCTACAAATGTGGAATCCTAAGTAAGAAATGAGACAGCCTTGCAGTGTCTTTGGAAGAATAAAAGGTAAAGTTTGCTTTACTGTACAGTTACTAAGGGTGATAATGTAGGAAGGAAAGATGAGGAGTTTTAAAATGATATTTTTAAGTTCATACATAATTTCTCACTTTTGTAACTACATCCAGGCACTTAAGCAGGTGAGGTGTTAAACGATTTTATGTATATTCTACGACTGGACAAGTATATAAATACATGAGGACAGGATTCTCACTGTCAGAGGAAAAGGTTACAAATGAGAAAGGAGGGGTTTGGACTGGAACTAGAGGTAATATATACTTATGGTTTTTAATATGTGCACAGATAGGTAGAAATGGAAACAGAGGGGCACCTGGGTGGCTCATTCAGTTAAGCGTCCAACACTTGATTTCAGCTCAGGTCATGATCTCACGGTCCATGAGATCGAGCCCTGGGTCGGGCTCTGTGCTGAACATGGAGACTGTGTGGGATTCTCTCCCTCCTTCTCTATCTGCCCCTTTCCCACTTGTGTGTGTGCACATGCACTTTCTCTCTGTCTCTCCCTAAATAAATAAATATTAAAACAAAACAAAACATAAACAGATGTGTGTCCAAAATACATATATTTCTTATCTCTGCCCACCGTGAGAGCCCAAATGGAATGACACCCCAAAAGCAATGAGAACAATTAGCTACAAGATCTTAGATTCAAAAATAGATTCAAAATACCATTCTCCAAGGAAAGGAACAGACTTCCTTGAGTAACTGGCTAATTCCAGGGCTGGGGCAGCAGAAGGACAAAATGAGCCATATGTCAGAAAGTAAGAAAGTGCCCAAAGAATGGTAGGAACATGTCAAAAGGACACAGGAACCTCTTTGAAGGGGCACCCAATGGCCAAATCTGGGGGTAACTTGAACAAGAAAATAAACCACAATGGTGATGGATTATATAAATCATAGAAGAAAATAAGAATCATGAACCTATGCTGATATAAATAAACAATTTTACAATAAATAAATAAGGGAGAAGAGGAAGCTCTTCCTTATTGTGTAATTTCAAGTAATAAACAGAGAAGGAATGATAAAATTAAACACATCCTGGGACGCCTGTGTGGCTCAGTTGGTTAAGCGGCCGACTTCAGCTCAGGTCATGATCTCTCAGTTCATGGGTTGGAGCCCTGCGTTGGGCTCTGTGCTGACAGCTCAGAGCCTGGAGCCTGCTTCCAATTCTGTGTTTCCCTCTCTCTGCCCCCACCCCCACTCACACTCTGTCTCTCTCTGTCTCAAAAATAAATAAAAAAAATTAAAAAAAATTAAAAGCATCCCTGTGATAATAGCTTCAGGTAAGCATCATAAGGATGCTGAAAGTAGTGAGTATCAAGGTATCTCCTCATAAGATGGAAAAAATAGGGGAAAAGGAACCACACTGAAGGAGTCTGGCAGACATCCTCTTAACCAAGTAATCAAAGTGGACCTTACCAGTAATGGGACATATCAACATCCTGATATATGCATGAAAACGCACAACCTGAATCTAATCATGAGGGACCATCAGACTAACCCAAACTGAGGGATATTCTGCAAAATAACTAGCCTATCATCTTCAAAAGTGTCAAGGTCATGAAAGACAAAACAGAAAAAGTTGAGGAACCACTTCAGATTAAAGGAAACCAAGGAGAGGAAAACTAAATGCCAGGTGAGCTTCTTGATTGGATCCTGGACCAGGGAAAAGAACATGAATGGGACAACTGGCAAAATGGGAATGTCTGAAGATTAGGTAATGACATTGTGTCAGTGTTAATTGCCTGATCTTGATCACTGTGGCCATGTAAGATGTTGAATTTGGGGGGCTTTGGGTAAGGGATATATAGTACTTCGAAATAATTTCATTTCAAAATGAAAGTTAAAAAAAGAGAAAAAAGTCCTCCAGGCAATACTTTCCTGTAGACAATGTGTTCTTGCGACCTTGCCCTCTCCTTGTGGTTTTGAGCCCGGGAGTTTGTTGGGCTGTGATCCCCCCATACCTGATAGCACATATGACCGTAGTTGAGGCTTCCAGAAGCCGAGAGTCTAGACAAGGTGATACTACACCACAGACACGGTCACGGTCATAGCCATGGGGCAATTAAATGAACTCAGAAGTTCCTGTACTGGTGAAGCCACGGAGAAAAGGAAAGTTAGAAGCCTATAGAAAGGGACAAACAAAAGTCTTATCTTTTTTCCTCAGTGTATTTTCTTTTTGCTTTCTGGCCGCATTGAACTAAACCTAGGCGAGGTCCAGTCTCTTCAAAATACGGGCTGACATAAGAAGACGTGTTTCTCATACTAGATTCAGGCCTCTAGTGAAAGCTTCTGAGAATGGTGAGGGACAGGGGGTTGGGGAGGGACAGGCTATGGCTTACAGGCTCTCCTCCCCAACTTGGGGAAACTCTGCTGGCCAAAACCTGTAGCTGGACAGACAAACGCTCAAGTGCTCTCTGAAAGGAGCCCAAGAATCCAGCCTTCAGTAAGGAATGAAACTGACTCTGGTTCGCAGGCATCCTCAGGGAGCCTCCAAAGACCAGAAGGAGTCCTGACAGGGAGAGCCCAAGAGCCAAGCGTGGACCTCCTCTCTCCCCAGGCATCTTGCTGCCCGTGTCCACTTCTCCTGCAAGACTGCTTCTCTGCTGCAATTTAGAGGTTCCAGAAGTTTATTCTTTGTATTCGCATTCCTTGAACGCCTGGTCAACCCAGTTCATCTAAATGAAAATTATTTTAATTTAGACCCAATACTTGACATTTCTTTACAAAGGTTGTTTTGGCTGTGGGTTCAATTCACACTAACTCTGTTAGATTTATTCTAATCTCCTTGGCTACATGGAAAAATCCAGGGTGCACCAATTCCCCTCCGAATCATTGAGAGACTATAGGTACGATAATTCATGGTAGCTACTCTATAGGTAACACTAGGAATAGTTATGTTTTATCAGTGTGAAATAAGCAGCCACGGGTCCCCTTACACATTTCTTGCATTTTTAATATAACTAACGCTGCAAAGTGGGTCTGGTGGAAGGAATCCCTGCTGTATTCGTTTTCTGCTACAGATATGGAAAATCATTAGATTTGTGCGGGGGCAGGACATCCTCTCTTTCTGTTTAGCCCTTCAGACACTGTGTGTGCCTGGAATCTCAAACAGATGAGATGCCTCCCTAATGATCCAGGTGCTCCGACTGGAGGCTTCATACAACCTCTGAAGGAAAATATGCACGACTCCTGAGTGGTGCTAAGGGGATGCCATTTGCACCGACTTCTAAATTTTCCTGCAGGTGGGGAGTCAAAATGGCAATCGGTAAATTTAAATTTTAATTCGAACCCCTCTTCTACCCACTCTAAACTTCCTCTCGAGACAAGCCGCTTGGTCATCTGCATGCGTGACAAGTTCCCCACTCCTGCTGCCAGATGCTGCTTTGCTACTGAGTGAAAAATGTGTTTAAAATTAAACCTTTTTTTTTTCCTTAAAAAAAAAAATCCAAGACACTAAGATAGGGTACTTTTTCCCAAAAGGACTGGCACAAATGGAGAGTTTTTAATGAATACTGATAAGTCTGAGTGCGAAATGAAACATTAACAGCCATGTAAGCCAGTGACAGATGTTGCAACCCAATATAATGCAGCCTCAAATGCCACGGGCATCCCTCCCAATAGAATTAGAGAGCAGAGCTGCTCGTTAACATAGAAAACATCTCCCCTCTTTCTTCCACTTGGAAGGAGCCACTCGGTTTCTTCCATACCAGACTGGTTGTTTTAAACACTAGTTACAATGTATTGTCTTGGCATGGGCTCTCGGGGCAGGGGGAGCCTTACCGTTGAATTTTATTCATATAAATCTCATTACTGTTTAATTATTTTGCAGCAAAACCCAAATTTGAAGACAGCACTAAAATACACAAGCAATTCTAATTTATATTCTAAGATACAGCAAAATGACAGAAAGCCAGAGAAATAGCATTTTTAAAGTCTCGACCACCTAAACCAGGCAGCATTCATAGAAATGAGGCGAATGAGAGCTAAGAAGACACTGTAGGTAAATGCTTTGCTTGGTGTTCACCAATCCGTAGAAAGGTAAATACTTTTCTCGGTAGTCACCAATTGGTGGCAAAACCCGCCTTAGAACTGGAAGTTCTGGGAGCATCTGGGTGGCTCAGTGGGTTAAGCGTCCCACTCTCGATTTTGGCTCAGGTCATGATCTCATTGTTCATAAGTAGCTCTGCACTGACAATGTGGAGCCTGCTTGGGATTCTCTCTCTCTCTCTCTCTCTCTCTCTCTCTCTCTCTCTCTCTTTCTCTCTCTCTCTCTCTCTCCCTTTCTCTCTGCTCCCTCCCACTCGCTTCGCTCAAAATAAATATTTTGAGCACTTTCGCTCAAAATAAATAAATAAACTTAAAAAGAGGGAAAAAAAGAACTGGAAGTTCTGGAAAACTTGGCCAGAACAGAGAACAGAAGGGTAGGGGGCAGTGGAACAAGATGTTCTTTGCCATGGTGAGATCATAAAGTCCTCTGATAGTCCATAGTTTAGATGGGTTGATTCTATTTCTCATCTCTCCTGGCAATGTTACTTTAGAGAACTAACATTGTGAATCTGAATGTAACGATGTCAGATGTAAACCTCCTTTTTCACTGGAGCCATAATTTACACATATATCAAAAATATAAATAAAAAAATAAGGATCCTATGATTTAAAAAAAAAATACGACCTACTTTGGAGAATCTCAAAATGCAAGGACAGTACAAGTTAGGACAGGTTAGTGAGGAGGCCTATTTATCTGCAATCACAAAAGGAACTCTCTTAGACATTTTCTTGGTTGTTTTCTTACAATTGGCTATTTGAACTTGACTTGGGGAACCGTGGGTCTGGAGGCACAACGGGAAAGAGCACTGGAAAACCAGAGCATTCCAAAACACTGGAAAAGCAAAAGGGTAGACAAATTTGTATTTCAATGATTTCTAACTTGACTTTTAATATTATGCCATGCTATGTGTTTTCTTCATGGCATTTATCACAATCTGTAACCATTCAATTCATTTATTAGTCAGCTTATTACCCTCCTCTCAGATGCAAGCCTTGTTCAGTGCTCTAAAACCAGAGCTTCACCCAGAACCTGAGGTGTGGCACACAGGCACTCAGAGATGCCTTGTAACAAATAAATAAGTATGTGAACGAAGGAAATTCATAATCAATAAACCAGTACAGAATCAATAAGGAATCACTGAGTAAGTACATCAATAGAAAATAAGATTTGATTTTTAAAATTTAATGTTCTTTTATTGCAGGCATTCCTACCATATAAAGGCCAAGTGGCCTCTAATGTTCTGTAACTAAGTGACACCATCTTGAATGTCTCCCATAGATCATGGGACCTATGACATGGGTACACCCATCACCAACACAAGTCTTTAAGGACTGTTGGTTCTGTTTTCAGTCTTGTCTACTCTGGAATGATCCATAGGCTTCATAGGCTATTTTTTTTTTTCTGAAGCTTCTGTCAGAATGATAAAGGCTCCTAAGTTAACATTTTGGACTGAGTCACTGAGATACAAGCAAGAACATTTTATATACCTTCTTATTCTCAATTAGCTGAGGAAGCACTTCTTAAAAGTCTGTGGGGGAGAAATTACTCCTCAGAAGCCAGCTGGAAGTGAAGAGAAAGTTGTCTAAGAAAAGTATGGGTTGTCAGCAAAAGACAGAAGTTATATGACGGAAGTTTAAGTTTTTATGCTATTATTGTAACCTCTTTTTACAAGTAGGAACTTGAAAGGGATTTGAGTGAAGACATTGGGGCAGCTTGTGTAATGAGGGTGCCTGAGACACCAGTCACTCTGAGGCAAGTCCCAGACTATCCCCAGTTCTGATTTGGTCACTCTGAGCCACTTCCTAAAAGGCATCTGTAGCCTCCGCCGCCATCGAGAAGGCTACAGTCCTCTTGGCCCCGAAAAGCTGGAAGGTGCCAGAGTGTGTTCAGGCCCCTGGAAGGAGAGGCCACAGGAGGGTCTGTGTCAACACTGCAGGGAGCATTAGGGCTCTAAAGAAAAGAGAAGCATTCCGGGGGCTGATGCATTTGGGAATAAAGAGGAAAATTAGTGCAATGCCGGACCGTTCAGGCTAGAAAAGACTTTCATTTAATAAAAGAGTAGCTGGGACGCAGAGAAGTAAAGTGGCTTGTATAAGATGAAATCATGGTAGAAAAATAGTTGGCAGGCGGGATATAGATCTTAAGAGGATAGAAACATGGGCCGCCTGGTGGCTCAGTCAGTTAAGCATCTGACTTCAGCTCAGGTCATGATCTTGTGGTTCGTGGGTTCAAGCCCCCTGTGGGGTTCTGCACTGACAGCTCGGAGCCTGGAACCTGCTTCCGGATTCTCTGTCTCCCAGTCTCTCTCCACCCCTCCCCCACTTGTGCACACACACTCTTTCTCTCTCTCTCTCTCTCTCTCTCTCTCTGTCTTGAAAATAAATAAATAAACATTTAAAAAAATAATAGGATACAAACAGAAGGTCATGTTTGATTGTGAAACAGACTTGTCAAATCCTCCTGTCCAGTTGAGATTGTTCAGGAAGCCCTTAGCCTAAAAACTGTTCTCTTTCTGGAACAGACTATCCCTGTGCCGCTACAGCACAAAC
Organism: Panthera onca; assembly: GCF_046562875.1. NCBI lineage: Eukaryota > Metazoa > Chordata > Mammalia > Carnivora > Felidae > Panthera > Panthera onca. The sequence continues at coordinate 178,202,734 of NC_138342.1, forward strand.
AGAAAGGAGACAAAAAGAAAATAACACTGCAGCAAGTACACAGGAGAAGTTCTGGCATGTGCACCGATCGGAGGGGGAGTAAATTATAGAAAGCTGTCTCTAGAGTATTCGAAATATAGTTAATGAACCCAAGGACATTCCATTCTAAACTTGATTCAACTGTGCTCAGATGCAGGGGAGTTTTTGCAGTTAGTAGGAACGCTCTGGTAATGTCAGTGAGAGCATTCTGACTCCAACCTGCGTGGAACAGAGAGGAGGTGTAGCAGTGACAGAAAACTGTGACAATCAAGAGGAAGGTCCAGATGGACGTGACATTGCCTTCAGCCACTGCAGGCTAAGGGTTTCACAGCAGTGCCCAGCGCCTAGGTCTGTCACCTGCACAGCCGTGGATCCCAGGGTGCTTTGATGAGCATTGGTTATGCACATATAGTGGCGAAGGGCGCTGCTAAATTGTGTAGACATCATTCCCTACCAGGCTTCTGTTGTTCTCAACTAATCCATTTAGAGGGTCCCTGATGTCTGAAAATTTTTGGTAAAGGTAAGAATTAAATTTTCTGGGTTTGTCAACATTAAATCTTACCAACTCACAAGACTGGGGGACCCAGGTGGGATATCCCAATGGAGAAGCACACCTCACAGGGATGTGTCTGAGGAAGGGCGATCCACCCTGAGCGTACTGCACATGACTCATGCTTCTCTGAGGCTCTAGAAAGAGTCAGAGAGGGGCCTCTGGGTGGCTCAGTTGGTTAAGCGTCTGACTCTTGATTTCGGCTAAGGTCATGATCTCATAGTTGGTGAGGCCAAGCCCTGAGTCGGGCTCAGTCTGACAGTGCAGAGCCTGCTTGGGATTCTCTCTCTCCCCCTCTCTGCCCCTCCCCTGCTTGTGTTCTTCTCTCTCTCTCTCTCTCTCTCTCTCTCTCTCTCACTCTCAAAAAATAAATACAATTTTTTAAAAAAAGGAGTCAGAGAAACCTGTCAGGGCAGAAATTTACATCCAGAAAAAGCACGAGTGTGGGGATTGGGCAGACTTGGGTCAGAACCCTAAGTTCTACAAAGAAGTGACTGTCCTGGCCTTTAAGTTCAATGACCTTCTCTTTCCTTATCTGTGTAATAGGAACAAGAAAGAGCCTAAATGTCCATCGACTGATGAATGGATAAAGAAGCTGTGGTTTATATATACAATGGAATACTACTTGGCAATGAGAAAGAATGAAATCTGGCCATTTGCAGCAATGTGGGTGGAACTGGAAGGTATTATGCTGAATGAAATAAGTCAGTCACAGAAGGACAGATATCATATGTTTTCACTCATATGTAGATCTTGAGAAACTTAACAGAAGACCATGGGGGAAGGGAAGGGGAAAAATAGATACAAACAGAGAGGGAGGGAGACAAAACACAAGAGACTCTTAATACAGAGAAGAACAAACAGAAGGTGGACGGAGGGGGGGTAGTTTGGAAATAGGAAAAATGGGTGATGGGCATTGAGGAGGTCACTTTTTGGGATGAGGACTGGGTATTGTATGTAAGCCAATTTGACAATAAATTATATTTAAAAAAAAGTAAAATTAGTCTTAGCATAGCACCTGGCCACATGGTAGGTAAAATTTACCATCCCAACCCTTAAAAAAAATTTTTTTTAACATTTATTCATTTTTGAGAGACACAGAAAGGCAGTGTGAGTGGGGGAGGGGCAGAGAGAGGGAGACACAGAATCCGAAGCAGGCTCCAGGCTCCAAACTGTCAGCACAGAGCCCGACACAGGGCTGGAACCCAGATCATGACCTGAGCTGAAGTCCGATGTTTAACCGCCTGAGCCACCCAGTCCACCCACTCCAAAACTCTTTCCATCTTGAAAAAGTGAACTTCTATACCCATAAATACATCCCCATTTCCCCCTTCCCCCAAACGTTTTAACTGAAAAAGGACAAATCAAAAAGTAAGAACTTCAACCACGACACTGAACAAGTACTAAGAATCAAGTTTATCTAATGAACTCAACTCCAGATTTAAAAAATATAGACATCAGAAGTTGTTCAACAATTAGCAGTTCGTGAAGGAACACGCGGTAAGTTAAAGTGTATGGGAAGATTGAGCTGGTAAAAGTCCATTTTAAAAACATTACAAGGGTCGGGGCGTCTGGGTGTTTCAGTAAGTTATGCGTCAGACTCTTGATTTCGGCTCAGGTCATGATCTCACGGTGGTGAGGTCGAGCCCTCAGTGGGCTCTGTGCTAAGTATGGAGCCTGCTTGGGATTCTCTCTCTCTCTCTCTCTCTCTCTCTCTCTCTCTCCCCCTCTCCTTCCCTCCCTCTGTCCCTCCCCTGCTTGCACACGTGCTCTTTCTCTCTCAAAATAAAGGAATAAACATTTTTTAAAACCCAAACATGACAAAAGTTTAAAAATCGCCATATTCTATTCAAACTGCCAATAGAAACGTATACCTTCATCACAAAGACAGTGTCCTTGCGGGGCAAACATGTCACAGGCTTATGTGACTGGGGTGAAAAAGAAAAGAGGAAAGTTGAGTACACAATAAAGCTGTGTTTTCCAGGCTTCTCTGTCGATAAGAATCATCCAAGATACTTGTTAAAACTACAAATTCTTGGGCTCCCTCCCAGACCCACTGAATCAGAATCTCCAAGTTGGATTCCAGATATAAAGTTTTAAAACAACAAACTTCTAGAGGGTAAGAGATCCATATCCAAGTACACATCCATCTTTGGCAAAAGCTGCCTGGTAACACTGATTACAATATAAAACAAGTAATCCAGTATGGTAGTTCCAATCTGTTCAACTCTGAAAGGTGAGCTCAAATGTTTATTCCAAGCACAGATGCTCAATTAGTTGCAAATGAGGCTAATTGCTAGGGGACACTGTTAGGGGCACTTGGACCAGAATCAGAGACATGGTGCCTGTAGGATTGGGGTAGAACTGAACTAAGGGCACAGGTCATAAATATAACACGGGAGAGCGGGAAGGGCTTATTCATACCCATGTCACAGGGCCTCTTCCAACTTCTAAAAGAAAAAGGTATAACTTTTCACAACATCATAGAACAGAGAACCAGTTTTTTTCTTTAAGTTTATTTATTTATTTTGAGAGAGAGAGCGTATAAGCACGAGCAGGGGAGGGGCAGAGAGAGAGAGGGAGAAAGAGGATCCCAAGCAGACTCCGCACTGTTGGCGTGGAGCCCAACACGGGGCTCGATCCCATGAACTTCGAGCTATGACCTGAGCCGAAATCAAGAGTCAGACGCTTAACGACTGAGCCACCCAGATGCCCTGAACATGGAACCAGGCTAATACACATGGCTCTATTTGTTCTTTGACAATGAAAACTTCACTAATTTTTCATCACAGTGGAAACTGAAAGCAAAGAAGAGCTATGTACTACCTTTTAGAGAGATCTGTCTATACCACCTGGAGCTTCTAGTCCCAAGAGCAGGACCTACTGCCAGCAACGAGGGTGATAATGTCTTAAATATCTCTATTTCAATTTACATCAGAGAAGAAAACTAAGAAATGCTTCTGTGCAAAGTCACTCAACGTTCTCAATTCGTTGAAAAGCGAGCTTTTCTTACATCTGCACATGTCCTCCACCTCTAATAGTTTAAGCATTGATTCATATGCAATTCACTTGGCCAGATTTTCCATTGCTTTTCCTTCCGTTGTTGAAGGATTAATAGATTGTGTCTAACCAAAGTCATTTAGAAGGCCATGGTGTGGGTGGAGGAGAATGTGGGGGCTGTATCAAAGCCATGCACTCCATGTTTAAAGAAATTCCATTACATCTAAATTCTGGACTAAAGCATGTGGCCTCAGATAAATCAGTGTGTTTCAATCCCCACTTCCTTCGGATCCGCATTACTGAAGCGTAGCACATCATTGTGAATGAATGTTATTCAAGTCACTGATGAAAAAGCACAAACAATTGTAAATCCCTTTTGCTATTGCAATGTTTCACAGATCTGCTGCTGTTGCTGCTGGATCGTGGTTCAACAGTAAAGGAAGAACTACTCAAGGTCAGAGGACGGTGGGTGAGGCAGGAAGAAAGGACTGGAAATACGGGAAGAATGGAATATGTCTATGAGGGTCCATAAGTTTTTAATAAGATTCAGTTCTCAAAACTGCCCAAACTTAACACACGTTTGCAATTCCTTAAAATACATATACTCGAATAAAAACTCTGCCAAATTTTTTTCAGCAAATACGTATTCTACAGAAAAAGTAGATTTTTAGAATGCTTCATCTATCCGATAGGGCGATCTTAGAAATTACTTCTGCTATAACTAAAGAATTAGAAGCACACATTTAAAGGCTACATTAACCTTTCAAACCTCCTGAAAGTGAGATTTGTACCCAGGGGAAAGAGAGAGGATAAGGGTATATATAACTCCACCTTAGTGCCAAAGAGAAATGCAATGACCGAAATAATTTTAAGCAGCAGGAAGTACATTATTTTCCCAAGCTTCCCAGTAGTCCTGATTATCCACTGGTCATTGTGTCAAAATAATAGAGACGGAAAGCCGTATTATTCACAGAGATAAAGCTACATATACCAATATTTTATCTGGATTCCACACAGCAAATGCCTAGGTATAGCAACATGCAGGAAAGTACTAGGGAGAAATGAACCTAAAGCAGTAACCCTAGAAATAAGGAGAAAAACTAAGCCAGTGCAAACAACGGCTCACAAATTAATCCCACGGCAATTGCTTAGAAAGCCTGCATTATAGAGACTTGCAGCTCCTCAGAGAGAGCCCCGGTGATTGGGAAAGGTGGCGAGGAGTCCAGTGACTCACAGGGTCCCTGAGGCTCAGAAGATAATATAATATATAACATATAATTAATATAATAATGATGATAATTCAGTGATGAATGTTTATCAAGCATTTACTACCTCCCTATTCTATGCTAAGGGCACGAAATACATCCCCTCGTATAATCCACACAATATCCAGTGAGGTACTTGCCATTATTATCCTCACTTTACAGACTAAGAAACTAGGTCTTGCGAGGTAAAGAAAGTTGCTCAAGGTCACACAGCTGGTTGGTAGCACTAATGTTCATGGTAGAACTTTCTGGAACTTCCTAACATTACAGAGTATCGGAGCTCTACCATTTTAAACTTTATGTTCCAGTCAAGCAGGAGTGTTGCCTCCCTGCTCAGAAAAGCTTGGTCCCATCTACCTATGCTGGCTGACTTCTACTCACCTCTCAATTTCAGGTCAAATGCATCCTCTTTGGGGAAGCTTCTGTTCCCTGGTATTCTCACGCTCCCTGACACTTCCCTGTTACAGAACTTAACTCTCGGTACCGTGAGTTCCTGATGACTTACGATTTCCCCCCTGGAAGACTACCCTCTTTGAAGGCATAAGTCTCATCTCTGCTACTCACTGTTGTACCACGGTGCTGAACGCAGTGTCTGATACACAGCAGCTGCTCAAAAACAGTTCTGGAATGGACAGGTCCTCTAAGTGTTCCATTTACTGCTGAGGAAATGAAAAGTCAGAAAGGTTATGTAGCAGGGGCGCCTGGGTGGCTCAGTCGGCTAAGAGTCTGACTCTTAATCTCGGCTCAGTCACGATCTCATGGTTCGTGAGTTTGAGCTCCGTGTCGGGCTCCGTGCTCAGTGCAAAGCCTGCTCGGAATTCTCTCTCCTTCTCTCTCTGCCTTTATCCCACTCGTGCTCTCTCTCTCTCTCAAAATAATTGAATAAATGAAGTTAAAAAACTTAAAAAATAAAAAAAAAAAATAAGAAAGGTTATGTAGCTCGCCCTGTGCCCCACAGGACACTGGAGCACACACAGAAAAGCCGGGTCCCTGGACTCCTGGGGTGGGGGGGGGGGTGGCTCTTTCCACTTTGCTGTTGCCATTTTCTTACCTAGAATGTCCCAGTGCTGCTTGTCACTATCTAAATCCTCCCGCCCCTCCTCAGGGGCCCTGCTCCTATCCCCTCCTTGCTCACACTGACTCAGAGGGTCTATCAAGGTCTAAAGCATTCACCAACCACCTTGTGCTAGAAATCCCACTGTGGTCTCCACTTGCTTTTGAAAGCTCTCCTACCCATAGCTAATACTCTTCGGGCCCCCCAGCTGCACCCCCACTTTGCTTGCAGCCTGCAATAGGGGTGCCAGCCAGTATTAATTTGATTTTCTTGCACCAGGCAACGTGCAGACAACCCTTCCTCTTTCCAAGGGGAGTGACAGCAAAACAACGAACTGAGCGTTCCCTACCCCAAGGTTGCTGGAGAAGGCAAAGTGGATTCCCCTTCCACATTCTTGCTGCAGAGCTAAAAGTGCTCATACATAATACCCAGTGATTCCAGTCCTAGTGGCCCAGTGTTTTCTGATACCTGTCTCCTCCCTGACCATATGTATTGGTTTAATGAGAGGCATCAACCAGCCCCGTTAGGAGCTATTCAAACCAGTTCATAGGATTACCTCCAGAAACACTGCAGGCTGGTCAAGGGATGAGAACAAATAATGCCGAGGTTTCAAAGCCACTACCGCATAGAATGCTGAGGGCCGGAAATCAAACACAAAGGAGAGAGAGGACGAGATTCAAGGAAGCCACCAAGCTGTCGCCCTGACCCTCAGGCAAGAGAAGTAAGGGGAAACCACAGACCGTTCCATATACACTGTCCCCAAGAGAAGAAAATATTAAAATATATTATCGAAGTGTAAAAAAATCTGGTTGCAGGAGGAAAATCTTGGCCCATTTTATTGCTCTGTTACACAGTAAATACATTCATTCATCATTTAGCCAGTGTATCTCTTTGAAATTCTATAAAATGCTGTCTACTTCATCTTGAAATATCTGTGCTTGGAGAAGAATGTGCAGTTTAAGCACAAAAGCTTTAAAATGCCACAGGAGTAATATCAAAAATCAGCTTAAGAACTTAATGCAACAAGACAAAAGACCAATAAATCCCAAGTATGAGTGCGCGTGTGCATTTTAATAAGAGAATTCTTGAGTACGGTATTATAGTTTTGCTTGCCAAACATAAGATACTTTCCAGTGTCCTATGTTCTAAATTGTAATAAAAGGTCTTGTTGTAAATTCTACAGTCAGGGGCAGGGGGGCATTTTAGATTAAAGAGTTTTATTAAGGAGGCTGATTTAGGATTGCTGGGAAAAGTTAACACTGATTTTCCAGCTCAAATGTAGGATTTGAAACAAGGCAGTTGAATCTTGCCTTTTACATTTTTTTTCCCCACAGCTTTTAGTTTTAGTTAAAAATGGTTATTACATGGGAAGCTCCCACAACTTTTATTTTTTACTTGATCAGAGACACAGTATTTATACTAGTATCCATCCACACGTTTTCCTTGAAGCGCCTAGGAATATTCACATGTATTTTTTTTTGGTGTTAGGAAAAACACCAACTTCTCTTCCAAACCTTCACTTCAAAAACACGAGTTCCCATTCAACATTTCAGCAGGTGACGAGAAAAGAGTGCGGTGTCTCCGCTTCTAGAGGCATCAGAGGGAGACTGTCATCAGACTTGCACGGTCAGGAGGCAGGCTGAAAGCAGGGCATTGGGCCAGGTGGCTCTTCAGGGATATGAGTTTGTTCTCCTGCATCCCCGCGTGGATGGGACAGAGTTAGAACAAAAACAGCTCTCTAGACAGCATGGCAGCTGCAACGTCCTAACAGATGGTAACGTTGTCCATGGACAGAGGAGAAAAATAGACAAAGGATTTTCTGCTTTCTGAAATCATGAGTAAACCATCTTCACTTTAGGATGAGATCAAGGTGAATTATTTACTCTCTACTTACTGTTATTGGAAACGCACACACACACACACACACACACACACACACACACACACAATTGAATTATGCTTACGATGCCTGCCTTCCATCCCTAGAAAAGTCAGGCAGGGGCAACTCAGCCACTGTAGGTACCCAGGACAAAATACTGGAAAGGTCACACTATTGAAGTTTTGCAGAGGCCCCTGAGGTATCAGTAAAGACAAAATGTTTGAAAGAGAATTTAAGTGTTACTCAGGAAAAAAGAGTAAGAGTAAGGTACAGCACCTCATGAGGTCACTCTGCAACTCCTTTCTTGAGTCTCAAAGTGTATCACCACTCTGTGTGTGTGTGTGTGTGTGTGTGTGTGTGTGTGTGTGTGTTTTGACAGAGAGCACGTTACTTTCTATCAATCCCCTTTGGGCTCATAAGCAAGCGTCTGTTTGCAGGAAAAGGAAAAGTGGCTCTTTAGCACCTTATATTGACAAAACAAGCCATTCAAAGCGTATCATTGATCAACTTCCTGATGGCTCAATATCAGAAGGTCAAAATCAGAGAAGGGAAGAAAACTGACTGGGGAAAAGCCAGCAATTGGCCAAAGTGCTAAGCGCTAAGTCATTATCTCTTCTGATCCCCAAAGGTGTGGAAGCAGGATCCCATTTGTTACCTCCTGGCATTTACTTTGAGACTCATTTAAATTTATCTCCAAAAGCACCTTGAACAGTCTCCAGTCCCTCTCCCTAATTTTATTACTGAGAAAGCTGAGCCCTAAGTAGGTTTGGGGTTTCCATGACTTTCTTACAGTCTTAATAGGAGATAACTAAGTAACAGAGCTCTCGGTTTGCGCAGGGTGGGGGCAAGAACCTATCTCCAGCCCTGTCCTGTGGTGGTGACGTCCATGTGCTCCTGTCCCTGTGCTAATGGTGATCAACACCGCCTTAGGAGTATGACATGTTGATCCTCCTAACAACCTGCATCCCTCTTCTACAGATCAGAAACTGAGGATCCGAGAGCTGAGGCCACTTACCAAAGTTACCTGGCTCATACGTGACTCTAAATTTTACTCCACTGCTTCTCTCTCTGCTATGTCCAATTTTTCAAACAGCTCCTACAGACATGCAAATCTTACAGAGAGAAAGAAAGAAAGAAAGAAAGAAAGAAAGAAAGAAAGAGAGAGAGAAAGAAAGAAAGAAAGAAAGAAAGAAAGAAAGAAAGAGGAAAGCTTCACATACCTACTCCTGACAAGTTACAATGAGGCTGACCCATCACGTGCACGCGCCCGCACGTGCGCACGCACACACACACACACGCACACACACACACACTTAACTGTGAAAACAATTGAACGGTACTTCGAATGCTTGTCTTAGATCAGTTTTCTGCATGAAGGCCAACATTTATTATTACAGTGCAAACTGAATTGAAATTGAAGTGAGATCCTTCAGAGAACTACATGATCCCACCCTGACTCGTGGACTATTGTTACTGCCATGTTGTTTCTTTAACTTTTCGGAATGTCTAAAACTCACACTCCTTAGTGGAAAAATGAGAGAAAGTTGCTATTGTTATTGCAGACTGCGGGCAAGTGTTCATCCTTGAACATTTCTATTAAGTCACGTTCATCTCTATGTCCCCAGGACTCCATGGTGGAAAATGGAAAATCTGATATATTGTACACCTCAAACTAATGTAACACTACATGGTAACTACACTGCAATTTAAAAAAAAGAAAGAAAGAAAATGAAAATCTGACCCCACACAAGCACCAAGCACTGGTCTTCACATTTGGAGCCTCTCTGTCCAACGCAGAGGATTAAAACAGCCAGGTGCAGTCCCTTTGAGACCTGCCCCCAGATGCTGTTTGGAGAGCAGCAGTAATTCCAAACCAGGGGATCTGGTCTCTGAGCTGTGCTCCAAGCAGATTTCTATCATGTAAATGGATGTTCACAGAAACAGATTGGTACATTAGCCAAAACTCAGGGGCATGCAAAATGTATTAGGTAATTTGTAGTCCAACAAGTTTCCTGTGGCAAAGGCAGAGAAACATTTCCAAAATAAATGCCATTTTAATTCTTAACCTAAAAAGAATCAGCATAACCCCTACTAGTTTTCCCCTTTGTAATTCTGCATGATCACTTCTAATGGAGCAGGACAATATAAAACTGTGACAACCTTCTGTCCCTGCCGATACCGGTTTAGCAAATGTGCAGCACTTCTTGGCATTACCATCGTGTCTCCCAAATGCACAAAAGTCCTTTGGATTCCCTGAAATTACATAAACCTAAAAATGTGGCATATTGTGTAGGCTCTGTTAGTATACTAGGGCTATGATATTAGTATACTAACCTATGATAACTATGTTAGTATCAGTAATAACTGCCATTGCTAAAAATGATCTTTTGTGGTTGTATGTATTTACTGCATTTAAAATACTCATGACAGGGGCGCCTGGGTGGCTCAGTCGGTTAAGCGTCCGACTGCAGCTCAGGTCATGATCTCACAGTCCGTGAGTTTGAGCCCCGCGTCGGGCTCTGGGCTGATGGCTCAGAGCCTGGAGCCTGCTTCCGATTCTGTGTCTCCCTCTCTCTGCCCCTCCCCCGTTCATGCTCTGTCTCTCTCTGTCTCAAAAATAAATAAATGTTAAAAAAAATAAATAAATAAAAATAAAATAAAATACTCATGACATTGCATTGTGGAAATAAAAGGGAAATGGAAAAAACTCTCATTACCTGCAGATATGATTGTGAGTAACTATAACTCTGGTTTTTTTTAATGGTGCAGTAAAATCAGTAGCATAATAAATAAATAAATAAATAAATAAATGACTAAAATCAGACAAAGACACCACCAAAAAACAAAATTACAAGGCAATATCCCTGATGCACATAGATGAAAAAATCCTCAATGAAATATTAGGAAGCCAAATTCAACAATATGTGAAAAGGATCATACAGGATGATCGAGTAGGCTTTATTCTAGAAATTCAAGGATGAATCAATATCTGCAAATAATCAACATGAAACACCACATTATCAAAACAAAGGATAAAAATCATGTAATTATCTCAATGGATACAGAAAGACTCCAGATAGCCAAAGCAATGCTAAGAAAAAAGAACACAACTGGAGGTATCATCTGTCTGATTTCAAACTATAATACAAAGCTATAGTAATCAAAACAGTGTGGTACTGTCGTAAAAACCGAAAGACATTTAGATCAATGGAACAAAACATAGGGCCCAGAAATCAACCCACGTGTATATTGTCAATTAATCTATGACGAAGGAGGCAAAAACAGTGGGAATAATGGATGGCCACACACAAAAGAATGAAACTGGACCATTACCTTACACCATATGCAAAATTAATTTCAAAATGGATCAAAGACTTGAATGTAAGAGCTGAAACCATAAAACTCCTGGAAGGAAACATAGGCAGTAAGCTCTTAGCAGTATTTTCATGGACCAGTTTCCTCAGGCAAGGCAACAAAAGCTAAAATAAACAAAGGAAATTACATCAAACTAAAAAAGCTTCTGCAGAGTGAAGGAAACAATCAACAAAACAAATAAGCAACGTACTGAATGCAAGAATATATTTGCAAATCATACATGCAATAAGAGGTTAATATCCAAAATATATAGATAATTTACACAAGTTTATATAGAGAGAGCCATAGAGACCATATATAAACTTATATATATTATATAAACTTATATAACAACCTGATTGAAAAACGGGCAGATGACTTGAATAGACAATCTTCCCAAGAAGACGTACAGATGACAAAGAGTCACATGAAGAGAGGCTCAACACCACTAACCATTAGGGAAATGCAAATCAAAACCACAATGAGATATCACCTCACACCCGTCAGGTAGGCTATTATTAAAAAAAGACAAAAAAAATAGAGGCTCCTGGGTGGCTCAGTCGGTTGAGCAACCAACTTCAGCTCACATCATGATCTCATAGCACATGAGTTCAAGCCCCGCATCGGGCTCTGTGCTGACAGCTAGGAGCCTGTAGCCTTTTTCAGATTCTGTGTTTCCCTCTCTTTCTGCCCCTCCCCTGCTCACACTCTCTGTCTCTCTTTTTCTCTCTCTTTCTCAAAATAAATAAACATTAAATTTTTTTTATATAAATCTTTTTAACGTTTACTTATTATTGAGAGACAGAAAGACACAGAGTGTGAGCAGGGGAGGGGGCAGAGAGTGGGGGAGACACAGAATCCGAAGCAGGCTCCAGGCTCTGAGCTGTCAGCACAGAGCCAGACGCAGGGCTCGAACTCACAAACTGCGAGATCATGACCTGAGCCCAAGTCGGTCGCCCAACCGACTGAGCCACCCAGGCGCCCCCAAAAAATTTTTTTAAAAAGACAAAAAATAACAAGTGTTGGCGAGGATGCAGAGAGAAGAGAATCTTTATAAACTGTTAGTGGGAACGCGAACTGGTGCAGTCACTATGGAAAACAGTATGGAAGTTATTTGATTCAAAAGATTAAAAATAGACCTACCCTATGATCCAGCTATTGCATTTCTGGATATTTATCCAAAGACAATGAAAACATCAATTTGAAGAGATACACGCACCTCTATGTTCATTGCTTTTATTATTTCATATACTGACAACGGCTCTCTGAAAAAAGTGGAAAAGGTTTCTTTAGGTGTCGGACAGAGCACTCCTTCCGGCAGTCCTGAATGGCATAACAGAGCCAGACTAGAGCCTCCGATAACCACCACACCCTGGGCAGCCCTAGAGCCTTTAAAAAGCAAAAGAGAGAGGGAGAGAGATTGAGAGAAAAGCAGTGCCTCCAATTGCCAGAGGCTCTTTGCCTGTAACCTGGTAAGACCACCTGCGTCCTGAGGAGGAGGTGAATGGACAGCTTGCTTAGCAGCTGAGTCCTCAGAAATTGAGTCTAAGTGGGTGGCATTAAGACTCTGAATCGTTAGCATATCTTTAGCTCATTGCCCCCTGGACAGCTCTGCAGAGGCTTTGTGTTGTGAGGAAGGAGGGAGGGGAGGTGGTGAACGTCTCAGAATAACAAACAAACAAAACCCTCCTTTAAGAGGGTTTCTTAAAACACGAAGGCCCTCCTTTGCATGGATTTATCAACCTGCTCAGGACTTGGGAATGTTCTGAGAGAACCACTCCTCCCTTGGTCTTTTTGCATCCTAGCTGCTAGCCTTTAATAAAATGGCCTCATTCAGAAAACGCAGGATAACATTTTTTATATTCAGCATTATTACAACCACATACATATTTTATGCAGCCAGGAAGAAAACACATCAAAATGCTACCAGCGGTTATATTAGATTTTTTCCCCAAATTTTCTTTAATATACATGCATTACTTTGTAATATAAAAGGGTCACAATAAATTTGGTGGGGGAGGACATTTTATTAGTGGTTCTGTCCCCATACACGGCCTACTGGAAAACACACAAGATATGCCGTTTGAATAATCCGTCGGGAGAGATGAGGACGGTCAGGCTTGTCAACAGCACTGAGCAGAATTCACAGAAGTTGCAAGGCTGTGTTGGTAGAGACGGCTGTCACCCTTCAACCATTTTCACTAGACTCTTTCTCTGTACAATTATTTTCCTGGCCATTCGTATGGGTCCAGCAGAAAGGTAAAGACACGAAGGACACACGACGTTGCTGCTTTAAGTGATGACAGCAAGCAAATTACTTCTTTTCCCTAAAATTCTGAACCGCCTAAGTGTTTACGCAAAGTGGATTTTTCATTCTTCAGCTTTTTTAAATTAGTATTCATTTGCACAACAGAAAAATATGCCTCTCGTTTCGACCAGATGGGGCAAGAATCAACTCAAGCCAAGTCGGTAAAATAAAAAAAAAAAAAGAAATCTGATTTAATTCTGACCACCCAAGGGTCCCCTCCGTGGGATAAAATGGACTGGCAAACCTTGTGTATTTATGTTAAATATTGTGACCTAGAAGTGGGGAAGCAGCTGTTTGGGGGAGGAAAGGAGAGAGAGATAAGCGGAAGCAAGGTTTATTAAACTTTCCTTATCGCGCCAGGGAGACCAGTGGAGGTCGCCGGCACTGGTGATGCTGAGCCAAGGTCAACTACAACAACCTTTTGACCAGTCTGCCTTTTCTCTGTCTGTTCTCTACTTTTCCTCTCCTCAGACTTTTCTCCCTCCACTGGCTCTTCTGCCTTGGGATGATTTCTCTCCACTTTGGCCTAGGCCAGGTGTCTGTGGTTGGTAGGTGTGTGGTTCCTTTGGTTCCCACCAAGAGGAGACTGGCCACAAACAATCCATGTTAAGAGCCACGCAGTGGAAAAATCTCTATGGTGACTGCTGGGATGTGGCAAGATCAGGTTTCTACTAGTCCAACCACAGAATGGTGCCCTGCAGGATTTAGGTCAGCACCTGGTTTTTATATGAAGATCCAACAACCCACGGGCTGCCCAAGGCCACAAAGCTAGCTTGTGGCAGAACAGACGGGGGAGCCCAAATGGCTCCCCGGCTCCTTCAGTTTCAAGTGGGAAGCAACTGAACATCATCCATGGGTGACTCTGAAAAATCTCAGGCACTCTGGTGGTTCGGCAGGTGCTTGGGTGCCTCACAGTGACTCTAGACGGCCTTTGCCCTCATCAAAGCCCCTCTGACATAGATAGGTCAGGGTATTACTTACCAGGGTGCTTGTTCAATGGAATGATGATAACCAAGAACTTACAGTAAGACGAAACCTTGTTAACAAAGAGGGAGTGGCAGATGGTATATTCCAAAAATGCTCACAACAGGATTTCCAGACCCTCAGGCTCTTCTAGGACCTTGCCATTCTCTCATCAAGAGGTGGAATCTATGTCCTCTCCTCCCTACCCAGGCGGGCCTTTGTGATGGCCTGGACCAATAGAGTGTCACAAGACTTCCAAGGGTGGGTCATAAAAGGCTAAAGGACTTCTGGCTGCCTCCCTTCCCCTCTCTCTCCATGCACCTTTGGAGCGCTGAGCTGCCATGTAAGAAGTCAGGCTATTCTCACTTTGAGAGGCAGAGAGAGAGAGAGAGAGAGAGAGAGAGAGAGAGAGATGTCTCTTGAGCAACCCCAGCTGTTACAGTCTTCCCAGTCCAGGCACCAGACACGCGAGTGAATCTTCAGATGATTGTATCCCCAGCCACTGCAACTGCACCCAACTGAACCCCAGTGAGTCTTGGAGGCAGGAACAATCAGGTGTGGAGAAGCAGGTGGGTTGGAGTGAAGGTTACCTTCACAGAGACGGTACAAATTGACTTGGGTCTTGAAGCATGACTAACAGCCCACCAGACAGTCAAGGGAAGAGGCTATCTGGGCAGGGGTAGCAGCAGGTGAGGTGTTGAGGCATCAAACAGTCACAGGAAGATGCAGGAAGTTCTGGGGATAGAAGTAAAGGACTCAGCTTATAAAGCCAAGGAAGGACATGGCAAAAAGAAACGGTGATCTGATTTTCACATGGGAAAGGTCATCCTGGCTGCAGTGGAGAGGGCAAGGTGGAGGTGACAACATCCATTAATGCTATGGAAATAGCTCAGGTGAGAGACAATGAAAGCCCCGAGTTAAGGCAGCAGCAGTTGAGATGGACAGAAGGTGGCAGCAGGGAAAGGGAAGTGACTCAGACAGGATTTGGTCCCCTGTCAGAGGGAAGAGGGAAGAAGTGTGAAGAGCATCCAGGTCTCTGGCTCAGATGGCTGATGGTGCTGCTCGCTGAGCTTTAGATTGCAAGTGGCCTCATGTCCCCCCCACGCACACTCCCATCTCTGTGCTCCCAGGGAGGATGCTCAGGGACCAGGAGGATGTGCAGGTCTGATCAGCAACAGAGGCACTTTTAAGTCCAGAAAATGAGCGAGCCTTGGAAGGGTAAATACTCTAGCTATAAAGAAAGAGCAAGGACAGGATCCTGAGGCATACCAGCCTTTGACAGATGGACAGAGGAAGCAGACCCTGGAAACGAGAATGGGAAGAAAGCAGAGAAACAGAAGACAAGTCCAGGGACCAAAGAGCTGAGAGCTCACCCCTCCCCAATGCAAAAATATCAGCTACGAGGGGTGCTCGTCTCTGGATGGAGTCCAGATGCTTCTGTGGGTCCTTTCACAGATCTTCATTGCACAACATTCAAAGAAATGCATGAGCCAGCCTGACACCCTGATCGCTGACATATCACTTAGGGGTAGTAATAACAATGCAATACCGTGTTACTTTTTTCCAGTTTACCCAATGACTGTAGTGGTTATGGTCAGAAGCTCACTTAATTCTTTAGGCATTCATCAGAAAGTTCAGTAAGAACACACTTGAAATTCAGGAAGCAGAGTGAGTGGCCTTTGGATGTCGCCCAATTGATACAGTAACCAGATCTGCAGGTATATCCAAATTCCTCATGGGCACACAGGACGAGTGAGCTTGCACATTTTTTAGAATAACTAAGGAATCCTGAGATCTGCCAGCACTTAATTAATATTGATGGGTCCCTTCCTAGAAATGTTGAGCTTTGAAAGCAACTTGGATGTCATCAACTCTGACCTCTCCAGACTTTGGGTGTATCATTAGATGGCAGGGGAGTTTTAATTCAACTGGAAGCAGACCAAGTAGGGGAAACTTGATTCTACACAGAGTTGACCTTCAGGTGTGTATAAATTATTGATGAGGACTTGCCTGATGAGTGTGGGGGTAAAGGTGGGTTGGCCACAGATGAATCATAGACTTTCTCTCGACTAGAGTGCCCGTGGCCAGGACTCTCATTTTCCAGATGAAGAAACAAAGGACTGAAGTGAAGCAACTTGCCCAAGGTCAAACCCAAGCTAGAGCCAGAACCAGGATGATTTCTGCAACTGAATCCCTTATAGTGTCCATTTCCTTCTGTGGAGCCATCTCCAGGCCATTCCTGGTTTTGTCTTATGTGTTTTATGTCAAATGTTGTAGAGATTGAAGGCAGAAGGTGTTGTTGACACACGTTTTCCCAACATCAGCAGCCACTTGCATTGGGGATTTTTTTTAAAGCTTTCCCAATGTCCCCCAAATGCAATTGTGGAATATGAAAACAAAATGCATACTGCGTATGGTCAATCTAATCCATCTGAGATATAAGGTGCTTACTGCTCTCTTAAGATAGGTTTGGAAAATTGACTGAAATTTTATCCGCAGAGAGAACATGTAATTGCTAACTGCTTCTCAAAATTGAATTATGTTTATTTCTCGAGATAAAGCATCACCCTGGGTTACTAGGAACTTGGCAATTACAGCCTAAGCTTGTTGGCTCCAAGCACAGTACTCCCTTGAGCAGGCAGCAGACAGGAATGCCAGTATCTGCTTGAATCCTGCACTCAGACCACAGTCCTGCTGCTCTCTTAGGGGTCCGTGAGACATCCTATTCACTTAGTCCTGCTGGCTTTTTTCAGGCTTTGTTCTCCTCTGCCTCTCTACAAAAAATGGCTCCCACTGAACCTCTCCTTTGTACAAGCCTTTCTTCTCTTGGCTTCCACGGCACCAAAGACAGCAAAGAGTTTCTCTCTCAAGAGCCAAATCTGATTAATTAGCGTTGCTTCCTGGAGCATGGTGCTGGCAAGGACTCTGAGGCAAATCTAAGCTCTGTGGAGAAAATCTTCATGATCTACTAGTGATGTATGCAGTGCGTAAAGCAAGAAAGAGTGGTGATGATTGGTAGATCTGCTATCTGCCATTGCTGAATGCTGTTCTCAGTTCTCTGCCTCCTTTCCTAATCTTGCGAATGCTGGTGCTTTCTAGGCCCTCGGGCTAGCATAGTGTCTGGTACATTACAGTATACACTATACACAATCAGAGATTGTGAGTTAATTTCTCCATATCAGTACTTTCTCCCTTATCACTCTCTCCTGTTGTTTCAACCACCACTGCCATATACCCAACTCTTCAATCTATATCTCTTGACCTGAATATACGCCTGCCTGATGGACAACCCTACCCAGATGGCACACCAGCATCTCATGTGCAAAATTTCTAAGACCAAATTACCTTCTCTCACCTGCATACCATTCCTTTCTTTTTTCTATACCTTATGCTCATTGGTGGCCATCTCACTTCCTTCCCTTTTCTTGCTTCCTTCAGGCATCCTCTGACTTTGGTCCCCGTCATCAGACAACTGCTGTCATCCCTTCTCTGGTCTGTTCATGCAGTCTCTCAGCCCTCCGACCTGTTGTATACACAGCTACCCGGTTGCATTTCCTAAACAAAAGTGCAGATCCTTCGATTCCTGTCTTTGTTTTGATTTCTCCAAAAGCCAACCCTGAGAGAGACTACAAAGAAGAAAATAGATGGAAGTGGAAATGATTACAGATGGTAACAACTGCTCTGAAGACCTCAGACAGGAAGGATCTAGATTGGCTGGGATGTAGGGGCATGAGGGGACCTCTATGGGCATGTGATTCTTCAGTTGAACCCAGGAGGCTAAGGAAGAGGCTGCCAGGGGAAGAAAGGTGAAGTGGAAGCTGTCTGTTCCACACTCACAGGGCAGGAAAGCCTGCCAAGGCTCTGTGGACAGTATTTGTCAGTACCTAGTACCTACTTACTAGACCTGGAGCAGAATCTTCACCCTGGGTCGTTCAGAAACAGGCTGGATGGTCAGCTCCCTCAGTGTGTCTATAGCAGCACCTCAGAGAGGCAGAGGAAATGGCAGCCTTTGAAACTGGTATCTTATGGAATGCGGGTGACAGCTAGGTGGTGCCTTTGGTGACTCTCGGGCGGGTTCTCATTGTTTGCGAGTGTCTCTAGGGCAACATGCACAATTTAAGAGTTCTGTGGTGTAGGAATAGCTGATTTTAGAGGATTAGGCCAAGTGGTGTTGATGTGCTTACTAGAGACATAAGTTCCCTGCTCATTACTGCAATTATTACTTCATTAAAACAAACAGCATTTGTATAGAGACAGAGCATCATAGACGCAAATGCAGGCAACATTAGAACGCGGCCAAGAACGAGGAACTACACATTCTCTAGGTGAAGGGGGCCAAATTCCCCACACACCTCTTTGGCCAACATGTAACTTGATAGAAACCCTTCATCTCCAGACAGAGGTTTTATGAGTAGCTTTCTATTTTACCATTTATATATTTTTAAAAAGCAATTGAAAGTCCCTCGTCATTCTGTCCAATGCTCCTGCGAAACCCACGAATAATCTCCACACTGAGGCTGGGCAGACGTTGTCAAGTGGACAGTGCCAGAGTTGAATTCTGAGTTTCCACATTTTCTCTTTTAACGTTTTCAGCATCTTCCAGAGTGTTGTCTGATATCTGCTTCCAGAGCCTTCAGGAGAAGAGATATACATTGCCAAGCCCGGTAGTTAATGTTTGGTTTTGTAGACAATCACACAGCCATCTGTTGGTTTGCCTCAGTGACTGAGAAAGCACTGTTTAACTGCTGTAGGGATCGAAATAGATGAGCTACACTGGGGCAATCCCATTCTGGGTCCAGTCCAGTGGCCACAGTTATCCTATTATGAAGATCTCAACGTGATCGCCTGTGGTTAGGTGCTCCCATCACTTCTGTGTCCAACATGAGAGCTGACCCAACAAAAATCCTGGCTTGCTCACTCTGTAGTCTCAGCTCTGACTGGCATAGGTAGGCAATCAACCAATTGCATTGAATGAATGAATGAATGAATGAGTGAGTGAATGAATGAATTTTGATCCTACAAAGATAAAAATTCTTCTATTATTGGGGGGCATGGGTGGCTCAGTCAGTGAAGCATCCGACTTCAGCTCAGGTCGTGATCTCACCACGCGTGGGTTCAAGCCCCGCGTCAGGCTCTGTGCTGACAGCTCAGAGCCTGGAGCCTGCTTTGGATTCTGTGTCTCCCTCTCTCTCTGCCCCTACCCCACTCACGCTCTCTGTCTCTCCAAATTAAATAAACATTAAAAAATTAAAAAAAAACTCTCCTATTATTATTTTTTTGGCTTGAAACAGTAGAAATTTATTCTCTCACAGTTCTGGAGGCCGGAAATCCAAAATCAAGGCATCAGCAGGGACAGGCTTTCCTTGACGGCTCTAGGGGAGGATCCTTCCTTGCCTCTTCTAGGCTCTGGTAGCTCTATCACTCCTTAACTTGTGGCTACATCACTCCTATCTTGGACATGGCCTTCTCCTTTGTGTTTCTGTTACAACGCCTATATTTTCAAAAGAAGGAAGAGTTTTCCCGTTCAAACCTGCACAAAATGTTCACGTGGGTGAACGGTGGGTTTGTGCCGAGTACTAGAGCTGGAATCAAGTGAGGCACTTGGGTCTTGTCTTTATGTGTCCATGTTGTACAAGAAAGGCTCTTTCGATATGCCTTCTTTCCTTCTGATAAGCCTTGAACTGCTTTTATTTCATCTCTTCCATCTGGTTCCACTTCTTCCATTGTGGCTTGCCTCTGGTCTTGAGTGGCAGAAGGCATCCTTCTGATCATTCTGTCCTAGGGAAAGCTTTCTGTCCTTGCTCTCTATAGAGGCTTAACGTTACACAGAATTAAATCAGGTGTAATATATGTACTAATTCTGCTAGACTTTCTTTTCTAAAATTTCAGTCATGTTCACCTATGGTTGTTTTGTTTTGTTTTGTTTTGTTTTGTTTTGTTTTTTTCACATTTGCTTCTTGCCATACAGTAAAATGCTGCTTTGCAGGAGAGGCAAGTTCTCAGGCCGGTCTAGGAAATGCCAGGTTAAGTAAACACAGCCAGCTTTCTTCACTGCAGGATTTGTCAGATGCTCTCGAGCACTGGGAATCTCCAAAGTTGGTCAGAGTCTCCAGATTTGTCATCAGTTGATGAGCCCCTGATGTATTTGATCCCAGAAAAACTTCTGGTGATGAACTTCTCTTGGGATTAGTGTTTCGGCCAAGGCACTTTGGGAAACCATAACATATAAGCTTCTTCATTGTCTTTCCTTCTTTCTTTTTTTTTTTTTTTTTAACTTTTTTTTAATGTTTATTTTTGAGAGAGGGAGAGAGACAGAGCATGAGTGGGGTAGGGGCAGAGAGAGAGGGAGACACAGAATCCGAAGCAGGCTCCAGGCTCTGAGCTGTCAGCACAGAGCCCTACATGGGGCTCGAACTCACAGACCATGAGATCATGACCTGAGCTGAAGTCAGATGCTTCACTGATTGAGCCACCCAGGCACCCCATGTTTTTCCATGTTTCCTTATCACGTCTTTTCTCCAACATGCCTTTAGGTATAAGATGATTTTCCTTTATCCAATTTTGGCTGTCTTTTAATCAAAACGTCTAATTTAAACAAATGGATATTAAGTACATTTGAAATTGAAGTCGCATTAAATACATTTAAGTTCTTGGCAGACAGAGAGAGGTTGAAATCTCGGGCCCCAGAGCACCCCAGGAGGCAGTGACAGCCCATGTTCTGCCTGCCTTGTGGGAGGGGAGGAGAACTCCCCTGTCCACTGCCGGCATTACCATAGGCTCTGGAAGGGCTCCTTTTCTGCACCCTTGCTCCATACCCAGCAGTGGTCAGAAAAGCGCTAGAAACTCATATCCCAGTAAAAGTTTTTCCAGGATCCTTATAATCCTAAACATGTGACTTCCCGGTATTCTTTGGGGCCTTGGAGTTTTCATTACTTTGCTTCAACAGCATTTCCTCTCATTTATAAAAATGCCAGATGGCACACGTTCATGTCTTAAATTGGAGTAAATTGGAATTAAAGTTGATTTTTGTTTTGGTAGGATGTCTTTGAGGTTGGTATGACCCCCTTGAGAAAATTGTCTATCTTGAGATCCCAGGAGTCCTCGAGGCACAAAGGTCAGTGGAAAATAAAATTCGTGTCCAAGAGGACCCACTGGCAGACTGTGCTCCGCCCCTCCCCCAGTCACCACCTCTGTCCTGATGCCTTGCAAGAGTCCCTGCCTCACACACCATATGACAAGTGGCAGTTCTGGCCGGGGGCCATGGAGGGGGGCCCGGAGATGAAAGGACGGGTGTCAGTCACAAGGGACTGCTTCTCCCCTACACAAACCACACCCAAGTGTGACACCGCTTTTGCACACTGTAGCCCCATGCCCTGGGGTTGTGACAGAGCCAGAGAAGCCAGCAGACTGCCAGCTGTCCTGACCCCGTGGCATTCACCCATCCTGAACAATGTTCACAAAGCGGTTTTCAGTAAATGAATTCCTTCTGGGTTTACTATGGAATTTCCTACCTTCACTGTGCTTACAGCAGGTTGCTTTGTCTCTTTATTCTGCAGGCTGTCTCAGGACGTAGGTGTACTTGAGAACTGTTTGGGGTCAGAGGCCTTCTTTCCATGTCTGACTTCCTCCTGAGAACAGAGATGTCTGGCATCTGTTCATCCATTGTGTGGCCTTTCCTTTTTCCCCCTGCATAAGCCTCGGGCACCTTCCTCCCCACATGTCCCCTATCTGCCTCCCTTTTCTCCAGCCCTAGGCTTGTCTTCTCCACCTCCCCCCGGTTTCCTTCCAGCCCACTCCGCTGTGACCAGCCAGGGAGGCTGAGGATCCCTCTGCCTCCGCTCCCAACCACAGCCACCAGGAACCTAATCATCTGTTCGTTCCCGCAGGCCTGTGAATGGGGCACTTGTCAGTCAAATTGAATTGAGGGCTATGCTTGCTTATAAAATCCAAAGTCTGTTCTGCCCGGGGCCTGAAGTTTAATACAGCACACTGAGGAAGCAAGACCAGAAGTCCCTGAGGTGGGGCCATCAGCCATCATTGGTGGAAGGAGCCTGGGCTTTGTGGACAGATTTGACTTTGAATCGAGACTCTGCATTCTGCTACTATGTGATTTTGGGCAAGTTGCTGGGCCTTTGGTTTTCTCCCCTCTGAAGGGGACTTCATAGGAATAGCTACCTTTCAGGCTACGGGTATAAAGTATGTAAAGTGCCTGGTACTGGGCTTAATAACTGAAATCCGTGGCTGTTTAGATTGGGCCTATGGAGCATAAAGATGGAAATGAAGTCCAAGTGCTGGCAAAAGGGCTTTCCCCCCACGGAGGCTCCGGCTCTCGCTATGCTTGAGCTGCACCAGCCAGCTGGACAGCATTGGAGCCAAGGGCTGATGAGGGTCGCCGGTGATGCCCACCTGGGCAAGCGCGAGGGCATCATCATGCAGACTCCAGTGTGGACGTCTCCTCCTCATCTGAAAAGACCCCGTGATGAATTTGTTTGTTGCCTGGTACGAAGCAAGTGTATTCCTCTGCCCTCCCTCCTGGTAATTGTCATATATAAGGAGGGGAGATGGCACCAGCAGGACCCCTGGGACTGGCTCTGGGAAGGAATAGGAATCATCCACGAAGCATGGCGGACTCCTGGTTACTCGGCTCGTGCTCTCTGGTTACTCGGTGCAGAGTGCTAAGTTCTCGTGCTCTCCGGCAGTCCTTCCTGGCCACCAGACGGCATCCAACACCTTCTAGAAGTGGGGTTGGTGAAGGTGGTGAAGGGGAAGGAAAATTTAAGGAACTACTCATTTATTTCCCTTTCTTTCTTGGAAATACAAGATGGTACTCACGATAGGAAGACAGCATGCTACCTTCTGTACACTATATGAAAACCTGTTACGATAGTAATCAAAACACTCGCTATTGTTTGTATCTGCCTTGTACCCATTTCCTGCCCACTCCCTTTAACTTAGTGACAGAAAATGCTCCGCAACGGAGAAGTGGGCATGGAACAGACTGGGCCATCTCTCGGGCCAGTTATCAGTCCATCAGCGTCCCCCCTCCCCGGAATTTTGAATGCTGACATCAGGGGAGAGATTCCCTCTTTCCTCTCTGCTCTCTGAGTCAGATGAGTTTTGGCCCACAGAGTGGGTGGCAACATTCCCCACAGTGTGGAAAAGTTACTCCTAGGACCAATCCCACCCCTGCCTTCCTGGTATTTGGTTGCATGAACCAGTTTATTTATTTTTTTCCTTTTATTTGTTTGATTAAGCTAGTGGAGTGGGGCTTCTCTCTTTTGTAACTTAATGAGTTCCTGACTTGCCCAAGTTCAAGTAAAAGAGCTATGGAATCTCCGAATGCAGGCGGTGACCTTGATCCCTGTTTGAAGACAGGATGCCTAGTATCGTGGACCAAGTCTGCTTGTTTAGAAGGAAAATGTTCTCGTTGCTAGAGCCCTTAAAAGTTAAATCTTTGGGGAATTCTGAAGAAGACCCGGCCAGAGGGACACTACCCGTGTCCTCAGACACTTCTATGCTGGATACCTTTGGGTGTCAGCTGCTTTGAGGTGCCATGTTGAAGTTGTGCCTCCACGTATTATTGGAAATTCACTAGCCTTTCGATTAGTGGGTATTAGCTATACATTCGGCCATTCTATGGGCTTTGGGCACCAGCCTACAGGAAGACTGGCTTGTGTGGGCCTGTCAATAGATGTTGCTCATCAGAGCCTGCCTGGCGGTGGATACCCAAAAATCAGGAGACCGGGTAGTCCCAACTCAAACAGTATCCGACTCTATGACTTTCAACAAGTGATGGCACCCCTCTGGGTCTCTGTTTCTTCACCTGTAAACAGAGGGCCCCAGACTGATAAAGTCCTTTTAACTCTAGTAGTCTATGATATTTTAATAGGATTTGTAAACTCAAGTCTTGGCATTTGGAGTGGAATCAGGGAGCAGAGACTTGGTATGTTGAACTCTTCCACCTGAGCAAACACTACACCCACAAAGTACAAATTCCCACCAGTAAGGAAACAATAGGACCACCCTAGAAGCGGGAGAGGTTAAGACGTCATCGGTCCAGAGAGCTTTCTCGGCAGCAAATAACACTATTGCTGCCAGATGACGGGATCACTGAAATCAATGAGAAATGGGAGCACAAAATAGACTTTTATATGTAACGTTAGAATCTCATCAGGGAACTAAATTAGCATGGTGGGTTAGATGTAGCCACTTTTTTTTTTTTTTTTTAAATACTATTCAGTCTCATTGCTGCATTTTGTGATGGAGGGGAAAATTGGTAAGAAAATTGGGAAGTGTTAGGAAGAGAGGTCATGTACACATGAAAGTCAACTTGGCTGGGTACAAAATTCTTCTAGATCCTTCTCCAAAGTGTTCTGACAGTGCTACAAAGAGGTCACAAGTCAGGCTGGTATTTGTTCCTGTTTGGGGGGTTAATTATTTCCTACCTGGATACTTGTAACATTTTTGTTTCTGTTTTTGTAATTTAAAAATGTCATTGGTATGTGTCTCATTGTGGGTCTTTTAAAATTGATTTTATCTGAAATATGTGAGCCTATTCAATCTATTTACTCTGGTCTCTTTCCAGCTTGGAAATGTTTTCTTCATTAAAGCTATTATCACTCTTCTGTTTCTGTTCTGATTTTTTCTTTAGTAATACTATCATTCTTAAATTGGATTTCTATTCTCTTTCTTAGTAGCTGTCTCTTTTTTCAGTAATTCTCTTCTCGTGTCATTTCTAATTCAATGTTCTTTTCCTATACATCCTAGTAGACCTCACAAGATTAACCTCCAAATCATTGATTCCATTTTCTACGCTGTCAGTTTTGCTTATTTCCACATCCACAATGGAGTTTAATTCTTCGACTGCATTTTTGGCCATACATTCTTATCTATCTCATCTCTCTTCATAGCTTATCTTGCTGAATTTTTTTAAGACCTGATTTTTTTTTAGAGATGTTTTAGATTTACAATAAAATTGAGGGGAGGTACAGAGATTTCCTCTATACCCCTTGCCTCCACAGCCACATGGCCTCTCTCATTATCCACATTGCTCACCAGAATAGTACGTTTTTTACCAAGGATGAAGCTATATGGACACATCATAATCCCCAAAGGTTAATAGTGTTTATCTTAGGGTTCACTCTTAGTGTTGTACATTCTATGGGTTTAGAACAAATGTGTAGTGACCTATATACCCATCATTATATTATCATACAGAGTATTTTCACTACCCTAAAAATCCTCTGTACTCTGCCTATGCATTTCCCACCCACCCCACCCTGACAACCATCGACCCTTTTACTGCCTCCATAACTGTGCCTTTTCCAGACTGTCATACAGTAGGTGGCCCTTTTAGATGGTCTTCTTTTGCTTGGTAATATACATTTAAGTTTCTGCCATGCCTTCTCATGGCTCAATAGCTCATTCCTTTTTAGTGCTGAATAACATTCTATTTTCTGTATGGACCACAGTTTATTTATCCATTCACCTACTGAAAGACACATTGGCTGCTTCCAAGTTTTGGCAATAGTGAATAAAGCTGCTGTTAAAATCTATGTGCCGACTTTTGTGTGGACATAGGTTTTTGACTCCTTTCGGTAGATACCAAGAAGCGTATGGTAAGAGTATTTTTAGTTTTGTAAGAAACCATCTTACTAGGGGCACCTGGGTGGCTCAGATGGTTAAGTGTTTGACTCTTGATTTCAGTTCAGGTCACAATCTCAGGGCTCATGGGATCCAGCCTTGCACCAGGCTCCATGCTGACGACACAGAGCCTGCTTGGGAATCTTTCTCTCCTCTCTCTCTTCCCCCCTCCACTCATATGTGCTGTCTCTCAAAGTAAATAAACAAACAAAGTAACAAACATTAACAAAAATAGAAACTTTCCTGCTGTTGTGTTAGAGACCAGTAGGTAATTCCTTATCTCTGGGAGACAATTGGGAATAAAAAGGGCTTCTGTACATCTAATGGATAGATACTCTGGAAATTTACTAATCTATACACTTAAATGTATTCACTTTTCAAAATGCATGCTATACCTTGCTCAAGGTTTACTACAAAAATTATTATATGGTAGAACCACCTAAGAAAGCAATGAGCTGTATAGGATAAACTCACATATTTCTCAACAAATTTTTCTAAACTAAAAGAGAAAAAGAATCATCATGCTAACTTTTCATCTGAATCCTTTCTCTGTATGTGGTTTTCTGTAAGTCATAATGACCTTGTCTTCTAGGGATCAAGGATCTTAAAATTTTCTCGTGTTTCCTACGGTAAACCTGGTGTAGAGGTTGCTCCTTTTCAGTCTTTAGAAATATCCCTTTCTCTTTATCACAAGCCACATTTTAGTTGTTGTTTCTGTTCACCTATCAGAACATTTACCATATTGTGTCAGCATATAAATTTGGGCTTTATTCTCATATACCCCAACACCTTACACTACAGAAAAAAGGTAGGGTTTTGTTTTTGGTTTTGTTTTTGTTTTCCCTAAAGTCCTGGCTCTTTTTAGCCCTAAGGAGGTGCCAACAGCTCTTTCACATTTCTAGAGCCTCTGAAGAAAATTGCCCCTGTACTTGGTGGTGTTTGGGAATTCTGGATCCATGCAGAAAGTGTTCAGAACTACTTAAGAGTGGGAGAGATTTAGGGGCACCTGAGTGGCTCAGTCGGTTGGGCGTCCAACTTTGGCTCAGGTCATGATCTCACGGTTCATGGGTTTGAGCCCTGCATGGGGCTTGCTGCTGTCAGCACAGAGCCCGCTTCAGATCCTCTGTCCCCCTCTCTCTCTGCACCTGCCCTGCTCACACTTTCTCAAAAATAAATTTAAAAAAATTTTTTTTAATTAAAAAAAAAAAAAAAAAGAGTGGGAGAGATGTAGAGCCTGGTGCTTGAATGGGCTTGCAGAAAGATCCAGCCCAGAGAGGGAGTGACTTCTACGTGACCTGTGGGAACTGAAGTTTCTGCAGGTGATAGAAACTGACAGCCTGCTGATGTGAAAAAGCCTTGGATCTGGGAGCCCATGAGCTTCACACCAGGCCGGCTAAGTGGGCAGTGCCGAGGCCTGTCTCAGACAGTAGCTCTGGTCGGGGGAGAAGGCCGGGCCTCTCCAGACAATGGGCTGCAGAAGAAGCTGCATCGAGGGCAGTGCCCAGAGTTCAAGGACAAAGGGCTTGTTCCCAGTTTGAAGGCCTGCATAAGCCACCTGGTTTTAAGCTTCTTGCTGGCTTTGGTAAGGGGAGCGTTCAGATTCAGGTTTTGTCGCATCAAGAATAATCAAGTAATGTGACTTTCGGTGCCCTTAGGTCATCCTGGTTACACAGAGAGTGTTCCCGGAAATCTTCAAAGTAGTCCTGCCAGGCAGGCATTAGTATTCCCATGTTACAGTGATGCAAACAGAGGCACAGAGTTGGGAATCATTTTCCCAAGGTCCACAGCCCATGGTGCAGAATCAGTATTCAAGTGCAGGACCACCAGACAGCGAGCTCTTAAACACCGTACATCATTATATCCAGGGTATGAGGGTTCTGTGAGTCTTTTTTATTTTTTTATTTTTTTAACATTTATTTATTGTTGAGAGACAGAGAGACGCAGAATGTGAGCAGGGAAGGGGCAGAGAGAGAGGGAGACACAGAATCTGAAGCAGGCTCCAGGCTCTGAGCTGTCAGCACAGAGCCCGACATGGGGCTCGAACCCACGAACTGCGAGATCATGACCTGAGCTGAAGTCAGATGCTTAACCAATGGAGCCAGCCAGGCACCCCGGTTCTTGAGTCTTCATCTTTTTATGTGTCTTCCTAGGAAATTTGGCAGGAAGTTATTTTGTAATACACTTCTTCTCCTAACCCTTGGCCTTTGGATTGTCCCTGTGAGTTGATGGAAAATGCTAATTTATAAGAAAGAGAAATGCTTACTTACTAATCTTAGGGGAGAGAAATTTTTAGATCTTACAAACTAGGGAGCAATACCCACCCCCCCCCCAAAAAAAAAAAAAAGAAAAGAAAGGGGGTCGGGGCACCTGGGTGGCTCTACTGGTAAAACATCTGACTTTGGCTCAGGTGATGATTCATAGCTCGTGAGTTCGAGTCCCATGTCAGGCTCTGTGCTGACAGCTCAGAGCCTGGAGCCTGCTTCAGATTCTGTCTCTCTCTCTCTCTCTCTCTCTCTCTCTCCCTGCCCCTCTCTTGCTCATGCTCTCTCTCTCTCTCTCAAAAATAAACATTAAAAATTTTAAAAAAAAGAAAGGAAGAAGAGG
The DNA here is from genome assembly GCF_046562875.1 of Panthera onca. Taxonomy (NCBI): domain Eukaryota; kingdom Metazoa; phylum Chordata; class Mammalia; order Carnivora; family Felidae; genus Panthera; species Panthera onca. Next base: position 178,231,372 of record NC_138342.1, read on the forward strand.
GAAGAGGAAGCAGGGTCAGAATCAGGGAAAAAAGGAGAAGTTACTGAACTGTTCAGAGCAGTAAGCCTTGAGAAAGACAGTAGGCAACAGCCCTTATGTCTCAAGGGACTCTGCAGTCGAAGATGACCAAAGAATTAACAGAAGAAAATCAGAACGACACCTAATGTCTTTGCTAAGAATTAATACATGGCTATATCAATCTCCAAGGCTTAAATGGAAACAATGTCAAAGTTGGCCTTTGTATATTCTATAATCCTGCCTACTCACCAAGTAAGACCCATACTAATAGTTAGTTATCAGGTTGTTGTTTTTAGTGAAGTGTAATTTTATAACAGACCCGAGTAGCCTTTATAACAAATATTCTATTGTCCTCTGCATTGTTTTAAGCAGTAGGTGAAATAAACACGTTGGACCATGGGTCCCCCCTCTACCCTCCGAAATGTGTGCTCCTTGAGAGCTCAGGTAAGGCATGAGGCAGAGAAGGAATATTCTCCATACGGGGTGACTTCCTAGCTTCCATTGCTCAGCTTCTAGCTCCAAAACAGCCATGGTTTTCCATGTGGAGAAACTGTTACCGTGAGTTTCGAGAGGGAAGAATGCAGGCTTTAAGTCCTAATTCTCTAGAGGATATCGAATGATCATAAGGAAAACCACGAAGTCAGTTCAGGTGCTGCCTCTATGTTTCAAAGAAAAAGAGAAGTGATGGAAAATTAAAGGTGGCTGGAGAACATGGTGGGGTCCATTTAGAACTCATCGTGCATAAATATTTAATAGTTTTCCTCACCGCTCAAGTGAGTCACTGTTTTCTTAATGCCAATCCTATCGCAGCCTGTTTCTAAGAGCGCTATCCAGGCAGTTTTGGAAATAGCAGATGAAACCGGCTGAAACACAGTCGCTTACACCAAACCCAAAGTGCCTGCAGTATCCGAGGCATCTGACTCCAGAGGCATGTGGCACAAACAGCCCAGACCGAAGGGACAAGGCACGCGGCAGCCAAGTGGTCTGTCACAGGCCTCCAAAGAGCTTGACATATTGTTCTCCTCCGAAAAAATGCATGCCACTTGTCATGAAATTCTGGATGTTCTACAGAGGATCATATGTATACAGTCACGTGTTTAAATATAATTTATGACCACACCAGTCATGAACAAGGGATGAATGAGCAAAGAATATAAATATACATGGAGTTCTGCCTGATTCCGTTTAAGCCTGTGGCAAAGTGGTATTCCCCCGTCCCAGCCTTTCCACCTTCTCTCTGACCAGTCACCACCTAATACAATTTAAGTCAATAATATGGGTTATGAAGTCTCCATTCATAACACAAATTGATTCTGTACTTTGAGATTCAAAGCTAAAGCAAAAGATGAGGTATGTAGCTATTTTTACCCAGGCACAGAATGTATGATTCAGTGGTAAAAATTCCCATGTGCCTTTTTTTTTTTTTTGTAAGCTAAGGTATAATTTGCCCCAAATCCACAAACCAAGACCTTAAGATTATTTAATTCTTAATTTTCCCCAATAGTGGGAATGAAAGATCAACATTGCTCTTTCTAAAAACAATTTGGCAATATAAATCAAGAGTCTAAAGAGCGTCTGTACTCATTGTCTGTACTCAGGGAAATAGGAAATAACCAGGGATGCAGGCAAAGGTTTAACTACAAAGATGCTTATCAAAGTGCATTAAAAATAGAGAAAATTTGGGGAAAAAACATCTAAGTGTCCCACAATAAGAACATAGTTAAAGCATCGTCTTTGTATGCAAGAATATTATGCAGCTATCAAAAAGCATGTGAGGAAAAAGTATATTATTAATGTACTTAAAATGAGAAGCTGTCATGAGTAAAAAAGTAAGATCGTATACCTTCTTTATACTATGATCCTGATAATAGAATGTTTATGCATAGAATACACACTGAAAAAAAGATGGTGAATTATATTGGTAGCTATTGCTGGGTACTGCTGATTCTATCTCCAACTTTATATCTTTCCGGATTTTCTACAATGTCTACAGCAACCTAGCGTTCGTTTTACAATCATAAAAAAATAATAATAAATACAAGTCAAAGGTATTGTAGCAGGTTCATAGGAAGAAGCTGCGACGCGCTCCGTATATGTAACTTTTAAAAAAGTAACACATTAGCCTCACTCGGGAACTCAAAGGCCCTCCCCAGTGAGGAAAATGCCCTACTGGGCTCTGGGAGCTTGGATGTGTAAACTCCTCAGGGTCTTCTCCCACACAAAGGAGACATTCTCCATAGACAAGAGGCTTACGGAATCCCTGTTAGTATTCAGATGCCTATCCCATAAAACATGACCTAGCAAGTCTCTTTCAGTCAGATCTGAAAGAGGGGCAGAGGGCCCCAGGTAACCTAATGCGTCCAGAACATGTCTGCAGCTCTGACAGGTGCAAACAACTCCACTTGTCTAAATATAAATTCACTTAGGCAGTTTGGGAACAGTCTTTCCCACTTTCTATTCTGATCAGGCAAAAGAATGTTCTCTTCTTGAGTTCTGACTCTTGATGCTGGTTATTTATATTTAGAGGCACTTTGCAACAATTTTTATCCAAAGAGAAGGAAAAGTTAGGACTCTAAGAAGAAAAGAAAAAAGAGATTTTTCTTCCAAAATCTTGGATGAAGATAGACCTGGGCTTGGCTGTTTTTGAAATGTGCTCGGTTGAGAAGGAGATAAGATATTAATGATATTTTCAAAAACTTTATGGATGAACAGCAAGCTGATGTTAACCCATGCATAAAGAAACACTGTCTCACATTTAAGCCAGAAAGAAGACTTATTTTCTAATCAGCACAGTGGAAATTCTTTGGGGGAACATATAGAACTCTGCTCCTTTGCCAATTCCTGCCATGCTCTCCCCCGTTACCCCTAAACTCTGACTCCCCCTTCAGGATTCTGTTCGATGCTCACTTCCTCAGCTGACCCTCCTCACTCCCATCCCACCTCCACAGCCACACATAAGCAGTCTTCCTCTTAGCTCCCAAAATACAGAAAATGAACCTTCCACACACATTTATTCTACATCAGTACTTATTAGCCTAAGAGCTTCTTGAAAGTAAGATCGTATTTCACTCGTTTCCCACTTCCAGCAGCCAGGTTTATAGTAGTTACTCAATAATGTGTTAAATGAATAAACAAATGTGTAAGACTGAAGCTGAGCCCAAGTGCAAGGAAGACAGCCACCAAATAGCCACGAATAGCCACCAAAAAGAAAGTTTATGGGAAAATGATAATTAGCTTTGCTTAGCTACTACTAGGATTTTGGTTTATTTTTGTGGGGAGAGTTGGCTTATTAAATGAAACTAAGGCCAGATTAAATGAAATTGAGTGCCAGATAGTCTAAAAGGAACTTGGTATGCGTTGACTAAAAGGTTGACACATTCTGTTTTTACTTTCTTTCTGCTATAAAATGACAGTGAGACAAGATTGTGACTAACGGCCAGTCCAGCTCTCAGCTTCTGGGGCACGGGAGTTGCTGAGTTCTGCTGGAACAGAACTTACTTCCCAGAACAGCCGACTTCCCAGCTCTGTTCTGATCTCGAAGGAGACCGTGCTCTTTTCAAACTCAAGGACGCCACACTCCTACCTACCAAGACTGTGGTGTGCCACAACTAAGTTTAGCCCCACTCTCCTGGTCTGAAATAGTCACCTAACCCACAGGGGAAATTATGACCCATGGTTTCCTAGATCCATGTAAGGAAGATGCTTCCAAACCTTAATGCTATAGGTTTGTATTTACTTGTCCCAACTCCTTCCCAGTTTGGTTCATATCGCCTTTTGCCTGCATTCATGTTGCAACACGGGTTGGCTCTTTATCTCTGCCCACTCCTCTAGCATGCTCGCTACCCTTGAGAAATGTAGCCAACACTTGGCTTAATAAATCCTCAACCTACTCATCAGCTAATAAAAGGGGTTGAGAGTTGGCAAAGGGAATATTCCATGGAAACTGTGTTTGCCAAACGCCTACCAACAGCTGATTTCAGAGGTGGTCCTCTATCATATATGTCCACTGAAAGAGAAGGAAGAAGCTAATAATTCCTCTTCAGATAGGCAGACTGTGTCTTGAGCTGAAGGCTTGTATTGGACTAATGCAACCCACCAGAGTTTTAGTTTTACATTTCTAGTAAAATTAGAATTTGCGCTCATCTCCCTTAAAGCAGAAGTTCCCAAATGCTGTGTTCAACAGAATGAATGTTCATAAAGCTAAATATATCCAATGTGAAGGAATAGCCTTTACTCTGAGATTGTTATTTTGTTTTTGTTGTTAAAGAGTATTTTTTAAAATAAAAGGACGGTAACACAAGACGGTAGGGTTTGTTTATGTTAATGTCTTGGCACTTTAAAAGGCTGACAACCCTCTATCAATTTCCAAACATCACGAAAACTAGAAAACTAGGATCCTCATCCCTGAAGTGGCTAGCTCAGAGCTGAGCGCCAAGGAGATGAATACATGACTATATAAATATATATTTAAATGAAACCATGTGAGAGGAAGGGTCTGGTCTCTTTTAGGGTCATCATTCTCTACAGACTTCAAGGTGTCTCACAGAGATCATGGAGGCCCTGTTGGTACAGGTAGTTGTAACAGATTCAAGCCAGGTAATTTCCTCTGAAATGTGCCTACCTATATACCTATATCTTCGGTACTCTGGCAGATGGCCCCAATAACAACTTTCTAAAACGATTTTACTGTATCCCTTTCACAGTTAACACCTGGACCCATGACTAACACAAAGCAAGCATCCGTAGTTACTTGTTTTCCACATGACCCTTACAGCTGAAGTGTCAATCCCAGAGCGCCTCTACCTAACACGGAGGCAAACACACTTCACATTCTCCTGGGGCTCCTCTGGGATCCGCACGTGATGGGGAAGTAAGGGACATCTGTGACCCCCCTGGCTCAAGCGTAAGATGAAGGCGGACCGCGGGACGGTGTGAATGCAACCGCAACTACCTCTGCAAATGTAGGCAGGCTTTGGCCCGCAGGGGCTTTGCCTAGGAAGAGGGAATTTGGCAAAGCCGCCTGCGACCCAGCCTTCTGGCTGTAACTGGACGCTCCTCTGTAGGAAAGTGCCTCTGCCCCCTGGCGCCCGTCCCCAGGCTTCTGATGAAAGAGTGACCCCACTGCCCCCTTCCCAGCCCCCGAACTGCAACACTATCACTCTGGGCGCGGGGCCCATCACGTGGCGAAGCGGTGCTATCCCGGACCGCGGCTCCACGGCCATTGGTCGACGGCTTGCGTCCCGAGCGCGCCCATTGGCTGTGGGGGGCGTTCACGTGAAAAGGGTTCCGGGATGGCTCCCCAAGTGGGGAGAGGTGCTGGAAAGTTAAAGGGAGCAGCGCGGCGGCTGGGAGCCTGAGTCCGGGGGACCGGCCGCAGGGACGAGGCGAGCGGGCTGCTCTCGCGCACGGACGGATGCGTCTGCCCGCCCAGGGCGCAGACCTGAGTCCCGGCCCCCCACTCCTGCCGTCGCCGCCTCTGCTCCTGCCACCTCGGCGCGGATGCTGCCGCGGGCTGGCGCATGTGTACTTCGGCACTTATGAGCTGTACTAGGTACGTCAGTCCCCAAGCCCTAGAGTCCCAGTGCAGGGCCGAGAAAGGGCTGCGAGGAGTGCGCAGTGGAGACCTTTGGTTCCTGCCACCTGCACTTGCACTGTCCAACTTGCAGTTGCACTACGGGGGTGGAACACTCTAGACGCGCTTGAGTGGAGAGAGCAACCCAGGGACCAGAGGTGGGATGGAGCCTGGCTGGATCCACGTGTTCCACAGAAGTGCGGGTCTGGCCGCAAGGAGTGGCCCGGGCTGGGACTCTTGTGCCGAGTTCGAACCTGGGACACGGCGCTTCCAGCCTGGGACCCGACAGTCCCGGAGAGTGTCCCCTAAATTGGGCAATTGGGGACTGGAGTACAAGAAAGGTCTCTTTTTTTCTCAGCGCCTCGGTTTCTCTGTAATATGCAAGGAAACACACTTGGGCCATCTCTCAGGTCGCCAAGTTGCGATGGGACACAGAGCCACCCCGGTCCCCGGTCCCCGGGCAGGGAATGTCCCGGGACGGCGGGGGAGAGTCTGCCGCGCGGGGACGCTCTCGCGGCGCCGCTCCGACCGGGGTTGCCCTGCCGCCCCGCCCTGGTGTGATAACTTGGGCTCCTCCCCCTCGTCGTCCTCCTCCCCCTATGGGTCATATCTCCGGGAACGGAGCGCAAGCCCTGCCTCCCGGACACACGACGCTCACGTAGTCCGGTGGTGGCGGCCTCTCCTGCCACCTCCCTGCGGACTCTCCGATGCAGCGAACCAGCTGGGAAGGGGGCTTCCCCGCGGTCCAAAAGGTGGGTGAGGGACAAGTCGAAGGAGGCTCCAGGAGTGCTTGGGGGCGGGGTGCAGGCCGGTTGGACCGAGGGGGGGCAGGGTCAGGATGGCTTTGACCTGTGGGATCTTCCAAGTCTGGAAGCTCTGGCCTGCCCCCTGCCCTGTTCATGCCCCGCTTTTGAACTCGGAGAAAGGGGTGTGGAAGGGACTTGCTGTAAAAGACAGGGTATAGGGTCCAGAAGGACATACTTGAAGAGTTGTGGCCTGTCGGGTGTTGTTTTCTGCTCTAAAGGAGAAAATTGAGGACAGGCTTGACTTGAATACTTGGGAGAGTTGCTGAAAGGTGTTGGAGCCTGTGGTCTGTGTGGCCGGGCCTCCTTGGGAGACCCAGGGTCAGGGAAAAGAGACGTTAGAGCTTTGAGCTGGGGTGGGGAGAAGAGGAAATGGTTCATTTGGCGAGGTTGTCCAGGAGCCAAGACTAAAGTGAAGACAGCCTGTGGACTCACCACAAGAGGAAAGTAGAGGTATTTAGGGAAAAGTGAGTGGGAAGAGAAGAGAAGTTAGTGGGCATTATTAGCAAACAAGAACGTCAGAGCCAGAAAGGACCTCAGAGGAGAAAGCTGAAGCCTGGACAGATTCAGTGATTTGCTCCAAGTGGGCAGCCAGGCATTCCCAGGCCAGTGCTGTTTCACATTGGGCATTGTCAGGTGGCAGGTGGAGTTTTCTTTCCTGTAATATGCAGCTGTGTGTGTGTATCTCAAAGATGCTTTAGATGATGGTTACAGGATAGAAGAGTTCAAGTGGCTGTTAAGGCTGTGAACAAGGGCCCCATGGTCTCAGTACAAAGGAAAATACGTCAACTGTATTCATATTATGTCAGCCAAACCTTTTGGGGGGGAGTAAAGTAATGGCAAAGGGGTAGATGGACATATCTTTTAAAAAAGTATAACCTAGTTGTGAATGCTTACCTAAGGTAGTTTCAGTGTTCCTGGTGGGTCCTTGGTCATCTGATTTTTCTGCCTTTTCTTATCAGAGTATGAAAATGGAGGACAAATATCTTGGCCTCAATCCCCAAAAAAGTTTATTCCTATAAAAGGCACAGCCAAAAAGTCAGTAGCTCGGCTGTCTGAAACTGTGAAGGTCATGTGGTTATTTTCTACCAGTCTATAGTTTTCACAGGAAAAACCACCATGACATCTAACCTGACCAGCCGTCCTGAGAAGGTGTGTTTTTTGGCACTCGTGGAACAGGGAAAGTGTTTCTGCAGAACTCTCCCTGTTTTCTCCAATTTTCACGGAGAGCTGGGATTTGCCATCTTTTGACCAGGAACCCTGAAATCTACCCTTGCCCATGGCCCAGTCTCTCGTGGCGCAAAATTGGTCTCTTGGGCATCTATGTGGAACCCAAGTGTTTGAGACTCGGAGTAACAGCCACTCGTATTCTCATGATCTTGTCCCGTAGCAAACTGGTATCCAGTCCTCTGTCATGCTCTACTGGTTCAAATATGTGTCTATGTCTTCTCCTGCTGGCTTTTTCCCTGGCCAAGCTTGGTGACTTATATTCCCTGGTCTGGGGAGAAAGGGGCTGAGCAGCCAGGGAGAGTGTCAGGCAGGGGCCTGAGATGCAGCCTGATGTGCACTGTGATGGCACCTGCTCGTTTTTATGTCATTTGAGGATAAAGCACCTTCCAGATGCCTTCCTTTCAGAGACTTAGGAAACTTACCTCGTACATCTCCACTGCTAGGAGGACTTGTGGGTGATGGACAGCCTTGTCACAGTCCATCGGGGAATTCCTGAGTAGAGGGTCAGGAGAGCTTCCATGAAACCAGAGTTTGGTACACTGCTTCTTAGAGAATGGTCTGGGTCATAAAAGCTGGGATCCACCTGTGAGGATAGGCAAGCGGCCAACAGTCAGATCGTATCCATATGTATGGGGCCACAGGGATTAATGTCCTCCCCTCCAGTTATGGTGACCCTAAAATAGTGAAGGGGACCCTGGGCAGTGATTGCTTGTGCAGTGTCCCTGAGGCAGTAGCCCTTGGGTGGCCAGGTAATTAACTTTATTTTTGCCTTTGATGGAAGAACGTTGCAAAACCAATTAGGCTGTAGAAAATGCCAGTGGAATTGTTTAATTAGAGCTGGCTCTGACCAGGATGTCACCTTCCCACCCCCATTTCCACTAGTGCTTAACAGCTTGGTGATAGAAGGGAGCTCAGGGGCAAATTTACACCCACTGGGTCCAAACAGGAAAACTTTACCAAGCTCTTCAACTAAGTCTTTGTAATCTTTAGGATTAGAAATTGAGAGTGACTTTAGTTTAAGTGTGCAGATCCTTTAACTGATCTGCTTGTTTTAGAATTCTGTTTCTACGGTATCCTGAGTTTCCCAACCTTTTTCTAATGAACTGTGCGGCAAAGCACGTAGGAGGTTGGTTTGCAGGCTTGAAGAGATCTAGAGAAGAAGATAGAGAACTTACAGTTGACCTTGTGCCGACTCAGGCAAGGAGGAAGGACTGTAGTGGACTGAGGGCAACTCCACCCCCCTTGGGTCACACCCAGGTTGTCCAGGGTGGGCAGAGTGGGAGGGGCTGGGATGCAAGAGTGGGATGCTCACTTTGGGGGTATTTTCTTTTTTTTTTTTTTTTTTTTTTTAACGTTTATTTATTTTTGAGACAGAGAGAGGCAGAGCATGAACGGGGGAGGGGCTGAGAGAGAGGGAGACACAGAATCGGAAGCAGGTTTTTGGGGGTATTTTCAATCCACATTTAATTAAAAAAAAAAAAACTACCCGTGTTAACATTAAAGCTGAAAGTACAATTCCAGTGCAGTCTAACCAATGCAATCTGTCAGTGCAGAGCCCGATATGTGGCTTGATCTCATGAACTGTGAGACCATGACCTGAGCCAAAATCAAGCACGTCCAGCTCAACCCACTGAGGCACCCAGGAGCCCCTAGGGGTTTCTTTTGACGTTGAACTCATTAGCCAACCCACAGACCCTCTGTAAACCTATCTTGCCTATTTCAGTCAGAACTTTTCCTTTCCAGGACAATTGCATGGATAAAACAGATAATAGAAAGCAAATTTGCTCCTAAAATGTTCACTCATTGGTTTTGTTAGAGGGGAAACAGTAAGACAAGTATCGTTTAAAATGTTATATTTAGGGGCGCCTGGGTGGCTCAGTTGGTTAAGCGTCCGACTTCGGCTCAGGTCACCATCTCGCGGTATGTGAGTTCGAGCCCCGCGTCGGGCTCTGTGCTGACTGCTCAGAGCCTGGAGCCTGTTTCAGATTCTGTGTCTCCCTCTCTCTCTGACCCTCCCCCATTCATGCTCTGTCTCTCTCTGTCTCAAAAATAAATAAATGTTAAAAAAAAAATTAAAAAAAATAAATAAATAAAATAAAATGTATGTTTAGATAACTACATTGCAGCTATAATTTATTGTTTTTGCTTTGAATGTGTATGTTTCTCCAGTCAGTCATCACTAAATGGTTCCTGCATCCTAGGGGAAGGGTTATATTTCTTTTGGAAAATGGGATCAAACCCAGTACGTCTTTGTTCTTATTTTTCTTTGTATATTTGATCAAATATACCATCACCCTGAAGCCCCCCACCAGTGGGCAGGAACCAGGGCAGGCCTGAGAGCAAGCAGCCCAATCCCAGCACATACCTTCCCCTTTGCCATGGCGAGGGGAGAGAAGTTTGGGAAGGAATCCACACCCTGTGTTCTGCAGTTCACAGACCAGATTTTAATCCTGGTTTCATCACTGACTTCTTCATTAGCCCATTGTAACCATCAAATCAATATAAATTTGCCATGGTAAGTCGAATGATAAAAATTGCTTGACTTTAGCGAGGCCGTAGTGTTTGATAGGATAGGTTTTTGGCCAATCTTAAATATTTGAGGCATTTTTTAGATTCATTTTACCCCTTGATGTGATTTTGGAAAATACAAGAAACACAAAACAGGAAAACAGAGTTCCTGAAATCACATCACCTGGATATTCTAAGGGTTTTAAATCTATCTCTAGTCTTTTTTTCTGCGCATATACCTAATATTTTTCTCCCACAAATCTAGTCTATGTACAATTTTATCTTCTCTGTTTTTTACATTGACAGTATATTATTATCCATTTTTTCTATGCCAGTTATATCTTTTTTTTCCAAATAATAGTTTTAATGATGATATAAAATTTTATCACTGGATGTGGTGGTATACTTGATTTAACCAGATACCTGTTATCGCTCGTTTAGGTTATTTTCATTTTCTCACGTTTTCCTCCCTAGGATGCTGCATTGACCATTTTAGTACATTAACCCCCATGCATTTTTCATTAACTCTTTAAAATGAATACCTGTATGCGATATTAGAACCAAAAATGATCGGGACGCCTGGGTGGCTCAGTCGGTTAAGCGTCTGACTTAGGCTCAGGTCATGATCTCACGGTTCCTGGGTTTCCAGCCCCACATCCAGCTCTGTGCTGACAGCTCAGAGGCTGGAGCCTGCTTCGGATTCTGTGTCTTCCTCTCTCTCTGCCTTTCCCCCTCTCACATGCTCTCTCACTCTCTCTCTTTCTCTCAAAATGTATAAAACGAATATCTCAAAACGAATAAATGTTAAAAAAAGAACCAAAAATGAGAAGAATATTTAGAAAGGTTGTGCTGACTTACACTAATACATGTGCTTATATTATCTTTTTTTTTCTTTTTTAAAAATTTTTTTTTCAACGTTTTTTATTTATTTCTGGGACAGAGAGAGACAGAGCATGAACGGGGGAGGGGCAGAGAGAGAGGGAGACACAGAATCGGAAACAGGCTCCAGGCTCCGAGCCATCAGCCCAGAGCCCGACGCGGGGCTCGAACTCACGGACCGCGAGATCGTGACCTGGCTGAAGTCGGACACTTAACCGACTGCACCACCCAGGCGCCCCTATATTATCTTTAAAATGTCTTTACTAACTCAGTAGTCAATAACAGGCATTGTTTTCTAATCTAAATTCTTTAAGTTGGACATTTTGTATATTTATGGGCCAATTTTAATTTTTTTCAGGAATCTTCTATTCATGTTCTTTGCTCATTTTTCTGTGTTGACTATTTTACTTTGTTATTGTTTTGTAGGAACTCTTTGTATATGAAGGTATTAACTCTTTGCTGCCATGCTTTTTATAAAATGTTTTCCCAGTTTGTCTTTAATCATTTGGTTTTATTTTTTCTCACTTCTAGAAAAATATAGTTTTTAGGAAGTCAGATTTAACCTGATCTTGTAGCATGATTCTCTTTGCCTTTTATTCTTATAGAGACTATTTTCCACTACAGAAAAAAACAAATATTCACCTATATGAAAGGCTGAAAACAACTGAATTGTTGGCATTTTTTAAAAGAAAAATATGCTGGAATATAAAAATCTAGGAGCACGTGGATGGCTCAGTTGGTTAAGTGACCAACTCTCAATTTCGGCTTCGGCTCAGGTCATGATCTTACAGTTTGTGAGTTCAAGCCCCACATCAGGCTCTATGCTGACAGCCAGGAGCCTGCTTGGGATTCTCTCTCCCCCTCTCTCTGCCCCTCCCTCACGTGTGCACCCACACACTCTCTCAAAATAAATAAACATTTTAAAAAATATTTAAATAAGTAAATAAAAATAAAAACCTACTGTACAGCTTTGTGTCTGTCTTCCCCATTGAATCCCAGTGTCTAGCATAATATCTGGCATATAGGTACTACCAATATTCGTGGCATGAGTTCATTTATTTTTATCCTATTAAAGCCGTCTTCACCAAAGTGTGTTCCTCAGAACATGTGTTCCGCAAGCTGTTCCACAAAAAAAGGATTCCTTAGATAAGTTTGGGAACTCTTGCAGACCGCCTGTTCTTTTCAGTATTCCCCAAAGCGCTCTGGCATGTGAGGCCCCCCAAGAAATTCCGACAGAAAAACCTGTGAAAATAGTTTGTTTTTTCATTTGTTTTGACCCCAGTCCTCTTTTTCACCCCACTTTACAGTCTTAATGTCCCCTGAACCCAAGGTCATGCTGGATCACACTTGAGTTAATACGGAACCACAGCGGAGGGGGGGTGGGGGGTGGGAGGGGGGGGAGAGGGGCTGGGCCAGAGCTGAAGGCAGACATTGTTCGCCAGTCCCGGTTCGAATGAGGAGTTTAACTTCTGTCTGATCTCACGGCCGTTTCTTTCTTTCCCCTTTTGCCAGGGTTCTAACCTGTTCCTCTAACCCAATGATGGCTGTGGACATAGAGTGCAGGTACAGCTGCATGGCCCCTTCCTTGCGCAGAGAGAGGTTCGCCTTCAAGGCTTCGCCAAAGCCAAGCAAACCACTGAGGCCTTGCATTCAGCTGAGCAGCAAGGATGAAGCCGGCGGAGTGGTGGCCCCCACCGTGCAGGAGAAAAAGGTGAAAAAGCGGGTGTCCTTCGCAGACAACCAAGGGCTGGCCCTGACAATGGTCAAAGTGTTCTCGGAATTCGATGACCCGTTAGATATTCCGTTTAACATCACTGAGCTCCTAGACAACATTGTGAGTCTGACGACAGCAGAGAGCGAGAGCTTTGTTCTGGATTTTTCACAGCCTTCCGCAGATTACTTAGACTTTAGAAATCGGCTTCAGACCGACCACGTATGCCTTGAAAACTGTGTGCTGAAAGACAGAGCGATTGCTGGCACAGTGAAAGTGCAGAACCTGGCGTTTGAGAAGACGGTGAAAATACGGATGACATTTGACACTTGGAAAAGCTTCACAGACTTTCCCTGTTGGTATGTGAAGGACACTTACGCTGGTTCAGACAGGGACACGTTCTCCTTTGACATTAGCTTACCTGAGAAGGTTCAGTCTTACGAGAGAATAGAGTTTGCTGTGTGCTTTGAGTGCCGCGGACAGACTTACTGGGACAGCAACAAAGGCAAAAACTATAGAATCATCCGGGCTGAACTGAAGTCCTCTCAGGGAACAGCCGAGCCACAGAACGGACCAGATTTTGGAATATCCTTTGACCAGTTTGGAAGCCCTCGGTGTTCCTACGGTCTGTTTCCAGAGTGGCCTAGTTATTTAGGATACGAAAAGCTAGGGCCCTACTACTAGTGACTGTGCGTGACAGAGCGTGGCTGAGTGGGTCCAGGGAAGTCTAGCTGCAGTCACAGGCAGGCGGAGACGGAGCCAGAGAGCAGCTGAACTGCCATTAGGCACAGTTTTTGAAAAAGAAAGGATCCTACTCACTTTTTTTCTGAAGCCAGCAAAACCCAGCCAGGGTTAGATCTCACAACTGGTTTCGCACGCCAGGGTAGATGCAGGGTGCTGGTCTGCTCGGCACCTGCGGCGGCCTCGGCCTCAAGGGTCGGAGCAGGAGACCAGTGCGGGAAGGGCCTGGGCGGGAACCAGCCTTGCGGGCAGTGCTGGAGAAGCTGGAGGGCAGTGGCTTTGAAATGATGCAACCAGGAGCGTGATCCGGCTGCCTGGAGGGGCCGCGCCTCCCTCCCCGGGATGTGGAAAATCAGTCACCTGAAAGTCACTCCGTGCCCAGTCACCTCCCATTGGACCCTTGCGGCTCATCTTTGTGCCCTGTCTGCCCAGCCGGGTCGCCCCCCCCCACTCCCCACCCCTTGCTGCTGCTGTTCCGGATCTCCACGTACTTCACGCTTTATCTCTGTGCTCTTTTTTTTTTTTTTTTTGCATTTTATTTTCGTCCACAGCTCATCTGATGCAGAGGAAAAGATAAGCAAGGCAAATTAGCCTGTGCCGAAGACAGGCATTTCCTCTTTCTGACCCCACAGAGCGTCCAGCAGAGAACGATGCCCCAGTTAGCAGAAGTAACCGGCTCCAGTGCTGGGTTACAGACTGTGACAGGCAGGACAGTCTGGGCGGGACGCGGGTAGCATGTCCGCTTGGCGTTTGGGGGAGCTTTCGAAGTACTCGCTCCTGAGTCACCAGACGGCTCCGTTACAGGATTTGTTTGAACTCGCTCGCCGGTTTGCAGGCACCCCATTCTTCACAAAGGGATTTGAGACTCTCCTTTCCTCGAGAGCCCTCCTTCCTGCCGTGTTCAGGACATTGTAATTTGCAGATCCCATCTATCCTCAAAGCCTTCAGTGAGTGTTTGGTCTAATGCTGACCGTGATCTGCGACACCCAGGCCTCTTTCTGAGCACGCAGGGACTGTGACCTGGGGCTTCTTATTTATGGAGTGCAAGTGCATAAAGGGATCAGGGAGAAAAACCTCACCAAGTTCTCATATTTTATTTTCCATGTTTGGCGACTCTGAAATATCAGAGGTTACTTGTTCTTAACCATATTGGACTAATGCATTAAAAGTTGTCGGTTCATACTGATGTGAGACTCCTGGGACTTTCATTGACAGATGGATCCCCAGAGCCTGTGAGTTTTCTTGGGCAAGACTGGCTTGTACTTGGGGGTGTTTAAAAAATATTTTTACATATGTATTTGAAGAAGGTTGGGTTTTTTTTTTCTGTTTTGCTTTTGTTTTTGGAGCTTAGTTAAATGGCTGTCTCGTTTTCCTTTTGCCTGATCTGCGTAAAGTGAGGCAGGAAGAGGGGTGCACAGCTGCCTGGACACGGAGGCACAGCTACTGGCATCGGCAAGCGAGGAGTCGTCTTTGGCTTGCGTGTTCCAGACCGATTAGAAAAAAACCTACTGGCTTCTGTGGCTTTGTCCATTGGTGCCAGGCAGGTATGGAGGGTCCAGGCTCCTAGAGTTTTGTGGTTGGGTTTTTTTTTTTTTTGTTTTTTTCTTTCTGTTTTGAACTGTAACATATTTCGACTTTTTAAATGTTCTTAAGCGGTGTGGTGGTTGATGTTAGTTCTCGTTCCTAAAACTGGCTGTTACTAGTCTGCGACCTAGTGCTTTATTGCTTATGCCTCTCCCAGGTGGGTAGGACTCGGGGATTGCGTAATACAATATATGGGACAGTCACATTTTTGTCTTGTGCTGAACTTGGGCAGAACTGTGTTTTATTCTAAGCATATCTTACATCAGGCACACAGACGGCACTTTTGTTGTTACGGATCTGGCGACCAGCACGATTGATAGTGCAAATCAAAGTCGAATGGAAGCAAAACTGATTTCATAGAGGTCGGGAATATATTTTGTTTTAAGAAGTCCTGGGCCACCTCCGTCCAGTCAAGAAAGGTACAGGGTGCACTGTCATTTACATGTTACCAGACTAAAGGGAACGAGATCACTCTCTATGCAAAAGAAAAATGCCTCAGGTGGCTCCCGTTCGTTTTTTCAGTAATGGTGATCTTCAGATAATCCGGGGTCAAATTTGAAATATGGTAATTCAGTGATCAGTATCTCTTAAAACAGCCATAAACCCTCCCCCCACCATTCTTTCCTGGCAGCTCACCCCAGCTTTGTTGCTGGGGGCACTGGTTGCAACCCCCCCCCCAGCCAGTACACCTGGGATGCTCAGCCTCCCAGGCAAGTCGTCACCTGCTTGCAAAGACCCTCCCCTGGCGAGAGAATGCAGTTCCCTGTCAGTCATTTCGCTGAGCGAGGGGCCTCTGAACAGTTGCACTGTCTTTATTCAGTCGTCAGTCCATCTCCCTTTGGCCCAGTTCTGTCCCAGGATATCCACAGATGGCCCCGGGACCTGCTTCAACAGAACCTCTCCTTCTTTCAGAGCTCACCATCAGTAAATAGGTCCACACACAGTGACAAGTTTCTTAGTTGGAGACGTCATTGCAGCCTGACTTGGGGGTTTGACCCTCAGACAGCTGTCGGTTATGGTGACCAACGTCCCCCAGCCCCAGTGCCCTTCCCAAGGTTGTCCCCAAAGGACCAGCCTCCCGCCCAGAAATGGAGAACCAGCTCCGTTTCATTTCCTATTTATTTCCCAAATACCCTGGGAAGCATTGGCAAATTAGGTGCAATAAATAAGCTGGACTATAGAAAGATACGTAATAAATAAGCTTTCAGTGTTTCTTGGAAGGTATGGAGCATTTGAATGGGTTTCTTTTCTCTTTCTTTTTTTAAGTATTCTTATGGTAGGGGAACTGGTGAGAAATAAGGGGAGTTTACGTAGTTCTCCAGAAATTAAAACCATTTCAGAGTCAAGGTAGAATTTATTTTTCCTCTAAGATTTAATTTTAACTGTGGCAAAACATTACTCTTTTCCACGTTTTTTTAAAGGTGTAAATTGTGAACTGCTAAAAGAATGTTTTTGTGGTTTTGATCCTTGCATATAATTTGCATTTTAAAAACAAGCATTGCTTGTAGTCACTTGGATGTTAAATGGGTTGTATATTATGTTTATAAACCAAAAAAGTGTCAGCTCATTTTTTAAAAGTGCCCTGTTTTCTGGGCTCTTCCCTCTCTGTGAAGTGAACGAAAACCTTGCGTGTTGTCCACCTGTTTCCTCCTGTAAAATTCCTCCCCTGGATGCGTGGCCCTCTGCTCTGGGAGGCGCCCATCACTGATACTGGGAATAAAAAGTCATGAGCATAATGGGACCTTACAGGGTCCTGGAAGACCTTCTGGCAGGTTCTGTGCACTTCCTGACCGGGAAGTTCGGCTGTGGTTACACACGCCTTTGCCTTGCCATGGTCGTCAAGCTCGTTGGCCCAAGTTGTAAAGCCGTGAATGTTTTTGCAGTTTGGGTGATCTGATCCCAGAGACCTCTGGACCCGTGAGGACCCCCAGGAGGGCAGCTGCGATGACTGTGGCTCACTTTTACTCCAGCGTGAATGTAAAACGGAAGGCTTGTCTTCATTCGATGCCTAAAAGTGCCTTGTTGTGAAACGTCTGCATGTTTTAAAAAAATAAATATTTTTGTACACAAAGTTAAAGGGGGGATGCACTTTAAAATCACAAGAATGGGTGTCTTTTGTGTGGTGTAAGAGAGTAGGTTGTCTGTATCTCAAATGTGAAAATATAATAAAGGTAGAAAAAACAAAACTGAAACTGTTCTATTTTAAAACTGACTCTATTCTGGGAGTCAGAGGCTGAGAATGTTTTTTATGATTTTCTTTTCTTTCTTTCTTTCTTTCTTTCTTCCTTCCTTCCTTCCTTCCTTCCTTCCTTCCTCTTCCTTCCTTCCTTCTTTTCTTTCTTTCTTTCTTTCTTTCTTTCTTTCTTTCTTTCTTTCTTTCAAGTTCTATGCCCAACGTGGGTCTTGAACTCACAACCCCAAGAGCGAGAGTCGCAAGCTCTACCGACTGAGCCAGCCAGGCACCCCTGGGGAGAATTATTTTCAATCTGTATGTTTCGACATACAGAATATAGGTTTCCAGAGGGATGGACTGCAATCAGTGGCTGAGTTGAAAAGCTGTGAGACACACAGGAAGGGTGGTAAGGGTGGTAATTGCTTTTGAAGTTGTCACAGCAGTAAAGCTGGTCATAGTGACAGAAATAAGTGCTAGGGAAGAAGCACAGGGCCAGTGTTGTTCGGAACCCATTTTTACTGATCTGAGGGCATGTCTCCTACCCTCTCATTTGCTCTTGAAGCATATTTTTGGTTTCACTGGTTTTTTTTTTAACGTGTGGGGTTTTTTTGTTTGTTTTGTTTTGTTTTGAGACCGAGAGCACACAGGGCAGGGGCAGAGAGAGAGGGAGACACAGGATCTGAAGCGGGCTCTGCACTGACAGCAGAGAGCCCAATATGGGGGGGTCGAACTCACAAACTACGAGATCATGACCTGAGCCGAAGTTGGATGCTTAACCAACTGAGCCATCCAGGCGCCCCTCTGGTTTACTGTTTTTAAAGGTGGAAAAACTGTAAATGCCCATGGTAGCTTGTAACTACTTACTCAAACTATAACCAGCAAAACGGACCAGCTCCTGGTGGGACCTCTTCTCCTTTGGGTGTCAGACATTCACCCTAAGTAAGATTTCCAGGGACGTTTTGGGGTGCCTGGGTGGCTCAGTTGGTTAAGCGTCTGACTTCAGCTCAGGTCATGATCTCACAGCTTGTGAGTTCAAGCCCCACGTCGGGCTCTGTGCTGACGGCTTAGAGCCTGGAGCTGCTTTGGATTCTGGGTGTGTGCGTCTCTCTCTCTGCCCCTCCCTGCTCGCATTCTGTCTCTCTCTCAAAAATAAATGATAAAACATTAAAAAATATATATTTCTAGGGACATTTTATTTCAAAGTTCAGAAGATGGGACAGAGGGAGAGGCAAATTGTTGCCAGATGTTTCCTGTAACTCGGGCTGTGCCGCACTGCAGAAGGCAGTGGGGTTCTGCAGTGGGGAGGTAGAGCCTGTTAAACCTCAGCACCTAGTAAATAAACGCAAAAAAGGACCTACACACAACTGCCTTCCTCAAGGCTGCCAGGCACTGCCCACAATTGGCCTTCGCAGAAATGGGCAGGGGGAGGAAAGTAACAGTGGTTTCTATGAATGTCTATTTGAGATTCAGTACGGTTTGCATAATCCTTAAAGAAGTCTAACTTAGGAGACAGACAGCTCCGAGATGGCTGGAGGAAATTAACAACAACAGAACAAAACACTCTTCTAGGGCAGCGTCCCCAGAATAGCAAACACCCAGTCCTGAATTACTCTCAACATTTACTGCTTATCTATCATGTGCAAGGCGGTGCTAGATGCTGCTTCTACCCAAACCCTGTAAGAGACATTCATGTTCAAGGTGAATCCTCTCATAGCCAGGAAAAGCCGTGGGTTATGCTGTCAGTGTAAGGATTCGAGAAGCCTGGGCTCTGGCCTTGACTCTGCTGTCCCCCTGTCATGTGCTCTCCTGAAGGGGCTCTGAGTGTTTCCAGCAGGGATAAGGTTAAGGATAACGATACTGAGTACTTAGGAGCCAGCCAACACGTTCTTTTGAAAAATGCTCCTAAATATAAACTTGTGAGAAATACCATGTATCCTGCCTACATTCTTCATAAGAATCACAGGAACGAATAGCATTCCAGACAACAGCTTGGACTTCATAACACCCGTGTTCAAGCTGAAGAGACACCAGCTCGTTTTCATGGGTAAAAGGTATGAAGGCCCTGGGTGTGTTTCCTAAAGTCACATACCCAGTCAGTGGTAACACCATGGACGACCACGTGGGTCTTTTATTCTTTTTCCAAGAATTCTCCCCGTAACACTAGAATCACTCTCACAGAACTGAGACTAGAGGTCATTCTGAAAAGAAGTCCCTCAGATTGGAGAGATGCAGAAAACCGGGGAGGAGTGAACACGTCTTTAGATGCAAATGGCATGTCCCTCCCAAAGGCTTCCTCAGCACCCACGAGGCCCACAGGCCACGAGCAAGCATAAATGCAAACAGCACGTGATTTGGGTATCCAAGGGCCCAAGTGGGTGTGATCGGGGGCAAGAAACCACCAAAGGGTCCTGTGGCTACGGAGGCGCTGTCGCTGACGGGCAGGACTGGCGGCCTCAGCATTGACTTCCACGGGAGTGGAAGCCATGTGGTAGCACAGCAAGGCTCTAACCCTCCTTCCCCTCCCTTTGCCATGAGGAGCCTTGACGAGGAGAGAGAGAGGGAATCTCCATGGCGGTCTATGTCCACATGGGATTCTCTGGTAGGTGACATGTTCAGTTGGCGTCATTCACAAACTTACCGATGTGTCTCCGTAGCATCGGGCCCTCCGCTGGACTCGAACTTGGCAGCAGTAAGATGAGAAGGCATGACGGTCATTTTCCTTGGGGTCGAAAACATTAACAATGATCCAGGATCCTGGCCCTTCACCGCCAACTGCAAGACGAGAAGGTTAGAGCAGGGGCTGGCCACCTTTTTCTGGAATTGGCCAGGGAGTGACGATTTTAGGCGTTTTGGGCTGCATTCAGCCTCTATCACATATTCTTCCAAAACAAAAACAAAAAACGAAACTTTACAAATGTAAGAGCCATTCTGAGCTGCGGGCCTGTACAGTAATACGGAATCAGGCCAAGGACTAGACTCGAACTGCTGGCTGTAGTTTGCTGGCCCTGATAGAAAAGCCTCCGAGGGAGAGTGAGGCTTCAGAGTGGACACACAGACCCAGGGCTGAGGCCTGGAGTCCACTTCTCCATGTGTTCACTTAGAGACCATATAGTTTATGGCCCAAATGGGAATGCTTTTAAGAAGGAGCAGAGTTGGGGTGCCTGGGTGGCTCAGTCAGTTAAGTGTCTGACTTTGGCTCAGATCACGATCTCACAGCTTGTGAGTTCGAGCCCCGTGTTGGGCTCTTTGCTGACAGCTCGGAGCCTGAAGCCTGCTTCAGATTCTGTGTCTCCCTCTCTCTCTGCCCCTCCCCTGCTCACACCCTTTCTCTCTCAAAAAATAAATAAGCATTAAAAAAAAAAAAAAAGGAGCAGAGGTGTTATGAATTATCATGGAGCACTCAGCGTGAGTGGGGAGCAAGCCCTGGCAAACCCTGGAGTGAGCCCTGACAGTGCTCACCTGGCCTGGGCCTGGAGATCTTCTCAGACCTTTGGGGAGCTCAGAAAACCCAGCCGTGGGCTCAAATCAGTTCTGGCTGGATAGTGCTTTTTTTTTTTTTTTTTTTTTTGGATGGGTTACAACGGAGTGGTGATTTTGTCTGTGGTTTAGATGTGTTTTTGTTGGTTGGGTTTTCTGTTTCCTAATTGTAGCGCTGAGGGCCAAAAGCCCTCTGGAAACTCCAGTCAATCCAAAGAGGAAAGGGGTTATTCACGGTTTGGACTTATGTCTTACTACCTCTCTCTCCCCTCCCCGTGGTCCCCACCAAATAGGGCATGACAGACTCCCTGAGAAACTTGTTTACCGTGACAGAGACAGAGACTGAATCTAGCAGTCATGCAAGCCCTGGTCCCCAGAAAGTAACACGGAAGTGCTCCTGGGAATTTTGCCAATGACATGATCTCAGCTCATCTTTCTCTGGCCCATAAAGTTCAAGAGGCCTTAAGAAGCACAGAAATGAAGGAGGTGGAAATTCATCTCCAAAGCATCCTGGGCCTCCCGTCCTGCTGGCCCACATGATCTTTCTTTTAAATCTGTCACCTCCTCCTGTTGGTGTTGACCTTTAGCCAGAACTGAAGGAAGGTCTGCTGAGAAAACCCTCATGTTAGTGCTGTGGGGACTTGGAAAGGTTTCTACGAAGCCCCAATATACCCAAAGGGAACTAGTGGGGGGGGGGGCGGTGAGGCTTTCCAGGGTTCACCCCTCTTTCAGAAAAGGAGGGACACCACACATCACAACCTGTGCTGTTACAGTTGATGAGAAAGAGAAATGACTTACTTCTTCCACCGGGGCCACCTCCAGGACCACCTAGTTAATTGCCCTTTGGGAGACACCTTGGTCCCATTTGAAGGTGGAGCTAGCTAGGTGACATTTCACTCATCCTACTATCATACCATGTTATTAAAAAAGTATTTTATTATTAATCATTTGCCATTAATCCATGATCGAAACACTGAAACACCCCCCCAAATATTTTCGTAAATTCTTTGTGCACACTGTTTTGCACATTTGCTCATGTGACAAAGCATTTGTTCATTTGAATTCTCCAGTAGCTTTTCCATCAGCTGATCAATCACCTCCCCACCTTGAATCCTCATGCTTTATATTACTCATGCATAATTATTATACACACACACACACACACACACACACACACTGAAAAGAAAAATCAAAGAAAAAATATTTTCTGTCCAAAAATGCCTTTCGCACCAGCTCATTTCTCTGCTCTCACAAGGGGAGTTTCTGCCCCAAAGCTTCAGGAGAGGCGTTCTTGGTTCTGGCCAGGACTGAGGGCAGCACTGAATGAATTCCACTGCCTGCAGTAGCCAGATCAAGAAAGGAAGGCATTTGACACAAGGCGTTGGTTCTTCTCCTCCTCCCAGCATCCCTCACTCCTCATCTGCTCAGTGTCCCTGCTATCTCCCCAGACAGGGAATGCGGAGAGACTCCAGCCCTGAGGAACAGCCACCTCAGTCAGGAGCCCTGGCGCTTTTCAAATGTATGACGAAGGATTGAAATCTGTTCTTGAGCCGAATATTATGGGAATGCAATTTACAAAATAGATGGAAAAGGAGCTGCCCAAGGTGGAAATTGCGAGAAGCAGGGAACCATGCCCATTTCCCATCCCTGGACTCCTAGGACACTTCCTAAGAGCCCCGTGGCCCAGAAATAAAGGGTGAGAACCTTTTCCTGAGAGCACAGAAGTTATAAGCCTCCTGCTTCCTATGCTAGTGAATGTAGTTCAAGGATATCCTGTAAAAGAAAACAAAAGCAAGCTGACAAACAAAATTTCTATGGGACCAAAACACAAAAATTTAACCCCACATTCTGCAAAAGGGCTTGGTTATGTTTTGGTTATGCTATCAGAGATAATTATTATCTTCCTTCACACACACAAAAATCACTGGCTTGTTCACAAGAACCTCATTGGAGTTGCCTTTTCTTGTAGGTATGTGTCTCACATTTACATACAAAAATTAAACTTCCTGACAAGGCAACTTCTACTCCATACTAACAACAATACACAAAACAAAATTACTGAGTGCTTCTTTATTTTTTCTTTAAAAAAATTTTTTTTAACACTTATTCATTTTTGAGAGACAGAGAGAGACAGAGCATGAGCAGGGGAGGGGCAGAGAGAGACGGAGCACAGAATCCGAAGCAGGCTCCAGGCTCTGAGCTATCAGCACAGAGTGACACAGGGCTCGAACTCACTGACCATGAGATCATGACCTGAGCTGAAGTTGGACACTTAACCGAGTCACCCAGGCGCCCCCAAAATTACTGAGCACTTCTGTGGGCAAGGCTGCAGTTGGGGCCAAGTGCTCTGGGGAATCTAGAAAGAAAAAGACAGAACGTTGTCACCAAGTCCCTCCCATGGTGATGTTAGCCTTTTCTTCTCCTAAATGGCATATGTTTTTACTACATTTACTTGCATCAAACTAAGCCCAGACAGAAAGCACTAAAGTTTCTTTTTTTAAAAAATTAAATTTGTTATTTTGAGATCATTGTAGATTCACATGCAATTTTAAGAACTAATGAGAGCCAGGGTACTGTTTACCAAAATTCCCCCAATGGTAACATCTGGTATAAGTATAATACAACGTCACAATCAGGATGCCGACATTGATGTGGTCAAGACGTAGAACATTTCTTCAATCACGAAGGCCTCTTATGTCGTCCTTTTATAGGCACACCGCCTTGCTCCCTCTTCTCCCCATCCGCTCCCCCACCCCCATCCCGCTGGGGCCTTGACCTCTGGCAACCACAAATCTGGCGTCCATCATTTATAATTTTGTACTTTTGAGAATGTTATAAAAATGGAATCATATGGTATGTAACCTCTGGGGATTGGCTTCCACTCTACATACTTCCCAGAAGATCCATCCCAACTTGTTCCATGTATCAGTTTGTTACTTTTTATTGCTGAGTATTCCATGGTACAGACATTCCAGTTTGCTGAACAATTAGTATATTGAAGAGCACTGAGTTGCTTCTGGTTTAGGGCGATTCCAAATAAACCTGTTAGGAACATTCATGTGCATATTTTTTACGTGAACATAAGTTTTTGTTTATCTGGGGTGATGGCCCAAGAGTGTGAAATTGCAGGGTGATATGGTAGCACCATGTTTCGTCTTGTACGAAACTGACAAACGGTTCTCCAGAGTGGCTGTACCATTTTGCAATCCCACCAGCAATGTACACAATTTTTCCACATCCTCATCATCTTATGGGGGCATCACAATTTTTTATTTTAGCCATTCTGAGAGGCGTATAGTGCTAACTCATTGTGCTTTTAGTCCGCACTGCCCTAATGGCTAATTAAGGTGGATGCCCTTTCGTAGATGGCTCTGTTCCCATCTATGTACCTTCTATGGTGAAATGTCCATTAATATCTTTTGCCCTTTTTCTAATTGGATTGTTCAGAGACTTTTGTTTGTTTCTTAACTGTTGAGTGTTGAGAATTCTTTGTATATTCCAGATATAAGCCCTTTGTCAGATGTGTAGCTTGAACATATCTTCTCTTCATCAATAGCTTCCCTTTGCATCCTTTTCACATGGACTTTCTCAGAGCAAAAAAAAAAAAAACTTTTTATCAGTTATGGGATGCTTTTATGTCAAGTCTGAGAATTCTCTGCCTAGCCCTAAATCCCAAAGACTTTCCCCCATATTTTCTTCTAAAAGTTTTATAGTTTCACATTTTAAATTTAAATATATGATTCATTTTGAGTTAATTTTTGTATAAGGTGAGAGGCTTGGGTGCAGGCTCATTCTTCTCGTCACAGAAATCCACTTGCTTCAGCACCTTTTGTGGACAAGTTCCTCCCTGCACGGGATTGCTCTTGTATCTTGGCCCAAAGGCAGTTGGGTGTGTTTGCGGGGGTTCTCTATTCTGTTCCACTGGGGTACGTGCCTGTGCCTCTGGCAATACCACACAGCCTTAGTGACTGTGGCTTTACAGTAAGACCTAATATCAGGTGGAGTGATTCTTGCCTCTTTACTCTTCTTTTTCACAATTGTTTTAGCAATTCTAGGGATTGTCTTTTCATACAAAGTTTAGAAGAATCTACAGCAGCAGCTGTAGGTAGCGTTCTGCTGTTCTTTCCTGTAATTGCAAGCACGTGCGCGCGCACACACACACACACACACACACACACACACACACACACTGAGAAAGAGAGGTCTGTATTTTAGTATCCAGAGAAAGGTCTTTGCAGTGTTATCATAGACTGCACTTTTCACTCTTAGCTTTCCTTGTCGCTTTGCCACCTTTGCGCTGTGGTTCAGGATGTGGCCATGAATCACAGTATTTCATAATGCCCGAGTGAAAAAACAGTAGGACCACAGACGGTTAGAGATCGTGATGTCCAACCTCCAATTTTACGGATGCAGACAATGAGGCCGGAGAGGTTAGGAGACTTGGGGAAAGTTGAACAGAGAGTTGAAGGCAGAAGCGCCGACTCTGAACTTGAAGTAGCACAATTCACAGCAGGGCCATTTGACCATCTAGGTAAGGGTCATTCCTGCCTGAATCCTACCAGCCTATATATCAGAGGCAGGGAGGGAGGCAAGGAGGGCTTTACCTCGGCCTCTGACTCCCTTAATCAGCTCAGGAGTTTATAGATTTCAGTTCCTATCTAAAATGTAGACAATGGAAGTGACCAGAATACTACAGAAAAATAGACATGCATCTTAACTCAATGTTATGGTGAACAATCTAGCTGGAAGAAAAAACAAAACAAAACAAAAAACCTTGAGCCATCAACTCCTAACCAGCCACTAACTGCAAGTCACTGTGGGTGGGTGATTGCCCAAGTGTACCATCCTGCCCCTTGCCCTCAAGGAGCTTACAATCAGCTTGGAAGGGCCAGCAAATACTTATTGCCCAAGTGACAGGAAATGTGAGCTCATCATTAGGTAACCATCATCCTGACTATCAGAACACATTTATTTTTCCGGTGCTCATTTCAACAGATGTCATCCTTGAGGATGCTTGGTATATAACCTCTTGGTGAGAACTACTGAAAAGTCAATTGTTTGTTTTTGTTCTTCTTTCATTAGAAATGAGGCATGTCTAGACCAGTTGAAATGCATTCTGCTGATTTAGCAACGTTAAAATCAGTGTCAACAGCCCTATTCCTGCTGCTATAGGCCAAATGCACCACACGATCACAACACGACCTCCTCCCACCCACCTGGCCATAATTACAGTTCCGAAGCAGACTTAGAGACACATATGACCCCTTCATGTCAGTATTCGTACCATACAGGTAGATGGGTTGTCTCACAGTTAACTCTTAAGGTGCATCAGTGAACCAAGAAATAACTATGGCAGATTGTTGCAATTGAGCCTTCGATAGTTTTTCTTCTAATTAAGAACACAAATTTGGCTCCCTTCCTCTTCTTTCTAATTTAGTCCAACAGTCATGGGGCAGGTGCAAGCAGGGGGTAACAGGGCCTGGGCAAGGATGGTATTGCAATAAGGTGACAGGGGCAGCTGGTGACGGCTAGTAATGGCAACGTTTACAAGGACAGTGTCAGAGCATGGCAGAGAGGCAGCCTCACATAGCTGGGGGAGTGGCTGAATACAGGGGAATTGAGCAGGTGAACATACTAAGGACAGTATGGGCCCTAGAGAAACAGAAGGAAACACAGATGTAAAGGTAGGTGTGCATACATACATATGTGGGTATGTGTGCATGTATATATAAAAATACAGTAAAACCTTGGTTTGTGACCATAATTTGTTCCAGAAACATGCTTGTAGTCCAAAGCACTTGTACATCAAGGTGAATTTCAAGAACCACTGGCTCAGTTGTGATCATGTGACCTTTGGTGTCACATACTACCCGTACTGCAAGACATCGCTCGTTTATCAAGTTGAGATTTATTAGAGATGTTTTCTCGTCTTGAGGAACACTTACAGAGCAAGTTACTCGCAGTCCAGGGTTTTACTGTACGTGTATTCCTGAGTTCTGTCTGCTGAGACGGCCTATGAGAAACAACACTCCAGTAGCAAAGGGCACACTTAGCACCCAGATCTTGCCTTCTAAATATCACTCTCCAGGAAAAGGAATTGAGGTCTCGTGGAGAACCAGCTGACTCAGAGCTGGGGCAGGGAAACTACAAAGTCAGCCGGGAGCAACTTGTTGCAGAGAAAGTGCTTGAGAATGATGGACACAAGTCAAAAGGACACAGAAGCCAGGTCCATGGGACTTCTGGTGTCAAAAACTGGGTCAATCTGGGGGCACCTGGGGGGCTCAGTCAGTTAAGCATCCGACTTCGGCTCAGGCCATGATCTTGCAGTCCGTGGGTTCGAGCCCTGCGCCAGGCTCTGTGCCAACAGCTCAGCTCGGAGCCCGGAGCCTGCTTCAGATTCTGTGTCTCCCTCTCTCTGCTCCTCCCCTGCTCACACTCCGTCTCTCTCTCTGTCTCTCTCTCTCAAAAAATAAACAAGCATTAAGAAAAAAATTTAAAAACTGGGTCAACCTGAGCGTCAAAATAATTAATGACAATAATAGATTATAACCCATTGAATAATAGATTATAGTGAATAATAACTCATTTGTTTGTAAGCAAATGAATGAACTTAAGAATGGGAGATGAGAAAGTTCTTGCTTCCAGTAGAATGCCAACTAATAAATGTGTAAGAAATGATACAATTAGACATTTTTTTCAGTTGGCAAACACCACGGTGATAATAAATCAGGCAAGGAAGTAGAGGGGGTGCTGAAACTAGCAGCTGAAAGTAGAATGAATCATTACAATTCTTGTTCATTACAAAAGAAAAAATAAGTTTAAGTGGAAAAATGGGGCAGACGCTTTCTTCATCAGGTGATCAAAGCTACCACTGGGACACAAAGTTAATGGGACAAAGTGACATCAGGGGCCACTTCCTAGGGGGCCATAAGAACACAATATCACTTTTGTGATGTTCTTGCTCAAAGTGCATAATGTGGGACTAGTCACAAGGAAGCACGGGGCAAACCGAAGTTCAGGGTCATAAAGGTCAAGGATCAGACAGGCATTCCAGGTATAGAGAGACTAGATCACGTGATCGAGAATTGGACTCCACCTGCAAGCACATCATGGGTGAAAGGGTCTCGGGTGAAAGGTGTACAGTTCTTTGTTCTACTCTTGTAACTTTTCTGTAAATTTGAACTTGTTTTAAAATTCATCGTTTTAAATTTTTTTTTAACTTATTTATTTTTGAGAGACGGAGGGAGACAGAACGTGAGCAGGGGAGGGGCAGAGAGAGAGGGAGACACAGAATCCAAAGCAGGCTCCAGGCTCCGAGCTGTCAGCACAGAGCCCGAGGCGGGGCTCGAACTCACAAGCTGTGAGATCATGACCTGAGCCAAAGTCGGACTCTTAACCAACTGAGCCACCCAGGCGCCCCTAAAATTCATCGTTTTTAAATGAAGACAGCTTCTTAATAATTTATACATTGTAAAGATGACATCAGTGACAATAACACTATGCCAGTCTGCAGAGTCAGGGGGAGGAGACTGAGCTGTATTGCAGGCCAGACTCCTCACTAAGAACACTGCGCCTCAGCCTGTGCACTCCGGAAAGCTTCATTCACTAGCTCCACGGAGGAAGCAGTGCACTGAGTTACATTCTGGACCAACCCCCTCCTGTCACCAGGGACAGACATTTAGAGCAGCACCAGTGTCAATGACAGCGAAACATGGATTTAAACTTCACAGAGCTGTTAAGTTGGACTTCTCTTCTGTGAGTGTCAGAGTTAAAAATAATCAGAGTCAGTGTCCAGTTCAGAACTTACTCCTCAAGACATTTGGGATGAAGTGATCGGCACTGGCCTGAGCCAGAGAGGCCGTGAGTGTCCGCCCAGTAACCTCATGGACTTGTTCTGGTTTCCATCTGTTGGCATCCCAATAATCCTCAAAGAAGGGGAATGTCTCTCCACACTCCGTTGGTTTGTCATTGATTCTTCACCAAATGAACACTGATTAGACGCTTGCCATGGAGAAGAAAAGTACTGACTGAAGAAGCATGTTTAAGTGAGCTAGTGAAGGGAAAATGTTTCATGCAACTTTAAGAAAACCCTCCTTGGAGGGCGCCTGGCTGACTCAGTTGGTAGAGCATGTGACCCTTGATCTCGGGGTTGTGATTTCAAGGCCCACGTTGGTTGTAAGAGATTACTTAAAAATAAAAACTTAAGGGGCACCTGAGTGGCTCAGTCGGTTGAGCATCTGACTTCAGCTCAGGTCATGATCTCACAGTTCGTGGGTTCGAGCCCCACATCAGGCTCTGTGTTGACTGCTTGCTCAGAGCCTGGAGCCTGCTTTAGATTCTGTGTCTCCTTCTCTCTCTGCCCCTCCCCCACTCACGCTTTGTCTCACTCTGTTTCTCAAAAATAAATAAATGTAAAAAAAAATTTTTTAATAAAACCTTTAAAAAAAAAATAAAAAAGAGAAAAGAAAACACCCCTTGTACCTAAAAGAGATGTTTCTTGAAGATATCATGCTTAGACTTTATGTCTAGCAAACTGAAAAACAAACATCTGCCCTTCCTTGATTTTAAAAGCTCTTGGTTGTCTATTTCTTTTTTACAAAAAAATTTTTTTAACATTTATTTACTTTTGAGAAATGGAGAGAGACAGTGCGTGAGTGGGGGAGGGGCAGAGAGAGAGGGAGGCACAGAATCCGAAGCAGGCTCCAGGCTCCGAGCTGTCAGCGCAGAGCCCGACGCGGGGCTCAAACTCACAAACCTGAGCTGAAGTCAGACGCCCTTCTGACAGAGCCACCCAGGCGCCCCAGTTATCTATTTCTTAATAATTGTCTTATTTCAACAAAATCCTTGTTGCCATGTCCCTCTCACAGTTTTGTTTTTTTTGTTTGTTTTGTTTTTCTTTTTGCAGACAGAGAGAAAGAGAGAGAGAGCAATCAGGGCAGAGGAGCAGAAGGAGAGGAAGAGAGAGAATGTTAAGCAGGTGCCACACTCAGCGCAGAACCAGACTCGGGGCTCGATCCCACAACCCTGGGATCATGACCTGAGCAGAAATCAAGAGTCAGACATTCAACCGACTGAGCCACCCAGGCGCCCCACCCCCTCACAGTTCTTCACGCTAGCTTTACATTTTGCCTTTTTGGTGGATTCTACTTGCTCATTCCAAGCTAGCATGAGCCCTTTTTTTCTTTAACTTCTTGTATTGACACACCAATTCCTACTGCTCTGCTTCTGTTGCCAAGCACTTACGCTGCCAGGGTAAACAAGATCACCTGATTTGCACACTGCAGTTTAGAGCAGGAGGGACTCAGGATCCAGCTTGGGGGTGGGACACCAAGCTGGTCAGATGGCCTTTGAGGCCATCCAAGTCCACCCGTGGGACAAATGATCAAAGGACCCAGCAGGATCTTCAGCGCCTGGCCAGCATTGTCAGCACCTGCTGCACACTCAGGAAGAACATAAACACCAGCACTACCTTGACCCAGTGAATCAATTGTCCTGGCTGCCCTAGTTCATCTGTGGCACCCAGAGGGGACACCAAACACGGGGATGTCTGCCCAGGGCTGGGTGTTCCCTCCGAGCCAGCATTGTTTGTCCTGGATCTCCAGAAACTGTTTCATCAGCACTGCTAAGTGCTACAGCGTGTGCGTGCAGCACGCATGTGGACGGAGACCTGGAGGGGGCAGAGGGGATTTTCCGAGATAAGGGGGAACCATGACAAAGAGATCGTGTTGTGGCACGTGTGGCAGCTGCCCGGGGAGTCAGAGCCCTAGGGGTGGAGCTATATCTGAGGTACCATTTCCTTTCGAAACTTAAAAACCACGACACTGCTTGATGTAGGTTCTCCATCATCTGGCTTCTGCCCACCTCCACAGCCTCCACAGCAGGATCCACTGCCTCCCGCTGACTCACCGTCCACGGATGCCAAGTTGCTCGGCAGTCCCCACATAACCCACGCTATCTCCTACCTCTAGGCATTGCTCATAAAATTCCTTCTGCCCTGTTGACTAAAGGCCCAGTCCTTGGCTTGTAGAGACACTCAGGCATGGCTGTTGAGCCGAGCTCATGAGACCTCAGGCCCCTTTTGCTTATGTGAACTACACAAGCTGCTTCGGTTTCCTCGCTGCCGATTCTTTAAGGCCTCTTCTTGATCTATTTCCCATGGAGGACAGACCTGACATGTCTCAGCAGT
The DNA here is from genome assembly GCF_046562875.1 of Panthera onca. Lineage (NCBI taxonomy): Eukaryota > Metazoa > Chordata > Mammalia > Carnivora > Felidae > Panthera > Panthera onca. The sequence goes on from NC_138342.1 coordinate 178,262,254, forward strand.
AGATTAATCCCATCTCAGAGACATGGATGCTGATCAGAATTTTAACCTGGAGAAAAGAGCCGTTGGTGTTAGATTTAGCCAACACCACAACATAGCCCGTACAAATATCTCAGCTAATGAAAGGAATCGCCTCATCCAAACTAAAAGATGTCCAGGGTGTGACGATGTCTATTTCTGGACTAGCAAAGCACTAATCATCATGATTCCTAGTTGCTATGGTAATTTCCTCTGTTGACTTGATTCCCATGGGTGAGGATACCTAAACCCTGCCATTCTCCATCGTTAAGGCAACCTTATAAACTATCATCCAAACTAGAACACTCTTAAAGGTCAGAAGGACTGATATTAATAATTACTCCTACAACATGTATAAATAGGACAGTTTCTGGACAATTGGGATAGATCGCCACACTACCCCTCAGGCTTTATGGTGTCCCACACAAACAGGCCCTCAACAAGTGAATCCCAAGTGAGTGTACTTTGGTTTTTTTCTGCCCAGTTTCAGTTTATGGTCCTTAAGGGCAGGGGTGACGTCTAATGCTTCTTCTAGATTACTCATAATGTTAGATATATAATAGCTGCTCAAAAAATACCTATTGATTCACTTCAGGTGAAGTGTTCTTCCCAAGTGCAAATTTCCTATGAGTAACTGTTTAAATGTAAGAATAGAACTTTACTGAGAAGTTAGAGCTAGAATATTTGGGTAGGTGTTTAGCATAGTTAAAATAGTGTCAACTATGAATAAAAATTCTTCCAAAATACTGTACACATCGAAGAAAACCCAAGTCAATGATGAGACCTGAAATGCTTCCCTAAGACAAAATCCTGCTATCTTTTGCTAAGCCAGAACAAGATAAAGTTCATGGGCTTTTACTAATCTTAGTACTTTGTAAAGTGTGAGAAGAAGGACAAGAGGAGTTTGGAGATTATTTTGTTTAGTAAAAAAGTCATAAAATGAATAATTTTAGGCAACATCAGCTTTGATAATGATAACTGAACACAATAATAGTAGAAAGAAAGACTCAGACAATTAACACAAGATGGAATGTTGGACCACCTGTGACTCCTATTGTCTCATTTTACAGATGAGAAAAACTAAGACCCAGAGAAGTTAAATGACATCCAGTTACCCGTTGCCATTCTGGGAAACTCTGGCTGGGACAATTTAACAGCATTTAACTAGCCATCAGTGATTACTACAAGAGTCCTGAGAAAACTTAAATCTTCATTCTAAGGCATGAAGATTTTCTCCCTTTAGATAAGGAAGGAGAAATTTTTGCCAAGTTTTTGCCAAAATTTTTTCAAAAGTTTTGCCAAGATGAGGGCCTTCTCTTATTCTTTGCTGACTCTACTCCCAACCACGTTTTAAATTAGCAAATGTGGATCAGTTCTTGAAAACAACAGGAGTGTGTGGGAATGCAAGCTGGTGCAGCCACTCTGGAAAACAGTATGGAGGTTCCTCAAAAAAACTAAAAATAGAACTACCCTACGACCCAGCAATTGCACTACTAGGTATTTATCCAAGGGATACATGTGTGCTGTTTTGAAGGGACACATGCACCCCCATGTTAATAGCAGCACTATCAACAATAGCCAAAGTATGGAAAGAGCCCAAATGTCCACTGATGGATGAATGGATAAAGAAGATGTGGTATATACATACAATGGAGCATTACTCGGCAATCAAAAAGAATGAAATCTTGCCATTTGCAACTACATGGATGGAACTGGAGGGTATTATGCTGAGTGAAATTAGTCAGTCAGAGAAAGACAAATATCCTACGACTTCACTCATACGAGGACTTTAAGAGACAAAACAGATGAACATAAGGGAAGGGAAACAAAAATAATATAAAAACAGGGAGGGGGACAAAACAGAAGAGACTCATAAATACGGAGAACAAACTGAGGGTTCCGGGAAGGGTTGTGGGAGGGGGGATGGGCTAAATGGGTAAGGGGCATTAAGGAATCTATTCCTGAAATCATTGGTGCACTATACGCTAACTAATTTGGATGTAAAATAAAACAAAAGCAAAAACAAAAAACAAAAACAAAAAAACCCAGGAGTGTAAAGAGAGAGAAAACAAATAGAAGTCATAAGCAAAAGTGGTGACATCTGGCCCCCCCATGAGTGAAAGTCTGCCCTTTGCCATCTTCGGCACACAGATGGTAAAATGCCAACATTTGATTTAGATATCCCCAGAATGACCTGGAGAGTTCAGTCTCCGAGTAAATTGAGGACATTAAGTTTATGACAAGTCAGAGAGTTCCATTTAAATACTGTTATAGTTTTAGCAGTGACCAGAAACGTCACCTTTGTAAGGTCAGTTTATTTTTCCAAGACTCTCATAATATTTCAAGGTTCTTCACTGACACAAAATTATGAGAGGCAACACTTTGGCATCTATCATTCGTGTAAACCACAGAAAGGTTGGATTCATTTCCTAAAGTTACACAGTGAATCAAAAGGACAGTACAGTATATGCTTACAGCCTCCTACTAAAGCCATTTCTGGGAAAATGAAGAATGTGAAGGCCTCTACGGGCTGTGGTCCAAGCTGTCATTCCCCAAAAAACTGTTCCAACATTATGAGTCTGAACTGTGTACCTCCTTCCATCCCACTTTTTTTTTCCCTCCAAACAGGAAGCTTTGCCCAGCATGGTTATTGGAAATAGGAAAAGAGCTAGGTGTAGATGGGGGAAGGGAGAGGTGGACCTCGGAGGTTCCAGAAACTGACAAGAGTCTGGTGCCAAGAAGGCATTTTGGTCAGGACTTCAATTCTTTCATTTATCTAATAAAAATTTTCAGATTGATGAATTCCTCAAAGAACAGGTCCCGCATCCACCCTACCTTGCTGTGAGTCTAGGGTGGGGCAAAGTGACTAAAAGGTAGGCATGGAAATGGAGCTCCCCAAGGGAATTAGAAACGTAAACAACCTTTTCCTCCCACCTGGAACAGGTCAAGCAGGTAGATTCCTTCGTAGGTAGGAAAGTTTAACCACCCAACCCCCGAGCGCAGGCCACCAAGATAGATGACCATCGTATCTTTGAGCTTGTTCCCTCTGTAGGAATTAAAGCCCTAGAAACAAAGAGTGGCCTAGCCAGATCAAGGTACCCCTAAGTAATGACACTCTGTCAGGCCAGTAGCACTGATTGGGCAAGGAGGCTTTAGCTGGGGTCAGAGACTGAAGGACACCAGGTTAAGATCGTGGTTTGGTTATTTGTGTTTAGTTTTTGGAAGATATCTGGGGAGTAAAGACATCAATGACGCTTACTATGGATACTGTTAAGTTCGAGCAAGATTTGGACAAGAGGCTTCTTTCTAGCTCCTGGCCCCCAAAAGAAACCATAGAATTAGTCTGTTAAGCAGCTTTGGAAAAGATATCACTGTTTATCCAGATTGATGAGGAAGTAGAGGTAACTACACAGTGAATTTCCTAGCATCACACCAGGATGCTGGCAACAATGAAGTCTATAGTCAGAATCCTTGACTCTGAGATTAAAGCATATCTTCTACAGCTACAGGGATTCCCTCCCTTTGGGGTTCCTGGCACTGCAGGGGTCATTGGACCTAGATATTATCCCTATTGAAGTGGGAGACAAGAGAATCAGAAAGGTAAATATTTATGTATTTATAGGACCATGAACTATGCTACCATGTTTTGTCTGCAGGAAAGGAGAGGTAAAACCTGTAACTACTTTATGTTTATAAGAAAAGAGGCTTTAAAGTCAGGCAGATCCAGATTTTAGTCCCTCTTCCACACACGTTCAGCTGTGTGACTGAGAGAAAAATCCCTTGATCTCTTTAGGTCTCACTAGTTCATTTGCATAATGAGGATAATAATTACACCGAATTTAAAGGTTCTGGGGAGGGCTAAATGAGATCTGTCTATGGAACACTTAGCATGGTGCCTTGCAAAGAACACATAAGCTATCACCATTATTTTGGCTTCTGCGTGGTCGTTGGCCATGGCCAATCAGCTCCACTCAAAGTCACCTCAAAAGCTGCCCCATGTCCAAGAGGACCCTCTTCTATGCTTTTGGAGGCCAGTGTCCTATGGGGAACCTATGAGCCCCTCAGCAGAGCTGGTACAGGGATCCCAGCCTGGATATATGTCTCTCATTTGCATAGGGGTCCACATCACTCCAGCCAAGCCTTAGCACTCTCTACGCTTCAACTTTCTTCTCTCCAAAATGAAGATGATTCTGCTCTTGGCAATAGAATAGGAGGCTCTCCTATTCCTCTCAGACCAATCCCCCTGCAGATAACAGCCATAAGCTCTGTATAAAATATCAAAGACAACTACCAGAAAGCATCAGAGAATGGTCGAGAGCAGGCAAAAGTGAGAAGAGCCACTTGGAAGAAGGCAAAGGCACTTGGGGAGTTCCTACCTATTTCGAGACTTTTTCCCAAGCTCCTGCTCCTCACCCACAGGATACCTAAAACTTAGATAGAAGCTGGCAGTTTTAATAGCTTGATGCACCCTCGGTAGCTAGAAAATGAAAAGGGGAAGGATAGGCCCAGAAAGAAGACATCCAGCAAGGGGAGACCCAAATTCTGCATCGAAATTTTCCCCAGATCTCTGACTGACCCCTGAACTATGCAAACGTGGGGGTAAATTCCAAACAGCCCATGGCTAAAAGAGCTGAACACAGATTTCAGCCTCTGTTCACCACAAGAGTTTGGAGTTTGAGGCCAGACAAGTTAATTAATTGACTGTTAAAAAAAAAATATGTGTATATATATATATATATATATATATATATATATGTATGTATATATATATCTTTGGAGGAATATAAGAGAATCCAGACTTTATATAATGCATTATCATTATGTCTGTCATATAACCTAAAATTACATGATATATGAAGAATCTGAAAAACATGGCACTTTTCTAAAAAGAAAAAAAATGTAATCAATCAATGAAGAACCTTCAGAGGATATAGACATTAGCAGAAATGGGTTTTAAAGCATCTATTATAACTATACTCAAAGACACACAAAAAATATACTCATAATAAATGAACAAAGAAGCAATCTTAGCAGAAAAAAAGAAACTAAAAAAAAAAAAACAAGAGAAATCTTAGAACTAAAACACTCAATATCTGAACAAAAAATTATGTACTTGGCATATTAGACAAAAGAGAATACTGAGTCAGTGTACTTGAAAATAGAGGAGTAGAAATTATTCAATTTTTATAAAAAGGGGAAAACGTTGGAAAAAAGATGACTTATGGCATAATATCAAAAGGCATAATATATGAGTGATTGGAGTCCCAGAAGGAAAGAAGAATGAGAATGGGCCAGGAAAAAAACGTTTGAAGAAACAATGACTGAAGATCTTCCAAGTTCAGTGCAAGGCAATAATTTATAAATTTCAAAAAGTCAGCAAAGCCCAAGTCTGATGTATACAAAGAAAATCACATCTAGGCACACTATAGTCAAATTACTAAAAACCAAAGACAAATGGAAAATCTTTCAAGCAGCTAGCGGAGTAGATCTTATAAAGGAGAGCAACAATGTCCATTCTCACTGACTTTGCACCAGAAAAAGTGGAGGACAGAAGACAGTAGAATAATATCTTCTACAAGTGTAAAAACAAACAAACAAAACAAAACAAAACAACTGCCAACTCAGGGTTCTACATCCAGTAAAAAAAATATTCTTCAAGAATGAAGGAAATAAATATGTCTTTAGTTAGATAAAAACATTTTCAGACAAAAACTAAATAAGTGATCACCTGCAGATCTAAACTATAAAATACATAGTAAGTTCTTTAAAATGATGAAAAAGCTATAACAACTTGGATTTTCAAAGAGCTATGAAGAACATGAAAAATGACAAACATAGGAGTGCCTGGGTGGCTCAGTCGGTTAAGCATTTGACTCTTGATTTTGGCTCAAGTCATGATCTTACGGTTCATGTCATTGGGGCCCACATTGGGCAATGCTGCTTGGGATTCTCTCTCTCCCTCTCTCTCTGCCCCTCCCCCATTTGCGCTCGCGCGCTCTCTCTCTGTCTCAAAAAAATAAATTTTTAAATTGTAAACTTAAAATATTTTCCCACTTAATTTCACAAATGGTACATATTTAATTTCTTAAATTTGTAAATGGATATATATGAATATGTGTAATGTGGTGACAACTGTATCATAAAAGTGAGGTAAAGGGACCTGTCAGGTGTAAAGTTTTTATATTTTATGTGAAGTAGTATAAAAGTACCTCTAGCAGACAATGAAAGTTAAAGGTATGCATTTTAATCCTTAGAACAACCATCAAAAGCTAATTCAAAGAAGCATAACTAAAAAGCCAACAGACAGGAGCACCTGGGTGGCCTAGTCAATTGAGCATCTGACTCTTGATTTCAATTCAGGTCATGATTCCAGGGTCATGGGATAGAGCCCTGAGTCAGACTCCATGCTGAATGTGGAGCCTGCTTAAGATTCTTTCTCTCTCTCTCTCCCTCTGCCTCTCTCCCCACTCACTCTCTCTCCCTTTCTCTAAAATAAAAAAATAAAAAATAAATCTTTAAAAAGCCTATAATTAATTAATTAATTAAAAAATAAAAAGCCAATAGACAAATTAAAAGAAACTCCTAAAATGTTCAATTAAAAAGACAATAGGGGCGCCTGGGTGTCTCAGTCGGTTAAGCATCTGACTTCGGCTCAGGTCATGATCTCATGGTTTGTGAGTTGGAGCCCTGCGTCAGGCTCTGTGCTGACAGCTCAGAGCCTGGAGCCTGCTTCAGATTCTGTGTCTCCTTCTCTCTGCCCCTCCCCAACTTGTGCTCTGTCTCTCTCTGTCTCTCAAAAAATAAATAAATGTAAAAAAATATATTTTTTAAAGTTAAAGAAAAGCCAATCAACAAATTAAAAGAAACTTCTAAAATGTTTAATAAACTCAAAAAGAATGAAGGAAATGAGGAACAAAGGAACCAAAAGTATATGGGACCAACAGAAAGCAAATAGAAAAATAATAGGCCTAAATCCAACCAAAATAATAACTCTATTAAATATTAATAAGCCAAACATTCCAATTAAAAGGCAGAGATTTTGTTAATGGATAAAAGAGCATGACCTAAATACATAGTGTCTACAAGAGAGGCACAGAAAATTTAAAGACATGGGGCACCTGGCTGGCTCAGTCAATAGAGCATGTGACTCTTGATCTCAGGGTCCTGAGTTCAAGCCCCACATTGGACATAGAGCTTATTTTATTTATATTTTTATATTTAATAAAATACATAATTTTATAATATATTTAAATGATATATATTTAAATGACATATATATATATATATATATATATATATATATATATATATATATATATAAATAAAGACATACAGGTTGAAAGTGAAAGGAAAGGAAAAAAATGGAAATCGATATACCATGCAAACAGTAAGCATTATAACACTGAGTGGCAGTAACATCAGATGAAGTTGACTCCATAATGATTAAAGTGACAATTTATCAGGAAGATATAATAATTGTATGTGTGTGCATACTTGAAAGTATATATAACATATATTCCAAATATATATAAATAAATATATAAAATGAGGACGTTGCATATGACATTTTATTTTCCTACATGAGAAGGTGGTAGGAAGTCCTGGTGGCAGGTGGAGGTGAGGGAGGCACTGTATTTAGGTAAGTACTAGTGAGGCATCCCACCTCCCCACACAGGAAAAAACGTGGCTCCTTTTCAATAACTTTATGAATAAGACAGCCCTATGTTTTTAGCCACTCTTTGGTATAATTTCCACAACAACCTGAGCATCATTTGGAAATGCTTCACTGAAGCAGGTGAACAATTGTATGTATTGATGACTAATAGTAATATGAGCTTGAAATCAACAGACTTTCTTGCTCTGAGCCTGCCATCGTGCCACATGCTGCCTTCAAAGAGCTTAAAATATATTTGGGGAAGGAAGTCAGAAAGACAAAAACAAGCCTAACAATACAAACTGAAGTTTCAAATAATCGGTGCAGATACAAAGTCACTCTGGTAGGAGGGCATTTAAAAATGGGTAGGATTTGGTAAGGGATTCCAGGGGTGGGTGTGTTGTGAGCAAACGTTCAAAGGCAACGATCTGGTTTCCCAGGAGACAAAGAGCATGGCAGACTGGCTGGAAAGGAGCTTCAGATAACAATCCTGCCCTCCAGATGATTGGAGCCCATCGAGACCTAAGGTTATTGTTGGCTCAGTCTTTCACCATTTAAAAAACAATGTACACGTTTGGATTAAAGCTATGCAAACAATGACCAGGGACTGTAGGCCAGATGTACCCTACAGGAGGTGGGAAGAAAGCAAAAATCGCTCTTCACTTCATGCACGGAAGATATGTTTTTTATGCCAAGCAGAGCCCCCAAAATGGTGTGAAAAGCCAAGGTCTCCGTGGTTGGTGTGATGGATTTTCCAGTCAGGGCATGGCAGAGGCGCTCTTTCCTTCTCTTTGAAACAAAGGAGAATGATTTGCTCCTGAGCAGCAACAGGCAGGAGATAAAGATTTAGTGTCGATTTAAGGAAATGAAGGAATGATGTCACCCTGCCCCATTCTACGAAGTTCCTTCTCTTTACTTGATGTTCCCTCACCATTTTTGTAGAGTCTCTACTTCTCCAAGAGATGGCTGCTTATCTCACATCTTGGATTTTTCTCCTCATTCTTCTGCATATGGGTGTCTCACTACCACTTGATGATGAGCTCCCCAAAGTCGGGAGCGACTTCCTTTTCCCTTTCAGGTGCCCTAAGGTCCAGGATAAGCAGTGCCATGAATGGGTGGGTAGTTAACGTCCACGGAAACAATCTGGAAGAGAGCTGCTTCCATGGCTCAGGCCTCCTCGCGTGGCTTGACTGGGCGTGGGCTGACCTAACCAATGCTCCAACAGGGGCTCTGAAAGAGGTGTCCTCTTGATAAACTGGCCCCTGCCGTGTTGTTCAATGTCTGTAACTCTGAGAGCATAACTGATTCCTCCTATCCCACGACACGAATTCCATGGTGCGAGAGAAGAAGCCTAGCCTCGAGCCAGACCCAGCTTTGTTAAAAGGACAGAATAGGGCCACGGGGATGCTAGGTGAAAATATTAGCATGTAAAATGCACGCACTGTGGAAGAAAAGGGAAGTAAACAAAATCTGTGCACTTAACCAGGCAACTTTCTTTTTTTTATTGTGTTTATTTATTTTTAAGTTTTTACTTAAATTCCAGTTAGTTAACACACAGTGTTATATCAGTTTCAGGGGCACAATATAGTGATTCAACACTTCCATACATCACTCTGTGCTCACTGTGCCCCAAGGGCACTCCTTAATCCCCATCACCTATTTAATCCATCCTCCTACCTGACTCCCCTCTGGTAACCATCAGTTTGTTTCTTAATTTCTCTCTTTCTCTCTTAGTTTTTTTCCCCTTGGCTTGTCTGTTTTGTTTCTTAAATTCCACAGATGAGTGAAATCATATGGTATTTTGTTTTTCTCTGACTTATTTCACTTAGCATTATAGTCTCTAGCTCCATCCATGTTTTTTGCAAATGGCAAGATTTCATTCATTCTTATGCCTGAATAATATTCCATTGTACATACATACACATCTTCTTTATCCATTCATCAATATTAGTTGATGGACACTTGGGCTGCTTCCATAATTCGGCTATTGTAAATAATGCTATAAACATAGGGGTGCATGTATCCCTTTGAACTAGTGGTTTTTTTGGGGGGGTGAATACCCAGTAATGTGATTGCTGGAACATAAGGTACTTCTACTTTTTAAAAAATTTTTTAAATATTGATTTATTTTTGGGAGAAAGAGTGTAAGCAGGGGAGGGGCAGAGAGGGAGACACAGAATCTGAAGCGGGCTCCAGGCTCCGAGCTCTGAGCTGTCAGCACAGAGCCTGACACGGGGCTCGAACCCATGAAGCGTGGGATCATGACCTGGGCCAAAGTAGGACACTCAACCAACTGAACGACCCAGGTGCCCCAAGGTACTTCCACTTTTAACTTTTTGAGGAACCTCCATGCCGTTTTCCCCAGCGGCTGCACCAGTTTGCATTCCCACCAACAGTGCACAAGTGTTCTTTTTCTCCGCGTTCTCACCAACACCTGTTGTTTCTCGGGTTGTTGATCATGCAACTTTCAAAAGGCCATTTCTAACCCAGCACTGAAACACACAAGCTGCAAATAGTTCCCGAGTGTCTGTATACACAAAGCACCAAACCACAGGCTAGCGTGGGAAGGTGCTCACCACGTAAAGCAGGCGTTGGTGACATGGCAGACTGAGAGGGTTTTAACAAAAGGTTTTCTTTTTTTAATGCATAAATGAGCTCCCAAGAAAGAAAGTGAAATTCTCATTTTCCCAAAATGCAGAGGTTTTACAATGTTTTAAAGACAAAAACAAGAACAAAACCCAGAAACCACGCTGGCCGATACCGTGCCTTCTCCAAGGTAGGTTGGAAGAAAGAGCTTTATATAACACGATGATCCAGGGTAATGCTTCTCAAGTTCTAGTGTGTCCATGAATCACCTGGGATCTCGTTAAGATGAACATTCCGGTTCTATAGGTCTGGGAGGGACTAAAGTTCTGTGTTTCTAACAACCTCCAAGACGCTGCTGATGTTGCTGGTTCAGGGACCACACGTTGGATCTTGGCAGCATCGGGTTATAAAGTAAATATTTCACTTGTGCATTCAACCTCAACAAGTCCTGATAGAGATATGAAGCCAGGAACTAAAATCCTTGTCTTAAGCTAGGACCCTAACAGAGCTGCCTCCCCGGGTAAATGACAGACTGGAAAAATCTACCCGTTTGACTGAAGATATTACGAGGAAGTTTTTCTATTTCCATCTGGACGCTGGGTAGGGAAATACAGTCTCCCCTGAAACTGTATCTTGCCTGGATGAAGGATTCAAATTTACCTGTGTGGTCTAGAAAAGGCTAAGTTCAGGAATTAATATAAAAGCCTGGTCCTAGGCCAGCGATACCCAGAGTCCTTGGCAGAAACAGAGGCAACCATTAGAAGTTGCCTCAAAACCCATGCCATGAGAGCCTTCCACACACACACAATCTGCTAGAAAACAAATAAACAATTACAAATACGTAAGGAGAGGGACACCTGGGTGGCTCAGTTGGTTAAGCGGCTGACTTCGGCTCAGGTTGTGATCTCACGGTCCGTGAGTTCGAGCCCCGCATCGGGCCCTGTGCTGACAGCTCAGAGCCTGGAGCCTGTTTCAGATTCTGTGTCTCCCTCTCTCTTTGCCCCTCCCCCGTTCATGCTCTGTCTCTCTCTGTCTCAAAAATAAATAAACATTAAAAAAAAAAAAAAACAAATACATAAGGAGACAACCTGCTATTTGCAAGAATGAGAAGGCAAAACAAAATCAAGAATTAGACTTTATTCAGTAGAATGGCAATATGAAATAGAATATAAAAGAAATATTAAAATGATTAAATACATACCCCCCAAAGGCAAAAACCCCAAGTAAAGACAAGGTGTTATGGGGAAAAACATATTTGAAAAATTTTTTTCTAAAAATGAACAAATGTCATTGTAAGATTGAAATGCAATGTACAACTTAACTGCAAATTAGCAAAACTGAAGAAAGAATATGTGGGTGGTAAAACAGACCCTTGTCATTTGTAATTGCAAAATAGATATGCACAAGTTATCCGTTATGAAGCCAGAGGGAAAAGGGCTAGAAAATATTAAGAAGCATCAAGAGAAATAGAAAATGGAAAAGTAGGACCAACATTTAGTGGGGGGTTAAGTTTTGAGAAATTGAGTGAGTGATCATATTTGAGTGATCATATTTGAAGATACGGAGGCATTAGTCCCAGACAGAACAGAGAATAATAAATATACACCAACACGACCCAAAGCTATAGAACACACACACAGGGACACACACTTAAAAACAAAAACAAAACAAAACAAAAACCTTAAAAGCTGCCACAGGAAAAAAGTAAGAAAGAGAGGAAAAGGAAAAAACAAAGAGAAGGAGAAGGAGGGAGGGGTGAGGGGAAAAAAAGGGAAGAGGAGGGGAGCAGAGAGGAGAGGAGGGGGAAAACAATGGGAGAAAAGGACATACTACACAGAGGACAAGTGTTGCGATAAAAGGCTTCCCAATAACTGCAAGAGACCCTAGAAGGCAATTCAATAGTATTTCCAAATACGGAGGGGAAAGTAATTTTAATCTGGAATCTATGCAAGGCTAAACGACTAAACATGCATAGAGATGAAATAAGCCGTATTCAGACCAAGAGAGTATACTGTTCATAGACCCTCAATGAAAAAGGTGGACTTTGGGGCACCTGGGTGGTCAGTCAGTTAGGCATCGACGCTTGGTTTCGGCTTGGGTCCTTGTCTCACGGTCTGTGGGTTCATGGGACCTTGGGCTCTGTGCTAACAGCAGGGAGCCTGCTTGGGATTCTATCTCCCTCTCTCTTTGCCCCTTCCCCACTCTCTCTCTCCCTCCCTCTCTCAAAATAAACAACCATGAAAAAAAGAAGAAAAAAAGGGTGGACTTTAAGAAGGAAATTGAACCCAAATGGAAGAAATAAGGTGCAAACAGCCCTGAGATCTGAACCAACGACAGCAAAACAGTAGGGGCGCAAGACAAAAGGAACCAGAAGGCATTTCCAGTGACAGAAATTGTTGAAATGCACCCAACAAAGACAAAAGCTGGTGCTCTGTCCCCTTACCCTGCTCTATTCTTTTTCACAGTACTGTTCACTACCTGACATCACACACTTTGTTTTGTTTCTTGACTTTCTCCCACCAGAATGTAAATTGCACGAGGCTCCCCAGCCAGGCATATAACTGGTGCTCTTGTATTTATGGAACACAAGAAAGGGAACCAGGTTGTGCAGAAGGGCTTCCAAGTGGGTGGAGTCTAGGCTTCCTTCTCTGGGGAACAGGCAGCATGAGCTAGAGACATAACTAACATTGATGAACATCCTCAGGTCCTGGGCTACACAAGACTCCTCTCCTTTTACGTAGGCTGGGCAAGAACGAAACCCATATGCTAGGGAGAAAAATGGATTGGTCTTTCAATCTGGCTTCAGACACAAGCTGAGCATTTTTTTTCCTCTCAGTTTATTGTTTATAGACATTACTGCCTGTTTCCAAGGGAGATGTGGGCTGCGATCCTATGTGCAACGTGATGTCATAGCCAGCTGAGGCAGAAGAGAGACGATTCCTGTCTGCGTGCTTGGGTAAAGCTTGCACACTCAGAACGTATATACACTCAATACCACTTAATGAGCTAGTAATTCCAGTTTTCTGACACCTACCGAGGTAGACCCCAGGCCACAGAAACCCTGAAATTCCGGTTCCAACAATGAATCACTGGAAATCAGAAGGCCCCATCTGGAGGTCACGGCCGGCCCCCCTCCTTGCCAACACGCTCCCTCATCTTTTGCATTCTCCGCTGCACAATGAAGACACCCTCCTTAGGCCCCCTCAGGTCCACCGGCTGCCGTGGACTCTGCAGTTCTGACCCGCCAGCGCCCACCCCGCCCCCACCAACCACCCTCCTGCCAGGTCTAGATACACACTACCCAGATTGCTTGTTCTAATGAAAGGTGTTGGACACAGTGTTCTCATTCAAAGTCCTGATGGCGTGAGGGTAACCCTGTAAACACAGAACTGAGGGCAAAGGACAAGAACCACTTCCCTTCCTCGCCTCCAGCGAACACAAGAACGGAGAAGGCATGTTTGAGAATGGGCTGGGTAGCTGGCGAGCCATGCAGAAAGTTCACTAGTGAGACGCCTATAGCAGGCTAAAATGATGAGGAATAATCCCGATTGAGAAGCACCCGCGGTGTAGCCCCGCACCGCTGCCCCCACCACGCGGGCCGCCCTGCCATCTGCACGCGCTTCCTTCCTGGGGTTGAAACAAGGTCCAAACCAAACAAACTAAACCTTCCTCTCCTCTTCTCTTTACCACCTTCCTTCGCTGTTTTTCCCTGTCCCCGAAGGCTTGCCACACAACCTCTTCTTCCAGATGTTGGAATTGATCTCCTGAAGGCCGCTGATGGCAGCCCATCTCACCGTCCTTTCTTAGACCTTTAGGTGTAGGGCAGGCTTCTCTCCTAGATAGTAAGCTCCATGAGCACAGAGAGCACATGTTTGTCTTTCTTGCTAATCCAAAGCTTCGTACATAGTAGATGCTCAATAATTGCTAGGAGGAAGGGAGGGAAAGAGGGAATAGTTTGGGAAAGGATGTCAACGCATACTGTATTCTTAAGAAAGAGCCACTCTCTGAGCCTAGGGAGTGCCGGAGAAATTTGAAAGGGTCAGATTTCACACCCACTTTGCAGTAGGACAACAATGTGGTTTCAATTCTGTTCTCTCACTGCCCTAGGTGGGTTCAGCTGGCTGAGTGTATACCCTCATTCCTCTCTCACTAAGTAGATTTGTCTAAGAGGTCCTGCTGTCACTGTAGGCCTCTTGTCTATAATTCACCAGCCCTCTAAAGCAGGTCATAGCAGATCCTACCACATTCAGAGAGGCGGGGAGTGCTAGCTTGAACTTCTCATAAGTTCTCCAGAAAGCGGCAAATTGTCAAACATGTACTGTTTCCTCACCATGGAGGAGAATGAGTGGGAAACCGTAAGCAGAAGACACAGACTTGGGTTCCAATGAGCTTTTGCTCTCATTCTGACAAGATTAAAACCACAAGATAATTTATGAACCATACAGATGACTTTTAATTAGCCCAATACTTACTTCAGACAGGAGAGAGCATTGTTGAGAGGAGAGGTAGAAAGAACTTCCTGGAGTGGGGTGGGGTTGCACGTTTGTCCTCGGGCACTGTAGACTAAGGTAGCAATTTCCTGAGAAACTTGGGTCTCAGGTCTGTCTGTGGCATTACATAAAGCCACTAGCTGGGCTCTTTCAGGGATACCTTAGAAGGTTCTAAGGGAGGGAAGGAAGTGACCGACGCTACAGACTTTCTATGTCTCTTAAAACTTTTTCGAACGTTTATTTATATTTGAAAGAGAGAAACAGAGTGCGAACGGGGGAGGCGCGGAGACAGAGGGAGACACAGAATCTGAAGCAGGCTCCAGGTTCCGAGCTCCAAGCTGTCAGCACAGAGCCCAACGGGGGACTCAAACTCACGAACCATGAGATCATGACCTTAGCAGAAGTCAGAAGCTTAACCCACCAAGCCACCCAGGCACCCCTTTCAAGGACCCACAGGATGGGGCTGGAGTCAGGGGGAGGGGCACCTGCCTTGCTGGTAAGTGGAAAAGCAAGGCCCCCAGTATGCTCCTTCCTAGCTGTCCCACTTATGATTTGGAGCCCAGGGCTCCTGGCACACAAGAGACAAACGGCCATCCATGTTGTCCGTGACAGTTTCCATTTAAAAGTGAACGCCCACTTCAGTAGCACTGATGGCCACCCTACACCTGCAGCCTGGAGTGGGGTTTACACAACACACACCGAGAAGGGCTGACATGTGCGGGTGCCTCTGGAGATAGTGGCGGTTATATTTAGGCCTGAGCTCAAGTTAAACATGGGAGCTCCTGCAATATTCATGAAGACAGTGCAAGAACAAACACAAGTGCAGGGCCAGTGAAAATAAAAGAGCAAAGTGCAGGACTCGAAAGAATAAATATGCACATATCTCTGGCTCATATCCCGAGATAGGATAGAGCAGGTGGAGCTAGTCACTGTGG
Source organism: Panthera onca (assembly GCF_046562875.1). Classification (NCBI taxonomy): domain Eukaryota; kingdom Metazoa; phylum Chordata; class Mammalia; order Carnivora; family Felidae; genus Panthera; species Panthera onca. The sequence goes on from NC_138342.1 coordinate 178,277,934, forward strand.
CAAGGTCGCGGAGGTGGGGTTGACTGTAGAGGAGCTTTTCCCATTGCCAAGTGCCCATTGTGATTGGAATGAACCACCCAGAACGTGCCTTCATTAACCATTAACCATCCGCTCTCCAGTTGCTATACTTATTGACAGCAGCCCATGCTCAAGAAAAGGCCAGGAAACCTTGGAGAAGTCACATCATGTCCACGTGATTTAGTTTCTTAACAATAAGAACCGGGGAACTGAGTCACATAACCCCGAAAATCCCTCCAGCTTTAGGATTTTTCTACCTCACCTTGCTCGCTGCCTGGGAGACAAGGCTGAGAGACACCTTCTTCGTTTTCGAAACACTGTAGACATAGCGATCTGTTATCTTCACCACGTCCTCTAAGAGATCAGTTGGGCAAAAAGCACACCTTTTTCCCCCCAGACCTCAAGGTGATCTACCTGAAGGTTTAAGAGCTAAACTGCTAGAGGAAAATTGCACACTGTCCAGCAGCAGCACACCACGCTGGAGGCCCACACGGCACCTCTGAGCAGGTTAGAAAAGGAGCTCCCTCCAGGTAGGCTCACCTCCCCGTACCCCAGCCCCCCCAACGCCCCGGGTGTCGCTTCTGTCCAGGGAGGGGAGGGGCAGAGAGAGAGGGAGACAGAGAAACCCAAGCAGGTTCTGCATTGTTGGCACAGAGCCTGACACGGGGCTCGAACCCACGAACCGTGAGATCATGACCTGAGCCAGAACCAAGAGTCTGACGCTTAACAGACGGAGCAACCCGGGCACCCCAACATGGTATCACTTTCATCTATACCCTAGGACTCTTCTGCTTCCTGATTCATGTACCAGGCTTCCTCTCAGAGGTACATAGTTAGTGTGGGCACACACAAAATTACAAAATAGTACAGTGTTTTTATTCACTACTCTAAACTGTTAACCCCTTGAAAGCAGGAAGGACAGAGTTGATCTGTGCAAAATGCTTCACATGCGTAGGGGGTATTCATATGTTGTTGAATAAATGAAAGAAGTGAAGGATGAAAAATGATGCGACTGTGGTTTTGAATCGTGGATTTCTTTGAAATCTGATGAAAGCCGGAGATGTTTTCCCACCAAAAAGCACAGGTGCAAACACACAAAATTTTGCATCCAGTTTGGGAGACATCACCAACCTCCAGCAGGAAAAGTTTTAGATTTTAAGCCAAGATGAAAAAGTATGAGTCTTTAAAAAAAAAAAAAAAAAGTGGATAAAGGAACTTGGAACTAGCAGTCACCAAGAACCTAGGGATTTGACTTATAATCTTCTTTATCCTTTGCAACAACCCTTTAAAATAGACATTACTATCTCCATTCCACAGATGCGGAAACTGAAGTTTAAATAGCTTTTCCACTGTGAAATATCAGACCAATATTCATTCCAAGTCTTTTTCACTCCCAAATTCATATTCTTTCTGCTCTATCATTCTGCCTCCAAATATTACATGGTCAATTCCACTTATTGTGTTTTGCTGGAGGAGGCCTTCTAAAGAACTATCATCCAAACCTAGTAAAAAATATATTTTAAGTATTGTCATATATTTGGATTAGACAACTTTATAAATGATTTTTATTGAGTTCTAGAGAAATCTATAAAAATGATTTTTTCCCCACATTTATTTCTTTCTGAGAGACGGAGAGACAGAGTGTGAGCAGGGGAGGGGCAAGAGGGAGACACAGAATCTGAAGCAGGCTCCAGGCTCTGAGCTGTCAGCACAGAGCCGACGTGGGGCTCGAACTCACGAACCACAAGATCATGACCTGAGCTGAAGTCAGCTGCTCAACCGACTGAGCCACCCAGGCGCCCCTATAAAAATAATTTTTAAATGTATCTTGCATATCATATTTTGCTTAGGTTTTCAGACTAACAGTTAAAATGAAACCAACATAAAGGTGCCTGCCTGGCTCAGTCAAGAGAGCACACAACCCTTGATCTCGGGGTCATGAGTTTGACCCCGACGTTGGGTGTAGAGATTACTAAAAACTCAATAAATAAATACAAACTTTAAAAAAATGACAGCCATACATCAACTAAACAGACCCCCCTCCTAGGCACAGAATGTCGTGCTGTCCCTCACCATCTGAGGACAAAGAAAAGCAGAAGACAGTGTTCTGACTTTAGGGTGTACTGGCTCAGTCTCACACCATGGTTATGAATACATACCTGAAGGTCAGAAAAGCCAGGGTCTGAGCCAGGGTCTGAGCCAGGCTTTGCTACTAGGGAAGAGAACTTGGACAAGCCATTTCACTTCAAAGTCTCAACTGCCTCGCTTATGCATAAGGAAAATTAGGGTTTGTTGGAGGGAATTAATGAATAATGCATTTACAATTCTTAGCGTAATGCCTGGCATGTGAGAAATGCATACTATATGTTAGCTATTATTTTTCTTCCCCACCATCTTTGTCTACGTCCACATCATTCTACAATGAGCTGACATGAGCAGAATGAGGGCCTGATAGGTCCTCAGAAAATTCGACATAAATTTACCACATGACTGAGAAATTCCTCTCCTTGTTGTCTACCCAAAAGAAATGAACACACACTCCACGTAAATACCTACATGCGAAGGTTCATAGCAGCATGACTTCTAATAGCCAATAAGTGGAAGCCACACAGAGGTCCATTAACGGGATAAACAACCTGGCCTATCATACCATGGAATTCTACTTGGTGGTAAGAAGCCAACTATTGATACATGTGACAACATGGATGAGCCCAAAAATACATATGCCGAGTGGAAGAAACCACACCTACAGAAATACATATTGTATGATTATTTATATAAAATTGTGAAAAATTCAATTCAATAGTGTGGCTCAGTCTTTGCTGAGGGCAGGAGGGAGGGGAAGGAGGGAACACAACCAACTTTGGGGGATGATGAATATGCTGTGTTGTGATGATGGCTTTATGGGTATACACATGTCAAGACGTCCAGGTGTGTATCTTAGATATGTGCAGTTTATCACATGCCAATTATACCTCAATAAAGCTATACTTAAAATGTTTTAGGGCGCCTGAGTGGTTCAGTCGGTTAATTGTCCGACTTCAGCTCAGGTCATAATTTCATGGTTCATGAGTTTGAGCCTCCTCTCAGGCTTGCTGCTATCAGCACAGAGCCCGCTTCAAATCCTCTGTCCCTCTCTCTGCACCTCCCCTGCTTGCTCTCTCTCTTTCTCTTTCTCTCTCTCTCAAAAATAAAACATTAAAAAGATAAATAGAACTACCCTACAACCCAACAATTGCACTACTAGGCATTTATCCAAGGGATACAGGTGTTCTGTTTCAAAGGGACACACACACCCCCATGTTTATAGCAGCACTATCAGCAATAGCCAAAGTATGGAAAGAGCCCAAATGTCCATCGATGGATGAATGGATAAAGAAGATGTGGTATGTGTGTATATATATATATATATATATATATATATATATATATATACACACACACACACACACACATACATACATACATACAGTGGAGTATTACCCAGCAATCAAAAAGAATGAAATCTTGCCATTTGCAATGAAGCGGATGGAACTAGAGGGTATTATCCTAAGTGAAATTAGTCAGAGAAAGACAAATGTCATATGACTTCACTCATATGAAGACTTTAAGACACAGAACATATGAACACAGGGAAGGGAAGCAAAAATAATATAACAACAGGGAGGGGGACAAAACAGAAGAGACTCTTAAATATGGAGAACAGACAGTTACTGGAGGGGTTGTAGGAGGGGGGATGGGCAAATGGGTAAGGGCCACTAAGGAATCTACTCCTGAAATCATTGTTGCACTATATGCTAACAAACTTGGATGTAAATTTTAAAAATTAAATACATACATACATACACACATACATATTTTGAAACCCTCTACAATGGCTTTCATTGCTTTCATAATAAAACCCTGTCTAAGATGTATTATGTATTGCTTATTTATCTTTCTCTTTTCTTTCTTTCTTTCTTTCTTTCTTTCTTTCTTTCTTTCTTTTTTTTTTATCTCCCTTCTTAGTTACTAAATGGTAAATCTCTTCTGGGAAGAGGTCATGTTTGTTTGGTTCACCATTGGATCCTCTGTACCTAATACAGGGCCTGGTACAAAGGCAAATTGTTGATGAATGAATGATCATTCCAGGTAAAAGAGCAGTACAGAAAATATGATATAGACTACACTATACCATACCAGAGGAGGGAGAAAGAGCAGAAATTGAGTTGTCACAAAAGGCTTCATAAGGAGGGATGGCACAAAGTGCCCAGAGGGCTGGGGTAAATAGGAAGAGAGACAAAGAGGGGAGCTGCAGAGGGAGCCACAGGGAGAGCAAAGGCAAAGGTGTGATGGGGCCAGGAGTTTGTTAGGGACTTAGGTGGGAAAAGGAAGGCCTATCTCGATTGTGAAGAGTCTTCATTCCCATTGCAAGGCAGTATTTAGGACAGGCAGGATGGACCGCTGGCCGAGACCGAAGGCAAGAATGCTAGCCAGGGACTTATATGGAGAATGGCCACAGGAGGCAAGTGATGGACATTTCCAGGACAAAGATTACAGGACTTTGGATGTGCTTAGCATCCTTCTCCAGCAATCCTGAAGGTACCACCAAAGTCAAGCTTCTGGAGCAAGCCTCTTGACCAGCCCCATGCGACTACTCCTCCTCTCTCTTCATCCTCACCCTCGCAGTGACAATCCAACAGTGACACTGTCCAAGAGCTTCTCCTGGGACCACCCCCAGGCAAGAAAAAGGCAATTGCCTTAGGGCACTTGGCTCTGATTCATGGCGTGTGGAAAAGGCCAATTCCCAGGCACCTCGGTGGCTCAGTAGGTTGAGTGTCAGACTTCAGTTCAGGTCATGATGTCATGGTTTGTGAGTTCGAGCCCCTCATTGTGTTCTCTGCTGTCAGTATGGAGCCCACATTGGATCCTCTGTCCCCCCCTCTCTCTGTCCCTCCCTGGCTTGCACATGTTCTCTCTCTCTCAAAAAAATAAATACTTTATGGCACAAAAACAGACAATCAGATCAATGGAACCAAATAGAGACCCACAAATGTGGGTCCCAGAAATGGACCCACAAACGTATGGCCAACTAATCTTTGACCAAGCAGGAAAGAATATCCAATGGAATACAGACAGTCTCTTCAGCAAGTGGTGCTGGGAAAACTGGACAGCGACATGCAGAAGAATGAACCTGGACCACTTTCTTACACCATGCACAGAAATAAACTCAAAATGGATGAAAGACCTCAATGTAAGACAGGAAGCCATCAAAATCCTCGAGGAGAAAGCAGGCAAAAACCTCTTTGATCTTGCCCGCAGCAACTTATTACTCAACATGTCTCTGGAGGCGAGGGAAACAAAAGCGAAAATGAACTATTGGGACCTCATCAAAATAAAAAGCTTCTGCACAGCCAAGGAAACAATCAGCAAAACTAAAAGGCAACCGACAGAATGGGAGAAGATATTTGCAAACAATATAACAGATAAAGGATTAGTATCCAAAATATAGAAAGAACTTATCAAACTCAACACCCAAAAAACAAATAATCCAGTGAAGAAATGGGCAAAAGACATGAATAGACACTTCTCCAAAGAAGGCATCCAGATGGCCAACTGACACATGAAAAAATGCTCAACATCACTCATCATCAGGGAAATACAAATCAAAACCACAATGAGACACTACCTCACACCTGTCAGAATGGCTAACATTAACAACTCAGGCAACAACAGATGTTGGTGAGGATGCAGAGAAAGAGGATCTCTTTTGCACTGCTGGTGGGAATGTTGGCTGGTGCAGCCACTCTGGAAAACAGTGTGGAGGTTCCTCAAAAAAACTTAAAATAGAACTACCTTACGACCCAGCAATTGCACTACTAGGCATTTATCCACGGGATACAGTTGTGCTGTTTCAAAGGGGCACATGCACCCCAATGGTTTACAGCAGCACTATCAACAATAGCCCAAATATGGAAAGAGCCCAAATGTCCATCGATGGATGAATGGATAAAGAAGATGTGGTATGCATATATATATATATATATATATATATATATATATATATATATGCGCGCAATGGAGTATTACTCGGCAATCAAAAAGAATGAAATCTTGCCATTTGCAACTACGTGGATGGAACTGGAGGGTATTATGCTAAGTGAAATTCATCAGTCAGAGAAAGACAAATATCCTACGACTTCACTCATATGAGATCTTTAAGACACAGAACAGATGAACATAAGGGAAGGGAAGCCAAAATAATAAGGGCACCTGTTGGGATGAGCACTGGGTGTTGTATGGAAACCAATTTGACAATAAATTTCATACTAAAAGAAAAAACAGGGAGGGGGACACAACAGAAGAGACTCATAAATATGGAGAACAAACTGAGGGTTACTGGAGGGGTTGTGGGAGGGGGGATGGGCTAAATGGGTAAGGGGCACTAAGGAATCTACTCCTGAAATCATTGCTGCACTATATGCTAACTAATGTGGATGTAAATTTAAAAAATAAAACAAATAAATAGATACTTTAAAAAGCTTATTTCCTTAATTAAGTATAGGTATCTTTAGACATCCTTGTTCTGATGCCTGGCTCTTCCCCCACCTTCTAAAGGCCTGTGAGCTGGGGCGAGATATGCAATCCAACTCTCTCTAAACTCGACAGGAAGCACTTAAAGGGCCTGGCTTTGTTTTGAACAGAGAAGAGAGAAAGCAAAGCAACTGAAAAGCCACTGTTTACTTTTCATACAATGCTAAAGCCAAACAGAAAGTGTTTGCTGTCTGCTGAATGCCCAGGAATGGAGACTTGAATCTGAACCTCATGAATGGGGCAGTAAGTGTTCTATCTGCCTCAGAGCCTCAGCACTACATTTAGATAGTGCTGGAAGTTTACCAAGCACTTTCACAGACTTTATCTCATTTGATCCCCAGGTGGACCCCATGGTGAAGGTGGGGATTATTATGATTTCCACATCACACATGCCCCAGTGCCCTGGAGCTAGGAGGCAGGGGCCCAATGGACATTTCTTTAATGAGATCACTAAGGTTAAGTGACTTGCCTGTGGTCACAGAGCTGGGTTAATCAATGTTCTCTCCTTGTCCCCATAGAGGATCCTTAAACACAGAGCAAACTATAACTACTATAAAAGTCTATACCAATGGTTTGGGTATCCCTCGGTCACAGGTCCCGTATTTACAACACTTGACTCCTCGCCACCACACAGGATGATGATGGTAAGAGGTACCAATTATTAAGCATCCGTAATGTGCCTTCACTCAGCACCTCACTCATTTAATCTTTACAACAATCCAAAGAGCAGGTTATATTATCCTCCTTTCACCCGATGATGGTGAATTAACTTTCTCAAAGTCACTAGCTGTTCCAACAGCCAGTAGAAAGGAATCAGGATTCAAATCAGACCTTCTGGCTCCAACGCCTGTTCTTTTTTTCATTGTGCTATGATGGCTTTTAACCTGGGAATTATTTTTGGGTCTGTCCTACCCCCCACCACTCTACTCCAGTATACGACTGCACCCCGGTCCCCACCACCACTGCAACGACTCTCATAATATATACACACACCAGCCATAAGGGGGTTACGCATTTTTTTGTAGAATAGGAAAAAATCTCCTGAATCTTAGTATTTGGTTGAGTCTTTAAATCTCGCAAAGCACTTCAGGAGGTCCTGTCCTCTTCATAAAGACAGCCATTGTTAAACATTAGGGAAGGGCCAGTCTTGTAAGAGATGAAATACCTAGTAATCCCCAAAGCAATGAACCCCAGCAGGAACTCACATTGTAAAACAGAGCAAATAACGAGAAACACATTTATGTTCCCCAACCAGCATAAAGAGAAAAGAGAAAAGGAGATGTGGTCTTTGTTCCGAGCAGTTGGGTGGCTGGAAACTCACCATCCATCAAAAACACTGGACAGAAAGAATGAGCAAAGGCAAGCTCTCCCTTGTGTTCAGAGCAAGAGCAAACAGGTAGGGCAAATGGTTGGCAGGTTTTTGCCTCATCAAAGAGGTTCACAGATTGAAAAGTTTTGAGACTCGGTGCTTCCAAGGGACTGCGGAGAGAGGAATTGCTAGCTAAAACATCAATCCTTAACTCTTGTAGGGAGGCCTCTGGGATGTTGCGTAAGTCAGCCCTGAGAATAGGAATGAGATGATTTGCTGGCTGTCGGGATTCGTTGTGAGAGTCCACAATGATCTTCAATGTCTGTAATGCAATGGAATATTATTTTAGGAACTGGGGCTTGTCAAGAAGCACCCCAGCTCATTTTTCTACTTTCCTCAATGCTCTGTCTGCCATTTACAATATTTTCCAGCGAAGCTTTTAGGTTGCTAATAATGACTACTGTCGTTATTCTTAAACAATTACTTTAGAACAATTGTTAATAATTGTTGAAGCTAGGGGCGCCTGGGTGGCTCAGTTGGTTAAGAGTCCGACTTCGGCCTAGGTCACGATCTCACGGTTCCAGAGTTCAAGCCCTGCATCGGGCTCTGTGCTGACAGCTCAGAGCCTGGAGCCTGTTTCAGATTCTGTGTCTCCTTCTCTCTCTCTCTCTCTGCCCCTCCCCTGCTCATGCTCTGTCTCTGTGTCTCAAAAATAAACATTAAAAAAATTTATTAAAAAAAATTGTTCAAGCTAGCTAATTGACATGTGGGGAGCCATAATAAAAAAAAGAAGGGGGGTATTTTTCTGCATATAAATGATAAAAAGTATTAGCATCCTCCCTTAAAACTCAGATCTACCTGTCTCTTTGAAAAAACTCATTATTTTTCAAGTCTTAAGCTGTTTTACAAACATTATTTATATGGATACTGTGCCTTTTCATTTTGTAGTCTCTCAGCATCTGTATATCCACACCTTACACTCAGCAAACGTCTTCTTCTAGATAAAGCTCTCTAGAACATTCAGGGATTTATGTTCTGTTTCCTTAAATGTGTGTTTTGCTCTCTTGGTCAGATGTGATATTTTCCTGACCCCTGGTGATTAATCCAGATTAACCCAGCTCTGTTCTCTGAAGGACTGGTACTGGGAAACTTATCATAGCTGCTCAGTACCCCCTTGGTTTCTCTGTGAATGACTTCAAAGAACAGATGACACCACAGGTCTTCAGAACTAACAGGGGCCATTGTCACAGAGCTTCATTGTTACACATGCGCGGTGTGGTCCACCATCCTTATTGCTGAGATGAGGCAAATCTAAAGTACCATGAAATGTCGTTTGCCCAGTCACCACAAGCTATAGAAGTCTTCAAGTTCTGGATGATCCAATCCTACCGTGTATCTGATCCAGGTCATGAGTGTCTGCTCTGCTGATGCACGCTTGCCCAAGTTGAAACGAAACTAGTGGGGAATAAATAAGTTTCCAAACCAAAACGAAGAAGTAAATTATGCTAATGACCTTGAGAAACGGAAGACATTTTGTGAAATCATAAACCACATCTTGTGCTTTTCAATTGGCCCACATGCTGGTTGCATGCATATCCAGCTATGATTCTTGCCAAAAAACAACTGCCACGCGAAACGTCACTGTACCATCAAATTAAGAGGCAATGTCACAAATCTATGTAACGCAGAACTGCTGTCATTGGCAACATACGCTCATTTTTTCATAATAATGCTAGGATTACAGTAAGATTCCATCATGTACTCAGTGTCCAGAGCAAGCCACTCTGGCCTTCACTGTGCTTAACTCCCCTCAAAAAATACGTGCACACTTGTATGCCCATTATCTGTTTATCTAATTGTCATGGGTTGAATTTTATGCCCTAAAAATGCATATATTGAACTCCTAGCCCCCACTACCTCATTTGTGTCCCTATTTGGAAATAGGGTTGTTGATGATGCAATTACTTAAGATGAGCTCATGCTGAAATAGGGTGGGACCTGACCTGATATGACTGGTGTCCTCATAAAAAGGAGAAATTTGGAGATAGGCATACTCACCGAGAAAATACCACGTGATATGAAGGAAGACATGGGGGAGGGGAGTGCATCTACAAGCCAAAAAATGTTAAACACTGCCAGAAAATACCCAGAAGCTAGGAGAGAGGCATGGGATGGGTCTCCCCCATCAAAGCCCTCGGAACGAACCCACCTTGCTGACACGTTGAACTTGGACTTCTAGCCTCCAGAACTGTGAGAAAATAAGTTTCTGTGGCTTAAGCCACCAGGTTGGTGTTACCTTGTTATGGTAGCCTTAGCAAACTAATACCAAATATATCCATAAATATATAAATCACCAGGTCTCAAGAACTCATGGCACCATCGGCTCGGGGCTGCTATAAGGTATCCTCAGAAGTTGATAAACAGGGGAGGACTGAAGGAAAAATTGCTCATTTGGTGCCAAACAATCATCACTTAGGCTCCATATCTGTTTATCTATGGCAAGAGTAAATGTCAGTTCAAGTAATTACTCACAGCATCACCTGCTTAACCAATTAAACAGTTTCTGGACATCAATAAGATTTTTTTCTTGTTCCAGCCCAGACTCAGTGAACCTGACCACTGCTCCTAGGTACAGTGGTGTGGACAGAAACACTGTGAACAGCATGAGAGCCAGTATCCTTCCAATCGCTCTACTTTAATGGTCTTCATAGCATTGTGGGAATCTCGTAATCAATACACAGACACGCACTTCAATATAAGTGCAGAAAGCTCTTTCCAACATCAGAAACTGATGCTTTTGCTTACTGGGTCCTTTTAGAGGTCTTTAAGAATGCCTGTCTCTTTAAAACTTGTGTATGGGTTCTGAAATACCATTGTAAATCCAGCGATCTGCATTTGACTCTCAAATGTACACTTAACATTTTGGGGAACTGGAGAGTTTGTTCCTAAGTGCTGTCATATGCAAACCAGACACTTACTTTCCCTTGGGATTCTTTTGGAAAATCTCATAACATTAGACCTTGACCTAAGAACCAGTGTCAAATTTGTTGTCCCTGATGGATTCATTTATAGAAAGGCAAAGTTCAAACTTGAGCATTTGGCACTCGAATGCAAAATGAGAGGAACTTTTTTATTTAAGCCCAAGATCACAAAACACTGGCAAGAACTCTAACTTTCTTGTGCGTATCGATGTAGAGATGATGGAGAAGTGTCAATGGGAAGATACAATTCATGTTCGGGGTATTCTAGAACAAGAGCAGATTGGCGGTGGTGGTATGGTAAACTTGCATATGAGGAGAATAGGGGAACATACATGCGTAAATAGAAATATTTTTTAATGTTTATTTTATTTTGTGAGAGAGAGAGGGACAGAGAATGAGACAGACAGAGCGTGAGTGGGCAAGGGGCAGAGAGAGGAGATACAGAATCGGAAGCAGGCTGCAGGCTCTGAGCTGTCAGCACAGAGCCCGACGTGGGTCTTGACCCCACGGATCGCGAGATCATGACGTGAGCCAAAGTTGGATGCTTAACTGACTGAGCCACCACCCAGGCACCCCTAAACATTTATCATTTAAAGAAGATCATTTATGTTTGCCAAAATCTGAACGTGAATGAAATCTTTGGCTCCCTAAATGCTGAGTGTTAGAAAACAATATTGCACATTATTTTTTAAAAAGTAGAAAACACAGAAAACAAAAAGCACCCTTAACTGCACCACTCAGAAGCTGGCATATATGTTTTCTGTGGTACTTTCATCCCGCTCTCAGATTTCAGTTATACTGTGAAGTTAGTTTTCTTATCTCTGTCTTTCTTCCCACCTCCCATTACTTTGGACTCATTTTCTTATTTCACTCCTTTCTTTTCTAAAGCACAATCCATAACTGATGAGAATAGTCATAGCTAGGGAAGGACTGGGCCTAAGGTGAGAGAGAGAGCTCCTTCTCATTTCTTCTCTGTCGCACAATTTAAATTTTTGAACAATGGGCCTGGATTACTTTTCAGTTTAGAAAAGGAATACATCTAAAACATCCTTTCCATTGGCCGTGTAATTCCCTCATATGGATGTACTTAAACATATTTAGATATTTCCCCTCGTTGGCTGTGCCAATTTTTCCCCGTTATTTTACTATCATATGTAATGCTATAGTGAGTACCCTTGTACAGGCTCATTGTCATCACTGGGATTTCTTTTGGCTGGATTTCTAGAACTGGAATTATTGGATCGATGAATGAGAACTTCTAAAGGCTTTTACACATTTGTGCAAACTGTTGTCTACAATACGGCACCCTTGTGCCCTCGCGCCAGCAAAACACCCTGAAGCTCCCCTCATCCCTCCTCCCACTGCCCCACCGCCCACCTCACCCCTCCTCCCGCTGCCCCACCGCCCACCTGTTCTGACAAAATACAAGAAGGAGGCTGAAGCAGTCAGGTTTCTAGATAATTGGGGCAAGTGAGCGTCCTGGGCCCTCGCATTAGCTTTGCTTAGTCAGGTGGGGTTGTCATTACTCACTCTTCAGTGTGTGCGGGGGTCTGTGTCGCACACGCACACACGGGAATGTGATGTACACGGTGGGACTGATGCCAGTTCAACAGCATCCAAGCTGTGATTTCACCCTGCTGCCAGTCATTCTTCATTGGAAGGCAGCACGCCCTCCTTTCTGTCAGTCATGTCGGGAGACGTTCTCACGGGGTGATTTCGGGGAAGCTCTCTCATCGCTCCCGTTCACGTCATGCTTCTCTGGATCTTACTCGCACTCCCATCAGCAAAACGCACCTGATCCATCTCACCACGCCTCTGATTTCTTGAGCAAAGAGCCAAGTGGACTCTCCTACGTAATCCCCCTATTCTTCCTAAAGGTGTAAAACAAACAACCAAAACCCAAGGGGTTGCTGGCTACCCAAACTCTGTCATCTTGTGTTGCTAGCAAAGAAGGGGTGGGGAGAACAACAAAGGTGTGGGCTCTTGGTAAGACTGAGATGGTGACCAGGAGAAGGAAAAAAGCGCATCTTCCAGAGCTCCAAAGTAGAAGCCCGAGTCGTCACCAGGGTCCGTGGGACTCGTCTGTTTCTTCCTGAATTCTACAGCCGCTGGGGGACCAGAGAAGCCCCTGTGGCACATGGAACATACACGGAACAGCTTTCGTCAGAAAAGAAAGATGAATCTACAGTTCCCCTGTGGATCCAGCCTCCGCAGGAGGACTCCATGTGCCAGAGATGAGAAAACCCCGGAATACCCCGAAATACCCCTGGATCGACTTCATTCTCTCCATGAGTTTTGCAGGCAGTAAGGGAGCACAAGTCAGGGAAACTCAGCAGAGAAGAACAATGAAAATGATGTAGGAATTATATTTATTCCCATTGGTCGTTTGAGGAAACTGAGACTCAGCAATGTCAAATAACCAATGTCACACAGTCAGAAAGCGGTGGGGCGGCAGTTCAATCTCAATTCTGGCTCACTCTAGAGTGTGGGCCGCTTCGCCTCACTACGTGTGTAGACCCCGTGGGTGAAGAAACATGTCATTTTGGACGTTGGCGCAGAAGACAGAGGGAACGCCTGGTGACACACCCGCATGACCTGGTCAGGGAACGTGCTCAGGCTGCTCGCGGAGATGTTCACCTGAACGCATCCCCGACAGAGCACTCTCGCACACTAAGATCCAAAGGGAACGAAGTGAGTGTCCGCTATGAGGCTGCTTTCCTGAAATTACCCATGAGAACATCTCTTGGCTCAGCTGATGGAAGAGAAGGTGTGCTGCTTTCAAATAAAGGATGACAGGGGTGCCTGGGTGGCTCCGTCTGTTATGCATCTGACTCTTGATTTCCACTCAGGTCATGAGCCCAGGGTCATGGGATCGAGGCCTTCGTCGGGCTCTGTGCTGAGCGTGGAGCCTGCTTAAGATCCTCTCTGTCCCTCTCTCTCTCTCTCTCTCTCTCTCTCTCTCTTCCCCTTTCTCTCTAAAAAAAAATTTTTTAATTAAAACAATAAAATGTTAAAATATTAAAGGATGACAGGCAGCAAGATGAGACCACAACTTCCATTTGTTGAATTGGCACTGGCCCCATCTCACCCACTACCCACAAACGTGTGCACGTTTGATTCAATGTCAAGCAGAAAGATTCAATGTCAAGCAGAAAGATTCAATGTCAAGCTCCCAGCAGTTTACACAGACTTCCACTTCCGTCACATGTCAAATTTCCTTTCCACACCAGCTGTGGTTTGCCAGTCCCCAGTCCTGATCCCTTTCCTCTTTTGCTTCTTATAAAAGAAGGATGTCGAAAGCTTTAGCAGAACGGGTGCGATCGGGCTAATGAGTTACAACAAGTGCAAATTAAGCAACATTAATTCGTTCAGTGTTTAATAATAATTGAAGTGAGAAATTAAGTCATCGAATGGCCATTTGGCCTGACTTACTTTCAGATCACACTTTGTTTCATTTTACTTACACAGGCTCAGACACAGAACAAATGCATGCCCTGGGATAAATGCAGAGAAGAGAAGGTGTCATCTGAGATGAGCACTGCTCTCTTCAGGGTCAGAAAGCCTCTGGGGAGCACTGACCCCGCCCACCCTGCTGAGTTCACAGCCTCTCCTGGCCAGGGGAGCCGGTGGGCGGTGGGGGGGGTCGGCGGGCGATGACAGTCTCATTAGCAGTCTCAAGAGACCACATACCATGGAGTGAGTCAGAAAGGCAGAAACGTACCTCTGCATACCTGTGTGAGTACTAGCCATTCCTCCCAGCCTGCCAGGAACAGGGTGACCAACTTATGCCAGTGTGCCTGGGACCTTCCCAGTGTAGCACCGAAAATCTCACAGCCTGGGTGATTCCTCAGTCCCAGGCAAACTGGGATGGTTTGCCATCCTAGCCAGGATGTGAGGAGGAACAAAGGGTCCCCAGGTATCATATGTACCAGCCTCTGTCTCTCTGTCTCTCTCTCCAAAAGTAGAGCGACCTACAACCCTCATGGGGCCTGCAGCCCAACTAGCTTCATGGGGTGGTCACTTATGTCAACTAGGACAGAGTGCAGATGTCTTCATTTATCCATTTAAATTTCGTGTGACTTCTCTGAACTGAGATACGCATATGTATGAGGGTGTACATATGGGTGCATTAACAAAGATACAGAAGCAATACATCATCGCTGTAGAAAAATTAAACACTTAAGATGAGACAAGAAGGGGATCAAAAGTATTTATAATCTTACTGCCTAGCGGTAACCATTTTGAGAATTTTTATGTGTGCCCTTATAGATTATAACGTAGGTATATAGATAGGTATAAACAATAGTAAGCCCACTCCTGAAAAATATAATAACAAAAAATGATGCTCTGAAGCTCCTGTTCACTCAACAGTATGGGTATCTATCCATGTTAATGAGTATACTTTTGCAACATCATTTTAAATGGCCACATAATATTCCATAATATGTACATACCACAGATCATTCAACAAATTGTTTAGGTAGGACATTGAGGCTGTTTTTAATTTTTCATTGTTATAAACAGTGCTGAAACCAATACGTTTGTTGCAATGTCATTGAACCCATCTGATCTTATTTTTTTTAGAATTAATTCTTAAAAGTGGAATTGCTGGGTCAAAGAGATTGCATTGTTTTTAAGTACAATGTTGTACATTGTAAACCTGTCTTCCAAGGAAGCGAATGCACCAGGAGTGTACGAGAATAACTATTTCCTTCTTCTTTGAAGAGCCTAGGTTTGAGTACTGCATGGTCTCTAAGAAGTACCTTAGCGACTGAAATCAGTGCAAGAAGTGTCAGACCGTTTACAGAGCAATTATTGAATTTTTTGAACTAGAAAGAATCCTAGAGATCATCCGTTCCCACCCCTTCATTTTCCAGGCAAGAAAACTGACAACCAGGGAGGAAAACTGCTTGCCCAGGATCATTGGCACCCAGTGAACAGGCCCCTGAACATTCCCCTGGGGCTCACTTAGAGGGACTAGTAGGTGGAGCCCTCAGTGTGTGGCTTCCTTTTCTTTAATTGGAAGGGTTGGAAGTCATTCAATGAAGCATGACCAAGTAACAGTCCTCTCTACTTGCTTTGAAGAGTTCTACTGCCCTATATCGATCTCAAATAATCTAGCCCAGCCCCCTTTTCACCCTCTGAACTTCTTTGCAAGCCCACTATCCCTATGTTTTGGCATTTGTGAAAAACGCCCCAACAACACAGATAAACATATTTGGATTTGGAAGAGGACTAGAGTTATTTCCCTACTACTAGGGATAAAGTTAGGCTTTGCTCTGCTTTTCCTGTCATTGCTCCTTGTTGTTTGAGAGATTATTTGTCTTCTGTATATACACACACTTAGCAAAAAAAAAAAACCCAAAACTATTTTGATCAAATAAAATTCTGTTAAATTTAAGTCCTCAGCGTCAAAGACTGCTGTTGATAGAAGTTAGAATTCTCCAGCTGTTCTGTATTCCACAGACCTCCACTAAACAGTGGAAGACTGTTCTTTTACGCAAACCATTCCCAACAGCTAGACTTTGTTATGAATTAGTGTCAGGCATTCCTGTCCAACTCTTGACTCATTCTTTTTTATTTTTATTGACTCATCATTTAACATGAATCTAAATCAGAGGTCAGCAAATCTTTTTCTGTAAAGGGCCAGGTAGTAAATATTTCAGGCTTTAGGGGTCATACGGTCTCTATCACAACCACTCAACCTTGCCACAGTAGCACTAAAGCAGACACAATACATACATGATTACAGCTGTGTTCCAATAAAACCTTACTTACCAAAACGGGCAGTGGGAAGGATTTGGTCCTCAAGCTGTCATTTTTGAGCCCAGATTTAAATCATCTAGCCCAGATTGCTGGGCCTCCCCTCACCATCAAGGTTTCTGATTCACTAGATCTTGGGAATGGGCCCAAGAATTCGAATTTACAAGTCTCTAAGTATGTTGATTGCTGGTTGGAGGCCACGCTTTGAGAACTTTTGCTCTAGGACAGTCCCTTAAAGCCTGGAGTGCTCAATGAATTATTAAGCTCACGCAAATCATCACCATTTTCTTCTGAGTGACTTCATCCCTTGTATGTGCCTCTCTTCTCGTGCCTCTTTGGAAAGTAAGCACGATTGGCTTTTGTATCAGTCAGGCTACCAAGGTAAACTCAATGGAATCCCCTCTAGTTGGTTCATGAAGGAAGGATGTATTAAGGTATGTTGTAGTGCTCACAGACTCATTGGAAAAGCTGGAGTAATACATTCTCGGGTCAGCTTCCAGGAGCAGCTCCCAGAACAACATTGCAGAGAGGGCATGTACCCACCATCCCTCCTGATTCCTTTCACAGCTTGAGTCCCGGCCAAAGTCTTGTGCCAGGTGCAAGGGAGGCCGAGAAAATACAGATTTTGGGATACTGTATTGGGAAGGCTAGCAAAAGGGGAACCAAAAAAACAGAGAGCAGCATTCAGAAGATTTTGGGTAGCCACTACTCATACTGTCCCATTACTGAGGAAAAAAAAAAAAAGTACCATGAGCAACAGAAAGTTATAAGGCCATAAAGCTCCAGCTCGCTGGGATTTGTTTCAAAATAATGGGGTTGGGCTGGACAGAGGGGTGGTATAGATGAGGCAGTTTCGATAATAAGTGGATGATTATGGAGCCAGGTACATGGAGGGTACACGGAGGTTCATTGTTCTGTGCTTTCTTTGGTAGCAAATGTCTAACAATTTTTTATAGTAAAAAAATTTTAAGAGGCATGAAAGGCAGGAAGAGAATGGAATTAAGCAGTGATGTTTGAAGTCTCAGTGCTATGCTCTCTCCAAGAAGCATGTATGTTGTAACAAAACCTTTGGATGAGAGTTATTTTCAAGGTACCGTCATTGTTTTAACAGCATTCTCCAAGGAAAACAATAAGTGCTTTTTTCACTAAAGTAGGTCAGGATAAAGCATTATTACCACAGTCATTGTGTTTGCTTCACCCAGACAAATACACCAGGACCACTTGTTACATTCAACGGAACTAAAAAGCTCAGAATGACTGGGCTAGTATATTGGGTCCCCAGCAACTGAAAACGCAGGACCCAGTCAAATCTGTGTTTGAGATAAACAGCAAATACACTTTTTAGTACATGTGTGCCCCCTGTAATATTTGAATATTATATTATTAGTATACTATTAGTATAGTATTAGTATACTATAGTATGAATATTATACTATATATTAGTATGAGCCTTATACTAAACAGGCTCATACTAAATACGTATTTGTTGTTTACTGGAAATTCCAGTTTAAGTGGGTAGCCCATATTTTACCTGGCAACTCTTACTCCTAAGACTTACAAAATTTAGGAGATTCCCTCCTCCCCACTTTTCTCCAACCCGTGCCATACACCTTACCTCATCCCAAACTAACCAGCCTGGACTCCTGTAATTATGACCCTCTGGGCGTTTCACCAATAACTTTCCTTATGTTCCTACAATGGCCTTCTTTGCAACCCCAGAAAGGTTCAAGCTGGACTGTCGGCTTAACCCTTGAAGAGAAGGGTAAGGAGAGAAGCCATTTGCCCACATGTTCCCAAGCAAGTACCTCCTCACTAAGATAAGAGCCAGACCTGGCTGGCCCACAAGTGCCTCGAAATATGTTTCCAATGCGGCTGAGATTAAGACCCCTGAGGTGGGCGGGTCAGCCCCGCCACTGCCTCCTCTGTACATCTGGATGCGCTCCACAGAATCTGGACTCTAAAGGAAACAAAGAAAGAGTGATTTCATGCTGGAAGGCGGGAGATATCTCCTCATCCAGCCTAACTCTGTCTCAGTTTGTCACTGCTGGCTCCAGGTGGTTAACGCCCAGAGGATCAGGTTTTTGCAGCAGGAAAGGCACTTTTCTGTCTTGTCCCACCTTGGTCAATTGGCAGTTCGTTAGCATCTCCCCTGGAAACGAGCCAGAGGAAGGAAGTGATAAAATATCATGAGTCAACATGTTACTTGCCAGAAGTTCTGGTAAAAGGAGTAAGAGTGTTTAAAGGAAGAGAAATACAGAAATGCGTATTCTTACAGAAATTTTCTTGTACAAAACAACAGTTATCGGAGATTGTGGGCTTTTCTATTCTGCCCCTCCAAACCAGTGACAAATCAAGAGTCAAGTCTCACAGCTGACCTGTCCTGATGGAGGTTTCTCCAGACGGGGACTAACTTCCCTTCCCTGCAATCGGAGGAAATATCTACCATTCATGACTCCTACTTGGAGGTTAAATGAATTTTAGAGTTTTAATGGGGGGAAATACTGTGATTTTTAAAGCTGGCTGCAGACCAGACTAGGAGGAAGGCGGAATTCTTCATGAGATTAGAACCACTCTTCTTCATAAAAACAGTATGAATGGGTATGTTTGGTTGCAAACGAGTAAGTACTTGTAGTTTGAGCTTATGAGAAGCCTCAACAAAGAATTACAGTCTTTGCTTCGTATAGAACAGGATGATATTGATGATGATTAATATGATGATGATGACGATGACGATGTAGCATTTTGCTGAGGTGGGGAAGACAGGGTTTTCGTGGGTCATAGAAAGAGAGAGAGGGGTGAAGAAATGGGTAGCAGAGGGGTGTAGGAGATCCAAGCAAACACATCAGCAGGCAGAGAAGGATGGCTAGAGAGAAACTGCCCATGCCAGCGATGGCTGAGGGATTGTAGGACAGTGATAGCTAGCATCCACTTTCAAAAAAGTCATTTATTAATGGATAATTTCAAGCATACACAGAAGTAAATAGATGAGTATAATGAACTTCCACGTACCATCCTCACTTCAACAATGAACTCACAGCCAATCTTATCTCCCCGAAAATGCCCCCAGCCACTCATTCCCTCCCCTATTCATTATTCTGAAGGAAATTCCAGGCATTGTATTTCATTGGCAAACGCTTTAGTACAGCAGTCCATTTTAAGCAGTAGCCTATCCTGGGCTATGCCACTGTCTCCCTAAGTTAGCCAATATCTGCATCGAAAGCTTGTATAAAGGAAAGACACTCTCCTGTGTGTCTCCTTTATTCTCGATACACTACCCCAGCACAGCTGTACTTTGGGCACCAGATGTGTAGTAGTTTTCCCACCCGAAGGAATTCTGCAACAGCAGCTGGGTGTCCTACAAGTTAACCCGATTCCGACACCATCCACCTGGAGGTAGCGTCAGATCCCACAGGCTAAGGGCTCAGCCCCACAAAACTCCATCCCCCCCCTACCTGGCCGTGCAGATGCCAGTCACAAGTCTGGGTTGTCATGGCTATATATCACAACAACCACCCTCCACCCCGCTTTAGGTTCAACTGATTTGCTAGAATGACTCAGAGAACTCAGGTAAACAGTTGCCTTACTAGATTGCTGGTTTATGATAAAAGGCTATAACTCATGAATAGGCAGATGGAAGACTTGCACAGAGTTAGCTACGCGAGAGTCCTCGGAGAGGGCTCCAAGTTTCCATGCCCTCTGTGGACATCTTACCCTCCTAGCACCTCCACTCCTTCGCCAACCTGAAGGCTGTCTGAATCCTGCCCTTTGGATTTCTATGGAGGCTTCATTATGCAGGCATGATTTATTAAGTCATTGGCCATTGGTGATTGAACTCAATTTCTAGTCTCTTTCCCTGCCCTCTGGGGTGGGAATAGAAAGTTCTAACCCTCTAATTACACGGTTAGTTCCCCTGGCCACCAGGTCCCCATCCTTAGGGTCTGTCCAAAATTACCTCATTGGGCTGACTAGGAGAACATGAACCTGTAGAAACCTGTAGGAAGATGAGGAAAAGAGTGATGGACTTCCCATAATATATGTATGCGTGGTGACCCAAGCCACTCTCTCAGGACATTAAATGCAAGTTCACACCAGAAGGCACCCGGAGACTCATAGGGCATGGCCATTCAGGTGGCCGGCTACTGGGCTATGTGGTCATTTGAACTTTAGCAAGTTCCTCTTTTTTTGCGAGCTAATTCTATATGCATTTCACATGAGAGTACCAATCAACATTTTGCATTATGCAAGTAGCCTAAAGAAACCAGAACCTTTTACAGCTTTTTCTCTTTAGAACAAAGCACTGCTTAGGAAAAATAAAAATAAGCGATAGCTTAACTCCCATTAGTGTTTCCAAAACAAAATGGTCACAGGCACTCAAACGTCCAAGTCCATTTTCTAAACTAAGAGGTTAACCTTGCCCTCCAGAATCTCACTGCCTTCTCTCGAAACTTGGGATCCTCCTGGACTGTTCCGCCCTTTTACCAAAAGTCTGTTGTCAGCAGGTCTTAAAAAGAACTTTTTTTAATGTCACTTCTTTCCCAAATTAAAATTCCGTAATAAATCTTTTTTTTCCCCTCCCTGTGAGTTTCTCTGATAACCATGAAGAGCTTTCCTTTCAAAGCCCTGTCTTTTTACCTCCTCTGTTTAAATCTCCACCTGTCACTTGCCTTCCAGGTAAGACAACACCCTTTTAGAGCTCATAATCTTGCCAGTTTAGTCTGTATGTTTTTTTTAATCCTCCATAAAATTTTTGCTTGCTCAGCACTAAAAGGGATCCTCTCTTCTGAGAATTGAGGTTTGTGTGCTTATTACTGATCTGATAATGCCCCTGTAGCCTCTGGAGGACAAGGGCCCCACAAAAAAAAAGATATTCTTCTTACAGCCCTAGTTCTGAGACTTGAGCACACATCAGAATCCTTGGAGTGCTTGTCAGAACAAAGATCTTGGGGGTCAAATTCAGCAGGTCTGGGGGGAGCCTGAGAATGTGCATTTAGATGCAAAGATGTAAGTGACCTAGGCTCTGGCCTCTAGAATACTGCAGTCATGGAAAAATCCCTTCTTTTATGTGCATAGCACTTCAGAATTTGAAAATTGCTCTCATACTTAATTTTTCCTTTTTTAACCTAAACCTCACCACAATGCTAGGAAGGAAACAGCTCCTGGATTTAGGGTCAGAAAACCTGCATTTGAATTCCAGCTCTACCAATTATTAGCTCTGTGACTTTGGACAAGTTTCTTAAACTCTCAAAGGCTGAGCAGTTGCAAAATAGGAACAAAAACCTCCCAGGTAGATAATAGGATGTATTTGTGAAAATACTTTGCAAGCTGCGAAGTGCTATATGGACACATAATTTTAGAAAAGAAGACAGCCTGGGGTCAGTGTCAGAAAGACCGCCAGAGTATCATGCGAACAGAGAGGAAGAAGTGGGGGACTCAGTTGGCATGAGGAGGGCTTCAAGAAAAAGACCAAGTTTTCACAGGGCCCTAAAAGTTTTCAACAGGCAGGAAATTGAATGGGGAGGGTTTTCAGAGTGAACGGCACATAGGCAAGAAAAATGATTAATGATACAGTTGGTAAAGGAGCTTAAAGCCACATTACAGAAAATTTTGAACACCAGGAAAGAGAGTTTGAGCATGATTCAGTAGGTAATGGGAAGCCAATGAAATGTTCTGACCAGCAACTCAAAATGCTTAGGAGATAACAAACACTGGTCTGTGTACAGGGGAGACAGCAGAGGCAGGGAGACCTGTTAAGAGTATTTTCCTTAACAATGAAAGACCTAAATGTAAGCCATCAAGATCCTCAAGGAGAAAGCAGGCAAAAACTTCTTTGACCTTGGCCACAGCAACTTATTACTCAACACGTCTCCAGAGGCAAGGGAAACAAAAGCAAAAATGAACTATTGGGACCTCATCAAAATAAAAAGCTTCTGCACAGCCAAGGAAACAATCAGCAAAACTAAAAGGCAACCGACGGAATGGGAGAAGATATTTGCAAATGACATACCAGATAAAGGGTTAGTATCCAAAATCTAGAAAGAACTTATCAAACTCGACACCCAAAAAACAAATAATCCAGTGAAGAAATGGGCAAAAGACATGAATAGATACTTCTCCAAAGAAGACATCCAGATGGCTAATGAACACATGAAAAAATGCTCAACATCACTCATCATCAGGGAAATACAAAGCAAAACCACCATGAGAGACCACCTCACCCCTGTCAGAATGGCTAACATTAACAACTCAGGCAACAACAGATGTTGGCGAGAATGCAGAGAAAGAGGATCTCTTTTGCACTGCTGGTGGGAATGCAAACTGGTGCAGCCACTCTGGAAAACAGTATGGAGGGTCCTCAAAAAAACAGAACTACCCTATGACCCAGCAATTGCAATAGTAGGTATTTATCCACGGGATACAGGTGTGCTGTTTCGAAGGGACACATGCACCCCCATGTTTATGGCAGCACTATCAACAATAGCCAAAGTATGGAAAGAGCTCAAATGTCCATTGATGGATGAATGGATAAAGAAGATGTGGTAACTATACAATGGAGTATTACTCGGCAATCAAAAAGAATGAAATCTTGCCATTTGCAACTACGTGGATAGAACTAGAGGATATTATGTTAAGCAAAATTAGCCAGAGAAAGACAAATATCATATGACCTCACTCATATGAGGACTTTGAGAGACAAAACAGATGAACATGAGGAAAGGGAAGCAAAAATAATATAAAAACAGGGAGGGGGACAAAACATAAGAGACTCTTAAATATGGAGAACAAACAGGGGGGGCTACTGGAGGGATTGTGGGAGGGGGGATGGGCCTTACAATAAATCCCAATCTTCTGCATCATCAATATCTCCCCACAGAGAGCCCCTTAAAAGTGCTGGGTAGGGGCACCTGAGTGGCTCAGTCAGTTGAGCGTCTGACTTCAGCTCAGGGCGTGATCTCATGGCTCGTGAGTTCGAGCCCCACGTCGGGTTCTGTGCTGACAGCTCAGAGCCTGAAGCCTCCTTCTGATTCTGTGTCTCCCTCTCTCTCTGCCCTTCCCCTCTAGTGTTCTGTCTCTCTCTCTCTAAAAATAAATAAACGTTAAAAAAAAAATTTTTTAAAAAAAGTGCTGAGTAGCTTTGTGTTGGCCTTAGCCCTGCCTTCTGGAGCATTAGAGAACATATGTTCCTTCATCTGGCAGCCCTGTTGACCTCAGCCAGGTTTCTCTTCTGGTTGCTAAACATGCCTGCGTTTTTCAGCCATTTCTCATTTCTTTTCTGCCCTTCTAGTTACCCTTCTCTGGATATAATTTTGTTTCTCCCATATTCAGAAAGATAAGTACAAGGCCTTACCAGAGACACTTGGATCATTTAAACAAACAAACTCTCTTGATGGATGGATAAAAAATTTAATTCTTTGACCCTGCCTCTTTTCCTTACTAGGTAACTTTATCAGGGACGCTTTATCAGATAATTTTATCAAGGTCATGTTCAAGGTTCAAATGGGTTCTCACTTTCTGTGGTGTCACACTTTAGAGCGTTGGTCATATTTAAATCCTTCATCTCATTCTGACTTGGGTTTGCTCTGATTTATAGTTGAACCTTTTATGTTATATATTTTCCCTTTTAGAGAATTTTAGGGATGCCAGCCTTAAAATTTACATACCCTCTGTTGTACCCTGAAACGTGTGTCACATGACTTGCTTGTACTTCCTTCTTAAAATTATCTTGTGTCCTTTTCATGGTAATGATACTTAACCTTTGGACAATCATTACATGGTTGCTCCTCATTTCCATTTTCCAGAGCCTAAAGGGTTAACATATCCATGGCTGAGGTGTGCACACCTTCGAGATCATTTGTGGGTTCACTTAGTGCACTAGAAAGTCCCTTTAGCGGCAACACAACAGAAAGGCACTACTCATAAATTCCCACCTCTCCTAATAATAGGGTCAGTGCTATTCCAAGTTAAGATCTTGTGGACCTATGTTGTATGAACAACTCCCATCCCTTAATGTTTATGTAAAAGTTCTCAGGCGTTCAAAATACCTTTAGACATTTCATTCTTATCGTACAGAAACCTCCTCAGTATCTTCTCCTCGGCCCCCAAACCCTGAACACATTTGCCAGTATGCATCTCCCTCTCTTCCTCAAACTACATAACATGTGTAGCTGAGGAAAAATAAGGACAGATTGGATTTTCACTTTGTGTGGAAACACATTTCACTTTGCTTACTGAAGTGAAAGGTCTCTCTGCGCTTAGCTGATGAAACATGATGCTTTGATTTGATAAAGATTTTTCTTTCACGTTGCTTGGTCTATAGGCATACTCAGATTCATTTGGAAAACAATTTTTATTGACTGTGACTCATTAGAAAGAATGTCATGTGCTGGTATTTCATCACGGAGCGGGGAATCTTTCCCTTATAGGGCCTTTGGCTCTGACATGACTCAGGGAAGGAAGAATGGGCTGCTTCCATGGGAAACCTGCCAATGCAGCCGGGACCACATGAGAGTGTGTAAATGTATGATACCCTGGCGCCCTTTTGCGTTACCTGTTGTGGTGCTAGAGGAGACAGTTTTGCTCTTGTGGCTCTGAAGATTAAGAACACAAGGAAATGCTCATTTTTCCCTTAGAAGAACTGAAATGAGCCAAGAGGACTACACCCTCGATTAATTAAAGCTTCAAGAATTAAAAAAAAGATGGTGGTAGGGGGAAATTACAGGGAGTACTCATGTATTGAGGGCACTATAAGAATATGAGGGCACTATAAGAATAAAGTAGTGTTTATTCAATCACACAATTTTATTAGGTATTATGGGGCTTTGAAGCTTTCACAAAGTGAATTATTAACAAATGAAAGACCCTAAAACAAAAGTTTGGCTGGACCAGATATAGGTTCATTCCAGTCTTTCCAGTCCTGATTGTATCAGAGGGAGCACGGCTGAAACATGTTTAAGCTTATTTGAGAAATGAGAGGCTTTCTAACGCCACAGATTTTTCACTCTCGAAGAATATAATTATTCGGTGACATTTTTAAAAGCCTGATACCAGTGTTTTCAAAATAAAAATTGAATGTGGAATCGTTAAGGTCTTGTGATTTTTAAAATGAAAGTGGAACTGGAAACCCAAAAGAAAATTATCAAACTTCTTCTACTTGCTATTTTGTCAATGGCTAGTTTCACTGATTTCTGCCACGCTATTTTCTATCATGCCCACCAGTACTGGGGGCTGGGGGGCGCTCCTCCTGACTAAACATCCCCATGTATACCTTTTCTCATGCTTACCCTTCTTGGAAATATTCAGGACCACGAGTGGAGACATTTTAATATGAGGGTGGACAATGCCCTTCAATGGAAAAGCACTCTCAGTTTAAATAATATATAGTGCCTTGCAGCTTTGGGATGATTTGGCAGATTAATGCTACTTTAAGATGGTGAAGATACAGCCTTCAGCAAAGATAAATAATGTTGACTCACTGTTCTTCCCAAACCAAGGACAAAGCTGTGCTAAAGTTTATGGCCGAGAAGACAACCAATATCCAAATCAACTGACAGCAAAAGCCAGAAGAAGGATTATTCATTTGTTCCCGGAGGAAGGTGGTAGATACAGATGAAAAACCCCAAAGGCGAGCAGAGTAGAAGGTGGAAGTAAATGAAAGGAAATCACGCAGTGAAGGTATAGTGAGAAACAAGGCAACAAAATGGTGTTGAACTTCAGAAGAGGCGAAAAAAAAAAAAAAAAAAAGATGAATCCCCTGCAGTTTGATTTCCGCGAAAAGACTTAAGGCTGAGGAGGTTCTCCAAATGCTGGGTCAAGGTTTTCAATTCACCTGAGAATGCTCTGTGCTAACCTCAACCTTCAGCTTCTCTCTATGGCACTACTTTTGCTGGCAGATTGTTCTGTTCCCTCAGTGCGCTGGCTCCGACTGAAGGGGAGGGCACACATCAAGGACCAGGGAAGAACTGATTGGAAAAGACTGGAGATTTATATCGAGTGCTGATTCATGAGCGCTTCAGAGATTAAAAACGAAGAAGCAAATGGAGTAGTGGTTGTTTGGGGCTGGAGGGGATGGAGGGACAGAGAGGTGACAGCTACAAAATATTCGGTTTCTTCTCGAGGTGATGAAAGTGTCCTCATACCAACTGTAGGGATGGTTGCACAGATCTATGAACATACATTGCAAATGAGTGACTGGTATGGCATGTGGGTTACATATCAGTAAAGCTGGTGTGGGTTTTTCTTTAAGCCTACAAGAAATTAGAAAGAAGGGTCAATCTGGTGTGAAAATCAACCTTCACACAGCAATCTCACAGGGCTAGGAGGCAAAGACTAGGTATCAATGATCCTGATAAGGGAAGGCATTTTCAAATACCAAGTAAAGAACCACAGGGAAACTCAAAATCATTATATTCTATCCTTCACGCCTCTTAGGGGAATCGTGTGACTCTCTCTTTCTCTAGCTACCACCTTTTCCAAAGTTGAATTACCTGGCCCTGTTGGAACTCACAACCTACGGGTGTGATAAATGTGTTATAGTTCAAGCACGTGAAAGGAAGGTATCAGCCACAGAATGAATCACATGGGAACATTTTCCATGTATCTCTGCAGAGTTAGGACCAATTAAAGGAGCCAATTATCCTGTCCTATCCAGAGAAAGCATTTCTCAGGTGAATGAATTGGGAACTGAAAACTGGAAATGGGCTTTTATTACTTTACATAATTAGGACACCATTTACAGGACTTGTACTTCTTGGGTGTCCCCCAAAACTCCTCACATAAGGCTGGCATTACTAGAAGCTTAACAAATACTTTCTGCTTTTAATTATATTGAATTCCAAAGAGGAAGCTTAGGCATTTTATGATGAGTGTGCATTCTATTTCCAAATGTAATAACTAGAATATAAACCCTAGAAAAGGAAAAGTATTTATCAAATACCAAAGCTCCTTTGAGACATGACTGTGTCAAGTTTGCAGGTTCTCTTTAGTTTTATTAAAATGGTTAGGAAAAACTGACCTCACAGATGTCTATACCCATGCAATCTTCAGCTTAGAATAATGCCCTGTACTACACTGTGTAAACACCAGAACTTTCCCGGTGAGTCCAATAATCTTAGCAGCATCTCCCTTTCCAAACATGTCAAGAAAGATATGTTGCTTTGGGTTACAGACACTGGGAAGATCAACAGACCAAAACATGCAGAACTGAGTAGAGGGAGGACTGAGTCTGGTCATCCTGAAGTCTCTGGAGAGCTGCAGAGTGACGGAGCCGATTACAATGCCCCTAAAAGGTTCTCTCACCACTCCCTGACCACCACCACAGCATCCCTGCTCACCCCATCACACGTGGTCTGCCACAATGGCAAGGAAAAGAGGGGCTTACAATGAAGCCAGCCCCAAGATAGAAACATATTTCACGGAGCCACGGTTAAATTTGTGAAAACAATATTACACTGTATGTTAATGAACTAGAATGTAAATACAAATTTGAAAAAAGAACAACAAAAAAGGATATGATATTAACATCAGAAAAAAAAAACATTGGGGCGCCTGGTTGGCTCAGTCGGTTAAGCGGCCGACTTCGGCTCAGGTCATGATCTCGCGGTCCGTGAGTTCGAGCCCCGCGTCGGGCTCTGTGCTGACCGCTCAGAGCCTGGAGCCTGTTTCAGATTCTGTGTCTCCCTCTCTCTCTGACCCTCCCCCGTTCATGCTCTGTCTCTCTCTGTCTCAAAAATAAATAAAAACGTTAAAAAAAAAATTTAAAGAAAAAAAACCATATATTTCTATAAAAAAAGGAAAAGGTAGCTTTGACCTATATACATGAGAGACTGGAGCCAGAGCCCTTCGGATCCCAAGTATTCTCTTCCTGGGTGCATTTGCAAGGACGAAGTGCATTGGTTACGGGGGTTCATTGGTCCTTGTGAGCAATGAGGTCTCGTGGGAGGATTCACTATGAATGCTCTGTGGGTGAATAAGTGGTTGGGGAAAGAGTCAGCCAGTTTCTTCATTTCTATCTGTACTGGTAGTTCTCTTAGTTCTGAGCACCATCAATGTCCCACCAAATATAACAAGCCATCTTTACTGTACTTTATTAACTACACCATTTGAGTAAAACCACGACTGTTCTCTGCCCTCCCACCCTGAGTATAACAAGTCATTATGATTGCGTGACTTGTTTTTACTTCTGAAAGCGCCTTCGTACATGTTTGATCTTCATAACTGAGACAGGCTGGCACAGTAACCTTGATTTACCTAGCATTCTCAGGGAAGACTAACTGAGAATAAACAAAAGTTTGTCCCTTTGTGTTACCACCATCAAAAATAAATCTTGGGGTGCCTGGGGGGCTCAGTCAGTTGAGCGTCTGACTTCAGCTCGGGTCATGATCTCGTAGTTCATGGGTTCGAGCCCTGCATTGGGCTCTGTGCTGACAGCTCAGAGCCTGTAGCCTGCTTCAGATTCTGTGTCTCCCTCTCTCTCTGCCCCTCCCCTGTTCTCTCTCTCTCTCTTTCTCTCTCTCTCTCTCTCAAAACAAAAAAAATCTTAACTAGTCTGAATAAAATTTTTCAAAAATGTACTTAAAGTAATGTACATTAAAATAAGAATAATAAGACTTAGTTTTTAAATTTTTTGCCTACCACATTAACAGAACTTTTTATTAAGTTATAATACCCAGGTTTTTAGAGGATGTAAGGGAAAGGATCCTTGTAGACATTGCTAATGAGATTGTAAATTTTGACATTTTGGGGAGGTTATTTGATAATTTGGATCCAAAACTTTGTATATGTTCAACTCACTGACCCCACAATTCTTTTATTCTTTTTAATAATAGTTGATTGCCTACCAAATGCTAAATACGCAAGGTACACTGACGAATAACACAGACCAGCTTCTTGCTCTCAGGAAGCTTATGTTCTCATGAAAAGAGAGAAAAACAATGAATAAACACACAGGTGAATAGAGAAGATCAATTCAGACAGCTATAAATTCTAAGAAGGAAATTAAATCATCAGTATGACACAGGAGGGACAAGGTTGCTTCTGGTGATGTCAAGAAAGACCCCTGTGGCAGAGACGTCAATGCCCTCACAATATCCAGCCTCCGACTTACCCTTAATAAAAGAGCCCTAACTAAAAAAAATAAAACACCTTTCCTGGCCTTCTGGAAGAGTAGGATAGCATGTGAGATGTTATGAAAGTCACTATGTAGGGCTTCCAGAAATGTTTCTTCAGAAGAGAAACTGTCAGGTGAATCACATATGATAAGATTTCATAGATACCTGGAAAAAAACCTGAATTTCAAAAGAGGCAAATTAATGGTAAGGAGAAAAGCAATTCTGGCTTAGCTTTGGCTCTGAAAATATATACCCTCTGCTTCCTCTACTTTTTTTAGCTATAAAGCTTTAAGTGAGACTGTGGACACTTCTTGCTTGGGAAAGGAGACTGTTGGTGGAGGAAAGTTCTATAATATATAGGGGGTATAACACTGTGCTAAAATGTATTAAAAATTGTATGATACTTGATAGAAGCAAAATGAAAGAATATTCAGCTGAGTGTCAACCTGGCTTCCAGTACTGATGCTGCTCTAACAAGCTGTGTATTCTTGGGTATCAACCACATAACATTATGGATTCTAGCCTCAATTTAAAATGGAGAAACTGGACTAAGTCATCGGTAAAGCTTCATCTACCTTCTGTAAGGCCTTGTTCACATTTCTTCCACAATTAACAGTGCAAATGCGCACACGTGCATACACACACATACACACACACACACACACACAGGTTAAAGGTTAAATCTCATTATGATCTTTATAAAATGAACAGGTCCATAGGAAAAAAAATTATTATAAAATAATGGACTACTTATACCCATAAAACTTAATACAGATTTGAGGATGGTGAAAGAATGTGTCTATGCTCTTGGGGTATAACATATATATTTTATATGTGCTGTAGTCCCCGCTTATCTGTGGGGGGATACATTCCAAGACCCCCCAGTGGATGCCTAAAACCACAGATAGTACTGAACCCTATATATACTATGTTTTTTCCTATATAAACATATGTACCGGGGGGCTTGGGTGGTTCAGTTGGTTAAGTGTATGACTTCGGTTCAGGTCATGATCTCACAGTTCGTGGGTTCGAGCCCCACATCAGGCTCTGTGCTGATAGCTCAGAGTCTAGAGCCTGCTTCAAATTCTGTGTCTCCCTTGCTTTCTGCCCTTTCCCCACTTGCACTCTGTTTCTCTCTCTCAAATATGAATAAACGTTAAAAAAATTTTTTTAAACATATGTACCTATCGGGGCGCCTGGGTGGCGCAGTCGGTTAAGCGTCCGACTTCAGCCAGGTCACGATCTCGCGGTCCGTGAGTTCGAGCCCCGCGTCAGGCTCTGGGCTGATGGCCCGGAGCCTGGAGCCTGTTTCCGATTCTGTGTCTCCCTCTCTCTCTGCCCCTCCCCCGTTCATGCTGTGTCTCTCTCTGTCCCAAAAATAAATAAAAAACGTTGAAAAAAAATTTAAAAAAAAAAAAAATAAACATATGTACCTATCAAGTTTAATTTATAAATTAGGAGATTTGACAACAATAACTGATAATAAAATAGAACGATTATAACAATAAATTGTTATAAAAGTTATGCGAATGTGCCTCTCTCTCTAAATATCTTATTACACCATGCTCGCTCTTTTTCTCCTTGTGTTATTAAGAGGATAAAATACGCACATGATGAGATGAAAGGAGGTGAATTACACAGGCATTGTGACATAGCGTTAGGCTACTATTGACCTTCCAATATTCATTAGAAGAAGGATTATCTGCTTCCCAATTGCAGTTGACTAAAGGTAATCAAAATGGCAGAAAGCAAAACCGCAGAAAGGGGAGACCACTGTATAAATAATGTGCCTTGTAGCTAAATCAATAATACGGGCTTATATTTGTACAATGCTTTAGTGTTTGCAAAGCAATTTTATGTCCTATCACTTTCAGTTTTGAGCCACACAGCTACTTTAAGAAATAGGCAGGGCGATACAAATTATGTCCTTTTTACAAATAAATAGATGTGACACTTCAAAGTGTCAAATGACTTGCCCCAGTTTACAGAGCAACGGGCTGACCTCGGACCTTCTCCCAGTCACTGGCATTCATTCCCATCAGCCACACTGCCAGGCCACGGGGATGACAGTAACCTTCAGTGGCTCCCTCACCCCCTCACTTCACCTTTCTGTTCTGCTCATTCCACAGCTCAGCTAAAATCACTGAGAACCCCAGAACAGCGAGGCAATGCGACTGCCAAACTTTCATAAAATAGAGGCTCTCACAAGGATATTCAACCAGCCACTCCTCTGTCAACCCACAGAACCAGCACATTTTAGTCTCCGCAGTGGGGACCGCATGACTCCTTTTTTCTTTTCTCTTAAACTTTAAACAAGAAAATGAAATACACACTATATATTAACCTGTTCATTTACAAATGATGATGCACACAAAAAAATGATGACTCATATCATATATCCCTCATTCTTAACTGAACCCATCTTAAATAACAAAATGGCTTACATCTACACAAAATCATTTGAGTTCTTTCTATCTTTAATGTGTCACCGACTTTTGGGGCGCCTGGGTGGCTCAGTCAGTTAAGCATCCAACTTCGGCTCAGGTCATCTCACAGTTCATGGGTTCGAGCCCCACGACGGGCTCTGTACAGACAGCTCAGAGCGTGGAGCCTGCTTCAGATTCTGTGTCTCCCTCTCTCTATGCCCCTCCCCCACTCACGCTCTGTCTCTCTCTCTCAAAACATTAAAAAAAAAAAATCTAATGTGTCACCGACTTTCAATATGCCTAACAGTCCAAACACAATGTGAACACTAAATCACATCATTATAAGTGCTGGTGTGTTCAAACAACATCAGGCATAAATCCTGTCTAAGAACCACAACTGGTTGCCAACATAGTAAATATTCATTTTAATCCAATTAACTAAAGTTAAGCATAAATATATGAAGATTGTAAAAGGATGGACCCAATGCCACAGTCTTGTTATCACTTTTATTTGTCATCTCATTTAAATGGATAAACCACGGCTCCTTCTGAGTTCTCCTGGCGGGAGTTACTTCTCATGGCCTTAATACCTGGAGCTCTCTCCATGAGCAAATTTCTTTCTCATTTTAACTCTAGAAATGTTCGGGAACATTAATTATGGATCTATTGTGCATAGCGTGACCTAAGAATATCTTAAAAAGAAATAGTCCTTGACTCCGCCCTTTATCACACTTGACATTCACGGTATGAAAGAGTCCCCTCGCTCTACCAGAGGCCTTCTCACCACCTCCACTGCCAAGTGCAGCCTCTGGGTATTTGCAGGAGTCTCCTAACTGCTCCCCCTGCTTCTGCCCCTGACTCCCTGCCATCAGTATTTAATGCAGCCCAAAACCGATCATGTTACCGCTGTGGCTCAGAACCTCCCAGGACCTCATGTCTCACACTGAAGAAGGCCCAAATCCTTACCATCACTCCCCAAAACCCTACAGGATCCACCCTGTTGGTTTCTGTGACCTCAATTTCTATTCTTCTACCTGCCGATCACTCCATTTTAGCCACCCTGGCTTCTTTGCCATTCTTGGAACACATCAGGCATGTTCCTGTCTCAGAACCTTCGCCTTGGCCAGTGCCTCTGCCAGAAGCAATTTACGCCCAGACTGACCTTGGCACATTGTCTCACCTCTTTCAATTCTCTGCTCCAATGCCGCGTCTCAATAAGGTCTCCCCCTATCACCCTATTTAAAATTGCCGCATAAAAGAGAGAGAGGCAAATCAGGAAGCAGACTCTTAACTATAGAGAAGAGACTGATGGTTAGCAAAGCGTAGGCAGATGGGGGAATGGGGAAAATGAGCGACAGGGATCAAGGAGGGCTCTGGTGGGGATGAGCACCGGATGTTGTAAGGAAGTGCTGAATCACTGTATTGTACACCTGAAACTAATATTACACTGGATGGATGGGAATTTAAATTAAAACATTACAAATTTTGCTGCATATACCCCCACCCTCCCCAGTGCTCTCTGCAATTAGAAGTTATGAGGAGAAGAACAATCCAGAGCTGGGAAACGCATAAAAAAAGAAGAAATAAGTGGTTAACAAGCACAAGAGGAAAGAGTGTGTAACTTCACGAATAATTGAAGAAATACATGTCAAACCAATAAGACCATTTTTCAACTATTATGTTCGCAAAGGTTTTTAAAATTATAATACTCAATGCTGGCAGAGGAACCCAGAAAAATGTACGTTTAGACACCGCCCTTTAGAAAATAGAGCCCTTTTGGAAAATTATTCGGCAAATGTGTCAAAAGCCTTAAAATATTCAGGAATTAATTTGCATAATTTTACCCTAAATGCGGAAAAAGCTTTATGAGCAAAGATTTTATTACAGCTGTATTTACAAAAGCAAATTTTGGAAGCATCCTAAATGACCCACGATAAGAAAATGATTAAGTAAACTATACATGGCTCATCAACTCGATTCCCTTGTTAATGACTCATTAATACTTTAACAACATGGAAAAGTCCTAATGAGATGGTATATAACCCCCACCCCAGTAGATTAGGGAAAAAAGATGGGAAGGAGGCAAGTGAAATATACACAGAACCCAGGACAGAGCTGTGCTGGGCCTGACCCCATCTGTCTAATGCCAAACCCTCAAAGACTGATAATGTGTTCTGCTCTCCTGCATCTGAGGTTTGTAGTTTCAATGCCTAAAAACCTTACTATTTCCAAACTCTTATTCACTGTCTCCAGGCACCCTGAGCACGTAGGTACACAGGCACCAGTTCCAAGGCTCCACTGTTGCCAAGGGACACATTATGAATTAGGCCCCAGAGTCACCTCACTCCAAATACTGAAAGTATAAATACAAACAAAAATATAAGAACAGAAGGGTCAAAGAGACAATAAATGTATTTGTAGAAAAGTAAAGCTGAATCCTATGAAAGAGTAAATTGAAATCAGGACTGACTGGGCATATAATGCCGTATTTTGATGGGCATAATTTGGCCCCCAGAACTGCCTTATTATGGAGTCTGACACACAGACAGTTCAGTCACAGGCTATTGTAAATATGCTACAAAACGCCCTCACCACTACAATTTCTATTATCTTTGACACCATCTAATCCCATGGCATTGCTTTTACACAGTAAGATCATTGGATCCACTCTGAAAAGTTCTGGCAGAATAAATCACAAGTTGGATAAACTTGATATGTGAACATGAAAATGGGAGCTCACGATTACACCAGGTAGCATACCGGGCCTTAGAATTTTCTATACCACCTGACGTTGTTTACTCATCTAACACAGACATATTTTCTTTCATTTCAAAAAGATCTGTTAACTATTGTGCTTTGTCTTAAAGTGCTTTGCTGGAGGCAACGGAGGACTGAGCACTTGGCCGCTTTTCCGAAGAAAGTTCTTGTAGTCCATAGCTCTTACCTGGTTCCAACAGCAATTCTCTGACACCAAGTGGGTGTCCAGGATTCAGTCTAGTTCTGACACTAACCACCTGGAGTAAGCATGAGATCTTATGAGTGAAGGATTCAGTCTCACGAGATTGCCCCACTTCAGACACCAGCACAAGGGGAGTCCCTGGGCCACGCACACTGTGCTCAGCTGACTGCAAATATTAAATCATCATTTTGTACACCTGAAACTAAAATGTTATGTGTCAATTACACATCTGTTTAAAAAAATTCCAAAAAGAAAAAATTGAGGGTTTCCAAGGCTCCCCTTAGGTTCGATAATTTGCTAGAACAACTCCCAGAAGCCAGCAAAGAAGCTATATTTACAATGACAGTTTTATGATAAGGTATACAACTCAAGAAATGAACAAAATGAAAGAAACACACAAGGCAAGGTGTGGGAGGCGTGCAGGGCACAGAGTTTCCTTCCATGCCTTCTCAGCGGCTCTACCCTCCCAGGATCTCAATGAGTCCACCAACCTAGAAGCATCTCAGAACTTCACTGATCAAGAGTTTTTATCAAAGATTCCTTATATAAGCATGATTTATGGCATCAATGGCCATTAGTGATTGAGCTCAATCTCCAGGCCCTCTCCTCTCCCTGCTGGTGGGGCATAAGGCTTGGTCTTCCTGGTGTGGCCAGCTCTTCCCCTGAAACTAAGGGTCTACCAGGAGTCATGTCATTGGCACCAACTCAGATTTGGCCAGAAGGGAGGTTGTTATGAATAATATAAGATACTCCCATCACTTAGAAAATTCCAGAAGGTGGGGTGCCTTAGTGGTCAGTCAGCTAAGTGTCCAACTCTTGATTCCGGCTCAAGTCATGGTCTCAGGGTCATGAGTCCCATGTCGGACTCCACACTGACAGTGCAGAGCCTGCTTGGGATTCTCTCTCTCCCTCTCTCTCTGCCCCTCCGCCACTCATATGTGTGTGCTTTCTCTCTCTCAAAATAAATAAATAAAAAAAATTCCAAAAGGTTTTGCAGTTCTCTGCCAGGAACCTGGGACAAAGACCAAATATAGTTTTTATTATACCACACTTCCGAAGTGTGTTTTCTAGGTAAATCTCTTTACTTCCATTTTCTAAAATGTACTGTGAAGTTAACATATTTAATTTCCTTGACAACCATAACCCAGGTTTCTATAACTCTGGATGTACCACAGTGCTGAACACAGTTCTTTGTGCAAAGAATGTATTTCAACAGGTGTGCACTTTCCCAGAAGACTAAGGGCTGTAGAAGAGTTAGACCAGTTAGATTAAGAACAGAAGGTTACTGGGGTGTGTGGGTGGCTCAGTCGGTTAAGCATCTGACCTCAGCTCAGGTCATGACCTCATGGTTCGTGAGTTTGAGCCCCGTATCGGGCTCTGTGCTGACAGCTTGGAGCCTGGAGCCTGCTTTGGATTCTGTGTCTCCCTTGCTCTCTGCCCCTCCCTCCCCCGCTCATTCTCTCCCTCTCTCTCTCTCTCTCTCTCTCTCTCTCTCTCTCTCTCTCTCAAAAATAAATAAACATTAAAAGTTTTTTTTAAAAAACTAGAAGGTGACTTTTCCCAAACTAGTGGTGTTTTTCTGGATTCTTTGGATAGCAAGAGACAGACACCTGACTTGAATTTGCTTAGAGGAGATTTATTGGGGGTGGGGGGGGAGGGGTAGCTCACAGAATAACAAGAAGAGCTCTTTCTTCAACCATGATCACAAAGACAGAAAACCAAGAAACTTCTGAGACTCCAGACATGAGAACCATGACAACACATTAGGTCTCTGTCTCTTTGTCCCTCACTGCCTCTCTCTCTGCTCCCCTCCTCTTATGTATTTTTTACTTTTCTATGCTAGCTTCCTTCTTTCCTGTTGCTGATTTGCTTCTTCTCAGATGCTGCAGCAGCAGCTTTGTGACTGGAGGGGGAAAGGGTCTTGCCACCACCCCATCTTAGGACTTTGATTAGAAATACCCAAGGCCTAGGGCGCCTGGGTGGCTCAGTGGGTTAAGCATCTGACTTCAGCTCAGGTCATGATCTGAGGTTTGTGAGTTCAAGCCCCGCCTTGAGCTCTGTGCTGACAGCTCGGAGCCTGGAGCCTCCTTCAGGTTCTGTGTCTCCCTCTCTCTCTGCCCCTCCCCTGCGCATGCTCTGTTTCCCTCTGTTTCTCTCTCTCTCTCTCTCTCTCTCTCTCTCTCTCTCTCTCTCTCTCAGAAATAAACGCTAAAAAAAAAAAATTAAAAAAAAAAAAAAGAAAGAAATATCCAAGGCTTGCACTTAGATTCTTACTCCTTGATCAATCATTATAGTCAGGCAGATGGAGGAAGAGGAGTCACGCGAGCAGAAAACAATTAAAATGTGTAACATGTATTGAAATTTACTATATGCCAGGCATCTAACCCTGTACTTAGCAAACACTGATAAAACATTTGGTATGTGCCCTGTTTTGGGTACATTATAAATATTAACCATTTACTCCTCACAACAACCCTTAGGCAGATGTTACATTATTCCCATTGTATCGTGAAAAGTTAAGAATCTTGTCCAAGACCACATGGCTAGTAAGCAGTAGAGCTGGAATGTGAACCCAGGCAGTCTGGTTCCTGAGTTTGTGCTTTCAACCACACCGCTAGACAGTCTCCCCACTTTACATCGTTTAACCTACACGTGAGGTAAATGGTATAATTATCACCATTTCACAAAGGGAGACACAGGGTATGTCCATCAAGTGGTAGGGTCAGGATTCAAAACCACAGAGTGTGAGTGCAAAGCCTATGTTCATTTTTTTTTTTTATGCTTATTTTGGAGAGAGAGAGAGAGAGAGAGAGAGAGAGAGAGAGAGAGAATATGCAGGGGAGAGGCAGAGAAAGAGGGGGACAGAAGATCCAAAGCAGGCTTCTTGCTGACAGCAGAGAGCTGGATGTGGGGCTCGAACCCATGAACCACGAGATCGTGACCTGAGCCGAAGTCAGACACTTAACCAACTGAGCCACCCAGGCTCCCCAAAGCCCACGCTTTTAATCACCGTGCTGTGTTGCAGAGTTGGGGGATGAGGGGTGTGGTGCCTTAAAGAAGAGGGAGAGGTATAAGAAGACATTGCATCCATTACATTCAGTACAGCGTGCCAAGCCAGTCATGCTTAGAAATCCTTACTCGCCCAGGGGTGTCTGGGTGGCCCAATCAGTTGAGTGTCTGACTTCTACCTGGGTCATGATCTTGTGGTTCCTGAGTTCAGAGCCCCCACACTGGGACTCACTGCTGTCAGCACAGAGCCCACTTCAGATCCTCTGTCTCTCTCTCTCCCTGTCCTTCCCCTGCTTGTGCTCTCTCTCTCAAAAATAAACATTTAAAGAAAAAAAAAAAAAAAAAAGAAAGAAATCCTTACTAGCCCCAACCTAACCTGGAGAGCCAGTCATGCTCAGCAGTAGAAAGCTGTGATCAGCGCCAAGTTGAGGTCAAGGTCAAAGAAGAGAAAGCCAACAGAGCCATGGGAGAAAATCAGGCCTAGAATAAGGGTCTGAGGAAACCTCCTACAAAGAGAGAGTGAGCTGGGACACTGACACTTCTCTGGGAGGGTGCATACGAAAGAGTACAGAAGGTTACATTCAAGAAACAGCTGGAATTCTTTTAGAGTTCCTACAGCACGGGTTATGTCCTTGCCCCCAGAAAGTCACAGGACTGTGTCAACTTAGATTTCCTCAGAAATGCCTTCACTGAGCTATGATTTAATGTCATGCTTTCAGCTTTTATCAAGAGTTCAGTTAAGTGATGTCCATTTGAGGAACATTTTGTGGTCTTCAGAAAACCTGCAACTGAATACACTGTTCTTACCTTAACAATGAGCATAACATTCTGACCACAATTTGGAATCAGAGAAATCTTTGTCTTTCCTGGCAAACGTGTGCTTATTTTTATCAGACAATAGGAGTTATACAACATTACCTGTCTCCCTTTTTGCATGGGCCCCTGTGAACCAGAAGTTAAATTTTGTGCTTCCTTTTTCCATTATTATCCTAGATTCTTGGATGTCTCCTAATGAATTCTGATGGCCCTTTTTGCCTTGAACCATTTTGGTGTGTGTGTGTGTGTGTGTGCACTTTACTTTTTCATTGTGAAGTAGAGTATACATACAAAGGAGTGTACAAAACAAAAACACACAGCGTAACAATTATCTCAAGATAAATACCCATAAATACCCATATAACCACCACGCAGGTCAATAAACGGGAACTGCCAGCACCCCAAAATCCCTTTCATCCTCCTCCCAAACACCATGCATCCCATCTCTCCACCCACCCCTCATTCTCCTCCTTCTTCTTCTGATTGCTTCGCTTCTCTTTATACTCCTATTAACAGTATATCCCTCAATACTATGGTCTGGTGCTGCACTTTTTCTTTTAACCTTACCTGAATGGAATCAGGCATTCTGCGGTCTTCTGTGACTAGCTAATTTCACTCAATATTACAAATGAGTATATTTATAATCCCTGCTATTGTTTATATTTGCAGTTCATTCATTTTCGTATCTGTAGAGTCTGCCATCATATGACTAGATCACAATTTATCCATTTTCCTATGATAGGCATTATGATTTTTTATTTTCCTTGATTGCTAATGTGGCTGAGAACCTTTTCATATGCTTATGACTCATTTGAAAATCCTTTTTTTGAACCATCATTTTGAACCAAGGACATGGATTCTCACACGGAGCCTCTGGAAGGAACTCAGCCCTGCCCACTCCTTGAGTTTAGCCCAGCAACACCCATCTTTGGGTCCTTTGCCTTGTAGAACTGTGAGGTAATAAATTTGGGTTGCGTTAAGCCACTAGGTGTGTGGTAATTTGTTACAGCAGCAACGGGAAATTAATAAACAAGGAAAGGGAAGATGACTGCTTAGATCATTAAGATCATTTATATCAAAACAAATGAAATAAAGTAATGATATTTTTGCTTCATTAAGGTGTTACAGCACTGCCTATTCCTATCACTTAAAATAGAAAAATGATCTTTAAAATTGAAGTATAATGTATATGCAGTGATACGTACAGGTCTTAAACATATTATTTGATGAGTTGTGACAAATGTATACATCTGTGTAACCAACATTCAAATCAAGTTACAGAATATTTCATTCTTCCAGAAGTGCCTTAAGCCCCTCTCCCATCATTTCTCAGCGCCTCCCTGCCCCCACCATCTAGGAAACCACTGATCTGACCTCTCTTCCTATAGGTTAGCTTTGCCTCTTCCAGGACTTCAAATAAAAGAATCATACAATATGGGGGCGCCTGGGTGGCTCAGTCAGTTAAGTGTCTGACTCTTGATTTCAGCTCAAGTCATGATCTCACGGTTTGTGGGATCGAGCCTTGCATTAGGCTCTGCGTTGGCAGTGTTGAGCCTGCTTGGGATTCCCTCTTCCTCTTCTCTCTGACCTTCCCCCAAGCTTTCACTCTCTGTCTCTCAAAAAATAAAAAAATAAAAAATAAAAATAAATCATACATTATCTACTCTGCTGTGTTTGGTAAGAACACTGAGTTTGAAGTTAAGGACTGCAACACAAATTCTGGGTCTTCTACTCACCAATTCTTTGAACTCAACCAAGTATCAGCCTTTCAGAGGCTAAGTTTCCATTTAGAATATAAACTGCCAGGGTGCCTGGGTGGCTCAGTGGGTTAAGCGTCCAACTTTGGCTCAGGTCATGATCTCATGATTTGTGGGTTAGAGCCCCGCATTGGGCTCTGGACTGACAGCTCAGAGCCTGGACCCAACTTCAGATACTGTGTCTCCCTCTCCCTGTCCTTCTCCTGCTCACACTTTGTCTCTCTCTCAGGAATAAATAAACATTTTTAAAAAATAGAATATAAACTGCAAAAATATATATATATTTATATATATATATTTATATATATTATATATATATTTTATATTATATATATTATAAACATATATTATATATATTATATTATATAAATATATAAATATATATTATATATATTATATAAATATATAAATATATTTTATATTTAATATATATTTATATTTTATATATATATTTTATATATATGTATATATGTATATATACATATACATATAAACTGCTCACCTCAGAGCTGCTGTCAAGATCACAGGAGATCATCTGATAAAAGTACCTTGTCATTTCTTAAATGGTCTACACTTGTAAATACTTATTTCCAACTCAAAACAGAAATTGGGTGTTAACAATCTTTGGGTAATGGGATAATAACTGATTTTTAAATTTTCTTAATATTTTTCTATATTTCTCAAGTTTGTACATTAATACATATTCCTTTTAAAATAAAAACGTTATGGGATGCCTGGGTGGCTCAGTCTGTTAAGCGTCCGACTTCAGCTCAGGTCATGATATTGTGGTTTGTGGGTTCAAGCCCCACATCGGGCCCTGTGCTGACAGCTCAGAGCCTGGAGCCTCCTTTGGATTCTGTGTCTCCGGCTCTTTCTGCCCCTCCCCTACTCGTGCTCTGTCTCTCAAAAATGAATAAAACGTTAAAAATATTAAATAAAATAAAAATGTCATTTTATTTAATTTTAAATTTATTTATTTATTTTGAGAGAGAGCACATATGAGCAGGGGAGGGGAGGAAAGACAAGGAGAGAGAAAGTCTCAAGCAGGATCTGCGTTGCCAGCACGGAGCCCAATGAGGGGATCAATCCCATGAACTGTCCTGACCCAAGTCGAAATCAAGAGTCAGATGCTCAACCAACTGAGCAAAAAAAAAAAAAAGTCATTTTAAAATAAATTAGCACAGGAATGTTTATCAACTCTGATTTCATGCCACACATTCTTTTTAAAATTCTGATTTAATTAATAATTCCAATCTTCAAATATGTATTGGTATAAATCATGGTAGAGTTTTAGTCATTCCTACACAAGAAGCAGCAGAAAGTAAGCTAATAAGGATAACACACTACTATTTTCTCATTTTATACATCTAAGGAATGCCTAACACAGCATAAAATACAATGCTGCTGTGATGCTGTACTTAAGAATAAGCCACATCATTCAGTATAGCATGTCACACTGTTCAGATACAAAATCCTACCTCTAAATCCTTCCCATTGCCATTGTGAAGAGAGGAAGAAAGCAAAGAAACGGAGAGACACAAACATTGAAGAAAGTGTAATAGGGAACTGTATTTGAAATCACAAGAATTGCCCCATAGAACAAGCTTTAGGTTTCAGAATTGCACAGATCAGGGTAGTAGCTTCCACAAATTGCGACCAAAACAATAGTGGCTAACACTGATGAAGCATTTACTATTCGCTAGGCACTATTTTAAGCACATTATAAACACGGATTCTTTTTATTTCTCACTATAGTCCTACGAGATGAGGGCTATTGTGCCCCCACTTAAGAGGGGGAAGGCCACTTATTTAGTGGCCGACATAGCATGGTATCAGAGCCCATGTTCTCAATCATAACTCTATACTCACTTTCTAATGATGGCTGGAAAATGACTGCATTTAAAGTTTGAATTGTAGGGGCACCTGGGTGGCTCAGTCAATTGAGGCTCCGACTTTGGCTCAGGTCATGATCTCATGGTCGGTGAGTTCAAGCCCTCCGTCAGGCTCTGTGCTGACACCTCAGAGCCTGGAGCCTGCTTTGGATTCTGTCTCCCTCTCTCTCTGCCCCTCCCCCACTCATGCTCTGTTCTGTCTCTCAAAAATGAATAAACGTTAAAAAAAATAATAATAAAAGTAACAAATAAAAAATTAAGTTTGAATTGTAAATAATTCCAGCCAAAAAAGACTAAAAATTGTCATGAATTAGTACATGACCTTTGAGAAAAAGAAGTGATCAAGTACGCACTCATGGAGAATGTGTAACCACATGAGACATTTAAGAAGATCAAAATATACAAACTTAGGACAACAGAGGAAGTGCTTCTAGGCAGGATCAGGAGGGAGACATGTCCCCCCAGTCGTGCTTGTTTATTTTTTTATTTTATTTTATTTTATTTTATTTTATTTTATTTTATTTTATTTTATTATTTTACGTTGTTTTTAATTTCTTTTAAGTTTATGTGTTTATTTTGAGCCAGAGAGAGACAGAGAGAGAGGAAGAAAGAGAATCTCAAGCAGACATCTCTGCTGACAGTGCAGAGCCTAACGTGGGGCTAGTACCCATGAACTGCAGAATCATGGCCTGAGCAGAAATCAAAAGTCAGATGCTTAACCAACTGAGCCACCCAGGTGCCCCTCCCCAAGTCATACCTCTTAAAATTATCCAATTTTAAGAAGTTCCCTACTGGGGAAGTAATATAGTTAATATCAGAGCTAGTGTCTAGTCTCTCTACTTGAAGTAAAAATTTAGCAAATAATAGGTAGTTCACTCCATAGTCCAAATTTTGTTCCTCCCAATCCTTTCTGTTATCATTTTAAAGTCCCGGGTAAAGAATCTACTTCCAAGTCTTATTGAAGTTCTGTATCAGCACCAGGTGAATCAGCCCAGACAAAAAATGAGCCTACTTAACGAATTGTACCCTAGGGGTGCCTGAGTGGCTCAGTTAGTTAAGCATCGGACTCCTGATTTCAGCTCAGGTCATGGTCTCATGGTTGTGAAATCGAGCCCCACCTAGGGGCTTTGCACTGAGCATGGAGCCTGCTTAAGATTCTCTCTCTTTCCTGCTCAGCCCCTCTCCCCCACTCCTGTGCGTGCTCTCTTTCTCTAAAATAAAAAGTAACAATAATAATAATAATAACAATAATAGCAAATTATGCCTTAAAGCTTATTTCCACCTGAGTCTGCAACTACCAGTCACTTTTGCAACTTTATCTCTATGGTCCCACAAGAGGAGAATAAGAAAGATACTATTATAATCTTCCTTCAGTAAAGAATAAAGAGGCTCAGAGATGTGAAAGGTTATACCTAAGTCCACGCAGCTCGTAAGTTCTAAACGTGAGTCAAGAATCCAGTCTTCTCCATTCCCTTCTCTAACCCTGACCCATTTTAGTGACAACCTCCCAGATTTATTAACAAGTAATAAACCTGACTGAT
This sequence comes from Panthera onca, assembly GCF_046562875.1. NCBI lineage: Eukaryota > Metazoa > Chordata > Mammalia > Carnivora > Felidae > Panthera > Panthera onca. Next base: position 178,322,081 of record NC_138342.1, read on the forward strand.
TTGGCCTACCTCTCTGGTGAGTTATCAGTGAGCAGTGAAATGTACCAAAAGTGGACTGAGATAGGAAGGTGGAGCTTCTAGAACAGACTTAGAAAATGGAATAGTCACCTTACAATAAATGCCACGTTTTAGCACTTAGAACGTACCAGGTAGTGTCCAAAATGCTTTATAGATATTACCTCATCTATCCTCCAAAATATCCCTGTGGGGGGTACATTATTAGCTCTATTTTACAGATAAAGGATCTGAAGGTTAGACAGGTTAACTGACCAAGGGATTCTAACCAGGGTTAGAATCCTGTATGACCGAGAGCTGTGTTTTCCCAGCCAAGTAAGTCAACAGAGACAGGAACTCCAAGCCTGCCCTGGGCACAGCGACTGACCTTAGCCTCCCCGAGCACGGTTCTCCACTCTCCCTCCCTCCTTACCTGCTGGCTCTGAACAATGAGGCTCTTTCTCTGTCTGAGTCGTTCTGGTACAGGAAATCCCATCAGGCCTCTGGGAGGCTAGTGTTCTTCTGGTGCTTTTGTGATATTCCCCTCCCTCAGTTCAGAAGGATCTGAACAAGCCAAAAAGAAGTTTACTCCCCTTGTGGGAATGTTTACTAGGATTCACAGTGGAACAAAAAAATTAAGAAAAATAATGCTTTAATGCAAAAAACTTTAAAAGTCAAGATCAATGTCCCAAAAAGTCCTTTTTAAATGAAGACGAAAGATCCAATCCTACACTTACTTGCACCACTCACTCCACCTCACCCCTGCCCCTTGGAGCCCTGTTGGATACTGTCTGTATTGAAATTCTTGACATTTAGTTCACCATGGATTTTTTTTTTTTTGCATTGATATTTATTTTTTTAAATATGGCACTAAAACGTTATTTATGTTCATGATGGATGAGTTTTAGGTTTTGTTTTTGGAGTCCCCTTAAATTTTATGCTCAAGGCTTCACCGGCCTCAGCTTATCCTTGGTCCTGGACTGAGCACATAAAAGCTGGAATCACAGGTGGAGGGCCTTGTTTCCCAGTTTACAGTTTTCCCACATCTTTCCTTGTGTCCTCCTCATGTCAGCTATCCTCTGTGTCAGCCCCACCAAATAAGTGACCACCGTGTGTACTCAAGGTCATAGCTGAGCCATGGGGGAGAAGGAGAAAACAGTCTTCTCCACCTTTGCTCCAGAGCTATGGGAGTTTGGCTGTGTTTCTTTCTCCTTCTTAAAGGACACTTTTTATACCATCAGCTGAGTAATTTGCCAGGAGGGAAATTCCTGTCTTTGACACTCTCAAATCAGTGTTGACATGTAATTTTAATTATTGAATTCCTATCACTGTTTCTCTAAGGCAGTGGTTCTCAGTCTTTAAAAACAAATCCTTATGCCCAGGCTGTTCCCCAGATCCATTAAGTCAGTATCTCCAGGGGCAAGAGCCTGGCATTCATAATCTTTAAAGCTTCCGAGGTGATTCTAGTGTGTGGGCAAGGTTGAGAATGACAGCTCTCACGAAAGGCTCACTTTTCATTTTCCTCCCCTAGATGGTTTTTCCTGTGGTCCATCCCAGGGACAGTATCAGGGCTCCAGGATCTGAGGGAGCTGGATTTAATTCCTGGCTTTCCCACCTGCTAGCTGTATGACCTCGGACAAGATACTTTTGTTTCCTCAACTATGCCAGGGAGATGATAACAGAATCTACCACTTGAACTTGGCTGAAGGAATCATGCGGAGGCATCTGAAACACCTAGCATAGTGTCTGGTGTGCGTGTGTGTACAAGCCCTCATGCAACCACACATTCAGTGTGAGCTACTACTATTATTAGTTACGAATCCATTCTGCAAAGAGACAAGAAGACCAGTGAATAGACAAAGGTAGAACCACTCTGTTAGAATCCAGGGGTGAGAGGAGACTCAGACCCCACTCTTTTTCAGTGTGTTCTGTAGAGCCCCTGCGAATTCTGGGAAATAATTCAAAGACCACTAGTGTGGCATGTAATGACATTTTGAACCCAATTTTACTCTGTTTGGGGTGGCTTTTTCTGCCTCAGAACTGCTCTGGCCCATTTCTAATCTTATTTCCAGTGGCAGGCGTCCGCCGGCTGAGCTCAGGGGCTGTTCTGCGGCCACAGGACCCAACGGAGCAGGGCTGCTCCACCCACGTTGCCTCTGTGGCCTCAGGCTTACCAGGGGAGGAAGCAGCTGCTCAGTGACGCTGCTCTAAATTCCCAGTCCCCTGGCTGGATGAATGTCTGTTTGGTTTTCAGGTGTGTGATGGTGGCCAGGAGGGTTGAACGAGTTTCCTGTTCAAGAGTAGAGGAGTATTTAAATGCCCTGCGCAGGAAGACCCTTAAGGCATCCTGGCTTGGCAAGGACGGCTCCCTTCGGGAAAGACTAGCTCGCCTGTTTTCCCATTTGAGAACAGCTGTGCTCTATTTGTTTCTTAGGCAGTGTTGATTGTTTGAACCCAACCAGTCAAAAACCCTGGCCCGGTTCAGAGACCTCCACCAGCCTTGGGCTGATTCAGAGAGGGTGAGGCAGCAGGTACAGATCGGGACCAGCATAACTGAGGTTGGCTCGGCCTCAGAAATCATCTGTGCCACAAGATTGGCTATATTTCCTTTTCCATTAGGGAGCCCCATCTGGGCCCTGCTCGTTTGCGTGCCTTCCACTGCTCCCTTTCATTTCTTCCAAATCAATATAATGTCTTTGTTCTTGTTTCCATAAAGGAGTACCCCTCGTACCAAGTTAGTTATGGAATACACTACTCGATAGCAAGAGTGTTTCGTTTCTCCCTCCCCCAAGCCCCTTTCCAGACTTGTTTGGGAAGAAAGTTGATATTTCATACCATAGTGTGTTTAAAGTGTTTTCTCTGACTGTTCTTTAGAGTGGCTGTTTGAGTTAGACTTGGAGTAGTTGGGCTCCTCGATTCCAAGTAACTGAAACCAACTGGTGTTGGCTTGAGCCAGAGACGGGAATTTATTACAGGATAAAGAAACACCTCACGGAAGCAAAGACAGGAGGGGGGCTAGGCTTCCGGAAGAAACTGGAAATGGAAAGCTGCCAGAACATGTCTGCCATGTCTCATCTCTGAAGCCTTGCGTCTCTGCTGCTTTTTGTCTCTTTGCTGACCGGCTTTTACTGCCTCTGTGGACAAGGAGAAATGCTGCTGTCACAGAGCTCAGAGCTTATTACTTCCATGTGAAAGGTGCCCAAAATGACTCGTGGCTTCCAGTATCGACTCAAGAGAGTGTGATTGGTCAGATTCCATCAGCGACGGTCAGTGGACAGAGAACACAGAGGCTGTCTTCTCAACCAAGGCTCCCGGATACAGCTGCTGACTAGGGTCATTTGTGGGAGATTTTTTTTTTTTTTTTTAAATACAGACCCAGGCTCTGCTTTGGAATCTGTAGGAGTAGGTCCCGGGACTCTGCATTAAAAATTCCTTAAGCAATTCTGATGATAAATTAGATTGAGAGCCAAGGAGACAAAACTCTTTGGTACCCATTAATCTTTCTACTAAGGTCTAACAAAAGACTGCCTTTTAAGCTATCTACTGTTTGTTGGAGGCTATTACTATAAGGCTGGAGTGAGCAATTCATTTCAGTGCGAATATACGTGAGTGGGATGAGGAACTCCCTACCCCACAGAGCACTTGTTGTAGAACCAGTCGAGTGGAAATCTGAGAAGCCAGCTCAGAGTTGGATCTAATATCACTGCTCTTAAAGGCTTCATGGTCAGGACTTTTAGACAACATTTCAAGAACAGTTCTTACCAGGTGAAATCTGGTTCGGTGTTACCCAAGCAGATGATGCAGGTTCTGTGGGTCAGGGTGAGAGTCCAGAACAGGTTTAAAATCTAGGTCTTCACGCTGGGGGAAAAAACAGAACTCCATTGGGAAAATACAATCTTAAGAGAATTGGGTTATGTTTTGGTTCCCATGTTTTCATTTCTTACAACATGCTGTTTCTGCTGCTTGATAAACAGTTACCTCTTCTCTTTTTAATGTCTATTGCCTTGTTCTTGAAGACTTAACTTGTGTTTCCACTTAGAGGAAGTCTTCTCTGACTCCCTAGTCTATTCATCTTTTCTTCTGCTCAATATCCTCCATGTACCATGATCGTATCATGGATTGTAATCATGTTACTTTCCCATCACCTCCACTTGATGATGGGTAGTTGGCACTTTGGTAACTAAATCTGCTTGTTTGGGGGTTGGTATGAACTCTCCTTCTGCTGAATTGATGTAGTGATGTGTCTGCCAACCTGGCCCCTGGCTTCCCTTCTGTCCCTGTAACAGTCAGAGCCACCATTCTGAACTCCATCCCAGGTTCTGGGATCGCTCATTCCTTAATCATAGAAAATGAAGGAGCCCTAGACTTGTGGCCCTGCCTCCAGTATGCCATGGTTATTAGGACACCCTTCAGCATCGTGATACACTTTGAAGATGTTTTATTTGTGTTTTACTCTAGGATAGTCTAGCTAAATCAGCCATAATTCACTAGGCATGATTCAGATATTAGCTCATTTAACTCCTACAACAAGCCTACAAAGAAAGCTTTATAGGGAAAACTGGGAGGAAAAAGATGAAGTAACCTGCCCAGGCCACAGCACCAATGTCAGAACCAGGATCAAAACCCAGATCTGATTCCAAACCCTTACACTCTTAAACACCAGGCTGCACAGTTAGGCCCCTTTTGAAACCTACTTCACATGGTCAGCTACTTAGTTAGCTAGTTAGTTACTTTATGTAGTTAGCTATCTTTCCCTGTTTATGCCTTCCTTTCTGAATTAGAATGAAATATTCAATAAGTATTAGCTGGTTGAAAATACATAACTGTGGATGATACATCACTGATCTGAACTTCAAAACGTGTCTAACATTCTCCTATCCGTTATCAAGTACAGAATTTTCTAGAAGTGTCTACCTAAAACCTTCCACCAGAATGTGAGCCTATGCTTATTTGCATCGCTTCTACTCAACATGGCTGAGGAGAAGATTTCTCCACTGCTGTCCATGGAACCACCAAACTCCAAGGAAGCCCTACTTCTACGGTGCTCTTTTAGGTGTGGCCCCTGCATGACAGGGTCTGAGAATGTGTAAGGACTGTATGAGGACAGGGTGACGGGGCCAACCACAGCTCTCAGAATATTCATAACCGAGTCATCAAAGAGTCACACAGTCCAAGCCTGAAACTGGGCAGTTAGGCGACAGCACTGCATAGTTTCCCCAAACACACCATCTCCATATCTGAGAGCTCACACGGGAACACATTCATCACTCGCCTTACAGGAGGGATGTTTAAGACACAAGAGTTCTAGGGGATATCAGAAATAGTTTGCATGAATTATAAATGAAGAAGTAGAAAGAAAATTCAAAATTTAAATCAGAATTATGTTACCCTCTCCATGCTCAGTACAGTTCAAAGGCTAGAAACCTAGAGAGATGCACTTAGACATAAAGTACACCTGAAACTAATCTCGTATCGTATGGTAACTGGGATTTAAATAAAAACTTGAAAAAAAAAAAAAATAGAGGCAAAGCCCACCTATTCCGACAAATGAGATGAAACGTCAATGGCTAGGAGTCGGTAGCCAACTCTTCTCTTTCCAGAGGCTACAGCAAACTAGTCCAGGGCCTTGTAGAGATGACAGGTGCACCAGGCAGATATATGGCCCTATACTTGGGAGCAAGAGAGGGAAAGGCTGATTCAAGCAAGCTCAGGCGTCACCTCCTGAAAGCATAACATTTTCCTCCAGCTTCATTAGCAAACTTTTCATTCTAGATGCAAAGGGTAATCACATCTCGGGCTCCTCCAAGGGCAGAACGCCAAACCACACTGCAGTGTGACAAATGAGGTCTCCCCAGAAGCGTAAAGAACAGGGAATTGGCAGCTTTGCCACAGATTCTGAATGTGAGTGATGAGCAGGTGACAGAAGTATAGGCTGGAGGGTGGGGCTGGGGGGACAACCACGTTTTATTTCTTAATGTGTTAACTTTAAGATGCTGGCGACTCTCATGAAATATCCAGCAAGCTGGTACAGAAGAACTTCGGGAACTCAGAAGAGGGGTCAGGGCAATCGATTTTAGGAACTTCTTGCAGCGAAGTGATAAAATCTTGTGCGTCTCAGGGAGACAGTAAAGCAAGGTGAGGAGCAAGGACACAAGCTTAGGGAAATATCCCCCGGCTGAGGCATTCTGGTTATACAGCCTCCAATTGCTTCCTCTTCTTTGTACAGAGATTCCTCTTAGCCTTGAGAAATTCCTAATGCTTATCTTATTCTATTCCCTTCTACCTTGAGCAGAAGTAGTAAATTTTCTCCCCAAACCTGACAGTCAAATAGAGCCTTGGAACAAATGACTTTAGTCAGCAAGGCCATAAAAAATGTTGTAGTAGAGTGCAGTCTTTGAATGGATTAATAACCTTTCTCAAAAAATAAAGAACCTTTTTCTCAAGAGACAGCGTATGATTCTTATTGCATTTGGTCTATACAACTTGAGCAAAAAATCACATACGAGAATGTTTTAAATTGTTAAGTTGAAACTTCACTACATCTAATTTTTTATTTCTTATTTTAGTAGGTTTCACGTCCAGTGCAGAGCCCAATGTGGAGCTTGAACTCACGACCCTGAGATCAAGAGTCAGACACTTAACCTCCTGAGACACCCTGGAGCCCCTACTACATCTTATTTTGAAATGCTCCCCTCCCTTCCCTTCTCCCCAAACACCACTTGACACAACACAAAGAAGCTGCCTGCATAAGGAATGCAGGATCTAACACAAGTGTTAGGACTTGAGGTTTGTTTATTATATCATACCTGTCTTTCCTGAACTTCTTGAGTCATCATTAAGTTACTGTTTGTAGTTCCCACATTTTTCTCGCTATATACAGAGCACGAACAAAAGTCATGGGCATTGTTCCCTGTGGGGCCCCTTATACGTTTTAAGCAAGCTAGCAGAAGTACGGTGTAATCGCTCAAACACTCAACAGAGAAAGTGACTGGGTCTCAGCTGTCTGCACTGAAAACTGTTTCATAACATTCTACCTAGTATGTGTGCAATTTCAACACAGCTCAGGGCTGAATAAGCACTAGACTGAGGTGGGAAGAACGCTAACCCAGGTGTTCTTGACATTATCTGATAAAGGGAACTCAAAAGGCTTGGTGTTGGCTGGTTGATGGATAAGCTTTATGACATTAATGAGGCTGGGGCACGATAGTTTGTTTTACACCCCCCTACAAAAGATTAAACGAGTTTTCTCGGTGCTCACCAAGAAAGTCCTAAATAAGAGCTTTTATCAAACGTAGACTCAAGAAAACCCACAGTATCACTCATGGAAAACATTTTACAACACACAGAAATAAGGGCAGAACTTTTCAACACTCTGGACCAGAGGCCTTCATACGGGGTTTGTTTAACCCTATGAGGGGTACCTTAAAACCTTTAAAGGGGTCCTTGAGCAAGGGTAATTTTAAAGTTTTTCTTGTAAATAATTATTTTGAAGGAGAGAGAGACAGATAGAGAAAGAATCCCAAGCAGGCTCCATGCTGCCAGCACAGAGACTGACATGGAGTTCTATCTCATGAACCCTGAGATCACGACCTGAGCCCAAATTAAGAGTTGGACGCTTAACAGACTGAGGCACCCTGGCACCTCAAGGGTAATTTTAAAGGAAATTTCCTCCATACATACCCTTCCCTCAAACTGAGCAATCTGAAAGACAACCACACTGAATCCACAATATTCCTTCCATCCAAAGGCACATCAGTCATCTCTCCAACCTGTACTAAGAAGATTGTACTGCCCTGAGGCATTAAGATCTACAGAGCACAGTGTGTTGTTAGTCTTTGGGGCTTCCTGATTCTCCTTGTTCTGTATTTCTGTTAAGGGAGATTTAGAGAGGGGGCATCTGGGGAATCGTAAGAATGCTCAAGTTTTGGGCATGTGGTAAAGTGTAGTACAGTGGAAGGGATGAGGGTTTTGTTTAACAAACTGGCCACTTCATCTTCAGATTCCTGTGAAGTACATCCCTCCTGACGGAAGCCACACCAGCAAAGCAGGAAATACCGGCGAGAAATACTAAATGCTAGGGGCGCCTGGGTGGCTCAGTCGGTTAAGCCTCCAACTCCTGATTTCAGCTCAGGTCACGATCTCATGGTTCGTGAGCCACGTTGGGCTCTGGGCTGGCAGCGTGGAGCCTGCTTGGGATTCTTTCTCTTCTCTCTCTCTTTGCCCCTCTTTTGCTTACACTCTTTCTCTCTCACAAATAAACTCAGAAAAAAAAGAAAGAAATACCGAATGCTACATCTTTTCTCATAAGTAATTTTTCCTGCTATTTAAAACTCATCTTAGAGTGCCTGGGTGGCTCAGTTGGTTAAGCGTCCAACTCTTGATTTTGGTGGCTCAGGTCATCATTTTAGTTTGTGGGATCAAGCCCTCAGTCGGGCTCTGTGCTGACAGTGCGGAGCCTGCTTGGGATTCGCTCCCTCTCTGTCCCTCCCCTGCTTGCGTGCGTGCACTCGCATGTTCTCTCAAAATAAATAAACTTTAAAAATAAATAAAAATAAAAATAAAATAAAATACTCATCTTTGGAACCATCACTGACCGGAAAGAAAACTACCTTTGAGCAGTCAAAACAAAAACAGTTTAGTAATGCTGATCATTTATTTTTTTAAGGAGGAGAACTTTCTTTTCCTTTTTTTTAAAGTTTATTCATTTTGAGAGAGAGAGAACAGGTGTGTGCAGGGGAGGGGCAGACAAAGAGGGAGAGAGAGAGTCCCAACCAAGCAGGCTCCACGCTGCCAGCAAAGCCCAATGCTGGGCTCAAACCCACAAACCATGAGACCATGACCCAAGCCGAAATCAAGAGCAGAACACTCAACCAATTGAGCGGTTCAGTTGCCCCAATGCTGACCATTTTAATTCTAACTTAAAATATAACTACCAAAATTTTCATGATGCACTGAATAAAATTTGCAAACAACTTTCCATGCATATCATGAAATATTTATTCCAAATACAGCCAAATCTTAATTTAATCTCATGAGATGATAAATATTTCCTACCACCTACTAACAGAAAATAGATTCTGGCTGCCACACCAGTTAGTTTTTAGCAACCTGTATAACATTTTATAGGAAAAGTCTGATCCCATCTAATTAATTTAATGTTATTTTTGATTCTTAATTCTACCAAGAATTGAGTGAACCAATTCTTTAGTTCACTATAAGCACACAGCTTTATTGAAAGAATATTTTGCCTTATAAACCTACTTGCTTCTTAAATAACATAATCTTAGCTTACAGATGACTTGTTACAAGTTAAATACTGAGAAAGAGTACATTGATTTATCTTGCTTCTTTAAAAATTATGTTAAATCTGTGTGATTTTAGACCTTGACTGCTTTTAGTCATCTCTTACAAAAAGTGTTCTATCATGTGCTTAATGCTTTTTTATAACATTCTTCAAAATTCACTAACACAACACTGAAATTTTCAAGTCAGACTTTTTCAGACAGAAAGAAAGTCTGATTTAGTTATTTGATTTATTGATGATACAGTGGATATTTGACTTGGTTTCATTAAATGGTGGACATTTACCATAAATTGATTAAATGTGCAGCTCCAAGGTTTTCATGAATTACATATTTAATGAAACATATATTATGATGAAAATATATTTAAAACACTAATTTATCAAAAGAATATATCTGAAAGGTGTTTTGAAAGTAACAGATTGGATTTCCCAATTGGATTAAATATATTGAATTAAATAAAGCTTTTTTGGGCCGCTTGGGTGGCTCAGTCAGTTAAGCGTTGACTTTGGCTCAGGTCATGATCTTACTGTTCGTGCGTTCGAGCACCACATCGGACTCTGTGCTGACAGCTCGAAGCCTGGAGCCTGCTTCGGATTCTGGCTCTCCCTCTCTCTACCCACTCACTCTCACCACCCCCCTCTCTCAAAAATAAACAATAAATAATAAATAAATAAATAAATAAATAAAGCTTTTCTAAGTGAAAGAGTAACAGATACAAGTAGCAATCTTTGATAGTCTTGATAAAGCCCTTTGAGTTTATGTCCCTAAATTTGAGAATGAACAATTCTAAATAACAAACTCTTCTAAAAATGAAGAATTCTTCTAAAAAATGAAGAATAAACTAATCATGCTGTCGGCTGAAGGATGACTAAAACCACAATGTGATTTTGGGGATGGAATTTAAAGAATTGAGTAAAGTGATTTTTAAAGCTACTTCTATTCCCATCCCTTGATTTAGGGGCAGTTTTCAATCAACCTTTACACAGAAATGAAAGACAGAAATGGAATTAATGCTGATCTGTCTTTCATTCTCAAAATGCCACATTTATCCAAGGACACATAAACTAATCTGAAAAATAATCTCATTAAAAGAGGACTTCCAAAAACTTTACATCTCATTTAATAAGTATCAAATTTTTAAATATACTTATATTTTTATTGCATAAAATTATTTAAATAACTCAACATAGAAATTTAGCACAGCTTTAAGGATCACAAGAAAAAATTTAAATGTATATACTTGCTTTTGTTGCAAAGACATGGATAGCATAATTGATAGGACTTTTGAGCGTACAAATATACAGTAAAATTTTAAGGCAACCAACTCCAGGAAAATGAAAATCTGATCTAATGGGATTGGCCCCTATCCTCCAAGCCAGCCCCCTATTCTCAAACATTCTAAGCTTCTCTAGGGAAGGCATGTACTGGTGGTGGTGGGTAGAAAGTGATCACCTCGTGATCAGTTCGGACTTTGTTTCGTGATTGGTCTTACCATTACTTTTGCCCTGTGTGACAATACAGACTAAAACATACAGGGCTTGTTTTTTTGTTTTTGTGTTTTTTGGTTGTTTTTTTTTTTTTTGCCATAATGATTATAATAATATGACCTCACATTTTCATAATTCAATTTTTTTTAAGTTTTTTTATTTTTGACAGAGACAGAGTGCGAGCATGAGCTGGGGAGGGGCAGAGAGAGAGGGAGACACAGAATCCGAAGCAGGCTCCAGGCTCCAAGCCGTCAGCAAAGAGCCTGACGCAGGGCTTGAACTCATGAACCGTGAGATCATGACCTAGGCCGAAGTCGGATGCTTAACCGCCACCCAGGTGCCCCTAATAATTCAATTTTTTAAGTCCCATCTAGTAGGATTTTTCTGTGTTACATTAGGATAAAATATTGTGAGGGAACTGCAATGAAAATATAAGTCCAAGAAAAAGGAAAGATTAAAAATTGTAAAAATTGTAAAATGTAAAATGTCTTGTGTATTTTCTATAGTGATTGATGGTATTAAATTTCTATGCTATTTAGACTCAACTGGATATATTTGAAAGAGTAATGAACATTTTGTTTTAAAATGTCAATATGTATACTATGCTGGAAATTATATCCTTTTGCCAATATTTAAACTTAGGGACAGCTTTAAATATGCAGTGTTAACAGTTTCCTTTTAAAACTAGTTTATAACAAAGTAGGAAGTATTTGTGCATAAAAGTTCGAAAATCACTGCTCCAGACAAAGGAAAAGTAAGCAATGATCTTTTCAAAGCCAAAGATAGTTGGAGCAGATTTTTCATCAGAAGTGTATAGAGCAAACTGGGAAGGAGAGCTTAACATTTGTTTGCTTTTCCTGGCACCTAGAGGGAAAGCCAAGCATAGACAGGGATTACATATTACTGCTATAGAGTCAAAGTCTCTAAAAACCTATTTATGGCACATAGTAGCAAGGAAGGGAACAGCCCATAGCTATAACTCTGCCCATGCAGCAACTCTTTTATCAGAGAGTAGTCAAGACTTAATTTCTCCACCCTTTGCAATTTCAGAAAAAGGTACTGATCTCATGGAATATATTTCGCTGCCATTAACTCTTTTTAACTGAGCATCCTTTATGTGTTAGGTCCTAGGGATACAACATGCAAGAACGTGAACTTGAAGAATTTACAACCTCATCAGAAGAACAGAAAAAACACAGAGGTAAATAGGAACCTGTGCGATGACTACAAGGAAAGTGTTAACAAATAGCGGGACTTACTGCCAAAAGTCAGGGTAGTCTGGGAAGGAGAAGGCTGGGATCACAGCAGGTGTTAAAAAAAAAAAAAACAAACTAGAAGCAAGAGAACAAGATTGATGAGCTAATTTGCTGGGGACTGAAGCAGGCTGGTGTAGGGGTGATGCAGGTATGATGGTGAGTGGAATAGTGATTAGTCCAGAGCAGGCAGCTGCTGTGAAAGTTGGAAGGTAGGTGGAAACCAGACTGTGGAGGGGCCTAAATGCCTGTGGAGGCCTATGTTTTACCCTATGAGAAATGGGCAGGTTTCTGAGATCAATGTGCAACATTTTAGGAAGCTTCTCTAATGACAGTAGTAGTGTGTAGGAAGAGACAGCAAGAGAGAAGAGTCAGTTAAATTTTAGCAACAGTCTGGGTAGCCAGGATGAAAACAGACTGGGGTTAAGGATCCTGTGACTGAAAAATAATCAAAGGACATACTGCTAAGTGGGGAGGGGAAACCACAAGGAATTCCAAGGCTTCAAGCCTACGTGACTGGGATAATCATGGGCCTACTGACAACAATAAATCCAAAAGGAACACAGGTTTATGTTCAATGGAACAGGGTCCGCAAGCAAGGATGGACGTGTGGAGGGGAAGGCTCAATCTCTGACTTCTGCCATCACCAGCTATATAGACCATATGCTTTGTCCTGTTCTGTTCTCTCGTTCAATAGGGGACAAAAGGATTCATGTTCTAAATTTGTTATTGATCGCACTATAGGACTCCAAAATGACTTTTCAGTATTCACCCTAAAGAAATCCAGACAAATTTTCACTCCCTTAGAAGTACAAAAGCAGATGGAGCTTAAAGCCTCCGAAACATCAGCCTTTTACTCAAGTCTTAATACAGGCTCCATTAAAAACAATTACCTCCACCTCTCACCCCTCGACAGCCTCATTATAGACCTCACTTTGAGAACACAGTGAAAAAAACTTAAATATAAATCTTTTTCCTTCCCCACTGACCCCCAGCCCCAACAAGCCTTGAAAGCTTGTTACCTTTAAAGTTAACAGTATTTCATGCATTCCGTTCAAAATGAACATCGAATTATTTCCTGACATGTAACATTTAAGTACAACCAGACATTGAAAATGGCTAGTTTAAATTGCAGCAAGATGTTCCGACTACCTGGGACAACCTATCTGTTCTTGGAATATCAAATGAGCAAAGGTCTCTAAGGAGTGGTGGCATAGCAGAGGGGCAAAGTGCAAAGACCCAAGTGGGACTGCCTAACTTGGAAATTCCCACTGCTTAATCTTTGCCAAGGTAACCTCTCTGTACCTCAACCTTTCCATCTGTAAAATGGAGATGATAATGCCTAGCCTGCAGGATCCTTATAAAGAGGGATTTAAAGTGCTTTCACAGTGTTCAACAGTAGGTGCAATTCTCATTGTGCCTTAACATCCAGCTCTAAAGCTAGTTCATTTCTTATTTACTGATGGAACTCCTATGTTTCTTTAGATCAAGGAGGTAGGGGTAGGCAAACTTTTTCTGCAAAGGGCGAGGCAGTAATATTTTCAGCCTTCCTGACCAGATGGCCTCTATTCTAACCACTCAACTCTGCTACTGCAACACAAAAGCAGCCAGAGACCATATGCAAATAAATGAGCATAACAGCTATGTTCCAATAAGACTTTACAGAAACAGAAATTTAATTTCACATTATTTTCACATTACAAAGTAGTATTATTCTTTTGATTTTTTTCAACCATTTAAAAATGCGAAAGCCATCCTTAGTTCATAGGCCATACAAAAACAGGCAGCAGGCTGGGTTTGACCCATGGTGGTAGTTTGCCAACCCCTGCTCTGGACTAAGAAGCTTATGGGGTTTGGAAGGTTTGTGGGGGCAGGGAGATTTCAAATACAGGTTCGTGGTGCAGAATAATGAGGGAACTTCTAACTATAAGAGGAAAAAAAAGCCCTATTTAATGCTGCCATTCGTTTATTAACACTGGACTCAGCTATTACTTGGATCCCACATGGCTGGGATCAAACATGTAGGGAGTCACAGTCCCTGCTCTCAAAGAGTCTGTGCTTCTCCATAGCAGTTTAGAAACCGAAAGTCTGCCTTCAAAATACAACACATTCTATCGGGCATGGAGTTCACATGTAAAGTAGCTTCTTCGTGACACCGCCTGCAGCCCACACCAAACAGCAGTTACCTGTATGTCTTCCTCTCAGTAATTTCACTACCTGTTCTTTCCCTCTCCCCCCCAGATTACTGTTTTGCACAACCAGTTTGGGGGTAACATTCACGGTGATATACTACAAAGAGCAAGGGAAGTGGTCTTATCTTTAAAAAAATGACCATTTAATCTGGTCTTCAAGGATACATCTTCCTTTTAATACATAATGCGTTAGTGACTCCTACGGTTTTTCATTTCAATCCAGGGAGAAATTTGTCCCCAGGAGGCAGATTAAACATCTATCATTAGGCAACAAAAAGACACTTCAGACGTATTTTATCCAAAAGAACACAAAACAAATAAAACACAAAGTATGGTGTTTTGGTATCTATCTCAGTTGGTTCTTAAGACTGTGGATTTGAAATAATACAGCAGGAACCAGCATTGTCATTACGTCCTAACAAGTGAAAATCAGAAAGCAAAGAACTAAACATACCTAGTGATTAAGGAAAAAACAAAGGGTTGTTTGTAACTAATAATGATTAATAAATATTAATATAATTATAGTACATAGTATACATTACGATGTTATTAATAATTAAAATGACAAAAATATTTCTAATATTGATGATTTTCTGGACTACTAAATGGCATTCATCTCTTAGACATCTTCCTTGCAAGAATGAGCAATACTGTATACCCTCAAAGACAACAGAGCACAACAAAAATCAAACAGCAGAAAGCAGTACTCCTGATGTTAAGATTGTCTCATCAGAACAGGAATGATCAGTCTCAGCAAAATCCAAAAAAAAAAAAGTCCATTTGGCAGAAGGAGTATCAAATTGGTGGGGAGGGCAACAAAGGTTAGGAAGAGAGTGGTGTCAACAAGATGGGAAGGCTGGGAGGAGCCCAAGGCTCACCTCCTCCACAAAAACCATTAAGAAACAACTAACTACAAGCTGACAAAAATAGGGAAAGCTAGGTTTCCCTACAACAGGGAAAACTCTGAACTACCAAGCAGCAGCAAAAACCCTGCAGAGCTAGAAGACCAAGGAAGGCCGCACAGAAAAGCACAGGCAGCATTTAGCTGTGTCACCTCCTCTCCCAGCCCCCAGTGGCAGGCAGGTGCCAGGAGGGATTCCCTCAGAGATTTCACCCCATGAGAAGAGGGAGAAGAGAACCCCAGGACGCCTCCCTGCCGTAGATGTTTGCAGCCTTTACGACAGATGACCCTGCGGTCTTTGCCAACGCCGATTCCAGCTGTTGCACTTCCTCTGGCCTCCGAGCTGGTGCTGCGGTTGCCGTGAGACCTGCCCCCAGGGGCCCCCACTGCAGCCGCCCACCAGTCTCTGAGATCGGGGCGCCACAGCACCCTGCCATGTGCAGGACCAGAGCTGCCACTGCTCTGTGCCCCACCCCGGGTCACAACTTTGTCCCCATTACGGGGGCACCTGCTGTTGCTCCATACCCTACCCTCAAAATCCCAAGTCACGCTTTGACTGCCATTACTGGGGCCATGCTGCCACTGCTGTGAGACCTGCCCTCCCCGCCCCGCCCCTCCCACCCTCCAAGTCCCAGGTCACGGCTCTGACACCATCTTAGGAGCTAAGCTCCCGCTCTTCTGCAACCTTCCCCCTGGGTCCCAACATGTGGCTTCAGTGGGCCTCCACCAGCGATGTGCTACTGCCATCCCAGGACTGCCCCCCCCCGGGACCAGAGATGGGACGTTAACCCACCACCCCCAGGCTGTGCTGGGACTGCACTCTCCTCCTTGGACCCCAAGCCACCCAAGCCATCCCTGCACCCTATGATCCCAGGGCCTGTGCGGCTGTATCTCCCTCCCCACCCCTGACCTGAGTCGCTGAGAGGAGCCCAAGACTCAAACCCTGGTTTCACTGGAGATCTGCACATATCTGCACCTTAGACACCAGTGCCACTATGAATGCACCTGTGTCCCAGGACCCCACCCCACTACTGCTCTGAGCGCCAATATGCCAGTCAAGTCCCCAGAAGTATCCTCTCGGCTAGAAACTTCTCCCACAGGCAAAAGGAGAACTGGAGGACCTCAGCAGCCTTTGCCTCTGAGGATCCCAACAGCCCTAGCCACCACTGCCACCCGCAGGACCTCTGCAGTCTTGGACATGAAGACTGCCTTGATCTGTGCAAACATTGACCTCAGCTAACAAATAGGGCTGTGTGAGTTAGCCACTGTGTTTTCCCAGCAACCAAAGACCCTGCATCCCATCACAGCCACCTTCAGGTAAAAGTCTTTCCCATCAAAGCCAGGCCAAAGAAAAAGCTGGAAGACATGACTACTCCCTCAAATGCACAGACATCAATGTAAAGCCAACAGAAACATGAAAAAGCATGGAAACATGATACCATCAAAGAACACAGTAATTTTCCTGTAACTGAGCCCCCCAAAATAAAGATCTGTGAGTTTCCTGAAAAAGAATTCAAAATAATCATTTTAAGGAAGCTGAGAACGAGTCAAAAGAACACAAATAGGTAACTCAATGAACTCAGGAAAACAACGCATGAACATAAACAAGTTCAAGACAGGGGGAATCATAAAAAAGAACCAAACAGAAATTCTGGAGCTGAAGAATTCAGTAGTCCCTCCTTACCCACGATTTTCCTTTCCACAGTTTCAATTATCTGTGGTTAACCGCAGTCTGAAAATATTCAATCAAAAATTCCAGAAATAAATAATCCCTAAGTTTTAAATTGCGCTCTATTCCAAACAGTATGATGAAATCTCAAGCTGTCCTGCTCCATCCTGTCTGGGATGTGAATCATCCCTCTGTCCAGCATACCCACACTGTATATGCTACCCCCCACTAGTCACTTAGTAACCATGTGCATTACAGATGGACTGTGGCGGTATTGCAGTGCTGGTGTTTAAGTAACCCCCCAAATTACTCAGTAATAGCCCAAAGGGGTAAGAGTAGGGATACCGGCAATTCAGAGAAGCCAAAGAAAAGCCATAAAGCACTTCCTTTTAAGTGAAAAGGTGAAAGTTTCTGACTTAGGAAGGAAAGAAAAAAAATCATATGCTGAGGCTAAGATCTACAGTAAAAATGAATCTTCCATCTGTAAAATTGTGAAGAAGGAAAAAGAAATGGGTGCTAGTTTTGCTGTTTCACCTCAAAGTGCAAAAGTTAAAGCCACAGTGTGTGGTAAGCGCTTAGTTAGGATGGAGCAGGCACCAGACTTATGGGTGGAGGACACGAACAGAAAATATGTTTTGACTGATGGCCACACGTTACGCCAGAAAGCACCGAGGCTGTAGAAAGACTTCAGAAGAACTGAAGGACCCCCACAGTCTTTGCCTCTGAGGATCTCAGCAGCCTTAGCCACCACTGCCACCTGCAGGACCTCTGCAGTCACAACAGTGGGAGCTTGGCCCCTCCAACGACGGGCGATCCTCTAAAACAAGTGACACCAAGCACTTTACTGCAAGTAACTGATGATTATTACAGAGATTCAGTAATAGGTTTGTACTAAAAAATATAAAAATTACTGGAGAGGCTGTGACGACCAGTGAAGAATCTGCTGCTATATTTCTGGCAGAGTTGAAGCAGTTGGTTAAAGAGAAAGGATCCCATCCAAAGCAAGTCTTCAACTGCAATGAAGCCAGGCTCTTCTGGAAGAAGACGTCCAATAGCACGTACAGTGCCTTCCTAAAAGCACAAGAAGGGTCCCAGGGCATAAAACATAGAACGGCAGGTTAACTCTGTACTATGTACATGGCAACACTGCAAGGCGGATGATAAAGGCAGGCGCAGCGTGCAGAGAACCCATGCACTCTCAAAAATGAAAACAGAAATTATCTGCCTGTGTTCTGGCAACACAATCAGAAAGCATAGGTGACAGCCATCCTTTTTCGGGAGTGGTTCCACCAGTGCCGGTGCTGGCTTCATCTCAAAAGTGAAAAAGATACTTGGAAGAGGAAGGGTTGGAACCTAAAGTCCTGTTAATAGTAGACCACGTACTTGGCCATCCTGAATTGGTTTGCTAGGAAAATGAAATGTTGAGGTTGCATTTTAACCACCAAGTGCAACCTCACTGCTTCAGCCCCTCGGCCAGGGCATCATTTGCTTTAAGCCACGTACACCTGCCTGGTATTTGACTGCATTCAACCATCAATTGATGCAGACCCTAATCTGGATATGATGCAGGGCTGGAAATCACTCACTACTGCTGATGCAGTAACATTTCATCAAAACTGCAATGGATGAATTAAAACCAGAAACTGTAAATGCCTGCTAGAACTTACCAAGTGAGATAGTGGATAATTTTTTTTTTAAGTTTATGTATTTATTTTGAGAGACAGGAGAAAGAGAGAATGCTAAGCAGGCTCCACACTGCCAGCACAGAGCCCGATGCAGGGCTGGAACTCACGCATGAACCATGAGATCACGACCTGAGCCGAAATCAAGAGTCTTACGCTTAACCGACTGAGCCACCTAGGCACTCCTGGGGATAATTTTAAAGGCTTCCCAGGGACTGATGGGGAAGTTAGGAAAATCATTCACACAGCAAGACAAGGTGTTGTAGGAGGAACTACCCACATTCTTGATGAAGTGGAAGAATATACTGAAGGCCATCAAGGAGTGTTAACAAATGAGGAATTACAAGAAATTCTGGAATCATCTATAGAAGAGGAAGAGGAAGTGAGAAGAGAAGCTAGTAAAAACTATATAAAAGGGGCCAGCCAGATGCCCGAGGCTGGATACTCCCCTTGCATACTTTTGGCTTCTGTAATCTTGTTTGCCTCCTGTATCTACCAACTGCCTGGATAGTACCACTGGTAAGTGCCCCCCTCCCCTTTTTCTTTTGTCTCTCAAACCCCTACCATCCCAGCCACAAAAGGAGGCCGATGCCAAGGTTCAGGGCTCGGCCCTTGGAGGTGACTCCACTGGGCCAGCACTGGTGCACAATAAACAGTCTTTTCCTGATTCCCTGAGTGCATGTGGCTTGTCTCTTCCTGGGCGCCAAGTATTTGCTGTAACAGAAGAGGAAACTCAAGCAGAACCAGCAATGTAGACATTCCCAAAATTTGCTGAAGTGTACAGAACTGCACGGACATTAAAGGACAAAATTACGGAATACAATCCTCAGATGGAACACAGCATTAATGTCACCCATATGATCACTGAAGTATTACAACCTCTACAGCAATACTTTGATGACTTACAAAGACCACGCTTTCTGATTACAATGTTCTTCTAAAAGATTTTAGCAAAAAAAAAAACAAAAAAAACAAAAACAAAAAACAAAACCCTTCAACTATCAAAGATCCCCAACCATCGACCTTGTCTGCTCCTGACATCCAACCACTAACATTGTCATGGCTCAATGATCCAGGATCACCCCAAGCAGATGATCCTCCTTCTGACATACTTCCAGAAAGTCAACAATATCTTAACACTAGATCATAGTGCTTATGTCATTCACGTCACTTCATCTCATCATGTAGGTATTGTGTCATCTCACATCATCACAAGAAGAAAGTTGAGTGCAGTACAGGAAGATATTTTGAGAGAGAGAGACCACATTCACATAACTTTTATTATAGTATAAATATAGTAGAAAGTAGAACTGTTCTACTTTATTATTAGTGATTGTTGTTAATCTCTTACTGCGCCTAACTTACAAATTAAACTTCATTATAGGTAAGTGTGCATAAGAAAAAACATTGTATAGGGCTCCTGGGTGGCTCAGTCAGTTACACCTCTGACTCTTGGTTTTGGCTCAGGTCATGATCTCACGGTTTGTTTGAACCCCACATTGGGCTCTGTGCTGATACCACGGAGCCTGCTTGGGATTCTGTCTCCCTCTCTTCTCTGCCCTTTTCCCACTCGTTCTCTCTCAAAATAAACAAACATTTAAAAAAAACACAGTATATATAGGATTCAGTACTATCTGTGGTATCAGATATTCACTGGACGTTTTAAAATGCATCCCCAATGGATAAAGGGGGTGGCGGGTACTCCTGAGCAATGAAATGAAAAATGCAATAGACAGCTTCAACAGCAGGCTCAATAAGGCAGGGAAAAAAATCTTGAGAACTTTAAGACAGATCTCTTGATAATGTCCAGTCAGAGGATAAAAAAAATGAGCAAGAAAAGAGTGGAGAGACAACAGCACAGACCCAGTGTGTGGAAAGATGGTGGCAGAACCTGGGCAGGGTGGGAGGCTCACCCACAGAAAGGAAGGCAGCAAGGAGCACCACTGCTGGGGAGAGAAGACACTTGGAGCTCCTGGTTCAGGCTGCCTACACTCCTCCTGCAGTGCAGATGACACAGCCCACGGAGGGCCAGCCACCTTGGCGATCCTGCACCCAGGTGGCACCCCTGAGTACGGCATTCTGCCACTTCCTGGACCACCATGGGCCAGATGCCCTCCCTTCCAGGCCCCTGAGCTTGGGATGAGGACATGCCGGTCTGGGCCGCAGGGAGGCGCAGGAGCCCTTGGCGCGCAGACCGGTGTGAGCACTGTGCTAGGTAGGGGCAAGGTGCGCAGAGTTACCTCACTGGGGCTTCTCTCATGTGGGTCTCACTGTCCCCACCCCTAACTCCTTTGCTGGAGCTGAGCCCTGAGGGCTTTTGAGGGGTGTGCCCTCCTTCCCTGCCCTCAACCTCGATGGTGTGTGCAGATCACCCCTCTGTTTACAGTCCACACCCAGCACCCTGCTCTGGGCCCACGGGACTGGAGGACTGCGACTTTAACGCTCTTGTAAGAGTCTAAGACTTGGAAAAAGGGACCTGGATTTGCTACCAGACAGTAGAAGGTTTTGGTTCAGCCATTAAATTTAGCTTCACAACTTAGCAAGTAGGATTGTTAACGCCTGCCTCCCTAGGTTTAAATAAAAGTGCCCCCCCCTTTTAAAAAACATCCCTCATATAAATACATTTTTTAAAAAGAGAAAGTTTACTCAAACTACAAGATATCAACTGAAACAATATTTGCTTTATAGGAGTCCCAGAAGGAGAAAAAAAGAAAAGGGACAGAAAACTTATTTAATGGCTGAAAACCTCCCAAATCTAGGAAGATATAGTCATCCAGGTACATGGAATTCAAAGATCCCCAAATAGATTCAACCCAAAGAAATCTTTGCTGAGACACATTATAATCAAAATCTCAAAAATCAAAGAAAGAGAGAAAATTGTGAAAACAGCAAAAGAAAAAAAGCCCGATAAGTCCATCAGCAGATTTCTCATCAGAAACCCTGTAGGCCAGAGAGTGTGGGATGATATATTCTAAGTGCTCAAATAAAAAACTGTCAACTGTAGGGGCACTTGGGTGGCTCAGTCAGTTGAGTGTCTGACTTAGGCTCTGGTCATGATCTTGCAGTTCTACAGTTCGACCCCCACGTCAGGCTTGCTGCTGTCAGCGCACAGCTTGCTGTGGATCCTCTATCCCTCTTTGTCTGCCCCTGTCCTGCTTGTGTTCTCTCTCTCTCAAAAATAAATAAACATTAAAAAAAAAAAAGAAAAAGAAAAAACTGTCAACAGTCAACCAAGAATACTTTATGTAGCAAAGCTGTCCTTCAGAAATGAAGGAGAGATACAGACTTCCCCAAACAAAAACAGAGAGAATTTATCACCATTGGACCTGCCTTACAAGAAATGCTAGCGAAATGCTTAACTTTTGAAGTTCAGTCGTTATCAGCTTGCTAAAACAAGACTGGAATAACTATGAGATGTACCATGAAAGTCGCATGGTAATCACAAAGTAAAAGACTGTAACAGATACACAAATGATAAAAAGAAAGCATGCCCTACAAAAATTCATCAACTCACAAAGAAAGAGAGGAAGGAAAAAAAGGAACTACAAACCAATCAGAAAGCAATTAACAAAATGGAGATGGTAAGTCCTTACCAATAATTACTCTAAAAGTAAATGGTTTAAATTCTCCAATTAAAAGACACAGAATGGCTTAATGGATATAAAAAACAAGACCTAACTATACGCTGCCAAAAAAGACTCACTTAAGCTTTCAGGGCACCTTCAGGAGCTAAAACTGAAGGGATAGAAAAAGATATTCCATGCAAATGGAAAACAAAAGAGAATATAAGTAGCTATACTTGTATCAGACAAAATAGACTTTAACTCAAAAGCTGTAACAAGAGACAAGGAAGGTCATCATATAATGATAAAAAGGGGCAATTCATCAAGCATATTTCACAATTATAAATATATACGTACCTAATATTGAACACCTAAATATATTAAACAATTATTAACAGATCTTAAGGCAAAAATAGACAGCAATCCAATAGTAGACTACTTTAATACCCCACTTTTAACAATGGACAGATCATCCAGACAAAATCAATAAGGAAATAATGGACTTGAGTGATACTTTACACCAAATAGACCTAATAGACATATACAGAATATTTCAACCAAAAGCAGCAGAAAACACATTCTTCTCAAACACACACAGAACGCTCTCTAGGATAGACCATGTGTTAGGTCACAAAACAAGTTTCAACTAATTTAAGAAGGCTGAAATCATATCAACCATCTTTCTGACCACAATAGTATGAAACTACAAATCAAAGACAGGAAGAAAGCTGGAAAAGTTCACAAATATGTGGAAATTAAATAACACACTTCTGAGCAACCAATGGATCAAAGAAGAAATCAACAGAGAACTCAAAAAATATACTGAAACAAATGGTACATATATAATGGATTATTATTCGGTCATAAAGAAAAAAGGAAATACTACCATTTGCAACAGTGTGCATGAAACTAGACAGCTAAGTGAAATAAGCCAGATGGAAAAAACAAATACTGTATGGTATCACTGACTCACATGTAGAATCTTCAAAAACAAAAAAAGCACCGATTTCATAGAAATATAACAGAATGGTGGTTGCCAAGGGCTAGGGATGAAAGAAATGGGGTAATATATGCCAAAGGGTAGAAATTTTCAGTTATAAGAAGTTCTGAGGAATTAATGTACAGCATGCTGACTATGGTTAAATCAATATTGTGTACTTCAAAGTTTCTGAGAGTCGGGGTAGAGCGCCTGAATGGCTCAGTCACATGAGAGTCTGACTTCGGCTCAGGTTATGATCTCACAGTTCAGGAGTTCGAGCCTCGTGTCGGGCTCTATGTTGACAGCTCAGGGCCTGGAGCCTGCTTCGGATTCTGTGTCTCCCTCTCTCTTTGCACCCCCCCCCCCCCCGCCCCCCGCTCATGCTCTGTTTCTCTCTCTCTCTCAAAAATGAGTAAACATTTAAAAAAAAATTTTTTTTTTAAGTTTCTGAGCGTAGACCTTAAACATTCTCACCAAAAACAACAAAAAGTTCACTATATGAGGTGATGTGATCTTGGTAATCATTCCACAATGTTTATCAAATCATCACACCTACACTTTACATATATACACTTATATTTGCCAATTATTCCTCAATAGTTTTAAAAAATGAGAAAAGTAAAGCATCACCAAATAAAATATCAGACTAAGCCCAAGGGATATTGAGAGTTTATAGTGCTAAAGGTCTTAAAAAGAAATACAAGTTTGCCAGTACTTGGGTTATTTTACAAAAAAAGAAAAATTGACAAAGAAATTAGAAGTCTGACTTAAAAACAAACAGGGGCGCCTGGGTGGCTCAGTCAGTTAACCGTCCGACTCTTGATTTCGGCTCAGGTCATACCTCACAGTTTGTGAGTTTGAGCCCCTATGTCATTCTCTCCCTCCCTCTGCACCTCCCCTGCTCATGTTCTCTCTCTCCAAATAAATAAAGCTTAAAAAAATTTAAAAACAAACAAAACAAGAGAGTAATGTTTCTTTGCCATTCTCAGATTTCCCAATTGCAATTTCAGCTGTTGATGAGCAACAGAAGCTGGCAAAAGATAATTATGGTTTTGCTATGACATGAAATTTGAATTCTACAGTAAGGTGGCTATGTGGAAAAAAATCACCTAAAATATGTGCCAGTGGACCTCCTGGCATTCACACCTCAATAGTGATTTGCTATTGTCTACTACTCTGCCCTGGCCCTGTAACTCAGCAAGGTACGAAGGAAATTCTTGGAAATTTTCAGTAATTCTTTATGGTATGTTATATGGCACTACTTGGGATTCACAAAAATCTCAGCATATATCCACTTCATCCTCAAAGTTTACAGCATAAATCTAAAACATCTACATTTCCTTCTTTTACTATAACCCATATCAGTGTGTCTAAGGACATCATATTCCCTTATGCCTTGTTATCCACTTGTTATTCTAACTACTACTCAAAGGCAGAATTCTCATTCCTTCTATAGTTTTCTGGAGACAATTCTCAGACTGAGAAAAATGCCTCCTTTTTTCCAATCACCAGTATTGGAAGCCTCTACAAAAGTCATTTAATTAATATGTAAATCATTAAAATAAAGTGGCATCATAATTACTAATAGAAAGTAAAAGAAAAGAAGTAAATTGTTCCATGAAAGCTATAGG
This sequence comes from Panthera onca, assembly GCF_046562875.1. Classification (NCBI taxonomy): domain Eukaryota; kingdom Metazoa; phylum Chordata; class Mammalia; order Carnivora; family Felidae; genus Panthera; species Panthera onca. The sequence continues at coordinate 178,346,737 of NC_138342.1, forward strand.
GGGAAATTCAATTCAGAAAACATTTTTAGCTTCGAGATAAAAGTTGCTTTTTCAACCCCATGAACACACTTACGTTTTTAGAATTAGTTAAGAATTAACAGTGGTACTCACTATGTAAAATCAACTTTTAATAAAAACATAAGATGTTAAAAACCATTATTTGACTTTATTAACCTTACTCATAGTGTTGAATACAAATGCAAAATTAAGTGGTGACCCTTATTTTTAGTCTATTTCAAAGCATGGTCTTTTAGATTTAAGAATTAGGGTAGATATAAGTCACAAGAGGGAGGGGAACCAAAAAACCAAGTTAAGAAAAACCCACTGATATGTTTATATGTTACAAAGTTTGAGGTACAGCCCTTAAACTCTTTGAAATGGTATTTTCCTCTGACTTTCCATTAATCTCACCAGTAACTGAACTTTTAAGAAGGCCCTATAATCTAACACACAAGTCTTCCAATTATAAACTGAAAAGAAATGTGGGCAGGTATGTGTACCAAGTACCTTATGAAATTCACTATGCACAGGTGAACTTCACATATAGATTTCAAAAATCAAAAGGACTATGATATTCTTAAAACCCAAAGGCTAGATAAGGCCTTCCAATCTTTTCTGCACTGTAAGAAATGACTTGATCTAATGATGTTAATGTAGAAATACATTATATATTTTAACATCAGTAAGATAGGACATTCAAGGGAAGAGCCAATAAAGCGTTCGCATTTTAAAACCAAAAGGGACACATCTTGGACACCTTAAATTACAAAATTCACTTCTAAGCAGGAACTGTTACTGTGTAACAAATACTGCTCATATTAAAAGTGCTGGTGACAAAAAAATTCAATACGCCCTCTCCACAGAATCTGTTCACATACATTTATATATAACTGTAACTGTAGTAAGAGTTTAAATGTTTAAGGTGCTCAAATTTTGCACTGCATGACTAATTCAATAAGTATTCATCTGCTACCTCTTTGTAGCAACTCCAGTTAGAGTGAATGATCCATGGGCAAAGGGCAAAAATGTTGTTATTTTCTAGAATGTGGCATTTGTGGAGCTGGAGCGCCCTCTATTGGCAACGAGGAAGACACACTCATTAGCTGTCCTGCATGCATTTTCTCATTAATTCGGAGTTCACATCCATCTTGAAGCATTCGAACTGCTATTCGGGCAATGTTCTTAGAGTCGTCAAGACCACTGTGAGGCCTCCCATCATAATCCATTCCTAGCTTTTCAAGCATTATTGTTAATTTGGTTTGGCTTCTAGGAACCTGAAAAATAAATAGCTTAGTAAATAATTCTTTAGTATTCTATAAATCACTGTGAAAAATAAGAAATTGAAAATTAACAGTAATAGTTAAAGTTAGGCAAAGGGCAAATACTCTTGGTTAAATGGAGCAAATAATTCAAACCTTCAGAGCTTAAAAAAATGAAGTTATAGATGAAAATACATATAAACAGAATCCTCAAGACATCTAAAGAATCTAGTTTTGTAATCTGACAAATCATTTATGAAAGGAAATGTATTGTTTTATTTATTTATTTATTTATTCACTCATTCATTCATTCATTCATTCATTCCCTGGGGAGGGGGGCGGAGGTGGAGAAATGTATTGTTTTAGACATCTAAGTTAAAGCTCTACCATTTGAACTCAAACATTCTTTTGTATGGTATTTTACTGTAATGTGTTATTTTAATTGATAGACTCCTTCAGTGGATACACTGAAAAAAATCTAGCCTTTCTATGACTAAAGACAACAAAGATCAGGGCGGCTGGGTAGCTCAGCCAGTTGAGTGTCTGACTTGGTTTTGGCTCAGGTCATGATTTTGTGGTTTTATGAGTTTGAGCCCCACATGGAGCTCTGTGTTGGCCACACGGAGCCTGCTTGGGATTCTCTCTCTCCCTCTCCCCCACTCACGTTGTCTCCGTCTCTCTCAAAAATAAACTTAAAAAAACAATGATGAAGATCAAGAATGAAAGACATTATCATGTGATACTTTTCAACTTACTTAAATATAAATATTTAAATTTATTTAAATACTTGATAAATATAAAAATCTCACACCCCAAATTTCAATATGCCCCTCCACTTTTGAGAAGCACCATTCTACCTTCTGTATATCACTACTGGGAAGATCTGTTAAGTTTTACATTGTGTAGTCTATATAGCTATGTCACCTAAACATCTTGGGGCTTCAGCTTCTTTATCTGTAAAATAAGAGTAGGGGCACCTGGGTGGCTCAGTCAGGCACCTGACTCTTGATTTCACTCAGGTCAGTCAGGATCTCACAATCGTGAGATCAAACCCCGGGTTGGGCTAGGTGATGAGCGTGGAGCCTGTTTGTGATTCTTGCTCCCTCTCTCTGCCCCTCCCCCACTCACGTGTGTGCTCTCTCTCCCTCAAAAATAAACTTTAAAAAATAAAATAAGACTAACAGTTATCCTGTTTACTCACTGGGTTATTAGGAGAATCACAAAGTAAATGATATAAAAGAACCATGATAAACATCATTAATTATCCTTAGCTGGAATTATCACCTTCTGGTCCTTTCACTAAATATCACCTAGAAAATGTGCTTCCAAAAATAATTTTTCCAACACACTGAACAACTTAGGTGAAATGGACTATCCCTAGACACACAACCCACCAAGACTGAATTGTTAAGGAACAGAAAATCTGAACAGACCTACAATAAGTAAGGAGGATGACAGAATTGGTAATCAAAAACCTCCCAACCAAGAGAAGCCCAGGACCAGATGGCTTCACTGGTGGATTCTAAAAAACATTTAAAGAAGTATTAACACTGATCCTTCTCTAACTCTTGCAAAAAACCGAAGAGGGAACACTTCCTAAATCACTTGATGAGGTTAGCATTATCCTGATATGGAGGCCAAAGACACTACAAGAAAACTACAGATCAGTATCCCTTATAAATACTGATGCAAAAATCCTCAACAATACCAGCAAACCAAATTGAGCAGCATATTAAATGGATTATACACCATGAACAAGTGGGATTTAGTCTTAGAAAGCAAGGATGGTTCAACATACAAAAATCAACCAATGTAAAAAAACCACACTAACAGAATGAAGGGAAAAAAGAAACACATGATCATCTCAATTGATGCAGAAAAAGCATTTGTTAAAATTAAACACCCTTTCATGATGAAAACTCTCAACAAAGTAGGAAGAGAAGAAATCTACCTCAAAATAACAAAGTCCATATATAAAAAATTTACAGTGAACATTATATTCAATGGTGAAAAGACCGAAAGCTCTCCCTCTAAGATCAGGAACAAGATAAGGATGCCCACTTTCCCCATTCAAAACAGTATCAGAAGTTCTAACCAGAATAAGTAGGCAAAAAAAAAAAAAATAAAAGGCATCTCCACTGGAAAGGAAAAAGTTATCTATGTTTGCAAGTGTCGTGATCTTTTATTTAGAAAATTCTGAAGATTCCACCAAAAAACTGTCAGAACTAATAAGCAAAGACAGCAAAGTCACAGGATACAAAACCAGCACACAAAAAATCAGTTGCATGGAGCCCAGGGGGCCCAGACAGTTAGATGTCTGACTCAGGATTTCAGTCATTATCTCACGGTTCGTGAGTTCGAGTCCTGCATAGGGCTCTGCGCTGTCAGCTTGGGATTCTCTCTCTCCCTCTCCCTCTCCCCTGCTCATGCCTGCACGTGCTCTCTCTCTCTCTCTCTCTCTCAAAATAAATAAACTTAAAAAATCAGTTGTATTTCTATACAATAATGAACAATCCAAAAAGGATATTAAGAAAAAAATTCCATTTCAGAGCAAAAAATAAATAAAAAAGTTTAACCAAAGAAGTGAAAGACTTGTATATTGAAAATTACAAAATGTTGCTGAAAGAAATTAAAGACAACATACATTAAATGGGGAGACATGTTCATAAATTGAAAGATTTAATATTGCTAAATAATCAGAAATACTTAACACGATCTACAGATTCAGTATAGTCACTAGCAAAATATTAACTCAAAATGGATCAAAGACTAAACCTAAGAAAGAGTCAGAACTACAAAATTCTAAGAAAACCTAAGGGAAAAGTTACATGACATTGGATTTGGCAATGGTTTCTTGGATATGACACCCAAAAGCAGAGGCAACAAAAGAAAAACTCGATAAACTGGACTTCATAAAAATTTAAAACTTTCGTATATAAAAGGACACACTACCAATAGCAAAAGACAACCCACAGAATGGAAGAAAATATTTGGAAATCATAGATCTGAAAAAGGATTAATATCCAGAATATACAAATAATTCCTAAAACTCAACAATAAAAAAAAAAATTACATGATTTCAAAATGGGCAAAAAGACTTATACAGACATTTCTCCAAAGACATACAACTGGCCAATAAGCACATGAAAAACTGCTCAACATCACTAATCATTCTGAATATACAAATCAAAACCACAGTGAGATACCACTTCATACCCATTACATAGCCATCATTTAAAAATATAAAAAGAGGGGTGCCTGGGTGGCTCATTTGGTTAAGTGTCAGACTTTGGCTCAGGTCATGATCTCAGGGTTTGTGAGTTCGAGCCCTCTGTCGGGCTCTGTGTTGTCAGCATAGTGCGCACTTTGGATCCTCTGCCCCCACCCCCCACTCCACCCTCCACCCTCCACCCCCCACTCTCTAGCCCTCTCCCAATGGAGCATGCACACTCTCTCTATATCCCCTGCCTCAGAACATAAAAAACATAAAAAAGAGAAAAAAAGAAAATGGAAAATAAGTGCTGGCAAGGATACAGAAAAACTGAAACCCCTGTGCATGGCTGGTGACAATGTAAAATGGGGCAGCCACTATGGAAAACCATTTGGGAGGTCCTCAAAAAATTAAACATAGAATTTCTGTATGATCTAATTCCACTTCTAGGTATATGCCCAAAGAACTGAAAGCGGGGACTCCGTTATTTGCACCTGCATGTTCACTGGAGCATTATTCACAATGGCCGGAAGGTGGAGGCAACCCAACTGTCTATCAACAGATGAATGGATAAACAAAATGTGGTCTAAAAATATAATGAAATATTATTCAGCCTTCAAAAGGAAAGAACTTCTCAAACAACTTCTCAAACAATGGAATTATCACGTAGCTTTACAAAGGAAGGAAATTCTGACACCTACCACAGCACACACGAACCTTGAAGACATTACACTCAGTGCAATATGCCCGTCACAAAAAAAACAAATACCGGAAGATTCCCTCATATGAGGTACCTAGAGCGGTACAATTCACAGAGAAAGTGGCATGGTGGCTGCCAGGGGCTGGAGGAAGGGGCAACAGGGAGTCACTGTTTAAAAAGTATAGAGTTTCTGTTTTGGAAGATGAAAAAGTTCTGCAAATGGATGGTGGTGATGGCTGCATGACAATATGAATGTCCACCCTTCACTAAACTGTACAGTTAAAATGGTCAGAATGGTGCATATTGTTATGCTATGCCTATTTTACCACAAAATAAATCAGAGGTAACATGAAAAATCAGGGATTGTGCCAAAAAAAATTATCAGCTCTATTAAACAAGGGCCAATTCACTCAATCCTGTCTAAAACTGAAGAGCTGTGTGAGAACCTGGGTAAAGAGCACATAAACCTCACGCATTCTCTGGCCTGGCAAGAAGTTCTCAGCACGGTGACTGACTTGGAAGGTGAATGGCAGGAAAGTGGTAGGCCAGAAATTGCTGACTGGTTTGCAGAAGAGCTGCAGAAACTAGCCTAGACATTTTCATCACATAAACTAATTCAACAAGATAAGACCCTGGAGAAAACCCTTAACTTCAAGTGGTAAGATTCTTGGATTTCAAGGAAAAGTGAATCTTTGGGAAAATCATATTGCAAAAAAACTGCCAATGTTCACACTTTTGCTTAGGCTTGACAGTGAGAAAAGCTATTAGCAAGTCTCAAGACTTAATGTAAGCCATCTGGACAAATTGTAGAAAATTAGACAGTATTTTTCCTCCCTTTCAACACCAGAGGGTGACTAGGTAAAAAACCCTTTCTTAGAATCTTCTGCTCAGCCACAGAACTTCACTTTGAAAAGAGCTTTGTAATGTACAGTCTGTACACTAGAGAAGAGATTTACTGATCTGCCTTTAGAATAGTCGTGGATTTAGGGGCGCCTGGGTGGCTCAGTTGGTTAAGCGTCTAACTCTTGATTTTGGCTCAGGTCGTGATCTTGCAGTTTGTGAGACTGAACCTCTGAGTCGGGCTCTGTGCTGACAGTGAGGAGCCTGCTTGGGATTCTCTCTCTCCCTCTCTCTCTGTCCCTCCCCTGCTTGTGCTCTCTCTAAATAAATTTAAAAAGAAAAAAAGAATAGCTGTGGATTTCTGCCAAAGAAGAGGGTCCAGTCATTCACAGAAAAGCAACGAATATTTCACTGCAGCTTTCAACCTTTTATATGTGTGAGTAATAAACCTCTTCTTATTTAACAATATGAAGAGCGAGCGCAGAAGCTGTCTCATTTCAGTGGAATACGAAATCCATGCAAGCTTGTCTCAAATCCTAACCAGAACTGAGTATTTGTACAGGAAAAAGAAAGACAAAAACAAAAGAACGAAAACAAACAGCTATCACCTTACCAATGTGCTTCATCCTTTTATTTCAAAAATGACATTTAATGTGTATAAAGAACTAGAAAAGAAATTAAAAACTAACATGTCTGCATATTTTTGAGTTAAACCTACACTTGAGTCTGATCATGCCACGCAGAAATAAGCTTTTTTATTTTCCAAAATCTTGTATAAAATTGTGTCTGTAGGCTGTATTTGTATCCGTATTGTTTCAGCCTACTCATAGAAAACTCAAACCCACTTTAAGTTTCAGCCAGTTATTAAACAGAAAAGTATTATGTTTGCCTTATGAATTTTTTAATTTATGAAAAGGAAAGAGATTAATTTCAAATTTAGAGATCTATCTATCTCCACTCCTAAGAAAGGCTGGATAAAGAGTAATTTTTGGTTTTAAAAGAAAAAAAAAAGAATACTTGTTTTTTTTGTTTTTTTTTTAAGTTTATTTACTTTGAGAGAGAGGGAGAAAGAGCACACATGCGGGGGAGGGACAGAGAGAGAGAGAGGGAGAATCCCAAGCAGGCTCTGCACTGTCCGCGAAGAGTCTGAGTCAGGGCTTGAACTCATAAACCATGAGATCATGACCTGAGCTGAAACCAAGAGTCAGACACTTAACCAACTGAGCCACCCAGGTGCCCCTGGAAAAAAGAATACTTTGTACTTGCCAAAGACCATACATTGTTAGACTCCTATATAGTAAAAATTTGTGCTAAGACTTTTAGGCCTGCTTGGATATGGGGGGGGGGGGGGGGGGGGACGGCAGAGAAGGAAACATTTTAAAAAGATAAATGTTAAGTTTCCTCAACTTACACTAATTGGCATCACAGTCAATAAATTTATGAACAGAAGAAATCCACATAGAAAAGAGCAGCCTAATAAACTGGTCAACATATACAGATTCACAAAGAAATATTACTCTGTACTCAAAAGAGCACTGGTTGGGTGCCTAGATGGCTCAGTTGCTTAAGCATCTGATTCTTGATTTCAGCTGAGACCATGATCTCACAGTTATGAGTTCGAGCCCAGCGTTCGGCTCTGTAGTGACAGCACAGAGCCTGCTTGGGACCCTCTCTCCCTCTGTCTCTGCCCCTTCCCCTGCCTCAAAATTAATAAATAAACTTTAAAAAATGTATTAAAAAGAAAAGAGTGGGGAGCCTGGGTGGTTCACTCGGTTGGTCCTCTGACTTAAGCTCAGGTCATAATCTCACAGCATATGAGTTCAAGCCCCGCATCAGGCTCTGTGCTGACAGCGCAGAGCCTGGAACCTATTTCAGATTCTGTGTGTGTCTCTCTCTCTGCCCCTCTCCCACTCTGTCTCTATTTCTCAAAGATAAACTTAAAAAAAAAAAAAAAAGAGCACTGGCAATGTTATTGCCTTAATATATCTGCAACTTTCTGAACACTCTAATGTATTGTGAACAATAGATATTTTTATGCAGACTTAAAAATTATGTTATGGCTTAATTAATTATTAAATTATTAATAATTATCCTTGGAATAAATAAAGGTTTGACAAAGATGTCCTAATATAAGAATGCATTGTCACCTGAGGTACAGCAAAAAAAAAAAAAAAAAAAAAAAAAGGGCCCAAGACCCTACAGATTTACATAAAACACAGAGCATAGAGACACATTTGAATTATCACATTAGCAAAATGCAGACAGTGGGAAAACCTACACGACAAATGGTTGTTTCTTAAAAATAAAATAAAACAATTGTTAGAGAGAAAAACAGGTGGAAAAGGAATTTAATTAGAGATTAAAAAATTTAAGAGACATGTCAACCAACTATAAATGTGTGGACCTTATTCTGATTCAAAACACAAAAAGTAGAAGAAAAAAATAAGGTGAAGAAGACTAAGAGGTACCAACTCCCAAGCATAAAGGAAGTCACAGGGATGAAATGCACGGCACGGGGACCAGTCAATACCACTGTAATAAGCCTGTATGCTAGCAGATGGTAACACGGATCATGGTGAGCAGGGGGTGATGTACTGAACTATCCGATCACTATGTTGTACACCTGAAACTAATATAACATCGATATCGACTATGTTTCGACTATGTTTAAAAAGCTAATTAAATTTAAAAAGAAAACTATGATATTTATGACTATTTGAGAACATTAAGGAATTCCTGTTGGTTTTTCTGTGTGATAATGGTATGGTGGTTATGCTTTTCAAAAGAATTCCTTATTTTTTGGAATTACATAACAACATGTTTACAGATCAAATGAAAATAAAGTTTGAGATCTGCTTCAATAGAGTAAGGAAAGGGGTAAGCAGGCGAAGATACAGATGAAACAAGGTTGGCCATGAGATTATAACTATTCAAACTGGGTAACGAGGGTTCATTATACCTGTCAACTTTTGTATACATTTGTAATTTTCCATAAAAAAAGTTTTTTTGAAAAATCATAAAATGAGTGAAAAGCTAAATTCACAAAGAAGTAAAAAAACACCAAATATAATCAAAGGACTAGTATCCAAAATAAATATCTATACGCAACCACAATTTATAATCTACAGTTACAGAAGAACTACCCAATTTTTAATGTTTATTTTTGAGAGGGCGTGCAGGTGAGTGGGGGAGAGGAAGAGAGAGAGAGGGAGACACAGAATCTGAAGCAGGCTCCAGGCTCCAAGCTGTCAGCACAGAGCAGAATGTGGGGCTTGAACCCACAAATCACGAGATCATGACCTGAAGTCGGATGCTCAACCGACTCAGCCACTCAGGCGCCCCAGATTACTCAATTTTTTTAAATGGGAAGATTTAAACAGGAACTTTACAAAATAAATTCAAATGGCTAATAATCATAGGAAAACAAGCTCAACCTAAGAAGCAATTAAACAAATGCATATTAGGACCTTAATGAGATGGCATCCCACATCCACCAGATTTGTAAACACTTAAAATGTCTGGCAACACCAGATGCTGGCAAAGACGTGGAGCAATTATGAACTCATCTACTCTTCTGGGGAGAGTGCAAATTGGTACAACCCCCTCAGAAAACTATTTTTGCATTACCTAACATCAACGATGCACATATCCTACAACAAGCAATCCTACTCGTAGGTTTAGACCCTAGAGAAATGAGCGCAAAGAAGCCCCAGAAGACATGCGTAAGAATGTTTATAGCACCACTGTTCATAAAAACCCCAAATGACCAGTCAAATAGAGCAGATAAACAAACTCCTGATATTCATACAATGAAATTCTACATGGCAATAAAGTTAACAACAGCTACATACATGACATCGATGAATCTCAAACATAATGCCGGGGAAAAAAGCAAAATGAACAATACAGCCAGCACGATGCTAAAACATGTTCAAAAACAGGCAAAAGTATAACGGATGTACATATAAACAGTAAAACTGTAAGGAAAAACAAGAAAATGATTTCCATGAAAGTATGGACTGTGGGGTAGGGGGCTCTGGGAAGAAGAAAAGGGGTTGAGTGAGCGGAAGTTACAAGGGATTTCACTTTAAAAAAAACTCCACTCTTCTGTATGTACACTTCTCAGCTTTAAAAAATGTCAAAACCACAAAAAATGTTTTTAAGGGAAAGCGCCTTTTCTCATGAAACTAGGATGTGCTTCATCAAAATGAGGTTGTAAAGGAAGAAAGAAGACAGCACAAGGTCTTACATGTGATAGAGAAGCAAAGAAAAAGAAAAATCTCCTAGGATGATTTTAGAAAAAGCCTGAAAAACAAAAAGTTCAAATTAGAACAGGATTAAAAGTTCCAGGCAGGTAATCTCCAAGGAAAAAGGAGAGAAGGAGAGAAGGAGAGAAGGAGAGAAGGAGAGAAGGAGAGAAGGAGAGAGGGAGAGAGGGAGAGAGGGAGAGAGGGAGAGAGGGAGGGAGGGAGGGAGGGAGGGAGGGAGAGAGGGAGAGAGAGAGAGAAAACGAACACTGGAGGGCACCTGAGTGTTCTGAGTACTGGGGAGCAGTCTACAGTTTGAATGGAAAGTAATAGGATAACGACTGAAGGAGGCACTTGTTAAATCTGGGGAGAAGTTGTGAAGTCTCTAGTGTTACAAGAACAGAAGCACCTAGGAATAATTTGATTACAAAGATAATGTAACTAATTAGGAAGACACACAGAGGGGAAGGACATGCAGGTACTGTGGCTTTTTCACAGAGCTAAATCTTCATCTTCCATTGCAGGAACTCAAGAGATACCTCAAACCGAAAATTCAACAAATAGCATTAACCTATCATTTAAAAGTATGAAGGTAAATATTGGAAGAAAGAGCTACAAAAAGTTGAAATTGTCTGCCTTAGGAGAATAGGAACCAGTGCCGGTAAGGGCCAGAGTGGATGACTGCCACTTGTCATAAGCCTTGTAATACTACTTTTAAAAATTTACACTACACCTATGCATTAACTCTGATAAAATTAAAATTCAGTGGGGAGCATTTGTTCCACAAATAATTCACACATTAAATACCCCTATAGTTTCAAACCTCTGTTACTGAAGAGCATGTATATACAATTAACCTATTCAAATAATGGTAATAGATTTAAAGAAAAACAGCTCAACTTTCTAAATTCATAAGATCATGATCATATTCATGTTTAGATAGTAAGTAACATAGGTATATTGCCTTTTCCTGTGAAAAGCACCTAGTAAATCACAATGTGATGTACATGCAAAATGTAATAAGTTTATCAAGAGCAATATAATCAATAAAATGAAAATTTTTACCTTGTAAAAGTTCCCATATGACTTTCGAATATTGATCCACTTTTTAGCAAAAGGAGGATATTTGAGCCTGCTTAGCCGGCACTGAATATTCAGGAACTTACTCATATCCCACGAACTTGTAAAATAAAAACAGGGGTGAAAAACAATGAAATGAATACCATACTGTTCTTACAAGTAAAATCATTCTATTTGTTTTTGATTTACACATCCCCTTTCTTGCTGATATTCACATATATCAAACTTACAAAATTAACCTCTCTACCTCCAAAATACTGCTTCAAAAATAAACTTTAAAAAAACAAAGAAAAGTACAAGTCAGGTATATTAAATTTTTCTCACAAACTGACTAATTCTTACTAGGCTCATCATGACCATTTTCATGGTTCTGATTACTTGGGCAGACTTCTATGTTGCTAATTATTTTTTCATAAGCCAAAAATAATTCTGCTAAGCTTACTTTTAATGGCAAGTTTATCATATTAGGAAGTTCTTTGAGGGTGTGCTTTGAAACAAAACAAATGAACAAAATATTTCAAAGAGAAGAAAGTAGCTATTCAGGGGTTAGAATACAATTTGTTGTGTTACAGCATATGTTTCTACAACACTAATCAACTTATGTAGTTAAGTAGGAAAATACTGATTGTACAATATGGACGTTGTGTTGGTTTGTACATGGTTTTTCCTAGGAAAAAAGGAATCGGGACAATAGCTGTAGAAATTATAACCTTCAGCAGGAAAGAAAAAACTCTCAACTCAGCTGCTGTACTGCCAACAGTACTTTCAAGTATATTATTAAAAAATTAAAAACGAGTGCTTGTCCCCAGGATCCTATTGCTTCTGTGCATTTGTAATATCCTCTGAGGCAACTTCCACTTAATGTGAACTGCTTGCCTGCGTGGTCCAAATTATTTCTGGAGGTATGAGCTATGTCCCAGAATGTGAGGTTTTTACAGAATCACACATACTGTGTTATGACAAAAACACCTATATACTTTGGCAGGCACATTGCTCATTCACATTCAAAATCAACAGATTTCTGAAGAGGTCCATCAACATTTTCCCAAATTTCTACTTTTAAACACAATTATAATGTGACTATACTCAGTGCTTTTTTCCTATGTTAAGGGTCACTAAACCCTTTATGTAAGTGACATCTCCGTTTTAGTGTGCAATCTGTCCACAGTTTGAAACAGAAGTCGATTAGGACTTTCTTCTTCAATCTTAATAGCACTATCCTTTAGGAGCTGCCTTGGCACAATGCCTGTAATCCTTGTTTTAATCTTTCTGATCTTCCCTCTAAATTTTTCATCTAACAAATGCTTTTTGAGCACACAAAATTTTGAGTTCAGACTACAGTAAGCATTATGGAAGATTATATCAAGTAGCCCAAGTCCTTACCCTGAAAGGATTTTTAATCACCTTGCACACGTAAGTCTTACATAAATAAAGTTTAAGTCTATCAGAATATTTAGATGCCAACACAAATGGTACATATATAAAGCCTATGAGATATCCAAAAAACCAAAAATCAGTATGAGTTGAAGTATGCATAGTAAAACAGAAGGGCTTAATAAAGTAGTAAAGGAAGAGAGCCTTCTAGTAGAAGAAAAGCATGAAAAAGTGCACAAGGGACACACCATATGGTTCATGGGCCAGCATGACCACAGTGGAAAAGAATGGCAGGTGGATTAGGATACACAGGCTTCAGGTCTGGCTTGAAAGCCAGACTGAAGCTTTGGGACTTCTTTGAGCAAGGAAGTGTCATGATAAAAAGGTCATTTTAGTTTTACACATTAACACTTATCCTTCCCTAGTCTTCTAGTCCTGGATTAGACTGTTACCATTGCTTTCCCTCCTCTCTTTGGTCCCTAGGATTCAAAGTTTAAGTAGAGATAAGAATGTGAGAAAAATATGGTCTCTTGTGGGAGACCCCAGAACTATCAGTAAATAATACTTTTTGTGGTTATTCTGAACATTAAATGAACATGAACATCTTTTATCTTTAAAAAGGAAATTACAAAAGATAATTTTGCTAAATACTCACCCATCTGTCAATATGCAATATTTATACTTTGTTCCTAACTCCTTCGATTTCATCCAGTCAATTACTTTTTTTAGTACCTGAGGGAAGGTATCAGCTCTGTCTACCTGATCCTGAGGATATAAAAGTAAAATATATAAAAGTCAGAGTAGCTACATGGAGTCCTACAAATACTCAGACACAAACGTTGAAGAGAAAGGAACAGTAAGAGAAAGTCTCATCTATGGTATTTTAAACTCTACGTGACTTCCTTGGCTGAGATCCACCTAACGTTGCATTTTTAAGATAATTAAAGATTGTTTACAATCCTCCCCAAATGAAGATTTAAGATCATCCCCAGTGGTTCTCCTTTTTTTAAGGCCTCAACCTAGTGGCTGACTAATTCTCCGGAGTGGAGAAAAGGGAAATCTCCCAGCTACAAGCCACAGCCCTCCAACACGGTCTCCCTATCTCAAAGCTCAGATCTTTCTACAACAGACAACACACCGCTGCCAGACTGAGCTTCCTCAGTTGATCGTCACATCACTTCCGTACTTAAAATCCTGCAAACGTTCCCCAAGGCTTTCAGGATAAAAAGACACACAAGACTCTTCATGACCTGGCCTCCCTCGCCTACCACTGTAGCTGTATTTTCTACCACTTTAGCTGCATTTTTGACCACTTTCTTACTAGCTCATGCACACCTGACCATCCCCAACTACTGACAGTCCTACCATGCACACGTGAAATGCCCAGCCATTCTTTCCTGCCTATTGACCTATCATGATTCAGCCCAAGTTCACTAACTTGAGGAAGTCTGGCACAGGACAGCCCTCCATTCCCTCTGTCATAAGATGCCCATACTACCCTGATAAAACAACGACTTGCTCATTAGTCTTAACAATATTGTCACCACTCACTGGTTTAGTCTGTCTGTCCTCCTGAATACAGACTGTCGAGTGACCTGAGGAGACTGACTTAACTATCTCTGTGTCCCAGGTACCTTGGCAAATACTACAGGAAGCACTCAAATACTTGTTGAGTGAATGAGTAAATGAATAAGGGAACTAACTAAACAAAGGCCCTAACACATTACAACACAATAAAAAGATCAGAGACCTAATAAAACATTAACCTATATAGAAGGTCAGGTTATAAACAGATATATTTTAAAACTTCCAAGTCCAGCATGGTAACAATTATTCTACCAATGATCAAAAAAATTAAACCTTTAGATTCATCATTGCCAGTCCTTAAGAGGAAAGGCTAGAAAGATTTTACCAGGTATAAAATTTGCTTTCCTACTTTTTTCATATTATAATATGGAAAATCTTTATCAAGTAAGTACGTTGTTTATAATAATAATTTTTTAAACTATGAAATACAACCCTAATTTCAGAACCTCTTTCAAACTCTAGAAAAAAGAACATAGAATTAGAACCTGAGTAATTCCAGTTAGGTTGATGCAGAAATCAGAAAGTTGGGTGTTAATCTCCGGTCTCACATACTGCTGAAATGTATCTTCCTACAAGGAAAGGAGAGCAAGTTAAAGTATTTTCTATGACTTCAGATACATGACACAAGGTACATGAAATATTAAGCCACAGGAGACTATAATTTTATAGGTGCTTATGACATAACCCTTTCTAGAATTTTAACCATTTCAGGATAATTCTCTACTCCCAAAGCACTCTAATTTTGACTATGCTTCATAGTTTAAATTTTTTTAAGATAAAACAAGTATCTGAAAGCAAGCCTTCAAACCAGTTTACACATTATCTTGAGAAGCAAAATGTTGATAATTTTGTTTGTACTATTTGAAACTGTAAAGCTTAATAATGCAACCTCAACTTCAAGATGCTACCAGCTTTTTAAATAATAGTAAACTCTTTGAAAAAAATGCCAATCTTTAGTTATAATAAATTAGTTCTAGATTACTGCTCTCTCATTTACTCTTGAATAGTCTTTATTTTTATGTTGATTCCATTAAACTGAAATCTAATAATCAAAATTGAACTACATGAGATGTAGTAGTTTAAAGAGCAAGAATACTATATTTTTGTAGCCATTTTTATCCTCTTTGAGAAGCTCTCATGCTTGCCTTCTCATCTGCTCCCAACAAGTCTGTGAGCTCATAAGGCCGGTACTGTTACCATTAAGCTCAGACCTCCAAGCGCTTTCTCCTCTAGCCCAACACTGCCTCCCTAAACAAGAACATGCTAAGTCACTTTTAAAACTTAAGGATAATTTTGAAGCCTAAAGGCAGCAATCGCTAATACTAGGTAGATACAGAGAAAAAGACTTTTTGTGTGTGACAGAAGACTCAAAAAATTAAGAAAAATGTTCCATTTCCTAATAAATTCTTTCTTCACATTAGTACATTAAGCCAATGAGTTGTAAAGGTTAACTCTTGTCAAAGAGCAACATTCAACAACAGCAAAGAATGTCTGAACTTTAAAAGTTAGATGCTCTTTACTTACCAAATGCATTGCAGAAAGAAAAAGTCCACTTAACTGAATTTCTCAGATAAATGAAGGCTCTATCCTTTTAAGTATCAATATTTTCATAATTTTCAATGAAAATCTTTCAAAAATATGCTGCAACTTCCCTTCTCAATACAAGCAGGTAGTATCAAATATACCATTAATAAAAAACTTCATTCACTTCTATCAGAATGATTACCAGAGAATTATGCACTCGATGAGCAAATATTTAGCAACCACTTAAGCAGATTACATAGTAAGTTATCAAATGATCAGGGGAATTAAAAATTAAAGTAGAGCAGATAAGCAGGATCAGAAAAATTGGGTGTGGGGGATGGTTTCAGCTAGACTATTAAATAGATCATCACCTTTATGCAGAAGGTGAGAACCAAGGAAGGACTGGAAAGAAGAGAGGGAGTGTAGGAGGGAGGAATAAACAGCAAGACTTCTGGAAGAAAGGAATTAGAACTAAAGCCCTGGAGGTGAGGGGGTGGAACATGCCTGGTATCTCTGAGAAACAGCAAGCAGGTCAATATGGCATGATCAGAGGTGGTGAGAGGCCAGATCATGTTAAGGAATATGGCTTTTTTCTGAGTTAAAAGAAGAGCCACTGAAGGGAAGATGGGAAAGAGCCAAAGAAGGAAAATGGCTTCTATTTTATAAGGATCACTCCGCACACTATGTTGAGACTTGCTTTAGGAGACAAGGACAGAAACAGAGACCAGTTCGATGGTGAACGCAGTAAATCCAGACAAGAAATTATTGGGGCTCAGACTAGAGTCACAGGAATGCAGTTAAGTGGCTGGGTTCTAGATGAATTTTGAAGGCAGAGCAAACCGGAGTTGGTCTGGATGTGTGATGGGAAGAAACAGAGGAGTCCAGGATGATTCCAAGGTTTCTGAACTGAGTAAATAAGAATTGCCATCACTCAAGCTAGGGAAAGCTGAACACACAACAGGTGGAGAGTAAATTCACTTTGGGACATGTTAAGAGGTCTGTTTAAATGTCCAAGCAGAGATATTAAATAAGCTGCCTGGATTTGGGATTGATGTCCAGGTTGAAAATAAACAGTTGGGAGTCATTAGCATACAGACAATTTCTGAAAGCTTTGAAAGTAGATGGGATTAGGGGAGAGGATCTGTAGGGAGAACAGGACCTAGCATTGAACCCTGGGGCATCCAATATTAGGAGCTATGAAGAAAAGAAGGAACCAGCAAGGGAAACTGGAAGGGAGCCCAATGAGGATGGAGACGAATTAAGAGAATGAGGTGTACTGGCAGTCACCTGCAGCAAATACTTCAAGGACAGAGTGGTCAATTATACCAGCATTTAGAATGAGAGTCAGAGATGACACTAACAAATGATGCTAGTGGAGGGATAGGATTGAAGACCTAACTTAAACCCACAGTGGTGGGAGTTTAAGAGAGAATGGGAGGAAACAGCAGTACCTAACTTTCTCAAAGATACTTACCAGAAAAGAACAAAGAAATGGGGTAGCTGGCAGGGAAGTGGAATCAAGTAAAAGCTTTTTATGGTGTGAAAAATAACATGTCCGTATGTGGCGGGAACAATACAGTAAAAAGCAGTAAGTCATTAATGTCTCAATGAGGGAAGAGAAAGGCTAGAGCAGTAAATTTGAGTAAGAAAGATAAAGTGGAATCTAGTGAGTTATGCAAGATTATTACAGTCGTAGCAGTCATTTTTCCTTTTAATTTACGGACTTCCATCTTCCTTGGGCAAGGAAATTATATAAACAGGCTGATTATAACTAAAAGAGATTCTGAATAACACTAAGAAAAAAATGTATGCATTTTTATACACAAGCCTTTTATACTTGCTCCCAACGTTTTGGTGGCTACTGGCAATGGAAGAGAAGTAACTTTTAGACAGATGAGATGTTATGATATGTTTGCTCAGATTTTACAAGGCAAATAGTAGTGTTTTGGAGAACTCCTTCCGACTTCCAGAACGAATAGGACAGTGACAACCAATAGTACAGAGCCAATATATTATATGGCTCAAAGCCAAGGTTACGAGTGCCATATGTCCCTAAACTTTTCACCAGAAAGACGGCCAGTTCTAAGTTGAAAGGCAATTTCTGTAATTTGCCATTTTTAGAGATCAGAGCCTATAGGAGTCCACAGCTGTGGTTCTTAATCCTGACTGCATGTCAACTGAGAAGCTTTAAAAACATGCTGATGTCAGGGGCCCCACCACAGAACAACTAAATGAGAATCTCTGGGATGAGGGCCAGGCATTTTTTTTTTTTTTTTTAACTCCCTAAGAGATTCTGATGTCCAGCCAGATATGTGTTCTAACCAAACAAAAAAAACAATGTAATTTTAGCTCCTGGAAAAGGAGAGAAGTAGCCTCTGAAATTATTTCATTACAGCTTTTCTATTAATCAAGCTGATACATAGTACACAACAAGAGCCAAGAGCCCACTTTTAAATTCTAATTCTAGCTTTAAAATAGCAAATGAGGGGCGCCTGGGTGGCTCAGTCGGTTGAGCGAACGACTTCGGCTCAGAGCATGATGTCGCAGTCCGTGAGTTCGAGCCCCACATCGGGCTCTGTGCTGACAGTTCAGAGCCTGGAGCCTGTTTCAGATTCTGTGTCTCCCTCTCTCTGACCCTCCCCCGTTCATGCTCTGTCTCTCTCTGTCTCAAAAATAAATAAACGTTAAAAAAAAAAATTTAAAAAAATTAGTACATAAAATGAGATCCCTGCTCTACTAGAGAACACCAGAATAGCTGCAGCTAAAAATGAAAAATCAAAATGTAACAATTCACTTACTATTTCTAAGGTATGGGTATTCAGTAAAACCACAGGAAATTCAATTATTTCATGTATAAACTCAGGTGGGTTACCCTCTTCACAAGTGGCTTCAAAATCAATGATACAAATGTAGTCATAGTAACTGTCAGCACAATTGCCCTCTTTCAACATCAGCTTCTGTTTCTTGTAATAGTTTTTCAGCCTTTTCTTTAGCACATCCTTTACTCCTCTAAGGAAAGAAAAAAAAAATTAACTCTTAGATGAGTTTTACAATCAAAAATCTGAACTCTTACCTGCTGGCAAAGGACTGAACTGGCAGTCACAGCATAATTTAGCAAATATTAACTAGAATAAATGTAAAGAAAGCAAGACTTAAGGCTAAGTTAGCAAAGAATTAAAATCAAATGTAACACAGAATATTTTCCTTCAGAAGTAACTTTTCATTTTTGTAGTACATAAAAGCATTTCTCCTATACCGGTATTTCAAGCCATACACCTTGTTAGCATACACTGCCTATATAGCCATACTGCCTTATACCAAAATGATATACATAATACAACAACTGAAATTAATGTTGAACTATTCTACAGGCCAAACACAAATTTCAGAGTAAGAAAATTCAGGTAAATGGAATATTTATGTTATCTTTTTGGTTTTTATAGGTTAGACAACTAAAATACCCATATGAATAAGAAAGCATTATGAGCCTTGCATATAAAGTTGAATGTCTACTAGCTAGGAAAACTCATTTGGAAGATACCCTAGTGTAAACCATGTCCAGAAGAACAGCCATACTCAATAGGTTCTTAATTGGAAGGTTTCTTAATCTACCATGGATAGAATTTTACTTAGAAGATTACAGATATTTTCAAAATATATGTTCTACAAATAGTGGGTGGAGAAAAAATTGTACTAAGTAGATAACAATCACTGGTAATGGTGGTCATGTACCTCAAACAGTATGTACTTCACTTCTAAAAATTAAAAGTCATGACTAGTGCTCAGACTTCCTTCAGTGTTACTTGTTTGAGTCCTATTAATGGTTTACAAATACAAAATGGCAGTAAAAATAAAAGGACCTAAACTGTAGCCAGTGTGCAATGACAACTAAGGTATTTTCGACACATCACTAATAACTATTAAAAAAAAAATTTTAGGGGCACCCGGGGGCCCTCAGTCAGTTGAGTCTCTGACTTCGGCTCAGGTCATCATCTCACAGTTCATGGGTTCCAGCCCCATGTCGGGCTCTGTGCTGACAGCTCAGAGCCTAGAGCCAGCTTCGGATTCTGGGTCTCTCTCTCTCTCTGTCCCTTCCCCGCTTACACTCTGTCTCTGTCTCTCAAAAATAAATACGTTAAAATTCTTTTTTTAATTTAACCTTTTACTTTCCTTCCCAAACTACCACTGAAAAAGAATCCTATTCATGAGAATATTGATAATTAACCAGTTTGTTGTTTTAAGACAGAATGTTTTAATATGTTTATTTGTTTTAGATTTTCTAAATTACCAAAATGGGAGCACCTGAGTATATCTTGATCTCGGCTCAGATCATGATCTCACAGTTCGTGGATTCATGCCCTGCGTCTGGCTCTGTACTGATGGTGCAGAGCCTGATTGGGATCCTCTCTCTTCTTCTCTCTCTGCCCCTCCCCAACTCATGCTCTATCTCACTCTCAAAAAAATAAATTAACTTTAAAACAGAGGATAAATATTGCTTATAAGAAAAAAAAGATAATGAGGACCCAGAAACAATAACCATTTTCACCTACTGCATGCAGTCCATTCTTTTCTTGATGCTGACAATTAACTATCAAAATTCTGCATTCCAAAGGTCATTCATTCCTACTCCAAGCTCCAAGTCAACAGAAAGTGATTTGTTTTGCAAAAATTTACTAAACACAGAGTGTATACACTTCACAGAAGATACACACACACACACACACACACACACACAGTTGGCTAAGCTGCATTGTTTTCTCATTCAATATCCAGTTCAATATAATGCATGCTATCATTCTGCATATTTTTAAAAGCTAAAACAGAAAAAAACATATTTCCTGATAGGTGAATAATTTTTTTAAATTACTTGGTTTCAAAGAAACCCTCTTTATAAAAATAACACAAGTGGACAAAATAAAAAAAAAAAATATGTGCATATATATATATATATATATATATATATATATATATCCAATCTCAGTAAGATGTAATTAACCATCAACCAAGTGAGCAACTAAAAAAATTTTAAATATATTTAGTACAATAAAATAGCTACTTCTGTACATTGCTGGTAGGTAGACTGTCAAAATACTCACGGTTGTTGACTCAGCACTCTTAGCCTACTGGCCAAGACACTGCCATAAATAATCAAAGGTGCACATAAAGATTCACTTACAAGAATGAAAATTGTAGCTACTATGTGAATTGTTAATAATGGTTATCTCTTTATGGTAGGATTACAGATGATTGGCTAATTCTTCAGTGTATTCAAGATTTTCTAGGATAAGCATATACTACTTCTGTATTTTTAAAAAGTTATCGTTAATTACCTGGTTTCAAGCTTGAATTCTGAAAGCTTAGCTCTGAGTTCTTCCTTACTCATTCTATTAATGCATCCATTCGTAATAGCAATCTCTTTGTAAACTGGGTCACTGAAATCACTTGCACTGGAGGTAATGAACTTAGATCCTTTGGTTTCTTGGCCATCAAATCTACATTGTTGCTTTTTCTACCAAAAAAAATATATATACATATAGATAAGCTTATAATTAATACAAACATCTTAAAGATTCAAACTCCTGAGGCCTATTCATTACTACATGTTCAACGAAAAGTGCATAGAAAGAAGACATGTTTCCAATACGATTTACCCTGCTCTCTTCTGAGTCATGAGATTTCTTAAAGGAAATGAAGCTAAATAAAAATAGCACCAGTGCTGGGAGCACTTCACTACAGAGCCCCAGCTGACCATTTACTAGCAGCATGACCTTGAATACTTACTAGCCTCTGATCTTCAGTTTCCTTATCTATAAAATAAAGAATAATAACTATTCCAAGTCGCATTTGGTATTTGGTAATGGTAAACAGTATTTAAACAAGGTTATTATAAAGATTAAATGAGATTATGTGTATCGGGCTCCCAACACCATGCCACCTACCATACCACCATGGCTATTAATGGGAACTTTATTACCATCATAGACTACAGAACAGACCTTTTCACAAACATTCTAAAATTTCTAAACAAACCAATTTTTAAAAGAACTTTTACAACATTGTGCATGTATAAGTCAGTGACATCCTCAGAATTTTTTAACCTCACTTCATTTCACTAAGTTAACAGAATTGACCAATATAAAAACAAAAGGGACTATACAGAAACCTAGTTCATAATCTCTTAGAACCCCAAGCAAAGAAGGAAATGTATTCAGCTTCAAAACACACAATTTCCCAAACCCACATATATACCAATTATTCTGAAGAACTACAGTTAGTGTATCATAAATCTTTCCTCTCCTTAAGTCAAACTCTGTGTTAAGAAAAAACTGAACCCAAATGTAATCACTCCACAGGTAGTTCAAAGTTATTAATATGCCAAGTTTCAAAGTTCCATTTATAAGTTAACAATTTTCCACATGCAATGTTACAAATATTAGGTATGCTCCAGAATTTTCAAGAAGACTTTGGTACTGGGGTGCCTGAATGGCTCAGTCAGTTGAGCATCTGAGTTCAACTCAGGTCATGATCTCATGGTTCGTGGGTTCAAGCCCTGCGGTGGTTTCCCCCCACTCCTGTCCCACCCTGCACTCTCTCTCTCAAAAATGAATAAACGTTAAAAAAAAAAAAAAAACCCACTAACAAGAAAATAAACTTAATTAAAAAAAAAAAAACTTTGGTACTTAGCATTAATCCATATTAGTCTGTTAATTTAGTCATAATTTACTACATTGTCCCCATAAGAACTAATTACAGGTTAAGAGGGAATAACCATGGACAGGCCAAATTCCCTGACTTAGCACTAATCCTAAACGTTCAGGGACTATTTCTCGCTCAAAGCTCTCAAATGTGTGTTTAATACAACACACATTTACTAGAAATGTAATGCTAGGTACTATGCTAGAGCACTCAAGAATTATTCCTATGTCTTCAGAGGAAGAGATCAGAAATCCCAATGTGTAAATTGTCCATTTACTGAAGAATAACTATATTGAAATTCCTTGTTGACAAATGGTTAAAAAACTTTACTAAAGCTATGGAAATAATTAGTTTTCAATAATACATTAAATTTACAATACCTGGCTACTTTATTGCTAGAATTTAATCAGGATAATTTATCCTTTGTCTTTAAACTTGCGGTGAATTTTAAACTCCATCTTCAGTCGGGTTAAAATTTAGGTCAACAATGAGTAACAGTTTGTCTACCAAAACAGATGGCTCAGTCAATTTAAGCAAATTTATTCTTTGGCTAAGTCCTCTCTCTGATTCACTTGCTTAATTCTTACCTAAAACTGCAGCTACAAAAATTACCCAAAATAACACTAAGGTCTCTTAAATCTGCTGTAAATCATGATTTCTGTAAAGGAAGATCTGCTTCCTCTCCCAGGTCCAACTCCAGCTCTTTCAATGAAGCTCAGGGCACGTGAAGGTCTGGTTCTCAGTGATCAGTGTCTGCTCCCAAATTTAAGGTCTACACTAATGGTTTCTGAAGAAGGTTGCTCAAGTCAACCCACTAAGGAGTAAAAAGAAAATATTAAAAACCCGCATGTACTATAAATCTAGTAAAATGCATAATTATTTTACTAAACAATAGATTGACAATGACATCCTCCCCAATGTCTATGTCCACCTGTCACAGGTCACATAAAGTACCAGACATATAATGAGAAAAGTGTGGGCAGATTCCATATTATGGAGAGGAATATTCATTTTCACAGTATTGTGACCTTCTGCAGTTTTTCTGTATTCAAATAAATGACTGTACAATTTATATGATCTCAAATAAGAGAACATATACACTATGGGAAGTGACTATGAAAAACTTTTTATACCAAAAAGAGGCTTACTGTCTTACCACGCTTTTGAACTTAAAGTTGAGTTACATATTTTCTTTTGCAAGACAGGTATTCCAAAATTGCTGTCATTTTCTGTGATGAGAAAGGGATTAATAGCTTGAAACTTAAAAGGTTTTCCTTTCAACACAACTTGTTATTTCAACATGAAAGAAAAGGTTTTAACAGTGAGATAAAAAGATAACTGCTTATCAAAAGAAACTTTTCTCTGTAGCAAGAATATTTTGAAAATAGTTATTTTGGAAATGTTTTCATATATGATTGCCAAAAAAACTGCATTACCTACGAAACAAACAGCCTCCACAACTACACGCTAAAAAAAAAAAAAAAACAAAAAAACAAAAAACAAAACCTTAGAAGTATAATTTAGCCTGATTAAAATTCTTCCAAAAGAAGAGTTCTGATGAAAGGTGTACCTACTTGGTTAAAAATGTGAAAATGTAATACCTATCAGTTTACAAAAACATTGGGGCGCCTGGGTGGCGCAGTCGGTTAAGCGTCCGACTTCAGCCAGGTCACGATCTCGCGGTCCGTGAGTTCGAGCCCCGCGTCAGGCTCTGGGCTGATGGCTCGGAGCCTGGAGCCTGTTTCCGATTCTGTGTCTCCCTCTCTCTCTGACCCTCCCCCGTTCATGCTCTGTCTCTCTCTGTCCCAAAAATAAATAAAAAACGTTGAAAAAAAAAAAAAAAAAAAAAAAACAAAAACAACTGACATTAGGAATAATGAAAATGGATTTAGCAATGTTCCAACAAAATACTTTGCTTGCCTGAGACAGGAAAACAAAACAAAACTGTTAAGGTGGCTCAGTCGGTTTAAGTGGCCAACTTCCACTCAGACCATGATCTCACAGTTCGTGAGTTCGAGCCCCGCATCGGGCTGTGTGCTGACAGCTCAGAGCCTGGAGCCTGCTTCGGATTCCGTGTCTCCCTCTCTCTCTTCTCCTCCTCTGCTCATGCTCTGTCTCTCTCTCTCAAAAATAAATAAACATTAAAAAAAAATAGTATCAACAATAAGTTTTTAACAACTATGAGTCACTAAAATTTGGAACACAGACCTAAGTCTTATGTTGCTATATCTCAAAGTTTGAAGACTTTCAAAATATACTGAAGTACATCCAATTATTTTGAAGCCAACTTACATGACGATGTTATTGACAGCATCTCAGCCTGAAGAGGGAGGTGGGTGGAAAAGAGGTTCGTTAGAGAGAGGCAGCATCCAAGGCCTTTCGGAGTGTGTATCTTAAGGAGAATGGGACAGCTATGCAAAAAACCCAAAAGAAGGTCGTGCAGAACAAAGGGAGCATCAGAGATCCTTAAGAAGAAAGACTATCCACCATAAAAGAACCCATGAAGCTAAGGGCTGTGACAGCAAAAGGGAAGAAGTCAGCAACGGAGGCAGGAGCCGGGTCCTGCCGGGCAGCCAACTGAAGACTAAGCTGGGGAAAAACACATCAGATTCATGTCACTGAAAGATCATTCTAGCTGCTATTTGGAGAACTGGCTGTTGATGGAAGAGTTAAGAGCAAGGAAGCCTCGTGCAAGTACCCACTCTATGAAGTGCTCAACATACGTTACTCAAATGAAATGGGCCAACTTCAGCATTAGGATTATTTACAATCTGCAGCGCTAGTTACCAATAATGTATACCTGCCAAATGAGATGAACAAGGAAGTTTTGAGACCGCCTTTACAGTTCTGCTCCGTACGGGGTTCTACCAGTGAGCTGTCAAAATCACTACGAAAAGCGGCCGTGTAGAATATCTATATAAAATGGTAGCAAATGGGCAAAAAGCTCCGATAATAGGCGCAATCACCCTCCGTTAAGGCTGGGGGGCGGGGGGCGGGTAATGGACTTCGGGTCCTAGAAATGACACGCCTAGAGCGTATGGTGCGAGTTTTAAAAACATAACCTACCTAAAAGGGCTAGACAGAATGACTACAGCAACAGCGTGTCCTGAGTATTTAGAGCAGAATTCCCCCCCAGAACTTCTAAAACCACAGTTCACACACTTCTCGTCTTGACTATTTCCTCACATCACATTGCCAGAGAATAAATTCGGGCGACAGGGGGGCTGGAGACAACCAACCCGAGGAAAGGCGCCGGGGATGGGAACAGGGGGAGCGGCCGGGGTTGGGAGTCGAAAGGCTGACGTTTCTGCGGAACAGCCTAGAAGGCAGGGGCGCGGGAGTCCGGAAGGGCCGGGCACCGACGAACGGGCGCGGCGGACTCACCTCAGGATTCGGGTTCCGCGGCTCCTCCCCACACTCGGACCGGGGCGACTCCAGCCGCGCGGGAGCCACGGCCTCGCTGCCAGGCTGTTTGCTCCGCTCATGCTCCATGCCGGCTGTCACGTAAGGAGAGAGCTGCCGGAGCCCGACACTCGCTCACTCTCACTCGGCCAAGCCCGAAAGCCTCGCCTTTCTCCGTTGAAAAATTACCGGGCTCGCGTTCCCGCGGCGGCGGCCACACAAACTCGAGCGGACACCTCCCACTTCCGGGAGCGTGTGGCGTCCACACGCCGCGCAGGCGCAGTAGGCGGGCGCGCGCGGAACGCTAGCGCCTCTGCCGATGGGGGAGGGAGGAAAAAGGCGAGCGAGGCGCGCGCGGGAGGCTACTAGTGAGACGTCGCTCCGCGGCGAGGTGTCCCGTTGCCGTTACACCAGTCTACACCAGTCACTAAAGAATACCGCCAGGATACAAGATCCCGTCACCGTATTTCCTGAGAAGAAAAACGAGAGGTACCAGGGGGAGCGGTAAACTTCCACCGTGGCAAATAACATTTGTAAAATAATTTCCGTTTTCCGTGAGGAGTGTAAGACGTCTGCTTCTGGACCAGAGAAAATGGGTCTGGACTTACTAAAGACTGAAGGAAATATATAAACAACTGTTTTCAGACATTGGGCAATAGGAAATTCTGGACCGTTGTGCCTGAGAGAAGAGAAACAAGATCGACTCTATATCACCCTGGCTTTCTGCCTAAAGGCAGTTTTCAAGTTGAGGCGCAGGGAAGGGGAACTCAAAAAAAGACCTAAGATCTCACTGAGAAGACAGGTCTTATTGAGTTGAAAAGACAGGGATCGGAGTTAAGGGGATTTGGGGAGGCCAAGCTGGTTGGAATTGATGAGGAGTTCCTGGAGAAAGAGCTTCGGAATACACATGGCATACCCTTGAATCTTTAGCTGAATAAAAATCAGCGGGTATGTGGTGTGAACCTCCACAAGGCCCACAAAGAGTAATTGCGGGGAACAGTTAAGTCAGACAATTCTCAGAGTTCACACTGGAAGAGGACTCGTTTGAGTTCCCCACTGCCGTTGACTACATGGAATATGCTCCTGAGACCCAGAGGTGTCATGTCTCAGTTGTGAGGTCAACTCCTGAGACCCTGGGGTCTAGAGAAAAAGCTATTGTCGATTCTTCAAAAGCTTAAAACCCTGAAAGGATCAAACTTGCTCAGCAACTAACCTGACTGCCTGCCAGAACAAAGGCTAATTCTCTCTAAAAGACTACAACGCAACTCAGGACTCAACAACATTAGGTTGAAAATATCAGGCATCTACCAGTTAAAAATTAATAGACCTGCCAAGTAATTAGGAGAATATATGAGACAGGCAACAGAAACATATCCAGAAAGGATACAAATGGTGGCATTGACAAAAACTTCAAACATCTATTCTAAATGTACTCAATATGTTCAGTGATTTAAAGGAAAAAGATGATGGGAGAGAAATGAGGCTTTTTAAAAAGAAGCAAATAGAATTTCTGGTGAGGCTTTTTAAAAAGCAAATAGAATTTCTGGAGATGAAAAATATGTGAAATTAAAAAAAATCTCTTGGCAGAGGCACCTGGGTCAGTCAAGTGTCCTTTGACTCTTGATTTCAGCTCAGGTCATGATCTCACGTTTCATGGGTTCAAGCCCTGTGTCAGGCTCTGTGCTGAGAGTGTGGAGCCTGCTTGGGATTTTCTCCCTCTCTCTCTGTCCCTCTCCCGCTTGCACAAGCATGTGCCGTCTCTCTCCCTCAAAAATAAATAAATAAATAAATCTCTAGAGAGGATGGATACCACATTTGGAACTGTAGAAAAAAGAAGTAACATACCAGTGGTAGCAATCCAAAATGACATGCTCAGAGAAAATAGGAAAAAAAAAAAATTTCCAGAGCCTCTTGTGACCTATGGGACAATATAAAGAGGCTATATATGCATTTAGAAGACTTTCACTGCCTCCATTTTGACCTTCAAACTTTCTAAGTTCTTTCCAGTTTACTTTTAACTTAGGCAGAAAACACTGAGGGCAGAGTATTCCCGGATGGGACCTGTAACTACCCCCTCAAGGAATAAGGACCGCCCTGAGCCAGCAAGACCCCACCACCCATGATTGACCTCCAGACAAAAATCAATTTGACCTTCACTGCCCACCTGGATATACTCACTGACCTGTGTCTCACATTTTCTATATATAAACCCTATAGGTATTTTCAGCACTTTGGAGACAGTCTTTGAGATGCTAGTCCACAGTCTTCCTGGTGTCGGTCTCACTGAAACAAATTTCTCTCATGTTTCACCACCACTAGTTTCTCTGCCTTTGGATTTTGTCAGCTTAAAAGTAGCTAGAGAAAAAAAGGCACAGAGCACAGTAAGAATTTTTATGGCCTTCTCATTAGAAACTCCGCAAGCCAAAAGAAATGAAATAACTTTAAAGTACAAAAACAAAACCAACTGTCAGCTTGGAATTCTATACTCAGCAGGGCGAAACAAAGACTTTCCAGATAAACAAGCCCAGGAAAACCACATCCTGAAGTAGAGTCATCCTAGCTGACCTGCAGACCTGTGAGGAAGAAAAATAATTGCTTATTGTAAGCCACTGGGGTGGTTTTATGATAGGAAAAGATAGGCTTCAGTCGGCAGAGGCTAGGTTCTGAGGTCCCTGGGTGGGGAAAAACATTTATTTTTTGGAACAATGCTGGGAGTGTCTGACTGCAGCAAACCCCCTCGGGCATGAGGTTCCTCTTAAGAATGTAACAGACACCACCTACTCTCCCCCTCAGATTTCCCTCAGGAATTCGACAAAAGACATAACTAAAAATAAGTAGTAGGGGCGCCTGGGTGGCTCAGTCCATTGGGCTTCCAACTTCAGCTCAGGTCGTGATCTTATGGTTCCTGAGTTTGAGCCCCGCGTCGGATTCTGTGTCTCCCTCTACCCCTCACCCGCTAATGATCTGTCTCTCAAAAAAAAAAAAAAAAGTATATTAAAAAAAAATTATAAAAAAATAAAAAGAAGTAGTAGCCTATAAAATGTATGACCCACAAGAAATGATATGGCCATAGACCACCCCTCATACAATAGTAACGAGCCAATTTAGAATGGACAACCCAGCACCTAGAGTTATCAAGCCAGTAGGGTAGGATCTGAGAAGGAACTAAGGGTAAGGGAAGGCTGGGCGGGGGGGCATCCAGAACCTTATAAAACAAGGACCCTTGCCTATAGTCCGTGGACATTCACTTTCGAATGTCCCCTCTCTGTAAAGAGAGTTTTCATACTGTTCTTACTTTCTGAGCTTGTACTCTAATCAACTTTTGCCTGCTGCTCATTCTGTGTCCACCTCTTCATTCTTCGAAGCAGTGAAGACATATAATTCCCTACTGGAGAAAGGGACATAATTGGAAATCTCCTACAGATCTGTTACTTCTGCTATCACCTGCTTCCTCCTTAGTGGACTGTATGTTTTCCCTCATAACTACAGATTTACCTTTGTGTTTATAAGGTTTATATGCTCAGAAATTAAAAGGATTTCTAAGATACGACGGAACTGATAATCTCTGTTTGCCAGATTTATTCATTTTCTCCTTAGATTATGACTTTGAGTCCTGACACACAACTGCAGAGAAATTGATGAGAATCCTAATCTCATCTCCCTGTCACCTAGAAGATGCTGTTTCTCTCAAAGAAAAAAAGGACCCAGTGAACACTATCAGGATCAACATTACATGACATTAATAAGCACTAGTTACAAACTGTTGCACTTGAACTTTTTGATCTAGGTGTGTCAACTGTTAAGAAAGATTCACTATCAAGAAGTGATAATTTACCTACACTGCAAATGACGGGCTTACACTTAGTACTGTTGCCTGTATCTATGGGAATAAGATACCAAAACCATTCTTTCATTCAACAACTATTTACTGAGAAATTTTTATGTGTCAGGAATAAGCATTGAACAAAATAACAAAAACCCTTTGCCCTGGCGGAATTTATATTGGAAAAGTGCAATTAGACAATAAACAAAAGATGGGGGTGTCGGGGTGGCTCAGTGGGTAAAGGGTCCAACTTCCGCTCAGGTCATGATCTCACAGTTCATGGATTCGAGCCCCACATCAGGCTCTGTGCTGACAGCTTGGAGCCTGGAGCCTGGAGCCTGCTTCAGATTCTGGGTCTCCCTCTCTCTCTGCCCCTCCCCTGTTCATTCTCTGTCTCTCTCTCAAAAAACGAATAAAAATTTTAAAAAAGACAATGAAAGAAATGAATAATATGTTCACACTGTGGAGAAAAACTAAGCAGGTAAGGGGAATGGGGCGTGCCTCTGGGTGAGGGTTTGAAATCGAGTGGTTATAGGAGGTCTCTCTGATTATGTGCTATTTGAGCAAAGACCTGAAGGAGGTAAGGGAGTGAACTGTGAGGATATTGGGTAAGAGAATTTCAGGCAGAGCAAGCAACAAGTAAAAAAGCCCTGAGCTGAGAATGTGCCCGGATTATTCAGGAAATACCAGTGTCCGATACTTTCCTTTGATTATATGATATCTGCGTGTAGGAGACACAAATGTTTTTCAATGTTGACTTTGTTGTTACTTTTCACATACCAGTAAGGGAGAAATATCAATGATCCTAGAGCCTTCTGCCTAAGAAAATATGTGCCCTGGTTGGACAGCTAAAGAAGAAAGCCTCCCTGAACATTTAAGATATGGCACAAGCCTAAAAGAGTTTTAGAATTGGTTATTCTCTTGTTAACCCCAATAAAAATATACCCGCCTTTCATTTTGGTACAGTGTCCCTGGATTAGCCCACTGTCAGCGATAGATCTGTGTATAGGTATTATTAGATACTGGAATTTGTAGATTTTCCTAGGCTGAACTACATACATGAGGTTTGCGGAATTGAATTTGTTTCTAAGTCATTTGCCCATTGCCTCCTGGTGCCACAAGTTGTATGTTTTGTTCTGTATGTTTACCTTTGTATCTGAGCACGCTGCTCTGCTCCATTGGTCTGTGGTGGCTGTTCTCATACCTTTTCCGTGCTGTTTTTGTTGCTTGGCTCTGCAACATGTCTGCAACAATATTTTCTAAAAACACCTCCTCTTTACAGTTCTTTTTCAAGACTGACTTAGCTATTTATGCATTTTTGGTCTTTCACATACATTTTGGGACAAATTTATTAGTCCTCAAAAATCCAACAAAAATCCTTGATTAAAATTGAATTTACCAGATTAATTTGAAGAGAATGAACATATTAATATTAAGTCATCCTATTCAAAAATATAACTATTCAGATAATTTTATATGTCTTTAAAATTTTATGATTTTGTCCGTAAAAGTCTTGTACATTGTTGGTTAAATTGATTCCTAGCTATATTATGACTTTTGTTGCTGTTATAAATGGTATAATATTTTTAAGTTTAGATTGGTTATTTGGGGTGAAAAAAATACTATTGATTTTTATAATTCCTAAACTTGCTTATGAACTTTAATATTTTTTTATTCTGTTGGGTTTTTTTCTAAGTTGAATGACTATTTCTACAAATAATGTTTTAGTTTTACCCTTCCTACCCTTAGACCACTTTTACCTTTTTCTTTCTTATTGCATTGGCCAGGAACCTTGAAAATTTCTTAATAGTAATGGTACTGATGAGGGAGCATAAAGCAAGCTGACAGCCAGCAACCACCCCCCCCCCCCCCCCCCCCCCCCGTGGGATGTGTGAGAGCTTCTTTTTGCCCAAGGACAAAAGAAAGGGAAAGAAAACAAATGGTTAAACAAATTACAAGAAAATTAGTAAATTTACAAGAAAAGGACAATCTTATCAATAGCGTAATCTCCAGGAACTCCCTACTGTCTTAATGTTAATGCTTTGCTAGAGGGAAAAACAACTCTAGCTTGACAACAGCTAGGCCTCCAGGATCCTGGGAGTCTTCTTTAGCATGTGGAAATCCCTTTAAGAAACTTCCTCTTGACTTTACCTCCCCAACTGCATAGCGTATAACCAGTCACTCTTCACAGCCCTCCCGCCCCCCTCCCGCCGTGCAGCTCATTCTGCCTATGGGTCCTGTCCCTGTGCTTTAATAAAAATCACCTTTTTGCACCAAAGACTTCTTCAGGGATTCTTTCTTGGCCAACATCTCTGAACCTCCATCACTCCAAAACCCCATCACTTACTTCTACATTTTCTATATTTTTGCTGCCACCTTCTGGGAAAAGATCTGATATTACAAATCTCTAACTTGTCCTCCAGCTGTATCCGCCCAGCCATTTTTATCTATTTATTGTCTTTTCCCTCCAACTATTTTATTTAGTCAAAGAATAACACAGGGACCTTCAGTAAATTTGCTTCAGGAATTTAGTCACCCGAGGAAGGCAGTCATTAAACTATTGTTAAGAAACAAAGACAAAAACTGAAGTTAAAAGACAGAGCAGAGAGGAAAAAGCCCAGACATTCTGGAGTGACCGTTGTACACAATATTTGGGGTATGTGGTTAGCCATCAGCTTGAATGAGACAATGGTGGGGGGGGGGGGGGATCAAAGAAAACAATTTCAGTGGCTTGTGGACTTTTGGAAAACCTTGAGAACTTAACTAGGGAGCCTGTACCATGCTGTCATGCCTGCCAGTGTGTTTGTGGCACCTTGTCAAGGCCAGATCTTCACCATGTCCCTCATCAGAATTTCTCCTTTTTCAAAACTCACATTCCCACTTTGAAATTATTTCTTATTCTTGTTCATATTGCTAATATCTTCCTGTAACTCCTTACGTATATTCATCATGCATATTTTACGTTTTGGGGTCATCTGTTCTAATAATTTTGATTCAGTTGGTATGTGTGATTCAACCTGTTGTGCATTTTATGATCTCTTTGTCCCACTTCAGGTGCCAGGTTATTTTGGCTTGTGAGCTCATGTGCCCGTGGGAGCGTCTGGTAATATGAATTGGGGAGGAGGCATGTGTGACCCTCCAGATGGATTTAAGAAGGAAGTTACTGAGCCCCAATCACTGCAAAATGAATGCTAATCACTCCCATTTATTGACACTCCACCAGGTAACTACTCTAAAAGTTCCGTCTTTAATCTGTTGGGAAGAAGTATCTTTGACAAATCAACTCCCTAGTTCATAATCCATCAGCTCTGGGATTTGGGATGCAAGGAAAGGGTGAAGAAGCAAATGTCTGAAGCGAGCTGGACAGCCTGTTTTTCTTTTCATCAACTCCTCTCCCCTGACACTCACCCTAATGCTTCTACCCTGATGTAAGACATGGGAAGGCTTAGGAGGTTGCTGCCCGTGTCCACTAAGCCTTCTCATGGCCGCTCCCAGCTGCCCATGACCCCGGGCTGAGCCTGCCCCAACCCACCCCCAAATAAACACACGTACCTCCCACACCATTTCGAAACTACCTTCAGACTCCCAAGGGGTTTCTCCTTTTGTTGTAGTGGTGGTTGTTCATTTCTCAAATCCATGCTTTTTTCCTAATTCTAGAATTTCTCTAGGGTTCATGGGAAAGAAAGGAAGCTAATGAGTTCCGAAGCTATTTCATTATTTCTATAATAGTAAGATATATGGTGTATTCATTTCCTAGGGCTATCATAACAAAGTATCCCTGACTGGGAGGCTTAAATAGAAATTTATTTTTTTATAATTCTGAAGGCTAGAAGTCCAAGATCAAGGTGTATGCAAGGTTGGTCTTCCGAGGCCTCTCTCCTTGGCTTATAGCTGCCATCTTCTCCCTATGTCTTCTCATGGTCTTTCCTCTAACTGTGTCCACATTTCTTCTTCTTATAAGGACACCAAATATGTAGGACAAGGGCCCAGCCTAATAAGTTTCTTTTAATGTAATTACCTGTGTAAAGACCTCTGTCTTCTAATACAGTTACATTTTGAGATACAGCAGTTAGGACCTCAACACATGAATTTGGAGGGTACACAACTCAGCCCATAATATATGGCATTTACATTCTATTTGGAGCTATTTTGGAGCATTCCCATTTGACTTAGCTTGTTTCTCATGTTTTGACTTTCTCTCTCACCACCTCAGGTTCTCTGGTCCATTATATTAAGTCTCTTGCCAATATCTTAAGTTGGTTTCCCTAACAAAACCCCCTGTGATGGTAACTCTGGCTACCTTCTCCATGCTTGCTCTGAGTTCTGGGAGATGCCTTAGAGATTATACAACAGGTAGATCAGTGCTATGGCAAATTAATGACCACCAAGTCTTGTGGGCACTAATCCTCCCTGGCACCCCTACCACGTTTCTCTCCCTATCTTGCCTTTCCTGTCCATGACTCCTACTGCGAACCTCTGCTCTCACCTCCAACCTCCAATCTACTTTCTGCTTATGTTCACCTCCTGCTTCACAAAGGAAATAGTAACCTTCTAAAGAAAACCATTTTAGCTTTCCACCCCCAAATCTTCACCTATGCATACCTGATCTTGTTTTTGTTTAAAATGTTGGTATTTTAGGGGCACCTGAGTGCCTCAGTCGATTAAGCGTCTGACTTTGGCTCAGGTTGTGATCTCACGGTTCGTGAGTTCGAGCCCCACGTCAGGCTCTGTGCTGACAGCTGGGAACCTGAAGTCTCCTTCCCTCTCTGCCCCTCCCCTGCTCACAATCTGTCTCTCTCTCTCTCGCTCTCAAAAATAAATAAAACATTTTAAAAAACTTAAAAAAATAAAATTTTGATATTTTGTTCATCATAGATCTTTTGCATTATTTTTTATTTATTATACAAAATAATGTTTATCTTAATTACTGAGTTTTTGGTGCTTCCTCAAATTTTGTGAGTGAGTGCCTCGTTTACTTCACCCTAGTCCTGCCCCGGATCCATCCATCCATTCTTCCTTCCCTCCTTCAATTTTTGAGTGAATACCACCACCGGTTTTCTGAATTCCCCTCCTCTCCTACCTTCTCAGGAAGCTTGAATTTTGTACTATCCATTCTCTCTCCTGTATTTTCCATGTTTTCCTTGCAAGTGGACCTTTCCCTTCTGTACGTAAATGGGCTCAACTCAAAATTTTCCAACTTAAAAAAACCAAACAAAACATTTTCCTCAACCTCAGAACCCCTACGGCTGCTGTCTTCTCTCTCTGTTTTCCCCTTTGGAGCTAAACTTCTTAGAAGAAATGTCTCTCTTTCCACACCATCCACTCACTATACAATCTGCATTAGTTTGGATTCCACCCTTACAGTCCAGGGCCTTTACTTCTCCATTGAGCTCGCCAGTTAACTCCATGTGGTTAACTTAAACCCAGTAAGCTCCTTTCAGAGCTCATCCTACATGACCTTTCAACAGCATCCGGCATTGTTGGCCATTATTTATTTACTGAAACACTTTCTTACTTTGTCTGTATGACAACACGTTTGCCTGGCTTCCTTCCTTTCTCTCTGAGAAAGATTAAGAAGGAATGGTCCTTCTTAATCTCAGTGGTCAGTCCCCCCTCTTGTACTCAGTTGTTTAAAGCAGGAGTTCTGTCATGGCTGCATCCTAGACCCTCTTCTTTTCTCTTATTCCTCTCTCAGTGTAGACTTTCACCCTAGGTGTTCTTATCCATTCCTCTAGCTTTATTTACCATCCATTTGCCAATGATTCCCAAACTTACATTTCTACCCAAGGTCTTAATTCTGAGCACCAAATCCACATAACTAATTGCTTATTCACAAACACCTCAAACATTTCCAAAAGTGAACTCATCATCTTCCCACCAAAACCTAACACTTGTCTGTGGTTTCTTTTCTCAGTAAATGGTTCTACCATCCACACAGTTGATGAGACCAGGAACATGGGATTCACTTTTGGTTTTTCCTCTTCTTCACCTTCCTTAATCAATACGGCTGCAAAGCTCAGAATGACCTGGGTTGTTCTTATCTCTCCAGGTTTAGCATGAAATACCTTCTGTGTCTTTCCATACTTCTTTCAGTACCTCAGCATTCTATGCTGGTTCTCATCTCAGGCATTTTCCAGCTAATTTCTCTCATTCTTCAGATTAGAATTTAAATTTCACTTCTCCAGAATGTTTCCCTCAGGTTCCCAGATTTTGTTCGTTTCTGCCCTCTATGACTTCTGCTTCCTTCCTTGGCATGTTTGTTAGAATAAAGATTTGACCGTGTGAGGAAAAGACCTTACGTAGCAGTAGCTTAAATGGTATGGGATTTTACTTCTCTCAGAAGTCCTCGTTGGGATCTGTGGTGCAATATGTCAAGGCCCAGAGTCATTTTACCGAGTTGCTCCACAGTTCAGAGTATGTTGACCTCATCCCCCTGTTACAGGCAACTTGGCATTCCGTGTGCATCCCAGCTGGCGGAAAAGGGGGGCATTGAAAGGGAGAATGTGCGTTTCCTGTTAAAGTCACACCTGTTAAGTCCTGCATACGACTTATGCTTAGATCCCATCTGTTGACACTTAGTCACATCACCGCATGCTAGTCACACAATAGACCGGTGAAAATATTGCCTTGGGTTCTGTGAAGAGTTAGCCACGGAGAGTCGGAAGTACATTGTTGAAAGAGGGCAGATCAAATATTCGGTCGACTGGCAGTCTCTGCCACAATCCCGGTGAACGCACATATCCACACCCACCCTTCTTCCTGCACGCGAAGCGCACTCATCTTTTCTCCAGTGGAGACCACGCCCCCCGCCCCCAGATCCCATTCAGCAGCCAGGGCCTCCAGCTCAACCCTTAGTGTTTCTGGCTGATGTGCAGTCCCTTCCATCAGGCTCGGACGGGGCTCTTGCTCTTGCTCCCACCACTTACAACCCAAAAGGTAAGTTATGTGCTCTGACCATACCTGACATAAATAGTGGGGGTAAGACCGGGATAACTGGAATAAGAACGCTTCTTTGGGGAAAAAAGAAGAAGAACGGAAAACCTAGACAGTCACTGGGCCATGCAAATGACCAATACTGGCTGAACAAGGAACTCAAGAGACTCTGGGCCCAGATTGGTTAAACTCGTGGCAAACACTGCTTCCGCTCTTAGGGGGATTGGGAAGATTTATCTCTCTCATCTTTACCTTCTGTGGCTCCCATCTGATAATATGCATTTTCCTTATTTGTTTGACAGAACGCCTTGGCCGTGTAAAACACTTGAAAGTTTAAATTATCTGATTCAGGGGCATCTGGGTGGCTCAGTGGGTTAAGCATCCCACTCTTGATTTTGGCGAATGTCATACTCTCACCGTTGGTGAGATCGAGCCCTGTGTTGGGTTCTATGCTGACAGCACGGAGCCTGCTTGGGATTCTCTCTCTCATCTCTCTGTGCTCGTCCCCTGCTGCATACACACATTCTCTCTCTAACTCTCTCTCAAAATAAATAAATAAACATTAAAAAAACTTTTTTAATTCAAATAATTTTATTCAGTTTAGATATATATGCATGCATATATATGGTACATCATATATAAAGTAAATTACACTTTACCTATAAATTACTTATATATAATATATATTCTTACATATAGTTATAAAGCTTATTGGGTGACATAATTACTTTACATATTTTATTAACTACATATAATTTTATATATACATATATTTTACATTTATAGATATGCATGTACACACGTATATACATATATAATTTGTACCTTAATTTCTTGTTCCCTCCTCTTCTCGCATAGTATCATGTAATTGCTTAGAAACGTTTGTGTGGGGATGCCTGGGTGGCCGAGGGGGTTCAGTGTCCAACTCTCAATTTTGGTTTTGGTCATGATCTCACAGTTCCTGAGACAGAGCCCTGTGTTGGTATCCGTGTGCTAACAGTGCGGAGCCTCCTTGGGATTCCCTCTCTCCTTCTCTCTCTGCCCATCCCCCGCTCATGCTGGGCACATATGCGCACGCGCCCTCTCTCTCTCTCTCTCTCTCTCTCTCTCGCGCGCGCGCGCGCGCGCGCTCTCTCTCTCTCTCAAAATGAATAAATAAACTTAAAAAAGAGACGGAGAAACATTTATGTGACCTGGAATAAGTCATGTCATGTCTCATTTTGAGCAAAACAAATAGGTCTTCTGCTCAACCTGCAGCGTAGACATGATGACCCAGTGACGGGAGGTATGTGCAAATTTTGACCATTTTGTTAAATAGATCACCCATGAAAGTTAATTTTGCACATTTTTATATGTCTTTGTTTACATAGGCATGCCTAAACCTGCATGTTAAAGATGTCAGACTTATTTTGAAATTGAGCAGAAGGAAATCAATTTGGGTTTTTGGTATATAAAATAAAATAGATTTACTATGACAAAGAACTTCAGATATTTACTTACCATTTGAACTATAAATGATTCCTTTGAGGGTTATTGTAACTCAACTGAGTCAGATTAAGAAATAAGAAAAATATAGTAAACATTAGAAATAAATTGTATTCTAAAAACACATTATAATGTATATTTGTACTTTTGTTAAGCTTCCTAATATCCTTAGATTGTAAGATTGATCCTCAGGAATTCATCAAACTATTTAGAAAATTATGGATTTTCTCTGATTACAAAAACTATGTGTGTTCAGTTGGGAAAATTAAGAAAATAGAGACATGCATCCCATTGAGATGGTAATAACAATAGCACCAAATATCTTCCCTTGATCCTGACCCCCAGGCTGTACAAGAAGTTAGTTTCTTAAAATGCCACCAGAGGGCGATCAATCCAAAAATTACTCTATCCTATTATAAATAGGCTTTCATGCTGTGGAGATGCCAACAGGTTTTCAACTTCAGTTTGGGAAGACAGAAAAAAAGAAAGAAAGAAAGAAAGAAGAAAGAAAGAAAGAAAGAAAGAAAGAAAGAAAGAAAGAAAGAAAGAAAGAAAGAAAGAGAAAGAAAGAAAGAAAGAAAGAAAGAAAGAAAGAAAGAAAGAAAGAAAGAAAGAAAAGGAATTGAAATGTCTTAGCTTGGTAGAAAATGTATCTGAAAAGGTGTTTAAATTTTTTTTTTTAATTTTCATCACTACCTTTTCTGGAATCGAATTATACATTTCTGAATATAGCAAACATTTATTGAGTGCTCATGTTATGATAGGTGCAGTTGATAAAACTTGGTCTTCATGTTTTACTATTAATATTTTCTCTGGGTAAAAAGGGATACATAAACAAATGGATTAGTATCCAATATGTTGTGTACCACACAAAATATTGAATGCAGCAAAGGACAGGATTAATTCTGCTAAAGGCAAATAT
Organism: Panthera onca; assembly: GCF_046562875.1. Classification (NCBI taxonomy): domain Eukaryota; kingdom Metazoa; phylum Chordata; class Mammalia; order Carnivora; family Felidae; genus Panthera; species Panthera onca. The sequence continues at coordinate 178,385,820 of NC_138342.1, forward strand.
GGGAGAAGAATGTTTCACAGAACTGAACCTTTGAAAATGAATAGACACACTGAATTTCCAGGTTAGAGGGGTGGATTGAACATGTGCATTTAATTTTCTTCCCTCTTGAACAAACATTAAAAATAGGAAGTGTTTTGTTTTCAGACCTAAACCCACAAGCATTATGCAAGCAGGAGATGAAACAATAGCAAAAAATTTTGGAAGCTGAAGAACCTGTGGAACATTGGTAAGGGATTTGACAGACCTGAGAAAACAAAATCCCAAGCTGTCAATGGGAAAGTTGAGAAACCAACTATACTTACACAGCAAAATCTGCAAAGGGCACAATTCCTAGGCTCTTAAAGTTAGGAATGACAAGTAGAGGACTGGAGGTCAAAGGGAGAGAAGACCTGATATCAAGAGGACCAAGGTGAAAGCTATTTGAGAAGAAATTAGAGCACTAGACCCTCCTTCACCCTGGCACAAATCAATGATGGGGATTAAGAGATCACCACCGTCCCAATCTCTTACCCAGAATGGTCCCCAGAAGGCAGCAGCAGTTAGACCGCTACCCAGTAGGTGGAAACTTGGAAGATTCTTCCTTGGAGGAATCTGGCTATCCAAAAAGAAAGTATTTAAAGATACTGACATCAAGGTTTTCCCAAATGCCTCCCCACCACCTCCCTATAGTGAAACTCACAAGCTCGCTCTTACTTCAAAAAAAGTTTTTTTAATGTTTATTTTTGACAGAGACAGAGCGTGAGTGGGGGAGGGGAAGAGAGAGAGGGAGACACAGAATTTGAAACAGGCTCCAGGCTCTGAGCTGTCAGCACAGAGCCCAATGCGGGGCTTGAACTCACGGACTGTGAGATCGTAACCTGAGCTGCAGTCGGACGCCCAACCAACTGAGCCACCCAAGGGCCCTGCAGCTCATTCTTATTTTTAAGTAGACCAGCAAGGATTACCAGACATCTGATGAAAGTCTGTTATATAAAAGATAGAGACCATAATAATAATAATAATAATAAACACAAGCAGAAGCAGTATCTTGGAGGAAACAAACAATTCAAGACTTAAAAGCAACAGTTATAATCAAATCCTCAAAGAGATAAGAAGGGATATTGCATCCATTAAACAAGAACCAAGGCTATGGAAATAGACAATTTAGGAAAACAAAAAACTAAAAAGAACTCTTGGAAATTAAAAATACAGTAGCAGAAAACAAATACGTGTGCTGTTCAATGTGGTAACCACTAGCCACTAGATTTAAACTCATAGTACTTTAATAAAATTAAAAATTTAACTCCTTATTTGCAATAGTTGCATTTCTGATCATCAACGCCACGTACAGCTAGTTGCTAAATATTGGACATCTCCAAGATAGAACATTTCCCATAACTGCAGAAAGTTCTGTCGATAGCACTTGAGAAGGTAAGTTTGAGGAGTTCTCTGTAAATATGGAAGAGAATGGGGCGCCCAGGTGACTCAGTCAGTTGAGCATCTGACTCTTGATTTCAGCTCAGGTCATGATCCCAGGGTCATGGGATTGAGCCCTGCATAGGGCTCCTCGCTGAGCATGGAACCTACTTAAGATCCAATCTCTCTCTCTCCCTTTCTCTCTCCCTTTGCCCCTCTCCCCTGCTCATGTTCTCTCTCTCAAATAAAAAAAGTGAAAGAAAGAAAGAAAGAAAGAAAGAAAGAAAGAAAGAAAGAAAGAAAAAAGAAAGAAAGAAAGGAAAAGGATGACAAAGGGAAAAGATGAAAAAATCAGAACCATCCAAGTGATAAAAAAAAAAAATGAATAATAGAAGTACCAGAAGGAAAGAAGAAAGTAGAGGAAAGAAAATAATAAAAGAAAAAATTTAAGAAAAGTTCTTGGGACTGAATGATATTAATTACCAGGTCAAAAGAGCCCAAAATGTGTTTAGCTCAATAGAGTCACTCTGAGGCATATTCCTGTGAAATATTAGAATACTAGGGGTAAAAAGAAGATATTACACATTTCCAGACAGGAAAAAATTGTAGCATACGTAGTATTAGGAAACAGAAGGGCTGCTGACTTCTCACTACCAACAGTGAAAGCAAGAAAGCCCTGGAGTATATCTTTCAAAATCTGCAAGAAAATTATGTGCAATGTGGAATTCCATACCTCATCAACTATTTATAGAGCATGAGAGTAGGACAAAGCTGTATTCAGACACACAAGATTTCTTATCTTCTGTGTCTCCTTTCCCTACTGAGGATGTGCTCCACAAAATGTGAGAATAAGCCAAGAAAGAGGAAGACCTAGGATTCAGAAGACACGAGATCTAACACAGGACTGAAGCAAGGGGAGTCCCCAGGATGATGGAGCAGGAAGATTCCAGCATGGCAGTATGAGTAAAGGTAAAGAGGATTGAAGGTACCTGGCGAGGTACTCACCAGACTAATAGCCAGAGATGCAGTGGAAGGAAATTATCTTATGTTGAAAAAATCTTGGTATTATAGTATATTGGCATTATACATTCTTAATAGTACCACAGGCAAGATCAATGGTACATCTGGGTAAATTTTAAAAACTAAATTAATAGGGGTACCCGGGTGGCTCAGCCTATGAAGCGTCGGATTCTCAATCTCAGTTCATCTCACAGTCATGAGTTCAAGGCCCGTGTTGGGCTCCATGCTGGACGTGAAGCCTACTTAAAAAAATAATAATAATAAAAAGAAAATGTTTTAATAAAATAAAATAAAATAATAAAAGATTATAGAAACATCCAGGCAGAAAAACACTAGAGCTATAGAAAAAGAATAGAAATGGGGTGCCTCGGTGGCTCAGTTGGTTAAGTGTCCAACTTCAGGTCAGGCCATGACCTCAACCGCTAGTGAGCTCAAGCCCTGAGTCAGGTTCTGTGCTGACAGCCCAGAGCCGGGAGCCTGCTTCGGATTCTGTGTCTCCCTCTCCCTCTGCCCCTCCCCTGCTCTCTCTCTCTCTCTCTCTCTCTCTCTCTCAAAAATAAACATTAAAAAACAAACAACAACAACAACAACAACAACAAAAACAGAACAAAAATTAAGCTGTATTCAGATTTCTCTGAAATAATATATTCTACAAGTCAGTTAATAATATCTGCAGCATTTTGAGGGGAAAAGTTTATGCCCCAAGAATTTTTCACTCAACAAGTTTCCTGTCATGTGTGATGTGAAGAGAAATTCTCAGATATAGAAGGGCCCATAAAATAAAAAAAATTAAAAAAAACTTGAATAAGTACTCCATGCAATTGGAAAATAATTAGATTTAAAATGAACATTTCATGATATAATTTTATTTATCATGAAGGCATTCCTTTGGTCATCATCAAAAGTATTAAACTCAGCACCATAGAAACCATGTGACAAGATCTCTTAAATCTCAGTGTGCGTAAAATCACCCGAGAGCTTGGTAATAATGTAGATTTCTGGTCCTCATTTCATTTTTTTTTACTTCAACATTATCTGGGCATCCTCAGAATCTTCATTTTCACTTAACACTTTAGAGATTCCAAGTACATATTAACACTGACCGTATGTTGTTGTGGAAATAAGATAGATGCTAAAACAGTTATATTAATACTTTAATTGATTTATTATGAAATAATTCCAAGTGTGTAGAAAAGTTGCAAAATAGTTTAAAGCATTGCCATATCCACTTCACCCAGATTCCCCAGTTTTACCTTCTTTGCTCCCGCATTCTCCACCCCTCCTCCCCCCACTTTAATCTTTAGTCTGTGTTTGAACTAGTAAGTGCAAGCTTCTACATGCATAAATGTGTACCCAAAGACACTCTCAGATATCTCCTTAAGTTAGTGATTTCACTTCCATTGGATATATATACCCAGGAGTGAGATTGCTGGATTATATGGTAATTCTATTTTTAATTTGTTCAGGAGCCTCCATACTTTGTTACTGTTTTCCGTAATGACTGTACCAACTTAACATGCATTTTTGTTTACATCAGTATGGACTCGAGGCTTCCTATTTTATTCAAGGGGTGTACTCCATGACTATCATTGTTTAATGTTCAAATTGACCCAGATTTGCCCAAGGGAGACCTTTCATATCAGTTCCTGTGTCCTTTTGGCATGTTTCCATTGTTTTTAAAGCATTTCCCAACTTCCTGTGCAACAAAATGTTTCAAACACTCCATATATTTACCCACCTTGGCCCTGGCTTTGGAATCATTTCTCTAAGGAGTCCTGGTTCATCTTACTGAAGAATAATATTTGGAAACCATGTGCCCATTTCTACTGGGACACCATTGCAGATGAGCCCTGTCATGAACAGAGCTAGAAGATATATACATACTCTACATAACTATTTCTATATTTACCAGTCTTTATATAAACTATGAGTTCACATCAATGCCATCAGTTTCAGCCGAGCACCTCAGGGTTTATCTCCCCCTCTCATATTTGTAAACTCTTCTCCCACAGTAAAAGCCCAGTTCCCATTATTCTAAGTGTAGTCATTGGGTTATTCCTGTATCCCTCCCATGCTGTCTCGATTTCCATGAGCCCTATGGTCTCCTCACTCAGGTATCTTACTTAAGTTTAAATCTATGCAGAATCTATTACTTGTGCTTATTGACAAGAAACAAGCTTCTCAAAATAATCCATGGGAGACTTAACTGTTAAAAACTTAGCTCTCATTCAATCTCCTGAAAATGTGACTTTCAGTCACAAAATACTTGAGGAGCGCACTGTTATGAAACATGGAATTGATTTTTCTGTTCCATAGATTATACTGATTGAAGAAACTGGAATTTACGAAACTGGAATTTACGAAAGTAAATGAGCTCACCAGGCATATGTTAACTGACTGATTATATTCTTGTGTAGTAGGTTCTTCTATTAGTCAGAAAACTTCAGGATCTCTGGGGCTTCGTTTTCTGTTTCAGCCTGTTCAGTATAAAGTGTACCTTTAGCAGATCCCATTCCAAACACAGCAGGAAAACTGGTCCCTTTGATGTACTTATTAAGTACTTTCGTTAATGATGAAATAGTACTCTTGATATTTTTATACACATTGCCAATCAAATTCTTTAAAACAACTACCCTGAGTTAGGCCACGTCTGTGGTCCCACTTGATGGAGTGGGAAGGTAGGTGCCAAGAGATTCAGAGAACATTCGTCTCAGGCTCTCATAGCTGGGAGTTGACTGGTCCAATTAGAACTACATCCCCTAGGGCCACCTTGGGGGGCTCAGTCAGCAAAAAGCCCACTTCAGACCCTCTGTCCCTCCCCCACTCACTCTTTCTCTCCCCCTCAAAAATAAACATTTAAAAAAAGAAACAGAGAGAGAGAGAGAGAGAAAAAAAAACTACATTCCCTACTCCAAATCCAGTAAGCTTTTCATTATTCTTTGGAAAAGAAAATAGAAAAAAGAAACTATAGTTATGTAACAACAGCAAAAAAAAAAAAGAAAGAAAGAAAGAAATCATGTCTTTCCCGATCTATGAAAATCTTTCAGTTTTAAAAAGCAATAAGCCCTTTCCCCTAGAAAAGTTAACCTTGAGGGAGTCATTCCAAAAGTGTGGACAGCACCATCCAATTTCCCTCCTACATCGGCTGACGTGGTAATCACCATATTGCCAAAGGGGCTGGATGCCAGTCTTTCAACCATCTTCATGGTGTGAGACGCCATCGCCCTATATGCTTGCCGGCCCCATATTGGCCACCTTTTCAGCCACGCACATGCCTTTGCATCCTGTGGCACGGTCTCAAAGTACGGTTTCTGACCGGAAATAAGAGGTCACAGGACGCACCATTGTCCTGCTTAAGTTGAGCTATAGTTAATTCATTCCAAGGAGGGGGACATTTCTTCTACTCCAAAAATAAACTGGAAAAGATATTCCGCAACATCAAATCGATGATCCCAGGCTATTTATTAGAGAAGGACAACATGAGTAATTCTTTCGTTTTCGTTCTACTTATTTTACCGGTGTTATCTTGCTTCCTATCCAGGATAGTAGTAACAGCTGGTATTTACTAAGCACAGTTAAAAATGCTCCTCAAATACACATGTAAAGGTTATAAAAATGGGTCTCTTCCTTTCCCAGTATTGGCCTAAAGCATAAGAACCCTAGATATTAAATATCA